>NC_073235.2:63342500-64711250 GCF_029281585.2 Gorilla gorilla gorilla | reverse complement strand
AAGGACACAGTAGATTTAACAACTGTGTTTACGTGGAACCACAAAATCTATCCAAGTGAATTGCATTAAAACAGACAGAACACTCCAAGAAACTGTTGTATGTGTATTTTTTTTAATTCAGTCAACCATTTTACTAATCTGTCAAGATGACCAATTTCTTTGGAATTATGTAGATTTAGCCAAAATGAAATTATACATAAGATATACTTTTCTTTTCAGATGCTTTTTTATTTATTTTTAAATCTTTATAATTACTAGATGTTCTCCTCTCTCAGAAGATATTCTGAGAGGAAAGCAAAAATACCACTCTTGTAAAGCCATTTCCATTCTTCCAAAGGTCTGCTGGTAAATTATTCTTACTGATCTTTCCATCTTTCTAGCCTGTGCATACACACCTAACCCATACTAAATTTCACCAGATGGCATTTTATTTCTTTAAAGTAAAGCAGCCGTGGGTTTAGACAGTTGAATTTTTAAACTTCTGTATTTACTGAAAGTGCATATGGTGCTATATGGACAAAGAAATTGTGCTGAAAGAAAAACATTTCTGTCTGCAATACCTCATAATCTTCCAGAGGAAAAAAAAGTGCAGTTATATGGCACATTTCTCACAAAATCTTATGTGGCTTCAGTGTTCTTCCTCTGTTAAAAAGTAGATATATGTTTAATGTACAGACCTGCAAGTTTCATTATTTTAAATTCATCTTTTAGTGGCAAATAAAAATGTTATGCAAAACCCAATGACTTGCTAAAGTGATCCTTCAGTGAATTCTAGAAGAAAATGCAACATAAACCTGAACTGGTAAAAAAGAAAAAATAAAAACCTCTGTATGTCAACGTAAGCAGATGTTGGTGTAGTTACAAGGATGAGAAGGCTATAAAACTTCCCTTGAGTCACTCACAGTTCATTTGAGGGCCAAGAACGCCCCCAAAATCTGTTTCTAATTTTACAGAAATCTTTTGAAACTTGGCACGGTATTCAAAAGTCCGTGGAAAGAAAAAAACCTTGTCCTGGCTTCAGCTTCCAACTACAAAGACAGACTTGGTCCTTTTCAACGGTTTTCACAGATCCAGTGACCCACGCTCTGAAGACAGAATTAGTTAACTTTCAAAAACATCTGGAAAAATGAAGGTTAGTATAAGCAACCTCAAGTATTCTTAAAAATTAGGGTTGGCTGGATTGAACGTGATCAGAGTTTTCTATTGTTTAGAAGGTGAGGATTTGTACATAAGTATTTACTTCCTCAATGGGTTGGGATTGGAAAATTGTTCTAAATATACTGTAGAAACATTTGTCCTTGCAGAGCTGGAAGAATTCCAGCAATTATAGCCGGATCAGTGGAAAACAATCAAAAGCTTTGTGGGGCGAGAGAAAAAGGATTTAGGTGTAAACAAAATCTTGCCATTTCTACTATTTAGCAGGAACTGTGTGTATGCCTAATTCTCTTTATTTTATGTAGACTTGGGTAAAAATCGTATTTGGAGTTGCCACCTCTGCTGTGCTTGCCTTATTGGTGATGTGCATTGTCTTACGCCCTTCAAGAGGTAAGAACTTTCTCTGATTTGCTCTATCTGCCTAGAATAGCTTGGAAAATGTACTAATGCAAGATCACAAGTGGTTGAACATTTCCTAAGTGCTTATGTTCCAAAGTAAGTCTGTTATTTCTAAGAAGACATATAAGCTCACAGATATGTTGTTGTGCAAGACCAGAAATACTGAGGAATTTAAGGCATGGGTAGGAAGAGATTTACAGTGTTATTTCAGCAATAGAAAAACCTAAGAACTATGCTGCATCACCCCCACAACCCCCAAAAATATGTGCTAAATACAAGCTTTGACAGGCCTTTAGAAACAACATTTTTAACTAACATTGCTTTTCATTATTAGGTTTGTCTCGTGGAAAGTAAAAATGAGTAAGAATGGAAAAGTTAAAACAGAATCTATGGACTTTTTTTATTACTAAATAGTCTTTCCAAAAATTTAGGGAGGAAGTTGAGAATACAGATCTCAGGAATAGCTGTATAGAAAAAGCAAAGTTGTTGTTTTAGATGTAGTAGCACTGTACATCAAATTAGAAAACCAAACATTGTTAAGCAAGCATTTTGATCAGTCATAAATTGGATCCTTTTACAAAAAAGGCTTAGATTGACACTGATCTCACTTTGCTAAAAATTGGAAGGTACTATGGGCTGATATCAGAGCTAGTTTAAATATAAAGTAGGACTATGTTGATAGATAATCCAGTGATATTAGGGAAATACCTTTTTATGAAAATATTTATGAAGAGAAACTCAAGCTTCTGAAATGGAAAAAAAATCCAGTAATAACAGGTCTTATGTCTTTGTGTCTAGGAAAGGGGAAAAATTTGTACTAATATATACTAAAAGTTTATGATAACAAATGTGGGAAATATCTTGGTTAAAAGTTAACTGATAGTAAGTTAAGATCAATAAAATAACTTCAGCTAAAGAATGTATGAGTCCTGAATGATTAGACTGTTGCTATTAAAAAGAACATAGAAAAATGTTTTGGAAAATTAAAAATAATCATGAGATTTTCACAGAATTACAAAATAGAATAGGTTAACCCATAAGATGAAGTCAGCTGATATCTTCAGTGTTAATTTCAGTCTTTGTTTCTGCTCTCTGCCAGCACAAGATTCTTCTTAGGCTGTTGAGAGGTATGTAGTGTGTGTACATATCTTTCATAAATTTTCATGTTAAAATTGTTTTCAGACCCGTCTCTCAACTCAGTGGTCTTGGGGCCACATTTCCCTCATACCAGCAATTGTCAGGTAGTGGATTAGGTCATATAGATCCTTTGAATGTTAATTCATTAAAAATTAGCTCCTGATTTTTAAAGAAACTCAACCTTGAAATTGATACTCTGCACCCTCAGAAATAAATGTTCTTGGAACAAAAGTTTGTTAATTTTATAGGGCACTTGCCTCCATGTCCATAGGGAAGGATGAATTTCACTATGGAATTCAAGCTATAATTTCTAATAAGAAATGCATTATATTTACATATTTACAAATGATGTATAGAGATACACATACACAGATATTTGTGTGATCACATATAATCTCAATCCCTACCCTCTTTCCAAGTTTAGTTATGTATAGCTTACATATAAATATACGTTGTAAACTATATATAGTATAAAAGTCCTATGTAATTTATAATACAATTCTATTTTCAACTAACAGGAAAATTCTAAGAATAAAGTGATTTCTTGATAGGGTGAAATAATCAAATTAAACTCAAGTACTCAGTGAAATTTGAGTACTCATTCAGAAATAGAAAAATCATAAATAAGGTGAGAACTGTTGTTTTTTGGTTCATTATATCATTCTCTTTCTGTTCTAAATTTGCTGAATAACTTCTCAGAATGTCAGCTAAACAGCTTGTGAATGGCACTAGTCATTACCCTACTTTACTGAGCAGGACCCGGGGAAGTCAGTGCCACAGGCAGCCCTGAAGTTAGGCGTGGTGGCCTCCTAATTTTCCTCCTTTCTTCTCACATCTCACTGGTCAATCAATCATCTCCCGTCTGGAGTGCCAGGTCCAGTCCTCACTCTCACATCTGCCCAGTGCCTATGAGAATAGGATCTGAGATGGCAAGGCAGGAAAGGGAAGGAGGAAGGGGTAAAAAGAACAGAGAATTCAAAGCTAAGCGAGCTCCTACTTAGCCTCTTTCTCACATTCTTCAGAAATCCCATTACCTCACATTTGCCTTAGGTGCCCTCATATCCTCAGCCCAGAATTTTATGCACCAGTGTATGAACTGTCTTCTTCTGAGAAACTTAAAGCCACACTCAGGAAACATTCATTCATTCATTTACATATTAGTGTATTAGTTCTACTAACTCCCTGCCCATCATCATGCCAGTTGCTGAGGATATGGAGGTGCAGCAGTCTATCCCTCTGCAAGTTGGGGAGTAAGAATCCAGTGCTTTCTGCACCCAAAGATGCACGGTCAACACCACAGATACCCAAGAAGGATTTCTGTTATTTCACACCAGGTCTAAAGGAAAGAAAAAAGAGAAAGGCTCTTCCATCCCAGGAGAACCAGCTTCAGGATTAAAAGGGTTTAGGAATAATTAAACTGGATTATAAGAACAAATATGAAATGTAGTAGTGAGATGAGAAAATCCATTTAGCTCACTTACAAAATATTAACTATAAGGAAAAACTTTTTTCGAAACTTGTAAAATATTCCCTTTTTAGTTTTGCCAAAGTGTGAAGCACACATGAATTTCTACCCCTTACTCCCAGGTTGTCCTTGCCTTCAGCTTACACCCCTTCAACTGACTCCTTTCCTCTCTCCTACCTCCATTCACTTTTTCTTTTGAGGTTTTTCTTCACAAGCATCACCCCTCTTCCTCTGTGAATATGCAACAAGGCTGAGAGTGGAAACTAAGCTCCTTGACTTCCCCTTATTTTTGTTCATCCCAAAGACAAACATAAAGACCTTCTTGTTTCAAGAGATTTAACAGAGGTTACAAAAGCAAAAAACTAGAAGTGAAAAGTTACAGAGGTTGCAGAATTTTGCAGGTAAATTCTACACAAACTTGATTCATGATTTATATTTTCTGAATACCTGGACCATTCCTCCTTGGCTTATAGAAAGAAATTGTAGGAACTATTTGACCTCGTTTCAGATTCTTTTGAGTATAGAGTTCCCCACATGGTGATGAACAAATACTCAACAAATGTTAGTTATTATTTTTCTAAAATTTCTAACATGTAGTAAATACTTCATAAATGATAGCTAGCATTTTGTGTCTGTGTTTTTCCATTGTTGAGAATATGTACTTCTACACTCAACAATAGCAACTATTCCATTCTGTGTGATGTATTTCAATTTCAAAAATGTCTTAATTCTGAGAGTAGAGAGCCTTTATCCCAGAATATCATCCCTGTTCCTATCCCCAACTTTTTTTTTTAACCAAAAACAACAAATGTTTCAGAAACTTTTGTGTCTGAAGCACTCATACAGAACACTGATGGCTCTAGGGCAAAAGCAAAACAAAAGGAAAGAAGAAAGATATAAGAAGTTGAAGTGTGGAGGAATGGAGAATAAGGCTGAGTGAGAGTAAAAAAGGAAAGGGTGGGTGACTGTGTTGGCTTATGGCTGTAATCCCAGAACGTCAGGAGGCCAAGACGGGAGGATTTCTTGAGCCCAGGAGTTTGAGACCAGGCTGGGCAACATGGCGAAACCCTTTCTCTATTAAAAAAAAAAAAATACAAAAATTAGCTGGGCGTGGTGGCATGCATCTGTCGTCCCAGCTATTTAGGAGGCTGAATATCAGAAAAGTGTTTGGGAAGTTCAGGAAACCAAAAGGAAACTGACAGAGCTATGAGGCCAAAACATTTAAACAAACCAACAAAGAGAATATGTATATACATATGTAATTGTGATTCTACATACATACACACATATATATATAATATGTAGTGATTATTTAGCTGAGTCTTGCCTTTTATAATGCATTGAAGAAAATATGTGAAGGCCACAGATAATTTGTATGGCACAGAGATCAATATTTTTTAAGAAGAAATATCATTTGGAAAGTCTGAATTTTAGTCAGAAATCCGTTGTTGTTGTTATTATTAGTACTACTAATTAGTATTCTATTACTACTGTAACTTCAACAATCACCTTTAGTAAAATAAGATATACGTGAGATAAAATCATCTTCAAAGGAGATATAAATATGTTAGTAGTAAAGTTAAAATATTTTCCCAGGACTAACATTCAGTCTATGAAACAGATTCCCTCAAACATCTTAAGAGTTTTAAGCTTATTTTTTCACTATTCTTATGGAGAAAATATGGGAAAGTCTAAAAGGTTAAGGAAAAGTTTCAGAAAGTTCATGAATATAAAAGAGCTTTTTAGTCAAGATAAAGAAATCAAGTTTGCAGTTTATAGTTCTCTAATTTGCACGTGAATTTTAAAATCACAGATGAATCTTGGCAAACTCCCTTTGAGTTTTGCCAAATTCTAAATAATTTAAAAAGAAAACCAAATCTTTGTATGATTCTCACAATGGAGAGGCGTTTACCTGTCTCAGATTTCCAAAGCAAATTGAGTTACAACTTCGACGAGAACATCCAGTCATAGATATACCTTGAAAACCAGATTCAAAAGTCTGAGCCAGAGGTGTGGAATCAGGACTAAAAGTTTTTAAGAACCACAGACAGTCAAACTGAGCCATAAAATATAGCAGTAATTGACAAATGGGATCTAATTAAACTAAAGAGCTTCTGCACAGCAAAAGAAACTAGCATTAGAGTGAACAGGCAACCTACAGAATGAGAGAAAATTTTTCCAGTCTCTCCACCTGACAAAGGGCTAATATCCAGAATCTACAAAGAACTTAAACAAATTTACAAGAAAAAAAAAATCCCATCAAAAAGTGGGCAAACGACATGAACAGACATTTCTCAAAAAAAGACATTTATGCAACCAACAAACATATGAAAAAAAGCTCATCATCACTGGTAATTAGAGAAATGCAAATCGAAAACCACAATGAGATACCATCTCAGGCCAGTTAGAATGGTGATCATTAAAAAGTTAGGAAACAACAGATGCTGGAGAGGATGTGGAGAAATAGGAATGCTTTTACACTGTTGGTGGGAGTGTAAATTAGTTCAACCATTGTGGAAGACAGTGTGGTGATTCCTCAAGGATCTAGAACCAGAAATACCATTTGACCCAGCCATCCCATTACTGGATATATCCCCAAAGGATTATAAATCATTCTGCTATAAAGACACATGCATATGTATGTTTATTGCAGCACTGTTCACAATAGCAAAAACTTGGAACCAACCCAAATGCCCATCAATGATAGACTGGATAAAGAAAATGTGGCACATATACACCATGGAATACTATGCAGCCATGGGACATGCAGGGATGTGGCTGAAGCTGGAAACCATCATTCTCAGCAAACTAACACAGAAACAGAAAACCGAACACTGCATGTTCTCACTTATAAGTGGGAGTTGAACAATGAGAACACATGGATACAGAGAGGGGAACATCACACACAAGGGCTTGTTGGGGGGTGGGGGTACTAGGGGAGGGATAACATTAGAAGAAATACCTAATGTAGATGATGGGTTGATGGGTGCAGCAAACCACCATGGCACATATAATACCTATGTAACAAACCTGCACATCCTGCAAATGTATCCTAGAATTTAAAGTATAATTTAAAAAATTGCAATAATTAATACAGTAGCATGTAATAAAATGATCTTCTCATAAGACAGTTAGTCAAATACTAACCAGTCTCTTTTTATTTCTCATTGTATAAAGAACCAAGAACTTATTTTTCATTTCCAGCATCCTTTTTAATTGACTAATATGCAGTAAGAACAGAATAACTTACAATATTTATTAATATTTATTCCCATTAATAATAAAAACAGTATTATTTAGTATCAAAATTAAAATTTTAAATACAGGTTATGATTTATATTTGGTGGAAAAACAGATATGTTAGGACCTTTTAAGGAACAGGATATAACAATTGTATGTTAAAAAAGAAAACAGATAACAGGCCAGGCGTGGTGGTATTTGCAGCACTTTGGGAGGCTGAGATGAGGGATCACTTGAGGCCAGGAGTTCAAGACCAGCCTAGCCAACATGGAGAAACTCCCTCCCTACAAAAACACAAAAATTAGCAGTGGTGGCTGACACCTGTAACCTCTGCTACTCAGGAGGCTAAGGCAGAATTGCCTGAACCTGGGAGACAGAGGTTGCAGTGAGCCGAGATTGTGCCATTGCACTCCAGCCTGGGCAACAGAGCAAGACTCTGTCTCCCCGCCCCCCCACCAAAAACAAAACAAAATCAGAGAACAAATGAAATAGGCACATTGAAATAGGCACATAGAAAGATACTAACTACCAATACTTAAGAAGAAACAGAAAACATGAGTGGTGCTATAACACCAAAAAACATTGAATTAGTCATTTTAAACCTTCCCACAAAAAAAAAAAAAAAACCAAAACATAAAAACTTCCTAAGCTCAGATGGCTTCACTGACAAATTCTACCAAACAGAATTATTACAAATTCTTCACAAACGTTTTCAAAAAATGAAAGAAAACATTTCCCAACTCATTCTATAAGGTATTACCCGCATTACTATAATGCCAAAACCAAAGATGTCACAAGAAGAGAAAATTATAAATCGGTATCTCTTATGAATATGGATGCAAAAAATTTCCACAAAATACCAGCATGCCAAATCCAGCAATATATAAAAAGGATTACACACCATGACAAATTGGGATTTAGCCCAAGAATACAAGGTTGGTTTATCATTTGAAAATCAATTAATAAACTTTATTAATAGAAAAAAGGACAAAAACCTCATAGTCATAATAGACACAGATAAAGGATTTGACAAAATGCAGCACCCTTTCATGATAAAAACACTTAACGGATTAGGAGTAGAAGGAATTCCCCAAACTTATAAAAGACACCTACAAAAAAAAAAACCATAGTTAACATCACACTTAATGAAAGCTAATGTCACACTGTGTCCGGAATTGGTGGGTTCTTGGTCTTGCTGGCTTCAGGAGTGAAGCTGCAGACCTTCACAGTGAGTGTTACAGTTCATAAAGGCAGTACGGACCCAAAAAGTGAACACTAGCAAGATTTATTGCAAAGAGCGAAGAATAAAGCTTCCACAGTGTGAAAGGAGACCCCCAGCAGAGTGCCACTGCTGGCTCAGGCAGCCGCTTTCATTCTCTTATCTGGCCCCACCCACATCCTGCTGATTGGTCCATTTTACAGAGAACTGATTGGTCTGTTTTACAGAGAGCTGATTGGTCTGTTTTGATAGGGTGCTGATTGGTGCGTTTACAATCCCTGAGCTAGACACAAAAGTTCTCCACCTCCCCACTAGATTACCTAGATACAGAGTGTCAATGGGTGTACTTACAAACCCTGAGCTAGACACAGGGTGCTGATTGGTGTGTTCACAAACCTTGAGCTAGACACAGAGTGCTGATTGGTGCACTCACAATCCCTTAGCTAGACACTAAGGTTCTCCAAGTCCCCACTAACCTCAGGAGCCCAGCTGGCCTCACCCAGTGGATCTCGCACGGGAGCCGCAGGTGGAGCTGCCCGCCAGTCCTGCGCCATGCGCCGGCACTCCTCAGCCCTTGGGCCATCCATGGGACCGGGCACTGTGGAGCAGAGGGCGGTGCCCGTTGGGGAGGCTCAGGCCACGCAGGAGCCCATGGCGGAGGGGGAGGGGCGGGGGCGGAGGGGCGGAGGGGGTGATGGGGGACTGGGGGCGTGGGGGGAGCGGGAGAGACTCAGGCATGGCCAGCTGCAGGTCCCGAGCCCTGCCCCGCAGGGAGGCAGCTAAAGCCTGGCAAGAAACTGAGGGCAGCGCCGGTGGGCCAGCACTGCTGGGGGACCAGGTGCACCCTCCGCAGCTGCTGGCCTGGGTGCTAAGTCCCTCACTGCCTGGGCCGCTGGGAGTGTGGGGCCCACAAAGCCCACGCCCACCCGGAACTCTAGCTGGCCGGCAAGCGCGAGGTGCAGCCCGGGTTCCCCTCCCTGCCTCTCCCTCCACACCTCCCCGCAAACCAAGGGAGCCGGCTCCAGCCTCGGCCAGCCCAGAGAAAGGCTCCTACGGTGCAGCGGCGGGCTGAAGGGCTCCTGAAGTGCGGCCAGAATGGGTGCCGAGGCCGAGGAGGCACCCAGAGCGAGTGAGGGGTGCGAGGGCTGCCAGCACGCTGTCACCTCTCAACACTGTTTTCCTGCTAAGATCAATAAGAGGACTTGATGTCCTCTCTCATCGCTTCTGTTCAACATTTTATCAGTGGTTCTAGCCAAGGCAATTAGGCAAGAAAAAAATATATAAAGTATCCAGATTTGAAAGGAAGAAGTAAAACTCTTTCTACTGACAGATAACACAATCTTGTTTGTAGAAATCCTAAGGAATTCACTAAAAAACTATTAGAAGTAACAATACAGTTCAGTAGGGTTGCAGGATATGAGATCCATGTATAAAGATCAATAGTATTTCTATACACTCTCAATGAGCAATCCAAAAAGATCTAAGTAAGTGGAAAGACATCCCATGTTTATGGATCATAAAACAATATTTTTAAGATGGCAATACTGCCTAAATTTATCAACAGATTAAATGTAATCTCTATCCAAATCCTGGATAGCTTTCTTTTTTTGCAGAAAGTGACGAGCTGATCCTAAAATTCATACAAAAATGCCAGGGACCCAAAATAGCTAAAACAATATTGAAAAAGAATAATAAACTTAGAGGAATCACACTTCCTTATTTTAAAACTTACTACAAAGCTCCGTAATCAAGACAGTGTGTTACTGGCATAAGGATAGATATATAGATCAATGGAATATAATTGAGTGTCCAGAAATAAAGCCTTTTACTTAGTTAATTGATTTTTGATGAGGATGCCAAGACAATTCAATGGGAAAAGTCTTTTCAACAAATGATGGTGAAACAATTGGATATCTATGTGCAAAAAAAGATGTTGGACCCAATTCCTCACACCACACACAAAAATTAACTCAAAATGGATCAAAGACTTAAATGTAAGAGCTAAAAACTATAAAACTCTTAAAACATACAGATACATTTTTATGTTTTTGAGTTAGGCAAATTTTCCAAGATATGACCAAAAATGCAAGAAACAAAAGAAAACATACATAAATTGGACTTCATCAAAATTTAACATTTTAGGGTGGCCAAGAATACCATTTAAAGAGTGAAAAGACTACCTAGAAAATGAGAAAAAATATTTGCAAATATATATCCAATAAAGGCCATGCATCTAGAATATACAAAGAATTCTGGCAGCTCAATAATAAAAAGATAAATAACTCCATTAAAAAATGGACAAAGGACAGACATTTTGCTAAGGAAGATATACAAATGACTAATAAGCACATGAATGATGCTCAATGCTATCAGTCACTGCAAAATGCAAAACAAAACCACAACAAAATGCCAGGAATGAAATTGCAGAGGAGCAATTAGGCATCCGTTAAAGCCTAAAGATTGTGAAATGGCTTGTCCCTGGGGGTGCAGTAGAAATAGAGACAAGCAGTAGACAGGGTTGGCAGGCCTGGGTGTTGGTTAAGGAAGAGGAAGGTCAAGGATCACACCAAAATATTTGTATTGAGAAACTACATGAATGGTAGGTAGTGCCATTTACTTGGAGAAATTTGGAAGAGGAGCACAGAATTTTTTTCTTAGCATTAAACATATTGATTTTGAAGTGCTTGTGAGATATGTAAGTGGGGATTTTAAAGAGGAAGTTTAATGTACGTGTCTGGAGTTCAAAAGACAATCCAGTGAAAGTCAGGTGTGGTAGTGGGGTCAGGGGGTGGGTCAGCCCAGGGATATGTAGTAGAAACCTTGGGAGAATGAAATGACCTAGGAAAGTTGCTCTTCCTCCAGCCCCATGTAGAAGCAGTAACAGCCGTGCCAAAATGTCAAGTAGAGATTAGAGGAAAATGAGCTGGCAAAGGAGACTGATGTCTTCAAAAATAAACAAGGCTTGCTTTCATCTTCAGAGTCACCAGAGGGTCATTTGCCATTCATGTTCTTACACATTAGGTTGATTATATCTTATGATCTTTGAAAGCCTTAGTTACCCAGAAAAATAAATGAACCCTAATTAAAATAATATAGCAATAAAATAACACACAAATGGGCTATTTTTAAAAGCCCGGCAAATCCTTTGAATAACTTATGTTACTCAGTATTGTTCATAGAGAAAACCATGGAAAATTGCTGTTAGAGCTGAGACATTCTTCAAGTAGGCAGTAATAATAGTAGCAGTAAGTAGTTTTATAATAGCTAGCAACCTATTTGCTTTGAAAAAGCTCAAATTGCCTCACTTTCTCTTAACCTAGGTTTTGAGGTGTAATTATTCTACCCCTTTGTGTGTTGCTTGGTTCTTGCCTATTTTTGTGTTTGTTGTATGTTGTTGTTTTATTATGTGTACACTTATACTTTAATTATGGTATAGTGGCAAAGTATCTAAAACCAGATGCAGCTGAATTTAAACCCCAGCTTTTCTATGTATTAGGCAAGTTAGCTCACCTTGCTAATTTTCATTTCCTAATCTGTAAAATGGTGTCCACAAAAGTATTAACCTCAGATGGCTGCTGTGAGGATTTAACAGGACTATACATGTAGAGTACTTAGTTCTATTACTCATCTAAAGCCACCTCATGTACTTTTTTTTTCAAAGTTGTCAGTCTTGTTCCAATTTGATCATATTAGCTTGAAAATAGTATATTTCCCATCCTAATACTTCCTGTCCTTGCCCTTGTGGTGCTCACTCCAGAAACAAACAAAACCCGGTGTGATAATTGGAGATGATACCTCCCCACAGGTAGCACCTCTGCAGAGCCAGCAGGAAGATGGGTGTGTTTTCCCTGAGAGCCCTAGTCCCTTTCCTTGGTATGACCTCATATGCATCAATTACAAATCAAGTGCAAAAGTGAGAACAAAAGGACCTGCCAGCCATTTGTATGCCACTTAATTTTCTCATTTGGTTTATGCTGAAGGTTAGAACTAACATCCAATGTCTCTGCTCTAACACCCATTCCTAATTTTTCAGTACTAGACAATCAAATGGCAGAAACAGACACAGAAGCCTAATTGAAGCACAACGTTTTAAGAAAGAATTAAGAGAATAGTAAATCATTACTTGCTTGTGAATCATTTCTGTGAATTGTAATTTCTTGGATTCATAATTGAAATAATTTTCAGCTTTGCTTTAATAAGTTGAAAATGCAAATAATTAAAGCATAGTTAATTAGAGTGTTTAAGCAATGTATGAGTAACTGTACTAAAGATGGGCCAAAACAAAGTTAAGGGCACTGGCAAAAATTAAGAGTTAATCAAGTAAGTGTTAACATATGCAGAGGAGAGATATGCTTTCAGAATTCATGTTTACTTCTGTTCAACCATTAGAATTTAAAAATTATAGATGTCAAAGCTAATCTTCCAAAATCATCAAGTAATTACATTTAATATTAAAACATTATTTGGAAGGGGACATGAAAATTCATTTGTTGATCCAATAATTATTAATGGAATATTTTCTGGGTGACTAGAACATTTAGTGTATTTGGTGCTGTGGAGATATATTTTATACTGATTTACACACAGACACACACATACACACATTCCAAACACTAGAAAATAATGACCCCAATGCTTTTTCCATAATCTTACTTAAGTCTAATCTGGGGCAGAATCAGTCCCCTTGCCTTTTGTCCACTTTTCCAGGTCTGGGAAAGGGAATATACTTAAAGAAGAGTGCATTTGAAGGCAATGAGCAAGGTCATTGAACAGGGGGACAAACATTAAAGGAGGCCATTTACATTCCTTGGAAGCCATGGTCAACACTCAGTTATGTGGAATCTCTTCTCCATGACATATGGATTGCTCTGCAGGCCAGCCTCACCCACCTACCATGAGTTTATAGTCAAGGAATGATTCCTATAGGCACAGGAGTGCATTGAGCAAAATAGATTCAGTGAAATCATTAAATTGAGATTCTGAACCTTTGCAGAAGAATCATCAAGGAGACTGGGTAAAAACTAAAACTACCAGGACCCCACCCCCAGAGATTTGGATTCAGTAGGTTTGAGATAAGGACTAGGAATCTGTTTTTTATATAAGCACACTCCAAGGGGCTCCAAGGACCAAATTTTTATAAATATTTAAATGAAGGCGAAAGAGTCTACATATGAAATTTACAACATGTAATAGAGGGTAGAAAGTAAGGGAAGATATATTCTCGGGGGAATTTTTCAAAACAAGCAAACACAAAATCTGTCAAGTTGGTTTTTTTTTTAATTCAGCAAATATTTATTGAGCTCCCATGCTATGTCAAGGACTGTCCTAGCAGCTGAACGTACAATAGTGAGAAAAATCAATCACTGCTTCTACTTTTATGGGTGGAGACCTATGTCTTATACAATTCTTTGCCACATAAATATAGGGATGAGAAAAAATTCATGTTCAATAAATTTAGATAAATGTTGAGAAAACAAAAACCCATATGTACAAAGAATCAAAGCTTGGATTGAAAATTCTAAGTAATCTTTATGTTTTATTCTTATTCTAATATGTGACTTAATGCACCATCTCAAAGGAGACACATTACTTCACTGTGTTTATGAACACGTGGTCATGTTTAGCAGGAAGAGAAGAATGCTTAATTTGATTTCTCTGAGTGTATTGGGGATGAACTTAATGTACCCAGCCTGACATCAACATAATTACACTTTCTAAGCCCTGGATACATGACATATGATATGGTTTCAAAGCTAATGTGAGGTTAGGAGTAATCATCCCAGCCCAATCCGTGCCTGAAATCCATTCCCACATACATGTAGCTGGCTCATCTGGATATGTTATTCATACATCCATTCATCACTTCTTGGGTGATGGTGAGGATTATTCTCATTATGGCAGTTAGTAGTACAATTAGTAAATGCTTAAAATTGCTTTACAGATTTTTTGAGTCATATGCTACATTCTCTATATCGATTGTTGGCATTTATAGCTACTATGCACTCATATAAAATTAATTGCTAACTATGAAGTAATATGAAATATAGTATCAAGTCCAACCTTCCTGAATAAACTAAATTAGAGTTTTAAAGGAATAAATAATTAATTCTTAGAATCTTTTTGAGAAATCTGATAAGATCAAAATGCTTTCTAATGACACGAAAAGGAAAATGAGTAGGTATTTAAAAAGTAATTTGAAACTGTTGTTTTTTATGTTTTATTTATTCATTGTACAATATTAGTACAAATTGCACTTATGATTTTAATTGTAACAGTTCAGTTATGGAGCTAGGCAATAGACAAAATGTTCAAGTATAACTGATGAACTTCATTAAACTAGAATAAAAGTAAAGCTCAATTGTATATACTAATAGCCTTGTCTGGAACTGTGTTTCTCAAACTGTGGTTTTAGTAGATATTCAGAAGCAAAAATTCCCAGTGGACAAATCTGCTTGGGAAACATTGATCTAAAACATTTATTTTAAAAATACTGATGAGTTACGATAATGCTAAAAGGTAACATGTATTGACTGCTACCATGTGCCACACATAGAGCTAGATGTTTTAGTTGAATTATCTCACTTGATTTAGACTTCTATGAAAATGAAGATTAATTATAGCTATACATGTCTTAATTAAGCATAACACAAGTAAGGAAAATTATATGCAAAGATGTTTAAATAGGAAAAACTATGTCACCAGCCATAACTGAAGCATTATTTATACTTTTTAAAAAATAACTAAGGTTATATTCATTTATTGAATTAATATCAAAAACATTCTTTAAAAAAATTGTTATCTTGGTATTTACAGTAAATGGACTTTATACATTTTTAAATTTTCCATCTAGATATTCAGGATTGTGTAGGCACAAACTAAATGTGTCTCAAGTGGAAAATAAGTTCCACTATAAACAGTGTTATAATTTTCCCTTTATTATATTAGAAACGGATTGCAACTTGCTCTTAGGAAATTTAAATAAAATTGAATTAAATACAATACTTGGCAATTATTTTAATGCTATTGTAGTAAATGGTCTTTTATTCACTGAATGAGAATTACAAAATCAATGGTATGAATTCTACATAATACCATTTCATTAAACAGAAGATATTTCATTACAAATAACTGTATAGTGTACACAACCTTGTTTAGGATGCACAGATAACACAGAAAGATAATTATTTAAAAAATAGAATAACAATTCTATTAAGTATTCAGTGTCTAGTTGCAAAAGGGCTCACCAGCCACTATTCTTACAGCCATGGAATAAGTTGCTGCAAATTAAGGAAAGAAATAAACTCATGGTCCTAATCAAATGTGTGGAGCATACATGCATCAATGTAAATCAGTTAAAACAACAGAAGATGTTATTATTCCACTTTATTATTTTGCTCTTACTACATACATAGCAGAACTTAATGTAACTATAAGGTTAATAGAGAAGGTTGAGTTTCAGATTTCAAAATCTAGCATGGTATAGCTGGAAGAGATGCCAACACCTTCTAGTCCAGTACCTCATAATATGAGTGAGCAAGTCTAGGCACCAGAGATCTACTTACCAAAAACCACGCAGGGAATTCAGAAAAGGCACACATCTCATCCAGCCAGCCACCCAACCAGCCATCCAGCCATCCAGCCAGCCTTCATTTCATGCATTCATTTGTTCAACAACTATTTATTAGATGCCTGTATGTGCTAGACACTTGGGATGTGCTATGAGAAAAACAAGACATGATTCCTGGCCTTATGGTAACTGTTTTGATTATACAGAGAGAGGTGGGAAAACAGTAATCAAATAATCACTCAAATATACACACGATTACAAACCAAGACAAGTGTTCTAAAAGCAAGGAACATGCTCTACGGAAATGTATAAAAGGAAACCTGATCTAAACCAGGGGGTCAGAAAGGGCTTCTCAGAGGAAGTATATAGCTTTTGGATTGAGCATTAAAGGAGAGAGACTAGAAAAGGCTGTAGACACCCTACAGAAAGAGTATTTGAGGAAAAGAAAGACTGGCTTGTTAGTGGCTAGAAAGTAATGAGAGAGGAGCAAGAAGAGCTGGCAGGGTAGACTGCCCCACACCAGCCGGTGTCTGTAGTCCAACCAGATCATCATTTGTGGTCTTTACTGGAAGAGTCATGGAGGGCTACGAGTTTTATAGCAGGATAAAGTTAAACAGCTCCCATCTTTGACAGTTTTGTTCTCACCTGGGCAAATACCAGATTCATAAATGGCATTCAAGGTATAGGATCTTCCTGTAAGTTTTAGTGGCCTGTGGAAGGGGTAAGGTGGGAGAGATGGAGAATGGCAATATTGATAAAAAAGGGCATTGGGCTTTGGTTGCCCTATTATCTGCCTGGTGTATCTGACTGCTTCAGGGCTCTGTAATGAATGTTTGTTCTGAGAATAAGATCATGTTTGAAAAACACAATGGTTTTGAAGTATTCAAATATAGATTGAATTTGTTTGTGGTTTGTGAGCTGCATTAGATTAGTTTTTCTACAGAAAACCCTCTACTCTTGGAATTTCTAAGATATTTTGTATAGATCAAGGGGTTTTCTTTTCTTTTGGTCTACTTTCTTTATATAAAAATCCATAGTCAGTGTGAGAAAATTACCTACATTCATAATGTCTTTCTTGAGATTTGTGAAGGTAAGGGTTCTGGCCAATCTCATTTGACCAACTGGGATGCTAAAATACATCATTGATAAATCAGTTGAAATCTGAACCAAACCTATGTGAGGAAATACAGTGAACTGCATAAGAGACTGGGATTTTAGCCAAACCTACATGGTCTGTAATCCCAGCTCTGCAAGGACTAGAGTTGTTGGAACCTCATCTTCTGGAAAACCTTGACAACTCTTCACTGCCTGAAGAATCATGCCCCAGCTGCTCTGCATGGCCTTCCTCTGTAATCTTTATCTTCCTCTACAGTTTCCAGCCAGTTTTCCCCTTCCAGGCAGTGAAACTACCTCCCTAATTCTTAATTACCGTATCTACAAAAAAGGAGATACTACTATTAATAATAATAGTTATGAGGACAGGAGTTCAACAACCACTTAGCAAACAGCAGATCTTATTACTATATAAGAAAGAACAGATGAAGGCCAGGCTTAGAATTTATTTGAGTTGTTAACCTTCTTTTTAATAAGGATGTGTTTGCTCTTCCCCCAAAGTTCATAACTCTGAAGAAAATACAATGAGAGCACTCACACTGAAGGATATTTTAAATGGAACATTTTCTTATAAAACATTTTTTCCAAACTGGATTTCAGGTAAGTGCATTATTTATCTTTAGGGGTTTTTAATGTATTTTGTTTGGTTTTTATTTTAGTGCCAATGCATCTCTATAGTAACTGAAGCCGTATCAGTTGAAATGTACAAAAAGAACAATTATCTGAATGATTCAAGTGCTCAAAAAAGCGCTTTTGACAAAACCATTCATACTGGATTTGCCCCATAGTAATGAGGCCAATAGGGTTTTAAATAGAGAAGGAAAAGTTGAAAATGCATTGTTGAAATAATTTGAACTTCTGTAATCACTTTTGAGAATGGTAGATATATTCCTATTTAGGAGAAGTCACAAAAATTTTACCAAAAGAGAAATTCCATTATTAATCTGGATAATCTGGAAAACAGACAAATCTCAATCTGACAATGAACCCTTTAAGGGTCATGAAATTGGTATTTTCATACAGCTTTTCAAAATAGGATGTTATAAAGCAAATCTAATCTAATAAATAGTGAGATCAACTAAATAGTCTACGACATTTTAGTTGAGTATCTTAAGTGTCACTGAACAAAATGGAATATTTTAATTTTTTCTCTTTAGAAAATAAAATTAATACAAAGTGAGTTTTAAGTTGAACCAAACACAACTTAAATGTAATTTATGTTTATTACTGCAAAAGAAATATACACTTCAAACTAGTTTATCCCCTTTGTAACCCAGAGAAAACAAAATTGTGTTCCTAAGCACCCTGAATCGGCTAAAATAGGGCTGCTGTTTGCAAATGTGGCATCTTTGTGTGAAGTAGAACGAAGCATTCTACCTTCTTCCTCTACCACCAATTTACTGTTTTACATATCACAAAGCAATATGTACTGGACGGAGAGGAAAAACAAAGCAGGTCTGTGAAATAGAGAGGTTTCTTTTGTTAGGAATGTATTTTATGTTAAGAGAGATCATTTACATTTTGTTTTCTTTCTTGTTTAAAGGACAAGAATATCTTCATCAATCTGCAGATAACAATATAGTACTTTATAATATTGAAACAGGACAATCATATACCATTTTGAGTAATAGAACCATGGTATGTATCCAATGTCATCTTCCCCCTCAGAAACCTTTGCCCACTCTTCATCGACCGAGAAACAGAGTTCAAAGTCTTAGCACCTGATCTGGACACAACTTGCCTTCCCAGCTCCATACTCCACTAGAGTCTTCCCGTTCTGTCTGCTAGTCCCATTAGACTACTGTCTTTGCCTTCTTCTAAATCACCTAGCATCTTTCCTCCTCTTTGAATATAGTATAGCATAAGATAGGAGTTAAGAACTCAGTCCTTAGTGTCAGCCAATTGAGGTTCAAATCCTGGCTCAGTCCCTTACTGGTCATGAAAGATTAGGTAAGGGGTTTCACTACACCAATCTTACTATGCCTCGGTGTTTTCCTTGGTAAAGTAGGAATAATAATGCCTCTTTTGGTTAATAAAAGAATTAAATGAAGTAACATTTGCAAGTGCTTAGGGCAGTGCCTAACATAGAATAAGTGCTTAATAAGTGGTAGCTATAAAGTATGGGCACTTAACTGTTCTGTCCCCCGGGGCTCCCAGTCCTCCAACTTTCTCCACCCTGAAAAACCTACTAATCTTTTAAAACCAAGTTTAGATAATACTCTCTTTCTCTTTGCAATCAATAATCCTTTCATTTGAATTCAATCATTTCTTTCTTAATAATTTTGCAATGCTATATTGAATCTCTTTTATAGAACATCCTAATTTGTAGTATGTTACTCCTTAAAACGTTTATAAGTTTCTTGAAATCACAAAGTATATATTATCTCTTGCATCCTTCTCCCATAGTATCTAGTAAATTTCTTTGAATTATAGTTAAGTTCCACAAAATATTTTTTTCAATGGCATTGAAAGTCTATGCATGTAGGAGTATGTTGATAATATAATATTCTTTTAAAACTACAAATTTACATGGTTCTTTGTTATCTTTTCTGTATTCTAATCAACCTCTTCATAATTTCAGAAAAGTGTGAATGCTTCAAATTACGGCTTATCACCTGATCGGCAATTTGTATATCTAGAAAGTGATTATTCAAAGGTATCAACTATTTAATTTGGTTATATCCAATTGTATCTCTTACTAATCCACAAGGTGGTTTAAAAAAGTGAGAGAAAGCAAGAGTCTGTCTTTATCTCTAAATATTCAGGCCCTCGTCACCAATAATCTTCAGCATGATATGTTTCAATCTTATGGAGCTTGTTTGTTTTAAGCGTGAAAGCGCTTTAAGGAACAGAGTCCAAAATAATACTTGCATCATTCATCAACAACAGCACAAACATACTTAACAAGAAAACGAAGAGCTTTGTTTAAGAAGAATTATAAGCTAAATATTCCTATTCATTTTTTTAATTATTATTTTTAAAACTATACTCAAAGAAAGGCAAGCATTTTGCATCAAAAATACATGTTGAATGAAATTCTCTTTACCCAATTTTAAAGGGTATAATTAGAATGAATTATCCAGATGCAGGGTAATCCTTATAGGCTGTGGAAATCATTGTGGTTTTACTTCAATACAGGTAAAACATGAAGGGAAAATTTCTGGGATAGAGTATGCAAAGATAAGCTTTTTATGTTAGGAAATTTCTTTGGGTATGCTTTTTATGGAGTGAGGGTTGAATCACTGCTGAGATTAGTTCTGGAACTTGCACAAACGGCACAAAAGTCCACAGTAAGACTCTTTAAATGAAGACTCATTTGGAATTGAAACATATTCTTCCTAGTGCCTTGTGAAAGTAGTCCTTTTATAATTCTGAACTTTGAATTGGATGCTATATGATTATACATTATTGATATAAGCTTTTTAACAACTGCAATTTGTTTTTTGTCTTTCTTCTTTCTGACAGCTTTGGAGATACTCTTACACAGCAACATATTACATCTATGACCTTAGCAATGGGTAAATCACCTCTGTTTATTAATACTACTTAAATCTAATATCTAGAATGTTTTCATTCCAAACTATGATTTGGGGTTAAGAAGACTTTATCTTCTTAATGATCTTTGTTTCTTACTTTTTAGTAATACAGTATATATGTACCCATAAAGCTTACAAAATTCAAGAAAATACTTATATGGGATACCCACCTCTTTATTTGACTAATATTTTGTATTTTTATTCACAATATAGTTTTGGATTTTCTGTTTTTGAAGATCAGATTAAACATGTGCTATTTATGGAAAAAACATATATAGGAAAGCACAAAAACATTCTTGGAAATGAGACACTATTTTTAGGAGAGTGGCTATTTCACTGATGGGAGGAGGAAGGGCGGGAGAGAGATGCAGCATTAGTTGCGTGTGAACACGTACCCCATTAACTGTTTTAAAATTAATTATTATAAAAATGACAAAATGTTAAAATTATTTTTAAAATAGAAAAATATTTGACATGTAAAATACTAAATGTTCTTTTGAATTTACTCGGTAGATAAATTGTCAGACAAGTACCATTTTCCATATATATATATATATATATATATATATATATATATAAACTGTTTGAAACATTTACCATTTAAAAGAAAAAATTAAATGAATGTGCAGATAGGCGAAGTATTGACGAAGAGAATTTCTGGCAGCAAGAAGAATATGTAAAGGCCTAAAATGGGGAGGGAGAGCATTGTGCGTTTGGGAAATGCAAAGTAGGTCAATTTGTTTGAAATTGAGGGAGGGGCCTGCTGACTAGTAGGAGGTGGTGTAAGGTTGGGGAACAGCCAAGGCCAGGAAGCATAGGCCAAATAATAATGAGGAAATAATTAAAATGAGTTTAGATCTTTCTTTCTGATGGCAATAAGGATTCATTCAAAGGTTTTAAATGGAAAATGACATGATCAGATTAGCACTTTAGAAAAATCACCCTGGCTAAGTGTGGACAATGAATTGCCTTAGCTACTCATCTTAATTTGATATCTTGTTTGCTGTTATATAAAAGGGGAAATAATTATATGGCTTGAAGAGGTATTGAAAAAAAATCTTCTGGTCTATTTCCCCTTTTGTCTAGCAAGAGCACAAAAATTTTTTTAAAAATTATCTACTTCTTTCAAATGTTCAGAAAAGAATTACTCTGATAAACTGTCAAATTAAGAAACAGGAACTGCTTTTTAAAGTAGAATCTAAAATCCATCTAATGCATTCTGAGTCCTTCTTGTCTCCGAATCCATATCATCACCAAATTTAAGAAATATTTATTGAGCCCCTTCTACGTGAAACACATATAACAATGAGATGCAAATGAGCTTGGGGCACCAGCTCTACTCTTAAGAAACGTTCGATTAGTGAGTGGGGAATCTTAGTCTTTCAGTCCAGTTTCTCAAAGCTCTCATCATGTCTTTGTTTTTCTTTTAATCATTTTGAAATTCTTTTGTGAGGCTCGCCAATTTGAACAGCATTCAAAAAGATGATAATCCTAATATTTTAATCATGGGTTATATAAACTTTATGGCCTAAAATCGCATTAAACATTTAGATTCTCTGCAGTGAATTTAATCAAACCACTGGTTTTGTTTGTTTCTTTGTTTTCTGCACAACTATCTAGTATTTCAGATTTTTTGGTGGGGGGGTGGTCAGGTAAATACAGCATAATTTAGGAAGTGAAGGATGGATGGCAAACTTGTTTGAGATTCTAGGCATCGCTGAATACCACCAATTTCAAGTCTTTTATATGCCTTTGAAGACTCTATAAAAATCTAGCATAGAGAAAACAAGACTACTGTTTTCAAGCTAGGTAGGCAAAACTGAGGAGATGAACGCCTTTGTAAAGCATCCTCCCTCGCCTTTTCTCATACCTTTAGTGACTCAGAAACCAGAAAATGGCAGCTGTGATGGCTTGAGACATGCGCTGAGATTTTTAGCTTAGTGCTGCTTGTGTGATTGCATAGATAATTCCACTGTATGTAGAAAACTGAGACAATGTTACAGTCTGAAAGGTAACATGAGCACTAGCTTGAGAACAAATTGTGAACCAGGTGAAGAATGTCTTCTTCTTTTTTTTTTTTTTTTGAGACAGGGTCTCGTTCTGTCGCCCAAGCTGGAGTGCAGTGGTGCGATCTCGGCTCACTGCAATCTCCTCCTCCCGGGTTTAAGCAATTCTCCCGCCTCAGCCTCCTAAGTAGCTAGGATTACAGGCTTGTGCCACCACTGCTAATTTTTGTGTTTTTGTGGGGACGGGGTTCCTCCATATTGGCCAGGCTGGTCTCGAACTCCTGGCCTCAAGAAATCCGCCGCCCAAAGTGCTGGGATTACTGGCGTGAGCGAGCGGGCCAGGCCTGGGTCAATCTTTTAACTGGGCTCTTGCATCCCTTTCAACATGTTCCCGATCACCCAGGGGCCTGGTGCTCATGTACTGCCCTCTGGCGGCCAGGACTCTCATTGCAACACCAATGGTCACTTTCCATTGGAATCACTCTCCCCACTGAAAACTATGCCATGTTCCCTTGCTACTTGCTAAGCCTCATGCAGGCACCTAAAAAGTTACATCAATGCAGTGTGTGTTACAGATCTTCACAATTGTCCAAATATTAAAAGAATGGGAAAGGCAGAAATGTCAGGCACATGTTAGGTCCAGGTTGGAGAGCTTTTTTTGGAGGGGTTGGGCAGGAGTCTTTTTTGAGGCTCTTCAAATTGTGCTTGGGCGGCAGGTCTTGCTCTGCTTTCCCAAGAAGGCAGTCTCGATGAAACTGTTAATACAATCTTCAAGATGACAAAAGTCAAAAAGTAAGCATGACATCCTACGACTCTGTAACACTTATAAAAGTCTGAATGCATTCTTGCTGAAGAACTACAAAAGCTCCACAGTGCAAGTCACTTGAGTGCTTGCAGAGTGACTCTAAGCATCAAAGTGAGAGTTTTGGCCAATAGACTATTTGAAATTTCCCCATGGGTGGAGGACTTTACAAGCTTAAGGCATACTGCCCAGTATACAATCCGTTTTTCAGTTTAGCTTGAGATCAGATGTTCCTTTCCTTTTCTGATTTCAAGTCAGATCCCTGGGGAGATTGTCAAATGGCATCTTATTTTCAAAAATTTGAAATGCATATGCATTCACAGAGATGGGGGTTGTGAATGAGAATGTAGAAGAGCACATACTAAACTTCAGCACAATTATAGAATTTCAGAGCTGGAAGGCACTTCAGTGACCATTTCAGTCTAGTGTGTGCAAATTTTACAATCCCAGGGGTTAAAAGGACTTGAGTTTAATTCAAGGCCTGCCAAGAACTAGCAATGTGGTCTTAAAAAGTTCTATCAGCTCTCTAAACCTCATATTTACTTTCCATAAAATGAGAGGATTGTATTAGATAATTTCTAGAGATCTTCTCCACTTTGACAGTCTGTAAGTATTTAATCCATTCACCTCACTATAAAGGTCAGAAAACTGACACCCAGAAAAGTTAAGTGACTTTTAAGTAAGTACTGGAAGAACAGCAATCAACACCTATGTCTCCAGTTCTTCATTCCTGCATTCTTTTCATTAGGTTTGTGGGTGCAGAGGGAATGATCCTTAATTTTCATTGTTTGTTTATTTTTTCTGTTCATACAGATTATTATTATTTTTTTGCATTAAACAGCGAGGTTTGTTGTTTTTCTTTCTTTCTTTCCTTCTAGAGAATTTGTAAGAGGAAATGAGCTTCCTCGTCCAATTCAGTATTTATGCTGGTCGCCTGTTGGGAGTAAATTAGTAAGTGTTTAAATTTTTGAAGTGTTTAATCATGTAAATAAAAGAGGAGCCATTTGATTTTGGCCTTTGTTAAATTTCCCTGCCTGAAAGAAAAAAAAATACATTCATGACTATTTTAGTGGTTAAAAACGGGAAGAGTTTTGATAAATTGAAACCCATCTGAGAATTCCGCAAAATCTCAAGCTCATGGATAGACTTCTTTAAATATAGCAGTCAAAAACTTTATCCTTATACTCAGCCAGAATGCGTTGTGCCAGAAAGCTCAGGAAAAATATGGTTTTCACAAGTTTCCCAGACTAGCTTCAGACAACATGAAATTTGGTCCAAGCTCTTATTTAAGGACTCTAAATAAAGATTAGATCTGGCTAGCTATTAATATTCAGAGATTTATTCGACTTTCTGTCAATATACATAATTATTTATTTGGGGGTAATGAAACAACTAAGAAAATAATAGGCTTTATTTTTTATTTGATTCAGACTTTAAAATTCATAATTGATGTTAATGTGAGTTGGTTGGATTTTTTGACCTATTAAAATGATATTTTAGTTGTGAATCTTTTTTGTATCTTTATTACCACTCTGTTTAAAGGTATTAGAGGAATAATTAAAACAAATATACAGCCTTCATTTAATTTGTTGTGGAATTTCCCCTTACCACCACTTTTAGGCATATGTCTATCAAAACAATATCTATTTGAAACAAAGACCAGGAGATCCACCTTTTCAAATAACATTTAATGGAAGAGAAAATAAAATATTTAATGGAATCCCAGACTGGGTTTATGAAGGTAAGCTGTATTCCTTTTCTACTGCTAATGCTTTAGGCTTTTAATTTAAAATAATTTCATATATTTAGTAAGATTTAGATGAGTAGTATCTTATTTCCATGAAGGGTAGCATTGCTGAAAATTGTCTCTAGGTTACGAATAGGGCATACGTATTTTAAAAGAACAAATTCTTGTTATCAGAAAACTGGTAGAATTGATTCTCAATAACATCACTATGAAGTGGTAGTAATGATTTATAATCCAAAAAAGTATATGGTCCTCAGGTGCTGCATTAGTACATTTTCTCATGTTTACTTTTTCTTTAGAAAATTTATTTTTTTCAAAACTAAACAACTGTCTATGTTATCTTATGGGAAAATATTTTTACTTTCTGATACTCTGTTGATTTTGTTCTCATTCTAGGTCATGTAGAATTCAGGACTTAACTGGACTTTAAAGAGACTTCCAGTCTCTATCTATTTATCTATCTATCATCTATCTATCTATCTATCTATCTATCTATCTATCTATCTATCTAAACTAACTGTGTTTTTGGTTTTTTTTAACTCTTAGGAGGGAAATGTAACTTTCAATATTTATGTCACTCTCTAGTACAATTATAGTTCTTTCTGTTTTGGCTATCTTAGGTGACTAAAAAACCTGAAACTGCCCTGAAAGAAAAAAATTAATTAGTGCCAACATGTTTATTATTTATTTAAAAAATTACATTTCTGATTAATGTCATTTTCTAACAAGGCTAATTGATGTTTGATATAGAGTGAAAGGGTAAACTATTCCTCTTAACTCAGATTATGTAATTTTTTAATAACCAAAGTATGACATATGTCACATCCACATTAAATAAATTATTTCAGTTGATAAATAGCTATTTAGAAGTATTTACAATGATTTTAAGAGTAAGATGTAATTATAGTTAATATCCTAGTACTTATTTTTCAGAGGAAATGCTTGCTACAAAATATGCTCTCTGGTGGTCTCCTAATGGAAAATTTTTGGCATATGCGGAATTTAATGATACGGATATACCAGTTATTGCCTATTCCTATTATGGTGATGAACAATATCCTAGAACAATAAATATTCCATACCCAAAGGTATGTTGAATACTTTCAGCGATGCTTTCATTTTCCTGGTATCAAAATGAGCAATGATTTACCATGAGTAAAGGTGGGATCAACAAGTTTGGAGAGCTTCTTATCCTTGAGCATTGTAAGGCAAACATTGTACTGTGCTCTATTATTTATGTGGACATCTGTTGCTTTGGACATCTGGTTGTGCTGGATGAAGTAGTTTTTGCAAAATCTATTGCAGAATCTTTGAAAAACATATGGTCTTGATCATGGAGGAAAAACAAGCTTAACTTAATTTTAATTTTTTTCATATTTCATGCTCCAAATTCAGGGTAAAGTTCTGTTTTGCAATTCTTTCTTGAATTCTCATGTAAATGCAAACTAGAATATGAAATACAAATGCTGAATTTGATGTTCCTGTCAGGTAGAAGCAGGCATGGGTTATGGTCTTTTCTGGATGTACAAGATAGGTTAAATTTATAAGTCTCAATTTCTCCCTTGAAGGAAGTAGACATGGTGTGAACCCATAGTTTTTGGATATTTAACATTGTAGAGTTGTTATACATTCTTTTTATTGAGTCTCATGTCTGGAGGGAGGAGACCTGAGTGTGCAGTAGGAGAATGGTCAGGTCTCAGTGAAGAAGCATTGTATCCTAATTTCAATGTAAAAATGATATCAGAAAAAATGGAATCAAAGTACAAATTTACCTCTTGCACAAGGAATCGGATGCGATTTTAGAATTCACTTCTTTGTTCTTTGGATGCTATTGCTTTTACTTGCCAAGGGGAATATTGTCGTGGCTGGACACAGTGGGTCCCTGGGTGACAAAGACGGTTGGATGTAGTATACACACAAGTGAATTCTAAGCAAGCCAAAGTGGCCATAGAGAAAGAAATAGAATTGCAGACAGTGTAATATTTATGTTAAAAGTCTAAAAGCTGTGTAAAAACTCTAAAAGCTGGAGATGTTTGGGACAGGCCTCACATTTTGGGGGAACCCAAGATGTAAAAGAACTCAGATCTTTGGGAGGACCTATGGGAACAGGAAGAGATGGGGAACCCAGAACTGAAGAGTGACTGACACTGATTGGGAAGTTGGGACCCACATTCTCATATTTCCTTGAGGCTTAAAGTTGCTAAAACATCTGGCATTAGGTGGAGACGTGGGACCATTCCAAAAACTAAGGGAGTTTCTGATAAACTTGGGAGTGAAACGGAGGTCCTAAGAGACATTGAACAGTTCTTTGGATGAATTCAAACAGCACTGAGTCATTACATACTGTGCACCTACATTTCATGAATTTAAATTTTATTACAACTCCAAGATTCTCTCTTTCTACAGCAAAATAACAGAGGAACTCTAAGAAACTGTCTAGGTATGAGCTATACTGTCATGTAAATTTTAAACATACAGTAGTATAGAAAGCACAAAACAAGAAAAGTATAAATCTCATGGATACTTCATTTGGAGGTGAAATTTCCCTAACCTTTTGGAGATGGTGGCAGTAATAATACAAGCAGGTAGGAGACTGAGCATTTGGTGATTGTCCTAGACCAAATCATATGGCAAAAGCAAAAAGTGTCTTTCATTTATTTTTCTTTCCATTCTCCTCTCAAATTAATCACCCTCTGAACTCTCCTTGGTATACAGAGATATGATTATTATTATAATTATCCCAATAATAAAAATGAGAGAGATCTGTCTTGGAAATCAGAAAAGAGAATATGGTTCACAGAACTGCATTTTTATATCCAAAATGATTTTCCCTATAAATTTTAAAGCTCTCTCATTAGGCAGTTTCATTCTGGTTGACACAACATTTGTAATTGCCCTGCAGGTAAAATTGAAATGAGATTCCTTGTCGTGTTATAAATAGAATGTATTCCACAGTGATATACATAAGATTGTTCGCTTAGAAAAATATATCTAAATTCCTAAAGTTTCTTTAAAATGTTGGTGATAATTGGAATTTTATGATCTTATATATCTCAATTTTCTTGGCAGGCTGGAGCTAAGAATCCCGTTGTTCGGATATTTATTATCGATACCACTTACCCTGCGTATGTAGGTCCCCAGGAAGTGCCTGTTCCAGCAATGATAGCCTCAAGGTAGTTCATCTCAGATCCCTCCCATCTTTCTATCCTATATTCTAGTGCGTTTATGCTGTGCATGCTAGAAGCAAAAACAAATAAGTAAATAAGAGTTGCATACAAAGCTAAAGACATACAAAATTAAAATTGACAAATAAGTTTCCTTAATTGGTTTTTCAAAATTAGCCCTTTTACACATATAAAAGTGACCTCGGTGATCAATCTAAGTGAAACTTGCCTCAGATGTACAGATGTGAACTTGGGACCAACAAGCAGATAGTAAAATTCATGTACGTCCTCACCCTGGCTTCTTTCAAGTTTGGCTGACTTTATCTCAAGCCAGGGTTTGTGGATCTATGTGGATCACATGTGTATGATAAATAAGAGAAGATAAGCTGACCCTCTCCAAAAATTAGCATTTTTCACAATGAAGCAGGCTATTCTCATTTATCTGGTTTTAGAATTGTCTAGAGATGAACTGTAGGCAGGCAGGGACGTGAAGGATTCTCACGTCCCCAGCATGATGCCCTATGTCTGATTGTCTGATTAGTCCAGAATACAGCGACCTTCAGTCAGTCCTCTGTGGTCTTTCTGGTTGAAGTGGCTAAGGGGAAGAGGTGCCCAGGCCCTGCCTGTTGGGCTTTCTTAACAGTTCCCCATGCCTAGCGGGCCCAATCTTGGGTCTTCCCCTTCTGCTTCATGAAGAAGAGCCAAGCTCAAATGACTGATCACTAATAGGGAAAAGAACCCCATGAGAGGCTTCTACTGGGCCTTGCTGAGTCCACTCTTGTATAATCAAACATGACTTTATATTTTTGAATTATCTGCTATTCCCCACCCTGATCGAGTGGATGAAAACTTGACTCAATACATCATTTTTTTTTAAAGTGTCATTCTCCACAGGTGGCAGATGAAATGAGCATAACACAAGGAGTCCAGAGGCTTGTTTGAACAGCTGTAAAATACTAACAATAAAATAGTAGTAGCAAACGTATTCTGAACACTCATCATATAGCAGACATAGTTCTTAAGCGGTTTAAGCACTCGGCCAATCTTTACAGCACTCTTTAAAATAGGTAATATTATTATTGTGATTTTATATAAAAATAGAAGAGTTAAGTAACTGGCCTAAAGGTATATAACTATTAGGACATAAAGCCAGGATTTGAGCCTGAGGTCCCTTCCAGCTCTGTGATTTCCTTTACATTAATTTTCCAGAAGTTTGTGATTCATTTTATGTTGATGTTCTCTACCTACTAGTTCATCCTCAGAGTCATGGAATCATCGTTGCCATTCACGGACATCTAGTATGTGCCAAACATTATTTGAGTTATTTCGCATACATCATCTGTGATTTATTCCACAAGTCTGAATTTCAATACCTGACCATAGTCACAGCTAAAACTTAGCTTCCAACATGAATCTGCTGAGAGACAAAGATTATCCTTTTATCACACTTGTCTCTCTCTCAACTAATTATAAGGTGAAAAATTGAGTTTACTTGTGCAAAATGCAAGTTTAATGCTTTTTTTTCCCCTCTAGATTGATCAGTAGCTTTGACATTATGTTTTAAATTCTTTTCTAAAATGTTAAAATCCAGAAACGGGGAGAAAACTCACATATGAAATGATTTCATTAGATGAAGAAACTCTCATAGATATTTTTTTAAGTAAGCAGAGATATTTAAACTTTCTCTCCAGAGAAAGGAATGTTTTGTCTTCCTTACCTATTAAATAAGTAATGTATAATAATGACATATATCCTTTAGAAAACAAAAATTAAGAAATTATTTGTGTGTGAAACTGGTTTATGGTTATGACTACCTGTTTCTATTTTATTTGCAGTGATTATTATTTCAGTTGGCTCACGTGGGTTACTGATGAACGAGTATGTTTGCAGTGGCTAAAAAGAGTCCAGAATGTTTCGGTCCTGTCTATATGTGACTTCAGGGAAGACTGGCAGACATGGGATTGTCCAAAGGTAGGGTATATTAAGATCACAGATATGTATTTCTGAAGATCAAGGCACAATAGTGGGGACTCATCCATAGCTAACATTTTATGTTGTGAAGCCAGGATTACTGCATTCAACTCCCAACTGCTTTGCAAAAACGCACTCAGTATTCATGGGTCCATCATTTTATTAAATAAATAGGATACCTTTTATTTTCTTGAATGACTTAAACCTTGAAATTGAATAGCCGAAAAGAAAAAAATGGGACAACATGACATTGGGAAAATCAGATATCTGGTTCTCAATTATAATGGTAAACCAGCCTTTTGAGATTATAACATTGGCAGTCCAATAAAAAGCAAAACAATGCAGATGAAACCATAACATGGGTCTACTAGATAAATATATATGTTTTAAACAAAAGAACCAGAGAAGAAATGCAAATGGGGCATGTTCTATTCAATGTTAAAAATTAAAAACGAAAAATTCTAAAGGAAATGGATATTATCAAAAGAAAGCCAGATATTCTGTTTTTTTGTTTGTTTGTTTTTTTGTTTTTGTTTTTTTTGAGATGGCGTCTCGCTCTGTCGCCAGGCTGGAGTGCAGTGGCGCAATCTGGACTCACTGCAACCTCCGTCTCCCAGGTTCAAGCGATTCTCCTGCCTCAGTCTCCTGAGTAGCTGGGACTACAGGTGTGCACCACTAGGCCCAGCTAATTTTTTTATTTTTAGTAGACACGGGGTTTCACCATGTTGGCCAGGATGGTCTCAATCTCTTGACCTCATGATCCGCCTGCCTCAACCTCCCAAAGTACTGGGATTACAGGCATGAGCCACTGCACCCAGCCCAAATATTTTGATTTTAAAATCAAATGAGAATTACTGAGAATGTGACATAAGATATTAAATCAAATTATTCTGTTACCTGGTTATCTTAGGACAGTACCCGATATGTACTAATTTTGGGCAGAAAAAGCCTTTAAAACTAAGCACAGATTTATTGTTGAGTTTTAATTGTTTCTATTACTCAAACTCAAACATAATCTGTTGAATTAATGAGTCAGAAAAACCACTTAACCAATGTATAAGCTTTAAAATAAGCCTGTTCTTAATTACTCACATTAGAATCTAAGAGATACAAAATGTTTTCTTTAAATAGGATATTTGATGGGTACATTTCATGAGTCTTCTAATTATGAAGAAATGTTTCATTAAAACAAATATAGAATAATCATATTTTATAAAGTAAAAAGAAAAGCATAGAACAATCAAAGTAAATCACTAAATTTCATCTAGAAATTAGGACATTATGTTTTGCAAGAAAAAAGTCATATGAGTCTGTTTGGAAATATATCAGGACTATAATAGTCAACATTACTCAGGCTAAAAATATTTTTTTAAATCACTACTGTGTCTGTGAGAGGCTCGACTAATTTTGATGGAATATGCTAGAAGCGTATTTTTATCTTATATATATTTTGATATACAAAGCAGGATGATTTTGGCTTTAATACAGTATCATAGGCAAAGAAAGGATAGACTAATCTTGATTATGCTAGTTAATTAGAAACAATTGGTCTGGTTAGTCAGCTTTGGGTGACTATATCTTTAAACTTTTCAATGAATCTAGGTATTAGGGACTATTGCTTTAATTTTATTAGTTTGAACATAATGAGATTTATAATTTAGACACAATTTTTAGCTCCTAAAACTAGGAATTTTAAAACTGTGATTGCTTTGAAATCTGAAATTCTAATTTATCAAAATCTGAGACAACTTTAATCCAAACTGACAGAACATTTAAGATGCTCATTCAATGAGGTGTGGAAGTCCCTGGAATATAAACTTTAGTTTTACAGCCAGAAAACAGTGCTTAAATTTAGAATATCATGTTTGAATAACCTTAGAATTTCTAAACACCTCTGTTTCAAAATAGTTTGATAAATACATGCAACACATTTTGAGATTTGAGAACAACAGTGTCGAATTTCCCAGAAACCATCCTCATGACTGATGTGTGTGTGTGTGTGCGCACACACTTTGAAAACAATATTTAAGGTTAAGTGACCCAGCAACATTTTATTCATGCTGAGAGTCATGCCCCAAACAAAGAGGCAAAGGAAACTGGCAACAATGACTTGTAATAAAATTATATTAGTGAGATTTATTAAGAAATTTATAGTTAGGGGAAGAAACATCTTTTATATTATGCTTCCTCCTCTGAAAAGGGAATTAAAATTAATTTTACTTTTATGGCTAAAAATAATAAATCCAAAAATTTCACTATTTTTTCCGAGTCTTATCTTACTTGTTCTCTCTGAGGCATTGGTCTATCCCTGTAAGAGAAAATCCAGACTGTGTTCTTAAAATTTGTTATTCCCCTGTCTTTTATGACAGTACACCCTCTCATGGTTCTCCTTCTGCTTCATTGACTGTTCTTTTCCTTTCCAGCTCTTCTTCTGACTTCTCTAGAAATCTTATTATTCTCCAAGTTAATGTATTTGCAAGGTAGGCTAACTGCTATAACAACAACATAAAAACCTCCAATAATTCAGTGGGTTAATACAGTAGAAATTTATTGCACATTCATGTAACCATCCAATAGTGAGTCCAGGTAAGTGGGGTATGGTGGGGGTTGGGGAATGGTGTACTCTGCTTCATATAGTCATTCGGGAACCTAGGTGATGGCATTTCTGCTAACTAGCTTCCAACACTATTCCAAAGTTGGTCAAACCTGAGCATCAACATCCAGCTGAGGGATGGAGAAAAGAATGAAGGGTAATGTAAGAGAGGCTTTTATGGGCTAGGCCTAAAAGTAGCATGAGTTATTTCTGTTCACACACCATTGACTAGAACTTATCAAATAACCACCGTCAACTGAAGGAAGGCTGGGAAATACATTTCCTACCCGTATCCCTAGCAAAAAGAGAAAATGGTCTGCTGATTATCCTGCTGTCTGTCTCAACTCTGTACTTATTCACTTTGGGTAATTTTAATCTATACCAGAGCTTTTTGGTATACTTGCCAATAACTCTCAGACTTATTTCTGAGGATTTGAACTTTTCAATATGTGTGGCTTCATTTTCTCTGTTCTATTCTCACTGCCATGAGCTTGATTAGAGTCTTTATCATTCTTTTCCCAAACATTATAATAGCCTTCCAGTTGGTCTCTCTGCCTCCTTCCCTCTTACCCACTTCTAGTATATCCTCTGCATCATGTTCATAATTATATGTTCCAAATTGTGAATTGGAAGACCTTCAAAAGACTTACCAAACAGGAGAAATTGAAACTTCTTAGGGTGCCATAAAGTTTCTCCAAAATCTTGCTCATAAACATGCATTCTCCTTCATCTTCTAACTCTTTCCTGTAGTCACTCTCCACTCAGCCATACTGAACCATCTGTTGGGTGACTAAGCTGGTCTGGTCTCTATGCTATTTATTTTACCTAGAATGTTCTTCTTTTTCTAATTATTTGTCTAGAAAAGTCTATTCATTCTTTTAGGATTACTAAATGCTTGTTCAGTAAATGATCAATTACATTATGCTAAAATATAACCCAAAATAAGATTAAGTGCAAACTTTAAAATTTTAGCTACTTCATAGGACCCAGAAAAGAAAGAATTTAACTTAAACTCCACTGTTTTACCTACACCACATCAAGTGGATTGTGCTGGGCCTCCATAGATGTTGTGATAATTCCAAGTCACTGCCTCATGGAAGATTTAGGCATAATTATTAAGGATCTGCAATAAAATTACCCATGTATATACAACAGTGCTGTTATATGAGATTTTTAATATTGTCCTTTTAAACTCAAATTTGAAGTTAGTTGACTAGTAATGGTATACTCTGATCAGGCAGTTTAACTGTTTCCAAATGTCCAGATTACATTTAGGAAAAAAATGTTCTCCTAATACTATGTTCGATGTGATCTTTTGTCTTTTAGACCCAGGAGCATATAGAAGAAAGCAGAACTGGATGGGCTGGTGGAGTATGATTTTGCTATCTTTTTCTTATGTTTTAATGACACTTGACAGATTCTCAGCTATCAAAGGACTATTTGCAATGTACCCAAACTGGCACTACTTATTTTCATAGAAAAAAATAGCAAGGTATAAAACACATAGGTAGTGATCTCTTGAGTGATTTTGTGCCAGGAAATTTCAATGTCCTTCTTTTTAGAATTCTTTTGAAAATAACTCATACTCCTCATGTCCCAATTTTAAGTTTGTCAACTGAATCCTTGGTATCTATAACTAATATTACTTTTTAAACAAATACAATATAGATCATTGTTCAAAAGGAGACAAAATCCCTGATCTGTTAAAATCATCTTAATAATTACTAGCCATTTAAATCCAAAAAAAAATACATTGGGTATCCTTGTAATTTAAAGACAATCTACCTCTTATTAAATTTCATGTAACATGTACTAAATTTCATGTATGTATACTCCTTCCAGTATTTAAGTAATGATTTGGTATCAAATAGGAAAATGTGTGTTTGTTACTTGTGATCATTTATATTTGGAAGTTTGGGATAGGTTTATTCAATAATTTATGAGGATTTTTAATGTAAAATAATGCTTGAGGTAAATAGCAATTGTATTTTATATCGTATATGAAGAATAAAAATTAATACAAGAGAATAAGTGAAGGTTGGTAGATGCTGCCACTTACCACAAACACATAATTCAATTCAATTAGTATTTGAAGAGGAAAGGCTACTTCTCTAAGATTTGGACGCATTATGCAATGAAAAAGGAAACTCTTAGGACCTGGTTTAACACATTAGCCCATGATCCAAGGACAAAAAAAAAAGTCAGAAATCAATTCTAAGATGATAAATTATATAAAAATTTAAACTCAAATTGGCTGGGAAGAAGATAAATTGTAAAGTGATAATCTTCAAATATTAAAAACTCTTAATTGTACACTTTTCTGGATCCAGTTGATTTTGGCTTACATGCTGTTTAATTTATACTCTGCCTTTAATTAAAGATACTGCAGTTTTATTCATTAACTAGGGAATAGTTACTTTATTTATTATATATAATAAATGTAAATTACACTCTGAGGTAACAAGATAATAAAGATAAGTATGTAATTCAGAAAAAAAAAACCCTCCTATTTGAACTCACTTTTCCTAATGTCCTAAATATCACAGGAAAAAAAGAGTAGTAGTATTCAGTGAAAGAAAAGTATTCTCTAAATTTTATGTATTCTTAATCAATCTGAATCTCACCTTTCAGAAAGGTAATTCTTAGATCGGTATTTGAAATTTTGAGGAAAAAAAATTAATCTACCAATTCACTCCCATTACAAATATTTCTAGTAAAGAATGAAGGGAAGAAAGAATGCTTGAAAATATTATTTAGTCATGTTCTCCAAGATGATAATATAACTAGATTTACTATACAGTTATATGAATAATGTACTTTTATAATTATATCAACAATGATACCAACAACCCTTTCAAAGACATTATCTTGAGCATCTATAAACATTTATTTTGACAATGCTGCAGTGTTCAAAACACTGAAACACTTTAGAATGCATCTTTTGAAAGCTCGTATTTATAAGCATCTTCAGTATCTTAATAATTTAAAAAATCTGTATTGCACTAACCTTGCATTCCCATCAAATTGAGCTGAATGAATGAATGAATTGCCTGCAAAGCTTTAGAACTTTTTTTTTTTTTTTTTTAAGACGGAGTCTCACTCTGTTGCCAGGCTGGAGTGCAGTGGCGCGATCTCGGCTCACTGCGAGCTCCGCCTCCCGGATTCAAGCGATTCTCCTGCCTCAGCCTCCTTAGTAGCCGGGATTGCAGGCGCCCGCCATCACGCCCAGCTAATTTTTGTATTTTTAATAGAGAGGGGGTTTCACCGTGTTAGCGAAGATGGTCTCAATCTCTTGACCTCGTGATCCGCCTGCCTCGGCCTCCCAAAGAGTTGGGATTACAGGCATGAGCCACCGCCCCTGGCCCAGCTGTAGAACGTTTTTAAAAAACACCCTCAGTGTCAGGAGATCGAGACCATCCTGGCTAACACGGTGAAACCCCGTCTACTAAAAATACAAAAAAATTAGCCGGGCATGGTGGCGGGCGCCTGTAGTCCCAGCTACTCAGGAGGCTGAGGCAAGAGAATGGCGTGAACCTGGGAGGCGGAGCTTGCAGTGAGCAGAGATCGCGCCACTGCACTCTAGCGTGGGCGACAGAGCGAGACTCTGTCTCAAAAAAAAAAAAAAAAATGCCCTCAGTGGAGGCACATATGTCTCCTTTGAGAGAAGATGAGGTCCTTACATTAAATCAAAAATCATTCCCAACTAAATGGCATGAGCCACTGCGCCCAGCCCAGCTGTAGAACTTTTTTAAAAAAATACCCTCAGTTGAGGCACATACCTCTCCTTTGGGAGAAGATGAGGTCCTTACATTAAATCAAAAGTCATTCCCAACTAAATCTAAAGAGTAAATGAGTTACTTATCTGGGACATGTGATTTTGTGCCAGATCATTTTAATATTCATAGTTTTATAATTCTATTGGGGAACGACTTATTTTTATGTACTAATCTCAATCTCTTAACATGTATTCAGTAGTCAGTAAAACTTCTAAATTCCAGAAGAGAAATTGTCAAAAATTATTTGCAATGATTGTTTTCAAGAGTCAGTTTACACTCTCCCAAGGCACCTGCTTTAAATGGATTATTAATTAGCTTTTGTAAGTTCTGACATGCCTTTTGAAAAAGTCTGGCCACAATTTTATATAGCCATAACTCATATTTCATAATATATTGCATATTTAATAGCTTCCTTTGACGTGTAATGAAACTAGTGACTTAATAAAATTAACCAGAAAAAACTAGAAATGTGTATGTATTTCAGACATTCGTTCAAGTAACATTTATAGGGTCTTTAGATAAAGTATACAAGCTAGTCGTATTAGTATAAATTTTAAAAGCTATTTTTGATATGTGGTTTCTTTTGAGTTTGTCAGAGATATTTAAAATGGAAAAAGACTCTCAGAAATCACCTATGAATTAGAAAAGGGAGATTAAATGACTTGCTAAAAGTAACTGATCTGTTAGTTGCAGGCACAGAACTAGAAAATAGGTTTCCTGCGAACTTTACTTACCACTTTTTTCCTCCAGCACTGACACATCCAGTCCTTTAATTTAGGATTAATAACCTAACTTCTTTTTTGGTATTAATCAGAAAAAATAACAACAAAATTGCTTTTAAAACACGTTTGTTTTGTTTTGCTCTGTAGAGGACAGAAAAGTGAAGAGTTAATCAAAGGAACCTAGTGCTTCATTCCTTAAATTTGGAGAACAAGCACTGAAGGCATCATGCTTAGACTGCAAAGTCACATCAATTATTTTAAAATAATTTAAGCAACACACTACACCGTCTTTAGGCGGCTGGCAAAATCCCTTGGTTCAAAAAAAAATGAATTTTCTTCTTGATGCTTGAAAGCTTGTGCTTTTGACCGAATGTGCACTCAGTTTAGGGCATCTGCTTTAGGTCATTTAACAGCTATGGCAAGATATTACATGGCGGTAAATAATGTCACCTTCCAGGTAAAATATTTTAAATGGCTTTGCACTTCATATAGAGATGAGTAATCTATCAGAAAATCTAAGCATAATAAAGAAACCAGTGTAAGGGCCTCATTAAAACTGAGGACAACTTAGTGTGGGTGCTTATCTAGGGTCCAGGTGTGACTTGCAAGAAGCACTTAACTCAGAACACTTTATGGGCCTAGCTCTAGCAAAATGAATGTGGACATATTTCACACTCTCTTTACCTCACCCAAGTTACCTGTTCATCTAAAGCAGCTGTCTTCAATGTGTGCAATGAAAGGGGAGAAGATAACAGTCTTTGCTTATCAGAAATATTCTTCCTGTTTGCCTGATTCTAATATCTTAAAACATAACACTCTGCCCTGTTTTTTTTATTTTCAATAAAAATGAGATGCTAAGTTTTAATCTAGATCAAAGCCCTTTAAAAAGTCCCTTAACTAACTGACTGCAGCTTGCAGACAATTTTTATTTTTACTGTGGTACCTTAAAAAATGTTGTGATTCAGGTTTTATTTTAGTGATTAAGGCAATGTAGAACCAATTTTTGTGTTTCACAATGAGGAATAAGAAGGAGACATAGGCCGGGTACAGTGGCTCACACCTTAATCCTAGCACTTTGGGAGGCCAAGGTGGGTGGATCACCTGAGGTCAGGAGTTCGAGACCAGCCTGACCAACGTGGTGAAACCTCATCTCTACTAAAAATATAAAACTAGCCGGGCGTGGTGGTGCATGCCTGTAATCCCAGCTACTTGGGAGGCTGAGGCAGGAGAATCACTTGTGCCTGGGCGACAGAGGTTGTGATGAGCCAAGACCACGCTATTTGCACTCCAGCCTGGGCAGCAAGAACGAAACTCCATAAAAAATAAAAAAATAAAAAAAAGGGAGACATTATATGAGGTTACTATTAAGTATGTATGTTATCATTTAGCTAAGAGGGTGAAACTTCATTCTGAAATGAAAGAAGGATTTTGTCGAAGACTTATAGTAATAAAATTTTACCCACAAAATTGTTAATCAGAGTTTCCTATTCCTGGGCCTCTTGGTTATTAATTTCACTTGGAAGCATTAGTCTCAATATGCAAAATCCTACCAAGGTTGGTCTTATTATTAATGAAACTAATGTAGGAATCATGTAGAGGCACCTGTTTCTCATTATTCCATTTTTTCATTTTAAAGAAAACTTTAGACAAGTTAAAAGTAGTAGAGTTTATTTGAACAAAAACAATTCATAAATCAGGCAGCACTCAGAACCAGAAGAGGTTCTGAGAGTTCTGCCCAGCAATGTGAGCAGCCACCTTTTATAGGCCAAACGCAGAAGCAAGGTAGATAAACCACTGGTTGGCTACACTAGGAGTCGGCCTCATTGGGTCATAGAGTGATGAGGCATCTACCTTATTTGGATGTGGTGTGATATGATGGCTGCCTATGATTAGCTGAAACACTTTTGCTGGACTCGTAGTTAGATTTTGCTTTGTATATGTACTAAGGTTGTGTTTCATTATATAGGAACTCAAATTATAGAGACAGCCTCAGGTTAATGGCCTTCTGCTTATTTGATTTGACTGATTTATTGATTCTAGGTAAATGTGGTGAGACTTAGGGCACTGTATTAGTTTCCTAGGGCTGCTATAAGTTATGGCAAACTTTGTGGCTTAAAACAACAGAAATTTATTCTCTCGCCATTCTGAAAGCTGGAAGTCGGAAATCATGGTGTCAGCAGAGCCGTGCTCCCTATGAAGACTCAAGAGAAGAATCCTCCCTGTCTCTTCCGGCTTCTCATGGCTCCTAGAAATCCCTGAGCATTGTTTGGTTAACAGCCATATCACTTTAATCCCTGCTTCTGTCTTCACATAGTCTTCTTCCCTGTATCTCTCAGTGTCTCTTTGTGTCCTCCCCACCTATGAGGACAGCAGTCATTAGAGTTAGGGCCCTCTTTAATACACATCTTTACTTTCTCCCTTGATTACATCTGCGAAGGCCCCATTTCCAAAAGGGTCACGTTCTGTGACTCCACGTGGACATGAATTTTTGGGGAACTCAGTCCACTAAAGACATCACATCAAATTAGTTGCATTTTAATGTCACACAGTTATAATTATTTCATGAAAAATAATGATCAGTTGCATCAAAAAGGCATCAAATATGAGGTCATCATTAAAGGAGCCTACAGTGACTTCCTCCACTCTCTTCTTGCTCTACAATGGGTCTCACGTTAGGTCTCACCAGGATAGGTCTTTGTAGCTAAAAGATACTAGTAGCTTTTTGTTGTTGTTGCTTGATGCAGTTCTCATGTGGAGGGACACCAACTAGAGAGAGCTGGCTTTAAATCTGCTCTGCATGATGTAGAGTAGCTCTTTCTTCATGGAATTCTTTTAAGGATTTGCCATCATTTCACCAAACAATGACCAATGGGGAAAAAAAGTCAGCAAATGTAAGACAAGCCAATTAATTTTTTAATGGGAAAAATACGAAACTATTTTCTAAAATTTGGTGTAAGAACATTTGCAGAATTTCAGTTATATCTATCATTTAGAATGTTGAGGTGTGGCTTGTTCTGTTTCAAGGCACACTAAAGAGCCTAGCGTACCTTAGGTAGTTAAATGGTTCCCAGCAAGTTCTGCATGGGGTTACCTGTTAGGGGTCAAACTAGAGCATTGAGGTCAGTCTGCAGTCGGCTTCCTGTGCTCAAGGAGTAAACCTCCCCCAGCATAGGCAACTTTTTTCTCTCAAGTCCAGAAGCCCCTCCTCACCATTAAAAACTGTGGCTAGCAAGCCATGATCTTTTCATCTTTTAAATGTCTTCATTGAATCATTGGTATTATGTGCTTGGCATCAGACAAATCAAGAATTAAAAGAGGTATAGTCAATGAGCATCAGACTTTGGTCAAATACCTCATTTTAGGTTTGGTTTGGTTAAATATCAACATGCGTTTGTGATTCTTTTAACTCCATTTCAAACCACATAACCTTCGACTTAGGAATTTAAACAAATTAAGCATTGTAAATCCAGGGGTATGCAGTAGCAGCCAAGCAGTGGTTGGAATGTTCAAGTGCCTGTCAGAATCACTACATAAGCTGTTTATCTGAAAGAATGGGATTTCAGATGTGAATGACAGAAGACAGAGGAGGCGAGACATTCTGATTCCTATAACTATGACCATACGTCGCTTTTATATATTAAAACAAAATCTATGGTTTTAGTTTGGTTTGTCTTTTGAACATAACCTCTGCTAATTTTTTTCAGTTCTTTGTTTCAACACCAGTTTTCAGCTATGATGCCATTTCATACTACAAAATATTTAGTGACAAGGATGGCTACAAACATATTCACTATATCAAAGACACTGTGGTACGTTCCTTCCAAGATTTATCTCCTCAAAGATCATTCACTTGAGGTTGCTCAAATAACGCTCAGTTTCACACAACATAATGTTTGTCTTTTTATAGGAAAATGCTATTCAAATTACAAGTGGCAAGTGGGAGGCCATAAATATATTCAGAGTAACACAGGATTCACTGTAAGTATTGCACGAAGCACGATGCACCATTCAGGTTTTAATTGGCACCGATGGACATAAATGATACTGTACCAACTCTCTTAGTTAAGAAGATTTTTGTTACTCTATAATTCAGACAGTTGTGAGTTCATTTACGATTGCACATTTTTAATAACTAGTCAAAATGATTTCCTTTTGGAAAAAAGTCTTCAGTAGGTGATAATTTCTCTTCTGATATTTGGTAGGCAATTATATAAAAAGTATACAAATTTTAAGATAATAACTCATTCTAAAGGCAAATTTTACCCTTCAGCACTTGAAGCAATGAACAAGTTTCAAAATTCCCTGGAGGGCAGCCCATAGATATGGAGCATCTTTTGTAGTGATTCATTGTTATGTAAGTTTAACATTATTATTTATAACAACTATCATTTATGGAGCAATTACTGTGTACCAGATACTGTAAAGTAGAAATGATTATCCTAAGTTTGCAGATGAGGAAAGGGATACTCATAAAATTTAATTAACTTGGCCAAAGGCCACAGTTAGTTAGTAGCAGACTAGGATTCAATCCTAAAGCATTAAATCTAAGGCTGTTATTATCAACATGAACATGGGACTGCTTTCTTACAGTTCTTTCCTCTTCAGTCCATTCTGCATACTATTTAAATAAACCATCTTCAAATAATCATTTATGATAAAACTGATCTAATCACAAAAGTATACTTTCTTTCTATAATTTCTAATACAATCTGCGTCTAGGGATCCTCTCTTAGTGCTGAAAATCTGCCAGCTATTAGCTGAAATTCTAGGAGCAAAAAGATGAGGACCATTAGTCCAGGCTCATGGAATAAAAGCCTGTCAGAAATCTATTACGAATCTTTGGAATTCTTTGAATGGAGGGCATAGGTGTTTGGACTTTCTTTGGAGCAGTCATTAAAATCACTAGAGTAAAGGGGAGTGACATGTTCAAAACAGGTGGGAGATTCATTTCAGGCACGATGTGTTGAGGAGGTGGGGAAAAACTGAAGGCGGAGATCCCCAGCTCTGGTCATAAGAGGCCTGAACTAGAATAGTGGCAATGTAATAGATGCTCTGAGGACAAAACTGCACCTCCTTCTTTGTTTGCGTCCTTAGCACTTAGCACAGCGCCTGACACAGAGTAGTTCAATACACATTCTCTAAATGGAAGAGAGAACAGAGTGGACGGTAAAAACAGATGGAGGCTAAACAGGACTGGTGAAGGGAGACTGTCAGGAAAAAGAGAGAGAAAAGAGACAAACTGGACCCGGCTGCAAGGGTTAGAGAGGGAGACAATCAGGGAAGCTTCCACATAACAAGGAAGTGGCCGGGGGGCTGTTGGGGAAAGATCCTGAGTCCTTTATTCACAGATAGTTTTAGATGATGTGGGGAGGGCAAGGAAAAGGGATGATGGGAGTCATGCAAAGTTAGTAAAGATGCATAGAAAGGTGTTAGTTTAGGAAATAAATTTCGTGCTAAAAACGAGTTGTATTCCATTGCTTTTTTCTTCTACTTGGTGCTAATAAGATTTTCATGATACCTGGGACATAGTGAGAACTGGACTGCCTAATTGTCCTGAGAATTCAACCAAACTTCGATTATCCCAAACTTTTCACATTCGTGGGGGGAAAAATAATGACAGTTTCTGATACTCAGATGAACATACAGCAGAGTGGAAACCATGTCACGAAACTGAATTTCCCACTTCATGGCTATTTTAAGACAGGTTGGAATCAGAACCTGGATACTTAAGTAAAAGCATGTTCTCTTATGACTTCTTTGCATCCGGCTAAATTGACATGCCGTCTGTGTGGTATCCAGTGTGATATCCTCAATTTGTAGCAAACCTATCTATTGACAGGGCTTCTATAAAATAAATTCAAGGTGTGTTCAGAATCACAGATAAAATTAAATAACGTAGTACAGAGAAACAGGTAAACTGTTCTTAATCATAAAAAAGGCAAGGTATGATATTAATAAAATTTCCTATTTTGCATGACTCATAATGAATCAGAATATAATATACTTATAATAAAAACAGTATTCAGCATAATTTAATCTTCCTCTGATGATTTGGAAGCCAGGATAAATATGCAAAGTTCAGTTATGAACAGCAGTTATTTGTGTACCTAAGCGCCAATTAATTGTTCCATTAGATGAATGCTTACCTATATTGATACTATATTAGTATTAATACTAACAATCCTATTATCACTTATTTATCAATACTTAATAATTTCTGAATATATTTTCAGGTTTTATTCTAGCAATGAATTTGAAGAATACCCTGGAAGAAGAAACATCTACAGGTAATTTATGTCCATTCATTCTGGTATTTCTATATATTGATATTTTAATATAAAAAGTTATCATCCCCAGGAGATGCAAAATATTTTTAAAGTATGGCACATAATAAAAATCATTTATGAATTGAGAGAAAATATTTGGAGAATGGGTATACTACATCAGTATAAAAAACACACACTCGCAAAACGTTAGCCAATTCAAAATATTTGTTTTCAAAAGGGAAAAACAAGAAATTCTAATGTTTACATGAATACTAAATACTATTTTGGTACTAAACACTTTAAGTACATATAGAGGTAATTGAGGACATTTCTTTATTTAACACACATTTGTTGAGTACCTAGTATGAACCAGGCATTGTTTTTATTCTGATAATATGTGATTTCCTTCACTCTGTCTCACTTTGGCACCACCCATGTCTGTTCCTATATTAGTGTTTACATTCAGTCCAGTTGTTCCCTTAATGACTGAAATGGTGCCCTCGACAGCCCTTTCTGGGTAGCCCTTACTACATGCTGGTAGTCTATTATATGCCAGGCACCTTTTAATCTGACTTACATATGTAATTTCATTTAATTCCAACAGCACTATGAAGCAGGTAATGTTGTTGGAGCCAGGATTTTTACCTGGGCATGCTGATCTCTGAGCCCTTGCTGTTAACTGCCTCCCCAATGTTTCCAAAGTTACATCCGAATACGGACATATGTTAACATACTAACCCTAACAGAGGAAATAAGAAATTTTCCCTCTGTCATATTCCCCTGTTCCCTCCTGGATCGTGATCTTACTTTATGTGTTAAAAAGAATCACTCTCTGGGTCCAGCAGTGTCTCTGGCCTGGCCATTCTCTGCCATGCCCAAGGCAAAGTCAGGGACAGCAGCAGAAGAAACTCACAGGTGGCACAGGAGACCCTGACAGGCACCATGGGGTCCTGACCTGTCCAGACCCTGGCATGACATCCTCTAAACTCCTCCACATGGAATTCTGATTCTGAGGGTGTAGGATAAGGTCCCTGAGTCGTGTATTGAAGCCAATCACCCTGCTCAGGAACCACACAGATGACTCTGCAGGGCCAATGTGGGCAGTGCAGATTGGCTTGTGTAGACTGTGTGGAGGGGGCATTCCCAGCCTGAGCTTCCATGAGCCCAAATTTCCTGCTGAAAGGAATGAAGGCGCAGAAGGCACTTAGAACTGTAATTTCTTATTTCCAATTTGCTTATTATTAATTTCCCCATCCTGATATATGGTAAGAACAGGGACTCTTTCTTGGTGATACTGCCAGATTTTCTTGCTATGTTTTGCCATGGGGTGGAAACAGAGAGATAGAAAGACGAAGAACTATGCATTCCCAAGCACTTTGTGAAGTGTAAGAGATGAATGGTTATGGGAAGTGACTACCTCACTGCCATTTGAGGTGTTAGATATTTCTCCCACTCCAGGGAAACCACATAGGGCTTCTTCCTCAAGGTTTGTGCCTATTAAGGCAAAGATGGATCAAAAATCAAGCTACATCAAAATACTGTGATTCCCCTTTACTTTAAATGATATTGGCAACAGAAAAATAGAGTGGGTTTGATGTCAATATGTAAATTAGTCACTTTACATGGAGTAGTACATTTTGATAAATACAATCTCAAAATTTCAGCTTAGTTTTATTTTCATTTCCCTCTAGAATTAGCATTGGAAGCTATCCTCCAAGCAAGAAGTGTGTTACTTGCCATCTAAGGAAAGAAAGGTGCCAATATTACACAGCAAGTTTCAGCGACTACGCCAAGTACTATGCACTTGTCTGCTACGGTAGGTAACGGACCTCACATAAGCACACCATCCCCACAGGCATGGTTGTCATCCTCCTCACCTCTATCTGATCAATTCGTAGCTACAGTTAATGAGCATTTGTTATATGTAAGAATCTTATCTTGTGCTTATAGAAAAAAAATTAAAGGAGGATAGGAAGGTATTATTATCTTTACTTTTTTGCAACTGAGGAAACAGAGTTTGGGGAAACAGGGTGACTTGCCAAAAGGTCCACACTGCAGCTAAGCATCAGCCAGGATTGAAGCAAGTGTCTGTTGCCTGAAGCAAGTGTCCCATGCTCTTAACCACCACATTCCACAGCACTAAGATTGCATGCAGAGGCAACCCATCAGCTAGGCTTCTCAGGATCTGAGCAATAGCAGAAAAAGAAATGTTCTCTGATAAAATGGTTACTGGACTTTCGGCCCCCTTTGCCCAGAGAAATATCAAACTCTCACATCCAGGGGAATGAACAATGGCTTGGAAACCCGATATGCCCACGTCGGAGGTCAATCATTCCTCAAACTGTAGTTTCAATGGGGATAGAAAGTGAAACTTTGTCCTTTCTAAATTTGGAAAACATCATAAGTAATGCATCAAATATAACAAACCATAAGTAATAAAATCTACAAAACATTTCCTGGTTGTTTAGGACATACGTACATTTAATGAATAATTTCTACCCATATAATTTTATTTTATGCGCAACCTTTTATCTATATCTTGAGCATGTGGCAAACAATAAAACAGGTTAGGTTAAGAGGCCGATATAGATCAATTAAATATATTGGGGTCTAAGTAGTCATTATGGAGATTTGGAAAACTGACTCGGGAATCTCTAATTCTCCAATCTCTGTCACCTCCCTCCAGCTTATTCCTAATTTGGGGCTGAGAGTTAGAGTACTTGGAAAAAGGTATTACAAAATGTATGCTACCCTCCTGTTTTGGTATCATCTCCCCTGGTAGGGGTATGTGGCTTAAAGAACAAATGGAATCTTTGACTGCTTGATATCCCTATTCAGTTGCAGAGGCCCTGAAGATCTCATAAAGGGAACCAGAATGAAGGCTACCCTAACATGCCACTTCCCTCAGTCCAGCCACCTGGCCCCTGAACCTGAGCTGCAGCTCATTTGACTACGTGGACATGAATAAGCATTTTAACCCAAATTCTCCCTTGAAGATAGCACAAAGATGTCAGTTTGAAATAACACTTTCATAAAATGTTTGGTCAGTGGCATCTTTGAAATGTCAAGAGATTGTTGTTCATGACCATATGTGCTGATTGTGGTTACTGGCATTTAAAGGTATACATTAAATGTCCCTCTCAAGTTATATGCAACATTTTTCAACCTAAGCTATGTATTTATGCAACATATATTGAAAGCTTACATGCCAGGCACATAGTATCATTGAGCTAACTATACTGAGTCATCTGTTTATCTATCTTTTTTCTCCTGGAAGGCAGGGGCTACATTCTTTTAATCTTTGTATTTCTAAGACCAAGAAGAATGTCTAATACATAATAGACATTCAATGTTTGTGGAATTAACATAGATATGAGGTAACATTGCTGTCCCTTGCAAAGTCTACCAAAAAAGCTGGTTTTATGCTGATGCATTTGCTGATGAATGCATCAGTGACACTACATTTACATCCATGCATTTATATATGTATGCATTGTGCATTTGTATAATGCTTTAATGTTTTTGGAAGGCACTATCTCACATTTTGTATTACTTTGTCTTCCTAATATCTACTTGAGCCTGTGTGCCCACTGAAGAGATGAAGAATAAAAGCCTAAGCTCTCATCAAAAGTTGGTGGAAGAGTCCTTTCTAGAACTTGAATCGCCTGACTTTTCCACCACTCACTCTTCCTCGGCAGTATGGTAATTTCCCATTTAGCAAAAAATATACTGTGTGGGAAGCATCACATCGTCTGGTGTTTTTGAAGCTCCAGTAAAATGAGTCACTGCGCCATCATAGGAAAAACCTTGAAATCTTTCCCTTCAGGACTAAGAGTAAAGCCTCATTATGTAACTTCAAACTCTCCCGAGGGATGGTTAGTAAGTCCCAGATGATAGGATCAAAACAGGTAAAATTATATCGATGATGCTGATGGAACAAAAGCGTGCACGGTAGGCTTCTCAAAGTCTGATGTTTAGGCCACTAGGATCACACCTTCGTCCAGTGTCAAATACAGTCAGTCATTTATGTGTCTCATTTTTTAGGCAAAAAAAAAAAAAAAAAAAAGATATGCAAGTTTCCATTATTGAAACTACACACTCATGAAAATTCCACAGGGTAGATGCTGGTTGATTAGAGTCTAGAAATTTATATTCATGTCTCATTTCTTTGCATGCTGGCTGAAAATGTAATATGTGTATTTGTCCTTTTTCATAACTTTGATGAAAAACTGGCCAAAATGAAAATCTCTGCAATAACATTCTATAAAATTCTGAGATTCCACACAGGAACTTTTGAGTCTTGAGGGAGCCTAATAAATACTATCCTTTTTCCTCATTTCCAAATTAGACTAGGATTCAGGCAGGAAACCAAAATATTATCTTTACTTGTAAAGGCTAGTTGGAAAATGTGGTAAAGCTGTGTGGTTTCCCAATATTGCATCCCAGAATTATACTTACACAAATATGGGTATGACAGGGCAGCCACCATCTTCCTCCATGGGGCTTGGCACTGGCACAGGTACAGCACTGAGGAACAGATCAAAAGCATGTTCTCTGCAGGCAGAAAGATGCCAGAAGAAAGACAGAAGGAGCTACTCATACCCAAGTCTTCTCAGAACTCTACAAAAAATTCATTTCTCCTCTGCTTAGCATGAGCCAAGCATGCTACTTTAATGGGTTCCCTCCACATAGAAGGTAGCATCCTCACCCTATCTGGGGGGGTGGGGTGGCAAATGAACATGTACCTCCAACCTCCACATTTGTTGCTTTTTGCCTACTGACTGAGCAAATTTATGCTTAAAAGGTATATTTCCAGACATTATTTGATCCTGTATTTCAAATAAGGAATAATTTGTTTTTAATTATTTGTAGATCTTGCTAAAAATGGCCAGTTTCTGCATAGAGAAGCTGAATGCATGTTGGAATATGTAGTGGACACTGGTGTGCCAGCCAGATCCCTTCATCCCCATCTTCAGGACTGACTCAGTCATTTCTTCAGCTACTGAGAGCGTTAGTGGCTGACAACTTACAGCTGAACATGCCCCCCAACCCTACCTCCCCCCAGCCCGGGAGAAGAGAAGAGTTTTCTCTTCTCCCGGGCCACATCCAATGCTGGGGGTAAAGCTCCATGCTAGGGGGTAAAAGTCGGCCTTGTTGCCCCATTGGAGACAACTCTACAAGCTATCTAGGGGTCTCTATGTGACAGCAGTGACATCCACCTTTCTTCCCTGCCCTATTCTTCCTCCCTTTCCCCCACAAGTGTGCATCCCAATACCACCCCCACAAACCTCCTTCCAAAACTGCTTCCCAGGGACCTGCCACAGCATATTTTAAAAGGAAGTATATCCCATGTAGATTTCTGCATGTATTACTCCATGGAAAAAATACTCGATTTTACCCATCTAAATAAGCTGAACATTGAACCAAGAAGCCAGATTGAAAATACAATCTGGGTACTGGTGAAGGTTGTTTGATAATAAAGACACAGCCAAAACTGGCCCAATACAGCATGACATCTTCCCAGAAGGCCGTTTGTCACTGCAGCTTCTGGGGTGCATTTGTGTAATTAGATATTAATGATTCAGGATTAGTCTTGGAAAAGTGCACAGGCAAGGCTTCTTTCACAGCTGTTCTTTGAGTGGGCTTTGATCTCATGTATTGTTTAAATGTGACTTAAAAGCGATGTTTTCTTCTCTATGGGGAAAAAAATAGCTGCAGAATTAAAAGATGTACTGGCACTTGACACTAATCACAAATACTACCAGCAGCCCGTCTTGAAAAGGAATTGTTATTTTAACACTAAGCCATGATTTTGTTTTCATCCTGCCCACAGGCCCAGGCATCCCCATTTCCACCCTTCATGATGGACGCACTGATCAAGGTACTCTCTCTTGCATGTTATCTATCTTGTCTCAAGTAATCCTGAACTCTCTGTGATGCTCCGCTAGAGAAAGCAGGACAGTTTCTCCACACCACCAAGGGGAACTGCGATGGAATCCTGTTATCACATCACTTATTATTGCACAGATTTGGATATTATTTGGGTCAAATATGATCCTATGAAATTTAATAATTCTTTGCAGTGAGAACCTGGCATAACACAGATAGATGAGTTATATCAGAGGGTTTAATTCTATCTTCTCCAATCAGCCTTATAAAAAGCACAGATTAGAATTGGGAAAAAACTTAGCACATTCAGTACGATCTTCCTTCCAAAATAGAATCCCTAGGGTGTTTTTTTTTTTTTCCTCAGGGATTGGGGGTAGGGGGTTGTTTGCGTGTGTGTGTGTGTGTGTGTGTGTGTGTGGTAACATCCCAAACTGGAAACAAATTCTACATGTAACTTCTTCAGTTCAGAGCAGAGGGTGACTGTCACACCAGCTTTTTTTGTTTTAACAGCTACATCACATTGTTGCCACGTATGAACGCCCTGAAATTTGGAGGCTCTTTCCATTTTCAACTGCTATCAAGACAGTCCTCCTCTATCCTGTATTTGTGATATTGGTTCAAAATAGTTCACATCTCAAAGACGACCAGTTTTGCTCGCAGCAGAGTTGTCCAAGTATCTAATTGCTCTGATACTCTTCCTGCTGGCTCTCCATTATCTTTTGATTTACTATTAAACAACATTATAGGGTTGGAGTTGTTGGAGGCCAGGGACAATGAGGCAGATGCCACTTTCTTCAGCACTCGTGCCTGCGATTGTCCCTGGACAGCTTTGGTGACAAGTCAGGAGACTGCCTTGGGATTACTTTGGCTGTCAGCTCAATGGCTCAAGTGTAGGTGAAAATAACAAGAAAAAAAAAAAAACAGAATCAATTTGGGAACTCTGGACAGGACAGGCATTGTGATAATGGGACTGTGAATTTAGTTTCATTTTAAGGTTTTTTTTGAAACCTTGTGTCTAATAAGGAAACACTTTTAAGAATAACAGATTATATTTCTTAATTTGACCATCTCAGTCAGTGAGATTGATTTCAAGTCGACAAGGTTTTGTTTTAATAGAAATCACTATTAGTGTATAATTCTCATTTTATCAAGACTGCAAAATAATATCCAGCCTTTCTTTTTCCATAGCATGAATTTCTACTTTCTTGAGATCCTTGTTAGATTCCTGGCAGATCTGTGTACTGATTTTGAAGCTCTATTACTTCACTCACTATTTACAAAACAGGTATACCCTCAGATATGTCAGATGTAATTAAATAAGTACCAACAGAAAAAATCAAATTCTTTCAGAGCACAGTTCCACAACTTACCTAATGTGAAATTATTCTCCTATGTTCATTATAAATACGGATTCCCAGGACTTCCCCAAAGATTTTAATGTGGTACATCTTAAGTTATGCTTGGAAATTTGTATTTTTAATAGTAAATGTTCAGCTGCTGTTTTGGAGCAGATGCTGTGTCTCTTATTTACATTGCATTTGGTGTCAGCAATATCATTCAACAAATATTTATGGAACTTCTACCACATTAAGCCAGGCACTGTGCTAGGTCCTGGATCTATCTATAAAATAAAGAGATACTGGGTTAGACGATGTCCTTGTCCTCAAGGAGGTTATAGATGAGTGGGGAATATGAACATGGAAATGGGCAGTTACAATACAGTGGGGTAAGTTCTAAGATAGGGGAACTACAGAAAGCCTGGAAGCACACAGGAAGAGCAGCTCATCTGGGTTTGGGGGGTTAGGAAATGTTTACTAACGATAACTAACACAAACCTGAGACTCATGAATATGAAATAGGTGATGATGCTATTTGGATGATTGGCTTGATACTAATGGTTTTTTACTGAAATAGAGGAGTCATTGTGGAGATCAGGTTTTGGGAGGATGACGAATTTTGTTTTAAATGTTGAGCTTGAGGCACTGATGAGATATCTAAGTGGAGCTGCTCTGTAGTGACATCATTTTGGATCTGGATGCCAGAAGATCAGTTTGGACTGAAGATAATGATGAAAGTCATTAATTTATGGAGCATGTGGTAACTAAGGCCTTGGAAGTGGATGATATGAGCCGAGTGGACAAAACAAGAGTGGATAGGGTTAGTGGGGAGTGAGCCTACAATGAAACTGTGTGGAACATCAACACTTGAGAAATGGAAGGAGAAAAATGAGCCTGGAGAGGAGACCAAGAAGGAACAGAAGGAGGGGGATAAACTTGAGAGTATGGTATTGTGGAAAGCAGGGGAGAAGAGCTCAAGGAGGAGGAAATAATCAGCTGTACCAGATGCTGCAGAGAGTGAGGGAAGACTTGCTCTAAATTAATGGACTTAGCAAGAGGGAGATTGACATTAGCTTGGTCAGAGCCATTTCAGTGGAGCAGTGGAGGTGGAAGCCAGATTAAAGCAAAATTAGGTCTGCATAAGTAAGTATAAAAAGACAGTATTTCCAGTCGGTCTGAGTGTGATGAGAAGAGGGGATTGGTGGGACGATGGCTGTAAAAGATTGATGTAGGTTTAATTTTGTTTTTGAAAGAGGATAAACATTTGAGTATGAGTGGATGTGATAGAGGAAATCAGCAGAAAAAATGGAAGGAAAACATAGAGGAGGGAGGTCCCTAAGAAGTTGAGAGAGGATGAAGATCAGAGACAGGTAAATCGATTAATCTCTTGTGATGTGATGAGAGAGAATAAAGAAATTGTTGGTAGAATTGTATGAAAGTTGGAACACAGTGAAGTGGCTTCATTTTCCCTGCAAAGAGGGGGAAGTTTATTTGAAAATAGCAGGTAGTACTTGAGCCAGATTCCGTGGGAATCCAGAAGAGCTGGAATTGTCAGGGAGGGCCCAGTTAAAGCTTAGTTGCTTTGGGCACAGAAAATGCTCATTAAAATTAATCAATTCATGACATGCCCTTATTAATCAGCCTTTCCATGGATTCTTCCCATAATTTAATCAGCAATATGGGATTTTAAAACGATTCAAACAGAAATCAAGTATAAGATCCATCATTGTTACAACTCAATTTCATCACAATGAAGAGCCTGCAAATACATGTGGAAGCAGATACTACATGCCAGATACTAGGTGCTGTGTGTGCTTGGTACTGAGTATACGGTGATGGGTGAAAGAAAGTAAAATGTATGGTCTGACCTGTACTCCCTTTGCTAGGTTATGGGTTTTTAATGCACAGCCTTATTGAGAAGCCCAGCTGCCACCTCTCACTCTTCCCACTGCCCCCTGTGAGATTCTGTTTGTGCTCCAAGAGGTGGAAAAATTGCCCAGTCACTATCCATAAAAAATGCAACTCTGAACCATAAAAGCATTTAGATTAAATTTTGCATTTCATTAAGTCATGTATCAGAAAAGTTCAATAGCTAAGAATAGAATGAAGAAGGAGTCAAAGCCATAACCACGTGACAACACCTGGATACTGTCTCCCACTTCCAGTGCTTGTGGTAAAATAATACAAATAGTAATCAGTCAATCAATCAGCCACTCTGTGTGCTTGATCCACACGGGAGTCTCTTTATCGATGGCAGCTCCACAAACAGAATCCACGCAAGAATGAAGGGTTGGCTCTACTGTACTTAGAATTGTGTATTCATTTTACTTTTTTGGTTTTAACTTTTAAGGTGTCACAAGTATCTCTTCCCTGATGGATTACCCAAAGTTAATGTGAAATTCATTATGTATCTTATACAAATCATACCCAAAACATCTATACTTGTGCTAAGATTAAATATAACATGTTGGAGCAAAATGCCATGAGTATATGAAAACTGAGAGTTACAAGAGAAGTGGTTTGGCAAACTTAGTATAGTTACAAGCACTCCTCCAGCTCTCTCTCTTCAGAGACCACTCTTTCAAAAAGGCATAAAAACAAGAAGTCCATGGACATATTTTGTAGCAATAAATATACCTCACAAGTCATCCAGCCCCTCTTTTAAAATATAAAGCTAAAACTCCACATATTATTTGAAAGGCTAACTTTTCTCTAGAAGATGCTGATATCAATCCCAGGTTCAAAATAAAGTCTATAAAAAGCCCTCTATTGCTAGAAACCTATTTGCATGTATTACCAATCTACAGATTCAAGAGATCAATGGATTTGTTCCTTTTCAAATATTAAGGTGTGAAATATAACTGAGCTCAAGTATAAATAGCAGGTTTTAGATTTTTTAAAGATTTAAGACAGAGAAAGAGCATAGTGTGTTTGTGTGTGTGTGTGTGTATACACAATATATATTGTTGTCTTACTCAGATATATCACTACCTTGAGAGAAAGGATCTGAAAGAATAGCATACAACTAATTCAATTACCAAAAACAGGAGAATATCCTTTATTAATCAAGTACAACAGGAAAGCATAAGAAAGAAAGATTTTAAAAATCACAGAAATAATATTCAACTTTACACATTAAAAATTAAAAAGCAAATTTTGGAAATACACAATTAATTATTTTAAATTTGAGGCCCCAGCAATCCAGATTGTATTTCTACTACATTTTTTTAAGTATATGATAAAAGAAATATCACCTGCTTAGGTCATGGCTTTAAACTTAAAAACAAAACAGCTTTAGATGGGAAAATGTGATTGAATAAACATTGTTGCTCCTGTGATTTTTGCTCAAAATGTGTTCTGATGCTATTAGAATTAGTTAAAGACACAGTGATTAAAATGTGATGTCCTTCATAAGCTTATATCTGCTCTAAAGGCTGGATTATAAATACATTTGTCAATATGAAACTTCACTTCTTAAGCGAGGTTTTCACAGTTTCAGTTTCACCCATATTGAAGTCAAAGGAATTTTAAGGAAAAAAATTGTTTGTGGAAATACTATTGATTAAAAATGAACATTTAACATTTTTCAGAAATTAAAATCCTGGAAGAAAACAAGGAATTGGAAAATGCTTTGAAAAATATCCAGCTGCCTAAAGAGGAAATTAAGAAACTTGAAGTAGATGAAATTAGTAAGATCTTTTAAAAACTTTTCATTTATAGATATGAAGCTGAGCAATTTTCTTGCTTTTAAAAAAGCATAGAGTGAATGTTACGGTGCAAATTCTGTGATCTATTAATATTACAGGATTTCATTTAAAATAATCTTACTGTAACAATTCTTAGTTTTACTAAATAATATGTTTGTGAACATGGTTGATCTTATACCTTTTCAATAGCTTCCTTTCCACACTGACTTTTTTTAAAAAGAGCTTATCTAATTTTAATTTTAAAATGTATCCTTCTAGAACAAATAGTAATTCAAGGTTTCTAGTCATTTATACATTTAACACAAAAATTTAATAAAAGTTACTTTTAAATATATCCTAAATTCTTAACAATTTAGTAGTTGAAAATTGATTTTATTGCATATATTGTTATTAAAGACAATAAATGATGCTACTAGTACTGTGGAATGAAGATTTTTCTCCTTTTTTTTTCCTCAAAGCTTTATGGTACAAGATGATTCTTCCTCCTCAATTTGACAGATCAAAGAAGTATCCCTTGCTAATTCAAGTGTATGTAATATTTTCTTTGGTGTAAAAACTATTTACTGAAAATATGTTAGATGAAATACACATTTATGAAATAGAATGAACCATTCTCCTTGGTAACAGTTCCTATTGATGCTGTTTTTATATATTCTTCAACTAATCAGAGTAAATAAAATATGGCTATTTAAAATAGATTGAGGAAGTTTTGAGATTTTAGCTGGACTTGCTTGCATTTGCTGTGTTAAATTTCCTTTGTATGGCAATTTGCCGAATGTGTCAGAATACCTTTGAGATAGAGAAATTGCAGCCAAAAAAAATATTGTAAATCATCTTCACATCTTATGTAATTGAGTTAGAAATGAAATAAAGGAATAGAATACATTTAGTGGAATCACACCCAAAATCAGTGCTGACCTACACACAATTTGCTTAAAACACCATGCATTTTTTTTAGTATATCTTATGTCTGCTTTTAGCAAGTGGCAGGTGGCAGAAATGACGAAAAACCCACACATATTCCTTGAAATGCCAACCCTAGATGTATCCGTTTTGGGGAATAGGAGAGGCTGTGTCCCAAAACAACTTCCTTGTAGCAAACCTCTGGGAAAAGCCTGGACTCCTCTTGATTTTGAGCCAGTTCTAACGCCATTGTTATTTTATCACATAATTGTACTGGAATTACTAGAAGCAATGCTTGGCCAGAATGGGAAATTGAGTTTTACAAAGCAATCAAAGATTCTTGTTTTTTTTTTTTTCCTTTAGGTATGGTGGTCCCTGCAGTCAGAGTGTAAGGTCTGTATTTGCTGTTAATTGGATATCTTATCTTGCAAGTAAGGAAGGGATGGTCATTGCCTTGGTGGATGGTCGAGGAACAGCTTTCCAAGGTGACAAACTCCTCTATGCAGTGTATCGAAAGCTGGGTGTTTATGAAGTTGAAGACCAGATTACAGCTGTCAGGTGAGCACCTTCTCATTCAAGCAGATGTCAACATGCAACAAAAGTCATGCAATCACTATTGTGTTTCTCCATTCTTTATGACTTAATTCTTTTTTTTTCTTTTTCTAACTTGGTCTAAAGCTATCACTAATCTTAAAGAGGTATTTTTGCCAAATATGAAAAAAAAGTATTTATGGAAGAGAGCTAACGAATGTGTAGAAAAATGATTTCAAGTGCTAAATGACAAATACCCTCTTTTGATGTGTTGTCATTCATTCCAATATCTTTTAATTTAGTTCCATTTCTTACAATTGATAGAAAAACTTTGAACTCTAATGATGATCTTCAGGAAAACAAATATCTGAATTTGCTCAAGCATTGTGGATTCTGCCTCTTAAGTTTAGAAATAGCTCAAGATTTTATCAGCACTACATACTTTTAGATGTTAGGCCTTCATTTGTGGTTAAACTAGCTATCAGTCGGCCATGGTAGCATGAAAGTGTTTGCCTATTTTCGTTTGACAAAAACATAGTCATTTTACACAACAGAAATTATATTATGAAAACATTTAGGGAAAACACAGATTCATAATCTGATTTCTTCTTCTCAACTATATATATTTTCAACCATGATTTATGGTTCAATCATCTTTTCCTGAAACAGGACTATATAGGCACCAAAATTGTGGCTTTTTTAGAAACACTGTGCAAATAATTCTTGCCATGTCTCTATAGTTGTTGGGTTTCATTATTATGTTATGAATAGGTGAAGCTAAGAATAATAGTTCGTAAATTTAAAAGGTAGCAGGCTAATTGCACTCTCAGTCGTGAATATATGTGCATGTGAGGAGCTAAAAGTCAAATACAGTTTCACAGGCAAAGAGAAATTTAGAAATTTCTTTAGTACATTTTTTATCTCCTTAATGTCATTAATACTTAATGATTTCACTGCAACGTGCAGAATAAAGATTGTATTTAACAGCCAGGAGCCAGGCCTAGACAACACTTTTCTATATTTTTGTCTCTAATCAAAGCAGAAGAGTTTAGACTCACAAGTAACTATTTTTAAAAATAGAAAGGTGTCCATAACCCGTACATTTTCAAGTGCTTCTTTCATTCTGGGAACAAACAAAATGTTCAATTAAAAAAAAAAGTCTATCTGAGTACAATACGACAAATTAGTAAGTAGGTTACTAACACTAAAATCTGTAGCTATCACTCAATTTCTGGAAGCTCCCTCTTTCTTATGGACTCAGACTTTTGGCCTTTCAACTATTCACTTGTTTGGAGGAGATAGTTCAAAGAAAAACCCCACTGAGACATCAGTTTCTCCTATAAAGACTGTAGTGTGCCTTAATGAGAATATTAACGCCATCCTCAGAATTATAGCCTAATTCCATGGGGGACTTTTTTTAGCACCATGGCTCACATCTATTTGCATTTAAACCATGCAATAAACATCAAGGACATGTAATCCTGGGACTACATGAAAACAGAGATGAAAATTATGCCTCATTTATAATTTATTTAGATCTTTTCCAAAGCTGAAAGAGCTAAAAAGTTGTTTATTTTGGCATTGGTTAAAAAATCATTGTCTTCATCATCGTCATCATCACAACCCACCAGTAACAACAAAATATGTCATTATACTTTTATGGGTTTATTTACCACCACAAATGCACCATTTGAACCTAAGAAGAAATAGCTTCTTAATATTTTCCTTGGATGAAATGAAAATTTAAACCTGAGCCATGATATTCAACATACAGGACACAAAGCCATAAATTCTACCTTCTACTGATTTTTGCAGTAATACCAATTTGTCTTTGGCATTTAGAATTGAAGATGGACTAGAGGTGGTAATTGGATACCTCTACTTTCTCTGAGCCATTTTTAGGATGGAATCTGAAGAAAGTCTTCCTGCTATAGGGAAAACATATGTTCACCCATATACTCAGCCATTCAACAACATAGCAAATATTAATATTAATACATGCCATTGCAGTAAACTCTGTATAAAATTGTGCAATTTGTAATTTCTGTTTTCAGTGTGCTTACAATCTGGTAAAAGTAAATAAGCCACCTACACTCTGAGGGGACAAAATTGTTGTTAGATCAAACTTTTAGTAAACACCCCAGAGAATATGGGCAGCTGCGTGGCCCCATGCAAAGTCTATAAACAACAGTGGAGATGACAGCCAGAGCTGGCCTTGGTTTTTGCTTGAAATTGTTCTTATGCAGCTGTGAAAAGGAAGCCTTATAATCCAATGCTTTGAGAAAACAAAAGCTAAATAGGATAGACTCAGAATAATAATCCTGGGGATGATTCAATATACCTCCTAAGGAAGTGTTTTAGGAATCAGACACTAAATGCCTGACCTGGGGAATTAAGATTATAATACTTCTACTGTAGCCCTTAAATTGCCTCTCAGAGAATAAAATTTCTCCCCTGAATCTTTTACAAAATGCAATCTGGCTAAGCTTTTGACATACCAAAAGAAAATCGTACGTACATATTTGGAAACAACAGTAAATACTACTCAAGGCCAACAAATAGATTTAAACAAAGCAAAGTAGGGGAAAAAAAGAAGTCATATCGTCTTATAACTTCTGTCTATGTGAAAGAAAATGCGTCAGAAGAGATGTTTGTGAAGCTACAGACATAAGGGAGACTGGAACCCGCTTTCTTTAGGTGTCTCTTCAAATGGTACATATGTGAGATCCTTAAAACTTTGGTGGTTATAAGGGCAACTTTGCTCATTTGGAGTATATTTGGCACTTTTGATATTCCCACAACTTTAAAATTTGATATAACTTGAGGGTTAGTGGTGGGGAAGAATTACATGAGATGAAATTTTCTATCATGCTTTTATAGATGGCTTGAATAAGAATATTTCTAAAATAGGATAATAATTGATCACTACGATTCCAAGTTTACCTTGGCCTTGGGCCATCTTTATGAGAGAAAAGTTATAAAGTTCAATCCAGACTCCAAGATTAGAAAAACATCCTTTTCATTTGTTACTGACATTTTGTTGATATAACCACATTATCAACAGTATTTACAACCCTCTGGGAAACTCTTCAGAATTTGAAGGTGAATTTTATAGTGCCTCGTTGGTCTGGAAGTGCTAAGATTATCTAGCTAACCTTTAACCTAGTCCTGCAACATTCAGTGTTAATGTTTCATTTCCATGTTAACTATTGCACTATCATTTCCTGTAAATGTCATCCTTTCAGAATAAACCTAGGAAGAGAGCTGTTAAGAGTTTCCTGTTCCCATGTATCACCTGTTATTTGTTCTTTACCCCAGATGTAAGGTAGTATGATTGTTGGCTTCTGGGAGATCATAAAATCACAATTGATTTTATGGCTCAGAACTGTCTTCAAGCACCAGTAGCAAGGTTATTTTTTTTAACAAGAAAGTGAACCTTCTCTTCTTTCATTTGATTTTTGAAGTTTGTGCAAGAATTGCTCAAGTGTCACAATTTGCTGCACATTTTCTCCTCTATACCATGAGCAGCATCCACACAGGTAGCAACTTTCCATTTGCTACTGCATTTCTTCTCTGTAGACTCCTCAGTGTCCTTCAGAATCAGTGTCGGGTAAGCTGTGACTAACGGGGCCTCTTCCCATCTGTTTGTCCCGGGCATTTGCCCAACTTCTCTATGCATCGGAAACGTGCATGTTGAATCAATGCAAGAGCGAAATGGTTGCTGTGAAATCCCTTTAAGAAACTACATTATTCAAGTAATGAAAATCACTCAGTTCTACTTCCAGAGAAGAACTGATGAGAAAGGTCTTTAACAGTAATTGAATGGAACAAGAAGATAGTATTTTTCTGGGACTGTGTGTCTCCTTTGGTCTTCTCCCCTCCTTCCTGTCACTGTTGCATACAGTGGTTTCTGTAATGGCTGATCCAGTTTGCCACATTCCACTCCGGCTGCTGTTTCTCTGAGATTTTCTTGAGTTTTTGTCAAACCAATCCCCAGATAAATCACAATTGTTCTAGAACACTAGCCCTCAGGGTAACATGTTAGAAATTAGCTTGAAACCCTCAATTTTGAGGGTTTCCCATGACTTTTTAAACGTTGTCCGTCAGTGTACCCCCTTGCTCCTAAGGAAAGATTTATTTTCAAAATAGTTTTCAAATGGATGCTCTTCTGTGATGGAGCTAAAAAGGAATTATTTCCATATTAATTAATGATGAATTGAGGATGCCTAAGTATGAGATGGAAGACGGTTGTATATTTCTCTCAAATGTCTCTGAAAATGAAGTGATGATTATCATTAACAACAATGTGATAAGAAATTAATATAATTTAAAGCAGCAAGAACAAAATCCTTCTTTCCGATAGCTGGGGATTTGGAAACTTGGTCCTGCTCAATGCTACTGCTACTTCTTGTGTCACTATGAACCCATCTTTTGGCCTCTCTGAGTCTCAGGTACACCCCCACGATTAGACTACAAGGCCTTATACCGCTCTGACATTACCACTCAATAACTGTACAATAGAGTCTAAGGGAATCCTTTTATCTCTTTGCAGAAAGCATGATAATATTATTTTAATTATTTGTAAATGCAGGCTTATTATGCATGTGTTTAAACAAAGAAAATGTAGCGTTTCTATTAAATCTTTGGATTAAATATGGTTGTGTAATGAAGTAAATGTCATGTGTATACACTTAACATTCTAAAAATTTGTTTCTTTTACTTTAGAAAATTCATAGAAATGGGTTTCATTGATGAAAAAAGAATAGCCATATGGGGCTGGGTGAGTTGTTTTATATTTTTTATGCCTGTTATTCAGTTCAGCAATCATCATTTTCTGAAGTGTTCGTTTAGAAGGTTTCTCATGAAATGTTAATGTTGCAACATAATTTAATCTGTCAATGGAAACAGTCAGTTTGGATAATCTGGGCTTCAAAATGGTGGTTTAAAGTGTTTGTTCCTTTTTTTCAATCTTTTCTTCCCTGTACAGTAAGTTAACTCATAACTGACATATTTTTACTTAAGTCTTTGTTACTAGATTATAGCATACTGAACTGAACCATATCTGTCAGAGGGTGAATTTCCTTTGTTATTTTAAAGTTAAATATATATCTTTTATTTTATATTTCTATTTTATAAAAATTGGAGCTACAATTTGAAATCACAGGGACTTTCAGAATATAAATTCCTTAGTACCTAGCCTAGCAGTCATATCTTAGCTGTTTAATTTTGTTTCTTTTTATTTGGCAATCACATTATTTTAGTAGACCGAACGTTCGTTTGTGCTAACTGGAGAAAAGTACTATTTGGTTTCCTAATTATAGGTCACGGAGATAACTTCTCACACTTGAGGAGCTATTTTGAAAATACACATTTAAAGAAAGTGGCAAAACTTATCATTTATGGGCAATGAAGTCACTGGAAAGTTTAGAGAAATATTGGAAAGAGTTTAGATTTGCCCATTATAAATTATGATAATTACCCTTCAAAGAAGATTTCCTGTTTCACTTTTTGGTCTGAATTTGTACATTTGCAAGTCAATTTGCAGCCATTTGTGCCTGGGTTGTTTTTCTTGGCTGTTTTCTCTGAGAGCGGCCTGCACGAGAAGAAGGGAATGAAACCCAATATTGAAGGGAATCTGCAAGATTCAGCTCCACTCAGCTCAGTGACCAGATGAAGAGCTGTTAGGAATTTGAAGAAAGTTGTTACTTCAAGCCATTTGGTCCTTCTTAAAACTATCAAATGTTAAATATCTAAACAGAATGAAATTCAAATGAGTAGAAATAAATGAAATATTTCTATAGTGAAATATTCCAGATAATACCTTCCCTATCATCCATTTTTATAAAGTTTCCTAAAGCAAATCCTTGAAAGATTCTAATTTTAAGTTGAACATGTACATGTAATCATTAACATTTCTCTTAGAGTTGGACTTTGCTTTTGCTGCAGGCTTTGAAATAACCATAAAGTAGAACTTTTTATTTTATTTATAGAACATTCTAGGTATTAGTTTGGTAGAAAACCATCTACGTGGGATGATTTTCTAAAAACCCACTCATCACCCAAAAATACATCCCTATCAGCCTGAAATTCTTCAATAATAGATTCTCACCACATCTAGTTGGGCAAATGCCACTGAAATAGTGCATTAGAACCCCCACCCCTCAATTGCTTACTTTCCAACATGGTAATGACTGTGAGGTCAACTCAGAGCAAATTTGAGCAAAGAAAGTAAGAAATGGGCTGCCACGTGATATAACATCTGAGCAGAAGGAACTAGTATGTGGATAAAGACATTAATACTATACTGGGTTTTAAAATCAGCTCTTCAGGTTTAAGATGTTTATTAATCCGTCTGTCTAATCACTGACTTGTTCATTCTTTCATCTACATAGTACATTTTCTACAAGGTCTTGTACTAGTTTCCTCAGGGGATGAAAAGATGAGTAAGTCGTAGTCCTGGCCCTCTTGTGGGGGAAACAGACAACAAAATAAGCAATGGCTCAGCAATGTTCCAAGTGTTAAGAGAGATGCAACTCGCTGTGGAGTACAGGGGGACAAGAGTGGATAATTATGGCTGTGGGAGCTAAGGGAGGATTCCAAAATAAGTTAGCATTTGAGATTGGTGAAGATAGCTGAGGAACGGAGCATTCCAGGCAGAGTGAAAACCACATTGCCCAGGACCTGAGTTAAAGAGCATGGTGCACACAGGGAGACTGAGCTGGCCAGGGATGCCTGAAACTTCAAAAGTCTAAAGTATCTTGAGGAAAGTATAGAAAATGAGTCTGAATAAGCAAGTATACAGATAATAGTCTTTTAGGCCACCTAAAGGAGAGGGATTTGTGCATGCCTGTGACACCTTTCTCTTCATTCTTCTGTGCCTCTATGATTGTTACACGTTTTTTTTTCTTTTTTCTTTTTTGAGACAGAATTGCTCTCTGTTGCCCAGGCTGGAGTGCAGTGGTACGATCTCGGCTCACTGCAACCTCTGCCTCCCAGGTTCAAGCGATTCTCCCGCCTCAGCCTCCCGAGTAGCTGGGATTACAGGCACATCCCACCACGCCTGGCTAATATTCCTTTTTTTGTTTTTGAGACAAGATTTTGTCATGTTGCCCCGGCTGGTCTCAAACCCCTAGGCTCAAGCAATTCACTCACCTCAGCCCCCCAAAATGCTGGGATTACAGGCATGAGCTACCGCACCCGGCCTCCATTTATTATTTAAGTATTGGTGTTTTTCTGGGTCTGGATCTCGCCCTGACCCTCATTAGTCTTCCTTTCCTTGGGCAAACCCTTGTGGTGTCAAAGATGATGATGACTTCCAGATCCCTGGCACCAGCACACACCTCTCTTCTGTGCTCCATGTTTCAAATGCCTGCTGATCATCTCTCCCACATGTCTCACATGGACCTCAAACTTAACTTACGCCTAAGGTAAACTTGTTAAAGCCTATTTTAAAACAAGTCTTAATCTTCATTAAGGCTTCTCCACACACTTATTCACCCAAATTAGAAATCTGAGAGCTGTTTTCAACCTCCTTCTGTTCCTGTTCCTGACTTCAACATTCCATTGATTAGGAAGTTCTGTCAATTCTACCTTTAAACATCAAAGTCTGTTCTCATCATCCCTACTGACACTGCCTTAGTTTGAGTTTCTCCATTTGCAATTTAAGCCAGAAATTCTCAAACTGTAGCTTGCACAAACATCACCTGGAGAGCTTGTTAAGACACCAGAGATTCTGAGTCTGTGCTTCTGGGGTGGGGCCCGAGAGTGCATATCCAACAAGACCTCAGGTAATGCTGATGTTTGGGTCCATGGACCACAGGTTTCGCACTTCAATTTATTCTAATTGCTTCTTACCTGTCCTCCTGCTTTGGCCTCACAAGCTCCAATGTGGTTAATGAAGTTATCATTCCAAAACAATTTTTACTGTGTGGCTTTTCTGCTTATGTATTTTATAGGACTCTGCATTGCCTGCAACACAAAGCCCAGATACCTTTCCTGGCATGCAAGGCCTTTGGCAGTCTGACTCCAGCTTAGTTTTCCAATCTCATCTCTTGCCACTTCTCCCTGTACCTTAAGTAATTTAAATTATGGCCGGGAGTGGTGGCTCATGCCTGTAATCCCAGTACTTTGTGAGACCGAGGCAGGCAGATCACGAGGTCAGGAGTTCGAGACCAGCCTGACCAACATGATGAAACCCCGTCTCTACTAAAAATACAAAACTTAGCCAGGCATGGTGGCATGTGCCTGTAAACCCAGCTACTCAGGAAGCTGAGGCAGGAGAATTGCTTGAACCCGGGAGGTAGAGGTTGCAGTAAGCTGAGATTGCGCCATTGTACTCCAGCCTGGGCAACAGAGTGAGACTCCATCTCAAAAAAAATATATAGATACATGATAGATAGGTAGATAGATAGATAGATAGATAGATAGATAGATAGATAGATAGATCCGTGCTTCCTTGTTCCCATGTTTTGTACATGCTATTTCTCGCATCTGCAATGTCCATTCTCTTCTTCCATTCCCCACCTTTTCCTCACTCCCAAATGGATAACTCACACTTGCTCTTTAAGATTCAACTTAGATATTATTTTCTTTGTGCTCCAGTAGCTCTTTGTATTTCTCTTATAGGAATTACCATGTTGTGTCTTGTCTGTCTGTTAGTTTCTCCCAAAAGAATGTAAGTTCATCAAAGGAATGGACTGTGTCTCATTTTAGCTTTGTTTCTGAGCCCAAAGCTAGAATTGTGTTTGTTTAGCACAATGCTTGGCCACATCAACCATCTATGATGTTGTTTAAACTGACTTTAATCCTATAAATCAATGTCTCCCCTCAAATGTGTCCCACTAGTACCAGGAGATTTTTCAGGAAAATGTCCTATAGTCTAATAATTTGGCAAATCACAAATTCTATGTAATAGTGTATATAGGCTCTAGAAAGACTAGCAAAAAAAAAAAAAAAATCTGTCAAGTTTTGTTTAACACAGTATTACCAAAAAGTATTTGATTCCACAATTCCTTATTCCTCCACCATCCCAGAATACATATTGACAATGTTTTCTATGGACATCAATTTTTAAAGTGCTCTTGAAGTCAATAGGGCAAGGTATTGGTGTCTTAGAAAGATAATCTTGGCTGCAAAGTGGAGGATAATCTGAGATGTGGGGAGAGGATGGGCCAAGGGGCTAGGAGAGTAGTAATACCAGGGACAGATATCAAAGGCCTGAATTAGTCAGTGAAGTAGCAGTTGGAAGAGGTCATATCTGTGTGTGCTCTTATACAATATAATAAGCAGGGACCTGTGGGAAATTGGAGATGGAAAAGAGAAGGACATTGAAAATTACCATGAGGGTTACTTAGCTCTTATTGTGTTTTGTATTAGGGAAGAATGTATGTGTTTCCATGAAGTATTAGACAGTATAGGAGTTTGGGAAATACATCACACCCAACAAAATTTTTTGGAGTCAATTGGTCAATAAGCTCCAAATCCCACATTACTCTCCATTATCGAGTTCAAGAAATGGGGAATAAACCCTTTTATCTTCCCCTTTCATTTTCTGGCTCACATAAAACAAAGCCCACTAGCCCTGGTTTTACTCCCTTGATAAATATTCACTATGTGCCCACCACAGTGCCTAAGAAGTATCAGCTTATGGCAGTGGTTGTTAACCGGGCGATTTTGCTCCTTGGGACATTTGACAACGTCTGGAGGCATTTTTAATTGTCACGCTGGGGGAGTGCTACTGGCATCTAGTGGGTAGAGGCCAGGGATGCTGTTAAACATCCTGTAATACATAGGAAAGCCCCCTATAACAAAGAATTATCCATCCCAAACTGTCAATAGTGTCAGAGTTGCAAAACCCTGATATGCAATGAAAACTCAACACAATTATTCTGACAATTGAAAAACAGCGAGGGTTTTGCTTAAATTATTAGAATAACAGCCTCATTTCTGGGCTTCGCTTTGTTAATATAGGCCTAGCCAGGTGGTGTTGAATAAGCATTAGTTCATGATTTAATCTTAGTTCCTTTCTCTCCCAGTGACTAATTATAAGTAATTTGAATTGCTATGTGTGATCAACGATGTAAAAGTAGGACAAATGCACCTCTAATGAGACTATATTAGACTCTGAACTTACAGTTTCCCCAAAAGAGGTTGCCCTAAGTATAGGGATACAGTGGAAGGGGCATGGGTTGCTGAGTCAAGTGTCCTGAGTTTGAGTCCCAGCTCTGCTGCTTACTGACTCCATAGCCACTATAAGTTTACTCTGAGCCTCAGTTTCCTCATTGTGAAATGCAGCAATAATTTCCTCACCAAGACACCGTGAGGATTACACAAAGTAATAGCAAAGTCATATACTCAACAAATATTTATTCTATTCCTATTGTGTGTCAGGCCATATTTTCAGTGCTGGGCTACATTCATTGACAGGACAGGCAAAAATATCTACCTTTATGGAGTTGGGAATGGTTGGAGAGAAAGACAATAAACAAGATAAATAAGTAAAATACAGAGAGTGTTAAATGATGTTAAGTGCTATGGAAAAAGACAAAACAAGAAAGAGGAATGGTGCAAGTTGGTACAATTTGAAATCAGAACGGCAAAGAAGGCTCATTTGAGGTGACATTTGACTTTGAAGAGGACAGGAAGTGAGGCATGCCAGTGTCTATGGAAAGAGCATTCCAGGCAGAAGGTCACAGCATTTGCAAACGTCCTGAGGCCAGATCATGCTTGGAGAGTTCAAAGAACATCAAGAGAGCCAGTGAGCAAGAGGAAGAGAAAGGAAAGGGAGAAGTGAGGTGGGAGAATGGAGACAGATTGTGTGAGACCATAAAGGCCATTGCAATAACCCTGACCACATAAATGTTAGCTAGTTATTATTATTGCCTATAGGTAAAATGTTCCAGTGTGCATTATGCCTCAAATAAGAGTGTTTCGTAAACCCTCCTTCAAAATCCTGTGCCCTTCTAAGAATGTTTTTAAAGATATCCCTCATTTAAACAAAATGGCAAGGCGTCTAAGTGCAAAGGACAAAATTCCAGAATTCTCATGGCCAATCTGCTCTGTGGGTTCTTTTCTTGCAACAGCCACCCACTCTGCCTGGGAGCCCCACTCATGGAGGGGGGGCAGGAAAAAGTCAACTCGGGTTTTCTTTTTTCCCCCTCTTCATTTCTACAATAGGAATAGCTTTTCCAAGCTGCCCGGGAATTTAAAGTACACCTTCTTTTGTTGTGCTGCTGATATAGTCGCTTTTGCTCTTACAAATTCCCAGAGAAAATTTATATTCATTCTGAAAGCAGGAAAGTTTTATTTAAATACAACACTATCACCCAATGACTGAATAGATACAGATTAATAATTCCTAAGATTTTCAACAGAAATATTCAAAAACCTTTTCATGATATACAAAGGCTTTTATTTTAATGTCAAGTCTCACTTTATTTCCTTCTCTGGGGCATAGGAAAGGAGAAGCTGGACCCAGTATTTTTACTTGCAGTAAACACACTTTGCCAATAAAACCATAAATGATAATAATTTTTTTCTAAAGGTCTCTGGCTTACTCTGCTCTCATTTGAACTTGAAATTCAGAAGGAAGGAAAGCCTTCCCATTTCAGCAGGAGTTGCTGCAAACCTGCTAATCAAAATAAGTCATTTTTTAAAATTATAAGTGAAAGTTTAAACCAGACAGAGAATTTTCACTTGCAATAAGGATTTTCAAACCCAAATGTATCTTCTGTTTTTAAAATATACTTTTTCCCTATTAAAACATGGTTTAGTTCTCCTCCAAGTATAATAAAAAAAGGCCATGGTACAATCCGAGCCCCCTCTTTTATTCTGTGTTTTTTAGCTAAAGGTCTTCAATAAAATTCCCCAGAGCTAAAAACATAAAACTGTAAATTAGTTTGAGAATTCTTCATTTAACTGTTAGATTCAGCAAGATTGTTTAGCTGATTCTCCCATTCCATGCATTTCGTGAATTAAAAATAGACCTCTGCCACTGACCTATTACCAGCACCATGTCTGTCTACCTCTCTCTCTCTCTCTCTTTCTCACACTGTCACTCATTCTCCCTGTCTAAAGAATGACTTTCTCTGGTAAAGATGATATGATCTATCCTGATCTGAGGGAAGTGATTCCCAGAAATCTGTGGTCATAAGGTCCTAAAAACATGGTATGGCTTTAGCTGGAGAGTCACACTGTCCCCTTATGATTTTTAGGGACGTTCTTGCATCAGGGCAAGAATAAACACAGAGAATCACTTCCTAATCTAGTGCACACATTTTTTTTTGGTCCATGTCCCAGACAACTGCTTAGTCCACATTCCCAGGAGAAGCACCTCTCTCACAGCATGTTTGTACAGACCAAATTTGCTTCTCACGAGGCAATGCAACCTTATTTGGATGCCCTGTTCATTTCTTCATATTTAAGAAAAGGTTCAAATTTCCATGTGACATGGGCAGAGATCTCTTTCTCTTAACAGGATCCCACTTCTGAATCACCTCTTGATTCCTTGGAGAAGAAAATCTATGAGAGCTAAACCTACTCCTGACTCTGCAAATTGCATCCTGTTTTGTATTTATTTCCTTTTCCTTAAATTTGCAGGAAGAAATATAAGGTTTTTAAAGACACCAATGACTTTTCCTCCTTTGAGCTGCTATGTCAGAAATCCTTAGAACATGTACCACTACATCATACACAAACTATGGCCATGTCTTAAATTATCCAAAAAGTTCTTATGGCCTTCCTTTGGTATTCTGTTGTGAAAATAAATAAATTAATACAAAGATACATGTTCTGCCTCACAGAACTTTTGCAAACTGCGAGGATGTATCTTACATTTAAATTTTGGTAGTTTTTTTTCTGTGCATCTCTTTCAAGTCATCTCTTTCAAGTAAAATCTTGTTTTTGTTCCAGCATGGTCCTAGTTGGAAAGATATAGAGAAAAAAAGGAGATTTTTTTTTTTTTTTTTTTTTTTTGCAAAAGAAAATTGAAATTCTATCTATCTCTTAAACTGCTCCTACCATGTTTTAAGAGGGTCTGTTCTGATCAGCACACCAAGTATTTCTAATGAATTAGGGATGAAATTACCATTATGTCTGGTCATTTATCTGAAGCTTGCTGCCTAGGATGCAAGATAGACATGTAATCCACCCTTAGCCATATTCTCCAGCTCCCTTCAGTCCGGATTGTGAGTAGAGTTGCTATAAACATATGGAGGAAAGCTTATGAAAGTAAATCTGAGTCTGACTCATAACAATGTCTCTACAGTCCTATGGAGGATACGTTTCATCACTGGCCCTTGCATCTGGAACTGGTCTTTTCAAATGTGGGATAGCAGTGGCTCCAGTCTCCAGCTGGGAATATTACGGTACGGAAACATTCATGAATGTTACTGTGAAAGCATTTAACACGTAATTACTCTATATCTGATGTTGCTAGAAAAATGGATTATGCAGTAAAATTCACCCCAGCATCACTGGAGAAAATATAATTTATAAACAAAGTTGTTTATGTCATTTATTATAAACATGTTGTAACAATCAATGAAATCTCAAGAGTGAGGAAAGGCTCTTCCATAATCCACTATATCTTATTTTCTCCCAGAAACCTTGAGCCCCTGCCGAACCAAATCTTTAAAATCAGAGCTAACTCTGTTTTTGCAGGCACACAGCTACAGCATAATTGGCTTTTAAGCACATCTTCTGCGCGGTCAGGCCAGAGGCCAAGCAGTTCACCTCCATGCCACAGTTAGCAATTGCCAGTTCCATTGCTCCAGAAATCAAAGAAACAAAAACTTTGTTGGAGAAATACTCCTGTTTGTGCCTATTTTTATCATTACATCAATGCAGGATGATTACTTGGAAGGAACTCTAATAATTATACAAAATAACTCTAATAATTTAACAAAAATTAGCTTCATCAGATTCTCTCCTCTATATTGGGGCAGAAATAAAACAATTGTGACTTGTAGGGGATCTTGATTAAGAAAAAAAGTGTGTGCATCTACGTACGTGTGTAGGGGAAATAGATTTGAGGGACATATTTTCATCCCAGATGAAATAAGACACCAGTAAAAGTCCTAAAGATGGCTGGATTTGTGATTTTCTTTAAAATATATTGAGACCATTCTACAGGTCATTCCTACTTCAACATTCTTCCCTAGGAGGGTAGAAGTGAAAAATATTAAGAATAGTCATAGAAAGAAAATGTTTAGATGCTCCTGTTTCCATAATCTCTTCCTTCATACTTCTCTAGCTCTATTGAGGCTAATTGCAGAGATGACACATATTCTTTGAGGCCAACCATTATAGCAAAGTAAAGCAAGAATTTACCTCAAGAGCTCAAGATGGGAAAATTGAGAAACAGTTATTAAACTAGAAGGTCTTGTTGGTTAATGAAATGACATTCATCACATGCAAACAATGCATATTCTCATATATTTTATAGCGTCTGTCTACACAGAGAGATTCATGGGTCTCCCAACAAAGGACGATAATCTTGAGCACTATAAAGTAAGTGTTTCCATTTTATTTAGGTTGATAATTAATTTCTAATATGCTAAATAACTTAAAAGCAGTAGTTCAGAATTTACAGTTTTAATTCTGGGCCCCCAAGCAAATATCATCTTTTGTTAATTGCGAAACACATCACTAGAAAGGGTTTTACTCCTTTTGGATTCTGTTCTTTCTTTTCCCATCCTCCCTTCCCTAACCTCTCTTTCCCAATCTTCCTCCCCACCCCCAACCCCTACACAGCTTGAGCGGGCATCATTTATGCCTAAGGTCTCACTCATATGTAACATATGACACATAAACTTTCAGTTTTTCAAACTAAGAATCAGATGGAAGTAATGCAAATGATGATGAAAATGTGTTGCTCTGACTCTTAAATATTTATCAAGCAAAGCAATACATAATTTCAGTATTGGTGCTAAGTCCATTGCACAATGATTTAGCTAGTTTTCTATTAGAACTTGCAGCAACTAAAATGTTAATTTTTTTCTCTTTTCCAGAATTCAACTGTGATGGCAAGAGCAGAATATTTCAGAAATGTAGACTATCTTCTCATCCACGGAACAGCAGATGGTGAGGTTTAAGCAAGACTCTTACACATAAAAATACTGAGCCAGCATCACTTTGTTTAAGAAACATTAAGCATCCTCCTATGCCTATGCTCAGGGTCAGTACCTAAGAGTCAGGGACATTTCCATATCTGAGTGTGATTACTCACTGCTGACAATGTCAAATGCATGACTAGATAATTGTTGGTGTTCATTTCCAGGCAGTACATTGTCACTCTATGCTTTCTGGTATTTAGCAGCACTTTAACTCTCTCTCTCTTTGTTGCAGATAATGTGCACTTTCAAAACTCAGCACAGATTGCTAAAGCTCTGGTTAATGCACAAGTGGATTTCCAGGCAATGGTACATAATTTTGTTTTACTCATGTGCATGGCCTTAGACCCTCAAGCTAAAAGGAGGGGTTCATATTTTTATTTTTTTTTAACTTTTAAAGTAAAATCTGACAAAGAGGCTGCAGGATAGAGTAGACAGAACATTAGCAAATGAATCTTGGATCTTTCTTTAACTACTGAAGGACCCGAGGCAAACCAGATCACCTCTCGTGTTCCCAGTTGAGTCATGTAAAATAAAGGAGTTCACAAGATTAAATGATCTTCTGGTTCAAACATCCAGTAGTTCTGAAATCCTATGGGAATAAGTGCGATTATATGCTTAGAGTCCCTGCAAAACCTGAGCATCCTTAAACAGCTAGAAGATTCTGTTTGTTCAGTAAGAAGCAGTTGCAGAATGTCATCACAAACCTCCAAGGCTCCCTGAAATCATATGGCTCCATTTGGGGTTAGAGAACTTTTCACCTATGTATTCTCATCCCCTGGCATACACCTGGCTTCTCACAGATGCTCAGCTTCTTACTGAGTGAATGAATGAATTAGCTAAATGTAAAATCCGGGTTGCTTGAGGAATGAGAAATGGAACCAGAAAAGAAAATAAAGTGAAAGCCAAAGTTGGGGGCGGGGCGGCATTCTTGGTAGCTACCTTTTCCTCTCACAAATGCTCCCTCAATTGCTTAAGTTGAACAAGAACCGCCATCTTTTGAACATTTGTTTCTAAAAAATGTACTGCCTGGGAAAGAAATGGGGGAGGGGGTATAAGAAGAAGTTGGTTAAGGGGTACAAAAGACAGAAAAAAATAAGTTCTAGTATTCGAAAGTACAGTAGGGAAATTATGGTCAATGATAATTGATTGTATAATTCAAAATAGCTGGAAGAGAAGAATTATAATTTTCCCAACATAAAAGGAAATTTGTTTGAGGTGATGGGTATTTCAGTTATCTTGATTTGATCATTACACATTGTATTCAGCTATCAAAATATCACTGTACCCCCAAAAGATATACAACTATTATATATCAAATTTTTAAAAATATACAAAGAGGTGAGCTTTTTCTGACCTTTTTTATTGTAATCCCCAAAGTAAATTCAACTTAGTAAATATATATTATTACATCGTGACCACTGCTACCTTTATTCGGTGAAAGCAATAATCTTAGTGGCATCTCTCCAAGAGTGAAGTTTAAAGTTAAAATACTATCTTTCACTTTTGTAAAATGCTATTTTTAACTCCTATAAAGGGTATTTATGGCTATATATGAATACATTATATTGTGGATTTTCTGCAGCAGAGAGGAATTAGATTCACAGGCTGAAAGCCTCATGGAATTTTTGAGCTACAAGGAATCTTAGGGAAAATCAACTCCAACCCCTTTGTTTTTCAAATGAAGAAACCAGACTCCAAAGAAGCAAAATTAACAGACCCAATGCATCACTTCTGGCAACTCTGATTCCTGATCCTGATCTTCCAGGATGCTGGATGATGCGAGATCTCAGCCACTGAGATCTAAAATATGTTTAAAGCATGTGAAACAGTAGTGGAGGTTAACGAAAGCTCTTCCTGCTGTAAATATTTACATGTAAGCTATTTTACTTATTTGAGTGTTCTTAGGTACAATTTCCCCATAATAGAAAGATTATCAGGTCCTGAGAGCACAAAAAAGTCCAAGCTAAATGCATTTGATGACTGCAGGAATAAAACAAGCTTCTTTCTTTGTGTTTCAGTGGTACTCTGACCAGAACCACGGCTTATCCGGCCTGTCCACGAACCACTTATACACCCACATGACCCACTTCCTAAAGCAGTGTTTCTCTTTGTCAGACTAAAAATGATGCAGATGCAAGCCTGTATCAGAATCTGAAAACTTTGTATAAACCCCTCAGACAGTTTGCTTGTTTTATTTTTTATGTTGTAAAATGCTAGTATAAACAAACAAATTAATGTTGTTCTAAAGGCTGTTAAAAAAAGATGAGGACTCAGAAGTTCAAGCTAAATATTGTTTACATTTTCTGGTACTCTGTGAAAGAAGAGAAAAGGGAGTCATGCATTTTGCTTTGGACACAGTGTTTTATCACCTGTTCATTTGAAGAAAAATAATAAAGTCAGAAGTTCAAGTGCTATTGTGTTGTCTGTATTCATTGATTTCAGGTTCCAGGTTTTATCACAGAAAGAGGTGTTTGTGCAAAGCAAGTGCATGAATAACATTAGGGTGGTCATGGAGGGGGAAGAATCTAGAAGTGGTTTTGGATTTCTGTCATGAGAACTCCAAATACTGGAACCAACAGCTCAGAGTAGGCAAAAGCATTGTTCAGAAAATGCAAGTGAATCACGTTTGAGATGTTTGCACTCTATGCTGTCCCTCCAAGAAATGTTTATTACATTTCTCCCAGAAGATTTCTTCAACATTGCCAAAAGCATTTGATAAAGATAAAGTCAGACTTTTGAATTCAGACTCCTTTTAAAAAAATGCTTCTAATTTGGAAGTGTTCCTATTTTGAATCCATTTTTAGAATTAGTAATGGTAACTGCTTTCAGATTGCTAACCCATAACCAAATCAAACCAAACAAAACTAAATAAGTAAATAAAATGACATCAATAGCTAGAGAGGAAAATTTTATATCTATGAGGTTTTTCTGGGGTCTTAGTTCTACATTATAAAGTTCATATTGAAAAAAATAGCTGTAATGCCTACAATCCTAAAGCAATGCATTGCCAGTTACTACCACCTTCAGTTAGAAACTACTGGTGACCTGCCATCTCTGTGATTGCCTCAGAATTAAAAGATCCATACCAGGTCACCAGAAGATATTTACTGAATGAATGTTGGAAGTATCCACCACACTGCTGTCTAAGGGACTTTTCATTGTGTAATCCCCAGCACTGGATTGCCCTGGGTAATTTCTCCCCATCCCTAGCTTGATACCTTCTTTCCAGTTGCAGGTTGAATCCCCTCATGCGTTATACCCAGAAGAACCAATCCTGGCCTGGAACATTACAGCAGGAAGACCACAAAGAGCACAAATGCAGTCTTCTCTAGAGTTTTCTGACTTTTTCCAATCCAGCATTGTTTCCACTTCAGCTTTCTGAAACCATTGCCCCTAACTCAGGCCACATAGCTCCACCTCACACATCAGGAAGGGAGGTTCTGTGGTGGTCAGGAATTCTGGACAACACCTTCCCAGATTCAGGACTGGCCACAGCCCCTCTTTTCTTCCTCCATGCAATGGCTGTTGCCCTGAGGACCAGAGTAAGCTACCACCTTCTCTCTCTGTTCTGTACACAGCAGCCTCTGAAGCAAGCCCAAGAGATTTTCTCATAGTTTTCTCATCATGCACTCTCTCCATCTAGGGAGAGAAAAATAACCAGTCATTTTCTAATACTCTATCTAGGGATACCACAGGGTCATTACAAACAGAAAGAACAAAAATCTTATTTCTCCAACTTATTTTCTGCCTTTGTGACATTTGCAAAACTGGATTCTAATATTGATCTGCAGTAAGTTGTCTCCAGCCTCAGGCCTTTGCTCCCACTGCCACAGAGGGAACTGCTGAGACAAAACTAATAGTGTCATTTTCCCACTTAGAACCCTTCGATGATTCTCCGTTGCCTAAAAAATAATATTCAAAATCAGCATGACAGAGAGAGCCCTTGACGATCCATCCCCATGCATATTTTCCAAACCCTTTTCCTGACACCAGCTTCTATAAACCCTTAGATTAAAATTAGATAAAATTACAGTTCAGCTCTTCAGTCCTACTTGCCACATTTCTCTGCTCAGTAGCCACATAGTTAGTCAGCACCATATTGGACAATGTCGATGTAGAACATTTTCATCATCACAGAAAGTGCTGCTGAACACACTAGTGCTACCTTAGAGAAAATCTTCCTAATGCTGCCCTAGAGAAATCTTCACCACCCTTGTCTTGGAATGTGGCATATCACAGAAACTCACCAATTGTTGAATTAATGAATACCTTTGTGTTCATGGAAGATTCAGGTTTTCTACATTACTGTTGATGAAGCCTTCCCTGACCCCCTCAGGTAGAATTTCCCAGGTCTTCCTCAAAACTCTAAATATGTTTTCAGTTATTTATTCATTCATTCATTCAACAAACATTTACTGAGTCTGATTGTATATCAAACACTGTGCAAGACTTTGAGGATGTAGTAAGAGCAAGGCAGCAACTTGCGTGGCAGTTTTTTAAGTGTTCACCTTTCATAAAGCTTTATTAGATTCTTATTTTGTCTAGAAAGATAAAAGGTACATGAAGTACAAAAGGGAGAGATTTTAAGTAGAAAATGCCAAGCTAAAAGAAAGATTTAAAAATATCTTCCCTTTTCTATCTGTAGGAAGCTGGAGTATAATAATAATTATCATTTACCACATTTTATTCTTGGATATGAGACATGGAAAAGGGGGTATCCCAATAGCCTAATTAAAGCTGCAAAGTATAATTATCCTTCACACATGACAAACAAGATTTTCATTCATTCATTCACTCATTCAGTGACTGCAATTGCAAGCCACTATTTTAGGTACTGTAGGTAAGACCTCCCCTCAAAAAAAGTCTAGTGTAAGAGGGAAGCCATAAAACAATTAATTTCTAAACATTATTTCAAATTTTAGTCCCACACGGCTGGCCTGAGAGCTATTTTTAAAGGTTTCAAAATTCTAGATGACCATCAAATATTTCTTAGAGTAAATAAGAAAAAAAGCAGCAAGAAAATGAGTATTTGGTTAAATTTAACACAAATAAGAGAACTTTTATTGGAGTTTTGAAGTTTTTTTAAAAAACCTACCCTTATTTATAAAATACATTATTTATTTCCTTAAGAAAACATTTATTGAATACCTATGCTGTGCAGAGTAGTATTCTGGGTACTGCAGGGGTTACAAAGATGAATATATATGACAATTTCTCCATTTCTAGACTGTATCAGTAAAGGCGACTTAACGAATCTGATTTTCCCAACATTTGAGCATTTTTCAGAAACTGACAGATCTTTATGCAAATGTTGTTGCCAAGCTGTTTGTAATGGTGAAATTATACTTTGACAGTAACTCTTTAAAATATATTAAACCCAGCTAAGGTTTTTTTGGAAATGTTGCCAATTAAGTGACTTTAATGAGCTTCTTGATGGTAATGTAATTAAAATTCAGATGTTCTAATTGTAAAAAAAAAATAGTTCTGGGAAAGTTAACAGTAAAATAAGCAAATGTAAAATGAATTGGGGCTAATTTAAATGGTGATAATGTGGTCTTCTGAGAAGATTCTACCAAAACAATGCTTTCAATTATGCTGTTTGTAAAGAAGAAAGAAGGCACCTAACAGAGATTTTGAATTTATCCAATAAAGCAGATATTTTGAGTTTATCCAATAAGACAGATTGAAAAATTCTGAACACAGTAAATCATTCTCAGTCTGTGAAGGGGAACTGCTAAAACACTTCCTTGGCATTATGGACAGGTACTTTGGCAATTCGAAGTGGAATAATTTTTAATTCAGGAAGAAATAAGTGCTTAGACCTTACCAAGCTATTCATGGGGAAAACGATCTGGCTTCTAGCATAAGCCTCTAATGACCACCTGCTCAGATTACTGGCATGCAATACTAACATGCTGGTCATAAACACTTCTTTTGACACACAGGTAACATCTTTGGCAAGCTAGAACAGTCTGATTTTATTCCATTGGTTTCTAATTAATACTCCATTTTTACTTACTTAAAACATTGTATTGATGTATATATTTTAACAGATACTCGTTGGTATAGCATTCCATCTTTTGCTCTGTGGTTATAGAGAATCAGTATTGTGTGAACAAGAGAGAGGTACAATCAAGGTAAGGTCATGCCACAATGGCTTGACAACTCATCTTCCCTCTTTCATATTTACTATTTGCTGACAAGCAAAGATAGGAACATCTTTGTTAGTCACTCATTTTTAGGACCAGGAACTTTTGTCACTGCTACAGAAGGTGAATTTTTGAAATAAGTGTCATAATGAAAGAGTAGAATATTAAGAAGTGACTTGTATGTTAAAAAAAACTACTACCCATTTGCAAAATTAGGCTTGTTATTGAAACATCCTTTTAGATATCTATGAAAACAACAGAACATTTTAGATATGTGATAAAATTTCCTTATACCCCACTGGTACTACACTAAATTTCCAAATTTGAGAAATGATCATTAAAAAGTGAAGATGCTTTAATATATAAAATGCTTTGTACATACACAGGAAACAATGCTACTCTCTAATTTCCTTCAGAAGATTAAAGCAATACTTTGCAATGTTATAAATTTCTTTCTTTCAAATGATATACAACATAGCTCACTTGTCAATCTTGTAAACAGAACATGTTCACTACAGCTCATTTTAGGGGCAGTACTGTAGTGGGTAAAGGAATGGAGGTTAAAGTGAAACTATCTGGTTTGAATCCCAGTTCAGTAATATATAAGCTATGCAACTTTGATAAATTTTCATAAGTTATCTCTGTTTCAGTTTCCTTATATGTGAAATTGAGACAATAACAGTTCTTACCCCATGGAATTGATTGTTGTTTTAAAGTAGTTATCACTTGTAGAGCAGTGTCTGACACATAGTTAGTCTTTTGTAGCTGTTTGTTAGATGCATAAAATGAACTACTTTTTAATGGTTTTTTCAATAAACTAATTCTCAAGAAATTAATAGCCTCAGTCGGAAGCCAATAGTTTCTTTCCCATACCATGGAATGTAGTATAAGTGTCCTTGATCATTTATACATGAGTCTTTATTTCTAAAACAAGGTGGCCTTTTAGGAATAACCAATATTGAAGTCGTGCATATCCAAGGAAGTTCATCTTCCTTGGTACTTATCTTAAATGAGTTGTTCATCCTTGTGTCTCACTCAACACCTGTCTAAGGAGTCTAATATTTGATAGCAGTGATTGAAACAACTTTGAGAAAGACAAACTGCCAGGGCAATGTGTAGTTGAAGGACATGGGCAGTAAATTTACCCATCTTCCTGTGAAGCCTGCAAAGCACCACAGTGGCTGTCCTCTCTGGCCCTGTCTCCACCACTCTCTCATCACCTATCAAACTACAGCCACCCTGGTCTCATCTGTGGATTTTGTGTAGGCCAAACTTATTTCTGTGCCAGGGTCTGGAACATCTTTTCTCAGCTTTTCACTTGGCTGTCTCCTCATTTGGTTTCAGCTCAGGTGTCATTGCCTCAGAGGGAATTTCCCTGATCATTGGATTTCACATTGCTTCTGCCACAGCCAGAGACTTCCAACCACATTATTTAATCTTGTTTCCTTGATAGCACTTAGAAGCATCAGAAATTCTTTGATTTACGTTTGTGTTAGTTGTTCCCTATTTCTCCCGTTCAAGTACAAGCTCCCTCTGAGCAGAGAGCTTGTCTATTTTTTTTCACCTCTCTGCCTCCAGGATCTAGACAGTACCTAGAATAACGTAGGAGGACCTCAATCAATATTTGCTGAATGTATCCTCACATTCTGTGGATGAGAGAGCCCATGGAACTGGAATCCTGGTGTGTAATCTGGCAGTGGGTACAGATCATGCCCTTTCTGAAACTTAGTATATAATAGGAACTTGCCGTTGTCCTCCTCAAAGCAAAGAGAAAGAAAAATCCCTGAGCAGCAGGTGTCCCGGTCAGGAGAATAAGGTTCGGGAGGACATGAATTTTAGCCAGAGATCTAAAAGAAGTTTGTCTTTGAAACAAAAATAATTTGGATTAGGAAATGGAAACACAGCCTACTTCACTGTCCTAACTTAGATACTTGCTGCCTCTAGATGAATCACCACCGGGACACTGCAGGCTGAGGAAGTTTGGCACAAATGTTCAGGCTGGAAAATGACAAATAAATATCTGGAATGTGATTGATTACTCTAGCAGCTTTTATTTTAAAAACAACACTAGTTTTTAAAAATATATTTTGCTTAATAAGTATGTTTCAAGTACTAGTGGTTTCTTTTACATTATAAAACAAGGATACTCATGCTTATTCTGTTTCTGTCTCCTGATCAAATTATATGTTCAAACCCTGAAAGTTTGGTTGGTTGGTTTGGTTGGTTCTTTTAAATTCAGATTGTATTGTAAACTTGGAGTTATGAAAAATAAATCAGTGAAATATCTCTTGTAAAGGCTGTGCATTTTAGATCATATTTTTTAGTTGATCATTCAACATGGGTGAACTGAACTTCCTAGTATCCCATTGATGCAACTGAATGTAGTCCTGTGCACCTGCAAAGTTGCCAAACAGATTCAAGAGAACTGAGTTCTAATTCTTGTAATTCGGGCAAGCACCTTCTCTTCCTGAGATTCAATTACTCCCTGCATGCCACAGGTACTGGGCTAGATCCATGGCTTTCAAATCACATTTTGCAAGCCCTAAGAATTCTTCTGTGTCCCTTTAGGGCATAGTGCAAAGCAATTCCTGATCCTTAAATCATCTTCCACAATTGGAGGCCTGTAGGTTAAACAATAGGAGTCAATCCTGTGTTTTCATTTACTATTTTCTCCCCTGGATCTCACTATCTGCTGGGATTACAGTGGTTTCTCTCAATATGGAGGTCTCATGGATCTCTTTTGAGGCCAGATTTATGGGGTTGGTGTGGGAAATATTTGGTTGGATGGCAACCATAGATCCCTTAGAAACACTGAGGTTGAAGTGTTGTCTCTAACTACTTAGGCAGTAAAAGTGAGGGCAGGGACCCATCATGGCACCTTGTTTGATGGTCATATGATAAAAGTTTTTTATTTTATTTTATTTTATTGAGACAGAGTTTCGCTGTCATCACCCAGGCTGGAGTGCAATGGCATGATCTCGGCTCACTGCAACCTCCGCCTCCCAGGTTCAATCGATTCTCCTGCCTCAGCCTCCCAAGTAGCTGGGATTACGGGTACCCACCACCACGCCCAGCTAATTTTTGTATTTTTAGTAGAGACAGGGTTTCACCATGTTGGCCAGGCTGGTCTCGAACTCTTGACCTCAAGTGATCCACCTGCCTCGGCCTCCAAAGTGCTGGGATTACAGGAGTGAGTCACCATGCCTGGAAATAACGTTTTCAAAGGGATTGCCATCACCATCACCATCCAACATCTTATTTCATAAAACGTATTTTATATGAGTTAAATTGATAGCTGAAGATCTTGTATTGGATATATGTAACAGGAGTCTTGGAGTAGAGTTCCCAATCTGAAGAACCACTGAGTCCAGGCAGGTGATCAGAATGAATGAAGCAAACCAAGAAATGGGTCAAGGAGATTCCTGGTAAAATAAGGCTGGGACTCTAATGAGCTGGTGACTGCACTAAAGGGATAACAACTACTGGCTCAAACTGCTGCCACTGGAAATATGGTGTTGCCAGACATTGTGATTTTTGTCAAGAGAAACCGGAAAACTGGATTTTTAAATGGAAATTCCCTCTCAATTTTGAACCCTTGACCACTAATTTATGAGTAAAGGAAACTCATCTGGATGCCAGATTTGGGCTGGGGGTATCAATTTCTATTTTAAGGAATAATTTGATTGCTTTCTTTTGGATGTGAATTGTATACCAGGTGCTCCGTATATATTCTTCCATTTAATTTTTGAAACTCTGTAAATTAGAAATTAAAATATATGTATTTCTGACTAGGAAAATGAGGTTTAAGTTACAGTACTCACCCAAGATTCCATATATCCAGGTCAATTCAATTACTCCCTGTATGCCAACTGAATTGGCATACAGTTTCTGTACCACAGTGGCAGTGCCTCTTCTCAGGTATTCTAGAAGAAATATGTGGAATGCCTTTTCAGATAGGTTTGTTACCTATTAATGTCATTAATCAAATAATGAATATATAATGGAGTATAAGTAAACACAACCCTAATAGCAGGCCCTTATAAGCCATTATTAGGATTTAAGTACACATAATGAAGTCGCCATTAAGTGACTGCTAAACAAACATTTGAAGATTGCTTTTGAAGCTGAAGTTTTGTGCCTCCCTCTGTAACTTAATAACTTCTACAGGGTCTACATCTTGTTTCTGGCCCCAGCAAAATTGTGTGTATGTCCAGACAAGCCAATCAATATGGAAATCCAGTTCATGACTGAACTCTAAATGGCGTTGGCTTTCCAGTCTTCCCATGGCCTCTCCTCCACTTGTTGCTGCTGCTTCTTGATGTCTTCTCACCCATGTCACCCCTGCACTGTGTCTTCCCACACTTGCTCTCCTGCCAGCTTCCACACCATGACCGTGGAACTACAGATGGGGCAGGGTGGTGGGGGACACTTGCAAGATATCACATAGGGATGGTCCCCAAATTGGCATCGAGTGTGTCATGCCAGCTGCACCCAGGCTGCCAAAGCAGAGGCTCCAGAAATAAGGAACAATGAGTGTGTAAACCTGAGGCTTTATTCCTTAGATTAAGTCTTTAGAAGAACAAAAAAGTACAATTTAGAAGATTACCGGTAAAATGTCTTTTATGGCCAGGCACAGTGGCTCATGCCTGTAATCCCAGCACTTTGGGAGGCCAAGGCAGGTGGATCACTTGAGATCAGGAGTTCAAGACCAGCCTGGCCAACATGGTGAAACCCCATCTCTACTAAAAAAAAAAAAAAAAAAACAAAAACTAGCCGGGCATGGTGGTGCGTGCCTGTAATCCCAGCTACTCGGGAGACTGAGGCAGGAGAATCACTTGAACCGGGGAGGTGGAGGTTGTAGTAAGCTGAGATCACGCCATTGCACTCCAGCCTGGGCCACAGAGCGAGACTCTGTCTCAAAAAACAAAAACAAAAATAAAAACAAAAACAAAAACCAAAACAAAGCCTTTTATGTCTCCCCCCCACCCATTTTTAGTTATTGGCTATCAATTTATGGTTTCAGAGAGTCACACACGTACCTCCAGGTTGCAAAAGCACTTCCAACATATCCGGAGTACTTTCACTATTTACTTTTTCAAGTTACAGTATCAGGAGTCATAAAATATTGTTGACATAATCTTCTTTGATGAAAAAGCCCTGCTCAGTGAAACCTGCTAGAGGAAATCCTACTATCAGTTTCTTGATGTACACTTAGAGCCTTCTGCATGTGTTTTTCTCTTAACAAAAATTAGGAATCTATCACTATCAAAGTATTAAAATTTTATAATTAACTTTATAAATAGCAACTCAATATTCAAATCATCCTTGTGTCATATTTTCCAGAAAGTAAGTAAAGTCATGGAAACTATGAGTGTAATTATTAAAATTTATAATTTATTAAAATGAATAATTTTTATCATTAAAATTTTATTCTTTTTTGATAAAGAACTTCATATACATTATATATATATTTGTATATATGTCTCATAGGTATATATACATACATATTTACATATATACAAATATAAACTTATTCGTAGGGTTCAGTATCCAGAATATATTAAAAACACATACAATTCAACAATAAGAAAACAGACAGCACAATTTCAAAATGGGCAAAGGATTTGAAGAGACATCTCTCCAAAGAAAACATACAAATGTCCAACAAGCACATGAAAAGATGCTCAGCATCCTTGGTCATGAGGATAATACCAATCAAAACCACAATGAGGTATAACTTTATGCCAACAAAAATGGCTATACAAATTCCAGAAAAAAACAAAAAATAAATATTGGCAAGAATGTGGAGAAACTGGAACTCTTGTGCATTGCAGGTGGGAAATGTAAAATGCTTCAGCCACTGTGGGAAACACTTTAGCAGCTCCTTAAAAAATTAAACATAGAATTACCATATAACTCAGCAGTTCCACTCCTACATATATATATATACTTAAAAGAATTGAAAAGAGGTACTCAAACAAATGCATGTACAAACATGTTCACAGCAGTATTATTCACCATAGTCAAAGAGCGGAAATAGCCCAAATGTCCGTCAATGGGTGAATGGATGAACAAATTGTAGTATATATATACAGCAGAATATTATTGCACCATGAAAGTAATGACGTCCTGACATGTACTACCACATGGATGAATCTCTAATGCATTGACCCAAAAAGCTATCGTATGATTCAATTTATGTGACATGTTCAGAACACATAAATCCATAGAGACAGAGTTCAAAGTAGTGGTTGCCACTGGATGTGGGGAGAGAGATGTGAGGAGAAACTTCTTATTGAATATGGGTTTTTATTCTGAAATTATGGAATTGTTTTGGTACCTAATAGAGGTGGTGGTTGCACACATAAATGTACTAAATGTCACTTAATTGTTCACTTTAAAAGGATTTATTTTATTATGTAAATGTCACCTCAATAATTTTTTAAAAACTGCTTTTAAAAATTTTATTGGTAATAATTTTCAGAATAAGTAACCCATAATAATTATTGCATTATTCCTAGATCGTAGGAATAATATGATATTCCTACTGATATATCTGATATAAGAGAATAGACTAGTCCAGGATATTAGGCTCTTAGGTGCTTTAGAAAAATCTATTTTGATCCATTGTTGTTGCCAATAAGAGGAATATTTTTATTCTCAATGAAAGAAAAAAATTAAAATTGAAGTTACACTTATTTTACCCAGTTGCCACTCACAGCACTATGTCTCTGTACAAAGCACAGAGGAAACCATAGGATTTACCCCACCCCCGACACTTATTCCAGATCTACATCTTACACCCCATGAGCACTCAAAACACTTAAACCTGTCATATAAGAAAATCCCTTTTCTGACCCCTACATTTTTATCTTTCAGTTTTCTGCTTAACTGCACTCAGCAGAGCAGCTCTTTCAAGGAGACTTTTTCCAACATCCAGCTTCATCTTGCCTCCTCATTGACGCTCCAATTCAGTCTAGAGGAAACAAAAAGCATAGTCTCTCCTCCTTGCCAAGACCTGCCCCACCACTGACCTCTCGATCTTATGCTCCTTTATTGTCCTCATTGAAATCTGTAGCTGTTGAAAAGGACGAAAAAGTCAATCGTGTGACATATCCAAAATTCGTGGATCTGATTCTTAAAAAACAGAATCTCCACTGTCGCTTTGGAAAGCAGTTGGCAGTTCCTCAAAAAGTTAAACATAGAGTTAGCATATAAGCCAGCGATTCTACTCCTAGGTATTTACCCAAGAGAATTAAAAACATAGTCCAGACAAAAATTTGTGCATGAATGTTCCCAGCAGCATTATTCATAATAGCCCCAAAGTGGAAACCACCCAGATGTCCATTACTGATAGATGGGTAAACTAGATGTGGTAAATAGCATACAATGGAATCATTTCAACCATAAAAAGAATGAAGTACTGATTCCTTCTACAACGTGGATGAACCTTGAGAAGATTATGCTAAATAAAAGACATTAGACAAAAAAGATTATATGTTGAGTGATTCCATTTATATAAAATACACAGAACAGGCAAATGTGTATACAGAGAAAGTAGATCAGTAGTCAAGAGCTCGGAAAGAGGGCAAGGGGGAGTGACTGCTGATGAGTATGGGGTTTCTTTTATGGGTGATGAAAAAGTTCTGAAATTAGATAATGGTAATGGTGACACAGCATTCTGAACATACTAAAAACTACTGAATCATACATTTTTTAAAAACTAAGCCCAAAAATACTTCCATCATCAACTGTTTAGCATTTAGATGTCTTGCTATCTTAGCTATCTGGAAGTTCTGAATAGATTTAGACAGCAGTCAAAGCTGATTTGAGGAGATTTTGCCAAGTCCTCCCAGGACTACTTTGCAAAGCCTTACTCTAGAAAGGTTACAAAGTAGTGGGGTCCTGTATTCGGACCCAGATATGGCTTTAAGCAACTTGGTTGCCTGTTCTAAGCCCCTGTCTTGTTATTTGTAAAATGAAGGCAAAAATATTAAACTCGTTATGTATTTTGAGTATTAGAGAATAATATACTCAGCTTTGCCTTTAGTACATATTCAGGAAATGGTAATTACTTCTATTCTTAGGCGGCTTGATCCTCATTTCTGAATTGTAAAAAATACTGGCTCTCATATTATTATTTTTAAATCTATTGCCTACAATTAAATCTGTATATGAATTCCAGGTGAGAAATCAAAAAAGTAATGAACTAATCAGTAGTTGAAGCTATGTGCTAACCAATGGAAGGAATGACTATTACACTTTACCCCGGGTGTTTGGTCAAATGTGTCTCTGAATTTATAATTTTTACTTGATTCTTTTCATCAATGTCAACTGTCTTCAACAATACATTTATTAGAACAAGTGTCCAGAAAAACATTAGAGGCAAATTGATGCTTAATAAATCAAATACATTTTTAAGATATTATTTGCATCACCTTTTTTTCCGCTATGAGTTTTGCCCATTATTTGTGGGGAAAGAATGCAAACAAACTGGGAGGCCGAGGCGGGCAGATCATGAGGTCAGGAGATCGAGACAATCCTTGCTAACACGATGAAACCCCGCCTCTACTAAAAATACAAAAAATTTAGCCTGGCTTGGTGGCTGGCGCCTGTAGTCCCAGCTACTCGGGAGGCTGAGGCAGGAGAATGGCGCGAACCCGGGAGGCGGAGCTTGCAGTGAGCCGAGATCACGCCACTGCACTCCAGCCTGGGCGACAGAACAAGACTCCGTCTCAAAAATAAATAAATAAATAAATAAATAAATAAATAAATAAATAAGCAAACAAAGGTGTAAACGCCATGATCTTCGACCTCTAGAGTTTTGTTGATAAGTATTTATGGAGGAGAATGCTGGCAATCATGGACTAGACATATAAGAAAAAAAGGGAGACTCTATCATTCTTCAGCCTTAGAAAGGACTTATGGTTAGTCGACTGTGCTTTATGAGGAGAAAAGAATTTTTATTAAGATGGAAGTGAAAAGTCAGTTTTTACATCTTCTGACAACATGGCAACAAAGAAATGATTTACCTTTCAGTAAGAGCCAGGACTAGAACGCAGATATGAAATACTTCTGGCCATAGAAATGTTTCTGACTGCAGAAATAAATTATTTTGGTCATTTATTGCAAAATGGAAATGTAGAAATTTATTCTCCAGGTTTGAAAAATAAAATAGCCAAACAATGAATTGTAATATATTAAATAAATCTCTGCTTTAAAATAGGGTAATAGCCCAGATGGCTTTATGAATTATCCTCCCTTCTATGGTTATATCATTTCAATTTCACCAGAAAACTGGGCATATCTTGATAATACATCTGATAAAATACAAATTGGCAATACTGAGTAAGTTTCAGGCAGGGGGCAAGTCTTACCACAAGGTATAATGAACAAGAAAAAGTATTTATAACTCAGGTTTGCATTCTCTGCATTTTCTTAGTATACAGACTCCAAATTTTAAATTTTCTAATGGCTGAAGTTACTTCCTTTTACAGAAGACTTTAAAAAATTGCAATGTTTTAATTGGTTCACATTAAAGACTCTTAGAAGCTTGAAGAAAAAAAGTCTTTCCAGATGAGCAAGAGGTTGGATAAATGTAATGACATATGGTTTGTTTTTTATAGCTACAATATGCGAAAAATAGTAGCATAACACATGTATTCAATGATATATATGTATTTATACATATAAATATATATTCTGCTTGTAAATTATGAGATAAGATTCTTTTGTACAAATATGATTTTGTTTTCTTTCTCTTTCTTGTTCCCTTTAGGAATAAAAATAACAACTGAAACTTAGAACAGTTTTAAACATCTCATTATACCAGGGATCTTGCAAAAGATAAAATCAACGAATGCAAAGCCATGATGCCACACAGTCCCCTGCACAGACTTGTGAGCGGGCTGTCTGCAGGGTCTCGGAGCCTCAGGGCAGGAAGACTGTCCGTTGATCTTATTACTGAATCTTCCCCCCTACCCCAGCAGGCTTCCTCAGAATCCTTCCAGATGGATGGGTCATGAACTGATTTTTAAATCTCTCTCAGGAAGGGTATTTCTCACATCCTCTGGCAAACTCAGAACTTCCCCTGGAAGTTCTTCTTTTATTACCGCTGGATCCCTGAGCCCATTAAGTCACTCACAGAGATGTGAAGGACATCTGATTATTACATTGTATGTATTCAATTTTTAACTTTTCAAATGCTCTTGTTAAGTGGCTCTTCAGAGTTAAAACTAATCAATAAAAACTTTTTCCTCAAATGCTATACATAATTTTTCTTTGATCTTTTGAAGGTTCGCACCTATTTTCAGAAGACCCTTGTTATGGACCCTTGGATGGTATCTTAATACGCTGTGCTCTTCCTAGGTTAGAGTATTAAATACTGTCCAAGAATAAAAAACAAACCTCAAGCATATCAGGAAAGCTTGACTGGTCACTACTGCAGTTTTATCAAACAGAGCTAGGCAAATCCTAGGGATGGGTATTGAATAACACTGAGAAGAAGGGAACAGTGATTTTGATTCCATTACCTCTGAGTGGTAGCTTCCTCTCTCTGCCTTCATTGCAGTTGTTTTTCCATTACCTTGGCCCGGCCTAGGCTACTGTTTTCCATCCAGGCTCTGTTGCCACCATGTGTCTATGAAGTTCACTTATTTTACTTAGCTAATCTTTACTCACTGAAAAGTCTAACTCTTTGGCTTCCAAAGTGATAAATGACCAATTAGTCCTAATGGCCCATCCCCATGATCATTCTATTATGGCTTTAACTTTTTAATATGGGAAATTTCAAACATAAATAAAGTAAGCAGAATCGCACGATGAACCCTGTTTATCCATCAGCCAGCTTCAACAATTATCAGTATTTTGCCATGGTTGTGTCATCTGTACCTCCACCCACAACTCAGACTTCTTTTTTTTTTTTTTGTAACTATTCTTTTTTCCCCTTTTAGGTAAAATTTACATAAATTAAAAATCACGAATCTTAGCTGTACTATTTTGATAATCGGATAAACCTGGTAACACATACCCTTATCATAATATAGAATATTTCCATCTCCCCAGAAAGTTCCCTCTTAGGCAATCCTCTCCCATCCTCTTCCAAGAAACAACCACAGTTCTGAGATTTTTAACTTCAATTTTGCCTGTTTTTGAACTTCTATAAATGGATTCATACAGTATATAGTTGTTCATGTCCATCTTCTTTTATGCAGCATAATGTCTGCAAAATTTTTCCACATTGCTGCCTGAGTCAGCTGTTGCTTAATTTTTGTTGCTGTATGAATTCCGTATCACAAATTGTTTATTCTTTCTCTTGTTGATGGATACTTCAGTTAGTTTTTAAGTATTGTAAATAAAGCTTATCTGAACACTTTTTTACAAGTCATTTTGTGGATATATGTTTTTATTTCTCTTGGATAAAATACCCAGGAGTGGATTGCTAGGTCAAAGGGTAATTGTACATTTAGCTCTAAAGTTTTACCTTTTTCCAAAGTAGTTGTACTGCCACTCCTTTTTAAATTACATTTTTTGGTTTGTTTTGAATGGGTAATTCTATCAAATGGTCAAACAATCCAAACCACATAGCAGGTATATAAAAGAAGTATTCTTTGCATCCTGTCCCTGTCCACATGCACCCCACTTATCCACACTGCCTCCTACAGGTAAGCACTTTCATCAGCTTCTTGTCTATTTTAATTTTTTGACGCAATTACGAAAAATAAACATGTATTTCTGCCCCTCTCCCTTCTAAAACAAAAGGTAGCCTACTACATACCCATTCTGCACTTTCTTGTTTTCAACTAACAACATATCTTGGAGTCTTTCCATATTGGTAAATAGACAGCGTCTTCGTTTTTTTTTTTCTAAACAGTGCTCTATTGCTGGCCCCTTGGATTAGTTCCCACCTGTTACTCTTCTACTCAACCTTGTACCTACATCATTACATATCTACATAGCAATATATGTGGGATAAATGTTCAGAATAGTGCTTTAGCCTCACTGGGCCAAGAACTATAGGTATTAGTCACTTCGATAAGTATTACCAAACCACCTTTCAAAGGAGTTAATATTTTGTACTCCCATCAGCAACGCCCGAGAGTTCTCCCTACCCATAGACTTCCCACCGCAGCGCACTGTGAACCTGGATCTTTGTCATTCTCAACTATTCCTAAGTATTCCGAGCAGCTACAGAAAATAAACACACAATAACCCCACAAAGCATGGTTTTGTGTAAATTTTTAAGAATTTTGAGGTGGTAAAAGCATTAAGGCAAGCATGAGGTCCTGCATGCAGCTTCATGCAGCTGCACAGGTTGTAAATCTGTGGAAATTGTCCTTAGGACTAAACATCATAAAGAAATCATATATGTCACTAGTCATAGACATACAGGGCTACCACTTTCCTTGCCTCACGCCTAAATCACTGAATAACTGTATTGATGGGAATAGGCCAAGTAGAGGCTCATGCCAGAACAGTGATAGGAAGAAGATCTGCAAGTCCAAATTGCACTTGAGTTCTGTCTTAATTTCTGACAATTCGGTGTCCATGAAGAAGCCTGACTTGCCCCTCCTAGAGAGGAGAGCAGGACACAATGCAGTGAGGTTCTTATTGCTTATACTTCCTCAGAATGCTTACCCTTATGGTACTGGGAGCCCCAAGAGTCAGTGTCAGTGGGCTGGAGATAAAGTCACAGGAAATTTTCTGAAACAACTTGGGATAGTCACTTTTAGAATAATGGAAGCAAGTAGAGTGGAGGGAAAGAAAAATGTTTGGTAGTTAAATATTGGGAGAGGATAATTACTAAAAGGCCAGTGCTATGTTGAAGATTTTATATATATGATCTGCAGATCTTCCTTCTTAGGGCTGCTCCACAAACAAGTAGAGTCTGAAAAGGAAAGAGAGAGACAGAGACAGAGAGACAGAAAGAAACATCTGCTCAAATAGACAAATAGACAATGGGAAAAGTAGAACTGAATCTGCCAAAACAATTAAAAATATAGCGAATAGTTGTGTGAAGATTGTAGCCAGAGAGAAAGACAATGTAATCATACATTAAATCAATCCACTCTTTCAAGCTATTACCGTATTTGTAAGTATTACTCTCTAGATCGACCTAAGGCTTGACACCTTTCTCTGCTCTTTCACCCCCTCTGCTGGTAGAGTGCCAAGAAGCAGGTCTCAGATCAAGACACCAGCAGTACCAATGAGGAGATAAAGTGAGGCGGATATTTTATGCAGCTGTGCTTCTCAAATTTTAATATGAACAAAGATTTCCTTAGGATTTTGTTAAAATACAGATTCTGATAGGCATGAGATTCTGCATTCCTAGCAAGCTCCCAGATGATGCTGGTCCTTAGACCACACTTTGCAAAGCAAGGCTTTCTAGCACCAATAATTACCAGCACAAAAACCCCTCAATGATGTCTTCCAGTCTGACTTGAAACTGATCTCTATGGCCTTCAAGTAGCTCTACATTCAAACGTTGGTCTCATGCACAAATTGAACAGTTAAGTTCATTTGGAATATTTCTCCAGTTGCCTCAATGATTTACCTCCATACAAGTCATCAGTGACATCATGCGGTTGGTTATATTAGAATATTGGAATCTAGTTAGGAAATGTTGTGATGAGTTTGCAATATGGAATAAAATTTTTATTTTAGAAAAGACATTTACCAACCCCTCTCATTTTACAAATAAGGAGGCAGAGACACAAAGAGAATGTGTGACTTGACCAAGGTCACACAGCTGGTCAATAACAGCAAAACTAAAATCAAATTATGCCGACACTACTTCTTATGCTGTCTGTCCAGATTATTTACCATTTTTCTATTTCTCTACAGTGACCAGAATCATTTCTGCTAAATGTCACAGATCATTAAAGCCTGTGTGGCTGGTCACAAAACTCAGGAAACGTGAAAATACGCATCTCATCTCAACAGTTTTCCTCATATCTCATTTTTTTGTAACTTAGTACCCCACTCTCTTATCAGTAAAATTAGATTTTAAATATATATTAGAAGGAAAAAAATACCAGATAATTTCCTGTTAGCATCAGCTATCTTGAATGTTTAATCTTCATTTTGCTCCATCCTTTCTGCCTGAATTCCATTTATTAAAACAGGACACATAGGGGTTTAATCAATATCTTTAAATTTTCCACAAACATAACATAAATAAACTCCATGTTGTGAGGAAGAGAGGATTTTTAATACATATGTGTTGAATGAATGATCATTATTTAGATAAATGAATGACTGAAGTGACTGTTATATTCAGGTAAATTCATCATGGCTAGGTAGTAAACCAAAGACTTGTAAGAACCTCAAACGAGGCCATGCACAAAACAGGGCTGGCCATGGGCTACATAATTTCAAGGTCTTTTGTCTTCAACATCAAAATTCAATTTAAAGAACTTAAGTGATTTTCATGCGTGATTGAAAGTAGAAGGTGGATTTCCAAGCTGCTGTCTCCATTCCCAACCAAAAAAAAAAAAAAAAAGACACAAGAGTGCATAAAAAGTTTCCAGGTCTCTAAGATCTCTCACCCAATATAAGCATAGAATGCAGATGAGCAAAGTGAGTGGGAGAGGGAAGTCATTTGTAACAAAAACTCATTATTTACAGATGAGAAATTTATATTGTCAGCGTAATATCTGTGAGGCTAAACAGAGCTGGAGAGTATATAAAAGCAGTGCGCCTTGGTGCAGAAGTGCAGAGCTTAGGACACAGAGCACATCAAAAGTTCCCAAAGAGGGCTTGCTCTCTCTTCACCTGCTCTGTTCTACAGCACACTACCAGAAGGTAAGATGATTATAAAATTGTAAATCCTGTTTGGCGGACAGTGAAGTATTTTTAAGGGATCAAAATATTATAAATTAAAATGTTGTTCTTTCATCTTAGACTTTATTACTAATAGTACACAGAGAGGAGCTGAGATGGAAAAGGTTATATCAAATGCATTTACGTGTACTTTAATATAGCGAAGCCACAAAGCGAGTTGGAAAGATAATTACATGCAAAAATATAAAATAGAAAGAAAAACAAAGATTCAAATCAATGCACTTGTTATAATACTTAACTGTTATGAGAGTTGTATTTTAAAATAATTGGTAACATTTTGAAGAATAAATATTTTTCTTGGACTTGATAGATCTGTATACTACTTTGAACAGAAGGCGTCTTTTAAAGTAAGCAGAAATGTGTCCATTAGGGAGCCTATAACAGAAATTGCTTTTTACCAATTAAAATCTCTGGTTTTCCAAAAGAACAAATTAAATATCATCTTTCAAATATTCAAATTTCAGACATCTATCAAAAAATCAAAGTCCATTAAAGCAACTCTTTGTAAATAAAACATAGCGTACTTGGTGCAGAGAACAAGTGTCATCTATTTGGGGGGTTTTCTTTGGACGCATCTGAGTGAAGCCATACATTAATAACTATTTACTATGTATTGAGGACAAATAGTAATAAAATCTAAAATAGCTACCCTCTGCAATAAAATTTTAATTTGTCTTTTAGATTAGGCTCCTAGAGACAAAAAACAAATTTACAAAGATCTTTGATGGAGTAAATGATTAAGTGGTGTATTTTTCCATACGTACTGAAGACCTATTACATAAAATGAGCTAACCAGTTTAAAAAAGGATTTATATGGACTACAATGCCAACACATTTGGGGATAGAACATAATGTCTTCTTTTTTAGGTCTAAGATTAATCTTTCTGTAAGACTTCCTACTTATTATTGTTACCATACTTCCCTTTAAATTTTAGTGGAAATTTGTAGTTCTTACAAAACCGCAGCCTCCCTTTAGACTACCTAAAGAGGGGGGAAATTAATTGGAAATTATTTTCTTTTTGAATAAGATTTTGATACTAAAATAACATAAATCTCTACTTTCTCAGCAATTGTATTCAAACAATTAACTCTATTCTTTTTTTTTCACAATTCGATAGACTTTCACAAACAAATAAGTGAGATTTTTAAAGCCAGTTCTTTCTTCAGAAGAAGTCATTTATTGTTGGTAATATTATTAGATATGGAACGCTCACTTCTTTATGTGGTTTATGGTTGTTCTTTCTTCCATCAGCTCCTGAAGTGGCAGGATACCTCCTGCTCTAAATCTGCCTCAATGGAACATAATAGGAGATATTGCAAAACGCTTAGGACTTTGGGTGGAATGAATTTTTTTTTTCAGTCTTGTGAAAGACTAAAGCTTTTACAAGAAACTTTTCAACAGTGGTATAATTTTTAAAAGAAGTACTTACTTTAATATTTAAATATTCCTGCAAGCACAGATATAACAATTGAGAGTTATAATCAGTAGATACTACCTAAATATATGGCAAGGTTTCCAAAGTCTGCCAACCGGTTAAACTGAAGCATAGCAAAATGTCAAATTGGTAATTTGATGTTGATGAATGAAGAAAGGTGAATATATCATTCCTATTATGTTCCTTTGTCTAATCGTCCATTCAATGTACAAAAAACTTAATATTTCAAAGAAAAAAGTTACTGTTGCAGGTATTGCAGTGTCTATGTTTTAGTGCCAGAGATAGTAAATACAGCTAAGATATTAAGGAAAAGATTGATAGTTTAAAAATGATAATATTTGTGAAATCCTTATTCCAAACCAAATGTCATTTGCTAAAAATATTCATTCAAATTATTTGTGGATAAGCATAGTCAAACTTGGATTGAAATGCCCGCTTCTCAAAGGAAACACCATTGGGTTTCAAAGTAGCAGAGATCCATGACAAAGACTGGACTTGACGTTCCCATTCAGAAAATAGAAGCGCTTGCTCTGTGGGGACACTCTGTCCCACATTCATGTTGGTCCCAGTCCCCGTCGACACTGCATCATCACATCCTTAACATACTATGGCTTCGCAGGGCATCTGCTTGTGACACAGGGACAAGCAATCAGGTGTATCCTATAACCAAGTCTATGGTGTCACCAGCAGTGAATGACATGTCCTCATCTAAGTCCAATTAGAAAACAACCTGGGGACTTTTATGACTTTAGAAGCAAGCTCTAATTTTCTTTTACATAGTAATCTCTTAGTTTTTTAGTTGTGATTGTTCACGTTGCCAGAAGCATTAGTTCTTGTTGCAAATTGCTTGTCTTTAAAATGATTTTTTCCCTTTAATTTAGAACAGGTCAAAGCACCCTAAAATACCTCAAATCTGTTGGCCGCTTCATAATTACAAAGTCTAGACCAAGTTACACTATTTAAAATATAAATGAATAATACATCTGAACCGACAGCTGGTATGCCAAGTTGTAGCCTGAGGCTGCTTTAAGATGGTTGAAATGCAGTATAATGTAAATGCTTGGAAGTGAAGGACTATTAATTGAAAGCCAGACTGATAGTGAGGGGGGTGGCATGATGGATAAGGTGCCATTCAGGCTAACCATATGTAGCATATCATCTACAGTGGGTATTTTAAATGTTGATTGTGGACATTTTAATTTCCAGTCTGGAAATGAGCCTTCTAATTATTAAACAGAAGTGTCCCTACATTAATGAAAAAGCTTAATGGTGGAACACGTCTTTTGTATCCTTTTTTGCCTCCAAAAAATCTGGGGAAATAATATAACCCACTATTTAAAATTAAGCTGAAAATATAATCAGAATAAAAGTGATAACACTAGCTTTTTCTTTCTACTTATGATATTTATCTAGTCAAATCTAACTAATTTAGCCTGACATGTTTAAAAATGCTTGCCTGCCCCCCTCACCCTACCCCCATTCTGTGTTCTGACAGACAGCAGAAATGAAAAGCATTTACTTTGTGGCTGGATTGTTTGTAATGCTGGTACAAGGCAGCTGGCAACGTTCCCTTCAAGACACAGAGGAGAAATCCAGGTATTAAATCCGTAGTCTCGAACTAACATATCAATATGGTTGGAATAAAGCCTGTGAAAACTATGATTAGTGAGTAAGGTCTCAGTAATTTAGAACAAATATTCTGCACAATGATCAAACGTTTAAAGTATCCTTGTGATAAAAGCAGACTTTGTTGGAGTGTAGATCAGAGTTTGTGTTTTTTATAATAAAAGGGGAGAGAAATGTTGAAAAACATGTTACATGGGAAATTATAGCTCCTTGAAATCTACAGATGATCCTATCTATCAATTCATTACTCATACACTGCATAATAGATTACTTCAATTATTCACACCAACTCTTTTCTCTTTTTTCCTCCTTTAAAAAATAGCATTATTTCTTCCTAAATGTAAAAGCCATACATGTTCATGATGGAAAGTATGAAAAATATGCACAAAATATTAAGTACTCAAAATTCCTCTGTCCAAAGAAAGCTATTCAAAGTAAACAAATTTGGTGTATTACTTTCCTGTGTTTTATGTAAACCGTACATAAATATCTCTTGGCTCATTATATGGCTTTGTATCATGCTTAATATCTTAACATTGTATTATTATACACTTTTATTATATTATTAAAAATATTTGTTAAACATGATATTTAATGGCTGCATACTATTTCTTCTCATAAATGTACAATATTTGTTTAGCTACTTATTTGGGAAGCTTAAGAGGTCTTAAAATTTATTCCACAAAGAATGTTGCAAACAACATTTTATATACACACTTTCCTACATTTCTTACTATTTTTTGCACATAGGTTTCTAGTTGTAGAAATACTGTGTCAAAGGGTCTGAATGAGTTTAAACCCTTTTTAATATCTTGCCAACTTGCTTTCCAGAAAGTTCATACACATTCACACTCTCATCAGCAGTATAGAAATACTCCTCATAATATCCTCTTCAGCATTCAATCTTTGCTAATTTCATAGGTAAAAATAGTATCTCATTTCTGAGTATTAATTACATTGACTATTTTCCCATGTATTTACCATGCCAACCAACTGTTGATTAGTGGCATATGGATTATTCATGATACAGTTTCAAATTAGCAAGTGTCCTTTTTCTTGCCTTTCTTTGAACTTCTAGTTGTCTTCCTTCCACTATTAGCCACCATATAACTAGATAATTGTGCTGTTTTCATATGAATATATGCAAAACAAAATTGGGAGCTTAAATCTGCTGCCCAAAGAAATGATTTGGGATTCTTCACTCTTTTAAAATATTCAAGTCACTACTCTCTTCTGTCACTATTAGCATAATCATGAGTAGATTAATTAGTAGAAAAAGATTTGTTTAATCCTATTTCAGAAAAAAAGAAGTCAGTTGAGAAACATGTTCCTAGAATTCAGAATAATAGCGTATGCAACTATACTAAAACGAAGGGATTCTCATGACAAGCTAAGGAAGATCTTTCTAAACTACCTATTGAAATACTCTAGATGCCTGCCTTACTGTTTTATATGGTCTTGTATTTTGTAGTGAAGATGCTTCTCAAGTGAGTCTACTCTTGAGGAGAGATTTATGTTGTACCAATCACTGTTCTTCACAGATCATTCTCAGCTTCCCAGGCAGACCCACTCAGTGATCCTGATCAGATGAATGAGGACAAGCGCCATTCACAGGGCACATTCACCAGTGACTACAGCAAGTATCTGGACTCCAGGCGTGCCCAAGATTTTGTGCAGTGGTTGATGAATAACAAGAGGAACAGGTAAGAGTCTAAGCCTGGCTCAAAACTTGCTTATAAATGTATTAAATAGGTCTAAAATGTCTCTTGACATTATTAAGTTCTTATGCTCGTCAAATAGTGCCCATAAGCTCTGATCATTTTGAAGATATTTAGGGTTGGGGATGCTCTCCTTAGTATTATGCCCCTGAGTGTCTTAACCCGCACCCCTCTAAACCACTTACCCAACCTCCAGTGTGACATAGACTTTAAATTATTTTCCCAGTGGTAGTCCTAGCAATATTTACTTGCTTACTCATTTTCCCTTAAAGTGAAAGTTTACTTTTGCGGACCTACGAGGTTACCAATCTAATTTCTACCAAAAGATAGAGCAAATATAACATTCTTTCGTGGGGTTCAAACCCAACATTAAAATTATCCCCCAGCCAAGGGTAAGGAATGGAAACAGATGCATTCCTTTTCTTGTAGAATAAAATCCAAGACATGCATTTAAAATTACAGCCTAGCTGCACAGCATAGAGAGAAAAGACAGCAAATAGGAACACAAGCCTATCGTAAGGCATACATTTTAATGTTGGATTTTCTTTGACGAGTGTTGGGTTTTTTGCTGCATCTAGGCTACTGGAGGAAATTATCCGCAAGGGTTTCACAGAGATGGTGGAATTTCACAATTTTTTTGGAGGGTGGCCCACAAGGGGAAGGGAGTTATGCATAGAAAGTAGCTGAAGAAATCAAAAAATCAGGAAAAGGACATAGATTTGTCTGGATAGACTGGAGAAGAGAGAGAGTGAGAGTAAGAAAGGAGAGAGAGAGAGAGAGAACAAGCAAGCAGGAGGAATAGGAGAAACAGAGTTGCTAATCAAAGGTTCTTAAAGTAGAGGGTACAGCCACAGGAAGATGGCTATCATGGTCAGAGCAGACACAGGGAGAGGTCCCTGTTAAGGACTACAGTGAAAGGTGAGAAATCACAAATTTATAAAAATGCAAACAACTGTCCTCATTTTCTAGAATGGGAATGCCACAACTTGGTAAATTGTTGTAAAGCAATCCTCACACTCAAGCAGTGTTGCCTATGTGTTTAAGATGAGGTGATATGGGGTAATATGTGCCAGGGAGACTGACAGCAGCTGATGGCTCACCTCCACGGTGCTCTGCACACACTTGGTGTTGATATGGGGTCATCTTCTTTGCTTTCCTTGTTACTAGCAGATCACACATTTTCTTTAATCCATTATCAAGTGGTCCTTTTGGTAACAATTCAAGATGGTCCTTTGCTTTCCCTCAAATCAATTAACTAACTCTGACCCCATACTTACTAATAACAAACAGCTGACTTGCTTGCAAGTCACATAGCACAGTGGATAGCCTGTATCCATTGAGACTTAAGTCAAAGGTAAGGCAGCTTTAATAACCAATGACATACATAAGCAGGGGATTGCAGATGGGTATGCTGGGAAGGGAGGGGGAGCTTTAGCCCACCGATTGTTATTAGCTCTCTTCCACCAGTTTCAATCCAGAACATTAATGTAGCTTCACGACAAATCCCCTAGCAACCCTCATCTCCTAAACTCCCTAAGCCCCTTCTACATAGAATCCTGAACCCAAAGTTGCCACTGCTTATAGGTGAGAACCATATTGCCAAAGAGACAGATCTTCAATTTAACTTTCACATTTCTTTCAGGAATAACATTGCCAAACGTCACGATGAATTTGAGAGACATGCTGAAGGGACCTTTACCAGTGATGTAAGTTCTTATTTGGAAGGCCAAGCTGCCAAGGAATTCATTGCTTGGCTGGTGAAAGGCCGAGGAAGGCGAGAGTAAGTCTGTACATTCTTATTTGACATTTTTTGCCTTGATGCAGAAAATTTAAGACTACAGTTATCTATATATGGATCTGGATTACAGAAGCAATTAGCAGTCTTGCAAAGTAAGGAAATAATTCCTATTGATGAAAAACAGTATATAAAAGTTGAACCCATTTTGTTTTTGGTACTAAGTATTAATAATAGAGCCAAACAGGTTACATTTTTATCCCCTTATGGTTGCATTATAATTAGGTATTAAATCTTTGGCCAAACCAGGCCACCTCTGAGAGTAAATAGGATGTTTTTAATAACTACGCTGAGACAAATTTAAACTAGGACTGTTCTAGGGGAGCTAGAGGTAAGGAAAAAGAAGAAACAGTGCTGAAAACTTCAAATATGTAAAGAAAACGTATAATATTTAAAGCTTAACTTTAAACATTTACATATGTGATCAACATATATTTATATATTAATAAATATTCAGATAAAAATGTGATGAAGACTGAAAGTGACCAAACCTAAGATGTTGATAAAATGATATTCAAAGTACAAATAGGTAAAAACATCCATATATTTAACTACATATCCAATTTTGTATGGGGCTGTCATATAGATATCTACTAAATAATCTAAGTTGGAAAACAACCAAGACCATCAATTACTTGCTTAGATCTTAACACAGCCAAACAGACCCCTGAACCATCTCATTTTCTTCCGATTTTTTTTGGAGAGATGAAATATGAGAGACGGAGAATTTATGTTCAACTCTGATTTTTAAATTAGATTTAAAACAAGCTTACTGAAATTTAAAGAGATCTCAAGATGAAAGAGAACTAGCATAATGGTTGGTTTTTAAAACATTAATAATTAAACTTATAAAACCAATGGTAAAATAGTTTCTCACTCTTGACGATATTTTGCAGTGTTTTAAAGGGATACCAAAAATTCTGCAATGGTAAACCAGTGAAAGAGAAAAATCTAATATAGATGAAGCTTTAACCTCTTAATACTGCATTTTGCAAGGCTGTTCCTGCAAGCTCTGGTTTTATAGGATATGATATATTTAGTTGAATTACAGACAAATTAATAATCTCAACAATAGTTTCTGTATTGTCGATATACTAAAATCTTCAAAACAACCTAGAAGATTGAAAAGGGCATGAAATTATGCAGACTTGGTATTAGATCCCAGCTCTGCTACTTTCTTTTTCCAGTAGTCACTGGTCCACATGGGTTTTTATCAGGTGTTTCACAGTACACCCTTTAAAAACAGAATCCTTTACTGTTTCCTCAAGACACTTGTGCATGTTACCAGTGGTAGACAATCTATGATCATTTATTGAAAATATCTAATCAAACGCTAATTTTAACACTTATTTTCTTAGTTTCCCAGAAGAGGTCGCCATTGTTGAAGAACTTGGCCGCAGACATGCTGATGGTTCTTTCTCTGATGAGATGAACACCATTCTTGATAATCTTGCCGCCAGGGACTTTATAAACTGGTTGATTCAGACCAAAATCACTGACAGGTGACTGCTTTTTAGTTAATTCTGAAAACCATCAAATTCTCATTAGTACTGATTGTCATACTGCTGCAAGCTGTTCCCCATGTAGGGGGAAAGTCTATAATCTCTTATTATATAGGAAATAATTATGCATGTTTAAGTCATATAAGAGTACATCATTATGTTTGTTTTGTATCATTACAGTTTGTATCTATTTATTCATTTATTCCAGAAACATTTACTGAGTGTCTATTAGAGTCAAGAAGCTAGAAACACAGATAGAAATGAAACATGGGAAATGTTACATCATTCACATATTGTCACATTAAAAATTGCTATGTTGAAATTTCAGCACAAAGGTGAAATGCAGCATATACAATATTACATACTTAATTTAATAAGAAGAGTAGTGAGAACTGGACCCGAAAAATACTTATCTTGATGAATTTTGATTTTTTAATAATTATTCATAATTGTTTGATAGCATTGATGAGCAGACTTTAGGATAAATAATCTTTAAGTGAAAATATTTTAAAAGTCCAAAGGATGGAGGGATTTATGGGCAAAGGGATTAATAAACAACTTTTATCAAAATAAATCATTGAAATATTTTCTGGATAAGTTAATGGTATCATCTTATTATAATTATGTTAAATCATTTTCTTTTTTTAATCTCTAGGAAATAACTATATCACTATTCAAGATCATCTTCACAACATCACCTGCTAGCCACGTGGGATGTTTGAAATGTTAAGTCTTGTAAATTTAAGAGGTGTATTCCGAGGCCACATTGCTTTGCATGCCAATAAATAAATTTTCTTTTAGTGTTGTGTAGCCAAAAATTACAAATGGAATAAAGTTTTATCAAAATATTGCTAAAATATCAGCTTTAAAATATGAAAGTGCTAGATTCTGTTATTTTCTTCTTATTTTGGATGAAGTACCCCAACCTGTTTACATTTAGCGATAAAATTATTTTTCTATGATATAATTTGTAAATGTAAATTATTCCGATCTGACATATCTGCATTATAATAATAGGAGAATAGAAGAACTGGTAGCCACAGTGGTGAAACTGGAAAGAGAACTTTCTTCTTGAAACCTTTGTCTTAAAAATACTCAGCTTTCAATGTATCAAAGATACAATTAAATAAAATTTTCAAGCTTCTTTACCATTGTCTGTTTTCTCTTTATGCCCCCCTTTTTCATGCCCCACTCCTTCCAAGCACCCCTGTTTTCTAAGCTGCAGTCCACAAGTCAAATTTGGTGTATAGGCATGACTTCATGCTTCAGATGGCTGCACAGAACTTTTAACATTTTGAACCAACATTGAAAAATCAGGGTCTCTCATAAAAAACTATTGATTTGTAGTGTCTCCTGAAAAAGTAGGTCATGAGGCAATATTAGACCCAAAAGGCAAGTTTATTCGTAGCTAAGTAACAGCTGCCTCTTACCAAAGGATCAGGTGCTCCCCAGCTTGTGTAGGGCCCCAGCACATGCCCATGCGTGCTCACACGCCCCATCTACATAATGGGGACATCAAGGAACTTACTTCTGGCCCACTTTACTTGCATACTGCACCTGCAGGCATTTGAGTTTGCCCATCATGCCTTGTAGCCGTTCTCCTTGTCCTGCAATGGCCAATACCTTGGAACAGTCTGATAGTGATTGCCAAGCCTGAGACTTTTCTTTGCTGTATTTAGCATTGCCAACTCTCTTTCTCTATCTCTATAGTGCTCCCATAGGGTAGACTTACCCACCAATAAGATTCTAACGTTTACAGATTACTTATATACTTTGATCAGCGGTAGTGAATTTGAACTAATACCTGTAATGATCACTCTTACTCGTTTACATACTGATAAGCATTTCCTGAAATGGATAGAAATCTTAAGACCAGAATTGTCTAAGGTTACTGCTAGCTGTAGGATCCTGAGCAGGTAATATAAGCTCTCTGTAACTAAGTTCGTCATGTGAAAATATAAAGTTAAAATTGTCCAGTCACCATCATTTCTTAAAGAAGTCTTTGATTATAACTGTTTTTTTGCCTTACAACGAGGTTTCAGTAAAAATAGCGTCCTGAAGTATTCATCCTAAAATGATTGTCACGGAGCAGCTCGGGGCAGAAGGTACCGCTGTATGTGTCAAAATTATGTCTGTCAGCTTCTCCAGAACCAAAACCATCATATCTTCCTCCAAAACGTCTCAGTGAGGGCGGCTCACAGGCCACAAAAGCATATTCACACATAGGGTTTTTGTTTGTTTATTTTCTTATTTTTTAGGTAGAAGATGGCTATGTTGATTGTTAAAGTATTCAATTGGTAAGATCAAAGTATAGTATTTTTCATAGTTTTCACTGAAGGAGCTCAAGGCAACTTTCAGATGTTCACTATGTTTTCTTTTATGCAAAGTGTTGTCTTTACCACTCCTACACCAATTATCCACAGGTGACCTAAAATGTCCCATTTATAACTAAAATTTGATTTGGAAACTGAATATATACCTCTGTGTGCATGTATGCGTACATGCGTGTGGTTGTATGTGTGCGTGTGTGTGTGTGTTTTCATGAAACCAAAGTCAAAACCTTGAGAACATCTCAGGACACACACAGTGAGGCATCAGCCTTCAGAAAAGGGTGCGCTCATACAAAGGAAAGGAGGTGGTGCACTAAGAAAACTGGTACACAGCGGAGGTAAATGGAAGGGAAAGCATAAGACACTGAACGTGAGTCAAGCCCAAAAGAGCGCCAAGGGTCAAAAACAGAAAAGATAAGTCCTTCCGGAAGTTCAAGAGGAAAACGAAGGGATGTCATGGAAAAAGGAAGCTAAGGAAGTGAGTGAGGAGTCATTCAAGTGTAGAAATTAAGTTAAATATATCAGTTACGTGTTATGTTTGACTGCGTGTAATATAAACCCAACCACAGAGACTAAACTAATAAAAGGGTTATATGTTTCACAAAATCGGAAGTCCAGAGGAAAGAATATCAAAGGTAAACATGTCAGGGATAGCTCGTGGTCTTTTTCTTTCTGCTCTGCCATCACTAACAAATGGCTTTCCTCCCATGGTAACTCCAGATTGAAGTGTGGCTGCTCCATCTTCACCTCTTACCTACTTTCCAGGTAAGACACAAAAGGAAAAGGAGAAGGAGAAGAAAGAGAAACAGGAAAAGAAGCTAAAGACAAAAACAAGAAGAAGAAATGTAGGCAAGGAGAATTGACAATCAGGAAGGCGATGTACCAATTTAGAGAAAGCAAAACATTCCCAAAAAATACCCAGCAGATTTTCAATTATATCTTGTTGGCCAAAAATGTGTCCCATGACCCATCCTGGCTACAAGGGAGACTGGGAAATGTCTCTCAGCTGGATATATTGGGTCCCATAGAAAATTCAGGATTCTATTGTAAGAATAAGGGAAAGAATAAATATTATACAGACAATTAAAATTAAAGGGCATATTTCCACAGTCAGAGTTGAAATACCCAGGGCTCACTTTTCTGTTATGTTTGTAGTATGGGGATGTGTTGGCCTGATTTAAGTTCAAGCAGGTTTCCGGAACCTTGGACTCCCTAAGAATGGAATAAAAGTAAATTATCCAACAAAGAATTATTGAAGAGGCCAGGCGCAGTAGCTCACGCCTGTAATCCCAACACTTTAGGAGGTTGAGGTGGGTGGATAATTTGAGGTCAGGAGTTCAAGAACAGCCTGGCCAACATGGTGAAACCCTGTCTCCACTGAAAATACAAAAATTAGTTGGGCGTGGTAGTGGGCACCTGTAATCCCAGCTACTCAGGAGGCTGAGGCAGGAGAATCGCTTGAACCTGGGAGGCAGATGTTGCAGTGAGCTGAGATCACCCCATTGCACTCCAGCCTGGGCGACAAGAGAGAAACTCTGTCTCAAAAAAAAAAATAGAATTATTGAAGAATATTCAGCATAAAACTTTTATAGCATTTTATATCCTTAATTATAGACAACGATTAAATAATGAGCATGAAGGAGTAAAGGAATCAAGTTGAATGAACATATAATATTTTGTTAATAGAAAATGAGGAGGTAGATATATTCAAAAATATTCAAAATATATTTTTGAATATAAAACATTATAGGATTCTTGCTGGAGATGTCCTCAAAGTATATCCATGTGAGTCTAATATGGGACCACAGCCTTGATCCTCAAAGAGTGGACCACACAGCAGGTCAGATAGCATCAATATCCACAGGGAAACAGTTACAAAATGCAGAATGTGTGGACCCATCCTAGAGGCCCCATATCAGAATCTACATTTGAACAAGATCCCCAATTGAATCATATATGCGTTGAGGTTGGACATATTCTGGACAGAATAGCCCCTCAACCTTTCCAGTGTTAACATTTTTGCTACATAGTTTTTGTGCTGTGGGGTGACCTGCTCATTGCAGGCTGTTGGTCAGCATGCTTGGATTATTTGTCATAATCACATGAAAAAAATATTATTTGATAGGTCAAATTAGGAATACTCAAGAGTTTTAAATTGCAATTATTCCCTTTCTGCTGAGACTGAGTATACACTATTTGCTGGTCTGTTACCCTTTTACTTTCTCTATTGCAAATTTTGCAGGTTTTTTACTTTTATGTTCTAGAGTCTGAGTGTTTTTATTCTTTTGATTGCATTGTTTCAAATAAAGAATTAGAGATTTTTCACTAAAAAAAAAAAAAGAAAAGAAAACCTGCTCTTCCACATAACCTTTCCCCACGTAGCACTTAACAGGTATTTTAAAAATTCTTCTGCAGCCTCCTGATCTGCAGAAGCTCCCTCATTTACCTGCAAGTTTAACACTTTTCATGCTGTATCACCTTTTGAAATGTACAAGCCAGCACTACCTACAAAGGGTTTAACATTTTCTTGACCTTGGGTAATGTGACTATGCAGTTATTTAGCTTTCAACCTTACAGCAGTGCTGTCCATTATGCTTTTATAAATTAGTAGTCATCTCATGAATCCACAAATTCAGCTGCTTCTTGAACTTACAGACACTGGACAGCACTTCAGCACTACATTTGGGAGCCTCTTTATTTTTTTTCTTGAGACAGGGTCTTGCTCTGTTACCCAGGCTGGAGTACAGTGGTGTAATCATGGCTCACTGCAGCCTTAACTTTCTGTGCCCGAGCGTTCCTCCCACCTCAGCCTCTCAAGTAGCTGGGACTACAGGCGTGCACCACCATGCCCGGCTAACTTTTGTATTTTTTGTATTTCCCCATGTTGCCCTGGCTGGTCTCAAACTCCTGGGTTCAAGTGATCTGCCTGCCTCAACCTTCCAAAGTGCTGGGATTACAGGCAAAAGTCACAGCAACCAGCCAGGAGCCATTTTTAAAGACAGAAATCACCAAAGAAAGTACAAAAATGTGAAAAAGTGGTACTGAACTGACTGCTCAAAGGACACTTGTTTATTGTCTGAGAGCTGAAACAATAAGGCAGAGTGTCACCTTTTTTCTAACTCAGCTGGGATTGTGTGCATTGGGGGACTTAAGTTTTTCACCACTCTGTACCTGCCTGTGAATAAACATGAAAGTGCTCTGAGTATTGATTTGGGGTTAAAAATAAATTTTAGTGAGTAGGTGAGTTTGCAAATATGATATCTGTAAATAATGAGGATCAACTGCAGTTCAAACAGAAACCAGAGCAAGGTGGCAGACATAATGCAAAATATAATAAAACTCAACATATTTTGTTGTAAACTAAACATAAGTGGATTAAATATTCAAATTGAAGACAAAGGTCATCACCTGAGTACAAACATTCAACCAACAATTACAAGAAATATATTATATATATAAAGACATAAAAATCCTTTTGTGTCTTTATTAAAATTAAGATTAATTAAAATAAAAAGATTCTAAAATTTATGACATGCAAATACTAACACAAGAAAGCTTATGTGGATGTATTAATATCAGAAAGTAGACTTTTTAAAAACTAGCATTCTACAGATGAAGAGGAGCATTTAAAAATGATAGAAGAATCAATTCACCAGTAATATATAATCATTCTAAATATTTATGTAACAAATAACATAGTTTTAAAAATAGACGAGGTTTAAAATGGCTGAATTTTTTAAAGCTGACAAATCTGTAATTATAGTGGAACACTTAAACAACTTGTTTAATAGCTGACAGAGAAAACGGAAAAGTCTGTAAGATTCAATAAACACTATCAACAAGATAAACAATATTTATAAATATCATACCCAATAACAACAAAATGAATATTTTTTCAATGTGCACAAATAATATTTACCAAGATTGACTTTATGCTGGATTTAAAAATTTCAACAAATTTCAAAGACTGAAATCATTCAGACTATGCTCTCTAACCACCATGGGATTAAGCTAGAACTCAATGACAGAAGATATCTTAAAATTCACAACTGCTTAAAATTAGACAATTACCTAATGCTAGATGACGAGTTAGTGGGTGCAGTGCACCAGAATGGCACATGTATACATATGTAACTAACCTGCACAATTTGCACATGTACCCTAAAACTTAAAGTATAATAAAAAAAAATGTAAAAAAATAAAAAAAGATATAAAAAAATAAATAAAAAAAATAAAAAAAATTAGACAATCACTTCTAAATAACCCATGAGTCAAAGAATAAATCATAAAGAAAATGTAAAAAAATACTTTTGTACTCTATGCTAATGAAGATGCAATAAAATTCAAACTTATGCAGTTTTTAAAGGAAAAGTATTGCTTTACATGCAATGGTAAGAAAGAAAGAACTTTGAAAATCAATAGCAAAACTTCTACCTCAAAAGGCTGGAGAAAAGGGACAGCAAATCTCAGAAAGTAAAAGAAAGAAAATAAAAAAGAGGAGAAAATAATAAAGTAGGGAAAATCTATCATAAAAATAAAAACTATAAGTTAGTTATTTGAATAGATTAACAAAATTAATAAATTATTAGCAAGACTAGTCAAGAAAAAAAGAAGAAAAATATCACTACATAACAAAGGTGGCTTCTCTAAAAATTTTATAGACAATAAAAGGGTAATAAAAATATATTACATACCAATTATATGCCTGATAAATTTGACAGTTAGATGAAATAAAAAAATTATTTTAAAAATGTTACTGAAATCAGATTAAAAAATAGAAAAATTTTAATAGTCCTCTATCTATTATGGAAATTTTATCTGTTATTTTAAAAATCTCTCTGCAAAAAGAGCTCCAGGACCAGATGGCTTTCCAGGTGAATTCTTTTAAACATTTTAGGAAGAAAATATACCAATATTACATAAACTCTTCAAGACATGGGAGGAAGAAAGGGAATACTTCTCAATTTATAAAACCAGGATAACCTTAATACAAAAATCTGACAGATTTTACAAGAAAGAAAAACAACAGACCAATCTAACTCATGAGGATAGATGAAAAATCCTATATAAACATCAAAGAATCAAATCCAGCAATATATAAAAGAAATAATACAGTAAGGACAAACAAGGTGTATTCTAGAAATTCTGGGCTAATTTGTAATTTGCAAAACAAGTGATGTAATTAACAGAAATAAAAAGGATAAAATTATATGATTGTCTTAATCAATGAAGCAAACACATTTGTGGAAATTAAAAACCTATTTATGATTTTTAAAACTCTCAGAAGGAAATAATAAAAGTAAAAAAAACAGGTAGAAAACAAAACAAAAACAATAGCACTAATAAATCAAAATAATTCTCTGAAGAGAAACAATAAAAGAGAAAATTACTAGTCAACCTAAGCAAGAAAAAAAGACACCAACAATACTTAAAATAAAATGAATTGGGAAACAACCACTGAAACAGAAAAAATAAAAAAAAATTGACTATTGAAAATGCTGAACAAATGTATTTGAAAACCTAGAAGAAATGGGTAAAATTTTTTACAAAATGTAATTTTTAAAAATTGATACCAGTGGAAAGTAAAAAATAAACCAATTTACATAGAAGAAATGGAGAAAAGTACCAAAGAGCTACCTCATAAATAGGGACCAGGTCCAGATGGCTTCCCATGTAACCTCTACCAAACTCTTAAAGAATGGATAATTATGCTATATAAATTGTTCCAGAGGCCAGAACAAAAAAAAGTTCTAACTCTTTTTATGAACTGAGTATAACGTTGATGCCTAAACTTGATAAAGATAAATGGATTAATTTCACTTATGAATATTGATTTTAAAATCTTTTAAAATTCAGAAAAAAGAATTTAATAACATATTAAAATTTTTAATAATCCACTATGACCAAATGTAATGTATTCTAAAATTGTCAAGGGTGTTTCAATATTAGAAAATCTATTAATGTAATCTATCATATTAAGAGATCTAAACAGAAACTTTTTATCATTAACTTCACACATACTGCATAGACCTCTGACAAAAATCAACACCTATTCCTCATTAAAAAGCGTCAGTAAATGGAATTAATGCATTATATACTTATATCAAATCAGCATAAGGCAGCAGACTAAATGATGTCAAGAATGTAGAATAACTGGAAGTCTTATATACTTCTGGTAATGGTATAAAATTGGACCACTGCTTAAGAAAATTGGCAATTTCTTATACAGTTAAACATACACCTATCCTGTATATATAAACCAATAGAATTATATAAACATCCTAAATTGCCATCTATAAGATACCGGTTGAATAAATCAAGTTACATCAACAAAACTGAAGAATACATAGTCATTAAATGATTTGAATAAGAATGTTCTCAGTGGCCTTCATAACAGCCAAAAAAATAGAAACAACCCAAATGTCCATCAATAGAAGACTGGGTAGAAAAGATTGTATATATAAAGTTTAAGAACAGGACAGACTAAGCAATGGTGGTAGAATAGTTTAATGGTTGCCTCTGGGAGAAGGAAGTGTGAAACTGAGTAGAAATGAGAATAAAAGAATTTTCTGGAGTGATGGAAATGTTCTATTTCTTGATTGGGGTGTGGATAACCTAGGCAACCCCACATATTTATCAAAAGGCAACAAAATTAACACTTAAGACCTGTGCACTTCACGATAGATAACTAAACTATGCCTTAATAAATAAATTTAAATATGTAAACCCTATATAAATAAAACGAAATAAAACTACAATGAGATAGTAGTTCTAACTCGAAAACCTAACAATACTTTCTGTTGACTAGCCTGTGAGTACCTAGAGCCTTCCAAACAGTGAAGACGACCATGCAAAATGTAATAACTGCTCAGGGAGGGGAATTTGACAGTGTCTGCCAAAACTACTCAGCAGCCTCAGTTCTAGAAATTCACCCTAAAAATGCACATCCAAACATTCAAAACTACATATGCACAAGGTTATTCTTTGCAGGTATTGATCATCCATTGTGAAAACTGAGAAGCAATCAAAATCGCCATCCATAGGATACTGATTGAATGAATCGAGATGCGTTCACAAAATGGGGAACTATGTAGCAATGAAAAAAAAATGTCAGTTCATAAAGATAGGTTTGGTTTTTACTAGTATTATTTGTATACTAATTCTGAAATTCCTCCTTCATGTGTGGTGAAGGAGAGAACAAATAAGTAAATATATTGAGTTTGTTAGGAAGGGAGAAGGGAGAAACATACATGAATAAAAAAGGTGAGAGTAAGTGCTACGCAGATTTGAATAGGTGATATTAATATAAATGCATATTCATGAATATATGTATTTGTGTACATACATATACATGAATATATGTCTGTAGTTGTGTGTGTATAAATATGTAAGTGTGTATGTACATATATATATACACACACACATACACACAAATATGCACACACTAATTCTGGTTTTAAAATCCCTCTTAAAAAATCGAAGGCTCCTTAAAGAAATGCTTGAATCCTCCAAGATATGTAAAGTACAAGGTGAGTTTGGAATATCTTGTGGTGCCAGAAAACATGGAAGTGCTCAAAGGCCAATGGAGGAGGAGGTACAAATGTGACAGTGCTACCAATTGGTGTACCTAGAATGTGAATAGCATGTAAGTGTTCATTATACCATTCTTTCAACTTTTATTCAGGTTTAATTTTTTTCTATAGAAGCTTTTTTATATTTATTTATTTATTTATTGAGACGAAGTTTCACTCTTGTCGCCCAGGCTGGAGTGCAATGGTGCGATCTTGGCTCACTGCAACCATCGCCTCCCGAGTTCAAGTGATTCTCCTGCCTCAGCCTCCTGAGTAGCTGGGATTACAGGCATCCACCACCATCCCTGGCTAATTTTTGTATTTTTAGTGGAGACGGGGTTTTGCCATGTTGGCCAGGCTGGTCTCGAACTCCTGAGCTCAGGTGACCCACCCGCCTGGGCCTCCCAACATGCTGGGATTACAGGTGTGAGCCACAGTGACCGGAGTATAAAAGCTCTTTTAAAAACTATTTATTACCATTGATGATTGCTGAGATACCAACTTACTACTCTAAAAAATGATAGATATAGGAAAAGAAAGAGAAATTTGTTATACTTTTTCTGCACCAATTATTATTCAGAGTAACTAAAAAGTTGGTGAAAGATTTTTCTATCGAAATCCAGCTAAAAAATAGAAAATAAAACTATAGAATTAGAAAAATCACCATTTTTCAATCTCAAAAAAAAAAAAAAACTGAATCCAGACAATTACCATGAGAAGATTCTAAAACTATTAGGTGAAAAACTGATGTGGAACTGGGTAGTGCATGGATCAAGCTAGCAATATGTGAGCTTACTAATTATAATGTGATGTGATAGAACGCACCACCCTGAGCTAGGGCTGCCTAAAAACTTGAACTTGAATCTAATGGAAACTCTTAATCTAAATATCGGTTAATAAAGAATATTGAGGAAGCTGTGAACTGAATTCAAAATGTGTAATACTCTCTAGGACAAATTATCGAGTTTATCAAATAATTGTAAAAAAGAAAAAAGGAAAGAATCTGTTACAGAATACAAGAGACAGTAAAAATATAGCAATCAAAGGCTGTAGAAAGGCATTGTGTTAAAATTTGGGAAATTTGAAAATAATTTGGGTGTTAAATAATATTATGGAGTAATCATTAATTTCATAGTGAGTAATAATGTCCTGATATAGACTTATTTCAGAGATGAATATTAAGAATTTGAGTGAAATAATATAGAAATTCTTTTCAATTACTCCAGCTCCTTTCCCTCTAATAACAAAAAAAAAAAAAAGAAAAAGCAGGGAGGGGGGAATAAATAAAACAATACTGGCAAAATGTTGATAATTATTGAAGTTGGGTGATGGATGTACAGGAGTTTATTATGCTATCCTTTCTATTTTTGTCTGTGTTTGAAACTTCTTAATTTAAGAAAAACGAAAAAGAAAAAGCTAATAATGGTTTGGCCAAGGATGTAGCAATAGATCTGAGATCAATGGGCAGAACTGAAATACAGCCTGGGGGATAACTAACAGAATAAATTGGATGTGGAAGATGAGCAGTGGGCAGTATTGTGCAGGTAAGACCATTCTCCTGGGAGGGTCAGGGAAGATCCCTGATTTGTAGTATTTGCCAATTTCCATGATGTAACTACTCCCACCATGGTGATCTCAAACTGAGCGTGGATTTGGGAAGAGGTGTGCACAACTGCCTCTCCTCAGTAGGTAAGCCCAGTGCCAACACACTCCAGGATTTAAAAAAAAAAATGATTAAACAAGGATTAGGCCTAAATTTTTTGTTTCAACAGTTGGGTAGAGTAGCTGAGATCCTACATTAGGCAAGTGAGAGCCCTTGTAAATTGGGGCATTAAAAGTAAATATACACGGGAAGGAGAAAGAAGTCAAATTTCAGGATAGTGGGAGTGCAGGGGAGAAGGGGGCACTGGGCACAGGTGCTCCAATCATTACTGTATTTGGAATTTTATATTTTAAGGTTGGTGGTGAGTATATGGGTGTTCATTTAATCATTCTTTTATCTTTATTGATTGATTTATTTGAGACAGGGTCTCACTCTGTCACTCTGATGCCCAGGCTGGAGTGCAGTGGCATGATCTCAGCTCAATGAAACCTCCACCTCCCAGGTTCAAGTGATTCTCCTACCTCAGCCTCCCAAGTAGCTGGGACTACAGGCATGCGCCACCATGCCCAGCTAATTTTTCTATTTTGTGGCAGAGATGAGATTTCACCATGTTGTCCAGGCTGGTCTTGAACTCCTGACCTCAAGTGACCTGCCTGCTTTGGCCTCCCAAAGTGCTGGGATTACATGCATGAGCCACCGTGCCTGGCTTAATCGTTCTTTATATATTTTTGAATGTCATAAGTCTATCATAATAAATTACAAATGAAATAAAAATAAAGAGAAAAAGTAAAAAAGCTATCATGTTCCAAGTTAGTAATAAAATACCCATGAAGACAAAATAATGATAATATTGAGTAGTAATAACTCATTATTTTGAAGCCATAGCTGGTGATTCTGTTTACAATTCTAAAAAGTCAGCTCTTCTCACCACACAAACACTCATGGAAAAATATATGCTCGCATAGACTACATTTTATCTACTGGTGTTCAAGTATAGCATAATATTCTGAGAGGTAAGTATTTAGGAGCCCACTAGTCCACATATGTTTCAAAGCTGTCCCCTACATTTCCATGTCTTCAATCTCATTTCAATTTCTCTCACCATTAAAAATAAAGTTCTTGGCTGGACACGGCATCTCACACCTGTAATCCCAGCACTTTGGGAGGCCAAGGCAGATGGATCACTTGAGGTTGGGAGTTCGAGACCAGCCTGGCCAACATGGCAAAACCCTATCTCTACTAAAAATACAAAACATTAGCTGGGCATTGTGGTGGGTGCTTGTAATCCCAGCTACTCAGAAGGCTGAGGCAGGAGAATTGCTTGAACCCAGGAGGCAGAGGTTGCAGTGAGCCAAGATCACGCCATTGCACTCCAGCCTGGGCAACAAGAGTGAAACTCCATCTCAAAATAATAATAATAATAACAATAAAATTATTCCTTTGGCCACCTTAATACTATAGGTGTCTTTTGCTTTGGACTTATATATCTATGTCACCTCCACCTAAGAAATCACCATTGGTTTCATAAAAACAACAACAGCAACAACAACAATAAAAACTTAAAAATTAAAGGAAAGTAGCAGTTTGGGGAATGTTTCAGTAATGTAGCTGAAAAATGATAAAGACTGTTGAAGAGGACACCAAAAAGTGGAAAGATATTCCATGTTCATGGATTGGAAGAATAAACATTGTTAAATTTCCATACACCCAACGCAATCTACAAATTCAATGTAATCTCTCAAAATACCAATGACATTCTTCACAGAAAGAGAAAAAAATTCTAAAATTTATATGGAACTGCAAAAGACCCAGAACAGCCAAAGCTATAATGAGCAAAAAGAGCAAAACTGGAATAATCACATTATCTGACTTCAAATTATACTACAGAGCTGTAGTAATCAAAACAGCATGGTATTGGCCTAAAAATAGACACATAAACCAATGGAACAGAATAGAGAACCCAGAAAGAAATCCATACATCTACAGTGAACTCATTTTTAGCAAGGGTGCCAAGAACATACATTTGGGAGAAGACAATCTTTTCAATAAATGATGCTGGGAAAACTGTACATCTGTATGCAAAAGAATGAAACTAGATCTCTATCTCCCACCATATACAAAAATTAAATCAAAATGGATTAAGGATTTCAATCTGAGACCAGAAACTATGAAACTACTAAAAGAAAACACTGGGGAAACTCTTCAAAACATTGGTCTGGGCAATGATTTTCTGAGTAATACCCCACAAGCACAGGCAACCAAAGCAAAAATGGACAAATGAGATCACATCAAGTTAAAAACCTTCACAGTGAAGGAAACACTCAACAAAGTTTAGAGGTAACCCACAGAATGGGAGAAAAAATTTGCACATATTAATCCCATCTGACAAGGGATTAATAACCAAAATATATGAGGAGCCCAAACAACTATCTAGTAAAAAATTCTAGTAATCTGATTTGTAAATGGGCGAAAGATCTGAGTAGACATTTCTCAAAAGAACAGGTGTATGAAAAGGTGCTCAACATCACTGATCATCAGAGAAATGCAGATCAAAACTACAAAGAGATATAATTTCACCCCAGTTAAAATGGCTTTTATCCAAAAGACAGGCAATAACAAATGCTAGAGAGGATATAGAGAAAAGAGACCCTTGTACACTGTTGGTGGAAATGTAAATTAGTACAAGCACTATGGAGAACAGTTTGGAGGTTCCTTAAGAAACTAAAAATAGAGCTACCATATGATCCAGCTATTCCACTGATGGGTACATACTCAAAAGAAAGGAAATGAGTATATCAAAGAGATTCTGCCCTCCCATGTTTATTGCAGCACTGTTCACAATTGCCAAGATTTGGAAGCAACCTAAGTGTCCATCAACAGATGAATGGATAAAGGAAATGTGGTACATATACACAGGGTACTATTCAGCCATAAAAACGAATGAGATCCTGTCATTTGCAACAATATGGATAGAACTGGAGGTCATTATGCTAAGTAAAATAAACCAGGCACAGAAAGACAAACTTCACATGTTCTTATTTGTGTGTGCTAAAAATTAAAAGAATTGAACTCATGGAGATAGAGAGTAAAAGGAAGGTTATCAGAGGCTGGGAAGGGCAGTGGAGGAATGAGAGGGGAAGTGGGTTACTGGGTACAAAAAAAAATAGAAAGAATGAATAAGACCTAGTAATTGAGAGTGCAACAGAGTTACTATAGTCGAAAATAATTTAACTGCACAATTTAAAATAGCTAAGAGTGTAATTGAATTGCTTGCAGTACAAAGGATAAATGCTTGAGGTGACAGATATCTCATTTACCTTAATGTGTATCAAAATATCTTGTGTACCCCATAAATATACACACCTATAATATACCCACAAAATTAATTTTTTAAAAAAAGATGAAGGCTTGAATTAAGAAACCAAGAGTGAGCAGGACGAGGTAAGTGAAATTACTATTTTTTTTTTTTTTTTGAGACAGGGTCTTACTCTGTTGTTGCCCAGGCTGGAGTGCAATGGCACAATCTTGGCTCACTGCAACCTCCACCTCCCAGGCTCAAGCCATCCCCAGCCTCAGTTTCCCAAGTAGCTGGGAATATAGGTGCACGCCACCATGCCCAGCTAATTTTTCTATTTAATGTAGAGACAAGGTCTCACTATGTTGCCCAGGCTGTTCTTGAACTCCTGGGCTCAAGCAATCCTCCCATCTCAGCCTCCTAAAGTGCTGGGATTCTGTGCCTGACCTAGAATTACTTCTTTTAAGGTAATGAAGATGACATGGATAAAAGAAAGCAGTATATAGTTACATCCTAGATTTCTGGCTTGACATCTAAATTATGCCATTCACTGAAAGGCAAAAACAGGTCAAAGAGTGAGTTTTAGAGGCTAGAGGGGAAATAGGAGGTTTAGCTTGGGACACATAAAAGATGCCAAGTGGACATCTACTCCCACTCCCACCCCACAAGAACCCAAGTTTTTGTGAGACAAGTTTCATGGTCTCACAAAGGAATGATGCGGCAGATTGAATTATAGTGCATTAAGAAGAGACAAGGAAGTAAGGGATGCGGATAACAGTGTAGATCCTTGTGGTCTTTTAAGATTTGCCAGGAGGTACAGGATGGAGGGAAGCTGTCAGATTTATACATCAGGGACATAGGTGCAGCAGTGTGGTTGGAAGAGAGGCAGAAATTGAAGCTGTATCTGCATAGTGTTTACTATGATACTAAGAAAATGTACTAATTGTTCAGTAAAAAGGGAGAGGGAGAGGACTAGTTAGCAGAACCAAGGGATAGTTGTTGGCTGATTAAATATTTGCCGGTCAGTTTAAAATGAGATGACTTGAAAACAAACGTATATATCCTCCCAGCCTCAGCAGACCACATGGAAAGCGTAGTTGGAAAAGGTTAGTATTAAAAATAAAGTTGCACTCTACTCTCTTCCAAACAGAGAGAACCGAGAAAAGGAAGAGGATCATGGAAGTAAAATAGCATCCCTCCTTGTCTCACATGTCAAATTATGTAGGCAACAGAATTCAACTGAAGAATGACACGATGTCAGAAAGTTTCATAGGACAGAAGAATTTAAAGCATACTTTGCTGAAAACTAATTCAGAAGTTTTGCTCCTTAGAAATGATATTTCCCCAGGGAAAGTATAGGTTCCTGCCAAGACAGAGAGAGCTTTTGCTTTCCCCACTAATGTTTTTGAGTGATCCCTCTCACTTTTCAACAATTATAATTTTGGTTCGGGTGTTTGAAATCGTTTCAATCTGACATCTGGAACAATTACATAGCATTTCTAGGAAACCAGCTTTTTTTTTTCCCAAGAAAATTACATATGGTAACACATCTTCCTTGAAAATTCAGTGCTTCAGATTCTTCACAATTTTGTACTCCACTAGAGAAAGTGAGCACAGCACAGTGGGAGGTCATCATGGTAGAGAGAGGATAGACTTTAAAATCAAGCAGGCTGGAGCTCGACTGTCAGCTCCGTTAGCGACTAGCTGCACTGCTGCACTGCTCCAAGCCCCAGTAAAACGGGGCTCCGATAATAATCTCTGCCCTGTGGTTTTGTTGTCACGCTTAAGTGAGATAGCACATTCCAAGCTCAAATACGTGGTACATAGAACCTGTTCAATAAATGGAATCCTCTAGTACATAAATTACTTTAAAACAGTTGATAAGAAGTTAAGGTTATCAATAGTCTAGTAAATAACCACTCATTTTGATGTGGCTTTGGATGATGAGAACACAGTATCAAGAAACCTCTATAAATCAAAAAATGCTCTGTTGAATAAGACCATGAAGTTCAAGACAAGCACAGATTATTATATTAGTAAATTGTATATTTCTTATTGCTGCTGTAACAAATCACCACAAACTTAGCTGCTTAAAACAACACAAATGTATTGCTTTACATCTCCGCAAATCAGAAACCCAAACAGGTTTCAACGAGCCGCTATCAAGGTGTGGGCAGGTCAGGGCCATGCTTCTCCATTGGGAGTTCCAGGGGAAAGTCCGTTTCCTTGCCTTTTCCAGCTCCTGCGGCTGCATTGCTTGGCTTGTGGCTCCTTCCTCCATCCTCAAAGCCCATCACTCTCATCTCTGCGGCCATCTTTTCTCTCCTACCCAGATCCTCCAGGGCCTCTGTTTGATAAGGACCCCTGTGATTACATTGGGCCCACCTGAATAATTCCGGATACTCTCCCCATCTCAAGGTCCTTACTCATATCTGCAAAGTCCCTTTTGCCAGGCAAGGTAATATATTCACAGTCCTGGGGACCAGGACACAGACATCTTTGGGGTGGGGGAGCATTACTCAGTCTATCAAAAAAACAAAGGCGAATTACACAGATATGACATGTAGAAAGTAGCAGTTTGACAGTAAAAGGCTTGAAGTTTATTGTGGAACCTAATCTACACCACAAACAAAAAGGAAGTGCTGTGATCTAAACAGCAAACATGATACTGGAGTAAGATAAGTCGAAAGCTTTGCTGTTTATTTACAGCTGATTAGGACTTGAGGAGAGCTGCTATTACTAGTTTTGTATAATGAGCTATGGGACAGACTCTAAGGAGAAAAAGTATAAATTACAAAAGTAATTGAGGAGGAAAAAAATAAGTCTTCTGAAAAAAATTAAGGAATTGCAACTGCGTAGCTTGGGAGGGGAAAAATAGCATAAATCCTAATAATTAATTGCTAGGGTACAGGTGTGGGCCAGAGATAATTAGCAGGAAAGGTTGATCATGTGTTCTCCATGTTCACAGAGAGCTGACAAAAAGAGGAAATGAGCCAAACTGCAGTGAGGAGCTGGGCTTTTAAAAAAGGAAGTTCTTGACCATGAAGATCAGACTACCAAGGGAAGCTGTGTAATCTCCATCCTTAAAGAGCTTTAAAAATAGTATAAACAGCCATCTGCACAAGATGATTTATGCATTGACCTTCAGGAGGCGGGCCCAGATCATCTCATGAAGTCCCTTCCAAGTGTGGGATTCTATGATTTAATCAGTATGTGATTTTTCTCAGCTCTACATTTTGTGAGATAACCAGCAGATGGAAGCCACAAATTCCCCAACATCATACCAAAATCATGGTTCCTCACACTGGTAGGGCCCAGTCAAGCTTGCCAAATTGGCATCCGTTGTAAAAATCATTGAAGGACCCACCTCAAACATTTATTTATCTCCTTGTGGGTGTCTGGACCACCCATGTCCACAAAATGCAGATAATCTTTACATCGATTCATGTGCATTTCGCTCTGATTTAGCATAAGAGAAAGTTGCATACATTAAAAGCATTTGTCTGGTTGTGAAGCCTGAGACAGCAGCTCTCAAAAATATTATTAGAGATTTACAGACCCTAGTCTAAGCAGAAATGAGGCTGATTGGACACTTTCCTGAAAAAAAGTTTACAACACACTTGGGCCTCAGTTGTTTTCACTTAGATAAGAGACATGGTTCTCTGTATATATTCGTTTGTTTATTGAACAAATATTTGGGCGCAAACTGTATTCTAGGTAAAGCATAAAGCATTGGGGCTGGGGGGACAACAGTGAGGCAAATACTGCTCTTCCCTCACAGAGCTTAGTGTCTCCTCCAAATAAGCAGGCCATTTTGATGCCAATCAATAAAAGCTACAACACAGTTGCAAACAAGGTGCTATGGGATAGCATATGAAGAGCAAACAACCCAGTCTTAGGGGACCTAAGAGGATTTTGGGAGGAAATAATGCCTAAGCTGGGATCTGAAGGATGATTCAGTGCTTCTGGGGGAGGAAGAGTGGTGGAGAAGTATTTCATGGAGAGGGAACAGTGTGGTGAGAAGCTGGTAGAATGCAGCAGTGTGGAAAGTGAGAAGCATTGGAATGTGGCTGGAGCATGGAGGACAGACAGGGAGGAGGGAGGGGGGCTGGGAGAAGGGAGAAAGCAAGGGCAAGTCAGAGATGAGGCTTCAGAGGTCATGAGAGGCCTCAAAAGCCATGCTAAAGAATTTGCACTTGATGTGCAGGTAATGAGCAGCTGTTGAATGATACAGATCAGATTTGTCCTTTCGAAAGATTTATTAGCACACTTTTAAATGTAGAGGACAGAAAAACATTTACATTTGCTTCAGCAAAAGGAAAGGCTTATCTGAGGAATACTGGGAATCCAAGGAATCCAAGGAGTAACTGAGCATCCAAAAGGAGCGAAGCAACAGAGCTAGGGAGGGGGAGCACAGTGGTGCTGCCTCATTCATCGCCCGCTGCTGCTTCTTTGGGCTTCTTCCTCTCCACTTGCTCTTTCTGTTTCTCCAGCTTACACTAATGGACACCCAAAGCTTCTGAATTTTAAGCTCCCAGTCTTGACAATCCAGAGACAGACTGGCCCAATTCTCTTGTTTCCAAATTCAAAATTCCAAGGAAGAAGACTTACAGGCCCAGCTTTAGTCTAGGAGCTCATCTCTGGACCAAGGAGCTGTGGCCAGGAAGCTCTGTGCATTCCAACGGGGCAGCTGCTGCTGCAGCCACTGAATGGGAAGGAGAGTGCGTTCCCAGAGATGGAAGGCAGGGCTGCTTTCTAGATTAGCCATGTATCCTTGCAGCAGCCTCCATGGACTGATGGATGGGAAGACTGGAGGCACAGACCCAGTGTGGAGATGGCTGCGTGTGTATAGCTTGTGCCTGAGGCCAGTTGGGAGATGTGCGGTCTCCACTGAGACCAAGAACTACCCAACCGCACTGGCCACTGGCCCAGGGCAAGCTCTGGCTCTCCATTAGTCCCCATGGGCCAGAGGACAGGTTGCTCCCCTGGTGTTCTTTATTCAAAACTATAACTGCTGGCAGGCTCTGCTCTCATGTATGAATTTCCAATCAGCATGCTTTTACTCAAATTGTTCTTTTGTTTCATTGTGTTACTAAAAAAAAGTCTGACAGGTTGGCATGCTTGTTTATGTGAATGTCTGGAACTGCAATTTCCTGTATGTTCATGCAGGATCACTATATAGGCTACCGTTTATAATATTCTCGGAAACAGTCAGTATTTAAAAATATTTTCTTAAATTAGTGCTGAAGTGTGAGATGTAAACCTTTTTATTAATGAATAATTTACCTCCCTTCAATTCTCCATCAGGTTTAAATTTCTGCCATTAGACTCTACATAGAACAGTATGTATGCAATTACATGTTTAACCACTAGATGGCACCATACATCTTTTATTCTAATTATCTCAATAACTTAAATGGGATTTGCGTTTTTGTTTATTGCTTTCCACAGAGTAATGATATTTTCGCACTAGTTATTGAATATTCATTAGTGTCACTACTTATTTGTGATACTGCCTTTAACCATATACTAAATTTTTAAGTGTGCTAGACAATATTTCCTAGGAATTTCTTTCCTTTATCTGTCAATCCTTACTGTAAAACCATGCTGTTTTAATTATTTTTGTTTTACAATACCTTCTAAAACCTGCTGTCACCAGTATTCATCTTCAATTATGTCTTTGTTTTCAAAATATTTTTTATCCATTAATTTATCCAAATGAAATTTAGGTTTATTTAATCAGTTTTTTAAAAAAAATTCTACAATGGCACTTGTATTGGAATTGCTAATAAATTTAAAAATAGCAATAACAATAGATATAAGTCAATTTGGAAGGAAGTTCCAACTTTGCAGTATTTATTTCCTTCAGCAAAATGAATGCTTTGAAACAGTGATGTAGACAACTGCATGTACATAGTTTTTGGTGTGTGTGTGTGTGTGTGTGTGTGTGCATGTGCAGAATAAAGTAATATATAGAGATATAGAGAGAAGCATATTCAAACATACATTATAAAAGATGAAAAAAATGGAGGGGATATTTTCACATCTAACTAACTATAGGTAGATTGGCTAAATTTATTATTATATAATTCAAATGGGATATTTTGCTCCATTAAACATAATGATTTCAAATGATATATACAGCATGGTAACATATTTGTTTAAAAAATAGAGACAAAAGAAAACAGGTAGTAAGCTAACTTATTCTCTCTGAGAGGTAAAATTATAACTAACTCCTAGTCACTTAATGCTTTTCAGAATTTTTTACATTTTCTATACTGACATGTATTACTTTCATAATCAAAAAAGAAAGGCAAACTTCTAAGCCTTTAAAACAGTTGAGCTTTATGGAAATTTCAAAGATATACCATTTTCTTATACAGATTGATTTATTGCTCAATTTTTCATAACAATTACTAATTCAATAAATACATCCAGTGATATTCAAAGTAAGGAGAACTTCCATAGCTAGGAGAGAAACTTTATGACCTGTGCATGCCCCCTGCTAGAGCCTCAGGGAGTTGATGTTATAACATGTTGCAGGTCACAGTGGTTAGAAGTGTTTATGCAGGACCCTTCACCTCCACTTCTCTCGATATGTCCAACCTCTCAGGCTTCCCAGTCCTCTCCTTCTAGTAAGTGACAAAAATCAGAGCTTCTCAAACTTTCTGGTCTCCAGGCCCCTCTTAAAAATTGGCTATCCCTAAAGGACTTTTGTTTATGCAGGCTATATCAATTAACATTTAACATATCCAAAATTAAACAGAAAGTCCTAAATATTCATTTTATTGATTTAAGTTAAAAGAATAGTTCCATTACAAGTTAACATAAATAATACTTTTTATGAAAAAGACTGTGTATTCCAAAACAGAAAAAATAACAAGAAAAATGGCATTGTTTTACATGACTTAATAGAAGACAGGTGGATTCTCATGTTTGCTTCTGTACTCTGTTTACTATCATATTTTGCTGTCATAAGTTATCTAGCCTCTGGCAAACTTCATTGTACACTCCCAAGACAAAAAGAGCAAAAACAGCAAATGACATCTTAGTATCATTAGGAGAATAGTTATGACCTGAAAAAAGGTCTTAGGGAACCCCAGGGGTTCCCAAACCACACTTTGAAACTAATTACTGAGCTGGATTAAACTAACTGAATTATCATCACTCCACATTCTTTCCTTTTTTTCTTTCTTCTCTAATATTCACGAGCTCAATTAAAACTGAAAAAAAATAATGGCGAGAATAAGAACACTAGCATGAAACAATGGTCCCTCATTACCCACTTGCTTGTGTGGAATGACCAGAACTTTCCTTTTTTTTTTTTGAGACGGAGTCTCTCTCTGTCGCCCAGGCTGGAGTGCAGTGGCGCGATCTCGGCTCACTGCAAGCTCCGCCTCCCGGGTTCACGCCGTTCTCCTGCCTCAGCCTCCTAAGTAAGCTGGGGATACAGGCGCCCGCCACCATGCCCGGCTAATTTTTTTGTATTTTTAGTAGAAACAGGATTTCACCGTGTTAGCCAGGATGGTCTCCTGACCTCGTGATCCGCCCGCTTCAGCCTCCCAAAGTGCTGGGATTACAGGCATGAGCCACTGAGCCCAGCCTGACCAGAACATTTTAAGCCAGATCTGCATGCATTCTGGAAGTGACGGGGTTTGTTGAGGTCATCTCTACCCTCGTGCCACCATATATCACCAGCACTTCCTGGTTACTCCTTGTTAATCTTTGGAGATAATTAACTTATGTTTCACTTTGTCTACTTCTAATTCTCTCCTACTTATTAGTGAGTTCAGTATCCCTATAGATGATCCTTTCCAATGTCTGTTCTCTCAGTTCCTTGGCCTCCCTACTTCTAGAGATATTGTTCTCCTCTTTACCTTGGCCACTTATTCCCATGGATAAACAATTGTACTTTTACCATAACTGCAAACCCTCCATAACATCAATTTTAAGCAGCTTACTATTCTGGTCAATAACTGCTATTTTTCAACTCATTTCCTGAACCCCAATTCCAATAGTCCCCTAACCTCACAAACAACCACAATCTGCCTGGAACTCTCTTCCCTAATTAGTCACTTGGCTCAATCCATCCTGCCGTCTTCAGTCTATTGATCCTGCTGGTTTTCCTTGCAGCCTCACTTACTTCCTCATTATCTTGCTTAAATTTCATGGTCACTCATTATAATCACTCCCTTAAATTTGCCCCCAACTTCTCTGCCTTACTTTTGTTCATCAAACTCTCTTGGATAAAGCCAAACCCTAGTTAAATTTGACATTCTGCCTACACTGTGACTACACTCACACAAATGAATAGATCTAGAGAAAAATCCACTAATGACATCAATATAGATTCATGATCATTAACATTACCAGGGCGATTAACACTGCCTAGCAATTGTACTGTATTTCCCTAGATAATTTACTGTTCTACTCTCTATGTGGTTATTTCTTACCTTCTCTCTTCTCAGATTCCAACACCTCCTCCTCCATCCTCATTCCCAGCTTATGGCTTTGCTTCCTGTGTAACTAAGAAAACTGAAGCCATCAGAAGACACCCTCCATGTCCTCCTCTGATGCGTGTGTGTACACATGTTCCAGCTCTCTTCCTGCGATATAGTTGAGCCATCCCCATTTCTGAAGGCCAGCCCCTCCAGTACAGCCCTGGATCCCCTCTGCTCTAACCTACTCAAGTCATTGTTCCAGCCATTTTCTTCTCTCCTCTCTCATCAGTGTATCCTCTCTTTTTTGTCTGTATTGTCTGGTAAAACCTTTCATCATCCTATTGTCTTTGTAGCTAATGCCCATTCTTTTCCTTACCTTAAGAAAAAAAAGTAACAAAACAAAACACAGCTCTTTGAAAAAGCTGTTTATCATTGCCTCTAATTTAGCTCTTCCTGCTCTCTGTTGAACCTACTCTAATTGAAATTTATTTAATTTTTTCCCCCAATTTGCTCCTATCAAGCTCACCAGTAACTTCCACATTGCTAAATCCAGTGCTCAATTCTCAGGCTTCATCTTCCTTGAAAAGAATTTGACATTTGACAGAATTTTTCACTCTCTCCCTCTTAGAAACTCTCCTCACCTGGCTTCCAGAATATGTTGCTGTCTTGGGTTTCCTCTGTGTGACAACTATGAAGGAAGAAAAGAGCAGAGTGTCGGTTGGAATTGCACAGGTCTCCGTATTCATTAGGAGATTAGGTCAGAAAGAAAAGCAGTTGAAGAGAGAAGGCTCAGGTGGCTCACTTGGGACTGAAAGAGAGCGAGAAAATGACCTTTGCATGATGCGACAGGAAGACATTGAGCCTGATAAGATCATCTCAGTGAGCAGACGGATATTGACATTCAGCACATCAGGTCCTGAAGATCAAGGATCTAAGCAAAAAGCCAAGAGATGCAGCAACGACAGGGAAGGGTAAAGATAAGGGTAATAATATCAAAAATCCCAACTTCAGCGTGGTAACCAGATTGTACTAATGCATATATATGTACTACCATGCATATATTTACTGTCTAACTTTTACAAAGTGTTTTCACATCTATTAATTGATTTCTTCACAGTATCCCTAGGCAACACAACTATTGTTATCCTAATTATATAGATGAAGAAACTGAGGCTTGCAGAGGTTAAAACAACTGTCTAAGATTATACCAGGAATTTTAACAGAGTTGGGACTAGAAGCCTGATCCAGAAAAATCAAGAAGCAGTTCCCAGGCAGTTTCTTTCTAACACAGAAATCCTGGGCAACTGAGTCAGAAGCATCTGATGGCTTGGTCCAGAGAGACCAGAGAATCAGCATCAGATCTTGAGACGGGGTGCCAGGTATGGATGGCACAGGGCTGGGTGGAAATAAGTAGCAACACTGACAAGCCAGCGTCTGTGAAAAGGGCACTTTATGAAGGCCAGGATCCCAGTAGAAGGAGATGAGCTGAGCTGAGCTGAGCTGAGACAGGTAGCCGTAGCAGGTGGGTTCACCTGATTGAGGGGGTACAGTGGAGGTAGCGGAAGACAAGTAATATCTGACAATCATCCCAAAGAATAAATGAACCCACAATTCTCTGTGGAAAATCTGACGTTTAGTTCCCGGAGTTGTTAGGCCTCCAGCCTAGGGAAGAGGAAAATATTTGATGTTTGATAGCCATTGGAGACTGAGTGAGAGATGGGAAAGATAGATTTTTTCCCTCTTAACTTAAATTCATCATTTGAGGAATTTCAAACAGTCCATGGAAAGTGCATAATCCTTACAAAGTAGAGGAATAAACAAGTTATTTCCTTGACCTGCCGTTTGTCACTCTCGTTGGAACAGGATTTTTGAAATTTCCAGTATAAGAAGTATATTGAACAAGCATGGCCCATTGTGAAATCACAGCACTCCCCTTCAAGTGTTCAGTGGAGTTAACCTTCCCTTGCCCCAGTTGAACATTCACGTGCATCCCAGGACTTTTCTAGATACTCTTGGGTGTGTATGTGAGGACAAGAACATCCTACAATCCCTTTAGTAACAAGTGAGTGGAATTCAGTAATCAGAACATCTTACATAACCAGAAACTGAAACTGATTTAGCACTAAACCTTTTCCTGTCCCTGTTCCTTGGCTGCTCCGCTGTGGATAGCTTATTCTCTATTCCTCACCCAGTGCTTTCCCTCCTCCCTTCTGATGCCCTCCCCACAGCTTGCTAGCCAGTTTCTGGGTTAAGGCCAGAGCTAGAAGAGAGACATGGTAAAGGGCCAGGAAATGTCCTTCTTGTACTGGCTTCGGGCTTTCCAGGCCTGGCAAATGTTTGCAGATGAGTCTTTCTTTCATGGGCACTTTCACGGGCATCTTGTAGGTTCCCTGGTGGGCCCCTGCCCTGCAGTCCGGTCCTGGGTTAATGCATCCTATTATGGGTGGTCCAAGGTAGGTAGGGTGACCAACCATCCCAGCTTGTCCAGGAATATTCCCCTTTTAGCCTAAAGGTCCCACATCTTGTGAAACTTCTGAGATCCGGGCAAACCAGAATGGTTAGTCAGGGGTTACTCATGAGTCCTTCTGTAGCCCTTAATTATCTGATATTAACTTCAACTTCTGGCTTCTGGCCCTTCAACCATCTAGGGCCCTTGTACAAATTCATAAAAAACCCACACTGACTCACTTGCCCAATCACCCCACACATAGCTAGTCCACAGAAAATATTCCTTTGCCTTTGAAATCTGAAGGTATAAGCTTTCCACCCTGCCTGAATTCAATATTTGTGAAAGTCATCTCCATGTGCATAGGCAAAGCAGCTCGCTGGCCTCCCTTCCCCTTTTCTGGAGAGAATTCAGGATTGTCCTGGGCCCATTTGAATGAATTCCTTCCCATCACCTCTGAGAAGGCTTGGCAATGGCCAAGGGGCCTCGAGGGGTACCCAGTCTGGGCTTCTTGGAAAGATGCATAGTATTTGTAGATGTGGTCAAATCTGCTATCACCCTTATGTTGTATCTGCTGAGCCTACAAATTACAAATTTCCCTAACCATGGAGGCCCCTATCTAGGTCTGTTTTATATGGTGATAATAAATACCTTACTGATTAAATCACCTTTTAAAAACACTAATTTTAGGCTGGGCACAGTGGTTCATACCTGTATTCCCAGCACTTTGGGAAGCCGAGGTGGGCAGATCACTTGAGGTCAGGAGTTCGAGACCAGCCTGTTCAACATGGAGACAACCTCATCTCTACTAAAAATACAAAAAAAATTAGCTGGGAGTAGTGGTGCTCACTTGTAATCCCAGCTACTCGGGAGGCTGAGGCAGGAGAATCAATCGCTTCTGGGAGAAGGAAGTTGCAATGAGCTGAGATCGTGCCACCACACCCCAGGCTGGGCAACAGAGCAAAAACTCTGTCTCAAAAAATAAAGAAAGAAAGAAAACAAAAATGCTAATTTTAATAAAAATAAAGCTATTAATTTAAATGAAAAAATAAATACAAACTTTTAATAACATACAAGATTTTTAATAAAAAATAAAGATAATTCCTTATCTTCTTGCCATTACTCTCTTTGAATTTTTACAGCTTAAGTTGCTCCTAACTTCAAGGAAGGTGATTCAAAACTTTCCAAATGAACTCTTGGAGGTCTCCCTTACTAAACATGGGGTAAACCTGAATGGAGCAACTGATCTTTCCAAATAAATCATTTCAAAATTCTCCTCTACGTCACCTCTTTCCATTCTGAAAGTGGTTGAGGGGATTCAAGTCATGGAATGTAAATTTCACATACTGTGATCTGGCTTTGGAATATCACATCAATTCTATCTTGGTGTCTCAGTCTCTAACTTTAATTTTAACACTCTATTACACAAGAAACAAAATAAAAACTAACCCAGTAGGTGGCACCTGCAGAAATATATGCAGAGCATGTGTGGCAGATTGTATTTTCCAAAAATGGCCGTAGCAATATTTATGTTCCCACATACTCTCCCAGAACCTTGACATCCTTCCATCAAGCAGTGGAATCTATTATCTCCCCTTTGAATATGGGACACCTCAATGACTTGCTTCTAACAAATACAATGTAGTAGACGTGATGCTGCCTGACTTCCTAGATGAATTAAAAGAAGGCAATATAGCTTCTGACTAGTTCCTCTCCCCACCCCCCTCTATCTCTCCTCTCTCTCTCTCTCTCTCTCTCTGTCATAATCTGGACCAGTGATAAAATTTGTGGAACCCAGGAGAAAATGAAAATGAGCAGCCTCTTCTTTCAAAACAGTGGCAAGCACAGAGCCCTATTCTGTGTGTGAGTCTTGTGTAACTACACAGGACACAAACCCATAAAGCAAGCCCTGTTTAAGATGCTTATCTTTGAAAATCAGCCACCATGTTGACAGGAAGCCCAGCCCAAATGGAAGAGTTATGTGTAGCTATTCCACTTGACAGCTGCTTAGTCAACTTGGACAGCTCTAACAAAATACCATAACTGGGTGTCTCAAACAACAAACATTTATTCCTACAGTTCTGGAGGCTGAAATTCCAAGATCATGGTGCTAGCAGGGTCAGGTTTTAGTGAGGGATCTCTTACTGGTTTACAGACAGCCACATTTGGCTGTGTCCTCAGATGGTGGAAAGAGGATGAGCTAGCTCTCTGACCTCTTCTTATAAGGGCACTAACCCCATTAATGAGTGTTCCTTGCTCCTGACCTAATGACATGCCAGAGGCTCTACCTCCAAATGCCATCCCACTGTGGATTAGATTTGAACATATGAATCTGTGGGAGACACAAACATTCAGTCCACAGCAGTAGTCCTAGAAATACCCTCAGCAACAGCCAGAAGCACCCCCCAGACATGTGAGTGAGCAAGCATTCAGATGATTCCAGCCCCAGCCTTTGAGTCTTCTGGATATGGCTCCTGGCCTCACACAGAAAAGCTGCCCTCCCTGTGCCCTGTCCAAAGAATCCATGAACATAATAAAAGGTTGTTTTGCACCTCTAGATTTGGGGTCACTTGTTACTCAGCCAAGTAACTAGAAATGCATGACTTAGACACAGGACTTATGAAGGATATGCAGACCAGTCACACCTGCCCTGTCTCTGACATGGCAGCATCTCCCAGAAGCATGTCTTCTAATACCATCTGAGTCCTCCCCAGTGTTTCTCCAAGTCTCTGGACTACAACCACCACAACACCCTAGCAACAGAACCCAAAACTCTCCCTCTGCAGCCTTCTGCTGCCTGAAGCAGCTGCTGCCTTAGACATCTTTTCCAGTATCGAACCTTCATGGTCTTCCACATGAGGCTGTGCAGCTCCATGAGGACCACGGAGACCACTCACTCAATACCACAAGCAACCCTTCAAGTACAGTCATCACCAATGAGACTTGTCCCCAACTTCAGATTTGGGGTTACCCTTCCAGCAACCATACCCATTAAATTGGGAATTTATGTATCATTTACATCAGGGTTTCTATGAAAATGAGTCTGAGGCTCAAACTTCATAGTTTTGAAACTCAACCTTTTCATTGGTTCAGAACCACAATCCAAGCTGTGATCGCATACGCTCCGTTAGACTTAAATAACTGTTGGGATTCAATGACTCTGTCCTTTCTGCCTGCTTATTTGAGTGCCTTTGGAAGCCATATCTCCTGGAATTTAGCACACTCAACCCATAGCAAATTAATATGTCATAGCATAGAATTTTGTACTTCTAAAAGAAGTACAAAAATGAAAACTAACTAGAAGGTTAGACATTTTTTAGGTTTTACAAATTATGAAACCATGACCACTAAAAGAAACTCATCCATTATACAAAATGATGTTATGAGTTATTTTGAAAAATATCGGAATGTTCTCAAAGTAAATGGTGTTTTTACCATAGTAAATTTATTCCATGCAACAACTTACTGAATTATTTGCTTTGCTCTTGTTAGTTCCCAAATTCAGCTGTTCCTAAGTGAAGATGCCTTTTTCTCTAAGTTTTCCTTTCCATCATACATTAGTGCCTGTACCATTTCTAAGCCATGTAAACATTAACTTACATAATACATAGTTTTTATGAACCAAAATGTTCTCAAATTTTGAAAATATTTCTTACATTTCTCTTTGGTATCCAATTGCCAAACAAACTTAAATTCAAATTTCTATCAAACTTGTTTTCTGTATCCAAACCACTCTAATTAAACACACCAAGCATAATAAAAAATAAAATAAAAAATTAAAATAAAATAGCATTGCATCCTTAAAGGATTATGTTGAATTATTTAAAAAAAAAAAAAACAAATCTGCAGTGTTGTTTTTTCTGTTTTTTTTCTCTTTTCTTTTTCCTGAATCATGTCCAAATTAAACCAAGCATGACCATAAAGAAAGGTTATCAAAATACTCACAGTTCAGGCTCCCTACAGGACCGTTCATACTGCTATAGTATTACAAAGTAGTAATAAAAGTAAGTTATGAGGAAATGTGAATTCCTAGCAAGAAAATCTAAAAACAGGATGTTAGAGAACAATGGAAAGCCACCCTGCCTAGTGGTGTACGTACAGTTAGAGAAATTGGCCAACCAAATTCTATTATAAAATAAAGAGAAACAGTATCATTTTTAAAGCACTTTGGAATATTTTTACAGTATTTTGCTCCAAGTAGACACTCAATTATACATTTGCTAAATAAAATAATACAGATTATCTCATTGTTTTACTCCTCAACAACCTTGCAAAAGGGATAATACTATCACTATTACTCAGGAGAAGTTCTGGAGTTCTACAGCTACCATTGTGGCCAATGCTTTTCCAATATTACACATCTGACACTGCATTCACTCTTTCATTCATTCATTCATTCATGCATGCATCCATTCATGAACTCTTCAAAGCCAAACTTGTGATTAGTGTATTCAAGGAGAACAGGAGAAAGCAATGCAGTGGGGGAACAGAGACATGTAACCACAGCACTGCATTGCACAATAGTGGTGTCATAGAGATAAACTGCTCTGGGGTCAGACAAGGCTCCCTGGAGCAGCTGACACTCAGCTGAATATTTAAAGCGGAGACTAACGATGTTGTTTCAATCCATTTTGTCTTAATCAGCACTTCTCAAACTACACATGAAGGAACACTAATATGAGGCTTAATAACAATAAATATTCTGTGGATGACAGAGTATCCCTATTAGCAGCAGTTGCTCTGGAGTTTGATCTAGTTCTTCACTCATTGCAAATGATTCAGGTTGGCCCACTGTTTCACCAAGGAGCCTGCTGGGTTTGACCATTCAGAATTAGCCTGTCATGATCTGGCTCATGCATGCAGTAAGACCCCATAGGTGGCCAGATAACTGAATATTCTGAATTTTAAGACTAAGGGACAAGACTCTGGAGCAGAGGGGACACTGTAAGACATTGCATCACACCACAAGTCTCACCCTTGCTGCAGCTAATACCTTGGGTGGCTTTTCTTAATTGTTTAAAGAGAACTTAAACATTCTTTAGATGGATTTGAGGGTGTGATAAAGAAAGAATTTATTTTAAAAACAAACTGGAAGTGATAATAAGCTGGATTGCTCTATATTTAAGTAAGAAGCCAAACATAACTTATCAAAGGGCCTTTTGAAGTTGTACAAGGCAAAGTCTTCTCTGCTTCAGGGTGAGACCAAGTAGCGCATATTATGGAAAGCCACTCAGCTCCCACAGTTTCTGGGAGAACAGAGAAGAGAGCCCATGGGTTGCCCGTTTAAAGTGAATAATCTAAGTACTGAAATGTTGAAAGCTGAAATCAGAATTAGATTAGTTAGAAAAAAAGTTAAAGTGAGAAAGAGCCTCTCCAGGAATCTCCCATTGTACACAGCAAGTGGCCAGGCCTCCGTAACAACCCTGAGAAGAGTGCACCACTTTGTGAATTAGAAATTTGGCAGCAACCTACGTAGGCCTACCTTTTCCAATGTGTTTCATGTCATTTTTATAGAAGTCTCAAGTTGGTGTTTGTAATTTCTACAAAAATTTTCCCTCGGAATGAGATTTGTGTTGTTGGGAATTGTTTGTGGGAGTTCTAAGGTTTGCTTATGGTTGCCACATTTCTCAATGGTTGGGGCAAGATGGTACAAGTTCAGAGTGGAAGGGATGCCCTCTCCAACATGACAGAGCCCATCTCAGGGCCTGAGCTAACATCTAAAGAGACTTTGATATTGAGTGGCATAGAACGTTCTTTATTTTAGGTGATGCGTCGGATGTGCAGAAATCTCCCTGGAAGTTGTGCAGTGTGGTTGTGCGAACACTGATGCTCCTGCAGCAAGAAGTCTGAACAACAAGAAATGGTAATAATTGCTGAGACTTCGCTCTGCACTGGGCCTTCCTGTAACACATTGCCTATCTCATCAAAGTGGGACTCTCTGAAGAAAGGAAAAATTTCAGCCAGTTATGACATTTGGCTCTACTGTGTTTGTACAAATACCAACTCAATGTTTACTGACCCAATCAGTCCAGTGGAAAATGAAACTGAGAAAAACAAGAAATAACAAACTAGAAAGTGAGTTATTTTCTTAGCATTTTAATTATAAGGAAATTTCACAATTATATGCATATTATTTGTGTGTGCAAGTAATCTTGTAAGTTTATTTACTTATGTAACAAATGTTTACAATATACCAAGTACACCAGCCTCATGCCAGGTGCTGAAGACATAGAAGTGAAGCAGTGTTTTGATTTTCTGTTTCTGTGTAACAAACAGCCTCAGAACTCAATGCCTTAAAACTACAATTCATTATCCTCTTTCAGTGAGTTGACTGGACTCAGCTGGACAGTTCCAACTTGGCATTGCTCATGTAGTGACAAAGATATAGTGGTTGGGGCTAGAGGCATATGAAGGCTTGACTGGTCTGGACATCCAAGTTGCTTTGTGTGCCCGCAGCTGGGATGACTAGGAACATCTGGAGCTGTCTAGACCATTTCTCTCTCTCTCTCTGTCTCTCTCTCTCTCTATGCATATGGCCTATGCACCTGGCCAACTTCGGCTTCCTTAAGCAAGGCAATCTCAGGTAGTCAGATGTCTTCCAAGTTTTTCTGGAGCACAGAGACCAAGCCAGAAGCTGCAAGGCTTCTTACAACCTAGCCCAAAGTCATGCAGCCTCCCTTCCACTGAATTATATTGACTACACAGGACAAGCCCAGATTCACTGTGGGAGAGGATGACCCAAGGCTATGAATGTAAGTGTAGTTTGTTAAGGGACCATCTTTAGTGACTAACCAGGACAAACAAGCATCATACCTAGCCTCAAGTATTTATAATAGTTAAATAAACATTGGATTCAGAGTTATAGTCCTGACTACTAGCTTAGTCTTCGCCATGTGATTGTCAAAGTGATTACGCATTTAAAAACAAAATAACAAAAACGTAACTAAAATCACTATTGAAGAGGATTTATAAATGTTATATACAACTAAGTACTTGGCAGCAATTAAAAACTATGCTTTCAGCCAGTCATGGTGGCTCACACCTGTAAGCCTAGCACTTTGGGAGGCCAACGAAAGAGGATCACTTGAACTCAATCAATACCAGCCTGAGCAAAATAGTGAGACCATGTATCTAAAAAACAGTCAACAACAAAAACGAAACAAAAAAGAAAACTATGCTTTCAAAGAATCTTTGTAAATGGAAAGTATTCAAGTTAAGTAAACAGCAGACCATGTAACCAGTGTATGTAGAGCATCCCCAATCTTCTTTAAAATACACATGTATATACACACACAGGTACATGTATAAATACACTCATAGAAACAAGACTAGAAAGAATCCCATGAACACAGGTTAAGATGGTTGGGATGTGGGTGATTTTTCCTTCCTTATACTTTTCCAAATTTACTGTAATGAAAATGTATTTCTTTTATAACAAAAATTATGATATGTCATATAACTAACATGTATAACTAACATCCTGAGAAAAAGGGAAAGTGAAGAGTTAATCTTTATACTTATTTCTGGAACTTAAGCTTTCCAAAACTCTACCATAGGAAGATGGCAAATAAGCATGGAATCCTTGTATGATACTTGGTAAAAATGTAGACTTTAAGGTAGACCGTAGATTCTAGCTGTTTGTCCTCAATTTAGAAGACATAATTTACATTGAGGCTGAAGTTGGAAGAGTCCTATCTGGACAATAAACTAAGTTAAAGCTGATGAATATGTTTTATCATGTGAAATGTACTAAGCTAGTGATAATAACATTGTTTTGCTTGTTTTAGAGCTTTATATAATATCATAATATCATATTTTGTTTTCTGCCTTTCTACTTATTTTCTCCATAGCACTATTTTATTATCTTTTAAAATGTAGTATTTGATACATACAAAATAACATACTTTTTTTTTTTTTTGAAATGGAGTCTCTCCCTGTCACCAGGCTGGGGGGCAGTGGTATGATCTCGGCTCACTGCAACCTCCACCTCCCAGGTTCAAGCAATTCTCCTGCCTCAGTCTCCCTAGTACCTAGGACTACAGGCACCCGCCACCAAGCTCGGCTAATTTTTGTATTATTAGTAGAGATGTGGTTTCACCATATTTGTCAGGCTGGTCTCAAACTCCTGACCACAGGTGTTTATATATAAAAACTACAAAGCATACCAATAAAATAAACCCTTATGAAGTCCACCACCAACTTCAGAATTAAAACATTTTAAATACCTATCTTCTTCTTCATAGTTTCCCTGACATATATACCACAACAATATTCACAGTAGTATGCACAATTATAACACAAAACTGAAACCAATACAAATATCCATCAACTAAAGAATAGACAGGGCTGGGGCGGTGGTCATGCCTGTAATCCCAGCACTTTAGGAGGCTGAGGTGGGCGGATCACCTGAGGTTCGAGACCAGCCTGACCAACACGGAGAAACCCTGTCTCTACTAAAAATACAAAATTAGCCGGGTGTGGTGGTGCATGCCTGTAATCCTAGCTGGAGGCTGAGGCAGGAGAATCGCTTGAACCCGGGAGGCAGAGGTTGCGGTGAGGTGAGATCGTGCCATTGCACTCCAGCCTGGGCAACAAGAGTGAAACTCTGTCTAAAAAAAAAAAAGAATAGACAGATAATCGTAATATATTCACCCTATAGAGGACACATCAGGGAAATGAGTGGACTACAGCTATACACAGCTGAGTACAGGTAAATCTTAGAAACATACTAAGTGGAACAATTAAGTCCCTGAAGACCATATATTGAGCCTTTGCTCTGTGCTGGCCTCTTCACATTACTTATTGCCTATGTTAGAAAAGTGGGATTCCCTGATTCCAAAGTACCAAAACTTTGATGGCCATGCCTGAAAATTTGTCTCCATAGCACCTGACCCAGGACACAGTAAGAACCTGCCTCTCGTGCCTCAGCCAGTCCCACAGTTCTTTTCCACAACTTACCTCTCCATTTCAGTCTATTTAGAGTGTCTTTCTCTCTGTTATCTAGGAGATTTTTGTTTTTGGTTGGTGTGTTAATTTCAATGATGAACTTAAAATCAATAAAATACGCACATAATTAGTTTATCAAACAGTTTGAACTGGGAAGAGGTTCAAACCTAAAACCGTTTTTTTTTTTCTCCTCCAATTTGCTGCATTCAATTGTGCTAGGATAAACCTTCCTTATCAGTTACTTTTAGGTTACTTCCAGCCTAATTTATTTTAATCCAGTTAAAACATCATTCTCATAGAGTTCCCTCCTCTGCCCAGAGCTCATGCTGCTTGACCCATGGCCTGAAACCTGAAGGACAGAAAAGGTGTGGTCCTCACTTTCTTTTGATGTCCCCACTGTCTAGGTGACTGGGTGGGTGGAGGAATAGGAGTTATGTAAAGGGATAATTGAGTCCTGCTTAATAAGTGCTGTCACATGGTTCTCTTTGGGCTACACTTGCTTGATGTGGTAGCAGTCCAGACACTAGCTCTTTGGGGGGGACACAGTGCAAATTCACTTTGGGGCACAGTGTGTTCTTGTGGGAGAACCCACTCACCGCATTGTTTTGGGTATAGGATATCTGTCCTGGTTCCACTTATTCCAATCTCTTTATCCAGTTGTACACTAAAGCTGGCTCCTATCAGCCAATTGTTAAATTTTCAGGAATTTTGTGAGCTGGTTGTTAATCCATTGGTAGCTTGAAATCGACCACGGTGAGAAAATTTACACTACAGAAATTAGCAAAAATTACAACTCTGGTTTACTTTCTTTTTTTCTCTTGGAAAGTCAGTTAAACATATACTAGCACTTACTAGAATGTCCATGGCTCTCATCTCCTTTCCCCGGTGACCTACCCACAGTCTCTTGCAGCTTCATCCAGAGGACAGCCCTTTGGGAAAGGGGTGCTGGCAAGAAGACTGAAGCTTGATTATTGCATAAAGCATTTGAGTGGCTCAGGAAAATCATGCACGCTTCCCACACCAATGGGCAGGAGTGCCCACAATTGCATTGTTGGCTCTTCACACCACCCTGTCATTTCTCTTTGAATTTCTGCTCTTTCTGCTCAAATTAGCATAGTAGCAGTTCAGCAATCAACTACATAAGCAGGCATGTGCTCAGGAAAGAAATATTGACCTCCCCTTCTTCTTCCCTCTGGAGTACCCTCAATCTCTGGAAACAATTGTCTCAGGGGCCCCTTCCTACTCAGAGAGAGAGTCTCATACAAACAGCACTCCAAGGTCTTCTCTCTTTGTTGATTGTATTGAGGCAGCAGTTCTCAAACTTTTTGGTCTCAGGACTCCTTTGCCATCCTAAGAAATACTGAAGATCTCAAAGAGCTTTTGTTTATGTGGGCCATGTCTATTGAGATCTACTGTGTTAGCAATTAGAACAGAAATTTTAAAAATGTAGCCATCATCTCATTTCATGTAAGCCTCTAAAAATCTCCACTGTAAATTCATGAGAGAATGAAAGTGAAAACTGAAAATAATATTTTAGCATAATTATAAAAGTTTTGGCCTAATAGGTTCCCCATGTAAAGGTCTCAGGGAACTTCAGAACTCCCCAGCAACTGTTGGAAGACAATTCTCCATTAATCTCTCATGTTTCTGTACGCCTTTCAGCATAGGCGCTCACTGTTTTTGATGGAGACTATCTTTTCAAGGATGTTTATATAGTGAACAACCTTGGGAATGTAGACAATGCTTACCTCCAGAGCAGAGGGCGGGTTTGTTTACTGTCAAATAAAAATAAAGATAATGTCTCCCTGCGTGACAAAGTTTATGAAAAAAAAAGACTATAATACCCGTTATAAAAGATTCTGTTTCCCAAAGCTTGGGGTTCCTCTCCTATAACACAGTCCATTGCATGTGAAGATACCACCAGATACTTTTCATGTTGCTATGTGGGAAATGTACTTTCATGAACTTAGTGCAAAATCGATGGTACTCTGGCTACTGCTATGGTTGTGAATAATAGACTGTTGTCCCTCTACAGGAATCTCATGGCTTCTGCCAGCATCTGTGACTGTGCCAGGCTGACCTACTAGTTTGCAGTAAGATTAAATCTCAGATACTTCATAGTTCTTGACATCTACATTTTGAAAACTGTGTCCTAGAGATTTCTCAATATCTCATAAACATATAAAATGATATTAGTCATGGGCACATCATGAATGAACCTAAAGGTTTTCTGGGGACTGGTACAAAATGTATTGCATTATTTTTATATTATGCCATTATATTATGATAAAACACAATACAATGCATGAGAAAGGATACTAAATATTGAATTTTTGTAAAACTTCCAAGTGAAATTTTTTCAAAATATTCAATAAGAAATGAAGGGAGCTTGCTTCTTTGAACAGAATCTTTATATCAGATTTTTGAAATGAAGTGCCTCCGTGTACTTTCTAAACATGGCTTTTCTAATAATAACTATTAGAATGATAAGTTTCTATAAATACTACATTAACATACTCATGTTTTAAAAATAAATTATTTTGTTGGGAAAGAATAATGTGCATACAGGAATGGTGAGTAAACCTACTCTGAAGGTCATCGTTCTTGTCACAATTTTCATTTCTATGCATGTCCTTCATTGTTTGATAGAACAATGATTATTATGTACTCCTATACACATCACTGAGAACTAGGATTTGCATAATGCCATTTCAGCTTTTTTGTGTATTTTTTAAAGGTAAAACTTATTGAAGTATAATAATCATACAGAAGAGGAGGCAAAGTGTAAGTACCTAATAATTTTCACAGAATGAATACATCCATGTTGCCAGCAGCCAGATATTTTATAAAACTCTCTAGCTGGGCATGGAGGCATGTGCCTGTAATCCCAGCTACTTGGGAAGCTGAGGCACGAAAATCGCTTGAACCTGGGAGGCGGAGGTTCCAGGGAGCTGAGATCATGCCACTGCACTCCAGCCTCCAGCCTGTGTGACAGAGCGAGACTCTGTCTCAAAAATAAAATAAATAAAATAAAATAAAACTCTCACCAGAGCCCACTTGGTGCTTCCTTAGTCACTTCTCCCCTCCACAGGGAAACCATTATCCTGACTTCTAACTTCAGATTAGTTATGCCTGAATAAGATTTTTTAACAGCTTTGTTGAGATATAATTCATATGTCATATAATTTGTTCATTGTGCAATTTAGTAGTTTTTAATATGAGTTTGATAACACAGAGTTATGTAGCCCTAACCACAATCTAATTTTAGGACATTTTCACCATCCCCAAAAGAAAACCCATAGTCATTAGCAGTCACTCCCTGTTCTCCCTCACTGCCCTCCATCAGCCCAGAATAAGATTTTTATTTTTTTTTCTAAGACAGTCTCACTCAGTTGCCCAGGCTAGGGAGCAAAGGTGCACTCATAGCTCATTGCAGCCTTGAACTCCCCAGCTCAAGTAATCCTCCCACCTCAGCCTTGTGAATACCTGGGACTACAGGTATGTACCACCATGCCTAGCTAACTTTAAACAAAAATTTTTTTGTGGGGATGGGGTCTCACTATGTTTCCTAGAATGGTCTTGAACTCCTGGCCTTAAGGGATTCTCCCTCTTTGGCGTCCCAAAGCACTGGGATTGCAGGTGTAAACCTCTATGCCAGGCCCAGAATAAGATTTTTAAATCTCTTTTTATATTTTTCGGAATTTGGCATCAATAAAAACTTTATTCTTTTAAGTAGGTAAAAATGGAAATTCATTTATTTACAACTAATCAAATATTTCCAACAGCTAAAATTATAATAAAGAATCTGAGAATCTAAAGAATCTAAAAGTCATTTCCTCCAAATAAATCTAGTATTAAAATTTCCTATGAAAATGTAAATAGACTTTTAAATATTAATAAACTTTTCCATTTTGTATTATCTATTGCTGGGTAACAAGTCATCCCACAATTTAACAGCTTATGACCATCATAAAAAACAAAATAATTAAACAAACTATTATAACAAACAACAAAATAATACAAACTTTGTATCATCTCACAAAGTTTCTGTGGATCAGGACTTTAGGAATGGCTTAGCTGGGCATTTTTGCAGTCCAGTTGTCAGCAGAGGTTGAAGATCATCTGATGGCTTGGGTGGTGACAGTAGGTCTGCCTCCAAGGTAGCTCACTCTCACAGGTGGTGTGGTAGACTGAATAACAGCCACACTAAAGACGTCCCTGTCCTAATCCCCAAAATTTGTTAATATGTTAAAAGGGTTTTTGCAGGTGTGATTATATTAAGATCTTGAGGTGTGATTATATTAAGATATTGAGGTGGAAGATTATCCTGGACTATCCATGTGGGCCCAATGTAATCATGGGGATCCTTTTAAGAGGGAAGCAAGAGGAGTAGGGTGAGAGTAGAAGATGTGAAGGCAGAAGCAAAAGGTTGGAGTGATACAAGGGAAGAAATGAAGGTGGCCTCAAACAACTGAAAAAGGCAAGAAAACACATTCTCCCTTCAGAGTCTCCAGAAGCCCTGCCAACCCCTTGACTAGCCTGGTGAGACTGATTTTAGACTTCTGATCCCCAAAACTGTAAGATAATAAATTTGTGTTGTTTTAAGCCACTGAGTTTGTGGTAATTCATTATAGTAGCAATAGGAAACTAACACAGCTGGTGGGTTGTTGCTGGCTGTGGGCAGGAGGCCTTGGTTTTTTGCCACATGGACATCTCCACAGGGTTTCTTGAATGTTCTCGTGATTTAGCAGCTGGTTTTTCCAGAGCAAGGGATTCGAGAGAGCAAGGTGGAGGCTACAGTATCCTTCATGACCTAGTCTTGAATAGACCACTCAATACTGTTTCTGCAATATCCTACTGATTACCCAGTGAGCCTTGTCCACTGTGGAAGGGGACTGTAGGGCATGACTTTGAGAAGACAAGAACCATTAGAGTCCACCTTGGAAGGGAATTACCACACACATTAAGTATTTTAAATCATATTGAAGTTCTAGTTTACAGAACACATTTATGCCTTACAGAGTAGCCGCCTTGTCTAGTTTCCATGCCACTAATGAGCACATCAGCCAGAAACAGACAGATATGCAATACAGGTGAACACAGAGACCGGGGCCTTAAGGTCACAGGAGCCCCAGCCTAGCTTTCCTGGCGCCCTCTCTTTCCCCTGACTGCTGGCCTTGAGTTGGAGCACTGTTCCTTGGGCACCTATAATATGAATTCCCACCAGCAGCTCCATGGACTTTAGCGTACTCTGGATCTCAGAAAGAAGAGCCTGAAATAAAGGCTTGCATGTGGGTAGTTTATCTGGGAAATGAGTCCAGAGTGCAGGGGTTAGGACCTGGGAGAGTGAAACAAGAAAAAGGGAGAATCAATCAAAGGATGTGTTTACAAACTGGCTGCCATTATGGGTGACTGATGTTCAATCCACAAGACCTTCTCCGGATTCTTCTGAAATGTATCTTAGAATGCTGCCACGTAATGAAAAGGGGAAGCATTGATTCATCAGTTTCCACCTCCTGCCTCAGAGATGGCTTTGTAGGCATTCATTTCCCCACACCTCAAGGCTGTGCATGCATGAGTGCCAAGCTGGTCCTCACTGGAACCCAAAGCCATGGCACCTGAGAAGTGTGGGACAGGAAGAAAGAGGCACATGGGAGGGAAGCTGTCTCAAGGAAAGCTGCTGTCCAGTGGTACCTGAGGGAAGCTGCTAAGTCTGTGTGGAACTGTTCACCACGACAGTGGCTAAAGAGGTAGACTGAGGGGATTTGAAGTGATTTGCAGGTGCTGTTCAATATTGGCCCTTGGCCAGAATGAGTGGTTTGCAACTGGCTGGTGAAGGAGATAGATGTCCAGATGGCAGAGTGCCACCTTGGTCATGTGACCATGCAGTGTGGTTTGCAGAGTAGCAAGCACGGTATGTTTCTCCATGCAGACCTCATTGTTCTCTCTCTTCCATGAGAAAGGAGAAAGCTGTCATTTTGTTCCTCTTATGTCGTAAATGGTGTACTTAATGCCTAATGATGAGCCCTTTTAACTGGGAAATACTTACCACCACATTTGTCCTCAGCTTTTGGTCTTAATTACCATTTTTAAAGTTTAAGGAAGAAATCCTAACTATGATACTGTTAATAAGTATAAGCATCTGGGTCATTCACATGGTCACCACATTACAAAAAAAAAAAAAGAAGAAGATGCTTTTCAGTGTCCTAAATCTGTATTTGTGTCTAACAAGATAAATTATCACAGACTGTGACAGCTTTAAAAAGTAGCAAAAAAGAGTTTGACCATTTTCTCATCAAGAAACTGAGAGGTGGAGTCCGTGCCCCCTCACTCTAAATCTGGGTAGAGTTGTGGCTCACTGTAACCAGTAGAATACAGCAGAAGTGACATCCCGTGACTTCTGAAGCAAGGATGGAAGACGTGAGGCGAGTTCTACTTTGTGAGCTGGGACATTTGGGAGCCAAGTCTGGCTACCCTGAGGGTATGATGCTGAGGAAGCTGATGCTGCATGGAAAGGCAAGTGTAGAGGCTTCTGCAACAGTGGCAGCTGAGGTCCCCAGTGACAGTCAGGATCAAAGCACCTGTCTTCCCAGCTGAGCCCCAGATATCATGGAGCAAAGACAAGCCATTCCCACTACACTCAGTCTGAATTCCTGACTCACAGAATCCATAAGCATAATATAGTCGTTGTTTAAGCAGCTAACTTTTGAGGGAGACAATAAATTAAATGAAGGTCAAATGACATCACAGCACATTGTACAGATGGAAGACACACAAAAGTTACAGCCGTGAAAAGACATGGAAGAAGTGAATCACCCTAAAACACAAGGTATTACAGGCATGTTAAACTCCTTTATGAATAATGAACTCAATCATTTTTTCACACGTTTATTTCAGCAAAACATCATCCTTTGCATTAAGTTAACATTAATTTGGATTTTAGGGTTTATGTGGTTTTGTTTTTATCTTTTATGTAAGTTAATTTTGGTTCTTCAGTTGTGTAAAAATTATAAGGAAAATGAATTTATATATAACTAGTTAAAACTGACACATACCGGATACACATTACAATAAAAACAATTTAAGTCAATCCTGAAAATGTCTGCAAAAATATTTTCATTGAAAGGGTTAACATAATAATTATATTTGAGAAACACCACTTTTTACTATTGTCAGTAACCTTCTGCTTAAAAATTCACCAAAATACCCTATTGCATATATTCTTTATAGTAAGTCCAAACAGCTCTTCCAATCCACACCCAAAATCATCTTAGTTTTTTCCTTCCTTTCATCTACTTGCCCTCTGCTCAAGCCCCGGGAGCTTCTCCCCTGTGTCCTCAAGAACTCCTACTCCTCCAAAAGGACCCAGCTCGAGTGCTACTTCCTCTGTGAAGTCTTTCTGGAATCCTTGCAGGATTTAATGCTCCCACAATGTATCACTCAGGGCCTTGCAGGAAACACACCGCACGTTCCAATGGGTAGTTGAAGGACATTACTAGAAAGGCATTGTGACTTCTGAGAAACAGATATAGGTTGTGGAAGAAGCTGAGGACACACTCAGTATCCCACTTCACACTTTTCCTTTCCTTTTATCTGCTACCAGGGTCCCCATTGGCTGAACCCAACTAGAAGCCAAAGGGCAAAGAAATCGTGATGTTTAATTTTATGTGTCAACTTGACCGGGCTAAAGGAGGCCCACATAGCTGGTAAAACATTATTTCTCACTGTTTTACCAGAAACAGAATAAGAATGTTTCTGGAGGTGATGAGTCTTTGAATCAGTAAACCGAATAGAAAAGGTCACCTTCACCAATGCAGCTGGGCATCATCCAGTCTGTTGATGGCCACATTAGAACAAAAAGGCAGAGGAAGGAAGAATCTGCTTTCTGCTTGAGCTGGGACTTGCATCTTCTCTTGCCCTTGGCCATTGCACTCCTGGTTCTTAGGCCTTCAGAACTTGGACTAGGACTTACTCTCAGAGTTCTCAGGCCTTTGTGTATGTGTGTGCGTATATATACACGCACACATATATATTTATATATGAGAGAGAGAGAGATTATACATTGGTTTTTTCCGTAAAAGTTACTCTGAGTTTGTCTGCCTTCCTGCCTTTTCTTCTACCGCCTCCACCTCTTCTTCTGCCTCTGCCACCTCTGAGACAGCAAGACCAGCTCTTCTTCTTCCTTTTCCTCTTCAGCCTACTCAACATGAAGGCAACAAGGATGAAGACCTTTATGATGATCCACTTCCACTTAATGAATAGTAAGTCTGTTTTCTCTTATGCTTTTCTTAATAACATTTCCATTTCTCTGGCTTACTTTATCATAAGAATACAGTATATAATACATATAGTACACAACATGTTTAATTGACTGTTTATGTTAAGTCTTCCAGTCAACAGTAGGCTATTAGTTAAGGTTTTGGGGACTCAAAAGTTATACATGGATTTTTGGCGGTACAGAGAGTCAGTGCCCCTAATCCCTGCATTCAGGGGTCAACTGCATATCCTATTGGTTCTGTTTCTCTAGAGAACTCTGACTAATACAAGAACCCACTGATACAGTCATATAAATCAGCCTCCCCGAGGAAAAGCACAAAGGTGAGAAGGATGGAGACTGGATACAGGGATGTGAGAGAAAAAGTATCCAGACTTTTAACTCATACTTCAATGACATTCTATTGCTATGACCTGTTTTCATGAGTATTTTTCCACTGGACTATGACCCTGACATTGTTATCTCCCTATTCTCTGCACTTGGCAATGGGTTTGGACTCTTACTTTAGGTCTCCTAAATTAAGGTCTCTTAATTAGTGTCTGTTGAGTTAACCAATTAAGTTAATGAATTAGCAAAAGAATGACATGGATATGCAAGGATGTGTCCTTGAATGTTGCTCAATTTTATTATAATGACTTTTCCTTGTAGTTGGTTTATTTCTATCTGTTGAAATCAAATTCTTTTTTTCTTTATTAAGTTCTTGTGATTTTTTTTCTAAGTAAAGCAGCTGTTTATATTGTAATTTTATTTGTTTAAGTCTTATTAATGAGATTTTAGTTATTAGGCCAGCTAGAATTACATCTTAAAACAAAGTATGTTTTAATCTGTTTTATTTTTGCATACATGGTTGTGGAGCAATTTAATTTATAAAATAGGACACGTTTATGGCACATAGTTTTAAATTTTCCCTTCAGTTTTGTACTGATTTTCTAAATTCCTTTACACTATTTGTATGGATCTTGTCAATCAAATCTACTCTGTATAAGAGATTAATAGAGGAATGCTACGTTATAAGCTTTCCAGTTTCCTTGAATGATTTTTAGTATTCTGTAACACTTTTTTGTAATTAAGATTTAAATACCCAATCCCTCAAGACTTGCCATACAGAGAGCTGTCAATCAAGAAATTGGCAGGCTCTATGAACTGCATGATGAAGTCTTTATCCCTACTCTCTGTTGCCTTCAAGACCAGCTTTTGCGAGCTGATCCTTCATTTCACATGTCTTAGAACTCACTCACACTTCTTATGCTTGGAAATGTAACACACAAAGTGACAACGTAATCCACAGCTAATAAGTTAGCGGCTATAAAAATGAACATCCACATTAACTTGCCAAGCATGGAGAATAGAGGTGTTACACTGCACTCGTGTATATATGTCTGCCAGGGCAATAGTACATATGCCTTTGGAGATGCTTCTAAGTTATGCAGAGAAGCCGACAATAATTCTTGAACTTTGTTGTCAGGATCCAGTTTCATTTAAGAGCCAAACCAACAGCATCAAAACACTTGGCCATGATTAGCCACAATCCAGCCGGTGAGAAAAGCATGCACAACTAGCCATTGGGCGGTAAATTTTGTGGAAATAAAGCTATCTCAGTACACTCTGTTGTGTCCTGGTTTAGGGTATATACTTTCACTGGAAAAATAATAGTAATGAAGAAGTTCTATCTTTTTTTCTGCACGTCTCTTAATTCATTACATAGTGAAATAAAACAGATAGTTACTATTGTTATTTAGAGAAAAAATGTAGACTAAAATTTATATCATTAGTTACCATGTATAAAAATACAACTCCAATTTATATATTTTATTTCCATTGAAAATATAAAATTGTAAGAGTATTTTTTAGTTGCAATGATTTTTAAAATAATGCACTGTAAAATTAAGTAGCAGCCTAAAATTTGAACCCTACATCATAGAACCTAGCTCTGCCTATTGAAATCTTTTTTTTGGTGAGGGGGAGGCGGGGTAGCGACCAAGTCTTACTCTGTTGCCCAGGCTGGAGTGCAATGGCATAATCTCAGCTCACTGCAACCTCCACCTCCCAGGTTCAAGTGATTCTCCTGCCTCCATTTCCCGAGTAGCTGGGATTACAGGTGCGCGCCACCACACCCGGCTAATTTTTGTAATTTCAGTAGAGTTGGGGTTTCACCAAGTTGGCCAAGCTGGTCTTGAACTCCTGACCTCAGGTGGTCCACCCACCTTGGCCTTCCAAAATGCTGAGATTACAGGCATGAGCCACCACACCTGGACTTGAAATCTAATTTTAAGTTTACTTATCCTGTTCAGTAGGATAGGATATTTGACACACAATGCTTTAAACATTTATAAGTTATTGATCTATACAAGTAATTTTAATGTATTATATGCATGTATATTGTTTTTAATAAATATAAATTATCTTAATTTTTTCTTCAATATGATTTTTAAAATTATGTAGGCTCGTGCGTGGTCACATAAATGATGCAGGAGCATCTCAAGCTCACTGACTTGGTGAGCAAGGGTGTGAGTTAAGTGGAAGCAGAGCTGTGCATTGGAGAGGAGAGGAGCCAGCATCTTTGAGCGCCTATTATGGCACATGTTTAACATTGCTTACTTTAGTGCTCACAAGAACCCCACCAGGAGGACATCTTTTATCCCTGTACTGATTTATATTTTGAGATTCAGGAAGATTGGATAAATTGCTCAAATTGACAGGGCTGGCAAATTGTAAAGCCAGGTCTAATTAAAAAGTTATTCTTTTTATTATTCCACATAATCATCTGATAAACAGAAAGTAAAGCAGACTGTAATCTCTTCAAAAATAGAAGCTCTGCTCAAAGCACTATTGTGTATTTTCTATGCCTGTTCTTATTCACTCATTCATTCATTTGCTCATTCAACAAGCCTGCATTCAGTGACTACTCTGAGCTAGGCACTGTGCTAGGCCCTGGGAATAAAATAGTGATATTTGCAGACTTCAGAGGATTGCAGAAAAGCAAAAAGACAATGAAATATAGTGCAGTTAGTGCTCTACGAGGAGGGGGGTAAAGGTACCAGGGACACTCAGATTTTCCAGATCTAGGAAGGCAACTTGGAGGAAGCAGCATCTAAGCAGAAGCTTTACAAACAGGGACTATACAGGTGCAGGCAATTGGGAGTGCTCTCAGGGACAGTGTTCGTGAAAGAGGATCCTGAATAAGCAAATGCCCAGAATGAAGGAAAGGTCAGGACCAAGAAGGTGGCAGGGAGTGGAGACGATGTTGCGGAGGAATTTACAGACATGTTTAAGGGATTGGAAACAACAGAATCCCATTTGCATTTGAGGATAGTCTCACAGAGCAGAGTACAGAGAATTGATGGAGCAGTAGGAAACGAGGTGAGCAAGAATCCTGGAGTCAGCACGCCAGCTAAGAAAAGTGCTGGTAACCTGCAGTCCTAAGTGGCACTAGGGACTGGGATGTGGGATGGCCGAGTCTGGCGACTGGATGTGATGGAGGGAGAACACACTGTAGGCTACTAGGAAGGTTTGTTACGTTCCTCAGAAATATTGCAAGGAAAACACTGAGACAACTGATACAGCTCAAATCCCATCACACAGAACTCCAAGGGGAAACAATTCTTGTTTTGTTTTTTTCTTGAGATGGAGTCTCGCTGTGTCACCCAGGCTGGAGTGCAGTGCCAAGATCTCAGCTCACTGCAACATCCATCTCCCAGGTTCAAGTGATTCTCCTGCCTCAGCCTCTCCAGTAGCTGGGATTACAGGTGTACACCACCACACCTGGCTAATTTTTGTATTTTTAGTAGAGAAGGGGTTTCACCATGTTAGCCAGGCTGGTCTTGAACTCCTGACCTTAAGTGACCTGCCCACCTCGGTCTCCCAAAGTGCTGGGACTACAGGTGTGAATCACCCCACCCGGCCACGGAAACAATTCTAAATGACCACTCTCCATTGATTAAAATAAAGATTTCTCATAAGTGCTAAAGTATAACTCTTCCATTGAAAAAATAAAAACAAAAACTGCAGCATCCAGAGGGAAAATCTCTAATAATGAAATAATCAAGCATTTTAAGACTTTTATCTTTGAAGGGGTTGGGGAGTTTCAATCTGGCACCCTGGGATTGACAGAGGGGAAATCCATTTTTTCTCTTGGGTGAAGATGCAGTCATTCTATGATTTTGCATTTTCTTGCCTCCCACAGGATGCGATTTACCCCTAGATTAGTGAGCCTGTTAGGTGTCTCCTTATGTTTATGCTGCACCATGCCATGAGCTACTAATTAGTTCCTTTATTAATAAGACTGTCTATGAGATGCACACAGACTGAAGAAGAGCATTCACTGTTTTGGATAATTCAGAGTTGTAAATTATTACTGTACCTGGGACCAAAATATAAACAGGGGAGGGATTACTCTTGGACATTAGCCAGAACCTTTTCAAAACAAAAATATTTCATATATTTCTTGGAGTTCTCATTATAACAGTCAACCCAAATTATTATCAGCCATATTTCATTAATTTTACATGTTAGCGCTTTTTATTCACTTGCAGGGTAGTTTTAATTTTCTTACAGTATTTCTCATTGAAATATTGCAGTGGACTAAATGTCTGTGTTCCCCAAAATTTATGTTGAGACTCTCATCTCAATGTGCTGGTATTTGGAGATAGGACATTTAGGAGGAAAATAGGTCATGAAGGGGGAGCCTCATGAATGGGATTAGTGCCCTTCTAAGAAGAAGCCGGAGAGCTAACCTGCTCCATTTCTGCCACATGATGATACAAGAAGTCCTAGTCTGCAGTTTTAAAGAGGACCCTCATCAGAGCTGAAGCATGTGGGCACCCTGACTTCAGATTACCAGCTTCCAGAACTGTGAGAAATAAATTTCTGTAGTTTATAAGCCACCCGGTACGTGGTACTTTGTTAGAGCAGCCTGAACTGACTATGACAAATGTATAGTCTCCGGTGAGATAAAGGAAGCGTTCCTAAACCTCCTCTACACAGTTTGCCTCTGACTCATAGAACACAGTTGAGAGTTGTTTCATAAAATGTTATTGACTCCAAAGCTTATGGTAAACTAATATAAATACATTCATTTATATCAGTTAACATAATTATAAGGCTTCTATTTAATTACTGGGTACAAAATAACGTAATTGTGTCATCAACGACTGGTTTATTACAGCGTTTTATAGCTGTATTTAAAACAGTTTTGAGTTTATCTTCTTAAGTATACTATGCCACTATTCCAATGTCAATTTTATATTTGACATAATATAGACTGTATTGTTTTATGAACAAACCTTAACATATTAGGTTGTATTACATTAAATATTTATTTTTGTAGGTCAAAAATGGTCAAGGATCACCAGTTTCATATGGCTCAAATCTAATCTTTCCATGTATTTTTTAAATCCCTTTCCATTATCAGGAACCACTGCCACCCAATCATTAAGTAAAATGCCTAAAGCAAGTAACATCCATATAGTATATATCCCATATGTTATCCCCAATGTCATTTTTTAACTCTTGTTAAAAGTAGTTCACCAATCCCTAAGAATTAACTTCACACAGGGGTGCCTGGGTAGATTCAAGGTCCAGAAATATGATTGTGTACATGCTTAAGAGTTTATGATTTGCATCATGCTGCTATAAAGACACATGCACACGTATGCTTATTGCGGCACCATTCACAATAGCAAAGACTTGGAACCAACCCAAATGTCCAACAATGATAGACTGGATTAAGAAAACGTGGCACATATACACCATGGAATACTATGCAGCCATAAAAAATGATGAGTTCATGTCCTTTGTAGGGACACGGATGAAGCTGGAAACCATCATTCTCAGCAAACTATCGCAAGGACAAGAAAACCAAACACTGCACGTTCTCACTCATAGGTGGGAATTGAACAATGAGAACACTTGAACACAGGAAGGGGAATATCACACACCGGGTCCTGTTGTGGGGTGGGGGGAGGGGGGAGGGGGGAGGGATAGTATTAGGAGATATACCTAATGTAAATGATGACTTAATGGGTGCAGCACACCAACATGGCACGTGTATACATATGTAACAAACCTGCATGTTGTGCACATGTACCCTAGAACTTAAAGTATAATATATATATATATATATATAAAGAGTTTATAATTTTCACTAAAAGAAAGAATAAAGACTGGTCTGTTTTACAGTAAATTCTGTGTTTGAATAAAACTTCAAAGGGCAATTGCTGAACAGAAATGTCCTATTTACTAATCAATGCCTTTCAAAACAAAAGAGAAGAAAACGCTACGAAAATTGTCCACCAGCAATGGCTTCAATGGAGTATATGAAAAAAAAACAGGCTCTTCTTGGGAAAATAGGAAGATCCATGAATTTTAATTTGAGAACCTGGTTTGTCCAGGTTTTATTTCACTCCCTTCAAAAGTGAGAATAGTTTGGTCACTTCTCTCTCAAAGCAGCTGGAAGGCCTGCAGAGGACAGCAAGACCTCAGATGTAGAGATGCTGGCACACTGAACCCTTGCACTGCTGAGATCCAAGAAGGCGGTCACATCTGCTGAGGACAGAGGTCTCTGAGGGGCTAAGGGATGCCATAATTTGCTGCTGTAGCTAGAATACCAGGTGTTTCACAAAATCTTTAGGTAGAAACTCTTGCCGTTTATACCTTTTATGAATTATATTTATATGAAACTCTATACTTGTTTAGCAATAGAAGTAGCTTGAATTTCTAGATTTGTTCTATCCATATGTGCATTCTCAGTCCTTGAAAACCCTGAGAAAGAAAAAAGAAAGTTTATAAATACAAATTAGACGAGGTAGTCCTTGCCCATAAAGGGTGTATATTCTACTTGGACAGAAAAGATGAATATACATGAAAGAATTACAGAATACATCTCCTTACACAATTCCCCTCTTCCCTAAGGGCATTCATTATTACAATACACTTATATAGCACCTCCTTTCCAATAGCCCAAACACCGGCTGTAGAACAAACTGTTGAATAAATACTTGTCACAATCCCCTTTTAACAAGTGAGTCCATCTGGAAAACCAATTCAGGTCCTTCATTCTAATCAAGAACTCTTCTGATTTTGGGATCTACTTTAATCTTTTTATGATAGGGCAATACTTCAGAAACTAAGAAAATAAAGCTGGTAAAGAATTATATTAATGACAGTTTCATTCTCATTCATTAAGCATATCATGTGCCCTTGAACTAGTGTTTTAGATATTCTCTATACCTCTTTAGTATTTACAATGTTATTTGCAAAGTGTTGCTCAAAAAAGACACTGAGGCAGAGTCTGAAGCAGCAACTTTCCCTAGGTTACAGAACAGTAGGGGCCTCAAGTCCATGTTCCATCTACTACACCAACATGTCTCTCAAATGTCAGTTACTAGAGAAGCCAGAGAATGGAACATGAAAATTGTTTGCATGTCCATGAAAGCCTGAACCACCCTTCCCACCCAAAGTTTTCAGTTTCTAGAAAAAATCTACAACAGAAAAGAAAAATGCACAATACACCAATCCGACAGGATTTACCATCACTCCTCCCTCTGCCTGGGTCATATGGAACCAAGGATACTCTTTTATAGTGTTTTGCTGAAGCTCAGGCTGTCTTGTCCCTGGTAAAGTTGTCCTCTTCCCCTTGTCTCAGATCTTCAGAGGGCCTCCAGGCCCTGTTGCACAACCTTCTTCTCTGTGAGGCCGGTGACCATCTGCTCACCATCCTTCGAACCAAAGCCCATTCATACACAGCCATTTGGGCCACTGGAATGTTGACACCCAGTCTTTTCCTCTTCAAACTCAATTGCAATGTATTTTTAGTTGCGTGGATCATATTTTTCAACACTTGAGTCATTTTTGTGTCTCTGCTTATTTTCCTCCTATTTCTCCATGTTGTGTAATATTCCTTTGAGTTATCTTTTCCCAAGGAACTCAAAGAACTTGATGATTCAGCCCTACACCCACACACCGCGTGAGGCAGGAGACTCTCCCCCTTGCTTTTCTGAGGTACAAAACTGGCTCAGGTACAGCTCTATTTTTCCAGCTGTCAAGCAGCAGCTGACCAGATTTTTTTCTATGCACTAAAAATTGACACGCAGCGAAGTGTGCTGTGGTGTGGTAGGGTGAATACAGGGTCTCAGAAGACCACAAAGGCAAGACAGAATCATGGATCTCACAGAGTAGCAAAGACCCTATGCAGAGAGACAAACTTAACAATTTTCATATGTCCAGGGTCCAAGCTAGCTGCTAGAAATAAGTGGAATAAAGCCTAATCCCTGCCCATCAGGAAGGAAATGACACAATGAATCAGCATTTATTCACTCAGTGAGTCAGTAAACACTTAATAAGCAATTATTATTGTGCCAGATATTAGTGTAGGCCCTAGGAGTATATCAGTGAACAATAGAGACAAAATCCTTGAATATTACTGGATAATAGTAGATAATTATATGGCTCTGGAGTCAGGCCTCATGGGTTCAAATACTTGCTGTGTAATACTGAGAAGAGTATGTGCCCCTCTGCACCTCAATTTCCTCATCTACAAAGCAGGGATGATAAAGGTACCTACTGCATGGGGCTGTTATGAGGACTAAATGAACTATTAGAAGTAAAGAGCTTACCGGAATGTCTAGCACCTAGCACGGCGTCCATGAATCTTAGCAATTATTACATTATATAATTGCATTACAGAGTGATGAGTGCTTTGTTAAAAAGCAGTGAGGCACAAGTCTGTTTGAGAGCACAGAAGCCATGCACCTTGCTAGGGCAGTGGGTGGGCAAAGCTTCTTGGATGAGATGGCACTGGAGTTGTGATCATTGACTAGGACCTTAGCCAAATGAAAAACAAAGGGAATGAACTCCAGGTGGAGGAAACATTACGTTTGAAGTTTCAAAAGCAAAAGAGAGCAAAACAGAGATTGCATTTCAATTCTTAGAAATGAATGCATGTAGCTTAGTGTGTAGGTGGTGGGATGTTGGGGAGGAGCCATGAGAAGGAAGGCTAAGCAGAGACCAGAACAGGATAAGGGATTTGGATTTGATCCTGCAGCAGGGGAAGCCACTAGTTTTAAGCAGGAAAGTAATAAAGGCTGCCATGGAAAGAAATGACAAAAGGAGAGGCCAGTTAGATGGGCTGGGCGATGACCTGGTCTGGAAGAGAGGAAGGCCTGAGCAAAGGTGGAAGAGAGACCATAGAGAGATGTGGACAATGAAAAGGGAGATTAGAGAGGTCTGTGTGTGGGATAAGGAGTGAGCAGGTATCAAGGAGGACTCCTGGGTTTCCGGCTTGGGCCATGTGGTGGTGATACTCTCATGGAGGGAGAGCATGATGCAGAAGGACCTAATTTGGTGACTAGTGGGTAGGGGAGTAGTGTTGGTAATTATTAACCCTCTCTGGCTAAATTAGATTTAATAGGCCTATGAGTCATCCAGGTGGGGACCTTCCGGAGGCTCAGACTCCAGAAGAGAGATCCCAGCTAGAGAAATACAAGCAGAAACCATCAGCATAGAGATACATTTGAAGGCTTGGGAGTAACTGAGATGACTCAGTTCTTATCTCATTAAATCTCTGCAACTCTGGGAAGAAGGTTTTTAAAAAACAGCCAAGGGCACATAATAAAGGTTTTTAAAAAACAGCCAAGGGCATATAATTGGATTGCAGACCCAGGCTTGTCTAACCGTAAAGTCTTCACTCGTTTGTCTTCTCCCTACGGCCTTGCAGGTGGCCTGGTGAATGGCTGCAAGAAGAAGCTGTCTCCATGTTGCCAGCTTTGGCACATGGCTGAGTTTACTCTATCCCCAGCGCTGGTGTAGTTTCTAGAAATACAAACAATAGAGCATGGCTGCCACACTCAAAGCGAGGTCAGAGAGACAGAAACTTAACAGATTGTTTTAATAAGATATGCTCAAGGCAGTGAAGGAGATGGGAGCAGGGCACACGTTTGGGACAACTTTTGAGAATCGGGAAGGGCTTCTCAGCCTCAAAAGTCCTGATAAAATGCATATGTCAATCCTATCAACCTCAATCAAGTCTGTATATCAGAATAGACGAAGGTTTTCTTTTTTAATAAATTTTATTGTGTATATAAAAGGTATACAATATATTATGAGATACATACATATAGTGAAATGGTTACTCTAGCAGAACAAATTAACATATCTTTTCATCTTACATAGTTACCAGTTCCCATCATGGCAAAAGCAGCTATATCTAATCCTTCAGCAAAAATCCTGAATGCAATACACCAGTATTAACTAGCGGCCTCAGGTTGTATATTAAATCTTTCAACTTGTTCATCCTACATTTGCTACTTTATGTCCTTTGACCTACATCTCCCTATTTTCTCCCCATCCCCAAACCTGGTCACCACTGTTTTAGTCTCTATCTCTATATATTGCATGCCGTCACTTATATATGGAATCTTAAAAAAATGAAATAGGTTAGAATAGATGAAGTTTGATAGCAGAGAAAGGGAGGAAGAGGTTGGGCCTTTGGAGGGGGACTGTTTGGAAGGAAATACTACAGAAGGGGATTCTTGGCATAGAAGAGACATTGAAAAAGAGATGACAAGGCCTAGGAGGGAAACAGGGCACTTACAGCATGGAGCCAGGAGGACCACTACACTCTGAACATCAGATCCATAGCCCAGTGGATTAATGTGGTCTCCAGGAATTCTAATCTCCTCCCTCAGCTTCCTCTGGAAAATGCTTACGTGGGGTTGGGGTTGGGGGCAGTAAAGCCTAATTATCTCAGACTTAGTCTTGCGTTGTTTGGCTAGAAAGCTCAGGTGGTTTAACAACCGTAAACTGGTTTGTAAACTGTAATCCTGGAGATGTTCCTGATTTGTTCAAATTGATATTCCCAGGACATTTCCTGGCATAGTAACTTCTCAATAAGTATGAGTCATCCTTCAGCTTCTCCTGAGATCACTTTTAGTGTATCTGCCAACATACTAACGCTAATACTCCGGTGGATATATCAGAGAGTCTTAAATATAAATATACAAATATTTCTAATGAAATCCTCAAAAAGTAGACATTGGAGCATGGGTGTTTTTTCTGGTCCCCATCAAAGTAAAGCTTTCAACCAGCTCAGTAACAGGGTTTTTATGTGTAGGATTTCTTTTGAAAGACATTGGCTAAGTCTTTTACCATCTTCCTGCATTTCCGAGCATCTTTGACTATTATGGCTACTGTAGTCAAATAGCAGAGACACATCATCTGAATTATTAAAATAGTGTGGCTGAAAAGGGTGAGATAAATAATGGTAACACAGCTGTAGGTGTGGTTGAAAACAACAGAGACCGATGAATGAGACATGTTTGTTGCCAAAACACTGGAGTGGAACAATTATTATCAATGGTGTCTTAAATGTGTAAGACCTTCCATGGCTGCATCCCCATTTCGCATTGTGGAAATAAATGAAAACCACCCAAATGAGAACAAATAGGGTTATTTTTTCAAGGTTTACTGTAGCAAGGGAGTCAGTCACCATCACTTAGCATGTGGCAGAGATTCAAAGGCAGGAAGGGCAGGGGGAAAGATTTATAGAGAAAACAGGAAAGGCTTCAGGTGTGCTCTGATCAAAGCCTGTTGGCATAAGAAACAGGAGGTAGGTTAATTAAAAGCAGGACATCTGACGAGATTGGTGTGGGGAGCATAGAAATCTTTTTCTGGTCCTGAGTTAGAAGCAAAGTTTACAATCCTGACTATTCTGGGCTGATTGCAGTAGAGGTTGTGGGGCAGAGTCCAATTGTCAGGTACAGTCTGGTCACTGACTGTTTGCATATTCAGTCTCTCAGCATTAAGATTTCAGAGATGAGACTGGGTGTGGTGGCTCATGCCTGTAATCCCAGCACTTTGGGAGGCCAAGGCAGGCAGATCACTTGAGGTCAAGAATTCGAGACCAGCCTGGTCAACATGGTGAAACCCTATGTCTACTAAATATACAAAAACTAGCTGGGAGTGGTGGCAGATGCCTGTAATCCCAGCTACTCGGGAGGCTGAGGCAAAGAATCACTTGAACCTGAGAGGTGGAGGTTGCAGTCAGCCAAGATCACACCACTGCACTCCAGCCTAGGCAACAGAGTGAGACTCCGTCTCAAAAAAAAAAAAAAAAAAAAAAAAAGATTTCAGAGATGAGCTTTCCCAGAATGAACTCAGTATTTCTATCATGTGCTGGAAGCAGCACTCTAAAAGAGCAGTGATACTCAGCTGATCCTGAGTCACTGACACGTTCGTGCTGGAAGTGCGTGTGTCTCCAGAGCATGCATTCTGAATAAGGGCAATATTGCCCCCAAGGAATGAAAATTGGTTATTGAGGCCAAAAGCATCACTCTCCCTACAAGTGAAGCATAGAATATATATATATATATATATTCCAGATAGTGCATAAACATAAATACAATATAGTATATCTGTGGTATTAAAATTTCATGGAGGATGAGTAGGAGAAAAAAGTTTGAAAAATGCTTGGGTCAGGGAGGTTAGTGTAGAGAATAAATTAAAAAAAAAAAGAAAGAAAGAAACCCTGAGAAACAGCCTGCAGAACCTATGTAAATACTTCCACCCAAAACTATATTTTTCAGCCGAGAAGCCAAACAGTATCTGACCATTCCCATTGGACTGCATTTGCCTTGTAATTTCTGGTTCTCCAAACATCCTTCCAATTGGTTCTTTTTCTATTTGAGGGACTACAACTATTGTCATTTCTTCTCTCAAAGCATGAGGAATCTCACCAGAATAAAGGTATTATTTGCATACACTGTAGCAAAAGCTACTATGCGGTGTCACTAGGAAGACCCAACTTCCCATGTATTTATTGTTTTCCCTCTTATATCTCCTTTATGAAGAGTAACTCAAGCAGCAGAAACAAAATGCCAGTTCAAAAGAGATATGATGTGAGTAGTTAAGTCATACTCTGCCATCTTGCCAAGAAAAAGGGGAGTCCTAGATGAATAATTTTAAGTTCTATGTTTAATTCACTAAAATTACATTATAAGCTTTAGATTACTCTGGTTAAAAAAAACTTTACACTGAAAAATGGTTAAGACGGTAAATGTTATGTGTATTTCACCACTATTTTTTAAAAAAGAAATGGATGACAGACATTTTTCACTCTAATCCAATAATAAGCATGAACTCTTTTTTCCTTGATTATTGTTATTCACAAATCAGCACACATAAAAATTAAGAGGTCCTCTTACATATGGTTTTCTGATTATGTGATCCACCCCTCAAGAAAAAGTAAATGTTCCCTGGCTTGGCAAATTAGCTGTCTCTTTTTAGTATAGTTTGAGGCCTGCCTCCAGCCCTGTTCTTGTCCTTGCTACTGGCCCTTGCTACTTCTTTCCTTAAATCATTGCAACTACAGTGCAGCCCCACCACTCCACCCCTCACCCCAATCCCTGTCTTATAAACACATACTACTGAACGAGTGAAGGATGTGCACACCAGCAAAAGGAAAAACGGCCAGTATCCACGCTGACTCCAGATATGCTCTCAGAGTCTGCCATGCTGTTGGCACAACCTGGCCACCCTGTGGACTGCTAACCTGTGCTGCTGCGCCTATTGCCAATGGACATATACTTGCTGCCTTATGACAGGCTATTCATCTTCCTACTAAAATGGCCAATGTTCATTGTCCCGCCCACACTAAGGACACTGATAGTGTATCTTAAGGAGATGATAGGGCAGACAAGGCTGTTAACTATGCAGCCAAAAACAGGCCCCCTGATCCTTTTTCCACCCAATTTATAAACTTGCCTTTATCTTTGGCTGATGTTAATGATCATCAGATGGGACATATAGATATGTGCAGATACAGGATGATTAAGGTTCTAAAAGATAATTGGGATCTACAGTTGCCCTGGGAGCACTATTTTCTAGTGCATTACTTGTAACTCTCACCAAATCTCTGGAGGAAACCAACATTACTGAGCAAGTTCTCCAAGGTGCACACTTCCCTTGCAGAACTCCAGATAGACTTTATATATTCACTTCCAGCTTTAGGCTTTTCTCTCTGTTTGGTTATTGTCTGTATGTGTAGTGGGTGGACTGAATGCTATTGGACTAGACATGCTAACACCACAACAATGGTGAAGAAATGAGTAACAGATTATTCCTTGCTTTCGCATCATTTTATGGACTGAATCAGACTAAGGAACTCATTTTACAGCAGAGATAAACCACTTGCTTGCAAAAACTCTGAGGTATTCACTAAAATTTCATACCCCATACTATCCCCAATCCTGAAGGCAAATCTATACATTAAACAGACTTTAGGAAAAGTTTTTAGAGAAACTGGACTTAAATTGCCAGAAGCATTACCTCTGGCCTTTATAAAAATGCAAAATACTCCAAATAGAAGATATGGATTAACCTCTTTTGAAATAATATTTGGCTACCCTATGCCTACTGGCATCTCTAAACCTTCCAATTCCTAGGTTGAATAGACTCTATGTGGATTTAGGTAAACAATGTGATGCTGTGTCTAGCTATGCACAGGCACTCACTGATATACTTGGAGCATATCATCATCAGGTAAAAAGGATGTGGCCTCTGCCAACTGACAAGCCTTGCTATCCTTTTCAACCAGGAGACTGTGAGTCCATCAACATTTTTAGAGAAAAGCACACACTGTCATTTCACTGGGAAGGCCCTTATGAAGTACAGCTGAATATCTATGCTGCCATTAAAAGAAAAGCCTTCCTGGATTCACACAAGCGACACCAAACTCGATCCTGATCAGCACTTCCAAGTCAATTGAAAGATCACCCCTACAGGTGACCTTAAAATAAGGATTACCAGGGCTAATTCCCTGGCCCCAGAAGCAGACGGCATTTTTTTCAAAGTAGACAGCTTTTCCCAAGACCAGGGACGAAGAAATTTCCCTCCCACCTATTTTCTCCCCGTTTTAGGTCTCCCTAATACTCTTCCTGAAAACAAACAAACAAGCAAACATACAAAAATCTCTTTTTTGGTGACAAATGCTTCCCACCCCCATTTGTTGGTAGCCTACTTTAAAAGCTGACTGAAGATTGTCTCCCTCTAACTATTCTCCCTCTGCTCCTCCACTATGACCTTTCTTCAAACTGTGTCCGCTCTCATTAGCCCTCACTATTTTTCCAACAGGTCAGGCATAGACTCAGCATCCCTTTGTACCAGTCTTCCAAACCCTGGCTCTGATAATTAATCAATCTGACTATTGATTATGTCAACATCTAGATTATGCAAAGAAAAACCCTGAACTTATTTTTGTTCCTGCCAATGCAAGTGTCCAGTGGATCAAGTTTGGAGAATGAATGTATGTCAAGGTGTGGCATTCACCACCTAGACAACAACAACACATTATTTTTCCATTCAGTGAGTCAGTTGGACACAGAGGAATCTCTGTAAGAGCTCGAAGACTGTCCTTGCTCTAGTAAAGTCATTAGAAAGGAATTTTTCCCTCTCCAGTATAAGCAGGGATAACGCTGGACTTTTCTTAAGTAACATACCAATGAGGCATTGCAGTCAAAGCCTGTGGTTTGATTCCACCCATGGCACCCTTAAGCCTTTCACGAAGGTCATAAGCAGTTCTGACACTGACTCTTATGGTACAAACACTTGCCAAATCACCAGATGTTATATAAACTTCCAGAGTCAGCCTTGTGTAACTTGGGAAAACTCATTAGGCTAGCAGACACCAAAGATTACAAATAGATTGATCAAAATTCTTGACTGACTTGGCTTAATAAAATTAAGCCTTATATCTGCCCAAACTGAACTAACGGCCTCCTATATCAGATATTTCACAACCTTTTGCATTCCTATGGACTGACAGAATTCATGGAGGATGGAGATGAGCAGATGTCAATATGCTAGAAGACAAAGTGCAATAAACCCCAACCTGTGGTGTCACATATTCCACTCTGACCTTATTTGTGAAAAATACTGGCCTTTTTTCTTGTGTGGTAACAAGGTATATAAACAATTCCCACCTAGATGGCCCAGGCAATGTGGACTCAGATATTTAACACCTCTGTCTCCAGGTACCCTACTGTAAATGCTAGCCAAATTACAAACTTGAGCTCTTTTGTTTTATAAAGTGGTACCATACAAACATACTAGATGTACTATTCAAAACTCACTTTTATATCACAACTCCAAGTTCTTTTCAATATTGAGAGCTTCTTTCCCAAGCATTGGAGTTTATGACATTAAAAAAGCAATTCTAAATATTTCCATAGTTATAGAATGAGAGCTCAATATTTCTATGAAAGCACTGAAAGCACTCCAGTCAGAAGTTGATATTTAGTCATGGCTATATTTCAGAATCCCCATGTCCTGGATGCATTGACAAACACTGGAAAAGAACAGTGCTTCTATGTAAATCCTTGGGGAAAAATAGAGCCTAATCTGCACCATTTAAAAGACAAGACAAATATTCTTCATCAAATAAATAAGGCTAAACCATTTTATTGGATAGAACTTTTCCCAGGATTAGGAGGCTGGTTTAGTGGAGTGTGGGGAACAATGTTTAGATTGGCTGTTTCCTGGTTTGCAAATCCTTTATGACACAGCTACTAACTTGCCATTTCTTTCCACAGCCACCACCTCAGCTTTTAATGCTGGAAACGTCTAGTGAAGTTTCAGACAGGGGAAATGAAGGAATGAAAGACATGTCATCCCAAAATATGCCAAATTGGTATATTGATTATTTCAAGTTGAAAGCATTGGGAGAATTGTAGCCTCAGTAAGGGCTAGTTAGCCTGTCTTTTCCTGCTTGTGGCAAGCCATAGATTCCTCTGGGAAGAATATTTCTTGCTGGAGCAAGAAAATAGAAATATTTCTTACTGTGGGAGGAATATTTTCTTACTGGAGCAAGAAAATAGCCCTTGTCAACAGAGACTGGTGATAGGAGGCTGCAATGAACCTGAATAAACATACTTAATGAAGTAGTCCTTATCTTCCAGTAGGTTTACATCCTACCCTCATGTATCTCCTAGTGACTCCCCTAGAAATGTACTGCTCTTAGTCAGATTCCCTTTGTCCTGTGATTTCTTCTCAGATTTGTCATTCTTTGTCTAAAAAGTATGAAAGTATCTTGCTTTGGCCACTTCAGACTTCAGTCTCTTATGAAGATCCCCATGTACATGAAAAACCAATAACATCTGTTTACTTTTCTCTTGTTAATCTGCCTGATATCAATTTGGTTTCTAGATTCAGCTCTATGGCTGAATCTAGAAGAGCTACATAAGAGCTACAGGGGGGTTGGAGGTGATCTCTGGCTCCCCTACCCTGCCACCACATGTAGCCCATGTTCACAGCTTGGAGAACACTAAGGAGGAGACATCGTTGTAGCTACAGACACTTTGTGAGAATCAGGCTCCACGGGTTTCAAACACGTTCTCTTCATTAAGTCATATTTTTTTTCTTAAGTCAGGGGCTAATATAAGCAAATTCTTCAAATTAAAAAACCCACAGAATATCCAAAGGATACCATCCAAAGAGGAGCACAAAAATGCCCTTACCCCTTGGGTGGGTTCTAGTCTGAAAGGTAGAAAAAGCACTCCTTTACGGAGTGCTGAGTGCTAGAACAATCCCTCATTTGGTATTACTGATAATTGGGGCAAGGAAAGCACCATGACCATAGCTGAGAAACAGTTTTTAGAGTTATATTTTAACAAGAATAAATAAGCATGGTTTACATGCTTGTACAACAAACTTTGCAGAGAGGCACTTACCCAATTAATTTTCTAACACCAAGAGTTTACTGACTCTCACCCCAATTTAAGTTCTTCCCTTTCTCATTCCATCCAACAGACACTACTGCCTTTTTTTTTTTAATCTGAAGTATAAGTCTGATTGGGTTTCTTTCCCAGGTAAAATTTTAGTGGCTCCTTGGTATATACTGAATATTGAACTTAAGACAAGAATATGTTCATGACCAACTTTCATTTCCCAATACTTTCTAGAATACTCTATATCCTGGCAAAGTGCAAGTAATACATATTCCCTAAAGATCTTCCAGCTTTCTTACTCAAGCCCTTATATGTGTTATCCCTTGGGCCTGAAACTTCCTTTCATCTATCAAAATCCATAGGATGATCTAGCTAGCTAGTTGTCATCTATTAATACGTATCTCTTTGTAGAAATAAATTTTGTTAAAGGTTGGTTCAACCTGGAACACAAGCAGGGTAATCTTCTCAATTATGGTTGGTAGGGAAAAGAGAAAATAAAACAGAAACAGATGGTGAAGATAACCTGGAAGATGCGAGACTTGATCTTCAGTCCAAAGGATGTGAAATGTGGGGTTTGGCACTAAGGCAGCAGGAAGTCATTCCCACACAGGTAGAGCAGCGTTCTCTGATTAGGTGGAGGGCAAATGTTCACTGATCAAAGGAACAAATAAGTACCCTTGTACTGTCCTTTACTTAACCTTCAGAACTGAGGGCAAGAAGTAAATCTGTTCCTTTCCCTCCCTGTTCCCCACCACTCCTCACCTCCCCACCCTCCACCCTGCCATCTCTCCACATATGAGATCCTATTTCTTTCTGTCTTCTAGTTGCAGCCCCCAAGAACACAGAGAAAGATTTGATCTTAACTTTTCTTCAGTTATCATTTCATTTTTTAATTTATTTAACCAACAGTTACTGACTGCTAATATATTTAAGGCACTTTACTAGGCACTGGGGAGAATGATGGATGAGAAGATAAAGGAATAAAAGGAATGTTTCCAGTCTCCATAAGGAGACAGTTTAGCAAATAATAAGTACTATAAGGAGTTGCCTGTTTATGTGGCTCTTTTTCAAGTTCCCCCTCCCTCTATCCATTCTCCACCCTTCTCTTCCCTGCATTGCACAGCCTTGCAGGTTGATCCCTGAATGTACATTTGCTATTAGCCAGGCTCCTTAGCCCTCTGTCTTTATTGGGCTCAGCAGATGGGAGGAACCAGCAAGATACTGAAGGGAGAGAAGAGAAAGAGACTGAGGTATTTACTCCTTAAGCTTTTTATCTGCTTTATTGTGCTGCAATCTGGCAGTGGCTGTATCCCTCCAAGGCTACAGTTCACCCTAGGTAACCCCAACTCCAGGACTCAGGTTCTCAAAAGGGGATATTGCCATAAACAGTGGCAGGAACAATATGATAATCAGGGCTTTTGACTTCTATGGTGGTGGCTCATTTATCACGAGATACTTAAGAATGAAGTCAGTAGGTAGCATTCTAAATTATAGCTTGATTTAAATGATCAAAAGAATTCTAGGTGTAACGGGCAGAAATTTGACTTAAGTTTTCATAGTAGTAATAAATGGCCTCTCATCAAGTTCTCAGACTCAAAGCAGTTAATAGACCCAGAAAACCTTGTTTGAAATGGAGGTCAGATCTTTTTCAGGAGGGACTCTGAAATGCTGTCACAGTACACACCTGACATGTGACTTATAGCCAAGTTTGAAAACGCCCCATGAAAAGGGACATTCTCAGACCTCCCTGGAGTTATTAAATATGGGCCCTGGGTTTATGCCAATTTTTATGGAGTTAAAAACATCACTGTTGTCCTGCTTTATGTTAAGTTTCCAATTGCTACAGTAACAAGTTACCATAAACTGAGTGGCTTAAAACAACATAAATCTATTAACTTACAGCTCTAGAAGTCAGAGTCTGAAATAGGTCTTCCTGGGCTAAAATCAAGGCATCACCAAGGCTCTGTTCCTTCTGGAGGCTCTAGCGGAGAATCTATTTCTTTGCTTTTCCCAGCTCTTAGAGCCTGCCTACATTTCTTTGCTCATTTATCCCCTGACCGAGGAAGGGACATTAAGGTAGATAGGAAAGACCAAGTGGAAGACTCTGGTACTGTCCCTGCACAACAATATGGAAAACTAAAAGTAATACTGCATCTCTAAGTGCAGAAATTAGTGCCACTACGTAAAAATCTGAAAGACGCAGAGGTGCTATTTCCCCCATCCCATACTTAATTAACTTTCCCATTTAGCTTGTGCAAAACTAGGATGGATTATGGAAAATAACTCAGTTGCCATTTCAGATGTTTAACTTTACTGAATCAAACAACATGGACATCTGAGCTGTTCACCTGCAAACACTTTTTTCCTTGAGTCAAATTAGTAAGAAGTATCTAAAATACTTTGCCTTCACCTGGAAGGAACAGCAGTGTATTTTCACTACCTTATTCCAGGGCTATGTCAACTCTTGCTTTCTGTCATATTAAAATCTCCCAAGACCTTGAGCATCTTGCCATCCCACAGACCCACATTAGTCCACTGCATTGACAACTATGCTACATGGACTTGATGAACAAGAAATAGCAAGTTCCTTACATGCTTTAGTAAGACAAATGTGGACACAGGGTAGAGAATAAAATCCGTGGAAAATTTGCAGAGTTTCAAGGGATTCAGTGGTCTGGAACATGTCAAGGTATCCTTTCTAATGTGAAAGACAAGTCACTACACCTTGTACATCCACCATGAAGAGGAGCACTATTTGCCAGAACTCTTTGGATTTTTGAGACACCATATACTATGCTTGGCTATACTTCTCCAATCATTTACTCAGTAACTTTAAAGGCTGCCTGTTTTGAATGGATCCTGAAGCAAAAGAGGGCTCTGCATGTTTAGGCTATAGTGCAAGTTGTACTTGGATCTTATGACCTAACAAGCACAATACTTATTTAAAATGTATGTGGCGGCTGGAGACACTGTATGAAGCCTCTGGCAAGCCCCAGTGAGAGAATCACAGAAGATATATGACTCTTAGAGCAAAGTCGTATACTCTTTGCCAATTTATTAGTTATCTATTGTTGCATAATAAATTACTTCCAGAACTTTAGGGGCCATCTTGGAGGCTGCCTACAATAACCAGTGACAATTCACTACTTAAAAAGCGGCATCTCTCTTGCTACTGGGATCCTGTAGAGACTGAAAGTGTGATCATGAATCAAGTATATTCATTCATTCACTAGGGCTGCTATAACAAAGTACCACAAACTGGGTGGCTTAAACAACAGAAATTTATTATCTCTCAGATCTAGGAGCTATAAGTCCAAAATTAATGCATCACAGGATTGGTTCCTCCTGAGGACTATGAGACAAAGAAAGATCCACTGTGATACGGTTTGGCTGTGCCCTCACCCAAATCTCATCTTGAATTATAGCTCCCATAATTCCCACATGGTGTGAGAGTGACCCAGTGGGAGGTAATTGAATCATGGGGTACAGGTCTTTCCCGTGCTGTTCTCATGATGGTGAATAAGTCTCACGAGATCTGATGGTTTTATAAAGGGGAGTTCCCCTACACAAGCTCTCTTGCCTGCCACCATGGAAAATGTGACTTTGCTCCTCATTTGCCTTCAGCCACGATTGTGAGGCCTCCCCAGACATGTGGAACTGTGAGTCAATTAAGCCTCTTTCCTTTATAAATTACCCAGTCTTGGGTATGTCTTTATTAGCAGTGTGAGAACAGACTAATACAGTAACCTGGTACCAGGAGTGGGGTGCTACTGTAAAGATACCCAAAAATGTGGAAAGGACTTTGGAACCTGGTAACAGGCAAAGTGATATGGACAATAAAGTCCAGGCTGAGGTGGTCTCATGCAGATGAAGAACTTGTTAAGAACTGGAGCAGTGGTGACTCTTGCTATGTTTTAGCAAAGAGACTGGTGGCAGTTTGCCCCTGCCCTAGAGATTTGTGGAACTTTGAACTTGAGAGAGATTCTTTAGGGTATCTGGCAAAAATTTCTAAGCAGCAAAGCATTCAAGAGGTGACTTGGGTACTGTTAAAAGCATTCATTTTTATGCATTCACAAATATATGGTTTGGAATTGGAACTTATGTTTAAAAGGGAAGCAGAGCATAAAAGTTTGGAAAATTTGCAGCCTGATGATGCAATTAAAATGAAAACCCCATTTTCTGAAAAATTCAAGCTAGCTGCAGAAATGAGGAGCCAAATGTTAATCACCAAACAATGGGGAAAATGTCTCCACGGCAAGTCAGAGGACTTCACGCAGCCCCTTCCATCACAAGCCAGGAGGCCTAGGAGGCAAAAAAGATTTCATGGGCTAGGCCAAGGGCCTTGCTGCTTTGTGCAGTCTCAGGACTTGGTGCCCTGTGTCCCAGCTGTGGCTAAAAGGGGCCAATGTAGAGCTCAAGCCATTGCTTCAGAGAAGCAAGCCCCATGCCTTGGCAGCTTACATGTGGTGTTGGGCATGTGGGTGCACAGAAATCAAGAATTGAGGTTTGGGAACCTATGCCTAGATTTCAGAGGATGAATGGAAACTCCCAGATGCCCAAGCAGAGGTGTAGTATAGGAGCAGAACCATCATGGAGAACCTCTACTAGGGCAGTGCAGAAGGGAAATGTGGGATATGAGCCCCCACACAGAGTCTCCACTGGGGCACTGCCTAGTGGAGCTGTGAGAAGAGGGCCACCATCCTCCAGCCCCCAGAATGGTAGATCCAGGGACAGCTTGTTCCATGTAACTGGAAAAGCCACATATACTCAACGCCAGCCTGTGAAAGCAGCCAGGAGGGGGCCTGAACCCTGCAGAACCACAGAGGCAGAGCTGCCTAAGACCATGGCAACCCACCTCTTGCATTAGCATGACTTGGATGTGAGACATGGAGTCAAAGGAGATAACTTTGGAGCTTTAAGATTTGCCTGCCCTGCAGGATTTCAGATTTGCATGGCACCTGTAGCTCCTTCATTTTGGCCAATTTCTCCCATTTGGAATGGTTGTATTTACCCAATGCCTATAACCCCATTATATCTAGGAAGTAACTAACTTGCTTGTGATTTTACAGAGTCGTAGGCAGAAGGGACTTGCCTTGTCTCAGATGAAACTTTGGACTGTGGACTTTTGAGTCAATGCTGAAATGAGTTAAGACCTGGGGGACTGTTAGCATGGCATGATTGGTTTTGAAGTGTGAGGACATGAGATTTGGGAGGGACCAGGGATGGAATGATATGGTTTGGCTGTGTCCCCACCCAAATCTCATCTTGAATTATAGCTCCCATGATTCCCATGTATTGTGGGAGGGACCTAGTGGGAGGTAATTGAATCATGGGGGTAGGTCTTTCCTGTGCTGTACTTGTGATAGTGAATAAGTCTCACAAGATCTGATGATTTTATAAAGGGGGGTTCCCCTACACAAGCTCTCTTGCCTGCCACCATGTAAGACATGACTTTACTCCTCATTCGCCTTCAGCCATGATTGTGAGGCATCCCCAGCATGTGGAAGTGTGAGTCAATTAAGTTTCTTTCCTTTATAAATTACCCAGTCTCAGGTATGTCTTTATTAACAGCATGAGAACAGATGAATACACACTGCAAGCTTCTCCTTGGCTTGTAGCTGCCATCTTTTCCTATGTTTCTTCACATGGTTTTCACTCTGTCTCTTTCTGTATCCAAATCTCTCCTTTTTACAAAGTTATCAGTCATATTGGATTGGGGCCCACCCTAGTGACCTCATTTTAAATTGATTAACTAGGTCGTGGAGACACGTGAAGGTCGGTGCGGAGTTTGTCTCTGCAAGCGTGGTTGTCCTGGGATGGATTCCTCCTGCTCTTCCTCTGCGGCGGGTTTGGGTGCAGTGGACCCGCAGTTGCAGCATTTTCATTGAGGTAGAGACTCAAAAGCAGCGCTTCCGGCAGCTGGTGCACCAGATGACTGAACTTTGTTGGGAGAAGTGCATGGACAAGCCTGGGCCAAAGTTGGACAGTCGGGCTGAGGCCTGTTTTGTGAACTGCATTGAGCGCTTCATTGATACAAGCCAGTTCATCTTGAATCGACTGCAACAGACCCAGAAATCCAAGCCAGTTTTCTCAGAAAGCCTTTCGGACTGATCTCAGGATTACCTCTTTGGAAAAGGAAGGTAGTTCAAGAAATGAAGAGCTGTTGATGGGATGATTGAAGAAACAGCTATGAGAGGACTGGCTCCCATCTTTTGTTACTCTTGGGACATCCTGTCATCTGAGAATGAACAAAGACCAATTTTTTTGTGTGTGAAGCTTAAGGGTCATATGTTTGCTTGTATTTTTTAATGCTAATCTTGTGAAAATAATTGACAGGTGAATGGAAAACTCTATTTAGATGCGTATTACTGTACACGGGACTATGCTTTTCTCAAAGCCCCATTAACTGCTTCCTATAATTTTCATAGTGGGACCACATACATAAAAATCTCTCATTTGTGTGGAGTCATTTTGATTTCAAGGGAGATCCTTGTGTTTTTCAGAAAGGGCAGAAGTGGGGGAAGAATAATTTAGTATCCTTATCTAGTGTTTGATTATCAATGCTGGAGAAAAATATCTGTAAGAGTGTTTATACAGTACACTTCAGTTTTCTTGATGATCTCCCTTTCCTATATGATGATTTGCTTAAATATCCATATTAAGTATAGTCTCAAGGTAAGGTAGGCAGCCTGAGAGTCTAGAGGTCTTTAGTTTTAAAGGAATCTAGCCAGTGAACATAATTCTTATTACTAGACTGCCACAAGGAAGAAATTAACTTACCCTGTATATCAGGGTACAAAAAATTCAATGATGTGCCTAAATAAGTTATAAAGATTTAGGCCAATCATAAGGTAACAGCAGTTTCAGGTAGAGGTGCATGCCTAATGTTAATTAGTGTAGATTCCATTTACTGCATTCTTTTGATCACTGAAATAAAAGCTATATAAGATTCAAAAAAATTGATTAACTCTGTAAAGACCCTATATTCAAATAATGTCACACTCTGAAGTCCTAAAGGTTGGGATTCTAATATATCTTTTGGAGGGACACAATTCAATCCATAACACCAAGTAACTGCACAACCTAGCTACTCTAATGAACTGAGTGTTGCCTAATCCACCACATGATAAAATTGGGCATTTGCAGGAGCATGCTATTATTAAGTGAAAATTGTATCTATATGATAAAGGAGATAAGCCCACCAGGTCCACAAGGCACAAGAAACTCAGACTAGCAGAAAACTTAGACTCTATGATGCCTTCTCCCATTGACTCAATGTCTCTCCCTCAGTGCACACCTATAGCTTCACAAGGAGTTTCCTATAACTAGGTAACAGATGAGGGAAAGGAGTCAATGTTATGCAAAGTAAGCTGGCACTAGCAATAAGTAGATGGCTGCTGCATCAGAGTCCCTCCCAGGGATGTCCTGAAACACAGCAGAAAGGGAAATCTTACTGACAAACAGAACTTTGAGCAGAACATCTGCTTTTCTATTTTGCAAGAAAAAAGAGATGGCCCAATGTAAGATCTACACTGACTCATCAGTGGTGGCTAACGTGTTGGCCAGCTGCTACCTTAAGGATTTGGAAAAAACAAGATTGAAAGACTGGTGACACAGAGGTCAAGGTGGGGGAGGCATGTGAGAGAGTCTCTTGAAATGGGCACAGGGTGTGAAGATATTTGCGTCTCATGGAGTGCCCTCCAGAGAACAAATTGACCTGTCCCGTAGATGTCAGCCAGCCTCCTGCCAGCTTCCTTGGGGCTTGCTGAATGTACAATGAGTGCCATGGTGCTGGCATGGAGATGAAGCATAGGCTTAACTCTCCAGACTTCCTTCACCGAGGCTGATGTGGCTTACCAATGCTGAGTGAGCAAAATGCTGAGAGTGAAGGGCAGCACTGAGCCCCCTGTGGCACCATTCCCTGTAGTCCGCGTTAAATGGCCTCTCTTCACAGCATCAGTTCACAGGGTCCAGTAACACCATTGGCTCATCTTCCTCAGCAGTTGGAAGAGGGAGGAGGAGAGTTAGTTTCAGCCTCTGGAGTTGGGGGTGAGTGAGGATACTGATGTATCACAAGCAACTAGTGGGCAAGGGGGAAAAGATGACTGAGTTCAAAAGCAATGTCTGGATTGGAAATAAAAGATGGAAAATTGCATTAATTCATAATCATGTGGTAATGCCCCATCGGACTCTGCATTCTTAATCTTTTACCTCTACTGACAGAGAGGCTTTGCTTTTCAGCTGCTGTGAACAAGCTGAAGAGGCTTTATCCTCTTATCTGCAAGAGTGGAAGTAATCATAGGGGGGCCCTAAAGGCAAATGCTTACCTGTGTATTTTATCATGAAAGTGCCAAGGGTCCAGACCTCACCTCTCTTGTCCCACTTTATCTCCAGTACCTAGAAGGGAGGCTGGCACATTGTAACCACTCAAACATCTGTGGATGACTGGAATAAATGGGAGGATGTAGGAATGAATGAACGAATGAATAATCCTTTAGGGAACAATAGAGAGCTGGGGGAGGGAGAAGCCATACCTGATCTTTTATTCTTCTCCAAAATCCTTGAAAAGACTATGAGAGGCCGCATAGAGTAGCCATTAAGACCTTGAACTCTTAATTTAGGATCTACAACTTCCTAGCTGAATGGCTTGGCCAAGTTATTTATTCTCTGTGTACAGTCTTCCTTCCTGTAAAACAAACACAGTAAATGCTTAGAGCAGCACCTGGGAAAAAGTCAAGTTCCACATAAGTGTTACTGTCATTATTTTTGTCATCTTGATGAGTGTGTAAGCCTGCAAGACAATCGGGAAATTCCCTGGGGAGGGTGAATCCAGATACTCAGCTTCCAAGGGCCATTCAAGAGGGAACAATCACCTTTTCTCTTTGCCTTTCATACTGCTTTAGACACCTCACTGCTTCCTAACATAACTTTCACTGGCAAGAGACGGAGGCCTGGGTTTCAGTTCCAGTTGCCTGCGGTGGGCTGTGTGAGTTTGCCAAAGTCCCCTGCCCTCTCTGGGTCTCGGTTCCCTCGCCTGTCCACGCGAGGTTGGAGGAGCTGAACGCCGACGTCATTTTTAGCTAAGAGGGAGCAGGGTCCCCGAGTCGCCGGCCCAGGGTCTGCGCATCCGAGGCCGCGCGCCCTTTCCCCTCCCCCACGGCTCCTCCGGGCCCCGCACTCTGCGCCCCGGCTGCCGCCCAGCGCCCTACACCGCCCTCAGGGGGCCATCGCGGGCTCCCCCCGGCCGGGATGCCTGTGCCCCGCGCCCCGCGCGCCTGCTCCCGCGCCGCCTGCCCTGCAGCCTGCCCGCGGCGCCTTTATACCCAGCGGGCTCGGCGCTCACTAATGTTTAACTCGGGGCCGAAACTTGCCAGCGGCGAGTGACTCCACCGCCCGGAGCAGCGGTGCAGGACGCGCGTCTCCGCCGCCCGCGGTGACTTCTGCCTGCGCTCCTTCTCTGAACGCTCACTTCCGAGGAGACGCCGACGATGAAGGTGAGTGCCGCGCCACGTACGTCCCCGGGGCGAGCTGTAGGGACCTCTTCGCCAAACTCCCCAAATGGCCCAAAAGCTGGCGAAACAGGATCAGGGACTCCCCTTAGGCGGAAGCCCCAAGGCCACCCTCTGACAGGTGAAGGGACGTCCCAGAGCTCTCGCTTAGCTTTCGGACCCTGGTTTCTGCTAGGACCCTGGCGTCGAGCTTTGAATGTCCCGGAGAGCCACTCACAGAACGCACGCCCGAACCCGGGCAGGGGTAGAGAAACCAACGCTAATGTGCTCTTAAGGCACAAGTTCAAGGGCACCCGCCTTGGAGAACTCCAACTGGCGCACTCCAGACGCCACCCCCACCCCCAGCCCGCGGTCTCCCTCTTCTAACGCACTCCCACCTGCAAATCCTGCTGCCTCTGGAGCAGCCCCGACCCTCCTACGGAAACTGGGGCCACACGCTTCTCTCTAATTGGACTTAATCTGCTCGGCTTGCAGACACCGTGGAAGGTTCTCCTGGGACTGCTGGGTGCTGCTGCGCTTGTCACCGTCATCACCGTGCCCGTGGTTCTGCTGAACAAAGGCAGTAAGTTTGAAACATTTGAAAAAGATAGGACAGTTGGAGCTCAGGTCAGGCTCCGTCTTACCACGCTAAGGGAAACGAGGGATTTTGCGTGGAGTTGGACCGGTGCCCCGAAGTGTAGCTGAGAAGGCTTCCCAGTTGTTGTTGCTGCTTGTAGAGCAGCAGCTGGATTCACTTCGCGGGGTCTTCAGTGTTTAGGCTGCAACTCTTGCGGCTTTCACGTCTTGTTATGTATAATAAATGCATGCTTCCTGAAATTAGGGAGAGTCGGGATTTTTAAAATTTCAATTTTAAATTTAATTTGTAAATTTTTAAATTTACATGTAATTTTTGAGAAAAGTTTTTGGGTGTGATCGGCAAAGGAAAAAAGGCAGTGTTTAAAGAGCCCAAAGACAGCAGTAAGGATATCTGAAATGGAAAGGAAAAATGAGAAAGCAAGCCCCAAAATACAGTTTTGAGAAATGATGTTCCACAGGGAACCCAGACTGTTTTCCCTCAAGGGTGGTGAGAATTCAGTTGGAGGGTGGCGAGGCAGGGAAGTAATTGACCAATTTAGCAGTATTGCAGAGCTAAATAATAAAGCTGGTATACACGATAATATTTAAGAAGGGGCTGGAATCAGTGATGTTTTGATGGATTCTTTTATTTAAGGACTTTCATGTCTTTTTAGCTTGCCTAAATGTATAAAACACTCACATAATGGAATACTCACTGTAGGATGCAAGCAAGTGAGAACTACTAGTTTCAGTCTCCCCTGGCCTTACTTTCCTTTTAAACACTTGCTTTCATTTCAGCATTACACACTATAAATTAGTCAGCCAGTTAAAGCATTCTCTCTGGAAGATTTAGTCAACTGAGGAATGTAAGTCAGTGCTTGCATACTCAAGGAGTCTTATCTAGATTTCAGGATGACAGTTCAGAATTAGTTTGTAGAGCTATGAAAACCATGCTTGCTGTGCAATTCAAGGCCAGGGCAAATGTGCCAAAGGTTAAATAACTGAATGGGTTGACCTACTGCTAATGAAATTTGAAGAAACCAGTGGTTGCTACTATTTTATACCATTAAATGACAGTCCACTTAAGCTTGACTCTTTCTTGTGGACTGTTAAAATATAACTATTTTCATAAAGCAACACTTTGTGTAAACCATACATGCAAAGCCTTGTGGGAGAAGAATGTGCTAGTCATACAATTGATAAATATAGGGCTTACAGGCTTACATTAGGTTCCAGGCACTGTGTTAGTTGCTGCAAATACAAAGATTAAATTTTGTAAATATAAATATAAAGGCCCTGACCTCAAGAACTGTATAAGCTAGTGGGAACATGCAAACAAATATGACTTGTTTTACATATATATGTGTGTATGTGTGTGTGTGGATACACACACATATATAAATAGAAATAATCTGTATGTTTGTCTCCAAAACATCACTGAGGCATCACAGCATCGCTGGAAGTTTGAGTAAAACTGTAATTATCAGAACTTCCGTTAAAGCAAGTTGGAAGGAATACTGTACTTTGATAAGCCACTTGAGATGGCCAGTGAAATGGCCTAGGGATCTGAGGCTTGCTGCAGTTAACTCTGAGAATTTTGTTTTACTGGGTAGGGTATACAGGCCGGGAAGAGCTGTTTTGCCATTTCTGCTAAATAGCACCTGGTATCTTCTCCAGATGAAATCTGAACACATTTCAAGAATGTTCTCTTGAGGAGGACTTCCTGAGAGACTCAACTTGTTTCCATATAACTACTCTTATGATTCAAAAAAATAACTTAGAGGTGCTTGAGCAAACTGCTCTGGAGGTTAGAAGGAACACTTCTGGGAAAGTCTCCCCCTCCCGGGTTCAAGTGATTCCCTTGCCTCAGCCTCCCGAGTAGCTGGGACTACAGGCACACACCACCATGCCCAGATAATTTTTTGTATTTTAGTATAGATGGGGTTTTACCATGTTGGCCAGGATGGTCTTTATCTCCTGACCTCATGATCCGCCCACTTTGGCCTCCCAAAGTGCTGGAATTAAAGGTATAAGCCACTGCACCCGGCCAAGAGACTTCTTATAAGAGGTTTCTTTTGTGGGCCAAGCTTGAATAGTTAACATCAGTTTCTGGAGATAAGATATTCCAGAAAATGCAAATGCCCTGTGTTTCAACACAGAGACATGAGATCACATCCTGTGTTAGGGATTATAAAAGGATCCAGGGCCCCAGAGGAGGGTGGGAAACAGGCCAAAGAGTTTGATTCTAACCTGGAGATGATGCAGTGAATGATGTTTTGAGCATGCCTGAACTGTTGGCCATGACAGTGGGAAGGTGAGTTGCAATGGAGCAACACTGGAGGGGGAAGTGAGGGAAATGGCCCAGGACACTTACAGTACAGGTCAGAATTTGGAGGCTCCAGAGCTACTCAGAAATGTGAATGACTGGACTTCAGTAACCGGTTAAACAGAGAGAGGTAAAGGAGAGGGTGGCTAAGGATACCTCTTGGACAACCAGGTGGAGATGTTGTTTCATGGTGGCTTTATTTATTTACCACTCTAGTAATTTCTTGTCTGTATTTCTTAACTTGTATGTATGTATGTTTAAGGAAAAAAGGGAAGTCATCTTGTTAACACTTCTGCCTTATCATAGGAATAAAGATAAAAGCTCAGGAATGCAGCATTTTCACTAAATCAGCAATACCTTTCCTGGGCTGTGCCACAATAAAGGTCAGCATTCCTTACAAAAAGGTCAAAGTCATCACCCAAGAAGTGCCCTCCATGTTGTCAATCAAGCTTTCAAGTAAACAAATAGAGTGAAGGAAAAAGGAAGGAAGTAGGGAGAAAGGAAATGTAAAGGGAAGGGGAAGGGAAAGGAAAGGAAGAAGGAAGGAAGGAAAGGAATTTGATAGAAAAACAAAGCAAAGACCTAAATTACGTGGAAACTAGAGAATTAAACAGCCAAAAGGAAGGAGGAAGCCATGAGCAAACCCAAGTTCATCCCCTGAGAGGTTGATTTAAGAGGTCAAGCATTTCCATGTGAAATGCTTACTTTAGCAAAACTAGACACACCCAGAACAGGACGGGGGCTAGTGAATGGGGAGCCAGAGAGAGAGAGAGAGAGAGGCTTAATACTATTGTCATATATTTAAGAATAAAAACTCCTTGAAGTCAGATTATTCATTTCACCAAGCACAATCAAAAGTTCACCCTCTTCTGTGTATATAATAAATGATTGTATGTTTTAAATTTTTTTCAATCATCCTACTATAGGAGGATATTGCATATGTAAGCATTCAGTTTCCCCAAGAATCAGTGAGAAATATATAAAAATACTTGTATGGAATTGTAGAACTCTTCATGGCTTAGTGGTAATAAAATTCACATGCAGCATTTATGATTCCTTTATTTTTTCTTTTACACTATATTATATGCTGAAATTTGAAATATTTGGTTATTTGTCAAATAGTTTTATTATTATTGAATTTTATTATGGAAAAGAAGTATATCTCTTCTTTTGCTCCTTTCACTGCTTTGGTGGTAAATTTCTTCTATACCTTCTTTCGGTGGAAAGGAAATTTGACTGCTCACCCATCCATCAGTAATAAGAGAAAACCCAAATGTGAAGGAGACAGGAATAATCAGACAGAAAAGATAGCATCTATGAGGTTTGCCTGAGGAAGTCCAGGACCTGTTCCAGGTTTAAAGCACAGAAATGAGCCTGAATGAAAGCTTTGTATGTTTCAGGGGACAATTTCTAAACAGTATGCTCTGTAAAAGCTGGAGTTGACTCCGGCCTGCTCAGTTAACTATTGTCAACCTTTGTGGAATGCTCATGAGGTCAGCAGGTTAGTCTTTTTCAGGCCAGTTATTTTGGGTTTTGTTTCCCTAGCCATAGCATATGCCTTAAGTTTCTCTATCTTAGAAATCTCTGCCTCTCTTCTCAAAGGGGATCACAAAGAGAGAGAAAATGAAGACTACCCGGTTGATGGTCAGAGAAAGACAATATAAAAAGACTGGAGCTGGATCGTGTCTTTCAAATTTTATGACTTAAGAAATTACTGAGGCCCATGGAGAATGTGGCTGTAAATAATATGCAGGAGCGCCTTGCTTGAGGAAGAGAAGGCATGCAAGCTACAATAATAGCCAATATGCATTTACTAAGTGCTAAATTTGGGGCTGAGGGCTTTCAATGTATTTTTCATTTAATCCTTAGAACAACTCTTTGAAAGAGAGGTACTATTACCCTCTCCATTCCTACAGAAGATTTATAGAAACTTTGAGAGGGTACTTTAGTTATCTGTAATTGCATAATGAATTACCTCAGAACTTAAAACAATAAATATTTATTATCTCATAGTTTCTGTGTATAAGGAATTTTGGAGTGGCTTAGCTGGGTGGTTCTGCCTCAGGGTCTCTCATGAGGTTGCAATCAAGATGTTATCTGAAAGCCTGACTGGGGCTGAAGGATCCCCTTCCAAGCTCACTCATGTGCCTGTTAGCTAGAGGCCTCAGTTCCCTAGTGTGTGGGCCCCAGTTCCCCACCATGTGGGAATTATATTATAATTTCATGACTTCTAATCTGTGTGTTGTAAGCATTCTGAAGAAGAGCCTACTGTGGATGCCTTCATTCCTTTATAAAGCTGTATACAGGCAATGACTGACATCTCAAGCTTTTGAATGGTTCTGTTTAGTAGTATTAGTAGTAATAATAGGTCCAGATTTACTTACTTGCACTAAATTATACTTAGGATAATATGGTAGCTACTTTCCCTTAGAATGAAGGATCCAAGAGAGGAACTAAGCAGGAAGCTGAGTTGCCTTTTATGACCTAGCCTCAGAAGTGGCAGGTATACCATTCCTTCTGCTGTGTACTATTGGTCACACAGACCAACCCTGATACAATGTGGGAGGGCACTACACAAGTGTGTAAATACCAGGAGGTGGAAATCATTGGGAACCATGATGGAGGCTGGCTCCAATGACTATCAAAGAAGTTAAGGAACTTGCTCAAAGTTCCACAAAGTTGGGATTCATACTCAGGCAATGTGACTCTACAGCTGATACTCAGTACTGTTCAACTCCATATCATTCTGTCAGCTTGTAATCAAGTATAAAATCAACTTGGCCATATTAGCATAATTGTTATAACTTCTCATTTGCATAGCGATATTATAATTTCATGGCTTCTAATCTCTATGTGTTAAGTATCCTGAGGAGGAGCCTACTGCTGCTGCCTTCATTCTCATATAAAGCTGTATATAGGCAATGACTGACATCTCAAGCTTTTGAATGGTTTCGATTTTTAGTATTAGTAGTAATAATAGATTCAGATTTACCTACTGACACTAAATTACACTTGCTTTGCTTCTGATGTAAGTTACATTATTTCATTTGATCTTCACAGAGAAGTTCATTTTAGAGAGATATATTAATATCTTGACTTTTTACACGTGAAAGTTTAGGGGTTTGCAAGTAAGTACTGGATCTTGGGAATCCAAATCTTTTGACTACCAACCTTCCCTGAGCCTGCTGGTTCCCATGAATGGCTAATTTATAGAAATGCCTTGGTGAGAGTTTTTCTGAGTTAATGTTTAATCATTACTTTATGGTTGGATGCTAATCCTTTCATTGCTGTAAATCAATATCTTGTAAATATTTTTAACTTTAGTCTTCACAGCTCCATTATGACCTCCAAAAGAGGGTGTGTCTCTCAATTTGAGAGTAACCTGAAACCATGAAATTAGAACTGAGTAACTGTTTTATTATTTGCCAAGCATTGTATTGTTTTATATTGTTCTTCAAAATTATAACTTCCTAGGAAGCTTTTAAAAATTTAAAGATAAACTATGTGCTTTCTTTAACTGGGGGCATTAATGTGCACATTTCTTAATTATTTGGTTCAGTGAGGAAGAAAGTAGACCTATGAGTTCAGGGTCCTAGAAGAGGAGGTAATGTAAGGCAGAGCCAAAGCCACTAGAGATTTTATTCATGGCACTCTAGGAGCCATGGTGGCTCAGGTTGTATAATTGAGGTAGAGGGAGTAGGAGAGGTGAGTATCAAGCAGGTCTTATCATCCACCCCTTCCCTGACTTCTTAAAACTGGGGACCCCAAAACTGAGCTTAGTGGCCCCTGTGGCCTAATACCATTTCTGTGAGGCTGGAACCCTCTTTTCTTGTTTTCCTCAGTTGTTCTAAAGCCCACCCTGCTCAAACTCATGTCCATAAGTTTCATGGATGACTCTTATTTCTCTATTATATTCTTCCATTATTTGATTCCAGGCATAAAACTCTTTCAGTATGAGATTTAAAACCTCTTCAGGGCCAAGGTCCTACAGAGGCCAAAGACAATATTTTTCAATTCAAAAACATATATTGAATGCTTACTGCATGTCAAGTATTACTGAAGATATGGGAGTGGGGGGATATGGCTATTGAATGCTTACTGCATGTCAAGTGTTATTGCAGGTATGGGGGATATGGTCTGCTATGATTGCATATTTGTCCCCTCCAAACCTCATGTTGAAATTTGATCTCCAGTGTTGGAGGTGAGGCCTAATGGAAGGTATCTGCATAATGGGATCAGAGCCCTCCCACAGGGGTAAGTGAGTTCTTGCTCTATTCGTTTCCATAACAGCTGATTATTAAAAAGAACCTAGCACCTCCCTCTTTCTTGCTTTCTTTCTCACCATGTGATCTCTGCACATGCCAGCCTCACCTTCACCTTCTGCTATAAGTAGAAGCAGCCTGAGACCATCATCAGATGTAAATGCCCAATCTTGAACTTTCCAGTCACCAGAATCATGATCCAAGTAATCTTTTAAAAAAATAAATTACTAGCCTCAGATATTCCTTTATAGCAATACAAAATGAGCTAAGATCTAGCCCTAAGCAGTATAGATAATGTCCTTGTTCCACTGGACCTTTACAATCCATAGAGCAGGCAAATTATAGGCAAGTGCAGAAATAATTTCAGATGGTAACAAATGCTACGACAGAAATAAAGTGGGATAGAGAGGACTGGCAGACACAGAAAGGAGTTTCTCTCTTATTCCAAGTATGATTTTGAGCTCCTGGAGGATTTCAGCATGAATGTGACATGATCTTTTCACATTTCAAAAATATGCCTCTGACTCTTGTGTGGATAGTAGTTTGGGGTTGGTGTGGTTTGTCCAGGTGATCGATGATGGTGGCTTGGAGAAGGATGGTAGCATTGGAGGTGAAAATAAGTTTAAAAAAAAAAAGAAACGCAGGATGTATTTTGGAGGTAAGACAATGTGCAGGCATGTGAAGAGTGAGGGAAGGAGAGAAGGTAAGGATGGCTCCTTGGACAGCTGGCTAGATAGCTTAAGCGAATAATTTCTCTTGCCTCCTGGCTGTTTCCTTTTCATCAGAGCTTGTCTGCAGAGGTTCCTCTGGCTTAACTCCCCTTTCCTATTGGATCAGCCTTCCCCTTTCAAGCATGTGCTCAGGAACACCTCCTACTTCATATTCACCCAGCACAGACTTGTTGACAGAAGGTAATTCTCCAACTTGGCAAATATTTATTGAGGATTTTCTATATGCCAGGTACTTTGTGGGTCCCTAGGGATAGAAAGACAATAGATATGGCCTTTGTCCTCAAATAATTGACAGCATTAAAAGACACATAAACATTAACTACAATCAAAAGAGCTAAGTGCCCTTCTAGTAAATGATCAAAGTGCTATGGAAGCACTAGTGACCAAATGATAAATGCTGCCCCAGGAAGTTTCTACATAAACAACCAAGCATAAAGCATTAATAATTAATGGGTCTTAATATCATCCTTCCAATCCTTCAGCCCCCAAACTGGCTCTGAGGCATGCAGTGCACCTCCGTGTCCATCCTCACTGACTTACAGCCCCCTGATGCTGTATGAGGATTGTATCAGGATGTTTTGGGCTTCAAGGAACCCAATACCTGGCCAAAAGTTATTTGAATGATAGCGTTTTATTATTGTGTTGTCATTAGCATCTTTTATAATTGGAAGTGCAGAAGTAAAGTGGTTCTTGAGTTTGTTAATGTAATGGCCTGAACACATCAAGAACACGGGGCCTTTCCACCTTTCAGCTCTGCCATCCTTGGAGTTTTGTCTTTTGATCTCCAGTATGTCATCTCATGGTTGAGCATGGCTTCTGCAGCTCAACCCAGCACTTGCTCATACAGCTCTTTCACAGGGCAGAAAAGGATGCTCTTCCTCATTCATGTTCTGCTGTATCAGGGAGGAAAACCATTTCCATAAGTCCTCTGACCAGATGCAAACTTTCAGATCTTACTGGCGACATTTGTGTCACTTGTCCATATCCAAACCAATCACCGGCAAGGAGAATGAATTGCCGTGATTGAACCAGACTAATCAAGACTCACCTTTCTCAGGCTGGAAAGTATCTTCTTTTGCTAGCACATGGAAGGAGAAGGGCAAATACCTAAGCTGAATTGAAAATTCTGAAAGAAATCGGGGAGACGGCCTATGTAGGCATATCATGTATTTGGTTATTGCTCTCTTTTCATTACGTTAGAAAGATTTAATTTTTCAACAAAAGAGGACAGACATCAAGCCAGCTCTGATCTCCAAAAATCTGGAGCTGTAATTCTCTCCTTTCCTTCTCCTCACTTTCTTTCCTAACTGGGTTTATTGCAAATCAGTGTGCTTTGTTGCTGCCTTTCTGATCTCAAGGACATTTTGACCTCAGCCCTTTCTTTCTTTTGGCATCCAAAGTGATCAAGAGGAGAACATAATTGAATTGCAATGTTAAAATATAAATCTGAGATAATAGAGCAGGTAAGAAACATCTGAGGGGAATTACTGACAATTTACCTCTAGAAAATCCACATAAACTGTCATATTTCATCCAGTTCATAATAGCAGAAAGTGGCAGAAATAGTCAACATAAAATAAGATGGGCAAAGTTTTTAAAAAATGGTAAAACTTAGATCTGCTAAAGTTAACCAGGAAAGTAGGACTTAAAATAATTAATGGCCATAAAAATAAAATAGTAAATAACAAAACAAACAAAATAACCTCATAAGGTCCAGAAGCTATAATTTAATCTAACATGGGCAAAAAAAATCTAATTGATGACTCAAATCTTTGTTTTAAAATTTCCAGGGAAAAAATTACTCTGCATGGTAATGATTTTCTTAAAATGAAAAGGGTTTGGCCGTGCTGAAAGGAGAACCCAGAACCCAGCAGCCAGTGGACCCTTATTCCTTCCTGGCAATCTGGCCCTATTTTCCCTGTCTGCTCACTCGCTTGCTTTTCTGGTGAACTATTCCAGGTATCTCCTCTCCACTCAAACTTCCAACACCTCCTCCGTATGCTCATTCATAGCTAAGGACCTGGCTTCCTGTTTTGATAAGAAAACTGAAACCATTAGAAGAGAACTTCAATTCTCACCGGCTCATCAGTGCATTCACCTGTATCGGCTCCCCTCCCAAGTTAGAGGAATGAATGCTCAGGCTCCTACCCAAGACCAGGCCGTCTGTTTGTGCCCTGGGTCCCATCCCTTTTGCTTACTGAAAGATTAGGCTCCAGCTGTCCCCTTGCATGTGGCATCATCATTTTTTCCATCTCTATTTGATCATGAACATGCAGTAGTGTCTCATATTCTCAAAAAAAAATAAGAAGGAAACTATCTTTTTCCACCCTCATCACTGCCAACCTACCACTCCCTTTCTCTGCTCTCTTTACCACAAAACTTCTTAAAGAGTTTCTATTATCACTGTCTGTTACCCCTCTCCCTTTTTTTTTCTCTTAAGCCTCCTGGAATAAGGGTTATCCCCACCACACCACTAAAACAGCTGTATTCTTGTCAAGGTCCCTAATCTCTGTGTTGCAGATCTGGAGTTGCTTCTCACTCTGTGTCTCATGTGCCTGTCAATTAGTCATCCTTCTTCTCCACCTCCCCTCGGGGCTCTCACTCTCTCCTGGTTGTCCTTCTACCTCACTGTGCAGTCTTTCCCAGCCTCCTTAGGTATTCTTCCTGATGTCTTCAACTTCTCACCTTGGACTACTCTGGGGCTCCATCCTAAGACCTTTTCCTTTTTCACCTTAGTTGACCTCATCCACTCCCATGGCCTTAAATACCATTTACAACTTGGCAACTTTCCAATTTTATCTGCAAACCAGACCTTTTCCTGAGCTCTAGGTGCAGTATACAACTGCTTACTGGACATCTCCATTTGGATGTGATATTGGCATCTCATACTGACATCTTCCAAAACTCTTTGTCTTCCCTTAGTACATCTTATTTCAGCAAATGGCAATTCTATTTTTGTAGTTACTGAGGCCAATATCCATGCAAGTTCTCCTCAACTCCTCTCTTTCATCCACAAGTCACATCCAATGTGTCGGCAGTTTTATCATCTGTATCTTCATATTCTCTCAGAGTTTGACCCTACCTCACCACCTCATCTCCTACTACCCTGGTCAAAGACACAATTGCCCTTCCCCTAAATTATTGCCAACATCTCTCTTTTTTTTTTTCTTACTTCCCTATGGTGTATTCTCAACACAACAGACAAAGTGATTGTGGTAGGCAGAATGCTAAGGTGACCCCCAAGAACCCTCCCCTCCACTCTTGTGTACTAATCTCTGAGATTGTGGATATGATGAATTTTCTTCCTGTAGTTAAGTTTCGTTATGATGCACAGTTGGCTTTACGAAAGGGAGATTACCTGCTTGGGCCTGACTGAATCACATGAAATGTTTAAAAGCAGAGTTTCTCTGGCTAGTCACAGAACAGGCAGTCAGGGATCCCAGGCATGAGAAGGATTTAACATGCCATTGCTGACTTGGAAGATGGAGGGACCATATGGCCAGGAATGTGGGTCATCTCTAGGAGGTGAGAGCAGCCCTGGCTTATAGTCAACAAGTAAATGAGAACTTCACTCTCACAACCTCAATGAACTGAATTTTCCCAACAACCTGTGTGAGCCTGGGAGCAGGTAATTTTTCCCCAGAGCCTCCAGCTGACAACTCATTCCAGCCAAAACTTTGATTTTAACCTCACAATACTTTGAACAGAGAACTCAGCAAAATGGGCTGGACTGCTGACTTATAGAACTCTAAGCTGATACATGTGTGCTGTGTTAAGTCACTAAGTTTGTGGTGATTTGTTACACAGCAATAGAAAACCATTAATAATATAGTGATAAAATTGTTTTAATTTATTATTTATTTATTTATTTTGAGATGGAGTCTTGCTCTGTCGCTCAGGCTGGAGTGCAGTGATGCAGTCTCAGCTCACTGCAACCACTGCCTCCCGGTTTCAAGCAATTCTCCCGCCTCAGCCTCCCAGATAGCTGGCACTATAGGTGTGCACCACCACGCCCAGCTAATTTTTTTTTTTTTTTTTTTGTATTTTTAGTAGAGACAGGGTTTTGCCATGTTGGGCAGGCTGGTCTCATACTCCTGACCTCAGGTGATTTGCCTGTCTTGGCCTCCCAAAGTGCTGGGATTATAGGTGTAAGCCACCATGCCCAGGCTGGCGACCACATTTAAACATAAGTCAAATCATGTCCTTTTCTGCTTAACATCGTTCATTGGCTTTCCATTGTGAAGGCTCCATGGCACTTGTTACCACCTAACATATGGCATTGCTTACTCATTATCTGTTCCTATGTCTCCCCCAGTTAAAATATAAGCTTCATAAGGGCAGGAGTTTTTCATGCTTTATTCACTGTGATGTCTCTAGTGCCTAGAACACTGAATAACACAGTAAGTGCTAAGTAAATATTTGGTGAATTAAAGAAATTATTTTGGAGCTCAGGCAAGAAAATGTTTTTAATGAACATTTATTAATATTGCTGTAATTCTGAATAAAATTATTATATTTACAAACCACTCAGTACAAAATCATGTATACCTACAATTTGTAAGTGCTAGCAACTGTTTGAAAAAAGATAGAATACGTTCATCCTCATGGCTTATTAATAGTTTAGTTAAGAAAAGACTGTTAAAGTAAGTACTTAAATAGATATAAAATTACTTGATTAATTGGCAAAATATGTGGTACAGAAAGTAAACATTTTAATAAGATGAGGAGAGAGAAATGAATGTGGACTAAGTAGTAAGGGATAGATCAAGAGACATGAAGAGGAATAGTGGGAAAATGAAGGCCATGAATGTAGACTGTTTATTTGAGAAGTTTGTCCAGATGGCTTGGGGATGCAGCAGGATCAGGTAAGTATTTCTTTAAGATCGGTACACACTCTGCATCCTTAACCACAGAGCAGAAGTGAGCAGTGGAAAGAAACTGAAGATGCAGCTGGGCACAGTGGCTCACACATGTAATCCTAGCTCTTTGGGATGCTGAGGCAGGAGGATCACTTGAGCCCAGGAGTTCGTTCAAGGCTTTAGTGAGCCATGATAGTGCCATTGCACTCTAGCCTGGGTGACAGAGTGAGACCCTGTCTCAAGTAAAAAAGAGAGAGAGGAAGGAAGGAAGGAGGGAGGGAGGGAGGGAGGGAGAGAGGGAGGGAAGGAAGGAAGCTAAGAAAGAAGGAGGCTAGGAAGGAAGGAAGCTAGGAACGAAGGAAGCTAGGGAGGGAGGGAGTGAGGAGGAAGGAAGGAAAGAGGGAAGGAAGGAAGGAAGGAGCTGTGTGTTTTAGAGGGAAAAGGTAAGATTTAAAAAAAATCCCTTGGGAACAAGAGGACAAGCATCTGAGTCATAGATTGGGGTGTGGAATGATCGGGGAGGAAGCTCACCTCTCCCTCAGAGTTCTAAGGAAAGAGTTGAACAATGGCAGGAGGGACAGATACCACAGAACTGATGAGCTTGGTAGAAAATAAGCTCCTTATGGTAGCTTTTGCTGTAAAGGAGGAATCATTGAATTTTTTTGTTGGCTAATTTTATAATTTTTTCAAAATGTATACTGCAGGACCTGAGTTGTTCAGCATTGTATAATATTTAAAATCTAGAAAACATGAAAAAAGGGAAGAAAACAAACCTATTTTAAAGCTTACGTGACTACTTTTTAATTAGTTCAGGAAAAAGATGATGAAAGTTATTGGGTATTCCCATGGAAAAGAGAATAGAGATGGTATAACTTCCTTTCTAGAAAGCCACAGAGTTGCCATCCTTCTTACTGTCCAGAGGGAAAATTCTAGAGTTTTCTGAATTTGTACTCTTTTGACTTTGAAGCAGAACAAATTAAGTTTCAACTGACCCAAGTCCTAAGGATACTACCAACCTGCTTATTTAAAATAGTTGCAAACCCTGAATTTAAACACTTCCATAAAGCCTAATTCATCTCCACCAATTCGCAAAAAATGCCAAGAAAGCATTTACCACATGCAATCACTGTTCCAAAGATTTAGAGAGGTTTAGAAGAGTAATTGTAACCACAGGCTTTGGCACCATATTGCCTGGTCCAAATGTGGCTTTGGTGCATACTAATCACAGAATTTTAGTCTAGTTACTGGCTGTGCCTATCTGTGCCTCAGTCTCTTTATTTGTAAAATGGGAATGAACATAAGAAGAATAAGTGGGTTGAAAGTCTACATTGCCTAGAACAACCCAGCAAACTAGAAGAACACCATAAGAATGCATAATTATTATTCTTTATATATTTATAACATTTTTTGTTTGTTTGTTTTAACAGCTCCAGAGGCAGGTAGTATAGTAATTTTTGCCCCATACTGCTGAATGTTTTGCCTGGCAAATACCGGGAATGGGGCAATTCCTGTGGCAGTTTTGTTTTCCAATGATTGTTTTTTCTTATATCGGGGATGACAAATCCTTGTCACAAAGAGTAGCCTTGTTGATTACACTTATAAATCTTCGGGAGACTTCTTCAATGAGTCAGTGTTAGAGCTTTCAGTTTCCATAAATGCAGATTTCCTTTACTCAGTTTTCTTTCAAACATGAGCTGATCTTTCTTAGTTTGCACTATAATACCCTCCACTGAAGTCTCACTACAACTGCTTTTAAGTATATGTGAAGAGAAACTAGCCCTTTGCTAAAATAGTTGCATGTTTCATGGGCCAGTGAGTCATTTAGTCATACACTTAAGAACTTTCCACCTTTCAAGTGTTTATCATCACCTCGGATTTCACGGCCTAATGCCAGTCAACTTCATGGGGCATAAAAGCCCTGTACGTATTAGTTTGGGCCATTATTGTATCAGTCTTGTTTATTCCCAGAAAAGTCTTATCAAGAAAAAAGGGAGTGACTACAATCAGAAAAAAAAAAAAAATCATTTCAGAAAGGGATAAAGCAGTCCTGCCACCTTGCTTAGTGCTGGCTCCCTGTGTGTGTAGAGCTTCCTGACTCTGCATGATAGCAGAGGGAACCAGGCAGTGTAACTCGGCTTAGTTCGGTCAGTCCTTCCAGCCTTGCATTTCTTTACCAACATGTTCATATTTGGGTTAAGATGAAAATAGATATCTGATACTTGAATACTGAGACATACATATTCTGCCCACTTTCACTTTTCTGCTACATATATTGGAGTCGTATGCTGATATTGTTTCAGGGTAATTGGAGTTTCAGTCTCAACATTTGTCTTTCAAGTCCAGTCTTGTGAGCAGTTTTTGTTTTTGCTTTAATGTTGCTCACAATTTTGAGGAATGTCCAGATGAGGTTGTCAAACTGTAGTCAGGACTGGCCACCTGATGTTTTAAAAGTAAAGTTTTATGGGAACACAGCTGTGCCCATTCACTCACAGATTGGCTATGGCTGACTGCAAGTTACAATGGCAGACTTGAGTAGTTATAACAGAAACTAAAGACCATAAGGCCCACAAAGCCTAAACTATTGACCAACCAGCTATTTAAGAAAATGTTTGCCAACTCCAGGTCTAGATGTTGTATTCTTACCACTTAAAAATACTTTTGTTATAATGTCTAACTTAAGTAACGAGATTCAGAAAAACGATTAAATATAGAGTTTATTCAAGTGCAAAGCTTGAGGATGACATCTTGGAAAACAACTCCAGACAAATGGGGTTAGCATTACAAAGTGAGGAATTAAAAGTTTCACTCATATAGGCAGTTAACAGAGTTGTAACATTTTCCATGCAAAGTCAGTATGTATATTACAGTGATTTTGTTGGTTACAGATTGCTATATTCCAACTAAGATTGCTTTAACATTCCATGAGCAGGGGTGATGATCTGAGGGGTTCCTACCTCGGGCACCACAAGGTCTTTTCTGGTCATTTACAGGAAAAAGCAGAAGTTACAGCTGCATGGTATGTGACTCAGGCCACATACCTCTCAAGCTCAAGATAACCTAAAGTTCCAACAGATTTAATTTCTAATTATTTAATTTCATCACAATAGGTAAGATGAATCAGTTCTTATATCAGTTAGGGAAACCACACTAGAGGCCAGGTGTGGTGGCTCCAGTTAGGGAAATCACACTAGAGGCCAGGCATGGTGGCTCAGGCCTGTAATCCCAGCACTTTGGGAGGCTGGGGCAGGCAGATCATCTGAGGCCAGGAGTTCAAGACCAGCCTGGCCAACATGGTGAAACCCCGTCCCTACTAAAAATACAAAAATTAGCTGGGTGTGGTGGCACACGCCTGTAGTTGCAGCTACTTGGGAGGATGAGACAGAAAAATTGCTTGAACCTGGAAGGCAGCGGTTGCAGTGAGCCAAGATTGTGCCACTGCACTCCAGCCTGGGTGACAGAGTAAGACTCTGTCTCAGAAAAAAGAAATCACACTAGATATTTCAGCAGAGAGATTTAATATGAAAATTGGTTACACAGATAAACGAGCAAAAGAGAAACTCTGAGGTAACTGAGAAAGAGTAACTGCAGGAAGGAGGAACACAGAAGATCTCAGATCAAAGCTCTAAGGTTTATAATCTCCCTAGCTGCTACTGGTACCTCTGTGAGGCATGATGAAGCAGGTTCCAGATATTACAAAGGAAGCTAGAAGCTGGAGCAGGTGCTACTGCTGGGTGCATGCTGCCAGCAAGAAGGAGGAAAGGAGGAGTCCCTCCTCTTCTCTAATTGCCATCCAATTTTTTCTCTATTTTCCCCTATTAACAGAACCTAGCAAGAATCCTGCAGATGAGGCTTCTTGGAAATATAGCTGTAGAGCCCTTCCCCAGAATTACTGAGCAAGGAAGGGTATGTATATTTGGAGGTGAAAGCCAGTAGGTGACTGGCTCAGGCTTACGGAAGTGTGCTGACCTAACAGTAGCTAGTGGTGGTCTAGAACCTGAGTTGTAATAGTCTGACAGGTTCTTCTTGCCCGCTGCACAGATAAAACCAATTCACTGTGACAGTGATATTGCAATAGAGAATGTCATAGTCACAGGACCAGCCAAGTGAAAGGACAGGAGACAGTTCTCAAATTGCCTCCCTCAAAGCTTGGAGGTTAGGGTTTTTAAGGTTGATTTGGCAGGCAGGGACCTAGGGAATGGGTGCTGTTGATTGTTTGGGGATGAAATCATAGGAGTATCCAAAATGGTCTTTGTGCACTGAGTCATTTTCTGGGTGAGGGTCACAGGACTGGTTGATTTAGTTCCTTGGTATGAGTCACAGGTCCAGGTGGAGTCAGCAGGTCCAACTGAATGCAAAAGTCTGAAAAATATCTCAAAGACCAGTCTTAGGTCTTGACAACTTGACAGTAGTGATGTTATCTATAAGAACAATTGGGGAAGTTACAAATCTTCTGACCTCTGGAATAATGGCTGGTTATCATTTAACTACTAGCCTACATCTTGGCAGAATTCAGGCCCCTCCTATAGTCCTCACTATGTGGCTTTTTCTTTGTCTTAGAAAGGCAATCTCAGTCCTCAGAGTGGGTCAGTTTTGGGAGGGACTATTACCATCCTTGCTTCAAAGTTAAACTATAAACTAAATTCCTTCCGTAGTTTGCTTGGCCTGCACCCAGTAATGAGCAAAGGTAATTAGTTTGTGAGGTTAGAAGCAAGATGGAGTCAGTTAGTTTAGATTTCTCTCACTGTCATAATTTTTGCAAAGGCCGTTTCAGAGGCTCCTGTGCTCACTCTGTCTAGTCCTATCTGGCTAAGCTCACTCCTCTTCCTACACTACAGCCACTTGGAGTTCACATATTGTATTTGGAGCTGTTGGTTCTTATTTTCAGATTGTCTGACTTTTATGTTTTCATTCAACAACTATTTATTGAGTGTCTACTGTGTACCAGCACCGTTCTAGGCTGTAGTAATATAATAGTAAACAGAATGAAACAAAATAAAATCAGTGCCCTCACGGAGCTTACATCCAATTAAGGGAGGCAGACAGTGAACAATATAAAAAAGTAAAATGTATAATCAGTTAGATGGTATCATTGCTAAGGGAAAAATGAGTAATGCTGGAAAGAGTAGTAGAGAATGCCATGGGGGAGAAGGCTGCAGTGCTAGTCCAGGGAAGGAATGCAGCATTTAAATAAACACCTGAAGGAGGTGAGGAAGGAAGCACTGGCCATATCTGGGGGAAGAACATTCCAGGAAGAGCATATAGCAAGTGCAAAGTCTCTGAGGCAGGCATGAGCCTGGTGTGTCTGGCCACTGGGTGGCCAGTGTGGATGGAGTGGAAAGGCAAAAGAGGAGGAGAAGGAGGCATAGGAGGAGGGGGGACTAAACCCCATTAAGATGTTTTTTTTTTTTGAAGTGTTGCTATTCTGGGAAATGTGCATTATGCTATTTCAGGTGGACACATTGGAAAATGATTATGTCCCTAACCAAAGTTTGGTCACCTGGAAGTCCCAACATTCTACAGCCTCCAGCTAGATGGCAATGCATTTATCATATGCCCCCGGATGTATCACAGTGTTCTTTTTTTTTTTTTTTGAGACGGAGTTTCACTTTGTTGCCCAGGCTGGAGTGCAGTGGCACAGTCTCGGCTCACTGCAACCTCTCATGACTCAGCTTCCTGCGTAGCTGGGTTTACAGGTACACCATGCCAGGATGACTTTTTTTGTATTTTAGTAGAGATGGGGTTTCACCATGTTGCCCAGGCTGGCCTCGAACTCCTGAGCTCAAGCAATCCACCCATCTCAGCCTCCCAAAGTGCTAGGATTACAGGCATGAACCACTGCACCCAGCTGTACCACAGTGTTCTATTGTTGACAAGGTAAATCTGCTATTGTGATTATATGCTAATGTCCCTTATGTATAGTAATCAGAGAAACATCAGTCTTCAGACATTCTCTAATTCCATTAAGTCCAATGTTTTCCCTTCATACTGAAAACTGCTGACTTCCAATATGGAGGCTATGGATGGTGTTAGGCATGTATTAATAGAAGGGAGAAAGTGATATTCACTGGCACTTAGGAAATGATTAGATTGCACTTATCCTAAATATTTTTCTCAATGTATTGTTTCATGCTTTTTTATTAGGACCATTTTTCATTATGAACGTAGTGAAACTTAACTGGCTGTTATTTTATTGCAGTTAAATTCTTAATCTCACTGTTGGGTGCTTCAGAGGAAAGACTCTTTTATATTCTTTTTTGTATTCTGGTTGCCTAACATATGCTTGGAACAAAACAATAATGTGTAGTGTAACATATCTACAGGTGCTTCTTAAGTTCTAAGTCCTGAGCTAAGCATATGACATACATTATCTTGTTTAATCATTGAAAATCCCCATGGGCTATTAGTCTCATGTTACAGATTTTTAAAATGAAACTTTAAAAGCTGTCTTAGTTTGTGCTGCTGTAACAAAATACCATAGACTAGGTAATTTATAAGCAACAGAAACTTATTTTCTCACAATTCTGGATATGGGAGGTTTAATATCAAGGCATTGGCATTTAGGGTCTGGTGAGGGCCTTCTTGCTGCATTCTCACACAGCAGAAGAGTAGAAAGACAAAAAGGCTTAGACTAGTTCCCTCCAGCCCTTTTAAAAGGCACCTAACCATTCATGAGTGGGGAGCCCTCATGACTTAATCACTTCAAATGGTCCCACCTCTTAATATTACAACAAAGATTTAGTTTCAAGACATGAATTTTGGGGGACACTCAGACCATAGCATTCACCCTTGAATCCCAAACTTCATGTGCTTTTTGTACGCAAAATGCATTCATTCCATCCTGATAGCCCCCCAAATCTTAACTTTTTCTAGCATCAATTCAGAAGGCTAGAGGCCAGAGTCTCATCTAAATTAGTTTTTACCTAAATTAGGTGAAACCCAAGGTAAGTTTCACCCTGAGGCAAATTGCTCTCCAGCTGTGACTCTGTGAAATCAAATAAGTTGTGTGCTTCCAAAATACAATGGTGGGGTAGGCCTAGGATAGATATTTCCATCCCAAATGGGAGAAATAGCAAGAAACGGTTAACAAGTGCCAAATAAATCTAAAGCCCAACAGGGTAAACAACATTACATCTTGAGGTTTAAAAATAATCTTTGACTCCATGTCCCATGTTTCAGACATGCTAGGGTGGGGGTTGGGTTCCCAAGGCCTCAGAGGACCACCCCCACCCCCCCAATAAGGCTTTGCTGGGCACGGCCCATGGTGCAGCTCTCATGGGTTGAAGTCTTGTGCCTGTGACTCTCCCGGCTGACATTGCATGCTGGTGACTCTACAGTTGTGGGGCCTCAAGGGTAGCCTTGCCCAGCAGCTCCATTAAGCATTGCCCTAGCTGGGACTCTGCAGTAGCTTCTGTGGCAGTTCTCTGCATGGGCCGCTAGCCTTTCTGAGGAATCTTTTGAAATCTAGGTGGAGGTAGCCATGTCCCCATGCTTGTGCACTCTATACTTCTGCAGAATTAGCACCACATGGGTGCTGCCAAGGTTTATAGCTTATACATGCTAGAGTGGCAGCTGAGCCTGCTTGAGTCACATATGTGGCAGCTGAAGAGTGCTGCACCAGAATGCTGACAGCAGAGACAAGGAGGTGCAGGGGAGTCAATGATGAGGTCCCATGGGTGCCCAAGGCTCCTTTTTTGACATAGTCCTTTCCCCTAGGCCAAGCTTGTCCAACCTGTGGCCTACGGACGGCATGTGGCTGGACGGCTTTGAATGCAGCCCAACACAAATTTGTAAACTTTCTTAAAACATTATGAGTTATTTTTGTTTTTTTTTTTTTAAAAGTTATTCAGCTATCGTTGGTGTATTTTACGTGTGGCCCAAGACAATTCTTCTTCCCATGTGGCCCAGGGAAACCAAAACATTGGACACCCCTGCCCTAGGCCGTGGCACTCTGGGCCTGTGATGGGAGGGACAGCAGCAATAATCTCCAAAATGCCTTCAGGGTCGTTGTTCCATTGTCTTGATGAATAGCATCTGGCTTCCTATTCTCCATACTAATCTCCTTATTAAACTTAAACATTGCTTGGCCACACCCTGGGTTTTCTCTCTGAACTTGCCTTTTAGTCTTTACAACCTGGGGAGGATCAGGCCAGGCTGAGACTTTTCCAAATCTTCCCTTATGATTATGAACTCTGTCTATAATTTGTTTTTCTCTTCTCACATTTTCCTATAGGATGTCAGGAGAAACCATTCAGCAACCTGAATACATTTTTTTCTGCTGCCGGATATCCTTGTTTATCCTCTAATTCTGCCTTCCAGAAGGGCACAGACACAATTCAGCCGAGTGCCACTTTCTGGTATGAATGGCCATTTCTCTAGTTCCAATGAGATCTTTATTTCTCTCTGAGATCTCATCAAAAGGGTCCTTTACTGCCATATTTCTACCAGCATTCTGATCACAATCACTTAGATAATTTCTGAGAAGACCGAGGTTCTATCCACAGCTCTCTTCTTCTTCTGAGCCCTCGCCAGAATTGTGTTTAACACTCTGTGGATGTAATCTAGGCTTTTTCTAGCCTGCACTTCAAAACTATTCCAGCATCACCCATTACCCAGTTCCAAGCCACTTCCACATTTTTAGGTATCTGTAACAGCAACACTCCATTTCTCTGGTACCAATTTCTTTCTAGGTCCATTTGTCTTGTTATAACAAAATACCTAAGAATGGGTAAACTTTAAAGAACAGAAATGTATTTCTCACAGTTCTGGAGGCTGAGAAGTGCCAGATTAAAATGCAGGCAGGTCAGTGTCTGGTGAGGCCCCACCCCATCGATGGCATCGTCTCTCCAGGCAGCATCCCCACATGGTGAAAGGTAGAGGGTCACAAAGGCAGCAGCGAGTTCCCTCCAGCGCCCCCGTCCTCCACTTTTTTTTTTTTTTTTTTTTTTTTTTTAAGACGGAGTTTCGCTCTTGTTGCCCAGGCTGGAGTGCAATGGTGTGATCGCAGCTCACCAAAACCTCTGCCTCCCGGGTTCAAGCAATTTTCCTGCCTCAGCCTCCTGAGTAGCTGGGGTTACAGACATGTGCCACCATGCCCGGCTAATTTTGTATTGTTAGTAGAGACAGGGTTTCTCCATGTTGGTCAGTCTGGTCTCGAACTCCCAACCTCAGGTTATCTGCCCACCTCGGCCTCCCAAGTGCTAGGATTACGGGTGTGAGCTGCTGCACCTGGCCTCCCTCCAGCCCTTTTATGAAGCACTAACCACTTCCCAAAAAGGCCCCACCTCTTAACACTACCACAATGGATATTAAGGTTCAACATGAATTTTGGAGGGGACACCATCTTTCAAATCATAGCAAAGATTCCGTAATTTTCCCAAGGCCCCAAGGCAAGAAATGGACCTGGTTTCAAATTCAGACTGTCTGATTCAAAGCAACCAGCTGCTCAATCCCTTGACTGGTATTTGTTGAGTCTATGGAGATGGGTGGCAGCCTGCATGTGCTGCTAGAGTATATAGCCACAGGATGAAGGGACATTCAGTCAGTTTCTTCTTTTACCTCCTTGATTTTTCCTCCACCACCCCTGTGTCAAGACTGTTAATTTGCTAAAGAAATTTTGGAGTAACACTCGTTTTATTTCTTTATACCCATCATAGATACAAGCATCAATATGGCATGTTAGCTGATTACCATATGGAACACAGGAACTTTATAACCAGATAACTCTTTTGCCTGTTTTTAACAACTTTCCACAGTTATGTGCCGTAACGAGCACATTTCTTTTTAGATGTATTTCATTAGCCATTTATTTACCAAAAGTTTATTTTTGTGGAGTGGAAACATTATATGTCAATTTAGTACAGACAAAAAAGTTTAGTATGAATGAATGACAATATTCAAAATATCTTGTAATCATACAGAAGCAATTGATCAAAGCAAGGATATCCCGTGGAACTATACTACTCTCTTATTTGGATTTTATCATTCTGGAATTATTGTTTTTCAGAAATGATTTTGACACTACAGCAAGGATTCATTAAGATACCTTAACACTTTGATAAGAATTTATTATTAGATTGAGCCATTTTAAATGCCACTATTCTACCTTTTTTAACTAATAAAAATGGTATTTTCATGTGGTTCAAGCTAATAGTTGCTTTAGCTAAAGAAGAAAAGTATAAAATTATAAATCTATATTTTTATTTTTAAATTAAAGATTTGAAACTCAAGTTTCTGTATAAGCTGATGGGTAACATATGATTAAGTGCTTTACTTGGCTGCACAATGCTTTGAACTGATAAGTCAAATGAACATGTCCCAGGCCGAACTAAGAAAACCATGCAAGCAGCCAAAGACCTTCATCTGCTGCCGCAGCAGTGCCCTGTCAGTGAGCAAGTAGACAAGGAAGACGAATCATGAGCATGTCTCATGAGAGTTTGACAAAATAGGTTGTAACTTGGCAGCAAACTATGAACTTGCTAAAGGTCAAAACCTGGAGTTGGCACTCTTGTCTCACAGAACTCGCTTATCTAGATGTTTCAAAACCGTCTTCCAATGTGCCCTGCTTATCAAATGGCAAGGCTAAAAACAAGGAACATTTGTGTTGCTCTGCTTGCTCCAATTTAGCCGCTCTTCTCTTGGACTGGCAGCTAATATGTGGAAACTGGGTTGCAGGGTTATTCTAACGCAGCCGAGTGAGCCTCACACAGACCAGGGTAAGCCTGGGCCTTGCAGGGATGTCCTGGGCTCTAGCAAGTGTGGCATCAGAGTTGATATCTGGGAAATGAGCTTACGGATCCAATTCACAGGGAGCCATCATGAGCAGAAGGGAGCCTGAATGTGGTAGAGATGATGGGTTTTCAAAAACTGTGGACTAGGCCTGGTGCAGCGGCTCATGGATGTGAGGATTGTGGATGTGAGGATTGTGGATGTCAATAACCATCTATATTTCAAGTTACATCTATTTCAAATAACCATCTATATTTCAAATTACACTAATTTAGGGTGTGTTTTAAGTACATTTTAAACTAATACCTCTTGATAACAGAGTATAACTCCTTAATAGTATTTTTCAAATAGTACTCACTTTTTAACTATTTGATGCATGAAAGAGTGGTTGGATGAATACAAGCAATTGAGAGCATTTTGTGAACAAATCCAATTACTATTCTCAATATGAGTTTCAAATATTTTCTGTAGCATAAGGCTTTACTCCTTGTTTGAAGGTTGGCAAATTCAAGGACTGATTTTACCCACTTGCTATATTTCTACCAGCAAACACAAATCTCCTACTAACTTTTAGGGATGAAATGCAGGACTAAATTGACCAAAAAAAATAGTTTAGTTTTTTTAAAGCTCTCTTTAACTTATTAAATGAACAAGGTTTAAATAAAATCAATAAAGTAATAAAGTGAAATGTGGCATTTTTATTTCTTGAAACAAAGTTGTTTTAGGCAGGTACAAGGCTATTATCAGATAAGATCTGAAGAAATAAAATCTTTTATTAACCTACAACTTGAACCTGTATTTTCTTTATTATCTTTACTTATAATGATGAAAGCAGAAAGCTTTATCATTTTTAACTGAGGGAATGGCCCACCTCGGAAGTCTTCTTATCTGTTTTTTTTCTTTCAACTTTTATTTTAAGTTCCAGGGTACATGTGCAGGATGTACAGGTTTGTTATATAGGTAAACATGTGCCTTGTTGGTTTGCAACACAGATCAACCCATCGCCTTGGTATTAAGCCCAGAGTCTCTTAGCTATTCTTCCTGATGCTCTCTCTCTGCCCACCCTCAACCCCCTCCCCCAACAGGCCTCAGTGTTGGTTGTTCCTCGCCATGTGTCCATGTGTTCTCATTGTTCACCTCCTACTTATAAGTGAGAACACGTGGCATTTGGTTTTCTGTTCCTGCATTACTTTGCTGAGGATAATGGCTTCCAGCTTCATTCATGTCCCTGCAAAGGACATGATCTTGTTCCTTTTCATGGCTGCATAGTATTCCATGGTGTATGTGTACCACATTTGAAGAAATAAAATTTTAAGAACATTGTTTGAAAGAGCATTTTCTGTAAGAAAATTACAAGGAAGGCATTTCCTGCAAGAAAATTAACAAGGGACAGGGCTGCTGGCTTCCCAGTCCCCCAGATTGTAAGAACTGCAGTTACAGGAATTTTATAATGGTGGCTGATTTTGTGAGTGTATGTTTGTGTGTATGTGGAAAAAGTAGAGGATTTGAGAAAAAATACTTTAAGCTCTTTCATCAGTGGACAGACTCTGGGATTGGAGAAGAGGAATCACGTTGGCTTGATTATGCTTCTAGGATGATATCCTACATTAACCAATAAAAGCTCTTTAAGTGTGTGACTACTGTGGAATTGAACTGTGTTAGGTGCTAAAGGTTGATGTAAAAATTAAAACGAACAAACAACAAAGCCTTGTCTTCAAAGACTACATGGCCTAACTGAGGACACCACATGGGTAGGCAGAGCAAAAGAGTTGTCAACTATTTTGTCATTAAATGACAAGAGGGAAATGAGTAGTGTTGGGGCAAAAGTCAGAGGGGGCAGAACTAAAGACTTCATGAAAGAGATGGGAATTTGAGGGTAGTGATTATGACAACCAGGAAAGCAGGGAAGACACTGCAGAGAAGTGGTTTAGGAAAAGGAGCAGAGGTGGAAAAGCCCAAGAAGATCTTCTGGGTTCAGTGGGCTGGTCATAAGAGTGAATGAGAGGGTCCCTGCAAGGAGAGAGTGACATAAGACAGTCTTGTGTCGGTCGTGGAGGGCTGTGAGTTTCAGGCTAAGGAGTGTTAATCTTGTTCCTGTAGGCAATGGGGAAATATTGAAAACTTTTGGCGAAGGGATCACCAGAATGAAAGTAGTGGTTTAGAAAAATTATTCTAGTGGTGGTGCAGAGGAGGGAGAGAATTGGGAGAATCTAATGTCAGGGATACCCAGAAAAAAAATTTCCAGGAATAATCAAGAGGGTCAATTAGATGGGCATGGTGGAAAAACAGACAGAAATATCAAAAATGATTTTCAGACTTTGAATTTGGGTCACCAGTAGTAGAATATAGAAACACACAAATTCTGTTAATTTCAAAGAAAAGTGATGATATTAATGAAGCTCCCTGAATTGGGTGATCAGCGTGTCCTAAGGGTCTCTGAGAAGCAGGAGGGCCTGAAACTGGGCCCCAAAGCCTCCAAAAAGGATGATCTAGCTCCAGGCCATCCACTACAGTAGTCATTGAACACCTGGCCTCATGTAACTATTGACTTAAAATGTACCTAGTCAAATTGAGATATGCTGTAAGTATAAACTACATATCAGATTTGAGAGTTAGAATGAAAAAAAGAACATGAAAGTTCTCATAACGTTTAAATATTGGTTACATGGCAAAATGATATTTTGGATGTATTGGGCTAAATACAATGTGCTACTAAAATTATTTTTACCTTAAAATTTTGTTCCTTATATAGCTACTAGAAAATATTCTCACATTATATTTCTGTAGGACATAGCTGATCTAGACCTTCAAAGTAAAGCCCACTAATATAGCATAATACAGCAGAGTGAAACACACACACTCACACACACTTCATAGTTAAATGCATGTTTACTCCATCCATTCAGTCTGAAGTCTTTTAAAATGTGTCTTGCATTTTGTGAGTATATTTCTGAATTTTGTGAGCAGGGTATATTGTAGAGATCCATTTGTTTATTTTATCCAAAACTTAGGTTATTCCATCTTACTGAACATTTGGCTCTTTCTTTCAACCAGCAGATGATGCTACAGCTGACAGTCGCAAAACTTACACTCTAACTGATTACTTAAAAAATACTTATAGACTGAAGTTATACTCCTTAAGATGGATTTCAGGTAAGAATTTTTTGGGGTAGGGCAGATTTTATGCTTACATTCATTCTAGTTAAGTTGAGATGTGGGCTTTTATGGCACTGAGAAGAGGTAATCCTTGTTTTTAAAAATTCTATAGAGAGTTTTTTTTTCTTTTTCTACTTGAAGTGCAAAGGGAGAAAGACTGAAAGGAACCCAAGTATTTCTTTGATATGTATAATAAAAAATTAAATGTGAATTGAAACCTTGACAATAATGATGAAAAAATGAATGAATGTTAGTATAATATCATTCATGTTTTCTCAACTCAGAAATGCCTATTTGGTATTTGTGAACTTAAATTATATTCTGTAATTTTCAGCTTATGAAGATGTTTAATAACAACTTGAAATTTTGATCTGGTTGTTTTCTCTCTTTAGATCATGAATATCTCTACAAACAAGAAAATAATATCTTGGTATTCAATGCTGAATATGGAAACAGCTCAATTTTCTTGGAGAACAGTACATTTGTATGTTTAATCACGTAATTAATTCATGCATAGAATTCTGGGGATTTTTTTCATTACCTTTGGAATCACGAGTACTGTCATTTCTCAACCTGTTGGACTCTTTCTGCAGCATATGGCAAAGTGGATCTTTCTCTCCTTCTTGAAATGCTCCCTGCCTTGGCTACTTTTTAGTCTCCTTTGACGATTCCTCTTCCTCTGCCCATATTTTTAAATGTAAGTGCTCCTTGGGGCTCCATCTTCATTTGCCTCCCTCTTCACTTTGCATGCTCTCCTTTGGTGAATTTCATGCAACCCCACAGCATTACTGCCCTCCTCTCTGGCTTGACTCTTGTATACACACGCTTAACGCTAACCTTCTCCCAGATTTAAACTTTAATTTCTAGTAGCCTGCTGGTTCCTACATGTGGATTTCAAACTCAAAATCCCAAGCTAAACTGGTTATCTTTCCCCCACTGTCCTAGCACACTGAAAGCATCTTATTCTTTTTTGTGAGTTCCCAGTATTGGTAAAAGTTACTTAATTCTCCTCCAAGTCACTTAAGCTAGAAACCTCAGAATCATCATTGACTCCTGTCATCCCCCATAGTTGGCGACAATTCTCCCTCTGCATGTCAGGTATCTCTCAGTTTCCATTTCCACTGGACAGTCCTCGCTTAAACCCTCATTTAATCTTGTGGTAATGAGTGCTCTAACTTGTGTCCCTATCTACATTCTGTAGACCAGACCACTGCACTCCCCACATCTAGGCTGATATCGGCCCTCCGCTCTTCCCTCTCATTTCAGCCACTGTGTCACAAGAGTATCTTTGTAAAAGATAGATATGATTCTATCACTTCCACATGCAAAAAAATAGATCTAGTTCCACGTCTTATATTTAGGTCCCAGCTATTTTTCTAATTTGTTGTCCTCTCACCTTCCACTCTGTCTGACACCAGCGCCCCACACAAACTATATTCAGGTTACACATGACCCTTAAAGAGTCTCTAAACATCCATGTCCTTTCCCATGCCTGGCATTTTGCTTATGCTGTTCCCACTGTTGAGAAAGTTTTCTTTTCCTCATCCTCACTCTCGCAGGCATCTTTCCTCTTAGGATTAATCCTTCCCTTTCTGGCTTTCTAACATTGATCACCACCTACCTTGCATCACGGTCATTTGTGTGGGTGAATATGCCACCTCTGCTAGATTAGGACTTTCCAAAGCACAAGCCACATGTCTAGAACAGTACCCCCTATGAAGTAAGTGCACAGTGATGGCAATGAAATGGAATTGTTCAATTTTTCTTTGTTCTTCTTGTTTGACAGGATGAGTTTGGACATTCTATCAATGATTATTCAGTATCTCCTGATGGGCAGTTTATTCTCTTAGAATACAACTACGTGAAGGTAAAATAAATGCTTTCTTACTGTAACATTTAAATAATCCAAGAGTATGCTATGTTATAACCGATTTCAAGTGTATGGATACTTAAGATTAACATCTAAGTAATGTAATAGGCACTAAAACTCATTAATTCAGAATCAGAGTCATTCTCATTCTTAAAGACAAGTTCAATGTTTTAAAAGAAATTCATTTTTAGTGCTTTCAAATACTAAAAAGCACAGTTAATATTATATTGTTCTAATATGTACTAATAACATAAGTCAATAAAAATTTGTACTTACACACATATTTAAAAGTAAGTTTACATGTCTGATTTGTACACCTAATGACAGAACCCTTTATTTCCTTTGTCACAGCTTTATGTATAGTAAGAGCCTCCATAGATATGTGTTTTTCAAAGAGTTAAAGTCGGGCATGGTGGCATGCACCTATAGTCCCAGCTACTTAGGAGGGAAGGCTGAAGCAGGAGGATCACTTGAGCCCAGGAGTTGGAAGCTACAGTTACCTATACTGTGCCACTGCATTATAGTCTAGAGGACAGAGTGAGACCCTGTCAAAAAAAAAAAGAAAGAAAGAAAGAAAGAAAAAGAAAAGAAAGAGTTAAACTTTCCATCCTCCAGAAAAGATTCCGCAAGATGGCCCAGACCATCTCCCAACCTTCGGGCCCCACCATATACAAGCTATTCTAAGGAGGAGAGCCTCACCACAGACCGTAAAGATTCCATCAAGAGCACTCAGCTTCCCCCAGTTACCCAGCCCAACTCCATATCCTCACACATTCAGGAAAGGTTACAGCTTAATCATACATCCTCTTCATGTTTAGGATGGATATGGGTCGCCATAACTTTAACTACAGCTTTTTGGTTACTCATGGATTTGACAAGTTGTTCAAGTATAGGAAGTTTTGAGACATGTAGTGAAGATTACAAATTTGTAAAGATACCCTGTATTGCAAGCAAAATACAAAGCTGGGGATTCCCACCCCTGACCTTCCTTTTCTAGGATAAATAATATTGAGGACATACCAACACTCACACACCAACACTCATACACCAACACTCACACACCAATGCTCACACACCAACGCTCACACACCAACGCTCACACACCAACACTCACACACCAACACTGCTGTACTCAGGCCAAGCAAACCATTCCCTACTGCATTTACCATCTCAGGATGGTGACTGTTAATCGTAATATTTACCCTGGATTTGCTGGGCTGGGCTCACTCTCCTGGACATGAAGACTCTATGTTCTGTTAAACTTAACTGTAAGTGAATCGGAATCTTGTACCAACTTTGACACATCTGTTGCCAATTAATGGATTATTGTTTGTTTAATTAAGTGCTTCTTATTTCTATCTATAGAATACATTCACTTAATTTACTTGAGAAACTTTTAAAACTTCCCAGTGTCCAGGTTCAATCCCCAGATCAGTAAACAGAAGTTTCTGGGGTAAAGCCAGAATCAGTATCTTTTTTTCTTTTTTTGAGACAAGGTCTCATTCTGTCACTCAGGCTAGAGTGCAGTGGTATGATCATGGCTCACTGCAGCCTCAACATTTTGGGCTTGACTAATCCTCCTACCTCAGCCTCCTGAGTAGCTGAGACTACAGGTGTGCACAACCATGCCCTGCTAATTTTCAATTTTTTCTTAGAAATAGGGTCTCACTGTGTTCCCTAGGCTGGTCTCAAACTCCTGTCCTCAAACGATTCTCCCACCTCAGTTTCCCCAAGTGCTAGGATTACAGGCATGAGCCACTGTGCCTGATGAGCATCAGTATATTTTAAACTGTCATAGGTGATTGTAATGGCAACCAGGGCTGAGAACCCCTGAATAACAGTTGTCCATGTTAAAGACTAACATTTGAAGGTAAGGTAGAAACAGAAAGGTAATACCAGCTCACCTTACTATATAACCAGGTTCAACAAAAGCCATTTGATGTGCACGAATGCGTGTATTCCCCTGGTGGCCCTTAGTTGGCCAGCCACGGTTGGAGATTTGTATTTGTTGTGTCACTGGAGTTTACCCGTGTATTTAACTGCTTTTGCTTTTTTCCTCTGTCGCCTTCCCCCTGCCATCTACGCTTCAGACAGTATCAAAAGTACTACTTTTAAATTCTAAATTAGTTTATGCCACACCTATGCCACCTACAGTGGCTTCCCATCACACTCAAAATAAAACACCAGCTCTAACCCTGGCATCCTGAGGCCTGTGTGATTGAACACAGTCTGCCCGGCTGAACACATCTCCTACTCGCTTCTCCTGCACTCGGCATGCTTGGCCAGAGCTTCTCGTCTCATCTGCACCTTAGGATCACTTGAGGAGCTTTTGAAAAAACACAGATATCTGTGGCCCACCCTAAAGCAACTAACTCAGCATAGCTGTGGGCCTCCCGGAGATTCCATGATGCTGAGTTGAGAACCTTTAAGTGCACAGCTCTTTCTTTTTCTCAAGCATCACCCTCATTCCCATCTAAAGGCAAAATCACTTGTTATTGCTTCCTCATGGAAGCTTCTCCATCATCATATGCTTCTCTCTATTAACTCAGGTCCAGATTTGTTGGGTCACTTTGTCAAACATTGCCCCCTGCCATGCTCTTCCACCCACACCCCACAAATCAGTCTCTGTCACGTTAACCCATTTTAGTTTCATCACAACATTTTGTGATATTTTGTCATTGATTTCTTTGCTTATTTTTTGCCTGCCTTATTTGGTGCCAGTTTCCCTGTGATTTATTCACTGCCACACCTCTGTGCCTAGGACAGGGCCACATAGCAGATGCTGAACATCATTGTTAAATGAATACATGTTTTATTGCAAAGTGCTAAATTATAAAGCTATTGAAAGTAAGGATCTATATCTTCTACTATTTTTCTTTCTTTTTTTTTTTTTTTACTTTCAAGAGAGTCCAGTAGAATTTTCTGTACAGCATATATGTTTTGACTAAGTGACTCTTATGAAATGTATCTAGAAAAAAGAAAAGTCTAATTTGATTACATTTCCTTGGAGGTCTACCTTTTAGTGTTTTTTAGATCCTACTACGTGACTTCTCCATGACTGAGTTAGTGCTATCACTTCCAAGTTGTGGCTACAAATAAATAAATGAGCAAGTGAGTGAGTGAGTGGATAAGTACCCCCACAGTCTGGTATGAATGTTCTCCTAGCATCTCTGCTCATTGCCTAGTGCTCTGGAAATACAGATAATAGTTGTGTCATCGATTCTATGTTGACAATGTTCCAGAACCCTGCTAAGTGCTTCTCATGCATTCTCATGCATCTGAGATTGTTGCCGGCATTATCCTCATTTGTCTAAAAAGAAAATGGAAGCTTAGAAAGAAACTTGCTTCACGTTACACAGTGAAACCCTGAATCCGGGTTAGAAGACTCCAAAGCCTTTGCTCTTAAATGTGATCTTTCCTATCTTTGCATTCAGCTTCTCTTTGCTATGATGCTCTTTTACTCTTTCCCAGTCACCCTCTGTCACTAACCTCAGCCAAAGAATCATCTTTTCCATAATCCTCTCTGCCTCCCCGAGGCCTAATTTATGATTCCTGCCTCTCCCACCCACCTCCATTATATCTCTTGGCACATCCTATTGTGATTATTTTATTGTCGTTTACTATTGCATATCCTCCATTCCACTATAAGCTGCTCCAGGGGAGGGACTCTGTGTTATCCAGTAATGTCTGATAGATGATAGCGGCCAGTGTTTATAAACTAAATAGAATAATGAATCTGTTTCAAAAGATGAAGTGAACATACCAAACATCATGGGTTTTCTTTTACAACCCGTGGTGGTTTGTCATGCTCAGTGATCTCAATCCATCTTAATAGTTTTAGCTGGTACCACACCTTTTGGCTTTAGTGAATATTTTGCTTGAGGTTGCCCAGAAACAAGCATGGGGTGTGTCAAAATAATCCAGGATTCAAGAAAGGAATGTATGACTCCCGAAAAGTAGAATTTAATAAATATTTGTTGACATGAGAGCATAGAAGGGAGAGAAGTGATAAATAGTTAAGGTTAGGAACTCTGACTTTGTATCTCAGCTCTGCTATTATATAGCTAGGTGTCCTTGGGATACCTATTTCATCCATCTCATCCTCATTGATACAATTTGAATTTTACTGTAATTTGTTGTATTGCTTGAACATTCACTATGTGGCTTGCACTAGAATAGACTCCAGGCATCCAAAGATAAATAAGATACAATTTCTTACCTCTAGGAGTATGGTAAAGAAGGCAGACGTATAGACAAGTAACTTATTTGAAAATATCTTTAATTTTTATATGCATCTATATTCAGACATAATTTTTCATAAATGCAAATATGTGATCATATACATTTTTATCTTCGGTCTTATTTTTTCCCTTCTTCACTTGGCTCTCTAAAGTCTAATATGTATCTTTCCATATTTTTATATTTTTCCTCTTGTTCATATAACTCTGAAAATATATAGGGATGTTTTTAGTTATTGCTTGGTCTATAAAAATAAAATCCTATAGTTTTTTGTAAATTGCATTTCTCACTCAATGATACCATGTGAAACTCCTTTCAAGTCATCTGGTTAGCTCTGATTCATTTTTTTTTTAATTAATATCACTTTATTTTTCAGAACAGCTTTAGGTTTATAGAAAATAAGCAGAGAGTTCCCACATACTCCCTTATCCTCCCTCCCCCACTTTCCCCTATTATTAATGTCTTGCATGAGTGTGGTCCATTTGTTATAACAAATGAGCCAATATTAATATATCATTATTAATTTAAGTCCATAGTTTACATTAGGCTTGACTCTTTGTGGGTTTTGGCAAATATATGGCATGTATCTACCATTATGGTGGATTCTGACAAATCTATGGCTCTTGACAAAAGTATGATGACATGTTTCACCATTATAGTATTATACAGATGACTTTGACTGTGCTAAAAATCCCTGTGTTTCCCCTATTCATCCCTTCCTTCCCCCAGTCTCCAAGCAACCACCAATCTCTTTACTCTCTCCATAGTTTTACCTTTTCCAGAAACTCATATTGTTGGAATCATACCATATGTAAGCTTACCACATTGGCTTATTTCACTTAGCAATATGTGTTTGAGATTCCTCCATGTCTTTTTGTGGCTTAATAGCTCATTCTTCTTATCATTAAATAAGATTCCATTGTATGGATCTCTACTACAGTTTGTTTATCCACTCACCTGTTGAATGACATCTTAGTTGCCTCCCAGTTTTGGCAGTTATGAGTAAAGCTGCTATAAACATTTGTGTGTAGATTTTTGTGTGGGCATAAATTCTCAACTCATTTGAATAAATAATAAGAAGTTTGCTGGTAAAGTTATTTTGCCTTGGAGTTTTCTCTATGTAAAGTTTCTTATATCTGGATTCAATTTGTTTATTAGATATAAGACTATTCAGAATTTTTCTCACTTTTAAGAAATTATTTTTCAAGAAATTTTTTGCTTTTCTCTAATTTTTAAAATGTATTGGCAAAAAAATGTTTATAATAGCCTCTTATGATCTTTTAACATCTGTGGAGTCTGTTGTGATATCCCATTTTTCCTTTCTGATACCAGTCATTTGTGCTGTTTTACTCCTAAGTTTTACTGTGTTTGCAATTTTACTAGTCTTTTCGATGACTTGAGTTTTGGCTTTGTTGATTTTTTCTGTTATGTGTTTTCTACTTTATCAATGCTTTTACCTTTATTATTTCATTTCTTCTAATTACTTTGGATTTAGTTTGACTTCCTTTTTTAAAAAAATTTTATTTCCCTATGCTTCTGCAGTCACTGAAAATTTGACTTTCATCTCTAGCTTTTTGAGATGGTTGTTAAAATATTGATGATATATGTATTTTAATTTTAATATATCTTGCCAGGGGGCTTCCAAAAACTTTATAACACTTTACCTTTCATCATCAGTGTATGAAGTTAAACATTTCTTCACATCACCATCAGCAATAGCATCATATATCTTTTAAATCTTTTGCCAATAAAATAGGTGAAAAGTGAAAATTTACATTTTTCTAAGTAGGCAATCTTAGCACACTATGGTGAGTGCTAGGGATAATGTTTGTACAAAATGACATTTTTGGTGCACTGTGGTCCTGGAGGAGGTGGTGCCAGAGCTAGGTTGTAGATGAACTCCAGAGGAGTTTGTATGAGATGATCTCTAGGATACTTCTGAATCCCAAAATTCTCGGAGGAAATTATAAGATATGATAACATGTGAGAATTATACAATCATATATTACCAAACCTATCATCTTGGTCTCCTATAGTGAGTGGCCAAATTATCAAGTATCACAGAAGCCTGAAATGTCTGTTTTCTTTCATAGCAATGGAGGCATTCCTACACAGCTTCATATGACATTTATGATTTAAATAAAAGGTCAGTGACTTCCCAATAAAATCTATTAGGCTTTCCTACTGTCATATTTTTAAGGAAACCCCAATGTGAGTTATTCTTTTTGATGATATTTCCTTTCATCTTTTTTCCAGGCAGCTGATTACAGAAGAGAGGATTCCAAACAACACACAGTGGGTCACATGGTCACCAGTGGGTCATAAATTGGTTAGTGAGTCTCTCCAGTTGTCAGAAAAATATAGGCTCAAATTTTTCATAGGCAGAAGTTACTAACCCTGATACAAAGCAGACATCTTAGGAACTCAATACTTCACTATAGAACATAGTGTTATTGCCCAGGATCTAATGTTTGTCTGCAGCTGAACTTCTCTCTTCCAGAATGCAACTGCCTTCTCTCTACTCACTCTTCCAATAAAGAAATATACAAGCATATATCATCCTGTAGAAGTGGGCAGCCTTCTCGGTCTTCTCATATACTTTAGCATTCAAATAGTGGTAGTTGTGTGCTTCTTATTTTTAACACATTATTAATGGTTGTAGGATTATTTTGGGATTATAGGCTGTACACTTGTAATTTAAGAATGAGAGGGAAGGAGTAAATGACTCTTCCTGTTTGAATGGAATATTTGACTATGGTAATCCTTAACATTTGCAATAGATAAGTGTTTCTACAATTCCGGGATAAAAATATAACATGTATTATAGATATCAATGCTTGTTGTTTTTCCTTCTAGGCATATGTTTGGAACAATGACATTTATGTTAAAATTGAACCAAATTTACCAAGTCACAGAATCACATGGACTGGGAAAGAAGATATAATATATAATGGAATAACTGACTGGGTTTATGAAGGTAGAAACTTTAAAGCTTTTTCAAATCAGAAAATCTATAAGCTTTTAAAATAGTTAAATGTTTCTTTTGCAATGGGAAAATTTAAATGAGATTGAAAGTAAGTTTCATTGTTTAAAATGTCATCAGATTTCTCTTAGAACTCACAGCACCAGGTGTCTCCTTGGCCAAGAATTTAACTATTCCTAGCACTCCTCTGTCCTCATTGCCTGACAATACTCCTCTTGTCTCTGGTTTATTGATACAAAGGGCTTTTCTGTGTAGGTAGACCTTTTCTGCCTTTACTGGAACATAAAAGCCTCCAGATTAACATCAGATATTTCTCTAACTAGGCCTACCTAACCCGGAAGTTACTAAGGAAAGCTAAATAATCCCATCACATTGAGAAGATGATAAAATAATATATACAGGTTGGAGAGTACAGGGGAAGAAAATGCCTATTTTATAGAGGATTTGTATTTGTATGAACTTGGACAAATTATGATTTCCTGTTTTTAAGAATAAAAAAGCAATTAGAAAGGCTTAGGAAAAAGTGACTAATAAGACTAAAAAAGTTAAAAAGGAATATTCTCCCTTTTAGGATACAGAGTTGTCGAAACTATTAGGAACACATTTTAGAAACTTAGAAAATATTAGAAAAACATTTTTTGTGTCTGTATTTGCCAAGATAAAAGGCATTTTGAGGCTGCTCCAAACTGTTCACAAGGTTTCCTCATACTTATTAGAAAGACTTATCTGTATTTCATCGTATTATTTTTTTTCTTCTTTGTAGTTTAAAAAAAATAATTTTTCTTCATGACTTAATTTTAGTTCTTACCAAGTCCAAGTCAAGTTTAATTGACTCATTATAACAACAACAACAAATCACATTAAAAGAAAGGTAAATTTTCATGTCCTAGAAATAAGTGCTTGACTAAAACTTACAATGAAATTTACTAGCACTAGCTACTTAGAGATTCTTTAACCCTTGGACAGCACAACCCAGCCTCCAGGATCGTTGACAAGAGTGGCTTCTTTCCAAAGCTGTGACCCTCTCTCAGAAACAGCTGGCCCTCTGGAAGATAAGAGGGCAGCTAACACTTTCATTCTTTCTAAAGTAGATAATTGCTGGAGGGAGTCTTTTGCATGTTCATGACTAGGCCATTCACATGCAGAACAGCTTAGCTTCACAGCTCCAATTTGGGCCTCTCTAATAGCTTCAGTTCCTAGAAGGAAATTACTACATTGTCAATACAGAAAAATATGTCCTGCATTCCAAATAACCACTAATTCAAGACAAACATCACTACCTGCTAATTACACTTACAAGTAATTCTAAAAAACAAAATCTTGGTCTGATTATATTGATTTTATGTAATTGCAGCTGTGTTATAGACCAGAATCAATGGGTAAAAGTTACAAAGAATGAGAAGTCAACTCAGTATATGAACAAGTTCTTACTATAATAGAAACCATGACTTGGAGTCATAAGGTCTGGGTTCTAGTTCTTGTCTCAGGCAATTCACTGGATTGCTCCATGCCTCAGTTTCCTTCTTTGTGCAATGAGCTATGAATCATCACCCAGAGATCTTTGTGAAGACTAAATATGATATGTTTTGTAAATTCTAAATTGCTACATAAGAGTGTATAGATCAGTGATATAGATATGAGGCAGTCAAGGGAAGAATAGGCTGCTTAACCCGGAAGTAGGTTTTCTATTACTGGAAATACTAAAATAGAGGCAGGAAAGGGCAGTATAGCACGGAGATGAAAAGCATGAGTCAAAGGAGATTTGGGTTGGTTTTTGATTCTACCAATTCTTAGCCATGTGATCCTAGACAAATTTCTGATCCTCTTCAAGCTTGTCTCACTTTATCAATACAATGGGTTATTGTGAGCCTTAACTGAGATGATAGATGTCAATTGCTTATCAATACCTGGTGCATAGTTAGCACTCATTGAATGTCAGCTGCTCATCACAATAATTATTATTACATTTTATTACAGTAATTATTTTTGCTATTATTCTTGTTGTTGAAAAAAAGCATTTGGAAGTAACTTGAAAGGAGGTATCAGGCATCTGAAAACTGATTAGAATGCATGATTTCCCAACCCTAAGATTCTAGTTTCTATGCTTTTGCTTTTACATTTACACTTACATGAGACTTGTGGAATATCTAGGCGTCTCCACCCAGTCCACTTAATTCCTCCATTCCCGGTTGGTGAAGGAGTTTTCAACATATTAAGAGCCAGTGATTGAATATCCCATGTATAGACCTATAGACCCCATAATAATCATAGGGAAGAGCTATCTTTGCCAGAGATTGCGAAGAAGCCCGACAATGTACTGGAAAGCAAGATCTTGTCTTTTATTTGCCTCCCTCTTTGACCCTCTTCTCTTACCCATCAGCATATACACCAGAGCAGCGTGTTAATCTAAGGGAGTTTTCAGTTTCTGGGCTGGGCAAGGAGATGTTTCTCAGTAGGGGTCTCAATGGAGTTCCTTGCCATTCTAAATCTATCCTTCCCACACCTTGTTTGTGCCAAGAGTAGTAAACTCTGGGCACCATATTGGTTTGATAGCCTGGAGCTACACACCACCCACCAGTACCCTGCGGGCTCAGTACAAACTGAGCCCAGTTGGGGAGAGTATGCTGGCATGTTGACTGTTTGAAAATTAGAAAGGAGAATCAGCCTCCTGTGTGAAATTTACTTTTAGTATGTTTTGAGGCATAAATTTAGAGGATTATAAGATAAAGAAAAAAATGTAGAGCTTATATTAAATATTGCATGCTAAAATATTCTAAAATGGTCCAACGGGTTACTTATTTTTACAATCCAGATATATTCTTGAAGATTTTATTTTTATTCATTTGTATTACTCTGATTTTGGAAGCCCAGCAAATGCAAAGTGGTTCATTAGTTGAACTCTACTGTAATTACTAAAGCTAATGAGAACAATATTTTGAATGCCAAAGCCAATTTATCAGCTACTTCTTGTAACAGAACAATTTATGTCTTTTTTTCAGAGGAAGTCTTCAGTGCCTACTCTGCTCTGTGGTGGTCTCCAAACGGCACTTTTTTAGCATATGCCCAATTTAACGACACAGAAGTCCCACTTATTGAATACTCCTTCTACTCTGATGAGTCACTGCAGTACCCAAAGACTGTACGGGTTCCATATCCAAAGGTCTGTGCTCCTGTTTGTACAGTGGTTCCATGATTTGATGGGAAGAGAATGGTTTCATTTAATCCCTTCTTGCTAATGAAAATATTGTCAGTCTCTCTTCAACAGCTTGCTGTGATTACTCTTGCTGAAGTCAACAGCATCTGGCAATTTTAAAGTATTTTTATTATCCCAGGAAAGAGTGTGATTTAAGGTTTTGTAATTTCTCCAAAAACTTTGAGGAATGACAAGCAGAAAAAATGGGGAAAATGCTTTTGAAAGAGATAAGGGGAATGAAAATGCTTGAATGGAGGAAAAGAGAGGCTATAATTGAATCAGAAGCTCGTCTCATTTGTAGAAGTTGGATTGTGCCCTCGACGAAGTTGCAAAGCTCAGTTATATATCAGATTGTATTACTAGTTAATGGGATACATGACTAGGTTTAGTGGTTCTATTATAGATTTGGCACGAATGTAAATTTTTCATGTCCTACATTTGGAATAATAGTGTCACGTCTTGGTTTTCAAAGCTGTTCTCCTCGTCAGGGTTGCGTGTTTACTAAAATTGAGGAGCTTTGTTAAGCAGCGTAAGCCGGGTGAGATGGGGTTTAGAAGGGAACCAGGAATTCTTCACTAGTACCGTAATAATAATGGCTACAGTATTGTCTGCAGGAAAATCTAATAGTAAAGTGTTTTTTCTGTAAGAAATTTGGAAAAGGGGATTTTTATTTTTACCAACTCACTCAATTTGCTTTATGAAGAGCTGCCATTTTAGGAAGACAGAGGAAGTTAAAAGAAAAAAAAAGATCAGAGACTAAATATGGAGATGTGTTTTCAGTGGAATGTTATTTTTTGATGAGCGAAACTGGCACATACAAAAAAAACTCCATAAAGTGTTCTCACTAAAAATATCATATTATTTCTAACTAATCTGTCAATCGAAGATCTATGTGTATATTTAAAAAGGTTTTATAGGTTTCAGTCATAATATTGATTGTAAAGCTCCAACATAGTGAACCTGAATTTAGAGTGGAAATGATGGCTTCCTAATTGACACCGTTGACTCAGGTAAACTGATTTTTCTGGTGGATGGTGTCTTTGGCAGAACCCAAGGTGTTCTTCATACTGACAGGCATCAAAGACTTTTGGTCTCAGGGAGACAGGGTATATTTGCAAATAATAAAGTTGATTTTAAGAGGTTTATCCTTGCTTGCACAAAGTGATAAATTATAAAGATATAAACATTCATTATTTAAACAGAAGTGCTTTGGACCTTCAAGTTTTATATAGTGTGTGTATATATATATATATATATATATATATACACATATTCTGTTTCTGCCTGACCATGAAAAGGTTGCATTTCATGACTCTCCCTTATGTTCATTTTATTTATATTAAATTGTTGGAACATGTCTGATTGTGATAATTTTATGACCATAATGCAGAAGTTTTTGTGCAGTTTTAAAATGTGTGCAATGATGTTACTTTTTTTTTTGTCAATATCAATTCTGTGATTGTTTTTTCCTAGGCAGGAGCTGTGAATCCAACTGTAAAGTTCTTTGTTGTAAATACAGACACTCTCAGCTCAGTCACCAATGCAACTTCCATACAAATCACTGCTCCTGCTTCTATGTTGATAGGGTAAGACTTGTCCTGAATGCTTGGCTTGTAAACAGTTTTACACTTTCTAGGGAGAACTTTTCAAAAGTGAAGGGCAAAGTGGATCACAGCCTCCCATTGTGTCATCCCCGCTGACAGTCATTCATTCTTTCCTTCAGCAACTCTTTGTTGAGCATCTTCACGTCCTCAGGCTGGGCACAACTCTAGAGATGATGATGACAATGGACAGAGCAGCCAGCCCCTGGTGTTATGGAGCCTACAATCAAACTGGGGGAGACAGACAATAACCAGATAAAAAAAGAGCAGTGTAATATGCCAGGTAGCAATAAATGTGGTGAAGAAAACCTGAGCAGAGCAAAATGGATGGGGCTGATGAGGGGAGGTCAGGGAATCCTCATGGATAAAATGAACTGTGGCAGTGATGTGAAGAGCAGGAGGGCTCCATCCACACCAATAGCAGGGGGCAGAGGAAGAGCAAGTGCAAAGGCCCTGCAGAGGAGATGTGCTTGGGTTGTTGGAGGAACTGCAAGGAGGTTGGGGTGACTGGAGCCTTTTGACTGAAGAAGAGAGTGGAAGGGACAAGGTCAGGTCCCAAAGAGCCTTGTAAGGCCTAGAGAAATGCAGGAAATCTGTGGATTAAGTTTAGGGAGCTCCACGGTCATTTTGTGCTCCAAGACTTCACTTCCTGAAATCATGTCAGTGGTTTGAAATTCCGCCATGGAGCACCTTCAGCCCCTTGTTTATTTTCCTGTAAAGGAACCAACATACTGGGTACAATTTACGGCTCTCTGATAGCTCCATATTTACTCATTTCTGTTATTTATTTGGTTTTGTTGCTGGTTTTTTGTTGTTGTTGTTGTTGTTTGTTTGTTTGTTTTTTGAGACAGAGTCTTGCTCTGTCGCCCAGGCTAGAGTGCAGTGATGCCATCTCGGCTCACTGCAACCTCTGCCTCCCAGGTTCAAGCGATTCTCCTGCCTCAGCCTCCTGAGTACAGCTGGGATTACAGGTGCATGCCTGGCTAATTTTTGTATTTTTAGTAGAGATGAGGTTTCACCATGTTGGTCAGGCTGGTCTCGAACTCCTGACTCATGATCTGGCCGCCTTGGCCTCCCAAAGTGCTGGGATTACAGGCGAGAGCCACTGTGCCCGGCCTGTTGCTGTTTTTAAATAACAACTAGCATACATTGAGTACTCACCATGTGCCAGACACAGGGATTATCACATGCTTTATCTTAGGACTCTTTAAAGTCAGTCTGTCTTTCCAACAACTGTCATCGTGTGCCTGTTCACAGATAAGAAAATGAGGCTTACAGATTAAGAAAGTGACCAAGTACGAATCTGTATTCAAACCTGACTTTCTGGCTTGAATGAACAAGCTATTAGACACTGCTTCGTGTCTCCCTCTGTGTGATTACAGCTGGTGCCCTCAGATTCCTGAAGGCACCGTCACAGCAGTACGGAAGCATCCATTTTCTCTGGAGTTGCATTAAGTACATCAGGAAGGCTGTGGGCTGTGCTCCGTGGTTAGTAATTCATTATTTTGGTTAGAAATGTCTGTAGTAACCCATTCATTCGGGGGGAAAATCGATTAGTAAGTTTTAAAAAATGTTTCTGGGTTTGTCCAATGGAGTAAAAATTTACCCAAAGGTTTCAAAGTCTGCCTTTCAATTCTATCCAGCCACCTTTAATCATCATCATTGATGGACAGCCTCTGTTTCTACTCCCAAATGTCCATAGAAAGCCTGTGCCCTTGTAGCACTTATCATCAGTAGATGATAGAAAACATTCAGATAAATGCCCCCAGGAGTGATAAGAGAGATACGAGCAATAGAATGGAGGCATTCTGAGGAGGAGAACATGGGGTTTTCACGACCCCAGGACCAAAAAATGCCCCCTGGAGAATGTGCAGATTGAGCAGGTTGGCTTCCGGCAGGGTGCAGTGAGGAGGAAGGACACTGAGGCAGAAAAAACAGAGCATGGAAAAGTCAGGGCTTCCCAGGAGAAGACCAGCAGAGCCTGGTGTGGCCTTTTGATCTGTCACCAATATCTGCCTGTAGGGAGGATGAGCCATGAGCACCTGCTCTGAAAAAGATTCCATCGGAAAGGGGCTTTAGAACTTATCAATGGTTAATAAACTTTTTAAGGACCTGGAAACCTTTGTTCAAGTGAGATATAATACAAAAGTGTATGGCCAGAAAGCAAATGGGAGATTGCTTCTCAGTTTTGGCAGGTCTAGTCCTTGTCCTCCCTCCTTCCTGCAATAGTCCTGGGAGCTTAGACAGAACCTGGAGTGGTTCCAGGACACAGTCACAACACCGCTGTGAGGCACAGGTGAGAGAACCGAGGCTCAGAGAGGTAAAGTCATTTGCTCAAGGTCACACAGCAAGTTAGTGTGGAAGGTGGGAATAGGACCAAGGCCTATGCCTGCTGGACCAAAATATTTGAATAAGTTAGTTAAAAATATATTGAGTCCTTCTCATGGGCTGGGACTGTGCTCAGTGCTCTGCTCTTGCTGTCTCATTTATTCCCCAAAGAGACGAAGTCTTTGCCACTTACAGATCCGTTTCCAAGGCACAGCTGTGTGAAGTGCTGGGCTCAAGAAACAAGCAATTCTCAGGACGGATTTTTGGCCTTATGTGAATTCGTCAATAAGTTCTTGTTCTCAGTAGTCCTTTAAGTCACACTTAAGACTCACTATGGAGATTTTGTGTGGAATGTATATTACCAAAGAATATTGTTTTTTTGGAAATGCCACGGGAATGTGTTTTTTAGGGAGTTTAAAATATAGCTCTGGTCTCTGTTAACACTGGTAAGGTTGCGGTTTTTCTAGAACTAGACTCTAGATGCTCTCTGGGAAAAATGCTCTAGTACATGATGATACACCGTCTTCTGGCCTCATGCAAAGATCCAGCAGGGCCAAGTAAAATCAGGTGAGTTATGCCTCTTAGTAACCTGCTCAGCCTGTTACCTGGTGATTTACTAGTTCCTGGAGTGGGAAGCCTGGCCAGGATCAGTGCCTCTCCTCCTTCCTCTGCCCATGTTACCCTCATTAGTTTTCCTGTTAGGCCATATCCCTTCACCACAGAGCCTGCAGCAAGTGAAATCCACAGGAGGATGAGGCTGGTTTGTGACTTTGTTAGGAATTAGCAGAAATGGGTGGAAGCCCTGCTTCTCTGATAAGTGAGAAGGGCAGCCAGGCTGCGTTTCCAACAACCAAGGCCAGAACTTGAACCAGGGTGAGTCTCCCTGCTGCCTGCATTGATTTAGTGCTAAAGTTGATTAGATTTGTTATGCTGCTATTTTGTGTTCATTGTTCATAATGAGAACTGGAAAGCTCAAAAATTTGAAGGAAAACAGCACATAATGTAAAATCATAAATCTCCTAACTTTTATCTAGAGCAGTACATTCATTGTTGACTGAAGTAAGACAGGTTCTACGCAGTAGAGGCCAATCCTGCAATCGTATCTCCAGTGTGTAGTAGGGTGCCTGCGACATAGCATATGCCCAACCAATATTTGTAGAATAAACTAATAGATAAGCAGAGGATGGATGGATGGGTGGATGGATGAATGGATGAGTAAGTTATCCAGGTGACTTTGTGTGTGTAGAATAGTGGTTCACGCTGCCAGCACTATGGATAGACTTCAAAATGACCTTGCATAGAAATCCCTCCTTTTGTGTCCTCTCTGCCAAAAATTCTGTAGCCTGAATCTAGCGGATTGGAAAGGGCATGTTCTACTGTGGTAACCCCACCCAACATCTGTTGAATGGCTCTGGGGCTCATCACACCCAGCTCATGACATACCCCATCCCTGCTCTCTCTGCTCCTGAATGACACAATAGATATAAAGTCTTGCTGTGTCTTCTCTGAACTGTTACGACCCCTGGCCTATAAAGCTGCAACATCAAAGCCTCAGATTGTCACACAGGATATAAATAAACTGGAAGCTAGTGACACCTGCACATTAGGACCTGCATGCTACAACTGTGCGGGTGTACGGGTGCTGCAGCCCTCAGATCTGCTTCATCTCATCCCACCCATTCCTCTCCTGAGGAATTTGTCAGCAAACCTGGGAGGGTTGGCATCCCCATCAGAGCAGAGGGTGGCATGGAGCCTGCGGCCAGCACTGGCAGTACGCCCGCTTCCTCGGATGATTCACTGAATTAATCATTCCACGGTTGCAGTTGCTCTTTGTAGCATTTTTCCCTCCAATATTATTTCCAGTTGGTGATAAATACCTTATTTTAAGTATCCTTAATGTACCAAAAGAAACATTTACACAAATTAAGGGAATTAATATTACCCAACAAACATTTATTAAATGCTTACTGTTTGCAAGGCATTATGCTGGGACAGGTGGTCACTTTACAAGGGGATTCTCTGTTGTGTGATTTTCAACAAGTCTCTCTCAGTGCATTCACATATAATTTGCCTTATAAAATTTAGTTTACACACAAGCTCTCTAGGAATAGATTTCTTTAAGTGAGGAACTTTATGCTGAAAAGAAACAAGAAGGTGAAGCTAGCTAGCAACATTTTCCAAATGGATGGGTGGAGGTTTCATAGAGGGAATGAGTATGAACTGGGAATCTGAAGCCAACAGCTTGAATTGAATCCTGGCTCCAACACTTCCCAGTTGGGCGATAGTGGGCAAGTTACTTAAATCCTCTGCTGTTAAGTTTCTTTGTCTGCAGAGCATGAACTGCAGTACTCATCTCATAGGGTGGTCATGAGCTTATGTCAAGCACTTAGAATAGTTCCTGGCACATAGTAGACTCCACATGGGTGTGAACTTATTATTTTACATCCAGAAATTACTCCGTCATTTTAGTATTGAAATCAACCATATTCCCGTTGGACTAATCCAGCTGCAGAAGGTAGAAGAGCTTGCTGGCTCATATGTCTAACCTGGGTAAGTTGTCCAGGCTCTCAGGAAGGCCTGGACTGCAGGGGTGATCCCTCTTCCACCCCACCAAAACCATTACATAAGAAATCTACTCAGTATTGGCCTGTTTTTGCAGAATAAAAGCAGCATGCAGTGTGCAAAGCATAGGTGATAATCCTGCTGGTTGGATTTTTCTGGTTTTAAGTAGGACTTAAACTTTTCAGTAAAAAGTACAATTGAGCCATTGGCTTTATTTATTTATTTATTTTGAGATGGGGTCTTACTCTGTCACCCAGGCTGGAGTGCAATGGCATGATCTCGGCTCAATGCAACCTCTCTCTGCCCGGTTCAATTAGTTCTCCTGCCTCAGCCTCCCGAGTACCTGGGATTACAGATGCGCCCCACCATGCCTGACTAATTTTTGTATTTTTAGTAGACACAGGGTATCACCATGCTGGCCAGGCTGGTCTGGAACTCCTGGCTTCAAATGATCCACCTGCGTTGGCCTCCCAAAGTGCTGGTATTACAGGCATGAGTCACTGCACCTGGCAGGTTTTTTTTTTTTTTTTTTTTTTTTTTTTTTTTAATGATTCTTTGACATCTCAGACTGGCATAATCTTGGCTCAAGGCTGCCACTGAAGGGAAGTATGTTTATAAGAAAATTCAAAAATTCCTGTCTGCGCCACGGGTGAACTGCCTTGCTGAGCATGCACAGGGTGCAGAGTACACCTGGGGTCATGGAGAGTAACCCAGGCCATGCAGGGTCCAGGACCATAAACCTTTGATCTGAAAATAGGCAGGGAAGATGACTGATGCACGTGAGTTTCCTGGCTGACTTCCCAAATTCCATTACTCAATGTTTTCAAATGGGGAAAAGTTGCTTTTATATTGCTGATTTCTGAACCTGATGTTTAATTTATGACTTTTAATAGATAAAGCTATTTAGTACTGGGTGATCCACTAATTATTGTCAAAAAGTTGTTTCCCCCATCACCTACCCCTTCGCTCTACAAGAGCACTTTTAAAAAGAAGAAGAATATTGCTGGAGCCCAAATTCCTAATCTATGCCCATGGAATTTTCAGATGTTGTATGTATGTCAGTGGAGAGGCTTTTCCCACCTAGAGAGAGGTACATCAGTTTCATCAGATTGTCCAAATGGTTTTTGGCCTGAAAAAATAGTAACCACTGATATAGGACAGGGGTTAACACACTAGGGTTTATGGGCCAAATGCAGTCCACTGCCCATTTCTGTGTGGTCCACAAGTAAGAATGGTTTTTACTTTTTTTTTTTTTTTTTGAGACCGAGTCTCACTCTCACCCAGGCTAGAGTGCAGCGGCTTGATCTTGGCTCATTGCAACCTCCGTCTCCCGGGTTCAGGCAATTCTCCTGCCTCAGCCTCCTGAGTAGCTGGGATTACAGGTGTGTGCCACCACGCCTGGCTAATTTTTGCATTTTAAGTAGAGTCAGGGTTTTGCCATGTTGGTCAGGCTGGTCTTGAACTCCTGACCTCAGGTGATCTGCCCAGGTTTTACATTTCTAAGTGGTTGGGAACAAAAATCAAAAGAGTAGTAATATTTCATGATATATGAAAGTTTAATGAAATTCAAATTTTAGCTTTTCAGTGGAATATTAAATGAACTCATTCATTTAATTATGGTCTCTGGCTACATTTGTGCTACAAAGGCAGAGTGGAGTAGTGACAGAGATGTGGACCACAATGCTTAAAATACTTAACTCTCTGACCCTTAATTGAAAAAGTTTTCCAACGTCTGGTCTAAAAAACTAATTTCAGAAAGCTTCATTTTCTGTTGTGCTTTTCATACTTCCATTCTCTTTGCACAGATTTGTTGCCTGTCTTGGGTAAAGTGTATTCACCTTTCCAGGTTCTCATTTAGCTCCCCTGCATTGGGCAGATGCAGAAGCGTCAGACTGGATGAGATGTCTGTGTTTCCCGGCATGGAAAGTGGCAGTTGCACTCTCAGCCCCTGCAGCCTGGTGGTTTGTGATGAGTGCAATGAGACCCGGGAGAGTGGTGTGGGAGAAGGAGGTTTCCAAGAAGACATCATGGATGAGGGGACATTTAGGACAAGACCTAAGGAAGTTAGAGCTTGGCAGCCACTTCAGGCTAAAGAGCAAGACTGAACAAAGAGGGGGCAACTGGGAAACCTCATGGTGTGTTCATGAGAATACCAGCCACCCAGACTAGGTAGTATATAGTTTCTTCAGAAGCAAGTAAAAGGACTGAAGTGAAAAGGGACCCCAATTTACAGAAATGCAGTGCTCTGCGGCTGAGTGAAGGGGTTCGGTCTTGGTTCAGTACCTGCGCCTTACAGCAGGGTAGCATGGAAGCCCGGTATCACCAGGCACATTCGCACATTAAGTGTTCCCAGCTGTAAAATGGGGGTGATGAAGCTGTGAGGGCCTTAAAGGGCTTTATCCAGCACCTAATCCATCCCGAGTGCCCAGTAAATGTTTGTTGTGTGATTAGGTGTCTGCGAAGGGAGTGGAGACGGAAATTGATCTATGAATTCTGAAGAAGGACAAAGCTATGGTCCTTCAGTATGACAATATGACAGGTCCCACAGGTCAGGAGAGGGCTTTGCTTTCTTCAGTGCTGCATTCCATGGACATATAATTAGTGCCTGTGTTGAGTCAGGCATTCTGCTAGGCCCTGGGGACACCCTGTAAAAGAGCTTGCAGTCAAGCAAGGAGAGGGGCAGGTCCAGCCTGTGAAGGAGAGAGCAAGTGGATTGTGTGAGAGCATTTGAGATGGGGAGGAGATACAGCCACCAGACCAGGCGGGAAGAGGGAGATCAACACACTCATTTGGAACTCTCTGACAAAAAAGAGCAAGGCTGCAATCAGACACTCGAGAGCAGGGATTTGTGAATAGTAATCCAAAACCACAATCGGGGAGGAGGAGGGAGAAAAAGCATAAACTATCCATTGCCAATAATGTGAGGGAGGCCAGCAGAAAAGTAAACCATGAATTCCATGCACTTCACTATAAATCAGAAGGTGGTTCCAAAAATTTTTTAAGTATGTGTTGGGGAGGATGCACTACTAGAGATACCTCTGTTTACATAAATTTATGTGAAAATACCACAGGGTTCTTTCATTTCTTTGCAGAGTTCATGTTTTGACTCTTGAGAAATGTCTTTTTAGAATATATTTCTTTGATTTTCAAAGTTTCTGGAGGTGTGAGTCAATTTTTTCCCCTTTGAAAATGAAGTTGAGAAAAGGGTCAGCTGTAGTTTCACCCTAATAGAAAGAATTTTCTGGAGAAGCACGTAAAATACAAGAAACAGTCAAATCTTAGCCAGTGTCTATGGCCTCACTTCCCTCAAGACAGCAGAAAGGAGATGCGAAAACATCACCCTTGACTCCCTGGCACTACCAAAGGCCAAGTTGGAGACTTGATAAATCCTGAGCTCGTGGTTTGAGTCACGCATGTTAAGCCACTGTAGAATATTGTTGCTTCTTTTCCTGTTGGATATATTTTAATTTTCATTCCAAGTTAAATTGCACTTTAAGCTTTAAGAAAAGGTGAAATATTATATTAAATGGTTTCATTAACCATTTATAATTCTACTTCCCATTAAGATTGATTTCTTTTCACTGAGTAAAGTGTCTATTTGTACCGAGGTCTGGCAATAGTCATGTTCATTCTCTCTCTCTGTCCTTCCTTTCTTCCTTCCTTCCAGGGATCACTACTTGTGTGATGTGACATGGGCAACACAAGAAAGAATTTCTTTGCAGTGGCTCAGGAGGATTCAGAACTATTCGGTCATGGATATTTGTGACTATGATGAGTCCAGTGGAAGATGGAACTGCTTAGTGGTGAGACTGAATGGGGATGTTCTGCTTCTAGAGCAACATGTGATCAGAGGGTCTGTGCAGTTGGGGAGAGTGAAGGCTGGGAATCAGGAAATGAGGTCTGAGTTTCTCTTCTTTCTGACTCTGTCTGATCCTGAGGCAATAAAATCTTGAATAAAACTCCTAGATAACCTGCCATCCCGAGGTGCTTCTATTTCTCCTACACTGACTAGTCATACTGTTTTAGTTATGGATACTATCACTTGGGAAGTGGAGAGGGGGTGACTGACCACAAGATAGAATCTGATGTAAATATTTTAAAAACCAAAGAAGGCCAGCAGCTGCAAGCTCAACAGAGTGTGTTTTAATAAAGATAATGTAGGGAATGGGGAATAACTGGCTGAGTGTGTGTGAAACAAAACAAATACATGAGGCCACAAACCCATTACCATACTGTCACTGTCTTTAAGCAGGAAACAGCTTTAGAATGGAAATAAATAACTGCCAGTCTGAGAGGGTGGCAATCCTGAGGCAAACTCTGTTCATCCAACCTTGAGGTGCTGGGAGGCTTCTAGCCAGGAGACCATGAGGTCCAACTAGGATGACAGTCAAAGTTAAAGTCCCTCTGGGAGCCTGCAGCCTGGGAGGGGTGGATCCTGGAAGAGGTTTGCTGGCATATGCCAAGGATACCTCCCCAATCCCCCTTATCTAGTCACAGACCCTGTGCCTACACACCTACCATCCCTGCTCTCATCCTGGCTAGGCTCAGGGCAGACTCTCACCTCCCAGACCTGGAGCCTCGCATAACTTGATTCACTTATTAATTTATGTAACAAACATGGAATTCCTGTTATGTTCCAAGCTCTGTGCTAAGCTATGGATTTTTTAAAAAAGTGAATTAGTCAGCATGCCTGCCCCCAAAATGTTTCTGTTCTAGTTGGGAATATTATCAAAATAAATAATAAAAGCTGCCACTTACGGTATACAAGTCACTGTGGAAGCTGAGGATCAACGTTTGAGGAGCTAGCTCAGGTCACAGGGCACAGTCAGAATTCAAACTGCAAAACCCAAGCTCTTTGCTTGCTGCCAGTGAAATCCTCATAATACCTCATTGTACCATAAAAAGGGTTCAACCAAGGTACAGAGGGAATAGAGTGCAAAAGAAGATGATCAGCTCTACTAAGGGCAGGCAGACTGGGGAAGGAGATGATGTGGGAGAGCTATAGAGTAGCCTGGGGTAAGTTGCCATGTGCTGAGCAGATAAGGACAGAACGCCATATAAGCAGAGGGCTGTGCAAAGGCATCCAGTGTGAATAGCTTGGAACATGCAGGAACTAGGGACTGGGGGAGAGGTGTAGTGGGGAACAATGAGGCTAGAGATATAGGCAAAGGCTCAGGTGCCATTCCTGGAGTTTGGACTTATCTCGTAAGAAATGGGGAGCTGTTTCAAGGTTTTAAACAAAAGACTATCACAATGGGACAGGCCTATCTATTGCTAACTAAGCTCAGCAGAGAAGAGCAGCAGGATCTCCAACAAGGAGATTCTGGCAACAGACCCTGGGCAACCTGCTGAGGACATGAACAAAGCCCTTAGCTGTAGAGAAGGACAGAGAAGTCAAAGAACTAGGTGACAGGGGCTGAAGGAGGTGATTATGAGGAGGGCAGGAATCTAGAATGACCCCCAGGTCTCTGGCTTGGGTGAATAGGTGCCACTAACTAGAAGAAGAATGAGGGAGTAGAACAGGCTGGTGGGACAGAGGAAAACAAATGAAATTCTCTTTAGTTTTGTGCATGCTGGATTTAAAACACCAGTGGAGCTTCCAGAAGGACCCAGGATATAACTTTAGGCAAGAGATCAAATGATCTAATGTAATGACTTGAAAAATACTAACGTAAATAGAAATATATGAATGGAGATAGTTTTCAGTTATTATAAGTGCAGCTCTATTTATATTACCACAAATTATGGCTATAGATTTCATCTGACTTCTCTTTGAAATGCTGTCATTGTCTCTTTCCCTTCCTAGGCACGGCAACACATTGAAATGAGTACTACTGGCTGGGTTGGAAGAGTAAGTGTTATAAGTTGTGGGGTTTTATGGATGAGTCAGCTACTCAGCTATTTGATATGCAGCTATTCAAAACTAGGGCTCTAAGTGATACGTTATTAATAGCAATATTAGTTAACCTATTTCTCAAAATATGTAAATGCTCCCTATAAAGATATATTTTTGTAGAGAATATATAACACACACAGTTGGAAAAAGTAAGGGGACAAGTGAAAAATCAAAAGCAGAGCAGACAAAACATAGAGCACTCCTGGCAAGTTGTAACTCCCAGCAAGTTAAAGGGTAACCATGGCTGAAAGTTGGCCAAGGTGTCCAGTGACCTCACATTTGAAGTTATGTGCTTTAAAGACAGAAAACACAGGTTCTGTCCCCAGCCTGCACAGATACCTAAGGAGAGGTCACTACAACAAGCAGAAAAACTCAGCAGCAAACACACAGTGCCCACTATGCACCTCTCTTTGGAGGAAATCATACTTGCAGGCTTATGCTTTATTAGGCGTCCAGATGCAGAGCTTTATCTAGGAAAGTGTGGTGACCCTCAGGGACTTGTCATGCTTCTCAGTCCCACTGAGTTATATACACATCGCACAGAATTACCACCCAGATTGCTATGGCCATAGAATGTAATGAGTTGATGAAGGAATTCCAGTCATCATGTCACCTTGCATGGTAGATGAGGAATGAATCTCACTTAATTTTTATGATCACTTCTATTAAGCCCCCTTTAAGAGGGAAATAAAGTGACCCCCAAAATGTAAAGATTTTATACCTCTTGGATCATAGAGGTGAGGTCCCCAGTCCAAGAAGACAACCCCTTCTAGCTGGGCTCAGAGCTCCGGCAGCATTCACACGTCCTTTTTCTTCAGGCATTGATTGGGCAGAGGGGAGAGGTTTGCCAACATGAAAAGTGGTTTCCTCCATGGCAAGAGACACGCTACACTTCCTCACGACTCTTTGAAAAAAATATGTTTTTTCCTCTCTGTATTTAACCAGACAGATGCCACTTTTCACACATTTCTACTAGGCACAACTCCATCCAGGGGAAACAGGGAAATGTATTAAAAAGATAAGGCTGTGAACACAGGTCTAGAGAGGGGAATGTGTTTCAAAGCTCTGTAATGAGAACACCAAGTGTACCGCACGCCTCAGCTTGCTCCATAAATGAATTCGCTTTGAATCACTAAATAGAAGAGGGAAGCATTTTTCTTCCTTCCCAAAATGGGAGCTGATGAGAGAGGAAACATCGAGGGCGAAGTGAACCAACAATTTTAAAAGACCATCTCCTACCTGCTCTCAAATGTAGCTAGGAAATCAAAATCGTAAACCAACATATTCCTTTCAGGCTGGGATAGACTCTTCTACTTAAACTGCATTATGTTCTGAGTACTATCTTTTATTGAACTGTAAAAAAATGGAAATTTGTTCTATATTTCTATGCAAATATTTTTTGTAAATTGTTGATCATATTTAACAAAATGAAAAGGCTTATAATAATAATAACTATATGAATGTTTTCATATGAAATATACAACAGACATTCCTTATAGTATGTAGTCCAGAAATGGTTAAATACTAAGTCTGAGTTTCAAAAAGAAATATGTGTAAAAACAGGAAAGAAAAATATCCCCAAATTGCAAACCACCCCCAACCTGAAACAATACAAAATCATATGTCTGTTTCAAGAAAGCACATTTGTGACACTGAGGAAATTTACTGCTCCAAACTGAAAGGTTAATGCTGTTTTCCAGGTGCTTGCAGCCAGAAGTCACAGTTATCATCCATAGAGAAAAGATGTCTCCAAATCACAACAACTTCCATTTATTGTTTTCTACAAGCCTCTTTATATACATTCTCTCATTTACTGCTCACGAAAATTACCTATGAGTATGGTGTTTTTGTTCACATTTTATAGAAAGAGAATTTTCTTTTTGAGACACTTTAATTTTAATTTGGCATATAAATGGAGCATGGATTTTTGAGCGTAGGTATTGGACAGGACTTTCTAAAACTAAAGTTGGTACTGAGATGAGACACTGTGCTTGAATGTTCTTTTGTTCTATATTATTTTCTAGTTTAGGCCTTCAGAACCTCATTTTACCTCTGATGGTAATAGCTTCTACAAGATCATCAGCAATGAAGAAGGTTACAGACAGATTTGCTATTTCCAAATAGATAAAAAAGTGAGTATTCTTACATATTTTATTTCATGTTGACCTCTTTTTTTTTTGGAAACCAACTTGAAGTGGAAATCATTTGGTAAGGTGGATCAATGTGTATAAAAATCAGATTAATTTAAACTCCTCAGTGGTGTATTGTGTCATGTGGAACGAGGTGGGGAAACCCAACAAGAAAATCCAAGGTTATTTGAATTCCTGATATAAATGATTTAATCCTCCACTTTGAACAGAGAGAGTCTCTAATCAATCTTTTTTTTTTTTTTTTTAAAAAAAAAAAACCATCAGGACTGCACATTTATTACAAAAGGCACCTGGGAAGTCATCGGGATAGAAGCTCTAACCAGTGATTATCTGTGAGTATTGTAACAATTGATAGGATATAAACCTACTTGTCATAATCATGCCCTCTTTGCCCAGAAGTAGGGAAAAAATCTCCTACAAATAAAGAGTAGTCTTTTTGGAATGTGTTCAATACTTTTTTTCTTTTTAACATACGGAAGCCTTAATGATTTTCACATATGCTTAGCAGATTTGATACCATGCCACCAGGCAGCTCTACCTCTTGCTCTTACCTGCTTTACATTACAAGAGCTGTATCCTCTTTTACATGAACGTTGTGGAACGCCGAACTAGCAATGAGGGGCATTTTGTTAAATTTCAGCTGGCACTGATTTTTTGGAAGGCTTGGAAAGGCAATTTTATCTGTCCATGTCCCGGCCTTACTCTTTGCAAAATGGAAAGCTTTGCAGAGGCTAACTGCCATATATGAGTTGGTAGAAAAGGGGGTGTTATTTTTCATTAGAATCTTAGGCACTTTTATGATTCTTTATTGGTCTAATCGCGGAGGAATTTTGCCGCGGCCCGAAGTAGCTTTTGAAGCCCCTCTTTAGTAGTGGCTCTGCTGCTCTCAGGAACATGGGGCTCCTGCCATCTAGTAGCTTATGTTATAAGACAGAAAATACAACGATCGGGATCAATGAGTGGGGTCTCAATTTCAGGCTAGCTGCCTAGTCCTATTTTTTTTTTTTGACAGAAGCCTTCTTTTGTGTTTTTACTTGTCACTCTAATTAAGGAAGAAATCTCTGGTTTTACATATTTTAGTCTGTTAAGAACAAGACCTTTCTGTGTAGAGATGACGGAGAAAAATGGCTTCTCGGGGGTGAGGGATACGGAAGCGATGGCGGAGGGCGGCGGGCACCCGTGCGCACGCTCCGTGCACACTTAGGCTTGGGGTCTGAGTGCGGTGGATCGCCTCTGACTTCTTAAAAAACATAATTAATATATATTTCATTTTTTTCTCTTCCTAGATACTACATTAGTAATGAATATAAAGGAATGCCAGGAGGAAGGAATCTTTATAAGTAAGAGCTCTGTCAAGTTGTTGACTTGAGTCATTTTAGCTGACGAACAATTTCTGAACTCTATTTTTATTTTTTGCCTTGTCCTAACTAATATTAAACTGGTATTGCTATTGAGCACTTTTTATTCCTTCATAAATTAATCTACATGTCCACAAGAGAGAATGGCTTTATTCGATGTTTTGTGATATTTCCAAACAATGGGAGGTTTGAGGTTACTATTAATTCATGTATTTATTTCATGCTAAAAAAAAAAAAAGTCCTAAAGATTGCGTTGGCATGCTGCTGTCTTTGAAACTAGAATATGGCTTTATTCAGTTCCTTCCTCTCACTTATCTTTTCTTCAAGCACTTAATTTCTACCGTTGGTTTTACAGAATCCAACTTAGTGACTATACAAAAGTGACATGCCTTAGTTGTGAGCTGAATCCGGAAAGGTGTCAGTACTATTCTGTGTCATTCAGTAAAGAGGCGAAGTATTATCAGCTGAGATGTTCCGGTAAGTCTGAGCTCCCTGGGAGGGAGGGCAGTCGCCGCTGTTACTCACTTCGAAGCAGCTCCCTCTATTCCTTTTGAATCTGAGGAGCTCTTGAAATCACCTAAGTCCCCTTCTCTCCACTCACATTTAAGTAGTGAGCATAAACAATCTTTTCTTCCCCTTATCACTGAGAGACTTGCATAGCTTGCCTTAGACCGAACACACACTCACACATGCACAAACACACACCCTTGTGTATAACAGAAGCACTTCAGCGTTAAATACATACATATTGTGGGGTTTTAAATGATTATTTTATGCGCTCGTCCCTTTCAATGAGAAAATGTATGTGGCTGGTGCGTGTCACCCAACATGCTCACTGCTCCATCTTCTGTGGCTATTGCTATTATTAATTACAAATGAAGAAACCCAGGCAAGGAGTGGCCAAGTGACTTATGCAGGTGGTCACACAGCGAGTTACAGGCACAACAGGATTCAAAACAGGCCTCTGCCTCCCGAGCCATCCCTTTTAAACAGTGTGCCAGGTTACTTCTCAAAATGGGAGAAAGGATCTGGATATTCTGTAAAGAACTGTCCATAGCACAAAAATAAATAAATGTTTTCAAACCAGTTATCTGAGTCTTCCCTCACTAGTATATTTTATTATTATGCTTTTCTTTATGGTTCTTTACTATGACTGACTTTTTTTTTTTTTTTTAGCAATTATTTCTTGGGCATGCGCTTTATTCTAAGCACTGTGCTAAAAGCTTTATATTCATGATCTTGTTTAATCTTTAAGAAATCTCTATCAAGTAGATATTATTATCCTCATTTTCTGTGTGAGGAAATCAAAGCACAGCTCTGTTGTCCTAAGTCACAGAGCTAGTGAGCCAGGATTCATCCCCAGGTATGGAAAGTGCCTTCACTGTTTCTAATCCAGTATAAAAATTAATATTATCATCCAAACACATAAAATTAAAGAGCTCACAAAATAGCTTTTCTATACATTACCTTCCACTCTGCAACTACCACAGTTGGGATAAACAGTGACGATATGGGCTTGTGAGAAAAACACTTTTGCATGCCAGAAAGGAATCGCTTATCCAAGTCAGGCACTGTGCAGATGTGCCGCCTGGCTCTGGGACTCCATGGGAGTGGGGGCAGCGGGGGGAAATCCGTCCCTCCCTAGGGAGGCTGGCTACAGGGCTCTGCAGCCCACCTGGGCAGAGCCTGAAAAACCCTGTGGGATCACGGATTTAGAGTGGGGAAGGATGTCAGCTCACATTTTACTTTGCAGATGAGTATATTAAGTTCAGAGATGATAATGTGCCCAAGGTGCCCAGCAGGGCAGAGATTCATTTCCTACTTCATTCTACTGAGCCCTGTGCCTTTCCAGTAATACTTCTTACACTGAAATTGCAACTATTTTAAAGAGAGGGGGAGGAGAAACAGCTAACATGTATTAAACTTCTTATGCATTATAATATTTATATATTCTATCAAAGTTAAATGGTAACAAATGGTATTTTTGAAAAGTCATCTATACTATCTTTTCTAAAAAAGTATTCATCCAAAACATTTTTCCCCAATTGTGTTAACAGGTCCTGGTCTGCCCCTCTATACTCTACACAGCAGCGTGAATGATAAAGGTATTTTCTCATGTTTTACTCTTCATTTGTTTTTAAGAAAGTGTGTTGCATAAGTCTAACATGTACTTAGCATTGTGTGATTTTCTTTGGCTTTGTGTCTTGACAATGAGTTGAACACAAGCCTTATAACCTGAAATATGTGTAGTCCGATCAGTGAATTTCATGTTTGCTCATTATTGCACTACATAATCCTCATTTTTCACATTGTAATGAATGACTGCTGTCTCCTGTATTTCTTTAGGGCTGAGAGTCCTGGAAGACAATTCAGCTTTGGATAAAATGCTGCAGAATGTCCAGATGCCCTCCAAAAAACTGGACTTCATTATTTTGAATGAAACAAGTAAGTTAAATTCCTTTGGAATAGTACTTTTCATGGAAACACCAATGCACTCTAACTATAGTAATTCGATCTGAAAATATGTATTTCATGTTATATATAAATCTAATTTAGAAGGTTATTTCTCCATGAAATGTTTTGTCACAAGAAATACTAATTTTACATCCTTTTGTCTTAAAATATAATACCATTCTACATAAAACTTATTCTGTCAAAAGGGAAGGGATTTGGAGAACATGCTCTATCGTTAGTTCACTTTTATCCCATTAGTGACTCTATTATTCTACTAATATTAATTGTGTGTTTAACTTAATGACATCCTAGCATATTTCACCTTTAACCCAAAGAGATCAAGGATATCTGAGATAGTTGTATAAAACAATTCATGTTGGCTATAAAATATTGAAACTTCAGTCTCAGAAGATAAATTTCGAATTTTTCCAAACCCTGCTGACCTCCCATAGTGTGGTCCCGGCTTGATTGTGTAATCATGGATTATATTCAGAGACCAGTAAGAACAATGGGTTTCTTTGAGTAGAAAATCTTGTTATTTATTGTTTGTTTTTCTTTATTTTTTCCACTAAGGGCTAACAGCTTATAGGGGAGGGAGGAATCTGTTATATTAGGATTGATTCATTTTAGGCTTTTAAAAAAAATTTAGGATAATAGAAAAGATTCAACACATCTAATTTTAAATATCAGGAAAAGCACAGGAAAGTATAGCATCCTCATGAAGAACGGTTTACAGCAGTGCTACTCAAACTGAATGTGCATGTGAGTCTCCTGGGACCTTATATTAACATGCACATTCTGACCCAGGAGGTCAAGGAAGGTCCAGGTTTCTGGATTTCTATTAAGCTTCTAGGTGATGCTAGTGCTGCTTACCCTTGAGCCACACATGAGGGGCAAGAGCTTAGAGTTTTCCAGAGCTAACATTGACAGCCTGGTACAGAAGGCACTGAATACTGAGATGTGACATTCTATTTCAGTCATGAACACTGGGGAGCCCCTGCAGGTTTTAGGGTCACGGAAGCCACATTAGTAGACGGGTGACTTGAGACAGGATGTAGGATGGAGCTGTGGGGATGGGGAGGTGGTTATAGCCATTCAAAGTACAGAAAGGAGGGATGAAAGGTAGGTCAGGGAGGAGGGAGCCGGGAAGGTGGGACTCTGTGAATAGAAAGAACCCCCCAAACCAAAGACTATACATATCCAGAAAAGTGGGACTAAAACACCTTCCCATCAACTAATGCCAATTCAAACAAAGCAGAGATCAAATGATGGGTTTCGCATATTCATTAAAAATATCATGGTCAACTGATAGTTTGGTGTTCTATTGAAATTATAATAGAGACTTAAATTTTGCTCTTACAAGCACGTTTAATCAGAAGGCATAACAATAGTCAGCAAAATATAAATTGAAGATAAATCTATCTATATATTTTACTCCCAAATCTTTCTTTTTCTTTTCAAGTAAAATAATCATAACAAACATAAACAAAAAGGAAGATAAATATTAGATAAAAATAGCTCCAGAGATAAGAATTTTTTTGCCTACAGTTTAAATCTACTGAATCTGGAATAATTTTATTTAAATGTGGAAAAACACTTTTTTATAGATCTATTAGTATAACTCATCTTTTATTTGGGAACGAAGGAAACTGACTCATTATTTAGGGACAAGTTTTATTAAACTGATGTTAAATCAAGCACAGAGAATGAGACAGACCCGTGGGAGATCATACAGAATGTACGCAACAGTTTGCTCCATATAAACCCGATCTCATTCTGTGAAACACAGAGCTGAAAATGGGAACTCAGCTTTGCGGTCTGGGATGGCAATAAGAATTACAAAAATGTTATTAAATCAGAATTCTAAAATAGAGTTGGGGCCAACTAAAAATCCTAAACAGCTTCAAGGAAATTCAAGAAGAGGAAAACATTTTGGAGGAAAACTTAGAACATAAGCCATAAACAAACTAGATAAGTAGATCGGATGCCAAAGAACAGAATCATAAAAACAAAACATTAGAAATTCTAAGATGCACTTTTATGTTACTAGGCACCAATGTATTTAATAGATACATTAGAAACAACTTTATGTTTTAACATTAACTAGTATTTTAACCTGAAAGAAAATGTTATATCTTAAAAATGTGCTGAATCCAAGCAGTTCATCTTCCTTTTCTACTCTCATTTAACAAATTGCTAAACTCTAGAAATGACTTGCTACTGACGGAGATGAGGAACAAAATCTTGTGCTAATAATTTTTCTTACCTCACTAATTAATCTTTCTGTTTGTTTAGAATTTTGGTATCAGATGATCTTGCCTCCCCATTTTGATAAATCCAAGAAATATCCTCTACTATTAGATGTGTAAGTATTCAAGAGAAGGGAGCAATTTAGAAGTATTGAGTCATATATATTTTTCTCAGTGCAGCTTACTGAAAAATGGAGCCAAATGCGTCCTTTCCCTCTTCCTGGATCACTGTTTACTATTTCCTGCTTTCACTGTACAGCCACAAAACCCAACCTGTGTTTTCTCACATCTTCTTAATAGAGAAGGGAGATACTCCTTTTCTGACATAATGGCATATAGATTTTCTTTTGTTTTGCTTCTCTGAACTCCAAGGGAATTTCAAAGGAATTCTTAAGTCTGCATTTTCATCCTTAACCTCCTGGACATTTTAACAAGCAAGAGATGGGCATTAACAGTCGTGACAGTTCCCTTACCCCAGCTCCCACTGGCTGCCTCATGTTTCTCTTCCTTTAGTTCCTGAAATATTACTGCCGGCTATTTTCTATTCCCCTTTTTGGTGAAGAGAAGTGATAGAGGAGAGTGTTCATTATTAAAAACTTCAAGTCTTTGAGAAAGTTAGGAAGTCACAAGTCTTTGAATAGTGAATGTGAACTCATATGAATTCCAAATATGACAGCTTTGTAAAATATTTTTTATAATCATTAGGAATACACCCTACTTTAATTTTTCTAAAATTGCCCTAGCGTCACGCATGATGCCATAATGTCAGGCTCTTCCTGCCCTGGCTTGCATCATTTCCTATATTAAAAACAAAATGAAACAACACTAGTGCAGGGACCTGCCGAATGCCAGGTGCTTGGCATCATTTGCCTTATTTTATTCACACAACAAACCCATATAGTAAATTCTGTTGTTCCATTATACGGAAAAGACATTGAAGGTCAGGGACATAATGTCTCTGTTGTTACCAGCGAGAAAAAAAAAGTGGGGAGAGGAAGGGAGGACCCAGATATTAGTATCAGACACAGCTTTGATCCACTATATTCACAGTTTCATGAAAACCACACATAAAAGCACAAAGAAAGGAAAAGATACATATTTTAAAATTCCAGATGTGTTATCTGATTTCTTTTCAAGTAAAATAATTGTAACAAATGAAGTCAATTCGTTCGCGACACTAATTTGTTTTAGGCTTCGGCTCCAATGCTAAAAAAGCATCCTTTTGAGTGATATTTTTATCTTCTTTGACTTCCTAGTAAGTAATGATTTGATCTCCATTAGAAAATGTTTTAAAAAATGGTAAATTTAATACATATTTCTGTTCAGTTATTTTCCTTTTCCTCTCTTTTAAGGTCTTTTTTTTTCTATTTTAAAAAATAATCTTGTTTAATCTTGGGGTTAGGGAACTCGATATATATACCTAATATTAAGGCAAGCTCTTCATCTACCAAATTTAATATAATTGAGAGGAGCAAGGCATTTCACATGTGAAAAAATATTTGCTAGCTCAAGAAATGCATGAATGAATTTTCCTGTTTAAAGTTAGAATGTTATAGTGTTTTGTTTAAAACTAAAGTTCGTTTGACTGACCTCCCTAAGTAGAAGGAAAACATTAGCAAAGGCATGTAAGCAGAACTTGTCCTATCCTGTGCAGGGACAGTGAGCAGATGAGTGGAGAGATGGGCTGGGGAGGGAATAAGTTATTGGAGAGTATCCATGTCCAGGAGTTGTGTAGATGGTGCAAAGATGACATATTTAAATGAATTGAAATGAGCTATAAGGAGCTCCTCTTGATTAACAAGCAGAAATGAGAGCGCTTTACAGAGCTTTACAGAGATTGTGCACACAGCTCTGTGTAGGGTAGATGGTAGCCTGTGAAGATTGCAGATACAAGGGAGTTACACTTGTTAGTATATAGAATGCCCAATGACATGCCCGTTTTCCAATGCAACCTGTTTCTTCCTCTGAAGTTTTAAATATTAGCATTCATTCATACTGCAGTCCATTCCACAATGATTTACAGTCATTGTGAGCAAGACAGTGCCGGGTGCTATGGGAAATGCAAAGCATATGATGCAGAAGTCAAAGTCCTTAAAGAAGGAAATAAACTTGCAGTCCAGGAGTATTGTGTTAAGCTGAGATGGAAAGATATCCAAAGCTGCATTTATTGTTGTCATCATCATTTTTTTATGCCACAACTCCCCCTTCTTAACTATTAGAGAAATTATTTCTTTGATATCCAAGATTACATTAATACTTCTAAAATCTTGGCCTATGAAGTCTGTGTTTGATAACTATCTTCAAAGACAAAACTGACAAGTATCTTTGAAGGAAATATACAACCATGGTAGTTGTGTTGCTAAGTTTTAGAGGACTCATTCTGGACACCCCACAGGCTGGCACAGTTTAAGGCTCATGATTGGGAAGGATGCATACTTCTCCACGGAGAAGAGAAATGTAAGCATTCCTCATTTGATTCCGGAAAACCATGAAAGCTAACAATTTGGTATTTTTCATAGGTATGCAGGCCCATGTAGTCAAAAAGCCGACACTGTCTTCAGACTGAACTGGGCCACTTACCTTGCAAGCACAGAAAACATTATAGTAGCTAGCTTTGATGGCAGAGGAAGTGGTTACCAAGGAGATAAGATCATGCATGCAATCAACAGAAGACTGGGAACATTTGAAGTTGAAGATCAAATTGAAGCAGCCAGGTGAGTGACTAGGAGATGAAGTCAAAGGTCATCTGATTTTTTTTCCCCTTTAAAATTTACATTTTAAAGCTGTAAAGTGTAAATAATTTAAAGTGTTCTGGGATGAATTTGTAATCTTTTATCCTTACGGTAGGTTTTAGTGAAGATGTTATGTTTAGATAACAATATATTACATTATAGATTGATATGAAGTTCAAAAAAAAAGCATTTCCTAAATTCCTCTCTGTATGAGACTCTAGAAAGGGAGTTGGCATATGTCCTACCACCTTCTAAGAACAGAAAATCAAAATTCATCAGACTCGGGGACAAACTGAGGAATAAATGTACCCTAGTAAACATCTGACTAAACAAGCCAAGCCCATTCCTTCACAGTCAAGGATAAAGAGAGGACTTCAGTGTACATTTACATCATAGGCAGTGACAACTCTGAAGTCCTAGGAGTAGCTCCTACAGTCTGGATGAGGGTGACTCTGCTATTTTGGGAAAATTGTGGAGCACAACCATCATCGGTACTACATATAAGGGCTCTGTTACGTATGAACCACATCTCATTCTTGTGCTCTTCACTTATGGAACTATAACTAGATGTGATCTGGCTCAAGAGATGTTAACAATGAATGATGGTTAGTCATAAGATGCATGATGCATGAGAAGTGCTTTACCTGCAGGCATTGTCGCTGAAGCCCCGAGAGGTGGGTGTTCTTACCCCATATTTTAATTAAATAAATAGAGACTATTAGGTTAGGTAGCTTGCCAAAGTGAATCAGGATTTGAATCCAGTCTCATTCTGACTCTTATGTTTAATTACATTCAACTGGTATGTGGGAAATGTAACTTTGAGTTTCTGTAACCAACAGCATGGATGTCTGGGGAAGCATAATAGGGAGGGTGGTTGAAAATAATGTTATGAAATCATAGACTAGGAAATGCAGAAGGATCCATGAATGATGAAATAGATGGAGAGAGGAGAAGATGACAATTGACTAAGGATTCCTGAGGAAAGAAATTCTCTTTTACTAAAGTTAATGATTAGCTATTTTCCTTAACAATTAAAAAATAGAGATTTAGAATAAACAGGGGATACATTTGTTCCAGAGTGAGGCTTTGATATTTTAAAAATAAACTTGTATCTATCCAGATCGCTCCTCTGTGAGAGAGGGCATAGTTTCCAGGGTCTCTCAAATCTGACCAACAAAAGTCCTAAAATTACAAAATTAAGGATCTACTATATACAACCCCAGTTAAATAAGTAATGAGAAATAGTGCGTTTATACAGTGGCACACACTATTGCAGCAACTAAAAAGAGCTAAGCATAACAACATGGATGAATTGCATATACTGTTGAATGAAAGAAGCTGGACACAAAAGTGTACATCCTGCAAGATGCAATTTATGTAAAGATAAAAACAAGGCAAAAGTTCAGTGAAATTTTTATGGAATTCAATAAAAGAAAAACATTTCCTTTTGTCCCTTTGCAAAGAGGGAAATGGCTTAGAGGCTTCTGATAATATGCACAGGCCATGATTTCAAGGATACATTCACTTTGTAAAGGTTGATCGAATTATACATGAATGATCTGTTGCACATTGCTGTATGTCTGCCTCCTTCAATTTTACAAAGTTTACGTGGAAAAGATGAGTTGAAAACTATTTTAATTTTTTTTTAGCACCGCTTAACTTAGGGCAACCTAGGACATATTACATGAAAACACAAAGACTGTCAAAATCAAGATAGGTTAATGCAAAGGTCTGCAACCACCCACAATGCTAAAAATTTGAGTTCCATTTTTAAGTAAATTTTTTTAAGTAGTTTTAAGTAAAAAAAATTTCTTTTGATGTCAGGCTAATATTAAGAAATAGGTGCATACAATATTTTTCTTATTTCTTTACCTGGATTCCATTTCTGAACACAGTTTTGTGGCAAAGAAGACTTCTTAATCCATCAAGGAAAAATTTATTTCTATTGAGTGCATGGTGCTGAGCTAACTAATCAACACCCAGCATAAGAAGGGATTTATTTAGAGAATGATGTTTAAGTTCTCAGGTAGGGGGCCCAGAGACATTTCTAAGCCCTACTCAGAAGTTTTTCATGCCCTTATCTTTCTCCATTGCAGGGGCAGACTCTCCCAAACTGAAAAACATCTGGAGAGATTTAAATTCAATTATGTAAAGAAAAGTGCATCTGGGCTGCAAATTTTTGTATAAAGCTGTGAAAAAAACTGCCAGGATTTGTTTTCTGTGAATCATACACACACACACACACACACACACACACACACACACAATTTTTATGAACTCCAACAAAAGTAAACCATGTTCATCTGGATCTTAGGTTAAAATGATAGATATTTATCTCAGGTGTTTATTTGATTACTGGCAGCAATTTTTAGTCTCTAATAGAACGAAGCAGAGAACAAATGGCAGGGTTTCACATTTGTGCCTCATCTAAGTTTTCTATACACAATGCAGTACTGATCTGTGGACTTTTTCCATGTGTTTTAGACAATTTTCAAAAATGGGATTTGTGGACAACAAACGAATTGCAATTTGGGGCTGGGTGAGTAGTTGACTGATGAATCTGTATGCATTCGTTAATGAATATCACTCAGAGCAGGTTAATTTATCTTTTGTATATACATATTTGGAGGTGAAAATCACATCTATCAAGTCTTAGGTCTCTGGGCAGTAACCCTGCAGAATCTCCACTGAGTTAGGCTTACACCTTTGTTTATTATGATGAGCCAGGGAGGTGAGGTAGAAAGAGCAAGAAGGAAGGAGTGAAAGAGGGAGGGAAGAGGGAAGGGAAGGAAGGAGGGAGACTTTTTCTTATGCATCAGTCAGTAAAGATTTTGTGTTATTGTTTTTAAATCTTCTATAATTGGTACCACCCAGTCACTAGGGTCAGCAAATTTTCCGTAGTTTTCCCCATATACCTACCAAGAAAGGGATCAGGGCTCTGAAAGTGTAGTCTTTAAAGATACTGTCCAATTAAGGCCAATTTAAGCCTCCTATACCATGCTTTTTATCTCTAAAGAGGCACAGTATATAAAGATGTGAGAAATGTGGAAACTGCGACTCGCTTACCATATGTCCTTATTCTTTTACCTCCATAAAAATAACTGTTTCCATTCCTTAGTCATATGGAGGGTACGTAACCTCAATGGTCCTGGGATCGGGAAGCGGCGTGTTCAAGTGTGGAATAGCCGTGGCGCCTGTATCCCGGTGGGAGTACTATGGTATGTAATTGCTGCCAGGTACAGAGAGATACGGAGTGTTGACCTCAAAATGCCAGTAACAAAGCCATTCCTTTCTGAGTTTCAGTGTTTTTACAGCGAATAATAGGCTGATTCATCTTAGAGGTCCTTTTTGGATACCTATAATAAGATGATCTCATTTATTCTGCTATTGTGCAAGGCTGGGTGGTATATTTTATTACACGTTTGATTTTTTATCAACAAATTCTGTTTTCCAAATTTCAAAACAGCCCCATGCTACATTTCTACAGATAAATCATTCCTTATCTTTACTCTGATTTGATTCTTGGGTTTCACATATTAGCAGAGTGAGAGAAGTATGTATCTCTTTCCCTTCAATTAAATGTCAAATACAAGTAGGGCTTTGTATGGGAAGAGGAGAGGAGGAACAGTGGAAACACCCATTGGGGGGTTGTTGTCTTTTTTTTCATTCTTAATAGGTGAAAGCTACTCTAGAATATGCTCTTTGTCATTGAGAGAGTATTATTTCATAAGGCATCATACACCTACCTCTAAGACTACAATTCTCAAAGGGGAGGGAGTAAGCGATGGAAGATGAGGGAGGAGGGGGGAGTCAGAAGTGGTAAGGAGGTAATTGATTTTCCTGCACCTCTTCTGACCGCATCTCAAGTCTTCTGTCTAGTGTAAGAAAAGAATGGCTGATGATGAATAGCTTATTAAATATTTTATATCCAGAAATATGGTAGTACCCAGAGAAAAAGACTCTTTAAAGTCTCTACCAGTCAAGATAAACCAATGTAAAAATACATTTATATCTTTCTGTTAAGAAAATTGGAGGGCACAGTTATAATTTGATCTACACACAATGAATTTGTTTTCATATTTTTCTGCTTGATATTAATTGTTCTGTTGGATGGCTTGTTTTTGGAGACCTCTAGTGGTCAATAAAATAATGGAGTAAATCTTTGTAAGTTTAAAAATATGAAATGAGAAGAAAACTTCATTTAATGTATATAGACCAATCTAATACATAGAAGTTGTCTAGAGTTCTTATATACGTGTAAATTTAAACAATTTTATTCAAAGATGGGACAAAAGGAATACGTAAATGGTGTTTCAAGGTATATTTTTTAAAAGTTTACAATTGCATTATGCAGTTATGCATAATATTTTTTAAATGTTATTTTTAAAATTTCAGATCTTCTTATACATGTAAATCTGGTTAGCATAAATAAGAAAGGAGTATTGTGTTCTATGACAAGCAGAATTAAAGTCTGCAGCTACCTAGGGGAAAATGTGTTTCGCCCTTAAAAGCCATTTTTCCCATCTAACGTACAACCTAAGATATTAATATTTAAATGCTAAAGTTAAAAGAGATATGAGCATTTTATGAAGTTCTTATATTTTAAAGTGTCTTTTAAAATATTCTATTTTTATATTAGTGTCCTTTAAATATATAAAATTATGCATAGTCAGTATTCATGTTAATCAAAATGATGAAATATCACTGTTAGTAATTTTGGAGGAAAATATTTTGATTTTCATAGAAATGGCATAAATTATGCATATGGAGCAACTAACACTCATTACTGTAGTTTCTAATCTACAATACCAGTCATTCAAAAAGTGTTAGAATGTTGAATTTAGATAATATATCCATTTTTAAAATTAATGAAATCAGTTTTGAAATACTTGTAAAATTATAGTGAAATTCAAGCCACCAACCTAGATAGCACAATGGCAAGATAAAATTCTTAGACTTTTTAACTGTAATCTGGTCACTTAAGAAGGCAGTTTTCAAAGCAGTTATGTCAGATTTTTAAAGTTTTATTGCAATTTGGCCTCAATAATTTTTTTACTGATATTTTAGGCCAAATATATATAATGCATCATTTAATTTTTTAAAATCAGGCAAAATATGTTTAACTATCCAAAATAACCAAACCAATTATGCAACCTGTTTTTCAACCATATTTATAGATAAAAGAGCTTATGTCATTTCAGCAGACAGATATTAATGTAATCTGTTTCACAGTGCTCAACTGTTATACCACAAAAATTGAGGCTTCACCACAAAATGAGAGAAAACAAATGTTAAACTTGCATTATGATGGAGTAGCTGAGCCAATATGGGGATATACAGCAAATAAATGATAACTGAATTATTTATTTTTATTATAGTGAATCCCAGTCTGATCTCCAAAATATAATATGATTTAAATCAGCAACTAGTAATTGAACATTGTTAGGGGTCTCCAAAAGGAAATAGATGATCATAAATCAGGGCACATACTTGTATTATAACCAAAAAATTTCAACACAGTTGAGGCATTAAATGACTTCCTAACTAAAATTCTTTGAGAGGGTCATATGATAATGTTAAGATCCCTTACCCCTTAGCACTTCACATTTGACTTTTCTGCATGCGGATTATTGATTGGATTTTAGATAATCTGGTTTGATCTCCCTTTGCCCCATCGTAAGGGAAAATTGAGAATGGGTTAGGGCTGAGTGTGGAAAGGTATGAGTATGCAGGGATCTGGGAATTAGCATCTCTGGCTATATTAGCAAACCAAGTAAAAAATTACCTCCCATAAGGTGCTTTAGCCACCCTTTTCCTTCTTCATAACCACATAGAGATACTTCTGAGAGTAACTCTATATTCCTATACATGAGTGAATACATATGGAAACACTGAAGCGGCCCATTAAAAGCAAGAAAAGTTGTTATTGTATGAATTAAACTTTTTTTCTTTTTTTTTTCTTTCACAGACTCAGTGTACACAGAACGTTACATGGGTCTCCCAACTCCAGAAGACAACCTTGACCATTACAGAGTAAGAAATGAGGACCTATACCTATTTTATAACCTATTTATAAGTGGTTTAAGAACCTTCTTAATTGTATATATTCTAGAAAATACATATTTTTATTTCCAACAAAATTCTTGTTAAAAGAAATAACACAGGTGGTTTAGAGATACTCCAATAGCTTCCCCTACTGTATTCTGCATAATTACAGTCTTTATCGTATGCTATATAGGTCACAATATGCATTCATTTAGAAATACAAAGCAACATCAGATAATTACTTTAATTATAAAATTTCAGTTTAGAAAGCCTATTAGAAATTCAACATATTCCTTTAGAGCCCAGAAGACTCTCTAAACCTTTAGCTATATATTGAAATTTCTTACAGTATTATCATAAGTAAGATGTATATACGAGACTATAATTTTCTTACTCATAGCCAATTATGTACAGTTTTTTTCACAAAGATTTAAGTAAAGCAGGTGAGAGGTAGGTACAGTTGGGCAGTACCCTTAAAAAGCCCTAAACCTAAATCACTGAATAGCATCCAACAGGCTGGTTGCCTGATGGAAGAACCAGTGGGCAGGTTGCTCTGCAGATGGGCTATAGCATTTAAAATATGGTGTGGGTGCAACTATCATTGACAGCCCCCATGTGCTAGTGTGGATGCCACGGCAAAGCCAGAGCATTGTCTCTGGTGCCACATTGATGCAGCTGGAAGTGCTAGCATAAGTACTAGGGACCCTTCTGGCACTTTGATCATTCCAAAACTTTGCTGATTCTGTTTGTCATGTTAGGTTGAAAAAAATTTTTTTAAAACCCTGAAACTTACAGCTGACAAGGTGAATCATTTATGATTACATTTTTCAAAGATTGTTCACAATTCTTCCCAAGACAGTGAATTAAAGAGAAAGAAAAACAATAAGAATAACTTAAGAACACAATTTCTTCTCATCTGTGTCATGACTTCATATTAATACATTGCTCTGAGCAATATCCATATGTTTTTGTAAGATGTCATCCCTATTACTATGGATGCTGAAGTCATCTGATCAAAACACAGTAAAACTCAAAAGTTTCTAGTTTGCAAGACAAGTATAGACAATTTAGTTTTACCAATTACTTTCAGCTTACTTAATGAGTAGGGTGTGTGTGTGTGTGTGCGTGTGTGTGTGTGTGTGTGTGCAGGGAACTGTGATAGCAATGTTTTTGTGTTAGTGGCTGTATGACGGTTTTCATGTCTGTTTCTCAGTCAAGATAGAAAAGTAACAATCTGCAAAGTGAGATGCACAAATCATCTACCCCTGCAAAACAGTCCCATAATTAGATTGTCCCCATTTCTGCTAAGTGTCCCATTTAATACTTAGGGCTCAATTCTTCCCATTCTTTCTCCTCCACCTCCCATAAGCTGCTTTAGACACTCATTTCCTTCTTCATAACCACATTGCTATTGTCACATAACCTATCTCCTTTTATAACAATAACCCAATTTGTCTCCCCTTATCTTGTCTTCTCACACTCCAGTCTATTGTTCACAGAGCTGGGAGATTAACTCCCACCCACAACATGTTCATGGTTCATTCTTGTGTACTCAACTAAGCCCAGTCCTCACTCTTTACCCAGGTGTTCGGCACCCTTCCTGTAGTAGCCTACTTTGTCTGGAATGCTTGCTGTTCTCTGAATGTTTCTGTGGCTTTCCTTTTTGTGCCTTTGCCCTCTGCTCCTTCCACGTGGAGTGTCATTTCCCCTCCATCTCCACCCATTCAGAAACTTACACAGCCCTCTCAGTGGAGTAGCATCCCCTTTGGAATCCCCTTTTGATAGTTTCCTTGTATATCTCTGAATCCTCATTTTATTCCACCTTGAACTAATAGGTATCTTGTACTGAATTTTCCCCTCTTCAGTAGTGTTAGTTATTCAAGGTGTACAAGCTATTCAACATTGTATTCTTTGCTTTCCCCTTTAGGAAGTATAACCTTTCCTGATTTAACTTAAAAACTTTTTGAAGGGAAACATTGTTATACAAGAATTTCTCCATCACCGTTTTCATTTTCCAGTTCAAATTTTCTTGTTAACGACCCAACCAGAATACTTAAATTTGATTGTCAAAGAGTTTTCTCCTACAAGATTCTGAAAGTTCCCGAAACATTAGAGGTGTAACTGCCTAGGATCCCAGTCCCTCACTTGAACATGGTGGATGATGAATCCAAAACGTTCATTTAAAAAATTATATTTTAAAAAGTGGAGGCTGGAAGCACAAGATCAAGCCCAACCTTGACATCTAAGGAGGTTCATGGCACCTACCCTACCTCCTCAAATAACATCAGCCAATGGGGTATTTCCTCTTCATCCAGCCCTCCCTATATAATGAAATAGGATAATTAGTTGTAGTCTGCCATTTCAACCTGCATAAATTTCCAGTCTTTCCTATAGGCTCCTCGTTCCCACATAGTTCCCCCTCTTCTCCAGCTCTACCCCCGACTGCGGTGGCCATTTCCATCTCCCCCTTTAGGTGTTCGCTGCATGAGGTAGTCATGTAAATAGAAGTCACTTCCTCCTGCCAATGGCAACACACGCACACTGGGTGCACAAAGTCACTCTTTCACTTCACTGCACAGATGGCACCCGAGGACTGTTTAATCCTTCCACGCCAGGAGTCGGGTTTTCTTGGCACAAAATTCATTGCTGGCAATGGACACATTAAAACTGCCAGTACCAGGGAGCTAAAGGTTCCCAATGTGTTACTAAGAGGAATTATTTGGGAGGGCGATAGTTAAGGTGGGCAGGATACAAGTGAGGCAAATGCACTAACTGAATTGTCTCCACCGTGGTAAGTTGCTTCCTCCGAAATGTGGAGAACTGAATCTATGTGGAGAACTGAATCTAAGTGCCTATTTTTGGTGCACAGCAGGCTTTAGAATAAAGCTGCCCTCCTTTGTTTTTTAAATGAGCCTGTGCTTTTGTCTCTGGCAGGAATACATTCAAAGATTCTATTTTCCTCCAAGGCCCCAGCTGCCCCTCTGGACCCCATCTTTTACTTTTCTTTCCCAGGTTGTTTTTCTTTTCTCCTCTCTCTCTCCTCTCTCTATCTCTCTCTCTCTCTCTCTCCCTCTTTTTCCTTCTCTCCCTTTCTCTCTTCCTCCCATCCTTTTTGAAAAGACAAAGGAGAAAATTCCTTAGAGGATTTCACCACCCTGTGCATTTCAGTGGATCAGAAGGAAATATTTTTAAAGCGGTTCACGTTTAGTCTGGATCAGTGACTCTTTTCAGTACACTGAGGATTAGGAATGACCAAAGTGTGTAACAAGTAAGGCCTTGATCTTAGTCCATGTTTTCAGCTAAATAGCCACTGATACGGTGGCCAGAATTACAGCCTTTGGAAGAAAATGCAGTTTTTAATAAAACTCAAATAAGTAAAGGATTTATTATTAGGTGATTGTTGATCTGGATTTGGAAGAATTTAGAGAAATCCACATCACCAAGAGAAGCACATGTCGTTAAATCAAAGTCCTACTCACCATTGAGGAAAGGGAATTAGAAGAGCCATTTGCGTACATGAATGGAACAGGCGGGGATGCCTTGTGCAGTTGTTCAGCCTGTGCCCTGCTGAAAGCCAGACCACACTCCATTTTCTAAGGCCTACACCTCCAGGGCTGTGTCAAACCAGACAGAGCACCCTTTCCTATTCTTTCAAAGCTGCCATGTGGATTAGGGGACCCTGAGACTAAGGCCTAGACCCAGTGCAGTGAGTCCATAAGACTCTTTTTGAAGATAATCATCCAACTACTGGCAAGAGGCAAGGGAGAAGCACTTTTAAAGGATATCCAGACCTCAAAGATGAAAGGAGATGTTCATCCCCCCCACCTCAAGGAGCTGATACCGGAAGCTCTAAATGGGCAGCCAAAGTGGAGGGGTGACAAATCTGAGCTAAAGGGTAGTATAGCTCTATGGAAACATCTTTTCTGCAATATGTCTCAGTCCCAGCAGACAGAAATGGTGACAGATTTGAGCAAAGGAATCAGATCCAAAGAGGCAACCCTCAAAACCAATGTCAATCAGCAGACAGCAGCTGTAGCCACACCTTGCGGAGTGGGCTCCTAACAGTGAGGAATGGTCTCTCATGTGGTCAGTCACAGGTCTTTTAGTCAAACTTGTAAAAAATGTTAACATGTGGTAGACTTTCATTCACCCATTCAAGGTGCCTGGCGTTTTAATCATTCGGAAGTTTATTCTTTTTCAGTTAGAAAAAACAGTATTTTGGGAGAGAAATAAAAGAGAGTAGGTAATAAAAGATGAATCTGAATATGACAAAGTAGCCAATATGTGTGAAAAAGACTTGTGGTTTTCAAATTGTGACTGTGAAGCCCTAGGAATTCTATACCTTAGGAGCACGTAGAGAGGGGAAGGGGAGTGGCCAAGAAGTTAGAGTTTCCCCTTCTCTGCTCCCTAGCCAGAGGGGGTCTAGTTTCATTTATTTCATTCATGTTTTCTTTCATTCATTTATTAAGTGCTTCTATGGCAAGTCATCATTCTCAGCTCTTTACATGGGTTATCAGGTTTAATTCTCCTCCAGATCCTCCAAGATAAGTACTGTGTTTCTATTTTATGGACACACAAACTGAGGCACAAAACTGTTATGCAACATATTGATATTGAGGGTTAGAAAAGGGAGAGAGGGCACTTATCTGAATCATTAGAGAAAGATTTCGGAAGATGGGGAGGATGAGCATGATGCTCTCAATAGGTTATGTATTGGGGGAAGGCAGATCAGCACAGTAGACAAATGAATAGCAGGAAGAGTGGTTTTCTGGCAATGTGTGAAGCAGGTCCGATGAACTGAGGGATAACAGAAGAAGGGCTCTGAGTAGAGCAGGCCAAATGCTGGCCAAGAAGACAGGACATAAGCCTGGGGAGGGGATGGATTTATGAATACACACAGAGAGAAGTATCAGATCAAGGGCAAGAGAAATAGGACCCAAGTCCTGAGCCTTGTTGCCAAGAGAAGAGGGCAGCCTGGAACACACAGAAGGGACTGATTTAACTTGTAGAGGAGATTTATTTTGCATTTTGCTCAAAATTTGATAGGCTTTTGGCAAGTGTATGAAACAGTCATAGATTTGGCAGTCTTCTGCTAGCAGATTTGAAATGTTCAATCCTTAAGAACTGCTGCATCGTTAGGTTATGCAAAACAGGGTGCAATTTTGTAAATATGCCATCTTGTACTGATTTGACATTTGTTCTATTATCCCAGAATATGCCAAAGGGAGAGAGACCTTCAGATTTAAGCCAAACCTTAACTTGTTTGTTGAGTGCTGATAAAATGTTGACTGCTGTGTGATCTTTAAAGAAGCCAGTGTTGCTTGGTGAGGCCTGAGGTGGAGCCCCCTGTCTGGGGTTGATGGGAGCTCTCTCCTTGGCATCCCATGGGTACAGTTGTTTGATAGATGTACATAAGTAAAACATCTGTTTTAGTTAGTTGAAGTCATTCTTTTCTTAAACATTTTCTGTGGCCCCTGTTGTGATATTAATGGTGCTTCCCAAAATGGCATCATTTAATATTATTTATGCAGCTTTGGTTACAAGTAGGAGAATGCATAGAGCAAGTCGCTAAACCCAAAGTCGTATCTTACTGAAGTGCTGGGTTGCTGTCCATTAGACCCAATGACTGTGTGCTCTTTCTATAAGATCTTATAAATGGGATGAGTTGTTTGGTTGTGATGTCAAGTGCCAGTAGAATATGACAGTCAGGGACATGGGCTTTTGGGGTTAGGCCAACATGTCCTCAGTTTCTGTTTCAACCACTTACCAGCAGTATGAGTTTGAGGAGGCTACTTAACCTTACTGAATCTCAGTTTCCTCATCTGGATAATGGGATAATCAGACCTACCTCACAGGGTTATTGAAATCATTAAATGAGGTGCTTGTGCCTGCCATGAAGGAAGCTTTCAAAACATGGCAGCTGCCACCATTATTATCTCCAGGAAGCAAATTGTCCTTATGGTTCCTAGATGGCACTAGGGGTAGTTTAAAAATTGTTATACCTTCTGTTTCTCATAGTACTCTCCTCCTCTTATCAGCTCTCTCTTTTAATTCAAAAATACAAAGATTTATTTGTTGGAAGGTAACTGAGGAACCAGCATGATCCAACGAGCAGCTACAGATGGTTCTTCTTGGGGACTGAAGGAAAAGCTCCTCAGAGATGCTGTGGAGTCGGCACTGCCACTGGACCGATCCTTCCCACTTCTCCTTGCCAGGCTGTTGCTGGCAGCGGGGCTCTCCGGAAGTTTCTAGCCTCAGGAGAGTGCCAACTGCACCACCATTGCATCCTTGCCCATTTATCACTCTGAGTTTCCTTTTTAGTAGTTGGTGATAGACTATTCGGCTTCTAACTTAGTCATCCATTTCCTTTTTTATTTCTGTTTCCATGGATAGGCAAAGAGGGATTATCCTCTTTTGGTAGGTTAAAATAGCACAATTAATTTTTTTTCTAATCATTAATCATACCTTAAATTCATGCCTGTTATTTCTTTTTCTGGCTTTGTATGTTATCTTTACAGCTTAAAGTGTGCCATACAGTGGACTGTAAAGGGGGTTAATTGAGAAGCCAGGGTGCACAGTTGAGTAGGGAATGATCAATGGTTCCAGAGGCAAGGTGACACAGCTGCCTTTTTCTGGGGAAAAAAATGTTCTGCGTAGCCTGAGAGCCTTAAAGTGGGTGTATGTCTCTCGGCTGCCTCTCTCCCTCTCACAGAGAGGTCCCTCTGGAGGCTTCTCCCAGTGAGCAGGGGAAGTGCGCATTTGAAATGGCACACTTATCTTGCAGTTGCAGGGGAAGCTTTTGTTTTATTTTTCTCTTGCTGCATTAAAGTATTTGTCTTTCTTTCTTTGTAGTGTAATATTGTTAATGTAAAACAATTTGCATCATGACACTTTTATCACAGTTTTCGTCTTTTTCTCAGTATGTTGCATTTCTCACCATGTCTAGTTCATCACAGCTACAGTGTGTACATCACAACATTTATCTTAGGCTCAGGGTTTTACTTGTTTATAAAAATTGTCTTCTTTCAGCCTGTATTCACTCCATTTAAGAAAAAAAAAGGCAGCCAGAAACTGTTTTGGTCCAAACTCCAGTAGTTATCACATTCCTTGCTAACTGTCCTGCGTATTTATATGTCTCCTAACTATTACTCTATGTTTCAATGACATTTCTCAGTTTCATGGCTCGGGGAGGTTGTAGGAGCAGCTTTTGCTTTTCAAGCTGCCAAGCAAGGCAGGCCCATGAGGCTTTTGGAGGTGAGGTGAGGTGGCACAGTTGTATATTTGGGTCAGGTCTGAGTGTTAAAGTTGACTGTCTTCCGCGAGCAAAGAGCTAAATTTAATTTGGAGAGAAACAAGGAGGGAGGAAGTCAGTGCAGGCTGAGAGCATGGCTAGTGGAAAGGATCACCAAAGAGGACTCACATGGGGGCACCTCGGCCTGCAATTCAGGCGATTAATGTTTACGGTCAGTACTCAAGCCTCAGCCTTTCTTGTCTCCAGCTTTGAATGCTGCACAAAACTGTCTTTTAGGGAGATTTATTTTGACCCTTTCCTCTCTGAAGGACAGAAAATTGCTCAGAGTTCTATTGCCCCATTAGGCTATACGTCACTTGCGTAGTCACAAAGTATGCCTCCCAAATCACCCAGGGCTGTGCAGAGCAATCTCTCTTCGGATTAATGCAGTCTGAGAAGGCATGGGTCTTAGGAGGATCTCAAAGGATACCCACTATTATTGTGCACTTCAAATTCCAGGACAGTTAATTAACATTTTATTTCACACTGTTTCTTTGCCAGAAGATCACATCATAAGCAGCTTGGAATTTTAGTAGAGACGCAGTGCAATGTAGGAAGTAAAAAGGGCTTGCTGTCAGACTTTGTCCAGCTCTGACACTTGCTGTAGTTGTGACCGGGTGCAGGTTACTCACCTTCTGAGTCTTGGTGCCTCCATCTAGAAAGGAGAATTGTTCTAGACCTATATTACGTGAATATTGCAAGGATTAGATATAGCAGTGCTTTTATAAACCCTTATTTATATGTGATGCTTAACACAGCGACAGGCACAGAGTAAATGCTCAATTGAATGTTAGCTATTATCATGAATGGTATGGTGTATGGATAGAAAGTGGGCAAAATATATCTCAATACATTTCAGAATGAGCATATTTTATTTTGCCCACTCCAGCTGATAACACTTGATTCTGCAAAACTAGGACCAAATATAGTGGACACTGCAAGTGCTTGATCATTTATTTCATTTACTCATTTAATTGATAAATATTTTGCATTCTATTAGATGTTAAGAGTAATGCATAATATAGACAAATCTTTTTTCTTATGGATCTTATCATTTAGTGGAGTACATAATAAGTAAATATTGATTGACTAGATGAAAAAAATCAACGGAGGGATAAATGGTGATGTTGGGATGGATGGACAGATGGATTTATATTTAGATGTATTTATCTGAGACATCTTACCAGACAAAAAAGTTTCTCAAAAATAAAAGGAGTCTCACTCAGGTTTTTATTCTGAGAGTTCATGAGTAAAATTCTCAATTTGGGTGAGAAATGGAATATGGTCAGAACAAGTGGGAACCAGCCTGCACAGAAGAGGAAGGGCATTTGTTTTAAGCCTACTAGGCCAGGATGACCTTGGGACATTCATTCGACTGAAACATTTTGGGTGGCTCTGTCCTGAAAGTCGTAGATAAAATGTCTTTTTTCCAGAAACACTGTTAAAGAATTCTCACATCAGCATCAGAAATTTAACCCTCTAAAAATGCTTTTGCTATGCCTCTTAGTTCCTATTATTGTGATGGAGTAAGAGGAGTTACAGTAGCCCACCCTTGTTTAAGGTGAATACATTCCAAGACCCCCGGTGGATGCCTGAAACTGTGGATAGTACCGAGGCCTTTATACATGATGGTTTTTTTCCTCTCTATATATACATACCTATGATAAAGTTTATAAATTAGGCACCATAAGAGATTAACAATAGCTAATAATAAAATAGAACAATTATAATGATAAACTGTAATAAAAGTTAATTGAATGTAGTCTCTCTCTCTCAAAATATCTTATTGTACTATACTGCAGGTAACTGAAACCATAGAAAGCAAAACTGCCAATAAGCGGGGACTACTCTATTCCAGTCTTATAGAAATCAAAGCTCAAGGAGCAGCATATCTCCAGTTGCATAGCTCACTGATATTGAAACTGGAACTTGAATACAAACACTGTTACTTTAGCCACACCCCCTTCCTGCCAGACCACCAAGGTTCCCATCAAAAATATAAGCTGATATGAGCTACAGAGATATCTGTGAAATATAAACCTTGGCTTTCATAAAGTTGAATTTGATTCACCAAGATGCTGCAGGACGAGCTGGCTGCTTTTAAACCCATGGAGATGCTGCTGCCCCTTTCCTGCCCAACACATAACAGGGCCATCAAAGTGGACTCTAGCTCACCCCCTCCCAAAGGCACTACAGTATTTTATGGCATTTTTACCTTCATCCCAACTTTGGTAAATATCCTCAAATTCAGATTAGATGACTAGCTTTAGATGCTTTCAATGGCTTTTTCATCCAAGACTCCTGACCCTCATTCTAGGAGCCCTGGCTCAGGCCACATAGCAGTCTCAAAAAGCTGACTTCCCAATTTTTTTTAATCCTATTTCCTTGGCTAATTTGGGTATGACTTGATCAAATAGTATCTCCTCTAATAGACAGAATGAGGCAGACAACAGCAACCCACTGATTTTCTAAGGCCACTTTTGATCTTTTTTACCCTCTTCCCCTCCCATATGTTACATTTGCCTAGGTTTTTAACATCTGTTCCCAAAGAGGTAATATTTGCTTTTCATTCAGAGCTTAGCAATGTGGACCAAAGTTCACATGACATATTGCAGAGTATGTTTAGTTGCAAATGCTATGTACAGGCTCTTTGAAATGTAGCATGTATGGCACCATGTGACACATGGTTGCCATGGCAATACACTTTTTGGCTGAACTACAGCAGAAGCCCATGGAACATACATTACTAATATGAGACTCTGCCCTGTGCTAATGCATAGGACACAGCCAATCTGGGATCTGGGACTCAAGGGGTTTTGCATGCAGGCTGGGTGGCAGGTGCCCTCTTCCTGCATGTTCAGGGAAGATGTGGCATCCTCCCTTCCAGTCCTGTCTCCCAGGCACAGGGCATGCTGTGCATTCTGCCATGCATGGAGACAGCATTTGCTTGAATATCGGTTTGCTATATTTTGTATCAAAGGGGGCCCCAGCTGAAAACATTTTATTTTGTAAACTGAAGTGAAAAATCAGTTTATGGCAGATCCTTTTTTGAATAATGACATTCTTTTTCCCAATTCCAGAATTCAACAGTCATGAGCAGAGCTGAAAATTTTAAACAAGTTGAGTACCTCCTTATTCATGGAACAGCAGATGGTGAGTTTCAGTTAATTAGACTTTTTAGTATCACAGACAGGTTTGCAATTTCACTACTGACAAAACAAAAGCATGAGGGGCAAGACTGTTACATTTACTTCAATAAAACAGTGTTGCTTTCCACAAGTCACTTGTCTTGGGCTAAATGGGATGCTGAGTCCTAGAACTTCAAACAGTCCCTTTCTTCTTGTGCCTTTCCTACCCCTGGTACCAGAAAACGGGAGTGGCTATTAGCTACTTTATGTTTCCTTTCTCTCCCTGCAGATAACGTTCACTTTCAGCAGTCAGCTCAGATCTCCAAAGCCCTGGTCGATGCTGGAGTGGATTTCCAGGCAATGGTATAGAAAAACTTTGTGCAAGGGGAGGGAAGTTGCTGGTGGGGTCTAGTTTCCTCTTTCTGGGCTAATTCTTTTAGCAGTGCCACAGACAGGACAGAACAAAAACATTAAAAAAAATTTTTTTTCAACGTGAAGTCAGAAGAGTGGTATCCTTCAGCCATGCACAGAGTAATGCTCAATAATATTAGCGAGTTTGGGGTTAAGAAGCACAATATCGCATATGCTGGGAGTATCAAGACACTGCTCTCCTGTTTATGTGATTGTTCAGTCTCTCCCTATTTTGATTCAAAAGTAATCACTTATTCAGTAAATGTGTGGCAGAGTAATTCTAAAGTGAAACCAGCATGATAATAGCTCAGCTCAAATATGAAAATCCATTTCTGTCTGGTATGTATTACTAGCTAGTCTAACAACAGTGGGATCTTAATAATCAGCATGCTTCAGTTTTTGCAATTACAAGGTGATCTTTTGTTGAATAACCACAGGCGATAAACAATTAGGATTGTTTTATAAAGTCAGGAATGGCTAGAGCTGTTGTTGTCTATGCAGAGGATATTTCTAGGTATTATGTCAAATTCATTTTCTGCATTAGAGATTTTCAGATGAAGGAAAACGTATTTTTAATGTGTGCATGTATGTATGTGTATTTATGTGTCCTCTAACACACATGATTTGCTCTGTGCTCAGTTCAAATGGTGCCCAATGCACAGGAGTGGGACAGTTACTTGATACTGAGAAAAACTGGCTATCTTTTGGGTCAGTGTTTTATAAGAGGTTGAAGTTTATTTTTCTACTATTCAAAGAAAAGACACATGCTACTTTAATTAAGCTTTTTTTAAAGTTAACTTATGTCTCCATAATTTATGTTTTCCCAGTAATGACTTCCCAATTATTTAACAAGGTATGAATCAATAAATTTTTGTCCTAGATCATAAATTCCTTTTACATAAATGTCAAATATACAGATTTCTTAAAATACCAGTTTAAAATCTAAGTGTTTACAAATAATACATCTGATTTTTGACTTCACTTCTATTAAACATATATATGTAATATTGAAATAGAGTTTTTCCAGTTTCTAGGTGCTATATATTAGGCAATATTGCTTTAAAAAAATCATTTATTTTAATACAGTTTATCTTACTAGAGTACAGAGAAATTTAACACTTGATAACAGTTTAATTAAAACAAGTGGGCTTAATGGGATAAGCATTCCTTCCCATGCATGGTGTGTAAGTGCCCTTTGAGTCAAATTTGGAAATGGATTGGGTGTTTTAATTAAAATGTACGTATCTTTAAAGCACTATTCAATAAAGCCAAATTCACAGTGAGTTCTCTCAGCACCTGCAAAAGAGGATCAGAGACTTCTGCAGGACAGAACAACGTGCCCTGGAAAAGCTCTGGGGAAAATTAGACCCCCTCTTTGACCCCGTTTCAGTTTATAAACTGCCTCAGGAATTAAAACACTCTGTTTTATACCATGTATGCTCGTGAGAGCTCATTTGAATTTACGTATTTTTTTTTTAAGATGAGTACTGACTTCCTAATTCTAACTTCTTTTCTTTCTCTCTCTAGTGGTATACTGATGAAGACCATGGAATCGCCAGCAGCACAGCACACCAACATATATATACCCACATGAGCCACTTCATAAAACAATGTTTCTCTTTACCTTAGCACCTCAAAACACCATGCCATTTAAAGCTTATTAAAACTCATTTTTGTTTTCATTATCTCAAAACTGCACTGTCAAGATGATGATGATCTTTAAAATACACACTCAAATCAAGAAACTTAAGGTTACCTTTGTTCCCAAATTTCATACCTATCATCTTAAGTAGGGACTTCTGTCTTCACAACAGATTATTACCTTACAGAAGTTTGAATTATCCCGTCGGGTTTTATTGTTTAAAATCATTTCCGCATCAGCTGCTGAAACAACAAATAGGAATTGTTTTTATGGAGGCTTTGCATAGATTCCCTGAGCAGGATTTTAATCTTTTACTAACTGGACTGGTTCAAATTTTGTTCTCTTCTTTAAAGGGATGGCAAGATGTGGGCAGTGATGTCACTAGGGCAGGGACAGGATAAGAGGGATTAGGGAGAGAAGATAGCAGGGCATGGCTGGGAACCCAAGTCCAAGCATACCAACACGAGCAGGCTACTGTCAGCTCCCCTCGGAGAAGAGCTGTTCACAGCCAGACTGGCACAGTTTTCTGAGAAAGACTATTCAAACAGTCTCAGGAAATCAAATATGCAAAGCACTGACTTCTAAGTAAAACCACAGCAGTTGAAAAGACTCCAAAGAAATGTAAGGGAAACTGCCAGCAATGCAGGCCCCCAGGTGCCAGTTATGGCTATAGGTGCTACAAAAACACAGCAAGGGTGATGGGAAAGCATTGTAAATGTGCTTTTAAAAAAAATACTGATGTTCCTAGTGAAAGAGGCAGCTTGAAACTGAGATGTGAACACATCAGCTTGCCCTGTTAAAAGATGAAAATATTTGTATCACAAATCTTAACTTGAAGGAGTCCTTGCATCAATTTTTCTTATTTCATTTCTTTGAGTGTCTTAATTAAAAGAATATTTTAACTTCCTTGGACTCATTTTAAAAAATGGAACATAAAATACAATGTTATGTATTATTATTCCCATTCTACATACTATGGAATTTCTCCCAGTCATTTAATAAATGTGCCTTCATTTTTTCAGAAGTAATGACTTGTGTCTTGAATCAGACCTAAACCGCACTGGCATGTGGACACATTTATCTAGAAAGGCTCTTGTTTATTTTGTTAGTAATCCCAGACTACCTTGTAAACATGGAAAGAGTTCAGCTTTGGTAAAAAAATTAGATATATAAAAATGTGTTAAGCTAAACAGTTCATAGGTTTTTGCCTAATAATGTGCAATTTCTCTTATCATAAATACATATAGCTTTTGAGAAATCAACTTAAACTAATTTTAGTTACTTATATCATACACAATTTATAATTTTATTCCAGGGAACTATGATGAGGCTTATATAAGAACAAATAAGATCAGAAATATCATTCTGGCAGTTCTTATGGCTCAGTAGAAGTAGTCAATTATTTAAGTGTTGACTATTTGTGGTTGACATTACTATAAAAATGAAAGCGGCCGGGCATGGTGGCTCACGCCTGTAATCTCAGCCCTTTAGGAGGCCGAGGCAGGCAGATCACGAGGTCAGGAGATCGAGCTCATCCTGGCTAACACAGTGAAACCCCATCTCTACTAAAAATACAAAAAATTAGCTAGGCATCGTGGCGGGCATCTGTAGTCTCAAGTACTGGGGATGCTGAGGCAGGAGAATGGTGTGAACCCGGGAGGCGGAGGTTGCAGTGAGCCGAGATCACACCACTGTACTCCAGCCTGGGCTACAGAATGAGACTCCGTCTCAAAAAAGAAAAAAAGAAAGCATAATTTTTTTTTTTTTTTTTTTGAGATAGAGTCTCGCTCTGTTGCCCAGGCTGGAGTGCAGTGGCATGGTCTCGGCTCACTGCAACCTCCACCTCCCGGGTTCAAACGATTCTTCTGTCTCAGCCTCCCAAGTAGCTGGGATTACAGGTGCATGCCACCACGCCTGGCTAATTTTTGTATTTTTAGTAGAGATGGGTTTTTTTGTCCTGTTGACTAGGCTGGTCACGAACTCTTAACCTCAGGTGATCCGCCCGCCTTGGCCTTCCAAAGTGCTGGGATTACAGGCGTGAGCCACCACATCTGACTGAAAGCATAAATTTTAAATGCTGAATTTGGCCTAGCAAAGCAATATCCAGATAACAGAAAACATCATTTTTTTTCAATTATTTGCAAAACAGCCTCATTTTTAAAAATTGGACTTTATGAGTTTAAACTTAGCTTCAGACCATTTGCTAGACAAAGTTTTCCCAGACAGGGTGAGCTACAGCATAAAAACCTAAAAAGGGAAGAAATGGAAAAAAAAAATCTACCAATTCAACATGAGACTAGTGAGTCATGCATAGGAATGGACAGAGGATTGTGAAATCCATCTTCAACTACAGCTTCAGAGCATGCCATTGAGTCGCTTCACCTTAATTAAATCTCAACTCCCACTCCTCCATTGGAACCACAAACTGACCTTCCAATCTGTAGGGCTCTTGTCAAAATTCTGTTTCTTAATACAGTTCAATCATTGTGAGTAGCTGGATCAATCTTTGCAGAATTGTGTATCAAGAAGCGGTAGTAATATATGTTCACATCCTGGACAGCATTAATAGTCATAAAAGCAAATTAAATAGAAATTCTCCTTTTATCTTAATTGAAGCCAGACATTGTACAATGTCAGATATTGTACAACATCATATATCATACAAGTCAGATATTATAATATCTAAGTCAGATACTATTTAATATTTATACAATATCAAAATGATATGGATTAATATTTCTTTAGTTTCTAAGCATGTGCAGTATTTTCTCTTGAGTGAGGTAATCCCAGCACATATTTTTCAAGCATTGAAGGCTGCAAAAAGTAATGATGTGAGTAAAGTCAAAGTAGTTTTCATTTGACCCTCATAGGACAAGTTTTCCTTTCCAATGAGAGTTTTAAATTAGCTTACGGAAAAAAGAAGAAAATGGACAAATAAGTTAGAGATAAACTTAATCTGAGAATAAGTTTAAAACATACAGGAACCAGTCATACCACTAAGATGTGCAGACTTGTCTTGACATTCATAGCTGCAGCCTCTGCAGACACAGGAATGGCTAAGACTCCTTTCATAACAACCTGTGAGAGTACACCAGTGCCCAGAGGCAGATACACGAAAAGAAGGGAGAAATGGCTTACATCTCTTCTGTGGATACAGGGTTGGTTTTTTAAGTTTCTATCAAGATTTTTAGAAAATCACTATGAATTATTTTTTAACATGTTTGTTGGAAATTTTGCTAAATATGATTACATACCTTCATACTTTCTTAAATATCAGGCACAGAATATAATTCAATGCATTCTTGATAACTCAGAGCCACTACCATAAAAGTTAATGAACATATTGGGCTTCGTGACATTCTGCATATTTTCTGTTTCTTTTCTTATTCACAGGTAGTCACTGAGGCTACCAGTTCCACTTCTTGGCATTTGCTACTTTTGCTCGAAGTTGATGTGAGAATACTGATTTACAAGACTACTAGATTTGTACAATATTTATGATTCAATAAACTCTAAATAGAAAACATAACAAAACATAAGCATGACTTTTTTCCATAAAGAGGATTTTGTTGGCTAACTCTGTGGCAGTTATTTCAGCAGCGTCCAAGAACTCTTTTGTGTACATCCTGAGTGACCTAGAGTGTGTATTCAGGATGTCTGAGGGATACAGATGGTTGAGAATAATAGACAAGTGTGGGTTATAAAGTATAACATCACAGCCAGGCATGGTGGCGGCTCACACCTGTAATCATAGCACTTTGGGAGGCCAAGCGGGGTGGATTGCCTGAGCCCAGTTCGAGACCAGCCTGGGTAACACGGTGAAACCCCGTCTTTACTGAAATACAAAAAAGTAGCCAGGCATGGTGGTGTGCTCCTGTAATTCCAGCTACTCAGGAGTCTGAGACAGGAGAATCACTTGAACCCGGGAGTCGGAGGTTGCAGTTAGCAGAGATCGCGTCATTGCACTGCAGCCTGGGTGACAGAGCGAGACTCCATCTCAAAATAAATAAATAAATACATAAACAAACTATAACATCACTATCCCATGAGGAAAGCTCAGAGCATGGTATGAATGGACCAATGTTATGGCCCATAGAAATGTATCATCTTTGTGCACAGTCTTCTTTCTGTGACAATATTAACATTTACACCCAAGAATTTGAATTAATAGTTAACTTCCTTAATTGAGAGAAAAACTTTTTTTTTTGGTGCTTGCAGGCTTTAAGCCTCAACAAACTCGATAAAAATTCTTATTCTATATAGTCTTTCATCTGAACCCACTCTTCAAATTATTTAAAAAGCATGTGTGAGTGTGGTGTGAAGTGTGACCATCCAACAATCAAAAACCCTTTTTATTTTTTAAGCTTCTTCTATCCAAGGTCCTGATATTTGTGACTCATGAGCAAAAAAGGTGTTTCACTGGGTAAGTTTGGTTTCCAGTGTTAATAACAGAAAGATTGGTGGCAAAGAAAATGTAACATATTAAGCAGCAATATTAATCATCATAACCTGATTCTGGTTCCATGAGCCAGAATGAATAACCTGATAAGGAGGAAGGCGGTCACATCTCACCTCCTGCTGGAGACACAGTGCACTGCAGCTGAGGTCAGTTGGACCTGGGTTAGAGTCTCAGTACCACCAACTCACTAATGGGAAACATTTAAAGAACAATACTTAGCCTCTTTGAACTCCAGTGTCTTAATTTGTAAAAAGTACAAAAAGACCTACCTTACAGAACTGGTTGCATTGCTATGAAGATTTACATAGATACAATGCCTGACACCTTCCTTTCACCTTTTCCCTCCTTCTAGTCACAACCATGTAGCTGCTTCTTAATGGCTCCATAGATTACACAGATTCTTGCCTTAGTCTTCTGTGTCCTCAGGTGCTGGGAACTTGAAGGTACTCATTAAGCATTTGCTGTGTTCCAATACTGACATGTCAGTGACAATTCTTTTTGGATTTTTAATCATTCTTAATAAACTGAGCAGCAGGATCTTCTGGTATATTTTACTTATTATATCAAGAGCCTTTGCTGGCTGGGTAAACAGCAGAGCACAGATCTGGGCTCTGGAGAGTTACAAAAGAGGGGCAAAACACCAAACACCATCCCTACCTTCAAGGAGTTTATAAATAAATGGAAAAAAGAAGTCACATGAAAAAAATATTTAACTCTACACACACCGGAAGGCAAGAGGATCCAGACAGAAAACTGAGTCCAGGGTAAGAATGTAGGGTAGGATTCAAGGCTGGGCGGAGAGAAGGTGGTTTCTGGATTATTATGAAGCAGTCATTGTCTGAACTGTGTACCACACTTAGGTTTCTTTAACAGTCTCAGGCTTGCTGTGGACACTGTGCTTTTCAGAACACTTTTTTTTTTTCAAATGTAACTATATGCACAAATATGTGCTATATATACATATATATATATATATATATATATATATATATATATATATATATTTAAAGAACAATACTTAGGCTCTTTGAACTCCAGTGTCTTAATTTGTAAAAAGTACAAAAAGACCTACCTTACAGAACTGTTGCATTGTTATGAAGATATATATATAGATATATGTATATATATATATATATATATAAAATCTCCATATATAAGGGAATGCACTACATAACAGTAATTATAATTAAGCTATTGTGTCTAGAGTTACGGGTTAGGTACCTAAGGAGTATACTTGAGCCTATTTCGTTTCTATCCTAATAGAAATTTATAGATCATGAAAACTTAGTTTTGTCATCTGAGAGTCATTCTGGAAGGGAGATCCCTGAGGAGGCAATCCCACTGTTTCCCCACTATATTCTCTACTGTGCTGCTCTATTAATCATTTCAAATTCATTACTCAAAACTTTTAATGGGTAAAATTCCAACAGTTCTAGGATAGAATTTAACATCATTTGTAATGTCTCCGACTTGTGTTTCTGTCTTTTCCTACAAGTCTTCACTACCCTTCTAACACTCCACCATATTGGGCTGTTTGCTGGGTTCCAAATATGCCATACATAAAATATGCCAGGCTCTAGTTATGCCATATAGCTTTACTTTTAAATTTCATCTTTATTTCAATACCGACATAGGTTTGAGAATCTTTGCAGTTCCGGTGTTGCTGGAAAAGGGGTCCCGATCCAGACCCCAAAAATGGGTCCTTGGATCTTGCAAAGGAGAGAATTCAAGGAAAGCCACAGAGCATAGTGGAAGAAGTAAGTTTTTCAGAAACCGCTTCGTTACAGTGTGGGATATCCTCAGAAAGCAAAAGGAGGAATGCCCTGTCCTTTGTTAGCGCCTCTACTTTCATAAGGAGTTACAAAGAGCTACAATTAAACTTGGAATGTGCCTATGTGCTCACTAAAGGCAGGGGCCTTCAGTGTCATTGATATTACATGACCCTTAATCTTTTAACCTAAGCTTGTTCATTAACGTTATCTCTAAGTAAAGAGGGCTGAATTCTTAGGACATAGGGACATTCTGCAGGCATAGTGGGAGATGCTCTGTATGGTCATAAATATTCTGTAATAATAGGTTGTAGCCAGCTTGGAAAGTGGCTATTTTCAGACCATGCATTAATCTTATAGGTGCCTTAAGAGTGTTCTAGCTCTTCACTTCAAGATGGAGTCATTCTGGTCATACTTCATTAGACCAGAGGCCTAGTAGGCAGGGGTTCCTTCAACATCTGGAGTATATTTCCTTCCCCATTTCCATTCTAATTCACGTGCTACCTCTTCTATAATGTTTTCATCAAACTCTGCCCTATTCAAAAAACGGCTTTACTCATATGGCCAACTCAGCACATATCACATTATTTACAGCTATGTATCCACCCTGCCCTTAGAAGCAAGGATCATAGTCCTATTTTCAAAGTTCCAGCAGAAATGATAGTACCCAGTACACCAACAGGAACGGAATTGGTGTGACAGTTGTATCAGTTAGCCACAGCATTCCATGAAGAACATTGAAGGAGATCTCTAAAATAAAGTATTACCAGTAATCTTTGATTATTAGGCCTCTTCAAGGGGACTAACTACAATTAGCCTCTTGATGTAGACATTTAGAGAACCATCATATTATCCAAATGACTCTCATAAAACTTTCAAATGGATGTAATCTCATTTCATTTCATTGTGTGAATATATGAGATAGATATTAATATATTGGAAAAATGAGAGAGCAATCTTGCAATGATAGTAAAATAGACAAGTGCCCAGGAGCTAATAGGCTAAAGTTAAACCAAAACAGAGGTAGGTCAGTGCCATAGAAAACAGGTAAGTCACACTTCTAAGAGTCAAGAAAAATCCAAAAAGATCTAGGAATCATGTTGAAATACAAGTTGCTTTTGGATCATCAGTGGAGAGTTTCTTTCAAACTCCGGGTTTGAATTATACCAAGGAGACATTCATCTATACAGGATATATAGGATATCCTATACATACATAGGAATATATATATTCGTATATTATATTATACAGGAAAAAACTTTCCAATATTGTAGGCTGTGAAACAGGAGCAATTACAAAGTAAACTCACTAGTCAAGAGAAAAATACCAAGCAGTAGGTTAGATAGAATTCTGAATGCAATTATCTCCACAACACACTGCCAGATGGCTACCAAAGAATAATGGTCCCATCTGACTTTTGTAAGAAACAGGGAGGAGACAAATTTTAGGCAATGCTTTCCCCATGGAAGTTAAAAACGGAAGTCTAAATAGAGTTCTAATAATGAGGAATACTACTACTAACGACCTTGGAGGTTTTTCCTAGCATAAGAAACCGTGTCATCTGCACCCATTTCTGGAAAAATGAGTAAATATATCTTTATATAGTTCTCATAATCTTCTGTTCATAAAGTTCAAACTGTTTACTCTTGAAACATACTCATAAATTGTTTACATCACCAAGAGTTCTTAGCTTTGGGGCTGTCTAAATTTAAATATTATATTCAAACAATCAAAATGTTTTACACTGATTTACTAATTAAAACAAAGAAAAAAGACAAGACACTTTGTATCACAATTTAAAATGTGCAAGGATGTTAGGATAAATATTTATTTCCACATAACATTTCTTAATTGTGAAAAACACAATATCCTAGTCACATTTACACATTATTTAAACTTGGCACTAAATTACATTCAAGATATTTAGTAATTTTGACCAGGAATCTGAAATTAGAAGTAAATATATAATACTACATTTTTCTTATATTTTATATGATTTCAAAATATTAGGATTAACATAGGGATAGCTTTAAAATTCACACAAGAACAAAATGACTATAAAAATACTCAGAAATACAGAATTTCATTGGATATGATTGCTTATTCAAATAGATGATCATGTGAAGATTTAAATTCACTATGATCATTTTTAACAAAACAGTTATCAATATATTAAAACACTAAGAGGCTGCTTTGGGGAATCACTGGCTAAATCATAAAACAATGGAAATGTTTACAATGTAGTATCTGTATTATAAAATACACAAAGGCAACACATTTGGAACAGAAAGTTTCTGTATTTTTTCAGCATTTATAAATACAAACTTTATTAACTTAAAATTCTTCTTTCTATAATTTTTAGGCTCATGTTCCATAAAAAGGGGGGCTCCTTAAAGAATTGTGAGGGGAATTTTTAAAAGGTATCAAAATGTAGAACTTAATGGAGGCTTTGTTGATTTATTTCCTCCCATTAGTTTAATCACAAGAGGAACTTTTCTTCACTTTTCATGCGCACTTCCAACAGAGTACATAATTAACGGTGTGTAAAAGCCACAGGGCTCTGAATTATTATAAAATGGAATATTGGAGTATTATAAAGTTGATGATTACTACTCATTCTTAGGAACCAAGAGCATTATGAGATTTAGTTTTATTAACTTCACATTCATTGAAAGTGAAATCAAATACTGTACTTTTAGTAATGTCCAAAACTTCATAACTTTCTCTCCCCTTATATAAGTTTAGTAAAGATGTATTATTTTATATGGACTGAAATATCTACAGAACCTTCTCAAATGGAATCTGAAATTTCATTTTAAAAGACTGTTTTTCCACAACATGCATTTAATTTAAAAGTGGAAAAAAAAAACTCTGCAGAAAAAAAATGACAATTGGAGAGCTGTTGGTCTAACATGAGAACATGATTCAGGACCAGCATTAAGCAGTGCATGACCATTAGCTGCAGAGTAACTGTACAGGAGTGGAATTTCATATACAATGATTCACCATGTGGCATTCCACAAGTATGTATAGAATATGTTTATTTGGAAAACATCTGTTGTCAGTGGGAGACAAACTTAGTATATTTCTGATAAAGGTTTATATTGAAAAATCCCACAAAACTGTTACAAAGTTTTTCTAAAGCATTTCGTACAAGCCTAGTATTTGATCATTAGTCACAACTTGAATTTTAAGCAAATACTACTTAACTCTGCATTATGTCTGATTCTCCTTAACAAGTTGTAAATAGGTTTCTATATATTTCTCAAATGACTTTAAGTTTTAGTTACATATAAATTGTTAAGTATTAAATTTATCATATTAAATCAAGGAAATGCATAAATACAATTATTAAAAAATGCTTTCAAACTAGCTTTTTGATTTGGGTCTTTTGAAATAAGTCACTAATGCTAAGCTATAAAAACTAAAAAGAAGTAAGACTACCTTTCAAAAATTCTTCTGAATGAAATTATCAGGCATCTTCAGGTCACTAAAGTAGGAAAATACAAACTAGGTAAATATGACTTATCTCTTTAAGGAGGCTATTGCTCTCATAAAACTGACAATCAGAATCCAGTTTACAAATGTCTAACGTACAGCAAGGAACACACAGATTCTTGCATTGGCTATTGTATCTGCTCACAGGGATGTCTCACTGCTCAGAAGTTTAAACACAGAAATGAAACAAGTATTGCACTACTTACAGTATGAAGGTGGATTTGGGTTGAGGGACAGAATTTACAATACATGATCAAAGCAGTTTTATTAATAATTGTGACACTCTTCTCATATATATGTAAAAAATAAATTGAAGATCGAGTCATAGACAAGTCTCCCTGTCAACACCTTTCCCTGAGTCAGCTTTCTTCTCTTTTCGGCTTTCAATGCTACAGAAGGAAAAAAAGGAGACATTTATTACTGCAATCCAGCATGGCTACTATGATATCTGCTTGCTCAGACATAAAACCCGTCAACCCCAAAGCACCACAAGAGCCCGTAGGCATTGCTCTCTCATGCTGCGAAGCACAGATAGACAGCAACAATTAAAATCCTCTGCACTCAGTGAGATAGAAACCAAGAACTGCAGAGAAGGGGAAATTCAAAAACAGACACTAAACAACAAAAATCAGACATTTTTTAAACAGTTCCAAAAACATGCAAGATTAATACCATGGTCCTCATTTGGGCAAGTGACTCACTGATGATAGTTGAAAATGTCAGCCATGCCCCCATCTTAAGACAGCGCCAACTCTAGTAAATGACACAAACAAGATGTCGCAGGAGGCATTTCTGGGCTCTGCTGCAAATGGCTCCTCACTTGTGCATGGACTGGATCCTGACCTTTGATGAAGACTGTACCTTGGCCAGGTTAGACAGACAGCTCCCCTGGCCTGGAGGACAGGTTACCATGCACGCTGCTCTCCAGACACCTGTGCTATCTCTTTACAGACAAACCCTTACCCTGTGCATCAGAGGAATGATGCTTCACCTCACTCCTCAGATAAACTCATTCCCAAGTTGAATCTCACCCTCTGCTTAATCTCACCCTCTCTGTTTAATCTCACCCTCTCATTAACTTTACCAGTTTCTGTTTAATCTCACCCTCTCATTAACTTTACCAATGAGTAAACTGGTCATGTGACTCTACCATTTTTGTCTGTTTGGTTCAATATTTTCCCATCGTACACTTTTCTTACTCTCATGCTGACAATTTTTCATGGAAAATTCAAACAATATCATTACAGGGATGAAGTTCACACCATGTTCCAGAGAGGGCAGAAATGCTTTCTCCCTGATACTTGCAGCACACAGCAAAACCCTCCTCATCTGAGGCTTCTATGTGACCCTCCCCACTGCTGACACAAAGGGCAGCCCATAGCCAGCTACTGAGGCCCTGGGCTGTAAGTATCCATACATTTTTACTGTTAACTTCGGCCCTTAATATAAATTTATGAAACACTTGACAACGGACCGCACCCTTGGTTTTATAACTCTTCTCCAAGTAATAAAGTAATAAAACTCCATTTTTCTATGGGGCCTCCTGTACAACTTTCTAAGTGGTCAATAACTTAGACACATTCTAAGAGTGTGTTTTTTAAATTGTTTTTCCTCCAATTCAAGCTAGAAACAGCCCTTCTCAGTTGTCACCACCACCCGGCACCATCAGGTAAGAAGTGCCGGAGCTTCTGCCATCTGTGGCACGCTGCCAGCTCTGAGAGCTGGTGTGAGCGCGTGTCTATGGCGCCCGGGTTTGTGCCTGCCACACTTCTCAGCACATACTACTTACAGGTCAGAGCAAAGCAACTTTTCTCCCTTTTCTTTTCTCCTTCCATGAGAAAAGATGACAGTGTGCACATGATGTGTTGAGAGCCCTAACTTGTATTTTTAACTCCTCTATCTGTATGACTCACTTTCTTCTACTTTAAGTTCCTTTTATATGACAAGTGTCTGCTCTCCTGCTTTCCAAATTAACTTTTCCTTAAGCTCTACCTGCCTTCCAGTCTCTTTTGCCAAACAAAGTCAATGAAAAAGGGCAGCACTGGGCTTGGTGTTGGAAGATCTAGGTTCAGTTTTCAGAAGCTCAGAATGAGCTGCATGACCTTGGACTAGTTATTTAATCTCTCTGAGACTTGGTTTCTTCATCTGTAAAATTGGTTTTGGACTAGATGGCCTCTAGGCTCTCTTGTAGTGAGAATTCCAGAATTCTGAGGCTGGTATTCCCAATTCCAATGAACTCTTATTTTTTGAAAGATAGAATAACAGATCCTATCTGTACGAGATTGTAGGACAGAGATATACTGGTCTCTACACATGTGCAGTTACTGTGTGCACAATACTTTGAAACGTGGGAGGTGTTCCATAACCTTTTGATAAATGAATGTGTGCCAAGTGGCACTATTAGTCACCAAGTCATAAATAAAAAGATTCATAATATCAACTTGATCCATAGATGTGCTTCCTCCTGACTCTGCTTTGGTTGTTTGGTTACAAAACAATAACCTATTAAATGTCTGGGTTTTTTTCCCTCTTCATCATAACCATAGTTTTGGTATCAGATTAGATTTCAGCAAACTATGAAGCAGAAATTTTATAACCAGCTCAAGACCTCTAGGATCCATTGTTCGGAATTACTTGTTAAGTTCGCTTTTGTGGAGGCCAATCAATTTTAAGCTTTCATTATAACAAACATGTATTATGCATCTGTTATCTGTCATTGTAATAAACATATGTTGCATATCTATCATATGCCAGGAACTCCATAATGACCTAGGAGTACAAGATAGATAAGAGTGTCCCTGTCCCTGAGGAGTTAAAATTTAAAATATAAGGAAGTAATATTTCAAGAGAGGGCAAAAAGTGACCTGGTACTGTCATGATGCTAAGTAAACTATGAAACTATTACTTTTTAATGTCACTGAAATAGTGGTTGTTTTTTTTGAGACAGAGTGTTGCTCTGTTGCCCAGGCTGGAGTGCAGTGGCACAATCTTGGCTCACTGCAACCTCCACGTCGCATGTTCAAGGGATTCTCCTGCCTCAGCCTCCTGAGTAGCTGGGATTACAGGTGTGCGTCACCATACCCAACTAATTTTTGTATTTTTAGTAGAGATGGGGTTTCACCATGTTGGCCAGGCCGATCTTGAACTCCCGAGCTCAAGTGATCCGCTCGCCTCGGCCTCCCAAAGTGCTGAGATTATAGGCGTGAGCCACCATGCCCAGGCTAAAGTTGTTTTTATGAATAATATTTCCAAGAAGTCATGAGAGAGCCTAAGCCTAGGCAATCAGAGCAAAGAAAGAATCTGGGATAGAAAAAGGTGGTGGGGGAGTGCAGGGGTGGGTGTTGGGGGGTAGAGCGGATAGTCCCAGAGACTAGCCTCTGTCACCAAGGCAAAGCTAAGTGCTGCTTTTCCTAACATTGCCAAGGACGTCCAGACACACTGATCTTGGGTATCAGTTTAAAAAATGTAGCAGTTGCTAACCTATTCTGATGCAATGTGGTCGTTAATGAGCCCTATTTTCACCAGCCCATTTAATAAGCTGCAGAGGCTCTTGTCACATGCATGTATGACATCAGGATCGAAATTAGACATCCTCCAGATAAGACAGAATTTGCAGTTAGTTCTTAGATTCTACTGTCAGTTAAACGAGATAAAATATTTTTGACAACAAAAAGTGAATGATATAATTGAGAAAATATAATTTCTATTCAAAATTCCATGAAAAAAGGGTTTCTAGGCTTCTCTGACACATATTACAGCACAGGATGGAAAATAACTCAGAATGGCGGGTGTCAAAGGCTGCATGGGTGCCAGCTCAGGACTCAGACCCTAGTAACCTGCTCTTTGGGTCTCTTTTTGCCAATGGATACTCTACCAGGTACTAAATTTTCACAGTTCCTGGTCATGATGCTTTAAAGCCTTTAACAGATACCACGAAAAGGAAGTGGCTTTGGGAGCTTTATTAGTATCAGTGGTTTTAGAATTCTGTAAGTCATACACTTTCTGCCAGAGTTTCTACTGTAATGAGGATAAAAGAGATTAACTACCAACCAAAAGATGTTTCTCACATGGAAAACCACAAATGCGATCACATCAAAAGGTAAGGAAAGCTGGATAAACTTTCATTCCACAATAGTTTGAACCTCACGTCAGTGAAAGTACATTTAAAGAATAAGAAACAAGTGGTTATATCTAAATATAAAGGATAGTCTATTGAAAATTGGACCTGCTTTAAAGCACATTATATTGTTCACTAGAGTCAACCCACTATGTGAAGTCATCTGGATATATATATCTAAAACAAAAAGATTTTTCTGGTGAAAAGTATCACTTGATTTTAAGGAGTAGCTAAAATATCACGTCACAAGACTTTTGCTTGAACCAAAGAAAAATAGAGGAAAAGTTTGGACTTTGAATCCATATAATACAGGAAGAAAAATTTTTACAGGTTTGTTTCAAATTCTCAACATATTGACCATCAAGGGCATTTTATTTTGAGCTCATAAACCTGGATTTAACATTTTTTAAAAAATCAGAGAAATGTCATATTTTTCATGTGACAAGTACACATTTCAATGGGCTTGAGAAACTGCCCTTCTTATAATTCTGATTTTCTTCAAAAGTACTAGCAAAACAGAGAATTACTATGAGAAATATTTATCAGACTGTAGCAAGGTTCTTTGAGAAAGGAAGTTAAAGCATGTTTTAGAATAAAATGTTACTTTGTCCTGAGCCAAGCAAAGAAATACATGAAAGTTTTAAAGTCCTATTAAGACAGAAAATACCAACCAAAAGTCTTTGAGAGGGAGCCCATTGAGTAATTTATTATCTCATTGAGTAATATATTATCTTCATTTGTAGTAAATATTAAAGGTGGTTGAGAGAGAGACACAGAGAGAGAGAGAGAACTAATTCCCAGCTTCGGGGATGAAGATTCTATGCACCTGCTGTTTGTCTCATCTTGTTTATACTGTTTGGTATAGAGATGACACTGAAGCAGCATGCCATTTTGGGGTGACAAAAACCAGCAATAAGAGATATATTCTCTAAGTCTAATGTAGCCTCTTTCTCTTGCCCATGTTTCCAGTGATGTCTCATGAAGTGAGATACGGCTTGCCAGTCTGGAGGCATGGTGGTACATAATGGAGGCTCTCAGCTTTGCAATTTCTTTCTTTCTTTTTTCTTTTTCTTTTTCTTTTTTCTTTTTTCTTTTTTTTTTTTTTTGACAGAGTCTCTCTCTGTTGCCCAGGCTGGAGTGCAGTGGCACAATCTCAGCTCACTGCAACCTCTGCCTCTTGGGCTCAAGCGATCCTCCTGCCTCAGCCTCCAAAGTAGCTGGGATTACAGGCATCCGCCACCATGCCTGGCTATTTTTTTTGTATTTTTAGTACAGAAAAGGTTTCACCATGTTGACGAAGCTTGTCTCGAACTCCTGACCTCAAGTGATCCGCTCACCTTGGCATCCCAAAATGCTGGGATTACAAGCATGAGTCACCACACCAGGCGAGCTTTTCAATTTCTTAAAGGGACAAATTTAATTTTCCCTATCCAGAAATTTGATGCCATTACTAACTACAGTTCTGTGAAACTTGTTGATTTATACATGATGCATCTGTATAAATCAAGGAAGGAATAAAGTTTGTTCAAGTTTCAGACTAACTTAAAGAGCTGAGTTGTTACAGATATATCATCAAACTCAGTCTGCTACTGGATCTGAGCCCAACACTCTCCATGCCTTTTGCCTCCCCAAAACTCACACAGAGGACATAGACTGACCAAGTTTCTAGAAGACACCATTTAACATAAGGAAATGCAACCAAGGAATAGGTTTAAGGGAGAGGGTCTTACCTTTGGGGAATCAGCTTCTAGAGTGATTAGGAAGGGGAGCTTATGACAAAAATGTAATATAAAAATTAAGTAGAAAAAGTTAATTTAAGGTTACGAAAATAAAGGAACTTTATAATTATAGTAAACACTGTCCCAATTCCCTCAATCACTCTCTAACAAAAAGAGATATTAGCATAACATAGGAATTCCTCTTTCTTCAGATCAGCATCTAAGAAGACTGGGTGATTTGAACTCTTATTTATAAATCCTGGAAGATTCACTTGGAAATCCTTTGATGACTGTTGATATTTAGGGACACACTCTTCCCTCAGCATGCACTTAAAACTACCATCCACAACTACAGGAGTTGTTTGTACATTTACACACAGAGAAGTAAGAATGGATAGAACTTTCAGGAGTTGAAAGTTTTGGGATAAGAAGTTTAGGGAAGACTTTCAGGGGGTTGGAGTCAGGACTAGAACTATACTAAATATAAATATTTATGCATATTTATAAAATATAAATATAAAATACACACAATGCATATCAGTCTAAAAAAGGGAAAATAAAGGAGTGCAAAATGTGGCCAGATGTCTAAAGGGGTCCTGGGGGAAGTGGGTGATGAAGGAATAAAATAAAATCATACTGAAAAACAGTAGGCCAAGATGAATGTCCAAAAATGTCATGCATTGTGACTCATTTCTAGCACAGTTCCCCATACCACAGTTGGTATGAAAAACATACCAACATTTGAAATAATTACAATTTCTACCCACTTTTGGAAAGAATTTTCTGGAATATTTTATATCTAAATTTGATGGAAACTAATATTATTCTTTTGCTTATGGTTTATGTCAAAAAACAATTGGAATTAGTATAAATTCTCATTATTTTAAAATCCAAACCTTTTAGAAGGAAAGCTTGACTCCTTATCTTTTGAGTTATCGGCAGTAATCAGAAGGTTCCTCCACAAGGCAGTCTTTGACATTTCATCAGATATATTGATCACAGATGGATCATCTCTAGACAGGAGTTTCCCCAAATGAAATAATAAACATTACATAAGTAACTGCAATTTTTCAATGACAGAAACTAAATATAGGGCAATCATATATCTATGAAGAATATTTTTCCCAATTTTTAAATTGTGGTAAAATACACATACATAAAATTGACCACCTTAACTATTTTTAAAAGTACAGTTCAGGGTTACTAAATACATTCATAATGTTGTGCAACCATCACCACCATCCATTTCCAGAACTCTTTTTATCCTATAAAACTGGAACTCCATACCCACTAAACCATAACTCTCCATTTCCTCTTCTTCCCAGTCCCTGGCAACTACAATTCCACTTTCTGTCTCTAGGTTTCTGACTTCTCTAAGTGCCTCATATAAGCAGAATCATACAGTATTTGTCTTTTTGTGACTGGTTTATTTCAGTTAGTACAACATCCTCAAGGTTCATCCATGTTGTAGCATATGTCAGAATTTCCTCCTTTTTAAACCTGGATAATGTTCCGTTGTATGTATATGCCCCATTTTGTTTATTGTACAGTATTTTTGATAATTAAAAATGAAGAAGTATTGAATATTTCTCTCAATTATTGAAAACAATCTGTGAAAAATAAAAAAACTAAAGAAAATATTCTAGTTGAATAGATACTGATTTGGCCTGTGGTATTCTTAATTCATTTCAAATTACAGAGAATGGGTTCTGCATGTCCATTGCTTAAACGCTTGCCCCTAACATCATAGCAACCAGATCACTTCCCTCCTTTGCTCAGACCTTGCAGTGGCTCCCAGTCACTCAGAGTCAATGCCAAGTCCTTATAATGGCCTAAAGGCTCTGTCCCCACCTCACTCTGATTTCACCTCCTGCCACTGCATCCCTGCCTACTCCTTTCCAGCCCCATTTCAGTAGCCTCCTGACTGTTCTGGAACACAATGGGCATGGTGCTGCCTGGGGGCCTTGTCCTTGCTCTTCCCTCTGCTTATCATGTCCCTTCACATGGAGCAACCTTGCCCCTTCTTTGTTCAAATGCCGCCTTTTCATATGACCCTGATTGGTGATAGGTCACAGGAGAAGAACAAATGCAACTTTTAAGAGGAACAAAACCTTGGGTCTCCTTCTCTTGCCCAATCTGGAAATGTGTTCTTCAGTTCCTCTAAACCCTCCAGCTGTTTTGGTCTTCCTAGAAAGATAGTTTCCTGGTAATTCAAAGCACCAGACTGACTACTTTCTTAAAAAAAGCATCATGTGGAATAGACATTTTTCATGATATTATGTGAGGAAGAGTCTTCTGAGCAAAAGATTTTTTTAAATACTTGATTGAACGAAGCTATACAATTTTTTAAAGTGCAGTACTACTTAGATTGTTTCATATGCTAATATGCATTGTGAATCTCCAAACTGGAATGCAGTTTGGAACATTTTTTCAAACTTATTTAACCACACAGCCCTTTCGAGAGTGGTATCACACAAGACTAGGTTTCTACCTAATACACTTGGAAATATGCTGGTTCAGCTAAACAATCAACAGGATTTTAAAATTTAAATGTTGTAAAAAAGAAAAAAAAGATAAAACATCTTATACTTGTGCTCCCTCTTAAGTGGGAGATAATTATATTTTCTTAAATTCTAGGGAATATAATTTTAGAGTCAGACCCTAAAGATCTAGAAAATTCTCTCCTATTTTGGTTTTTAACACTATGACAAATTCCTTTCTCATAAAAAAGTATTCTCTGTATTTTTATTGGCATAACCTTAAATTATTCATAAAGACTTTGAGACTATAAAATTGGGCACTAATTGATACTTAGAATTGTACAAGATAACTATTTAAACTAAACTATATTGAGAGGGAGACAGAGAAGAGAGAGAGAGTGGAGAATTTTGGGCCAAATGTTTGCAGATGTTTTCTTTATAACTTCAGTAGTTTGCTTTCTTTTGCTATGTCTTTGTACATAAAGAAGATTAGAAAATTTTGGAGAATTGCATAAATATATCCTAAAATGACTGATACAACTGAATCACTTAAGAAATAGATTATGTCATTGGAAATTCCATTTTTAGCGGCAAATTCCCAGAGTTAAAACATTTACCTGTGATCAACTTGGTGAATACCTAGTCATTTATACCAAAAATGAACCTTGATCTGTCTTCTGGTGCTACTTTCTGAGAATATGAAAGGGATTTTTCATACACATTATAAAACAGGAGCAAGAAAGACTTCAGACAACAGCTTCCTGCTTCACTTCATTTAATGCAATTTGATTATAGTCACACAGCTATTATTGGCAAAACTTAGCAGTAGGACCCATGTTATCTAACTCTTGGTTCTTTCTACTCTTATACAATTTCAAGAAACCTCTCTGAGGATCTACACAGTATGAAATTCTTAAAGTATATAACAATGTATTTCATTACTTTAATTGATGTGTTTTTAAATTTATGTCTTACCTATAGTGCCCTTCCAATGGGAGTTGTACTGTGCCCTCATCTTCCATAGCTAGCATACTTTGTTCTTCCTGAAAAGACAAATGTAAAGTATATAAAGTGAACCTGATGAGTCTCCATTTTACATTAAAGAAGAAACACAGATTAATGTTTCATTATCTCATTAACCTCAAGACCTTCCACTCTGTTTGCATTTATTAATGTTAGCACAGGTCCTTTCAATAAAGTATCAGCTACCAAGAACATAAGTAATTAATGAGAGTCTCATAACACAAAGTAATTTAAATGCTAACAACAATCTCCTTCATGTCACTCAATAAAAAACATGTTAATTTCCAAGCATATTTTTTAAAAATTAATCTAAATTTTATAAGAAAAAAGTATGGGTGATATAATCAGTTTTATTGTTATAAAGGTGAAATTATATTCCCAGAATGCTCTATGAGGAGGGGATGAGGGATGTACTCAGAACAGTGGTTCTCAAACTTCACTTTACATCGGAATCCCCTGGTGGGCTTGTTAGCAATATCCCCCAGAAGTTCTGACTCCATAGGTCTGGAGTAGAGTGGGCATAAGAATTTCCAGTTCTAACAAGTTTCCAGGTGATGTTGATTATGCTGGTCTGGTGACCATATTTAAAGAACCACTACTCTAGAGAGTTGGAAAGAGACAGTAGAAGATATTAATATCTTCCTGTATGGATCAAAACACAAATGTGTCTTGAGAGAGGAGGAAATGGAAGGTTTGACTCCATTTGGATGTGTTTCAGGCTTTTGTTTTATGCTTCAAATTTCTTCTTATAATGACAATATTCCATCTTTCCTCAAAGGGTGGAAATGATTTTTATATTCATACATGCATTTCTTCATACATAGCATTTTAAAACTAAATCTTTGGGATGAAGATAATCTTATGGCCACCATACTGAAAAATTCTGGTTTCGTTTTCAAATAATGTTATCATCAAACTTTTTTCCATGAAACAAAAACAGAAAGTTATTCATAGATTATAGCTTTTATTTAATACATTTATTTAAAAATGGGTCAGTTCAAAGAAATACTTCAGGCCATTTAAAAATGTTAGAATTATTGGTTCTAACCCCAGAAATGGAATTTTAAGATGTATAAACATAAAAAACTAGTTGACCCCCTGCCCAAATGGAAACTGATGAAAGAAAATAGGGATGGCCCTGAAGGCTCATTTCCTCTTTCAGTAGCTTAGCAGAGCTAAGCTGGCCTGACCCAGCTTCCGGAAACACCTTGACCTTTGGCTGATTTTATTATTCCTGGCATGCAAGACTTTTCCTAGTGTCCTTGGTAAACAGACCTTGGCCCCCTCTCAGATATCCCATAGTCTGAATATTCCATGCCATATTTCTTGTTACCTAAAGAAACAAGTGTTTTCTAGTGCCTCTTCAGCTAACCTATGAAGATACAATGCAATGTGGGAGCAGATCTCATTTCTCTCTTGGAGTACTCTCCCATGCTGGCCAAGGAAAGCCCCTCTCTGCTGGGACTTTTGCTGTGGTGCATACAGAATCTCTGTGCCCACCCTATGATTCGGGATAATGGAGATGCCAGAGACTGCATGAGCTCTGCTACTTCCCTGCTTAGAAGCTTTCCCCAGAAACTCTATGTTGTATTTGTTTTCTGTGAGGCTAATGGCATGTACATTACCCTTTTGCATTCCAGTAACTAATTTTATTTTCTCTCTTTGCTGTTCTTCAAGGAAAAAATTTTCTTTTAGGGCCTATCAAATGTATTCTACTTGTATATTATGCCTATTCTCCTTGTCACTTGGCCACACTATTAGAACTAAATCAAGGTGAATGGAGATTACCATTGGTTTGAAATTACTCATTCAAGCATTTTAGCAGAGCTGATCTGCAGCCTAGATTGAGGCTTGCCTTACAGCTGAGTTAGTCATAATATATGAAATATATTACATGCATAATATATATTGTAGGCACATCCTGGAGGTCAGGGGCAGAGCATATGTATCATTTCAGGTAGAAAAGGTTCCTTTTTCCTTAGGAAAGGTTATCTTAAGGTACATGGAGGGTCATAAAAAGTAGACACTCAGTGGTACCAAAAGCTACATAAGTAAGACAAGATAGGAGAAAGATGCAATTCTTTCCTTGGTTGCCCACTGAAAGGTGAAGCCTGGTATATGATATCATTTCTGGCCAATCAAGAGTAAAATGTCAAGAAGCAAGGTAGAATGGTTTAAGAAAGAGTAAAATGCAAAAAAGCTGAAGAGAAGAACAGTGCCGTCAGTGCTTAGGTTACCTGGCAGCAGAAAACGAATGTTCAAGATTCAATCTAACAGCAAAAAATTGGACCAAAGCTTGGGAAAAATTTTGTTTTTTCTTCAGATGATTTTCCACTTTTCTCTCAAATTGCTTTCAATAATTATTTTGCACTCTGTGGCTTGTTAGCATGTGTGGGCTTTATACTAGTCATAATTCTATCCAAACAAAAACTCATCACCTCTAAAGATAGCTTTTCCAAGCCATGCTTATCTGAAGAGAAGGGTGGCAGAGCAGCCGCTGCCTTCAGTGCCAGAAGGAAGCTGGGTGGGCCCCGGAGCGCGGGGATGGAGGGCCGGCTGCATCCCGGCAGCACTGTGAGAAAGCCAAAAATTGAGGCTTTCTGAGGAGGAGCAGTCAAATCAGGCAGTAGCCGTCACGACAGCCACAACCTAGGTTATCTCAATCAGATCAGAGAAGAAAGAGACAGCGAGAGCATAAAGCTAACTGAGTAGTTGCCAGCTTAGAAGTCAGAAAAATACCTTAAAATGAGTTCCATTCAGCTCTTAATTTACATAAGATCCATTAAAAGCATGCTGGGTTCTACAACATGGGGAAGATGTTACGCGGATGATGATGAAAGGTAGAATAATACATAATACCCAAGAACATAATACCCAAGAACCTTTGAGAGAGTTCACTGATTTAACTAGAGGGATGTTTATGCTATGATTTAAATGCCACCTTTTAATTAAGACAGCCAAAGCAGTTTTCAGATATAAAATAAGTGAAGGACAATTAATGCTATGTCCAGTACAGGACAAGAAAATTGAGGCTTAGAAAAACAAATCTACTCCAGAACACTCAAATATTTATTGAGCATGTATTATGTGCTATGCACACAGTTAACAAGAAGAATAATCCAGGGGCTATTAATTAATCCATTCAATGGCAGGTAGTCTGTTAGGTACTGGGTATGTAATAATGAAAAGAAAGCTATAAACTTGACTCTCAGAAAATTTAAGTGATCATTATGAAAAGTACCAAAGTCAAGGTTGTAGCAAGGAAGAAACTCCAGGTGGGAAGAAACTCCAGGTGGGAAGAAACAATGTAGGCCAACCATAAAATGAGGAATAAATAAGATGTGTTTGCATGACAGTGAACAACGAGCTTGGTTGGAGCCAAAAGTCTGTGCTGAGTAGAGGCAGAAGAGATAAATTGAAGTCAAATCCTGGTGTGGTTTGATAACAGGGTGTTATATATCGAATTACATCATGAGTTTGAATTGTATTTAGTGATAGCATTACAATTATGATTCATATATCATGATACCTAACAAATAACAAAGATAGTTATCCTTTAATTACCTTTAGTGAAATAGGTTCATTTACAACTACATCCATTTTCGGGCAAAGTGTGTATCTATGTAGGAGCCCTCAAATATCTTAAAGTACAAACAACGGCAACAGAGACCAATATTCACGAATATGCTTAGAGTGTTAGAGAGGGAAAATATTCAGCAATTTTGGAATTCACGTCTTAAGAAATGGAATACTCTTCAGAAGTCAAGCTCAACCCTTTTATTTTGCCCAAGAGTAAAACAAAGTCTACAGAAAGTAGAAGTGTCAAACCATTTTCTTCCTCAACTACTAATAGAATAGACAATGCTGCAAACATTACATAAATATATAATCTTTGAAAACCATAAGTGTTATTTTTATAATAGGTATTACTTATGATTTCCAATGGATAGAAGAGCCAATACATAAAACTAACAATGAGAGTGGAAAAGGAAAAATGGAGAGTCTATATAGAGTTCATATCAGTACATAAATGTAACATATATTTTTCATCAGAATATTAGATTCTGTGTCTCTAAGTAATCATGTAAATTATTGTAAGTAAAAAATTCTGATAGAGTATCCTCGCATTTAGAAGACTATATTTTATTCTGTGGTTTTAGGAAAGGACTTATCTCAAACTTTAGCACCAGAATCACCCAGAGGTCGTATTAACAGAGATGGTTGGCCCCATCCCCAGAGTTTTGATTCAGTAGGTCTGAAGCAGGGCCCCAGAATTTGCATTCTAGGTTGCCAGGTGTTGGCTGATGTGGCAGTGGTTCTGGAACCACACTTTGGGAAACCACCGCTTATGGAAAAAGAATATGCTTGCCCCACTCTAAGATTCAACTAGAAATGACATTTGTCTGTGTAATAATTTGGCCATGCTTCCCAAATCCATAACCAATTCTGACCTATCTTAGCAGTAAGACGTCCTCTGTAATTTGTTTAGTTGCACTTGTTTTTAGATTGTTTTTATGTTTTCTTGACCTTTTTCATGATCCTGCATTGGGATCACAGGGTCCCGTTTGCCCTCTTTTTGTTTCCTCCTATAGTGTATATGTTAAGAGTGAAGCCCCAGTAAATCAAGAAGTATCACTATCATGATCACTTCCACAGAGTAGAATTTCTAGGATTTATCCAACACTAACCCCCTTTCCTCCTACCCAGGAGCAAACATTCTGCTGGGATTTTCTGCCTTTAACAGTAAGTAGCCTTTTGTCAAATGTGTACAATGGCCTAGAGAATATTTAAGTAGGAAGGAAGGCATGTTGGTACTCTGAGCACATTTGGACATCCAGAATTTGATTCTGCAGTCTTCCCTTTACACAGAGCAATGTGCAAAATGTCAGGGTTCCAATATTCATTTCTACCCTGATTATAATCCTTTCTTTCTAAAAACTGAAGCATATGCATATGCATATGCATGAAGTACATGAAAATTTGGAACAGAAGCTCTGCGACCTTGGACTGGCCTGTGTAGCTATTTATTCTGCTTAACTCATTATTGAATTTTAAGGTCAAATGAATGTTTTCTCAGTGCCATAAGACCAGAAATGGGCTACTGATAGGAAAACCCTGGAGGCTAAAGGTAAAAGCTTGTATCTATCATCAAAAGGACAAGAGGTGAGCCTACTTTAAATTCAAGTCTCAGGGAGCTGAGACATTTCTGCTATTTACCATCTTGCCAGTTCATGATCAAAGTTACTCAATTAATTTGAGCAATTGCAGAAATGCAACATTTCTGGAGAACTTGCCCGTTTACCACCTTAACACACAATCTCCTAGAAGACTGGGCCTTAGTATCAGATGCCACGGTAAGATCACATCCTTCCACTGAGTCTGTAAGCCTCAAGAAAATAGAATACCAAGATCTGGGCAAACAAGTAGAAAATCAGCCAGGAATTTAACTTTTAGTATAATTATTCCTAAATCTTCCTAATGTCTTTAGTGACCATACTCTTTTAATACTAATTCTAAGCTAGAAAGCGAACCTCTTTAAACTTCCTATTTTCTTTCCTGTTCGATGGAGAATTAGCTGTCTTTGCACTAGTCAGAGCTATATTTTATTGTTCAATTATAGATTATTTCTTGACTGTATTATTGATTTTCTTGTTTCTTTCCATGTACTGAGGATCACATGAAAGTATCATCATATCAACCCCTCTGAGATTTTAAGGATCTATAAACCTGCCTAGTTAATGTACTGCAAGGCTTTTCCCTCTAACTTGGATATGAAGGATTTAGCAGTAAAATTGCCCCAGGAAATCTTTAATCCATTTTTGTATCTTTTCAGAAAGCATGAGTTCTAGGAAATTTAGTGCTATTTAGTTACTTTTAAAATCTTTATCTTCATAATCAGAGAACAGTAAATGCCCATTAAAGTACAGTGGGTATATAATATAAAAAGATTAGACACTGATTACATATGTTCTCTGCCCTATGAGATTTATAAATTCCAAAATGGGCATATGGCACACACACATATAAGTACCATACATGCATAGCTATGTGAGTGGTTCTGGGCAGTGGGAATGGCAAATTCTAATAAATTTACAATTATTATTAAACTTGTTCTCTCCTGTTTCACAGAAAATAAAAGGAGAATCTGAAATTATCTTTGAATCACAGTCACAGAAATATTAAACATTACATAATAGATTACATATTATTTTTCATTTTGTGAACTTCTAAAAGGCAAGAATGTTTCACGGTATGAGTATGATCTAAGGAGAATACTATGAAAGAGATGATTATATGTCTGGGGCTGTGTTCGTTTTTTTTTTTCCAGAAGCAGTAAAGACAGTTAACAAAAAAAAAGCAGAAAAATAAAGCAAAATTAGATATGCAAGTTACTGCTTGAGTATAATTAATAGTACAGTAAGTGCTCACATAAAGTTATTGATAGGTTCTCGGAGACTGTGACATTAAGAATAAATAAAACCAATTTTACCATAGGCTAATTGATACAAACAAGAGTTAAATTCTTATGGCAATATCTGGTCACAAAAACATCACCAAACTTCTAACTAAAGACCCAAAATGTTTTTAATATTAAACATTGAAATAAATGTGAGCTATACAAACATGTAAGAAAAGTTAATAAAAGCAAGTAAGATATTGAATTACCAAATTTCTGGTGAGTGAGAGAGTGACTGAGCCCATAGTAGGGGTGGATTAAATCAGGAATAAATGTTTGCAAAGTGAAAATTGTAAGGAGCACATCTTACCACCAAGCAGTTCAAAAACAATAGCAAATATGGCTGGGTTCACTGAGCATTTTCATACCAAATTGTTGTCGTACATTTGTGTGATTATCGTATACTTGATGAATTTTTATTTTACAGTCATTTGTATTCATTTATTCATTCCTTTTCCAACCCACTTATTCCAGTTCAAGGTCGAGGGTGGCTGGAGCCTATCTTGGCAGCTCAGGGTATAAGATGAGAAATAAGACTGGCCAAGACGCTATTCCCTTGCAGCACACACTCACACACACACCCACATTCACTCACACTGTGCCAATGTAGACACGCCAGTGAACCTAATGGGCACATTTTGGGGATGTGGGAGGAAACCGAAGTGTCCAGAGAAAACCCACACAGATATGAGGAGAATGTGCAAACTCCCTACAGACAGTGGCCCTGGCCAGGGAATTTTTTTTTTCTTCTCTCATCAACATTATAACAATGCTATATTATTCAAGGGTCTGCTGTACTGACACTATCAAAAAGACTGAAAGGGAAGCTCACAGCCAAGAGCTTTTTCATCAAAATTAAATTAATTTAAACCTTCTTGGGTGTTGTGTTTGATCTCAATAATTTTATTTACATCAAATATAGATAACTTAAGATTTTAGAATTTATGTGTTCTAGTGTCCGTTTTATTTAAATTTAACTTGTGCCAAATTATACCATATTTTCTTGAAGAGTATCTGAGGATGAAAGCAAACGTTTACTAAAGGCCTAAAAAGAAATACAGACTATCAAAATATCCTAGTCAAAGTGTTTTTTTTTTTTTTTTTTGAGACGGAGTCTCGCTCTGTCACCAGGCTGGAGTTCAGTGGCTCACTGCAACGTCCACCTCCCGGTTCAAGTGATCCTCCTGCCTCAGCCTCCTGAGTAGCTGAGACTACAGGTGTGCACTACCACGCCCAGCTAATTTTTGTATTTTTAGTGGACACGGGGTTTCACCATGTTAGCCAATATGGTCTTATCTCCTGATCTCGTGATCTGCCCGCCTTAGCCTCCCAAACTGCTAGCATTACAGGCGTGAGCCACTGCGCCTGACTCAAAGTATTATTTTTTTAAAAAGCACTAATATTTAAATAAAAATATATCAAACAGAAAAATAGATAATAACAATTGTATAATATCATTTTTTGTGTTAACATTAATATTACTAGAAGTATGAGTCTAAGTATTGCCTTCTACAATGTTTGGAAAAATTGAAACATTCTTACAGAATTAAGACACATCATCATGATGAATCTCTATCTGTGGGAATCCATTGTTAGTGATAGAACACCATGTAGAGTAAGGGAATTACCAATCACACGTTATGTAACCATATTGGTATAAATTTCTGAGAAAAAACCTCATTTGATTTATGGCCTGATCTGACCTCATTAAGTGACTAAGACCTCTGAAACATCTGCAAATGAATTCCCCAAAGGAAATAGGAAATATATCTACGGTTTGAGGAAACAGAAAGTTGAATACATTTACTGACTACTTATAGAGAAAAATAGTATAATTCTCATCAGATATTTTATTTCAGTCTCATTTCTATTTATGTGAAAACTTTGTTGTGTTTTACATTGTATGGGCTCAATCATTCTGCTAAATGTTACGCTAGTTATTTTCCCCTCATTTACACTCTTTGTAGTTTTTATATACTTAAAAAAATGTTGATTAAGTGCTTTCAAAATAGACTCAGGCTTACATACAAACTTTAAATATGCCATGAAACTTATAATACATTGTTATACCATATAAAATAGAATAAAATAAATAAGTAGCCTGTAAAAATAAATTCCAGAAGTTTCTGCAACATCTACTCAATCTTAAATCACTTTGAAAGCAAATCAGATCAACAATTTTCCTACTAAACATTTCACCTATTTCAAGAATAAATAATTATTCATTAGAATATTTTGATTAAAACTCTGTTCCCTAGGAAGACACCAACAGTAATAATGTCTCTTCTTTTTGTTCTCACATATGTAACAAAAAAACAATCTGCATGATCATAATTTGGAAATAGTTAAGTATTAGCAAGTTTCTGCCATCCATAGGAGAGGAATCAGAAAAATGAGCCTTACAATTTGGAGGGTATTTTAGTACAAAGTATTTCCATATTTCATTAGGATTTGGTTTCCTCCTATAAGATCTTCATTCTCTCTCTGTTCAAATCTTTATGATTTTAAACATTAAACTTCCAAACTAGTCTACTTGTGGTTGTTAGTGATCACTGTCTAAAGACAAAACTGCCTAAAGATAAAAACAATAATTTAGTTTTGCAAACAAATAATACTATGTTCCTTTTTTCTTTCTTTATAAAACATTGATTTTGCTCTTACTTCTTTTTCAGCATCTTCCAGTTTCTTTTTCTTACTCTCGGGCATTAAATCATCCAACCAGCTGAGTTCCCGCTTCGTGAACAACAAGTCCATCAACTTTCTTACAAATACCAGGGCTAACACCTGAAGTAAATAATAAACTAGTTTAAAGTGGAAAAAAAATTAAAACGAGAGGTGTAGATTTGTCTGTATGGTTTTTGGTAGAAACAATTTCTATTAGGCCAGAGATTAAAGTAAAAATTAAAGATATATATGTATAAAACATTGTCTAGTCTTCTGCTTCCTTCATTTTCTTTTCTTACTACATCACCACAATAATGACTATGATTTTAACCAATATGAGAGTCTATTAAATAAGCTATTTAAAAAAACCTATAAAATGTATTTGACTATGTTTCCTTAAATACATGTAGTTAATAGTTTATACTATATTAAATGAACCCTAGAACATTCTTATCTATACTAATAATTATGAAATTATTTAGTCATTCAAATTCACTATAGTTTTTGAAGTATTTGAAACTTGCCTGAAACATTTAATACAATGTTATTTTAAAAATCCTAATTTTTCATATTTGCTAGTATCTTTAATGTTAAATTTTGGAAGAATGCATTTTTCCATCCAGCTTCAATTAATTCAGACTACCACAAACATTCAGAGTGATAGAGACAAAACTAATAGGAATCACTGAAATTCATACGCATTCTTAAACCCTATCTTAGTCACTACTTTTAGTGCCAAAACTTATATTTTCCAATAATTGTTCAAAATGACTCTGCTGTTCCAGTTTCAATTCATGTGTTTATGTTTCCAAAGAGACCAGCAAATCAGAGAAAGAGAAAAATAGTTGACAGAAGTTTCATACCATCATGGGAAAGACAATAGCAGCTCTTGAAACTTTTATTATCCACAAAAGGCCAAGGCAACTCATCTGAATAATTGTGAAGAGATGCACTTTTCGAAGCGGTACGTGCCTTAGGTATATAAAATCTGGTTGATGTTTTGCCGGCATCCAGAAGAGCTTTATCCTATCAAAGAACTAAAAGATTAAACAGACTAAATTGTTTTTAGGTGTAAGACAACAATAAAAGTAGGACAAGTTGATGTTTAATATGGTCCACAATTTTGGGTTAAATGACATACCTGGATAACACTAAGTTGATATCTCGGCATCAAGACAATGGGATTGTTATGCTTACCCTCTGAAACACTACAATTTCAGTTAAACAATAGCCCACATTTTCTTGATTATGGAGACGGGTTACAATTTAGAAGAGTTTAAAAATAGAAAGCCAGTGTTAAATATTGCTACCTTGAAGAGTGGAGCCCTGTGAAGCAAAACATAATTAACCATCTTCTTTTTCATTGTCACATCACAATCTCTTCCTTTATTTGCCCCTCAACATTGGGATTCCTGGACTCTCATTCTCTGTTTTCTTTTCTCCTGGAATAGTTCATCCATACCCATGGCTTTGACTTTCACAGACTTGCTAATGATTCACAGACCTACGTCTCTGCCTTAGCTCTCTCCTGAGTTCTAGACCCTTATCCAGCTGCTAAGTACGGTATTTTAACCTCCTTATTTTGACTCTGCTGTTTTGACTTTGCCCCTTTAATCCCCAACAAAAGTTTAGATGCTGTCTTTATGAGCACAAACATCTTAACCATAAAAATTTAACCTAAATAAATTTTGTTAATAAAGTATGTTCCAGAGCAAATTTTGTTAACTCTATTTAATTTCTTGATTAACTTTATATACAGCACTGTCAAGTCATTTATATATTTTCAGTTGTATTTTATTAAAATTATTTTCATCTCAATCAATGTTGTTTCAATCTTGCCATAAAGATAGTACATAGTATTACATAACACTATTGTTATAGTACTTCATACTATTATGTTACAGCTTTGACTGAGGGCTTTTTTAATCAAGCAAACCAATTTTTCCCTTTTTGAATTTTATAAATTAAATGCACACAGGAAGCTTAAATCTTTAATCACATTTTATTTACTAACAAATCATACTGCATGATAGTTTTATTTTATATAGATTATTTGGTTTATTGTTCTTTGGCCAATTTTTGCAATTTTCAGTGTTTCCAACTAGAGGCGATTATTTAGAAAATAATGGTTTCAATCACTGTCAGTCACCGTTTTATTTCATGTCATCTCTGCAGTAACATCCATTATGCATTTTCAAAAAGTAATATTAGATTTTATTTCTTAACTAATTTATCTTAAAAACTGTAGGCAATTCTCATCAAATGTGTCATATTAATATGCAAAGGAACAGTTGTCCATTGAGTCAAAATGTTAGAGTCAAAACAGCCTGTTTTACCAAGACCTGCTTGTATACATAACAGGAATCTCAAACTCAACATAAACCTATCTTCCCTTCTGTGTTCTATGTCTTATGGCATGACATGGCCTTCCTTTCCTCAGTTATCTAAATAAGAATCATACATATATTAGTTCATTCCCTGACCATTCATTTATTCATATTCATTTATATATTCCAAAAACATTATTGAAACATTCTATGCAGGCTACTAAGTGCTGAACTCATTCCTGAATAATGTCTCTCCATTCTGTCCATGTACATGTCATTAAGTTTTAAAATTTCTATTTCCTAAATATTACTTAAACTTAAAAGTCATTAAATAAACAAAAACTTGGTGCATGATAGAGGTAGGAATAGGAAAGAAATAAAATCTGGCTTACAATGAAATATTTCCTTTTCTATAGAACTAGTTTTTCCCAGCCACCATTTCTCCATTTGTGAAGCTATGTTATTGCATAAGTGTACTTCAGTGTGTGGGTGCTTCAATTGTTATTGTTTAAATGGCACATTTGCTTTACTTTGGATTCCTGAAGTGTTGGAATGAATATAGATGTGGGTATATATCTGAATGCAGAAACAGCATTCATGAGAACACTGTGATCTGTTTTTTCTGCCATGTTTCACAGTGAGAAGCCCAGATAATAAGTTTCCTAATATTGCCAAACAAGCAGGTAACATAGATTCCTTCAATAGGGTAAGAGAGTAACATGCTGCTGGAACTGATTATATTCAGCATATGTTTAAATAATAATCATCATCATGATAAATGTATTCTGAGTTTTACATTTGGTTTTTATTATATCCTAGTATCAATATCACATTTCCCCACCCAGTTAGCTACAATACCAAATAGGAATTTCAGCTGCCTGCTCTTGGGGCTCACTTAAATTTTCACGAACACTGTTTCTCAGCGTGAGACCCTGTTCATCAACATGTGCCCCAGATTGATGTTTCATTTGTGTTCTTTAAAACTCATTATATTTAACTCATGGGCCTTTGATAATGTTTTCTTCAATTTTCATTTAAAAGATTCACACCCCAAATAATTCCAAAACTTGACATTCTTGTTTAATTCTAAACCTCATGAGTATAAAATCATGTGGAATTAGAGGAGAAAATCTGTTGAAACCTATCATCAAAATGATTTTACATTGTTTCTTAAACTCTGCTGCTGTATTTATGTGAGCCTGAGGCCTAATAATAAATGCTTTTCACTTACAGATGAAATTAGTACTCATGGGACTTTTGCCAAAGGCAAAAAAAAAAAAAAAAAAAGGGAAAAAGAAAAACAAATAAACAAAACCTCTTCCATATTCTTTCCCTAATGGCTTACAAAACAAATTCTATCAAACTACACTTTTCATACATGAAATTTTAAATGAGCAAATTAAATCTAATTTGAGTAAAATTAAAACATATAACATGGCTCAACCATCTCCCTCTCCCAGTTCATTTTTCCCAGTGTCAGGATGAAGAGTCAGTCATACTATCAACTTTGGGTGTTCCGTGACCTGCAAGGACTTCATACTTAAGTTTACCCCAGGCTGGCAGCCAGTATTGTCTTAAAGCCTAAGTGCTGCTTCTTCTCCCAAAGTCAGAAGCTGGTTAGTCATTTGCTCAGGAACAGAGATCCTGTGCTGCCTGTCCTGCAGGTTAACTCTTCTCTTATATGCTATGAACATCAGTGAGTCTAGCTGTGTTATAGAAAAAGCTGCAATTTATTTTTGCTTTTCAGTTGACAAAATACTATATGATAAATAAGTCTCTAGTCTCTTTTTCAAGAACATTGGAGTGTTGGGCTAAATAATGTTAAATTATAAAACAAGACTTTTCAAGGAACAATTTAAGTAGAAATCTATTAGTTTGCTAGGACTGTCCTAACAAATTACCACAACTTGGTGGTTTAAATCAATAGAAATATATTCTTCCACACTTGTGGAGGCCAGAAGCCTAAAGCAAGATATTGGCAGGACCACACTCCCTTTGAAGGTCTTAGGGGAGAAAACTTCCTTGCCCCTTCCAGCTCCAGGTGGCTCCTAGCACCCTTGATTTATGGCAGCAAAACTGTAATCTCTTTCTCTCTTTTTTTTTTTCTTTTTTTTTGAGACAGAGTATCCCTCTGTTGTCCAGGCTGGAGTGCAGTAGCATGATCTCAGCTCGATGCGATCTTCACCTCCCGGGTTCAAGTAATTCTTCTATCTCAACCTCCTGAGTAGCTGGGATTACAGGCATGCACCACCACACCCGTCTGATTTTTGTATTTTTAGTAGAGACTAGATTTCGCCATATTGGTCAGGCTGGTCTCGAACTCCTGACCTCAGGTGATCCACCCGCCTTGGTCTGGCATTAGAAGTGTGAGCTGACCGTGCCTGGCCTTCCTACATCTTCATATAGCCTTCTTCCCTGTCCTGTGTATCCCTGTCTCTCTCTGTGTTCTCCCCTCTTCTTCTCTTTTTTTTTTTTTTTTTTTTTTTGACAGAGTCTCTTTCTGCCTCCCAGGCTGGAGTGCAGTGGTGCAATTTCCACTCACTACAACCTCCACCTCCCAGGTTCAAGCAATTCTCCTGCCTCAGCCTCCCAGGTGGCTAGGACTACAGGCGCCCACCACGCCCAGCTAATTTTTATATTTTTAGTAGAGATGGGGTTTCACCATGCGGGCCAGGATGGTCTCGATCTCTTGACCTCATGATCCGCCCACCTCGGCTTCCCAAAGTGCTGGGATTATAGGCATGAGCCACACCGCATTCAACCCCTCTCCTCTTCTTATAAGGACCACAGTCATTAGATTTAGGGCCCACCCTAAATCCATGATTATCTTGTCTTGAAACCCATATCTAATTACATAGGCAAATAGTCTATTTCCAAGTAAGGTCACATTTTGAGACTCCGGGTGGACATAAATTTTCAGGAAACACTCACTATTCAACCAATAACAGTATCATCAAAGAAATACGTGGGAAGAATTTGCCTACAGCTTCTGTAAAAATTTAGAATACACTTGTGGAGGTTTTAAAATGTGTCTACAAATTCTTTGATACTCTTCTCTTCAAGAGATAGTCTCCCTTTTCCCTTCACTTGGGTGCAAGCTGAACTTAGTAGTGGATGGCCTCTAACAAATAGAAAACATGGAAAGACCATGTATGACTTTGAAGACTAAGTCAAAAAGCACTTCATCCTCTTTCTCTCTCATTCTCTTCTCTCCTTTCTCCTCTCTCTCTCTCTCTCTCTCTTTTATATTGCTCACTCTGAAGGAGTCACATTCCATGGTTTGAGGACACACTAAGGATTCCATGGAGAGGCCACTGTGGCAAAAGACTGAGTCATCCTACCAACAGGTAGAAAAGAACTGATGCCCTCATGCCCACAGTTGTGGAATAGCCATTTTGCAAGCAGATCCTCCAGCACTATCAAACCTTCAGATGCTGTGGACCTTGTCCACACCCTGACAGTGACCACATGGGACATCCTGAACCAGAACCATCTGGCTGATCTGTTGCCAAATTCATGCCTAAAATATTTATTTAACCAATACTTACTTAAATAATTCATAAAGTTCCCCTTATACTTGAAACTGCCTATATCTTTATTTTAGTCTAATTTTAAAAATAATCCTATAAATATAACAGTAAAACAAACAAAACAAGGGGGAAAACCCCTGGGATATCACTATCTCAACAAATTGTTCTTATTTCTACACCTTCCTTCACAACCCAGCTCAAACTCGTAGCTTTATAAACCTATGGTCAATAGTTTCTTACTTTATATTATGTTGTAAGCATTTTTGCCATGTTACTTTTGTGGTTCCTATAATTATCAATTTTCAGTGAATATACCATAGGTTACCTAATTATTTTACTGCTGTTAGAGAATTGGGTTGTTTCCAATATTTTAATAGTATGTGTTACAATGAACATCTTCGTGCATAAAGACTTTTCCTATTCTTACCAATAGATGTCCATACACATGATTAAAGTGTCAAATATTATAAATATTTGGATATATATAGAAATATACTACTATGATTTTTCTAAAAATGCTGTAAAATCTAAGCCTCTTACAGTTTTAATATACTTATGACAAAGAAAAGTACCATAAGATTATGAACCTTAGATGCTGGAGAGAATCTTCTTTAACTTTTGTAACTCTGACAAGTTTGAAGAAATTTAATTGTGGTCTAAAAGCTGTTCCTCAGGTGGTGGCATTTTCTCAGCTGTCACATGACTTATCAGTAGACCTTAAGGTCAGTCATCACAGATGTGCCTGTAGTACTGTAAGTAATTTACCTGAATTCCCTTTAGAGATGAAGCACCCATATAAAGAAAAACTCCATATAGCACTGGCATGGGAATAAACTGTAAAAGAACAATTGGAGAAAAGGCAGAAATCATTTTCAAATAGATTGTGGTTTTGCATTTATCAAAGAAAAAAACAGGGAAAAAGGCATTTTTGAATAGAAACAGTATAGTACAGATTCAGAAGACAAGGATTCAAGTTCCAGCCTAGCATTTTTAGCTGTGTAACCTTAGGTAAGTTACTTAAGCTCTCTGTGCCTTAGTTTCCCAATATCTAAAAGGAGATGATAACAATAGGGTTGTTATAATTATTTAATAGGTCAAAATCTATTTTTAAAAACCATGTAGTATACAAGGAACAATAATATTATTATGCTACTTTGGAGACAACTTGAATTTTGTTTTACAAAGATAAGATATTTGGATTAAAGGTGGATTAAAGAATGAAGCTAACATTTAGATGTGTTTCCTGTATTATACCAGGTATTTGTAAATATATGGATAATTCAGATTTTCTCTTTTTATTGGAAAAGTTCACATCATCTTATGTCTATAATATAATTACTTATATAACAGAGATTAATTCTTGCAAAGGTACTTGTGTTAATGATCAAATACAAGTAAACTAGTGTAAATGATTAAATAATTTAATTAAAATGTCAAATTATAGGCAAATAAAATGTGTTGTAATTTATAGCGCAATTGACACACCTTGGAAATATCTGACAAAATTACATGACAAAATAATTACTAGTTAATCCTCTTAAAAATAGATTTCAAGTTTTGTGTGAAAAAAAAATCACTATATGCGATGATGATGTCCAGACAGTGGTTTTACAGAGCACTTAAAATGGAAAACTGCATATGTGACTATAACCAGGCTCATCCCTTCACCTCTATCTCTTATTAATAGTAAGTAATATTAACTGCTAATATATTTATCCACTGACAAGAAAATAGAATCTTTATGAATGCCTGTAACGAATTCGGGTCACAAGTCAGTCAGAAACAATGAGTGACTTTTTCCCATAGCTTGATCACCATTTCAAAATTGTTACAATAATTTACTCATCAAATTTTACTTTGCCAGACTAAATTTTTATGTATTTAAGGGTTTTAAAATATAGGACATAATTTCCCTCCCTTAGGTTATGAAGAATTATATAAACATGGTTAAGAAATTCATCACTTTCATCACATGCCACACAATATTTGCAAATTTATGGCTCAGATTCAAATGAAAATTTTAAATGATGATAAATGTATTCTTCTTTCTCTCAAGTTCATAAAGACAGATTTTGTTACCTTCAGAATACTGGTCATAAAGACTGATGAACCCATAAGAATAAAAATCATAAGCCCAGTAACCCTTTGCTCCCGAATGCCGAGAAATTTGGGTTGTTCTCCTGGAGCTGAGCATTCTGATTCCAGTTTTAGGCTATTGACATGAGTGATGGAGAGGACTGTGGCAGCCACAAACCATGGCAGGCCCATGATGGAGCATACACCGAGCATGACAGCCACCATTAATAGGTCCAGATGGTACCCACAACCTTTCTGTTTAAAAAAGAAAGAAAGAGAGAAAGAAACTGTGTCAATAACAGGGCTAAGGGTGGCCTGATTGCGAATAGAAACCACTTCCTGATGATACTCAACGAGCCCTTCATATCAGATCTCCTGGAGTAACTCAAACAAACACTCAGTTTCCAATTGCCCTCTTTTGTCTCATTGGGTGACTTTTATTAGAAAAAATAATATCATGGAGCCTAAGCTCCCCTGTATAGTCATTTTCTCCTTAATATAGTGCTATCTTGTTCTAATTTGCTTCAGTTTCAGCACTAGACAAATTAAGCCCCTCCTTAGAAATCAGTTTCTTGTTTTCTATTTCCTCTGTTATGCTACTCCACTGTCACTGATCTCCAGGTGTTGCAAACTAAGTGCCTCCTAGGACCAGGTAGGAAATGTAAAGGAGTAAAAATAGGTGCAATGGGGTGTGTGGAAACTGCCCTCTTACACAGACAGGGTGTTCTCTGAGGAGGGAAATCAAAGATGGGGAAGAGCACTCCCTCCATACCCTGCAGGAATCAAAGTGTAGAACCTCAGAAGCAGCCAAAGGAATGGCCTATTTTATGTTCCACCTTTTATTTTTAATTTTCAGTGACTGCTTCATGACAGGCAGTATAATAAAGTGGTTAAGAATATAAGTTCTGGAGTCAGACTGCCTGGAATGAAATGCTAGCTCAACCCATAAATCACTTAAGCTCTTGCGCCTCTTTTTCCCTATCTGAAAAACGATGATGATGATAGTAGAAGGCACCTCACTGGACTGTTGTGATAATTAAATTAGTTGATGTTGTAAATCATTTGGAATAATATCTGTTGAATAGAAAGCAATCAGAAAATGTTAGGTACTATTATATTCTAGTGGTTAAACAATAAATGTTTCTTTTGTACTCATTAGGTTTCAAGGCTCCTTAATAAAACTATTAATATGTTTCTTAAGATCAGATAACTTATATAATTTCTCAGTATTTCCTCTAGTTTTTAGCACAATCATTGGCACACAATAAGCAATCAATAAAAGTTACAAATTGACTTTTTTGAAAATAAAATACGCATCAAACATTTCAGAATCAAATTTAGTAAGTGTAATTTTAAAATAAATACCGCAGTTAAATTTGTTATTATGACCATGAGCAGAAATTACCAATTCTTCTAGGAGAATAATAGTCTTTTTTAGAGGTAGTTTTATATAACTTCAAGCAGTTTGTAGTCAGTATGAGAGCTCTTATAGCCTGGAGTGTGAAACACACTGAGTATTTGTTGCATATTTGTCATGGTAGTCTTTTCTCTGTGATTTTGTTTTCTTGTTTTCTTAGTAAGAAGATTCTTAAAGTCAGTTGTACTTTCTTTCCTTTCTGCTCATCCTTTCCAAATTATAAAAGTGCAAGAGATGATAGTGAGGAGACAATGAGAGTTATGTACCTAAGGACCTGTTCCTCCTATGTTGACACCAAAGCAATGGTACCCTTCATTGGTTCAGCTTACTGGGGCAATACTACAATTTACCAAAATATCTAACTCAATTTCCTGAATGAATATGACTCTGGAAACTTTTCTTTACAAGTAACTCAAGAAAGAATTTGATTAGTAAGAGTTGAAGAGTAGGAAGAGAAACTGCCTGGTGTCAGCATAACCAAAAAAGCATAGGAAACAGTTTTGCCAGGACCATAATATCATCCCTTGGCCCTTTTGCAAAACATTTTGGAAGATGTGATTCCATAGAATAGAACTCAGATTTTGGTCCCTTTAAAGGACAATGTCTTAAGCAGTTTGAGAAGTGTTTTGTCCTAGCAACTCTGGAATGAGAAGGATGTAGAACAGGGAAGGACCTCATACTTAAGCCTCTGCCTCTGAGGGAGTACAATGTGAATGGTGCCCCCTTGGAGCTGTTTTGCAAAATTATGGTACTGCTAAGAGAAATCGAAAGATGGAAGAGGAGATGGTGGCTGTGAGATGAACATCAGAGGAGGGCAGAAGACAGGGGGCCTTGAGAGTCAGGCTTGTACTTTTTAGCACACCTGGACTTTCTCAGAGTCCACATTCACTACATCTCAATAATACGAGGGAGGCCTTTGTTGTGATAGTGATTTCCAATAGCTCTTATTGAATGTTTTAAAAATATGATACAAATGTAAATAGTGGGATTCTGAATTGCAGGAAGTAGGCAAAATAATTCTTTCAGAGGAAATAATTTCTTTTCTAAATTTATAAAGCTAGTTTTGTAATATATAAATATATAACAAAAACAAAAATATAATTTCCCCTAATTATGCTGTACAACAATGGGAGCATCTTGATTTAATGTAAACCAAAGGAAATAAATAAAGCAGTTCTTGCTCTTCCCCTAACTAACCAGTATCCTTCTTGCCTTTCATTTAAAATGTCTTTAAAAACTTGGACTTTGTAACAAAATTATTAGCTGATAGGCATGCCAGCCAAAGAGAAGTATCCCTTTGTCAGACAGAGAACTCTACACCTTCTAACATATTTCTGTAGATTTTTTTCTCAAATAAAGACAGAGCTGGAGCTTTTATTCTCACATTCATCCATGAATCACAGGAAATGGACATATGGGAGGAAAAGGGAGCATAGCAACAGGTGATGCTACACCAGACCCCACTAAAACCAACATGCAGCAAGACAAGAGGCCAGCCAAGAGGACCATCTGATACCCAGATGCCACTGCTGAAAAAATTCATTTCAAAGCTTGGCAGCAATTTCCTGCATCTGTCAAGTTAACCACATAAAAGACTATAGATTGACATGAAGAACCAGGCTGACAAAGAGGGCAAAAAAGAACATATCAAATGCCATAATCATCAAGAGAATATGGTGCCAAATGAATGTTGCAAATGCATTCATTTACTCAAGTGATCCGGGATTGTATTGCTGTTTATTAAAAATGATGTCAAAAGAAGCCTGAACTGTCTACAGAAACATGTAGAAAAGCCCACAGTTGTATCTTAACAGAAACTTTCTTTTTTATAAGATTATATCTCTCTTTTCACATTTAGAGAATGTGCTTTAAAAAACCCAAGTAGATATTTTTAATGCTTTTCAAAGGGATTCAGTTAACTTATGCCTGATCCACTTCTCTAAGGGAGAAACAAACAAACAAATGCTAGAGAGAGTATGGACTTATATGTACATTTATGTATAATATACATGATACTTCACATTCTCAAATTTTTATATTTGCCTCTTCTTTCACTCTGGAGCCATCCAAAGGATCATAGGATGCAATGAGTTCGAGTTTTACTGATTTTGAGCTCCCCTATTCTTCGGGAGTAGTAAGTCACCTATGCAGTGCAACACAGCTTTATTGTGTACATAGTGACACTCATGAAATGATAAAAACATTTTTTTTTTTTTGAGACGGAGTCTCACCCTGTCGCCCAGGCCAGGGTGCAATGGCATGATCTCATCTCACTGCAACCTCTGCCTTCCAGGTTCAGACGATTCTCCTGCCTCAGCCTCCTGAGTAGCTGGGATTACAGGTGCCCACCACTACGCCCAGCTAATCTTTGTGTTTTTAGTAGAGATGGGGTTTCACCATGTTGGCCAGGCTGGTCTCTAACTCCTGACCTCGTGATCCACCTGTCTCGGCCTCCCAAAGTGCTGAGATTACAGGCGTGAGCCACTGTGCCTGGCCAATAAAAACATTTTTATCAGCAGGAGAAATAACATCTAAAAGAAAACCAACTACTAGTTCTGGCAGTAGAGGTGAAGAAAAAGTAAAAAGATCTAAAATATGTTTGGGAGAGATAAAGAATGAAATGAGGAATTCTGAGTTGACTTGGGTGTATGTAGACTTAGATACATGATGTGGAGTCTACCAAGTGTTTGATACATAAACTACAAAACATGATTCATTAAACAATTTCGGGGAATGCTCCAACCAAGGCAAAAATGGGTTTTCAAGTGAGAAAAGAAAATTAGTAAAAGCTGAAAATGCTTTCACAAGTGGTTAGCTTGTGGTCTGGTGATATACTCAAGAAACACATCTTTTAGTGAAAATGTGGTTCAAGTCAAAGCCAGGAGACTTTGCAAACATTTCAATAAAGCAACAGGCGGGGAGAAGGACTATGGAACAAACCATTACTCTGAGTAAATAACATTCTGAGAAGGTGATTTTGTTGTTGTTAACGGGAAAACCAGTAGCATCAGACCACACTCTATAGAAGCTTATAGGAGACAAGAGTTATAGGCCCAATAGGGGTTCAATGTAGATGAAATACATCTTCACTGGAAGAAATTTGCTTTAAAAGTATTCATATCTAAGAAGGAGGATGGAGAGTTCAGATTCACAGTGGCCAAGAACAGGCTGACTCTTCTGCCTGTGGCCATATAGCAGAGTTTATGATTAAGCCAGATTTGCCGTATCATTTACTAAATCCAGAGTAGTAAGGGGCAAAAATACACAACTTTTGACTACATAATCATTTATTTGCACAATAAAACAGATTTAGTAATGTAGCCTCAGGTTTATTTCAGTGACAAAAATAGTTCTAGTTCTGCATTTAATTCTATAAATGCAAGTACTTGAAAGGACCACTTAAAGAATGCTTTACTACATTTTTGTTATTCCACAGTATATGTGAAGGGGGAAATTAGTGTATTTGTCAATGTGGAGCTTTAGAAAGGCTGTGAATGTCAAGGGCTCATGAAGAACAAGGAGTAAGAGCAAGTGTCATGTGATTTATAAGGTTGAAGGCCCAGGAAAGGGCAAAGATTCAGAATGGCCAGGAAGGTAATAACAATCTCAGCACACATTTCACTTCCACACTTTGTTTTAATATGATTCCACTTACAATAAGAAAAAAATGCTGCCTGAATCCATTTAACTGATGGCCCTTACAAAGGATAATTTTTCAGTGAACACACTAGAATTTCTGCCTAATTATAAAGGCTAAAAAAATCTTTTTGAAAGGTAAATAATAATTATATGGCTTACTTTCTTCCTAAAACAGGTTTTTTAGTTGATTTTTTTAAATGTATCATTTAATAAAATACATAAAAGTTGTGAGAATTCTTAACTTACGTTCTACAAAGAGAATGAAAAATGTCCTTTGCTTTAAGATAGACACACATTCTCTCCACCATATACTCAAAATTCCTTCTTCATAAGATTTATTGCAAATAAGTGTGCTTTCTTACATTTATGTAATTATTATTATTAAAAGTAATGGCAAAAACTGCAATTACTTTTGCACTAACCCAATATATTGCATCAGAGTTTAATCAGAGATATTTTTCATCTTTCTAACATTCCTATAAAAAAATTCTATAAAGCATGATTTCTGTTGCTCTGACAATGATTTTTTCTCCTAGAGTTTAAAGGGTATGTGAAAATAGCTGGCAACTTCCCCATGATACCAAAACAAAAACAAGATTGTGCATGTTCTGTTTTTACAAGGTTTGATGCAGATTATTTTTAACCATTTAATGATTTCATCGATTTCATTTAACATATTCCTGTAAGTAAGTGACAGTGCTTACATTACATATCTCAGGCAAATTGCATACCAGTGAACAATTTCGATTATTCACAATTGCAAAATGGCAAGGTCAGAACGTAACTAAGACACATCTATAGTTATTCTTTTTATAAAAGAGACAGTGAAATCTGCAATAAAACTCAAAGATGTCACTTCTAAACTGTGACGTTTATGTCTGGATTTTGTTGTTACAGGCAGACAGAAAAATAATTAAAGAAAATGAGAAATAGTTGAAGTTGTAATTTATTCTGATAATGAATTCAATGTAATAGATACACTTAGGGTTAAATAGAGGAATAGAGGAATCTCAGATGTAAGACAAGTTGGTATGGTTGTACTTCACCAGAACAGATTGTTATTTCATTAAAATATGTTAAGTATGGAAAAGTTAAAACTTTGACAGTTTTTTATTTTATGCCTTGGAGGTGAGTTCTCAGACGTGAGCTCAGCCAAGTGCTACAAATAAGTAAATTCTCATCTCATTGTAAGACCAAGTATCTTGTAAGACAATAAAAATTATACATCTGAAAACATTATTTTATATATTTCACTGTGCAAATGAATACAGAATATAGGAGAAGTCAAATGAACATCAGTTGATATCAGTTAAGTCATAATTATTTACATTAAAATGGATGTTAAAATATACCTTTAGCTTATGCTCTTTTCTGTTGATGATGACAGCTGTAATCTGTTGGTCCATAAAAATTAGAATAGTACAAAGCAGAGCTGGAATTATAGCAGCTATTACTGTCCACCATGGGTTTGGACCTAAAGGCGTAACAAACCAGCCACGATCATCTCTAGTGGGCTGTATAAAGTAAAGAATGTGCATAGTTATGAACTGGATTAATGAATACTTGATCAAATTAGGTCTTACAGATGCTACTAGGAAAGCCCTAATTATAAACAGAGGAGCTGAGTGGCCTATAATAAATAATAATAATACTCATAAATCACTTAAAACCATTTTAAGTGTTTTAAATATTTTAACTCATTTTTTTTCTTCACAACACTCTAAAGATGACACAGATAAGAAAATTGAGGCACAGAGATATCCAGTAACTTGCCCAAGATCCCAAAGCTAGTACGTGGTAGAGATGGGATTTAAACTCTGACAGACTTGTTGAAAAATCTGTGTTATTAATCAATACCTGTATTAAATAAAATAATATTACTATTTACTATTTACTATTGGAAAATGTATTGAAATTTACAAATAGCATATTGACACATCGACCACTGTGCTAGAACTGAGATACAAAGATAAATCAGAGGCTTCTTTCAGTTTAGAATCAGAGACAGACATCTAAACAAAATACATCATTATGGTATTGTAACTGTTATTTTTGATGTGCAGAGGCTACTGAGTGAAAATGATAAAAAAGATACTTGGTCACAGCAGAGGCTCAGGGAAGGATTCCAAACATGGCTGCTGTCTGAGATGATTCTCAAAATTTCATCCTGACAAGAGCCCTATATAGAAGTCCCCAGCCCTGTTTGACAGAGAAAACAAAGGGGTGCCCCTAATTTGAAAAGCTGAAATCTGAAATGATCCAAAATCTGAAACTTTTGAGCGCTCACATGATGCCGCAAGTGGAAAATTCACACCTCACGTCATGTGATAGGTCACATATATTATTAAGAATAGTGTATAAAATTACCTCCAGGTTATATGTGTAAGGTATATATGAAACATAAATTTTGTATTTAGACTTGGGCCCCACCCCAAACATATCTCATTATGCGTTTGCAAATATTTCAAAATTTGAAAAAAAAATGAACTCTGAAACACTTCCGATCCCAAGTACTTTGGATAAGGAATATTCAAACTGTACCCCATTAGTAACACGGTCAGAATTCTATTCCCAATCTATTTTTATCTGTTTTCCAAGCCTTATTCACTGTACAATTCTGCCAAGATAATCCTTTTCTCTTAGTTTCAAATGCTTCCTTATCTTTTAAGAATGTTATATATAGGTATTTCAACTGGCAGAATTGACAGGAAATTTTTTTCAGGCAAGTTTTATATTTATAATTATTTATATTTTGTAATTCTTATATTTTTAAATATTAGACCTAAATTTTAGCCATGCTGTGTGCATTTCATTTACTGGTCTTCTAATCTAAATTCTTCATATTTTCATGAAAATCCTAAGTACTAGAGTTATAGGTATCATCTAAATGAAGATTAGACCGAGAGAGATGGGAAGAGGGAGAGAGATAGTAAGTACCTTGAAAACACTTGGTACTTGTAGTTTTGGAGATGGGATCCCAATGGCATAGTCAATTAAAACCATACACAGAATTGTAAGAAAGACAGCAAAGTCACTCACTATGGATCGAACCTAAAAATAATGAAAACACTTGTCACTTAAAGTAGCTATAAATATCAAGGAATACTCAGGAACATAATCTAGAGTCACACTTTATAAACACTTTATGACATAATATCATAATATTATATTTTATGCATACTATAAGATTACCATTAGCTCTGTCAGAACCTGAATATATATTTATGTATCACTGTCGTTAAGATTGGTACACACTCAACCTTTCCAGAATGAGGCATTATGGAATAGCTACATCGTGGTTGTGCTGTTTTCAATGTTTATTTAAAATCTAACTTTATGATGAACCCATGCATGTGAATATTCAGAATGCAGAATAAGGTAGCATGGGCAGAATTTGGCTGGATTTTAGGGATCTCTTTCACACAGGTAACATTTTAATATGATAAACTTGAAGCATCATAAAATAAAATTATCTGTTCTTATCAAAGAAACATAATGTTTTAGTTTATCTAGAATATAAGCATGACAGTTGGGAATGTACACAACAGAGTGGGCAAATTTAAAATTTATTCTATGTGAGCCAATTTTTAAAGCCATTTCTCATTTATAAAGCCAATTCTGAGCAAATATTCACATACAATTATTATCCAGATCTAGTTTATTTTAAGATGCCTTTATGACATACACACAAGCATACACAAAATGCTTAAGATTATTGTTTCAGCTTAGAAAAATGTTTTTGTATTAATCAGACTAAGATTTTTGGGGAAATAAATGACTCTTCCACCTTAGAGAAGAAAGTGGTGACAAAAAAGAAGCCCCCTTCGGAAGGAAGAGTTCTTGAAATATTTTTCCAGAGTGGAATTTTGATCATAATCTATAGCTCATCCCTCAGAAGCTTGTTTCCTTGTTTCTTTTCCTTTTTTTAAAATTTTTTTGGCGGAATCAGACATTATAGGTGTTACTTTGCAGTGTTAAATATTGAACTAAGCTGTTTCTCTGTTTACTTTCCTTTCCAAATATGCAGATGCAAACGTGGTGGGTTAGGGGGAGGGACTGACGGTTTAAACATTGAAAAAGAGAATATTGTTCCAATGAGTCTTGCGGGGGCTTCCCCAATTAGAGAACGTAACATAGGCTCCTCTGAGGTATCTGTCAGGCTGGAATAGTTCCCACTGTTCACTGGGCAAAAAAGTGACAATCAGTAATGCAGTGTGTGCTGTGAATTTCCAAAAACGTCAGTAGGAAAGTAGGAGTTGATCCGTGGGGTTTGCAGTTAGGAGAAAAGCCTGCATATGCACTCCCAGCACCTGCATCACAAATTCTTTCTCTTCAGCCCCTCATCTCACTCCACAACTAACCTGGCAGCTCACTCACACAAAAGCCTTTCAGTGGCTACTTTTATTACATCAATTACTCTTTCTTTTGTCCTATGTTATTTTACATTTAGATCAAGAAAATTATAGTCTAAGTACCTTGGTTGGAAAATATCTGCTAGTCTTGAACTGCTTCAGGGTGGCTGACAGAGTAACTGTGGAAAAGAACAGGATCACAGACCAAAATAGAACATCTGGAACATATGGGTGATCATGGCCACAGGCCCGTCCAACATACTCTCCATGCAATGATTTGCATTCCTGCCAGAGGAAGTAAAACAAATGGAGCTACTAAGAAAAAACCGGACACATTTCTTGCAGAAAACTAACACCTTCTGATCAATTGTAGTTCAGATGCTGAGGCTTTTCCTTTATGGCTCTCATAATGATTTAGCAGGCATTACATTACGAGTTTCAAGTTCAACTTGGATGGGTGGTGAGAAATATGCAAAGGTTTATGAAAAATTTGAACATGAACTGCTTTTTAAATTTAAATGTATAAAACGAATCGATTTACCAATTAATTAGTATGTATTAAATCTAATATCTACTAAGTTCCTAACACGAGATGTATTGAAAATATGACGTATGTAATAGTGATTGGTTACTAAGGTCAGACACTATGCCCAGCTATTTAAATACATCATTTAAATTACTTTTCACACCAATACCATAAAATACGTTCATGCTGTTATTTATATTCCATGTCTGAGGAAACTGAAGCATAAAGGGGTTAAATAATTTGTTGTGGCCTCACCACTGGTGGTTGGCCGCAGAGCTGTGATACAAACACGATTTCTGCAGTGAGATTATTATTGCTTATTGACAAAGAACAATGACTTTGTAGAATTATCTAGTCCAAAAGCTGCCAAGAAAGATGAGAAAGGCAACAAGAAAACTATGACATACAATGACTGAAATGAATTTGTAAGTCAAAGATGGGACTATCGAACTTGGACTAAAGAACAAATGAAATAAAATTACTACATGAGCAAGGCAAAGCTCATATTTATTATGACTTCTCCATGGGTTATTTTTTCTTCTGCAACTGTAGTTCTGTAAGAGCCTGAAGAACTATTTCTAATTACTGCCTTAGCCATGAGGTGGCAGCAAAGTCAAAAAAATTTTTTTCCTCCAGGAAAAACAGCATTTCAAACAAATATTTTGAAAGAAAAAAAGTTATTTTAAACTTACTTTGGTTTATCTTATTTAAAAATTAGATTACTAAAGTATTTTTACATTTCAAAACAGGAAATAATGGCTTAAATGATCCAGTGATCTCATTAGTCCTTGAGATATTCTTGCCCTGAACATAAATTGAATTGCAGAGAGATCTTGGAGAAAAATATGAACTGATAGATTGATCACAAACACAGAGTCTGCCCAACTTTAGGCCTGAAATCTTTGTAGAGCAAAAAGTAAATACATTCCAAAGATTGTAGAATAAATTACAAATAGCTACACAGTCATCTGAAAACAAACAACTAGTAAAATCTACTTGGAGTTGCTAGCTACCCTAAGCCTAAGAGTCTTGAGAAGTACAGTTAATACACCTTATTATTGTCTTAAAGAATCTGTCTCCTTTTCTAATTTAACTGCAAACATCTTCCTTGATAGGCAAAGTTAAATTCCAATTATTCATATTAAGCTAATACAGAGCACAGCAACTTGGCTAATTGAAAAACCACAGAAAAATCCCCCAGGCCTTAATTAAAGTCTTAATTTTCCTTCTTTCAAAATGCTGTAAAAATAGATAAGGTGGCAAAAATGAATCCTTGTGTTTTTCATCCTCTTCTGCACCTGTCCAGAAATGCTAGCAGAGCAATTATTAAGCAATATAATGGGTAGCAAAATTGCTACGTAGAAAAAGGAGCTAAAAGTTCCATGATAAACACATTATCTATAAATTTGTGAGCATCTTTTGTCATTTCTGCAGGTATAAAAGTCATTTGGCAGGATCTTGTTCTCAATTCTTAAGAACATAGATGACATTTAAAGGATTCCTTAGCTGTCTTACACTCTATAATTTGCCAATGGTCTGCCTAATTACATTAATTCAAAGCATATTTGAAAATGTTATTTATTTTCTCTTTGGGAGGAAACAAAATGCTAATTTTAAAAAAGAAAAATTGTGACCTGCTAAATTCAACATTTATTTTCAGATTTATACTAATTGTATCCCCAATACACACACAGAGGCACTCACACATGCACACATACATACATGCACACATACACATGGAGTAAGTCCTGAAATTTAGAAATGAAAACCAAATCCAAATCCTGCTCTCGTCTTTTGAGTCTAACATATGGTTTCAGTTACAATGGGTACTCAAAAAATGCTTGTTGACAAACTGATTTCTACTAATTACTCTTCAAACACATTCTAAGTTTCAGCAATTCTATAAGTTGGCAAAAATTAAGTTAGATAAAATAAGAAATTAAAGTTGGCATTAGTGTCCTGCCCCTTATATATGTACAAGCTAAATATGTAATTCAGGCACTGAAACACCAAATGCTGGTTAACTGCTTATGAATATTTTAAATCTTGCCTAAGGATTTCTTATAAAGGCTGATTTTTGAGATAGTGACAAATATATATATATATATATATATATATATATATATACACACACAAACTTAAGTACTCCAGTTTGCCATAAATATTTGCATTAAATAGTAAGATGAAACTGTTTCAAACAGACATTAAGTACTTCTATCAAATGTTTAACACTTACTATGCATAGAGCAGTTTGGGAAAATCAAAGAAAGCTAAAGTTCTTTGCCCTTGCTGAGTTGGCAAGGTATAAATTATAATTCATGAGATATGTAACAACTCAATGAAACATTACAGGACCTGCCAAATAAATAATATGCAAATTAAATGTTATGTCACTATTTTAACAAAATTAGTTGTAATAGCCACTAGTTCAGTGCTTCATTAATAAAATATTTTTGATGACATTATTAATATATTGAGGAAAAAATTCAGCATAACAATTAGACAAAAATTTTAATGGTCTTTTTTTGACTTAAAAATTACAAGATCGTTTTCATTATATAGTATTCCCTCTGGTGATAAAGACTGTTTCTGGTCAAGATTAGCAATTATCCATTGCAAAAACTGCTTTTAACTAATGAAAAATAATATGAAAGTTTCTGCTCAAATGTTAACATCTAGTACAAAACTTTTTAAAATGACAAAAAAAAAGAGAAAAAAACCAACAACCCCACAATGCTGTATTTGCTTTAATTGCAAAATATTTTTCACTATTCTACTTGACCTCAAAACTCAGGGTATCTAACTCACAGCTAGCCTGATAACTGTGCTGTATGTCTGCTTCTTAGAACTCTCAAAATTCAAGATTTGCTAATACATAGAAGGAATATTATTATTTAGTATTAAATTATTCACATAATACAAAACACATATAGAGTAAATTATCATGTTATATAACTTAGAGATGGGATCATTTGGGTTTTCATATTGAAGAAGACATCAAGAGGCTCTGTAAACATAATATAGTTTACCAAAGAAAATGTAGACAGAAGACCCACTAATGATTTCATTAATCATGACCCCATGTCTAAATTCTGAATAACTATAGTGTTTTTTCTTGATCAGCTCATCAATTCTTTTATTGTTCAGTTTAAATGGCTCTTTGAGTGGAAGCAGACTGGCAATGTTATTTTTCTAGGGAAAAATAGGTGGAACAGAATAAATGTTAACAATAACAAAAGAAAACAATAAGAGTAACTGAAGGCTTATTCTACAGAACACAACTAGGGTAAGAATAGAAGTAGTAAAATATAGGTCAAGATAGAATTTTAAATAAAGAGTAAGTAATTTGATTTCAATTTTGAAAGAACATGTTCAATAGAGAAAATCAAGAATATAGTCAATAGATCACGTGCTCTTTACAAGAATCATGTTTAGAGTTTTATAGTATCTGTACAACAAAAAAAGATTTCTATGTTCACTAACTGGACCACTTACTAAAATAGTATGCATTTGATCAAATGAACTAGAACTCAATAGTTTTGTGCTGATAGTCATAATAAAACTTGAGCCTATACGGGTAGGTAAAGTGGTAGAAGGCTTGAACCTGTAATGTTTATAACTGGGAAGAATAGAAAAGAAAGTAGGGCTACTCAGATTTTAATATTTATTTAAAGTAGAACACATTTTCAAATTACAAGATTTTATTGAACCAGAAGCATAGAATGCAAGTATTGATAGGAAAGGAGGCACAGAATAGATTCAGAAAAATAGAGAAATGCAGGTATGAGAAAAAAGAAATCACAAAGTAGAGAAAAGCCAAAGGAAATAAGACAATGGCACAGGATTGAACTGTTATAGGTGAAAAATATGTTGTCATGCTCTTTCTTGAGTGGGAGATAAGAATAAAATGGAAAAAAGAAAGATCTTGTTGAGGGAGGTGCCAGAATTTTGTGAAGAAAAGTGATATTTGTTCCTCCCAAAGACTTTAGTATTGACGCTAGAATATTAGAAACATCCCTTTCCCCCCAGCAGATCCGGAACAGCTGGAGCAGCACTACAGAGTAAAGTAAGAGCATTCTGAGTTCTTTACACAGAAGGCAGACTTAGTTCTGCCATATGGTTTCATTTAGGTCAACACCACTCATATTTAATGTGCTTTCAGTCCATCTCGGTCACATAATTCTGTATAAGTGAGCTATTTGAGCAATTCTGGTCTTCTCTTAGAACAACCTTAATAATGAAAGATAACCCCAGTTTACTGATGAGCATCTGAAATGATGAAATTAAAATTAAAACACAACTATTAGTTTTATAATATTATGCATTCAAAAAAATTTTACTGTAATGGCAATAATTGAGTCAAAATGTCAACAAAAGCTCTTAGGTATGACTTATTTTTCAGTGTTTTACTTACTGACACAGTTAGGTTCTCCCAAATAATGTCAGAGGCAGAAATATTGGATTCCCTCCATTCCTTCAATGTGTCATTGCTGGGATTATGCGGTTCCACACAGTTACACCTGAAAAGGCAAAATAGTGTCCTTTGTGAAATAAGTAGCTTTTTGTGACTGTACCGAAGACTAATGTATAACGGCTCCATTTTCTCCAGTCACAGCATTCCTCTATTTGACAGACAAGTAGTTAGGTTATCCTAAACTACTCCACAACAGACTATTTTCAAAAATCAAGATGGATAGACTGTTAGGATACTAGACTACTCTACAGTGTTTCCTGGAATGAGAGCCCCTTATGACACCCATTTGGCGCTAAATTATAAATCAAATAGAAAAATGATAAATATCTAAATCCATTGTTACTATGTAGTTAATATTGTAAAATCATATCAATTAAAATTAAAGGGGTATTTAATTCATATTCTGAAGATGATTTATAACTGGCATATAATTCAAAATTAAGGCTAGTTGAAAGGAGAACTCTAGCTACCTGAGGATATATCAGTGAGAAGAAGATATAGACAAAGATAACCACAAATTAATAGCCTTAGAAGTTAACCTCAATTTACAGTTTGTTTTCCAAAAATTCATTTGTAAACTTGCTATTTGCCCTTCATAAAGCATTTTCATATAGAAGAATTTCATAAATGGTGGTTGGTTTCCCAGATTAACCCACATATACCACATAACTTGTAAGTTCATTGGACAACTCTTTTAGTGATATTAATTGAACTACAGAACCGAATTGCCATTTCTAAGGTTATTACTATAGAAAATATCGTATAGTTTCTACTTGGTCTGCCTAAGCAACAGTCTCCCTTCTGCCTTCTACATCAGGAACTTACTCTGTTTCATTTCACCACCACTTATTCATTCTTTAAAGAGTTATTGTCTATTATTGCAAAAACAACTGAGTTGGGCAGTATAGACAGATATGGTTCTTGCTCTCACTAGGGAAATTGGAGGATTCCCCAGGGAGGCTCACTTGGAGACCCCAGAGAAACCTTAAAAACTGAGCTCCTGTCTATGATGGAACAGTAGGTCAGCCACACCCTGTAACACCCCCTACCTTGCTAACCACCAGTAGGCTTTCGTTCCTAAGGGTTAAACAGAAACAAGCTCTTTTGAAAGACTTGCTTGCTCCATGGCTGATTTCAACCAACCATGTTACACTGCCCCTTGCTTTTTGTAGTTTCGACACAGCAACTGGCTAGCATTCCTTCCCAATAAGAGAACACTGAACATGGAGTGGTTCTGGCCAGTTTACAGAGACTGTATGCTGAGTCCCTTCATGTCCTCTGCTTAACCTTTTGACATATAGAGCTTAATTTTAGTATATTTAAATGTTTTTTCCATCCCATAGTGAACATGGGACATATGTAATAGACATGTTAGCTTACTACACGTGTGCCCCTTCATGAATATTCATAGCTCCTCCTATAGCCAGTTGAATATGTATGCTAAACCAATCCATTTAGTATGAATTCCTGTCTCATTTTTCCTCCTTCAAAGCACCTGCTTTTCAGTTTTAACCAGAGGCTCCATTTCCCACTTGCAGGTTGTGATACCCCCTTTTAGAAATAAAGCTCTCCTCAGTAGATTTTGCCACTTTTTCAGTAGGCATTATAAAGAGAAAAAAATTTTAAATGTGGAATGATTTTGAGCCTCTGGTGAAATGTTGAAAAGGAGAATTCATTTGATTGTGATGTTAGGAACATTGTTGTTTTCTTTCCTTCACTATGTATTTTTCGAGTTATTTTCTTAGTGGTTGCTCTAAGGCTTATCACATATACCCAGCTATTCTGTTCTAGATTGTTCTGTTGTTTTTTACAATGTCCTGGGACATACATTGCTCTGGGGGTCTGCTCCAATTAAATTCCAGCCTTTTTGCTGTGGTAGCCTTTTGTTTTTTGTTTTTAAAATATAGACAGAGTCTTGTTATGTTGCCCAGCCTAATCTCAAACTCCTGCGCTCAAGTAATCCTCCCACCTCAGCCTCCCAAAGTGCTGGGATTACAGGTGTAAGCCACAGTGCCCTGCCTGCTGTGGTCAGTGCTTGAGGTTTGTTCTGACCCAGGAGGGCTCTTCTTAGCTATCTCTTTTCCTGATTATCTCTCATACACTAGCTGATCTGGTTTAGCTTGTCTCTTTCACGAAGCTTCCAACCTCCTCTTAATTGCTTTCCACCAGAACTTACATTATTTTTGAGAATACCTTTATCTTGAACTTCCCTTTACTCTGCTTCAAATGAAGTCAGTTCCTTTGCAAAGAGCTTCAGTGCTCCCACTGGGGAAAATCTCTGACGCGCGGCTTCAGAGCTAGGGATGGGGACAGCACTGTGTTTCTCTGTAAGTGACTCCTCTGCTGTAGGAGCAGGGAGCTGAGCATGGGCAATAATCAGAGTCTCATTAATAATTGGGAACCCATACTATTCTCAGTGTTCCAGGCCTGAGGTTGAACCTCCACCCTACCAGTAGGAGCTGGGTGAGAGAAGCGAGCCCCAATATCTTGGATTCATCTAGCCAGAATTTAGCTTCTGGAGGGGAAGGGTGAAGGGAGACAAGAAACGCTGTTGGTCTTCTCCTCTTGGGAACATACAGTTGGCCTCAACTGGAAGCTGAGGAAGCCCTATGTTCTTGTCCAGAGTTAAGCTTCTGTCATGCTGAGCTGGGAGGAGAGGAAGGGAAGTGGGTTGTGACTCAAGTGCCTTGGACTCATTGTTCTTACCAAGATTTAGTACACTTTTTGGAATAAATGTTTCTTCATTTGCTGTATACCCTTAAGAAAATTTCCAGAGACTTTTCATGATTGCCTTTTAAAATTACTTTTACCAGTATGGTTGTTTCACTGGGGAGAGGGTCTGCAGAGCTTCTTTTACCACCATTCTGGAAGTATATACTCATAACATTATTTGTAAAGTACTATAGAAGTCATGACACTGGAGCCATGGAGAAGGAAGCATTGCACATTACTTGGTTCTACAGTAAATAATACTTACATAGTTATAATTACATAAAGATTTCTATATTTTTATAGAATTTTACATTCTATGTTTATAGAAAATCTATATTTTTACATTCTATAATTATAGAAAATCTAAAATTTACAGAATTTTATAGATTTCTATATTTTTAAATTTTTTAGAATCAATCTTTAGGCAAATTACTTAACACTTACCCATGGTTACAAAATAATATATGTTAATAGCCGCTACAATGGAGTCGGGGGTGGGGAGGTAGAAGGAGGAACACAGAGTTGGGAGGAAAGATGAGAATTATTCATCTCCTCTTACAAAGTGGAATGTAAAGAGAGTTACCTATGGCTGATAGAATCAGAAATGGAAATCTACATATGTTAATTGTGGCTATTTACTTATAGCTACAGAGGTTACAGGGATGATGGAACTTAAGATGTGATATTATCATATTGAAAAGGGAGGTAGAGTGAAGAGGAAGGTTGGGGATAAGTGTAGAAAATTAGCTAAATCTGGACAGGTGCAGTGGCTCACATCTGTAATCCCAGCACTTTGGGAGGCAGAGGCAGGCAGATCACAAGGTCAAGTGATCAAGACCATCCTGGCCAACATGGTGAAACCCCATCTCTACTAAAAACACAAAAATTAGCGGGGCATGGTGGCAAGCGCCTGTACTCCCAGGTTTATTATTATCGATAATAATCTATAATCTATAATATAATCTATAATAATAATAATCTATAAATATCAACTCTTATACACGAACTCGGATGTGATTTTTGCATGTAATGAATCCTCACCATTTGTATACAAACTGTGAACTCAATTGCTGCATTGGAATGGTCTAACAGAACTGATCCCAGGCAATAGGCCTTGGTCCATAGTCCTCAGACTTCCAAATAAAGTGAACTTTTCTTTATTTAATTAATTCATTAATTAATTTATTTATTTGGAGACAGGGTTTCTCTCTGTCCCCCAGACTGGAGTGCAATGGCATGATCTCGGTTCACTGCAACCTCCGCCTCCCAGGTTCAAGCGATTCTCGTGCCTCAGCCTCCCGAATAGCTAGGACTGTAGATGATCGCCATCGTGCCTGGCTAATTTTTGTATTTTTAGTACAGACGGGGTTTTGTCATGTTGCCAGCTGGCCTCTAACTCCTGGCCTAAAGCAATCTGCCTGCTTCAGCCTCCCAAAGTGCTGGGATTATAGGCATGAGCCACCGTACCTAGCCTGATACTTTAAAAGCTTGATTTTTTTTTCTTTAGTCAACAGGGCTTCAGCATATGAATTTGGGTGGGGTATGGAGAAAAATTCAGTCTATAACAGTAACTTCCTGTTCTTTACTTCTCCTCCTTAAGGTACGGTAACCTTCAAGTAAGCCTCCACCTTAGGCTATGTTTTCAGGGGAACCTAGATTGCAGTAAGTTTTGTTCCACATGTTTGGTAACATTGAAAGCTTAGGCATCTAGACATTATGCACAATGCTTAATTAACTCAATAAAAAGTTAATGATTGTCATGCAAGACACCATGCTAAGTTGGATAAGATAGGTATAATCTCGGGGCTTTCTTTAAACGCAGGAGAGAAATATTAAGTAGCCAATTACACAATTATTTGAATACATCTGTAAAATGTACTATAAAGAAGTCTGGGCTACTAAAAAGATAAACAAATAGGCATCCACACCTTGAGTCTGGGTGTTCAAGGAAAACTGAGATCTAAAAGAGGGACAGAATTTGGTAAGACATAGTGTGGGCACGGCAGTGAGGGTGGGGAACTACAGAGAACAAACTGTTAATTTGGTTGAAACAGAAGGGGTGGAGGAAGAGATGGGGTATGGATCTGAGATAGGCAGGGCCTAGACTGTGCAGACTGAGTGCTGGGGGGCCTGGTAAGGATATTGCATATTAAAATAATAACACTAAATAGCCTTTGGTTTGTGATTAACATTGATTATGCTGCCGTCATTTAAAATCCAGATCATTAACTGAAATGATACTTTAAATCATATTGAGTATCTTTTTTTTAACACAACGGTATGCGACTAGAAATCAATAACAGGAAGAATATTGGAAAATGCAGAAATATGTGGAAATTAAACAACATACTCCTCAACAACCAGTGGGACAATGAGGAAGTTAAAAGATAAATTTAACAATGTATTGAGACAAATGAAAATGGAAACACAACTTGCCAAAAACAAATACTTTTGTAGATTGCAACAGTAAGAGTTCTAAGAGGAAAGTTCATGGCAATAAACACTTACATCAAAAAGGGAGAAAGATCTCAAACAACCTATAACATTGTACCTTAAGACACACAAAATAAGAAGAAACTAAACACAGAGTTACTAAAAGGAGGAAAATAATAATCAGAGCAGAAATAAGTGAAATACAAAGTAGAAAAACAATAGAACTGCTCAACATTTTGTTGTTGAAATAGAACGTTCTATTCTATTCTATCTAACAATAGAACAGCTCAACTAAAGGTTGGTGTTTTGAAATAATAACAAAATCAGCAAATCTTGAGCTAGACCAAGAATAAAGGAAAGAAGATTCAAACAAATAAAATCAGAAATGAAAGAGGAGACATTAAAATACACTACAGAAATGCAAAGGATTATAAAAGAGCGCTATAAACAATTATTATCCAACATATTGAATAACCTAGAAAAAATGGATAAATTCCTAGACACATATAACCTACTAAGGTTGAATCAGGAAGAAATAGAAGATCTGAACAGACCAATAATAAGTAAGGAGATTGAATCAATTACCAAAAGCCTCTCCCAAGAAAGAAAAGCCCACTACCTGATGGCTTCAGTGCTGAAATCATCAACCATTTAATGAAGAACTAATAATACCAGTTCCTCTGAAACTCTTTCAAAAAATTGAAGAAGAGAAGTACCTCCAAACTCATTTTATGAGGAAAGCATTACAATGATACCAAAGCCAGACAAGAACATTACAAGAAAATATTAAAGGTCAATATCCCTGATGAACATAAATGCAAAAACCTTCAAAATATACCAGCAAATTAAATGCAAAATCACAGTAAAAGAATAATTCATCATGATCAAGTGAGATATATCCCAAAGATGCAAGGATGATTCAACATTTACGAATCTATAAATGTGATACACTACATTAACAGAATAAAGAACAAAAACCGTGTGATCATCTCTACAGACATAGAAAAAGCATTTGACAAAATTCAACATTCTTTCATGATAGAAACTCTCAAAAATTAAACATAGAAGGAATGTACCCCAACGCAATAAAGACCACATGTGATAAACCCACAGCTAATATCTTACTCAATGGTGAAAAGTTGAAAGGTTTTCCTGCAAGATCAGGAATAAGACAAGAATGCCTACTCTTGCCACTTTTAGTCAACATTGTACTGGAAGTTCTAGTCATAGCCATTAGGCAAAAGAAAGAAATAAAAGGCATCCAAATTGGAAAGAAAGAAAGAAAGAAAATTGTCCTTATTTGCACATAAAAATGGGTAGCACTTTCACACCCTAACAACAAACTATCTGAAAAATAAAATCAAGAAAACAACCCTGTTTGCAATAGTTACCAAAATAAATTTAAAATACTTAGGAATAAATTTAATCCAAAGGAGGTGAAAGACCTGTACACTGAAAACTATAAAACATTGATGAAATAATTGTAGAGGACACATATAAAAGGAAAAATATCCTGTGTTTATGGATTGGAAGAACTGATATTTAAAATATCCATACTAACAAAAGCTATCAACAAATTCAATATAATCCCTGCCAAAATGCCAATGACATTTTTTACAAAAATAGAAAAAAGCAATCCTAAACTTTGTATAACCACAAAAAACTATAAATAACCAAATAAATCTTGAGCAAAAATAACAAACCTGGAAGTATCACAATATCAAACTTCAAAATACACCACAAAGCTGTAGTACAAGGCAGCATGGCACTGGCATAAAAATAGACACACAGACCAGTGAACAGAATAGACAACCCGAAATAAATCCATGTATTTAAGGTCAAATGATTTTCAACAAAGATGCTGAGAGCACACAGTGGGGAAAGGACAGTCTCTTCAACAAATGGTGTTGGGACAACTGAATATCCACATGTGGAAGAATGAAATCAGACCCTTATCTCACACCATATTTAAAAAAGGATTAAATACCTAAAACTACTAGAAGAAAACATTGCCATTTGTCTGCATAATTTTTTTTTTTGGATTTAACCCCAAATCACAGACCGGGAAAGCAAAGATAGACAAATGAGATTACATCAAACTAAAAAGCTGCATAGCCAAGAAAATAATCAGCAGAGTGAATATACAACCTATGGAATGAGATAAAATATTTACAAACCATAAATCTGATAAGAGATTAATGTTTAAAATATATGAGGAACTCAAACAACACAACTGTAAGAAAAAAAAGGTTAAAAAATGGGCAAAGTATCTGAATAGACATTTCTCAAAAGAAGACATACAAATAGCCAATGGTATGTGAAAAAATGCTCAAATCACCAATGATCAGAGAAATGCAAATTAAAACCACAGAGATACTACCTCACACCTATAAGAATGGTTATTATCAAAAAGATGAAAACTACTCACAGTAGCCAAGATTTCGAAGCAACCTAAGTATTCACCAACAGATGAATGAATAAGGAAAATGTGGTACATATATATGATGAAATACTATTCAGCCATAAAAAGAATGAGATCCTGTCATTTGCGGCAACATGAATAGAAGTGAAGGTCATTATATTAAGTGAAATAAGCCAGGCACTGAAAGACAGACTTTGCATGTTTTCACTTATTTGTGGGAGCTAAAAATTAAAATAATCAACCTCATGTAGATAAAAAGTATAATGATGGTTATCAGAGGCTGGGAAGGGTAATGAGGGGTGGGCAGGCAAGTGGGGATGGTTAATGGGTACAAAAATATAGTTAGGTAGAATGAATAAGATCTGGTATTTGATAACACAACAGGGCGACTACAGTCAACAATAATAGATTGAACATTTTAAAATAATTTAAAGAGCAAAATTGGATTGTTTATAACAGAAAGAAAGGACAAACGCTTGAGGTAATGGATATCTCATTTACTCTGATGTGATCATTACACATCAAAATGCCGGTATCAAAATATCTCATGCACCCCATACATATACACACTTACTGTGTGCACAAAATTAAAAATTAATTTTTTTTAAAGATGAAAGTGTCTGAACAAGTGTTGGTGAGTAGGTGGAGAAAGGGAAACTTTTCACATTGTTGATGGGAATATAAATTAGTACAGCCATATGGAAAACAGTACGGAGTTTCTTCAAAAAATTAATAGACCTACCATATGATCCATCAATTCCACTACTGGGTATGTACCCAAAGGTAATTAAATCAGTAAATGGAAGAGATATCTGCATTCCCATGTTCACTGTAGCATTTATTCACAGTAGCCAAGATATGGAATCAACCTAAGTGCCCATCAATGGACGAAAGGATAAGTCAAACATGGCATTGGGGCTGAGTGTGGGGGCTCATGCCTGTAATCCCTGCATTTTGGGAGGCCAAGGCAGGAGGATTGCTTGAAGCCAGACCTTTGAGAACAATCTGGGCAACATAGCAAGAATGTTGTCTCTATAACACATTTTTTAAATTAGGCAGATGTGGTGGCATGTGCTTGTTGTCCTAGTTACTCAGGAGGCTGAGGCAGAAGTATTGCTTGAGCCCAGGAGTTCCAGGCTGCAGTGAGCTATGATTGTGCCACTGTACTCACTGGGTGACAGAGTGAGAGCCTGTAAAAGAAAGAGGAAAGGGAAGGGAAGGGAAGGGAGAAAGAAAGAGAGAAAGAGAAAGAAAAGAAAAGAAAGAAAGAAAGAGAAAAGAGAGAAAGAAAGAAAAAAGAAAGAAAGAAAGAGAAAGAAAAAGAAGGAAGGAGAAAGAAAGAAGAAAGAAAGAAACAAGCAAACAAGAAAGAAAAGAAGGAAGGAGAAAGAGAAAGAAAGAAGAAAGAAAGAAACAAGCAAACAAGAAAGAAAAGAAGGAAGGGGAAAGAGAAAGAAAGAGGAAAGAAAGAAGAAAAGAAAGAAAAAGAAAGAAAAACAGGCAGGAAAGAAAGAGAAAGAAAGACAAGTGGCATATATACATTGTGAAATACTTTTCAGCCTTAAAAAGGAACAAAATTCTGTCATTCTGACAATTTGGATGAATTTCAAGGACATTATGTTAAGTGGAATAAGCCAGGCACAGAAAGACCAATACCTTGTGATCTCACTTATATGGGGAATCTAAAAAGATTGAACTCATGGAAATAGAAAGTAGAATGGTGGTTATCAGGGGCTCAAGGAGTACGGGGAGAAAAGATCAGACCTAGACACATCTAGAGCAACTATAGCTCCAACTCTCAAGAAATGGCATTAAAGAAAAGTACTTGAACACTGAGAGGTCTTTTGAAAAGAGTCAGTGGGCCAAACTCCCTACAGTACTAAAGATTGTGGTAGAAAGATCCTATACTTTACATTTTTCCAAAGATAAGTAGGAGGCAGATCAGGTGAATCCTGAAGTTCTAGAACCACCACAGATGCCTAATCCATGTCATCATCCACATAAGAGTTTCATGTTCCTCCATGATCTGATCCTGAGTCCCAGTTTGGGACTCAGAGGCAAGTCCTAATAGAAATAACCTTTCATACTTAATGAAGATACCCAGGTACTAGACTAAGGACTAAGGATAGTAAAGCTCAGTAGCACATCCATAGTCTGAAATGAGATGAGTGCTTATTTTAAAAAGTAGAATCTAATGTATCCATATTGATCTTGGATCCTGCTCCAAATGGAGGCTTATACATTATACCCATGGTAGCCTCCCTCAAAGTGTCAATTTGGTCTGCAATGTCTTTTTCTGAATGTCTTGCTTTGGTTTTACAGTAGTGGCAGTGTTAGGTAAAAAGAATTAGGTGAACAAGCAAAGATCATAGGTCTGCAAATGTCTTGCTACTGTTCTGCTCATACATATCTGAACCTGCCAACCTCCGTCTGTAAGCCAGTTCACTAGTAAGGAGTAGTATGCTCCCTTAATGAGAAGATTCTCCCAAATTGATTTCTCTGTTACTTTATCTCAGAAAAAAAAGGCCCAACACCATAAGAGTTTGATGGGAAAACATTTTCATACTCTGAAAACCTAGTATATTTATTAATGACAAAAAGGAAACTAAAACACAAAATAGGGAAAATATGGCAAATTTCCTGCAGGAGTGATATAATAAGAGAGAACTAGCATTATAGTGGATATATACATGAAATGTATGTGTGTGTATATAAAGTGTATATATGTATACTTTTATAACATCTATAAAACAATTTTATTTAAAGGTAGGTTGGGAACAAACACATTAGTTCTTTGATCTCCTTTATATTACTGCCAATGGTAACAACAATAGAGATTTAAAACTATGCCATTTTTATATTTTAGCAAAATCACTGTCGCTCTTCTAAGTTATCTTACCCACCCAAGTAACAAAACCAGAGTAAATTGTAAGTTCTACTCATTTGAATAGTGGATTAGTAAACTGAAGACATAACTGATTCTAAATTAATTTTTTTAAAGCTCTATTTTATGCTTTTACTCTGATGTATCCTGGAGGAAAACAATCTTTATTTAAAAGAAAATTAGTCACTGCTTAAAGATTTAAAAAGTATTAACACATTTTTAAAATAAATAAAAAAAGGCTGGATTGGGGCAATGCTTGGCTCCTGGGAACCAGTATCATGGTGTTCAGCTGTAAGATTGCCCCATTCATCCTCAACAGCAACCTGGCCAATTTAGGTACCAAGTAACTCCAAAAGCTGGAGCTGATTATTTGCAGCTGGATGAAACGTATAGGTATTTTGTTCCCAACATCACGTTTGCTCATTCTGTGGTAGAAAGTCCCCAAAAGAAGCTAGGCCAGAGTCCTGTCTTTGACATGCACTGGATGATGTCCAGGCCAGAACAGTGGCTGAAGCCAATGACTGTGGCAACAGTCAATCAGCCAGTCATCTCAGGATATTGAGAACACAGGGACTTCGATCAAAAACATGTGGAGACTAGCCTGGCCAATATGGTGAAACCCCCTTTCTACTGAAAATACAAAAATTAGCCAGGCGTGGTCGTGCACGCCTGTAATCCCAGCTACTCAGGAGGTCGAGGCAGGAGAATTGTTTGAACTGGGAAGCAGAGCTTGCAGTGAGCCAAGATTGTGCCACTGCACTTCAGCTTGGGCCACAGAGCGAGATGCGTCTTAAAAAACAAAACAAAACAAAAACATGTGGCAGAATGCGATGAAGATTAGATCTTACCAGAGATCTTATCTACTTTGTCAACTTTGCTGGAAGGGCAGGTTATTCAGTGATTTCCCTCCTTTCTTAATCTTACCTACAATTTTTAATTCCACCTACCATTTAACAACATTAGATAATGCTGTTGTGTTAGCTCTGAGTAGAAAGGAGAAGTATTACTTCTATAATTAGTAATACTCAGTAATACTGAATTACTTCCATTTGGAGGGAATATTGAGTTGAATACTGATTCTGCCCCTTTCTAGCTATTGATCTTAGCAAATCACCCAACCCCTGAGCTTCTATGAATTCATTATATAATTAATTAATACAATTATAATATAAATTAATATAATTTATTTAGTAAGTATAATTATAACAACTGGACAGGATTTCTTGAGAATTAAAAGAGACACCATTCTATATATAATGGTATATAAAGCTTCTAGTACTATTCCTAGAGTTTCATGGATGTTCAATACAAAGTAACGATCATATAAGTTTGTGTTTTATGGGTTACAAACTACTTTGATATAATTGCATTAAATCTGCAAATCACTCCTTTGAGTGGTAGGAGAGATTTTTGTTCTGTTTAAAGAAAATGAAGAAACTAAAGCTCAACACAGGCTTTTCTCATGGAAAGAATCCAGCAGTGCATGTGATTTCTGGTCTGTACTCTTTACAAATGGAGCCTTTGGGAGGTAGGTTAAACAAACGAAGCTTCTCTTACTTAATATTGTCTTATTTCCAGTCTAAATTTACCCTGTAGCAGAACCAGATGGCTATGAATATTGTGAAACTATATATCTTGGTCCTAAAAGATATGTATATTTATTATTCCAAGAAAGACCAGGTAGCTTAGGAGATGACAGGGTACAGAACTAACCCACAAACTAAAAGATTTATATAGTGTCCCAAATTATACTTAGATAACAAATATGTATTAACTACTTCCTTCTTATAAATATTCTTGATATATAATTCTATGGCAAGAAATAAAAAAATTAAAAACCAGAATGGATACTCTGATTTTTTTTTCTGTATAAATTGTGAGAATTTGAAAACAAATGTAAAAATAAATCTCTTAAGGCTCAGGTTCAGGGCTTCCAACTTTGTGAGGAAGAGATATTTTCTATTTTAAAGTTTTAAGATCCTCGGAGATGTTTCCATGAATAAACTGAACTGAGCACAGTAAGGGGAGGGCCCAAATGCTACCTGCTTTGCCTCCCGACTGGGAATCCCAACTAACTACACATGTGGAATTGAGGAAGGAGAAATGGCCTAGCTGGCTGGTTGAAGATCTGTCATCTACCGTGAGCATCCTGATAGATGATGCTCAACTCATTGGTCAGGGGTCCCTAGCTTAGGTGCATGTAAAAATATGTGTGACTTGTTGAAACTGCCATATGCTCTCTAAAGTCTGTTAGAATTATAACACGTATTTAAGCTGTTAGCAGAGAATGGAATAACTATTTTAGATATTTGCCTAGGCACATAGATATAGTCCTATAATTCTGATTTAAAACATCTGAACATAAAGAAGCATAGTGGATCTGCCTCGGTTCCTAACCCAGCATTGTCATGAATTCAAATAATTGTATCACAGGTGACCATTGCACAGTAGTGCTATCAACAAAACAAAACAAACTGTGTAATATCATTCACTAGAAGCAAGAGTCTCTTTCTCGTTGAAGTAAATTAGTAATATATTGTCTGAATCTGTTTATTAAGTGGCAAACATCCTTTTTTTTTGGTAGCTAACAAATAGAATTCCCTAAGATGGTCAGTTAGTTTACCTCAGAAATAAAAGGGCTAGTACTATAGTTTAACAGAAAGTTATTTGCATATTTTGAAAATTTGTTAAAAGTAAAGCCATACATAAGAAACGAAAATATAAAATAGAGAAAATATGGCAAGTTTCTTGCAGAAGTAACATAACGAGGGAGAAAGATAGCACTATAGTAGATATGTGAATACCTCCATGTACAAATGTATATGTGTATATACATACATATATGTTTTCTATAGCTACTGTATATCTATGCCTATAGGTATGGCATGCATACAGTTGCTATATGCATGGCATATAGTGGATTTTCTAGTTTAATAGTTTAATTGCTACATTTTATAGATGGGAGGAACTAAATGTTTGATAACTTATCCAAGGCTACACTGATAGAAATAGACTTGAATCCAGGTCTGTCCCAACCTGAAACTCCTACTCTTTTTTTTTTTTTTTTTTTTTTTTTTTTTTGCTTTCAAGGATTTTATGATTTTATTTTTGCTCTTGAATGAGAGGGACAGTCATTGAGAAGTTTTTTGTTTTCTTTTTTAATTTTCAAGATATTTTTATTATATATTATACTTTTTTATTTTGTTATTATTATACTTTAAGTTTTAGGGTACATGTGCACAATGTGCAGGTTAGTTACATATGTATACATGTGCCATGCTGGTGTGCTGCACCCATTAACTCATCATTTAGCATTAGGTATATCTCCTAAAGCTCTCCCTCCCCCCTCCCCCCACCCCACAACAGTCCCCAGAGTGTGATGTTCCCCTTCCTGTGTCCATGTGTTCTCATTGTTCAATTCCCGCCTATGAGTGAGAATATGCCGTGTTTGGTTTTTTGTTCTTGTGATAGTTTACTGAGAATGATGATTTCCAATTTCATCCATGTCCCTACAAAGGACGTGAACTCATCATTTTTTATGGCTGCATAGTATTCCATGGTGTATATGTGCCACATTTTCTTAATCCAGTCTATCATTGATGGACATTTCAGTTGCTTCCAAGTCTTTGCTATTGTGAATAGTGCCGCAATAAACATACGTGTGCATGTGTCTTTATGGCAGCATGATTTATAGTCCTTTGGGTATATATCCAGTAATGGGATGGCTGGGTCAAATGGTATTTCTAGTTCTAGATCCCTGAGGAATGGCCACACTGACTTCCACAATGGTTGAACTAGTTTACAGTCCCACCAACAGTGTAAAAGTGTTCCTATTTCTTCACATCCTCTCCAGCACCTGTTGTTTCCTGACTTTTTAATGATTGCCATTCTAACTGGTGTGAGATGGTATCTCACTGTGGTTTTGATTTGCATTTCTCTGACGGCCAGTGATGGTGAGCATTTTTTCATGTGTTTTTTGGCTGCATAGATGTCTTCTTTTGAGAAGTGTCTGTTCATATCCTTTGCCCACTTTTTGACGGGGTTGTTTGTTTTTTTCTTGTAAATTTGTTTGAGTTCATTGTAGGTTCTGGATACTAGCCCTTTGTCAGATGAGTAGGTTGCGAAAATTTTCTCCCATTTTGTAGGTTGCCTGTTCACTCTGATGGTAGTTTCTTTTACTGTGCAGAAGCTCTTCAGTTTAATTAGATCCCATTTGTCAATTTTGGCTTTTGTTGCCATTGCTTTTTGGTGTTTTAGACATGAAGTCCTTGCCCATGCCTATGTCCTGAAATAACCAATACAGAGAAGTGCTTAAAGGAGCTGATGGAGCTGAAAGCCAAGGCTTGAGAACTACGTAAAGAATGCAGAAGCCACAGGAGCCGATGTGATCAACTGGAAGAAAGGGTATCAGTGATGGAAGATGAAATGAATGAAATGAAGTGAGAAGGGAAGTTTAGAGAAAAAAGAATAAAAAGAAACAAACAAAGCCTCCAAGAAATATGGGACTATGTGAAAAGAACAAATCTACGACCGATTGGTGTACCTGAAAGTGACGGGGAGAATGGAACCAAGTTGGAAAACACTCTGCAGTGTATTATCCAGGAGAACTTCCCCAATCTAGCAAGGCAGGCCAACATTCAGATTCAGGAAATACAGAGAACGCCACAAAGATACTCCTCGAGAAGACCAACTCCAAGACACATAATTGTTAGATTCACCAAAGTTGAAATGAAGGAAAAAATGTTAAGGGCAGCCAGAGAGAAAGGTCGGGTTACCCACAAAGGGAAGCCCATCAGACTAACCGCGGATCTCTCGGCAGAAACTCTACAAGCCAGAAGAGAGTGGGGGCCAATATTCAACATTCTTAAAGAAAAGAATTTTCAACCCAGAATTTCATATCCAGCCAAACTAAGCTTCATAAGTGAAGGAGAAATAAAATCCTTTACAGATGAGCAAATGCTGAGAGATTTTTGTCACCACCAGGCCTGCCTTAAAAGAGCTCCTGAAGGAAGCACTAAACATGGAAAGGAACAACAGGTACCAACCACTGCAAAATCATGCCAAATTGTAAAGACCATCGATGCTAGGAAGAAACTGCATCAACTAACGAGCAAAATAACCAGCTAACATCATAATGACAGGATCAAATTCACACATAACAATATTAACTTTAAATGTAAATGGACTAAATGCTCCAATTAAAAGACACAGACTGGCAAATTGGATAAAGAGTCAAGACCCATCAGTGTACTGTATTCAGGAAACCCATCCCACGTGCAGAGACACACATAGGCTCAAAATAAAAGGACGGAGGAAGATCTACCAAGCAAATGGAAAACAAAAAAGGGCAGGGGTTGCAATCCTAGTTTCTGATAAAACAGACTTTAAACCAACAAAGATCAAAAGAGACAAAGAAGGCCATTACATAATGGTAAAGGGATCAATTCAACAAGAAGAGCTAACTATCCTAAATATATATGCACCCAATACAGGAGCACCCAGATTCATAAAGCAAGTCCTGAGTGACCTACAAAGAGACTTAGACTCCCACAAAATAATAATGGGAGACTTTAACATCCCACTGTCAACATTAGACAGATCAACGAGACAGAAAGTTGACAAGGATACCCAGGAATTGAACTCAGCTCTGCACCAAGCGGACCTAATAGACATCTACAGAACTCTCCACCCCAAATCAAAAGAATATACATTTTTTTCAGCACCACACCACACCTATTCCAAAATTGACCACATAGTTGGAAGTAAAGCTCTTCTCAGCAAATGTAAAAGATCAGAAATTATAACAAACTGTCTCTCAGACCACAGTGCAATCAAACTAGAACTCAGGATTAAGAAACTCACTCAAAACTGCTCAACTACATGGAAACTGAACAACCTGCTCCTGAATGACTACTGGGTACATAACGAAATGAAGGCAGAAATAAAGATGTTCTTTGAAACCAATGAGAACAAAGACACAACATACCAGAATCTCTGGGACACATTCAAAGCAGTGTGTAGAGGGAAGTTTATAGCACTAAATCCCCACAAGAGAAAGCAGGAAAGATGCAAAATTGACACCCTAACATCACAATTAAAAGAACCAGAAAAGCAAGAGCAAACACCTTCAAAAACTAGCAGAAGGCAAGAAATAACTAAAATCAGAGGAGAACTGAGGGAAATAGAGACACAAAAAACCCTTCAAAAAGTTAATGAATCCAGGAGCTGGTTTTTTGAAAGGATCAACAAAATTGATAGACCGCTAGCAAGACTAATAAAGAAGAAAAGAGAGATGAATCAAATAGACACAATAAAAAATGATAAAGGGGATATCACCACCGATCCCACAGAAATACAAACTACCATCAGAGAATACTACAAACACCTCTATGCAAATAAACTAGAAAATCTAGAAGAAATGGATAAATTCCTCGACACATACACCCTCCCAAGACTAAACCAGGAAGAAGTTGAATCTCTGAATAGACCAATAACAGGCTCTGAAATTGTGACAATAATCAATAGCTTATCAACCAAAAAGAGTCCAGGACCAGATGGAAACTCCTACTCTTTTAGCTATTGTATGCTGCCTCAATATGTGACTTGGTGCTGTTTCTATCAAGATAGCCAGAAGAGTGAGATGACTCCAGAACAAATGAAGTATCTACATTTCACCGTGTAGTTCACTAGCTTCCACTTTCAAGACTTCTCTCCGATAAGGTATTCTTCCAAAACACCTGTAGCTCTGCCCTCCTATCATGAAAACTATACCATCCCCATTTTCCTCAGCCCCACTGTCCAGTTTCCTATAACCCCATCGAAACCTGATGATATGGCTTCTCCATTCATTTTGCTTTACCACTCCCTCAAGAACATGGTCTCTGCTTTCCAAAGTGGTTATACTGTGTTAGTGAATACAATGGCATGTGTTACTCCATTCCTGGTAGTGTACTTACATTTTAACCGTGACTTTTTGAAAATGCGAAGTTAGAAATTTGATGTACAAATGTCATAGGAGAGACATTTTTTGAAGAGTTGAGTCTACAAGTGGACGTTAGTTACCTACGTGCCTCCCTGTCAAAGCTATCTCTAGGTTATGACATTACTCACCTATAAATCAATTCCAAAGTGGAAAATATGTTTTTAATATACAAGATTTATATATGACATAAATAAATAAATTCAAATTTAAAAATAAATAAGTTAAAGATTTATTTGTATTTATATATGTATAAAATCACAGATATCATGTATACCCAAGCAAACTATTGTTCTTTCTTGAGTCTGCACCTCTGACATCTAAAATCTCAGCAGACAGTTCTCAGAGGCTGCCCAGTTGTGTAAGGATGTTTGATATCTCCGTACCAACTCTTGGTGGCTCAAAGAAGACTTCTGACTACTTACTTCTTATGTTCTTACATATCAAAAATAGATATGCTAAATAAATCAATCAAGAAAAATGTGAGAAAAAAATCCCATTTTCCTGTCTTCCTCTGTATTGATGAACTTATTTCTAAAACTACAAAAAGTTAAAGAAGATAAATGAAAAAGAAAAAAGAAGAAAGAAAGAGAAAAGAAACATGGAAATAGCACTGTGAGGAGATAGAATATGAGTTTGGAACAAGCTTTTTTTGTTAATCTCATCAAAAATAATTTCTAGTGACTCTGGCAATAAGATGGAGTATTAATGCAAAACATTTCTTTAGATGCATAGCATAGTGTATGCTTAGAACACTGAGGTCTCCAGCCAGATTTCCTATGTTCATTCAAATCCAAGCATTTAGCTGAGCAACCTTGGACAAGTCATTTAATCACTCTATGTTTCAGTTTCCTTATGTATAAAGTAAAGATAATGATAATAATCAACCTCATGGGGTTATTTTTTTTTCTTTTTTTTCTTATTATACTTTAAGTTTTAGGGTACATGTGCACAACGTGCAGGTTAGTTACATATGTATACATGTGCCATGTTGGTGTGCTGCACCCACTAACTCGTCATTTAACATTAGGTATATCTCCTAATGCTATCCCTCCCCACCCCCCCCACCCCACAACAGGCCCCGGTGTGTGATGTTCCCCTTCCTGTGTCCATGTGTTCTCATTGTTCAATTCCCACCTGTGAGTGAGAACATGCAGTGTTTGGTTTTTTTGTCCTCGTGATAGTTTGCTGAGAATGATGGTTTCCAGCTTCTGAGTTCATGTCCTTTGTAGGGGTTATTATAAAATTAAATGAATTAATATACATAAAAGTCCTAGAATGGGCCCTGACATAAGTAAATAGAGATTGTTAGGTATCTCATTTTGGTTATTTATTATTGTTACTATCACAAGCTCATAGACTGAAAAGTCCAACAATCATAAAGCAGAAAAAGGGTTGTATCTGCACTTCTCTACATGTTTAAAAACACCAGTATAAAATGCCAATAATTTTCACTTGTGGTGCTGAATTATTCGGCTTAAAATACACTTTTTACAAAATACATCTTTTAGTACCCTTTACTGCCCACAGAAAAGCAAGTGCTCTAAGCGATCTTGTTTATATAAATGGCTACAGAGTGATTACATAAACATTATAATTAAATGCCCTCATCCAGAAGTCTTTGCTTTTGTTTCAAGGCTAATGGAGGTGATCTGTCTTCCTTACACAAGAAGAGCCTGCGGCTGTCTTCTGGAAAGCATAATTTAGTAGAACTCTCTTCAACATTATTACTAATTTTAGTCCTTGGGTTGCAGATGCTCTCCTTTTGCCTTTGTAGTTATTAATAGTACCTTCCTGTGTGCACTAAACAGTTATGGTTTGTGATTCATTTATTTTTCAGGTCTTTTTATTGACTTGATTATCTCCCAGAGTGCTATGTACCAAGTCAGGTATTAATACAAAACATACAATCAGAAAATCAGGATCTATCCATAGAAGCCAAATGTGTTTTTATGATTACTCTTTTTCTATTTCAGAAAGTATTTTTAATTGCAATGATAATAAAATCACACTACAGAATATTTACAAAATAAAAAAAGAAAAAGGTATCTCTCATAGTCTTTCTACCATAATTGCTACAAATTTTTGGTATACTTCTTTCAGTAGTTCTTATGTATATTTTCAACATATTTTTATGAGCATACAGTATTTTTATTCCTTTTTTACATAGCACTAGAATGCAAGCATTTTCCTATTGCTACATTACCCTTCAGAACCATTATTTGTAAGGGATACAACATAACTTATTATTGGATTATTAATCATTTAATTAAATTGTTACTATTAAGATGACTATTTAAATAATATAGAGACAATCCTTTTATGAATACACCTATTTCCATATTTTGAGCTTATTATTTGAAGAGGTTTGCTTAGTACTTATACTTTTCTAAGATATCACTAAGCATATAACCATAATATATTATGAGGAAAATAGCTTTTCAAAAATATGCATCATAGCTTTGTAAAACACCACCACAATTAGCTAACACTAAAAATTTAAATACTCTCTCCACTAAATTCTTAAACTTTTTCTCATCTCAAATTTATCTTCATTCAAATAGACATATCCTCTCCTTAGCCTCTAAATATATAAGTTTGGAAATATTTCTCACTGTCTTGGCATTCCTATACTTTTATATGATAGCACTTACATCATTTGTATAATGTAATTTTGTGTAATATTTAATGTCTGATTCTTTCAACAGACTATAAGTTCCATGAAGGAATCCTGTCTATGCATTCATTTTTTTTTAAGCAAGCACCTGGCACATAGCAGGCAGCCTTATGACAATTGACTGATTTAACAATTTGAAATTATTTTATACAGATTACTGTGCTAAGCCCTACTGGAGATACATAGACATATATCGTAGTCCCTACCTTTAAGGAGTTATAATCATCACAATCATTTGCTATTATTTTTACTTTAATATGTCAGAAAGTTTATGAGCTTTAAGACAAAATGGTCCTGGGTTTACCCCCATTTACCGTTTATTGTATATGTGATATTGAGAAGATTATTTAACTTGTTGGAGCCTCAGATTGATTGTTTGTAAAGCAGGGATAATACTTGTCCCACAAGGTTCTTGTGAGGTTCAAATGAAGTCATATAGGCAAAGTTTTCATAATAGCTCCTAGAAATTAGACACTGTTCCATAATTACTTGTTGAACAAGTGAATCAATCCTGGATAATTTTTGTTTTTCATTTTTTCCATTTTTAGTTTTTTTGCTTTCTTCCCATTACCATTGTCTCAGCCAGTAGTCAGGACTTAAACATTCTATGCCTAGGGTATTGCTCCTTGCTCTGCTTCCTGTGATCACCTTCTAACCTATTGTCACATAACTCTTCCCAGAGCCTTGTCATGATCCATGATGGCCTTTGTACCAGATAAAACTTATTAGAACTTTTAAGGCTCTCTGCCAATTGGTCCCCAGAGGTCCATTCTACTCTGCGTAACTACTCTCAGATCTAGTGATGATCTGCATGTGGGAATTCACAGGTACAATGAAGAGAGAGAGAGAAAGAAACATAGGTATGCCACATACAATAAACTCATGTGGCAGGTACAACAGAAATAGAGAGATAAGTTCAGGTTTCCTTTTTCTATGAATGCTTCTGAGCTCTCCAGGGCAGTCTGTTACTTCTTCTCTTAGGCCATTATACAGACACCTTGTATAGTGCTTGTTATATCACATTGCAATTATTTAACTGTGTATCCTCTAGCCTCTCTCCTCATTTATTAATTCAACAAATACTATTTGAGTGGATATCACGTCCGAAGGACATCTCCAGACACTGTCTGATAATCACTAAGGTCTTTCAGAGTAGGGACCATATTGTATTCATTTTATACCATCAGCACTGACATACACAAGGAAGATCAGTGGATGTTGAAGGAATGAGCTAAGTGAGTGAATGAGTAAGCACTTGTATGAACAGAACAGTAAACCTACTTATTATTCCTTGAACATTTTGCCCATTTTACTCCTGATTTTGTAGGTTGCTCTTTTCCTGAATTTGAAAATAAATTTTGTTACATGGAAACTAATTTGAAGAGCACCACCTCCCCCAGATTAGCTCATACTATGGTTTGTCACAGGACTTGAATTTACCAACACAAAATTCATCTTTAGAAAGAAATTACAAAATAATGCAGGCATACAATGCAAGTTGAACAATTCAAAATATGCAGAGAATAAAAAGTACAAGGTTTCCTTCACCAACAAGGTGAACTCTTTTGCAACCCTTTATTTTGTCCTTTAAGTACTATAAGTTTGGTATTAATACAATACTTCCAGACTTCTTATTCCCTATGTATTTTCCATATTCTTCCTACTTTTTTTTTCTTGAGTTAAGACATTGTCTCTAGAGGTTGTTCTTAGGGGCTTACCCAAGGCCACTAATTGGGTTAATGTCATAGATCCCTATCCCAGCCTTTTAAGCCAAGTTATTACTGTCATGAGGTCCCCGGGGTGTCACTCTTCCAGCCAGAAGCCTTTGTGGCCAGTGGTGCCTTTGCCTGAGTTTTGCTTGAGCCCTCTGGGCTCATTCTGCCCACTAGGCCTGGCAGGTTGTGCTCAGCTCATGCTACCAGCCTGGATCCCAGGCCTACCAAGGGCACAGAGGTGAGGGGTGCATGAGTGAGCAAGCATATGGTCTGGCCACTGTGCACAGTCAGGCATGCTGGCTGCTGTGGTGGGGCAGGCAGTTCCAGACACTGGCACAGGAACCAGCTCTGTGCAAGGCTGTGGCTGGACCAGGCATACTGCAAGCCGCTTACACTGCAGGCTCTGGGGAACGTGGTGGCACCCAGAAGCTTGGAGACACCAGGAACTGCAGAGCCCCAAAGAGGGTGTCACAGCCATGTCTCAGAGAACTCCTAGGTCTGGACTTCCTGAAGGGCTGCAGCTCTTCCCTCCTTCTGTCTTCTCTCCTCCTCACCTGCAACATGGTGAGCCAGGGGTGTGTTTCAGCCTTGTTTGTGTTACAGTTCTTTCAGTGCCACCACTTCGTGAGTCCCAAGTTCTTGTCCTACATCTAGAAAGAATGGGATATGCAGACAACTAGAGGGTGAGCAAGATGAAGAGGGGCTTTATTGAGTGACAGTATAGCTCTCAGGAGGCCCAAAGTGGGTAGCTCCTACCCACAGGCAAGTCATCCCATCAAGTGTGCAGCTCTCAGCTAAGAGGAGACCAGCGAGGGTAGCTGCTTTCTGCAGGTGGGTGGTCCCATCATCTGCCTGATTCTGGCTGAGTCCGGGGTTTTTATGGGCTCCAGAGGGGAAGAAGTGTGTGCTGATTGGTCCATGGGTTGGCCATGGGTGAGCAGCAAAAGCGCCATATTTCTCACTCCAGTCTGCAGAACTGGAAGCCTGGCCCCCAGGCTTCAGGCTGTCCCTGGTTTGAAGGTGAGGTTTCACTGGGGACCAGCCCCCTTTGTGCCCAGGAGCCTGTCTGCCTCCTTCTGCCATTCATTGTGCCCAGGCTGTTCGTGCTAAGGGGTGCCAGCAGGCCTGCACCGAGCCACCTTCAGCCCCACCTTGGCCTCCCTCTCATGCTTGTCAGTGCACAAAGTCCAGAGAGGGCTGAGATGGCAGGGGGCTGGTGTGTCATTACTACCCCAAGTGTGTGCACACCTGGCCAGGTTGCAAGAGCACCCAGGCTTGGCCACAACTTTGCTCCAAAATCAGAGGAGGCACCCAGAGGGAGGAGAGGCCAGACAGCAGGAGAAAGTGCTTCCAAACCTATGGGGGGAGGGGGCTTTCCAGGCCCTGAGAGCACAGGGATGCCTGGGTCTGCAGCAATGGCTGGGCAGCTGCAGTTGCACCAGGGAGCGCAGGGCTCCCACCCCACCAACTCAGAAGGGGCGGGGCTTCCACCTTTTCCTGGGTCCTGCCTGCTCCACAGAGCATGCAGCTCCCCTACTGCAGCTCCCCTACTGCAGCTGGAATCTTTGCAGCAAGTAGGCGCCTCCCTACTGCAGCTGGCGTCTTTGCAGCAGCCACTTCAGATGTGCCACTGCTGCCATCATTACCAAGTTTCTTAAAGGAACAAGGTGAAGTGGGCTTCAATGTGATGCAGAAAAACTCATCTCCAGCCAAGGTATTTTGCCCTCCTTGTCACATACCTATAAGTGGTGAATTTTTATAATCAAAATAAGCACTATTATGTTCTAATTAGCTCTAAAATAAGACACTATGTAACCTCATACACATAATATTATTTTAATTACATTTTAAATCCCTCTATTCTTATATTTTTATTTCCTATTTGAAATTTAAAACTTCTAGGCCAGGTGTGGTGGCTCACATCTGTAATTCCAGAACTTGGGGAGGCCAAGGTAGGTGAATCACTTGAGGTCAGGGGTTTGAGACCAGCCTGGCTAACATGGTAAAACCCTGTCTCTACTAAAAATACAAAAATCAGCTGGGTGTGGTGGTGCATGCCTATAATCCCAGGTACTCAGGAGACTAAGACAGGAGAATCACTTGAGCCCAGGAGGTGGAGGTTGCAGTGAGCTGAGATTGCACCGCTGCACGCCAGCCTGGGTGACAGAGAGAGACTCTGTCTCAAATAAAACAAATGAAAACAAAACAAACAACAAAAACACTTCTTGAAGATATTTAAGTGACCTAAGTAAAATAATAATGTATGCAAATTCTCCTATAATCTAAGTATTAATCATAAAATGAATTTGTACAAACCAGTGACCCACAACGCAGTGCAGTGTTGAGTGTTCGACAAAGCATTAGATGTCTTGGGGTTTACCTTAGCTCTTTCACTTGGGCAAGCAATAAAGCCTTCTGAGTCTCAGTTCGATTTTTAGCTCTGAGTAGAGGAGATAATCATTCAAAATTCATTCATTTGTTTAACAAATATTTATTGAACACCTACTTTGTGCCAGGAATTGATCTGGGCACTGTGAAAGCAGTAATGAAAACAGGCTAAATTCACTACCCTAATAATCCCTTCACTCTAGAGAGGAGAGAGATAATAAATTACATTGATAAATAAAAATACCGCTACACACCGGCACAATAGTATGTGACAGTGAGGATGCAGAATAATTGGAATATGATTTCATATACTGATGTTAAGAATACAAAATGCTACAAGCACATTGGCAGTTTCTTTTTCTTTTCTCTTTCTTTTTTTTTTTTTTTTTTTTTCAGAGAGGGTCTCCCTCTTTTGTCCAGGCTGGAGTGCAGTGGTGCATGCAATCACAGCTCACTGCAGCCTCCACCTCAGGGGTTCAAGGCAGTTTCCTATAAAGTTAAACATACACTTTTTATGTAACCTAGCAATCTTGTTTCTAGGTATCTACAACTATCTAACTATCTACACCATCTAACTATCTACACTAACTATCTACACTATCTAACTATCAGAGAAAGTTAAAACAGTCCAAATAAAGACCTGCATGTGAAGCAAGATAGCCCCAAGCCAGAAGTAACCCAGATGTCTATTCATTTGTGATTGGACAAATGAATTGTGGAACATCCATATAGTAGAACACTACCTGGCAAGAAAAAGGAATAAATTGATACATGCAACAAAATCAGCGAATCTCAAAAGCATTATGGTAAGTGAAAGAAGGCAGGCATACTCTGTGGTTCCATTTGTGTAAAATTCTAGGAAAGGCAAAACTTTAGAAATGTAAGTCACATCAGTGGTTGCCAGGAGGTGGGGATGAAAGATTGACTGCAAAGGAGCACAAGAAAACATTTTTGGGAAATGTACTATACATTGATTATGGTAGTATTTATTTGCCAAAACTCACTTAAGGGCATACTTCAAAGTGGTAAATTTTATTGTATATAAATGATCCTTCAATAATTTTTACTTTAAAAAGATAAGTAAATTATATACGGTAGGCGAGACAGAGAGAAGGGAGTTGAACATTTCATAGAAAGTTCTCGAGTAGGTGATTTTGAAGGAAGTGAAAGAAGCCACATAAATATCTGGCAGAAACATTCCAAGCCAAAAAATATTTTTAAAAAGACAGTGTGAAGGGCTAGAGGCAGAAACATGCCAAATGTGTTTACAGAAGGGCCAGGAAATCATATTGGTGTGGCTGGAGCAGAAGGGCAAAGCAGCAGGAGGAGAGAGAAGAGAGGCACTGGGGAACAGATGAAGCAATACCTTAAAGGTCACAGAAGCCCTTTGGCTTTGGCACAAAGCCATCAGTGGGCTTTGAGAAGCAGAGTGACATGACCTGACTTGAGTTTTGAAGGAATAATTCTTGCTGCTTCATAGAGAACAGTCTGTGGAAGAGTACACATAAAATTAAAGACACCGGCTAGAAGGCAATTGCAATAATCTAGACAAGAGTTTACAGAGGTAGAGAGAGTGAAGATAAGTGTTTGTATTCTATATAGAGAATTTGCTAGGAAATCTGGATGTGTGAAAAAGGGAATAGACAAGAATAAATCCATGATTTTTTAGTCTGAGCAGCTGAAAGGATGGGATTGTCATTTACTGAGGGGGAAAGAGTTGCAAGAGTTTGCCCATAACTTCAAACATAAATGGACTAAAATACAAACATTTATTCAATGTATTAGTTTGCTATGCCTGCCACAACAAGACACCACAGACTGGCTGGCTTAAAAACTGAAATTTATTTTCTCACAGTTCTGGAAACTGGAAGTCCAAGATCAAGGTGCCAACAGGGTTGGTCTCCTCTGAGTCCTCTCTTCTTAGCTTACAGATGGCCACTCCCTTGCTGTGTCCTCACATGGTCTCTTGTATAAGTTTGGAAATATTTCTCACTCTCTTGGCATCATATACCTTTATATGATAGCACTTAGGTCAACTATAATTAAATGTACATTCCTAGTGTCTCTTTGTGTGTCCAAATTTTCTCCTCTTATACTGACACCAAAAAGATTAGATTAGGACCCCTCTCTCCCATATTGAAGCAGGATATTTTCTTTTTCCCTTCACAGGACTTGTGACAAGGTGCCCCATTTACTCAGCCCACCCTGCTCAACCCTTGCAGGAGGGAGTGCGTGAGTGAATGAGTGTGGGAACCAGAACAAGCAAGTGCAGGAACTGGCTGGTTGCTTTAGAGCCTGCAAGAGGAAACTCTGTGTAGGCTCTGTGGCAGTGTCCAGGTGGGGGTGCCTGTGACCCCAAGGACCCAGAGGGCATGTTACAATGCTCTCTTATCTCCACCATCCACAGACAGCAGTGTGTTATCAGCTAGGTCCTTTGCCTTATCGTATGGGGAAGCTGCTCACCATCAGTGAGAGCAATGGGCCAGTGTGATGGCCTGTGTGAGTATCAAAATTTTGAGTTATCAGGCACAAAAGTTTTGAAAAGTTTCATTCAAAACTCAAGTCATGTAATTCACTTGGCATGTTGTGAATTCTTGTCCAGTGCCCAAGAGGAATGAGGTCACATGGACAAATTGAAGGATGGTGAATGCAAAGAATTTTATTGAGCAATGAAAGCAGCTCTTAGCGGACGGGGAGATGGAAAGGGGACAGGAAGGGCAGGTTGCTCTCCCCTGAAGTCAAGCTGCCTCTCTGCCTCTCTCTTCTGAAGTCAAGTTGCCTCTTTCCAATGTCCAGCCACCATCTCTGAAGTCAAGTTGCCTCTCCCTGACGTCTAGCTGCTTCTCCTCTCTACTGGCTGAGTCTGGGTTCTTTATAGGCACAGGATAAGGTGTGGGGTGGGCCGTAGGTAGTTTTGGAAAAGGCAACATTTGATTGGTAAAAAAGATATTATCCAGAAAGAACCAATCGGAAGAGAACAGGCACACAGGGATGGAAGTTACCACTTTGGGCCGCGGGTTTCAGGCTTTTCGGCTCGAAGGTGGGGTTTTGCCAGGGACTCACCCCTGTCTGCCTAGAATTTCTCTGACTCCTGTTACTATCGATATGACTTCACTTAATCTTAATCACTTTTTAAAAAGTCTGGTCTCCAAATACAGTCACATTCTGAGGTACTGAGGGTTAGAGCCTCAACAGAGAAATTTGGGAGGGGCACAATTCAGCCTATAACATTGAGTCATATCATTTCAGAGTGAGGAGAAATATTCCTGCTAGCTCCCCAAAATCTGCTTTTATAATAGAAAAAAAATCTTCCATGAGTACTTCATTCATTTAGATATCAAAATGCAAAATTTGGGGAAGAGATAAAATTAGCCTCCTATTGATCATCTTTAGAACAAGTTTTATAGACCATAAAGATACCAGTTACATTTGTAATGAAGAGAGAAGTGATATATTATAGTAGGGGGAGTTGAAGCAGAAGGACTGGCCTGTACACAAACCTCTTTGAGCCTGGCCATGAGTGTTTCTTTACAGAACATGTTTCGTGACCCTTCTCATAATATTTAAACAGTCTTGTAGAGAGAGAATTAATAATGATAGTTTTTTTGGTGGGGTGGGGGTTATATAAAAACTGTCTTGCCTAAAACTGAGAGCTATGACCACAGAATGTTTTCATAAATTAAACTTTTCTTTTTCAGAGTTGTATTTATACTTCTTCACTTGATATTTTCCAGTATGTTAAATAATAAATGTAAAATGCATAAGCTGAACACCTTGTATTATCAAGATTGCACATATAAGTAGAAAAATGTGCTGAGCTGACCAAATTTGGCTAGGTCTATACATACTTAGTAAGAATAGTGTTCAGGGTGATTAACATATTAATTTATATAGTTAAAGGGAAATGTTTCTTCCACTTCCATTAGCAATGTCTCTAAGCATTCATTTAGCATGACTAATGCTATAAAGTATGTAGCAATGACACTTACATCATCCAGCAGAGTAGAGATGAATGAATGACTAATGTATCAACATTTTACATGAACAAGAATAATTTAATGAAAATTATCCAATAGAAGTGGCAGATATCCTATGTAAAATTATCAAATCATATACAAAGTGTCAAGGACAGCATTACATTAATCTCATAAAGATCCCATAACAATATGACCAACAGGTGAGAAGAAGTTGAGTGGAAGAAAGAGATCACACCATCTACTTAGAAAAAGCATTACATTGAAGACAAAAAAGGGTTCTACTCTTCACTATAATTCATTTGATTACTGGTAGGTCAGAAGTCATAACTTGTTCTATAAAATAGATCTTATCTGCTCCAGAAGATTTTAGTAAATGTAAAGAGAAATATTCAGAGGGACTTTGAAAAGACAACGTGCTACTTTCTCTGGAATTAAAACTTTGGTGAAGTATGAACTAATTTTAACTGATGTTTTAGAAACTGAAATTGCAACATAGTTATAAGAGCAAAGGTCCACAATTTTTTATAGCTATTGTATTTCTGTCTATTCTGTCAAGTGGCTTTATTATTTATTATATTTTTCATTTAGAATGGTTATTAAGGATATAAAAAGCCAGTAAATTTTTGGAAGAACTTTTTATTATGAAAAACAACTCTTTAAACTCTTTAAACTACTGCTTTTCAATGATGGTATGTGTATTAGTGGTTGAGAAACAGTGCTTTAAAGACATTTTAAAGTTCTAGAACTTGGAAGAAATATTAAGAAGCTGGATGATGTCACAGACTACAGGTAAATTATACTCCAGTGTGTCTCAGAAAGGCAAAGATGAGGTATACTATTTTTTCAGTTACATAGACATACATATATAGTAAACATTTATTGGGAAATATGGGCAAAGCACTTCCTATAATCTGTTTCATTAGCTCACTGAAGTTCCAGCTCTCCTGTTTTTGATACTTTGACTTCATCTTGCATGAAAGATTTACTCAAGGATGATGTGACAATATTCCATAAGCAGGATTCTGGTATCGTTTTAGCGACATCAGGCACCAAAAATAGCTGGACATAGGATCAGTTATGAATTCAGCCTTGAGAATATCCCTAGGACTTGAGACTATGTGATTCACTTTCTAGATTCTTATATCCTCTTCTGGCAAAACTAGAGAGGCCACAGTCAATCCACATATCCTGAGTACATTTAATTTTACCAATGCATTTCAGTACACTGATTAACAAGTCAGTGATATTGCCAATGAAAATCCATTTCTGACATTCAGCAAAGCATCAGTGTTGACTGAGACATGGCTAATAGTCTCAGGGTTTGTAGTAGCCTTTTCTGGAGTGTAGTCTCTCTACTTTAATGCTAGCTGACCACTCCTAGAGCTAGGACTCCTGATCAGAATACTAGCTGCTCATGGTTGTAACTTGACCTAACATACACATATTACCACAGTGTCTGTGCTGAGGTATTTTAATATAAGTTAAAACATTACTATATTCCACTTAAAATGTTTCAGAATATATCCTTGAATCTAGGTCAATTCAGGAAGCAAACAGAAATGGGGTCAGCACTTCAAAGATTGTGAACTCCTTGAGAACACTCATCACATCTCACCAAAACATAGCCACATAACTATTTAAACTTCTTTAAAGGAAGAAACCAAGAAACCACTGTTACCTGCTTAGCACTCGCCCTCTGATATTGAGTTCTTATGTAAATAGCTGCTTTTTTATACCTATTTGACAAGAAAGTGTGAAAGATAATTCCATTTAAGATCTGAAAGTAGATACGAAGAGTAACATAGTTGAAAGACACTTAATAAAGCTTTACTACTATCTGCCAATCCCTTAGCTCTCTGTAGGTAGAAAGATAAACACAAATTCTGTTCAAAAAGGCTCATAATTCATTAGGGACAGTGAGAATGAAAGAGGTAAATAATGAACTATTATACTGGATACTACTGCTACTGGAAACGAGACTTTATCATTAAAATAATTTACTTTAAAAGCAGGAACAGAAAACAAGGATAGCAAGTGTTTGGATCAAGAATCAAGAATGAGGTGAGGAGTTGCTAAAAGTTTATTTATTGAATAAATAATTTATTGAGTGCCTACTATTATATTTATTTTAATCTAAGATGTCAAACAATCTAGCTTTTTAGGGGGGAAACTATATGTGAAATGTGCCCATCAGTTGTGAGAAGCATTTTCAGAAATGTAAAAATATGAATAAACATGTTCATACAATATGTGCCAAGCACTTTGCTAGGTACAGTAGGTACATAGATCTGCCTAATAGCCATGATTTACCACTATGAAGATTAATCTAGTGAAGGTACACAAATAAAGTAAACACCTAAAAATATAATTGTCATGTTATGTTGCAAGCAATTCTGGATAAATCTAGCCAAGTGTATACGTCGCAAAAAATGTGATTTAAAAAGGTTGAAACAGATAGTTCTCTAAATCTGTTTTATTCGCTATTTTTTGACTAGTGAGTACTAAAAGGTTCATGCAGTATGATTACTCTGTTTCATCTTGTTTCTCCCCACATCTATCACCCTTGGGAGTTCCGCTATAAATTGCACTCCAGTTTCTCTTGCCTTTTTTTTCAGATGATTTCTCCACAATGTTGGCACCCTGTCTAAATTTTCAATCATCATTAGTTTTATGAATTCAAATTTATATACCTTTATTGCATATTAACAATTTCATAATGTGTCAAATTTATCCCAAACTTCTGGCTAAAATCTTTAAGAGTGCTGTTAAAGATAATGTAAACAAGCACTATTTTCTTTACTTAGCGAACAAGATTGGCCGAGTAATGTCAATTATTTTGCAACATGTTCCATTAATCAGTATACATTAAGTATCACTTAATGTATACTTAACTTATCATTATCATTAAGTGATACTTAATGTATGTTTATTTACATATTTTATTTTTTACATATTTTAAACATTTTAAACATATTTTAAATATGTTTATTTACATATTAAGTGATACTTAATGTATGTTTATTTACATATTTACAATATTATGCTGGGACTATGAGAGATAAAATTAGGGACCGTGAGAATGAAATTCTCATTGTTAAATGTTTTCTACTTTAAAGGAGGTTCAAATCTAGTCGGGAAGATGAGAGAGAGGATATTCTTCTGTATGTCAGTCAGTAAATAACATTTATTCAAAACAGATCACTACCTTGGGTTATGTACAGGGCTGGGTGCTAGATAAACAAAAAAGAGAAAAAGAAAATAAAAAAATTTCTCATAACCTGCTGGTGAGAACACTCCTTCAACAGCTTGGTAATCACTATATTTTATTTCACTCTAGCCTACATATGTATCAGAAACTAGAGAGATAATCAGACCCTACACACTGCTTTGACCCAATCGATTACAAAACATTAATAAATACATGCTCAATTTTTCTTTAGCTAGTTGTCTTTCAAAACTTTATTATTCCCAAAACTTAAAGAAACATTTCATCTTATACAAGCAAAACATTTCATTCTATTTTTGCCATTTCTTAAAATCAAAGCAACCAAGAAAAGATTATTCCCATAAACTTGTTTTTTATTGCTAACTTGGCATATTCAGCTTGATCATCTGGTGCAATGTATGTATTCTCAAAACTAAATAGATGATCTTGACAATTGATCTTGGCATAATGAAAGAAAAGCTTATATTTTCAAATATAAGGTCTGTATATTACCATATTATAAGGTTAGGATGACAAAGTAGCTAGATATATCTTTAAAAAGTCAAAGACATCTTGTTATTTGGTTGATAAACTATGAATTTAAGGAAATCTGATTGTAGGAGGCTAAGTATAAAAAATCTGAAATATAGATCCTAAACATGATGACTTTTTTCAAATATCTTATACCCAAACAAATATGCACATTATAGGCATATTGTTTGCAAAGGTTGCAATCTCAGATATATTATGTTCTAGCTATAACATTTTCTAGGAATTTTTCTAATGAACCTGCATAGTACCTTATAATAAATATGAGACCAGCAACATCTAAAGTAGAAAACTTTAGGTGGACATTGTTATAAATGACACTGATTCAGTGTGAAAAGGTCACAGTAACAAGAAAGCCACTAAAAGTGTCATCTGGACTTCATGAGAATTCACCAAAGTAAATGTTTTGTGCAAAAGTATGAGATTATAAAATACATTAAAATAGCAGTAATTAGCAATAACTTATTTTCATTAATGAACATAACTAAAAGTACACTAGTAAATATATGCGTTCTATGCATAGCAACAAAAGATCGATTTTGCTACTCCAAGGAGCAAGTGATAGAAATACCTGATCAGATTCATGTACACAGTGTAAGTGGCACTGGAAGCCAATCAAGGCTTAACAACTGGAGTGAAGAACCAGTGCAGTGAGGAAATCTAGTCAGACCCCATTTCCCATGAGACTGTCATTGTTTCTGTCACACACACCCATTTCAGGTGCCAGGTGGCACTAAAACCTCATGCCCATCAGGATGAACCAGTCGTTCCATCCCTTCTATTTCCCTAACCTGGGTTGAGAAGGGCACTTGGGCAATGGAACACAGTCATCAGCACACATTCATGTTCAGCCTTGAAAGAATTAGGTTTTAGATGCTCACACTGATCCAAGGAAAACTTAAACCTGCGGGATCACTTTTTAAAAAGCAGAGATGGAAATGTGGAGAAAGTCAGGACCTCTGTCACTCCTCTTTTTTTTTTTAGATTTAATTTCATTGTTATTATACTTTAAATTTTAGGGAACATGTGCACAATGTGCAGGTTTGTTACATATGTATACATGTGCCATGTTGGTGTGCTGCACCCATTAACTCGTCATTTAGCATTAGGTATATCTCCTAATGCTATCCCTCCCCACTCCACCCACCCCACAACAGTCCCCAGTGTGTGATGTTCCCCTTCCTGTGTCCATGTGTTCTCATTGTTCAATTCCCACCTATGTCACTCCTCTTTTGATCACCATGACAGACAGGGATCATGGCCACATAAAGCTATTTTAGCTTTCAAATTACCCTTTGAGCATTTGTCTTACTTAACCCCTTGATCTCATCATTTTTTGACTCCTGGGAGGTTGCAATCCCATGTTTATCTACTCTCTTCATCATTGCTGCCTTCCTTTCCTCAGTCTCTATTCTCCCATTTTCAAACACACATAGTCCTTCTCTGTCACAAATTATCAATCTTACGATTTCATTGCCCTCCTCAAAAGGCATTCTGTTTCCCACTTTCTTTGACACCAACTGACCTATGCAGCTTTCTCCATTTCTTTACCACCCACTTCCTTGTTAGTTTTTTGCAAACTGGCTTCCCATTCTGCCTCCTTTCCCAACCCAATACCAGTTGTTGTTTTTTTTAATTTTATTATTATTATTATACTTTAAGTTTTAGGGTACATGTGCACAACGTGCAGGTTTGTTACATATGTATACATGTGCCACGTTGGTGTGCTGCACCCATCAACTCGTCATTTAGCATTAGGTATATCTCCTAATGCTATCCCTCCTCCCTCCCCCCACCCCACAACAGTCCCCAGTGTGTGACGTTCCCCTTCCTGTGTCCATGTGTTCTCATTGTTCAGTTCCCACCTATGAGTGAGAACATGCGGTGTTTGGTTTTTTGTCCTTGCAATAGTTTGCTGAGAATTTTTTAAAGCTACCAAGTATCTCTTTTCAAACACTTTTCCTTATTCAGTTTGATGTCCATGCCACTGTCCTCTGTAAAGACTTCGTGATACATTTCTTGTTTCTTGCCTTCTGCGACCTGACATTATCCATAGTTTCCTCCTTTTCTGATGCTTCTTTCTTATTTTTATTTATTTATTTATTTATTTATTGCCTATTGGTTGCATTTTTCTCATTCTACTTTAAAGCTGTGAAAATTGTTCAGGGCTCAGACCTTGCTTTTCCAATCTTTTTCCGTTCTAGACCAAGGGACTTTAAACTATGTTCCTCAGTCTGAAGTACCTAAGAAGCTACCACGAAGGTTCAAAGAACAGCTGAGAGGGTAGGCAATGGGTGCCTTCCTACCACTTGAAACAGAATAGTTCTGATTTTACCTGTTTTATTTGTTTTACATAGTTTCTTTTGGAGAGTTTATCTGTATTCATCAGTGTACTGAAAATCATATCAGTAATAAAACCTGGATTCCATTTCTTGTTTTACCACTATCTATATAACTTCAGACAAATATTTTAAAGCATGAATGCATCTCTTGCATCTAGTCCTGTGAATGCCCTTTGACTGAACTACTTTTCTGCCCTATTCCTTAGCACCTTCCTAACTTCTACTGCATTTTTATTCTACATTATTTCCTCCAGGAAGCCTTCTCTGAACCTCAAATCTGGGTTAGGTGCTCTCCTGATGTGCTGCTATAGCATTCTGTACCAACCTCTTAACCCGGCACTCATTTCCTTATGCTGTCTGTTTATCTACATTCCCTACTAAACTGGACGCTCACTGAGGACAGAATATGATTCACCATGGTTTTCCTAGCACCTAGTATAGTGCCTGGCATGTAGTAGATTTGAAAATCCAACCAGAGATAATTACATATCCCAGCAAGGATATCCAAATTCAGTGAGATTCTCTTTCAGGTAAGGATAAATGAAAAGGCGTGTATCAATGTTATCCCTGGTTTTGATCAAACTGTTCTTCCCATTTGCCTGTTTTCTGAGTGTCCCTGACACCTATGCTCAGTCCTTTCTTAGCCCTGTTTACAACATTCTCACTATTTGCTTTTAATGGGAAAATTATTTTATATTTCCACTTTGATTTTTCTTGTTCAAAAATAGGGGTCAGTTGTTTAAAGTTATCTCTAAATATAAAATAAAAGTGAAAGTACTAAAACTCACATTATTTTCAACATAATATCATTTCGTCATTCTTAACAAAATTATAACATTGCACTATTTTGGTCTGATTTCAACAATTTAAACTTCTGATAGTAAATAAAGATTAAAAAATATTAAAAGGGTTCAAGGCCATATCTAAGCAGTTTATAGGGAAATGATTGGTGGTTGATGCAGAGATTATAACTGTCTCCTAAAGAACATATTGCTTCAGATATTTGCAGTACAAAAAACTGCATATAAACACAATAAAAAATTCTACAATTAAATAATGGGGTCATTTAATGGCCACATATAGTCTGCAGACAAAGCCTTAGAGACATTTCAGACTGTTGATACACCAAAACTAGAAAAAGCAATAGATCCAATCACATCTTTAATCCCGGACTGTAACATCAACTTCAACAACTAATATCTGAGTATTTCCATCAAAATGTCACAAGTGCCAAAACCAAAATTAAATTTTCATTCAGTGATTTATGTTTTTACCACACTTTCAAACATCTACTAAGATTTAGACTCAATAAGTTTATTTTACCTTATTGCTCTAAATTTGAAATCTTATGTTTTCATTACTATGTTTCTTTGGATTATTGTAAATTAAAAAGACCCTGAAATAACGCCAAATAACATATATTTCGCTAAGGTAAAATTCGTGTATATTAAAATGGAATTGGTTCCTTATCTACTTATTTTAGAGAACACTGGACAAATAGAACTTTAAAAAGATACTCTTGGCAGAGACGGTATAATGAGAATGCAAGTAGCAGATGAGTGGCCGATTAAATAACTTTTAAAATCCTGTTCAACTCTGAGAGTCAGGATTTAGGTCATGAATCAACTTAAGGCACATTCTCTGCTGAGTAATTTCCTCATATTTCTTGTAACAATAGCAATATTTGTCAAAAGAAAAGCCCCAAGGCCAGCAGGGGAAATGGTACTTACGAGTATTGTGTCAGCAGTTCCAGATCATTATGCATGTTGATTGGATATGCTTCACTGAGTTCAAACAACTTCTCCAGGGCCTCATAAATGAAAATGATGCAAATCAGGGAAGCAAAAGCTTCTTCAGTAAACCGAGTGATGTAGCAGACAAGGGAACTAGCATCTGTGGCCACAAGTATGATACATAGAGTTGCAGTCCAAAGTCCAATGCTAGCTCTTAAAGATAGGTATGACAGCCCATATTCTCTGGGAGGAGGAAAAGGAAAGAACAGTGAAAAGAAGGTCATTTAACAGCTTGCTATCATTTTAAGCAAATGAAAATAAACCTCATTCAGGAAGTGAAAGTAAATAAGCTTCACATCCCATGAGTATCTAAACTCAAGACTGTCTAAAGCAGGGGTCCCCAACCCCCGGTCCATGGCCTGTTATGAAAAGGGTTGCACAGCAGGAGGTGAGTGGCAGGTGAGTGAGCATTACCGCCTGAGCTCAGACTCTTGTCAGATCAGTGGGGACGTTAGATTCTCATAGGAGCACAAGCCGTATTGTGAACTGTGCATGTGAGGAATCTAGGTTGTGTGCTCCTTATGAGAATCTAATGCCTGATGATCTGAGGTGAACAGTTTCATTCCAAAACCATTCCCTCAACCCTCTTTGTGGAAAAATTGTCTTCCATGAAACCAGTCCCTGGTGCCAAAATGGTTGCAGACCACCGGTCTAAAGGGAACATCTAAAGGGACAAAATTAAAAGGGATTTATCCATGCTTATAACTGAGTCTTACTTTTTAAAAATATTACATAAAAATATACATAAATATTTTACTTTTCCTCTATTCCCATGATGAAGCAAAAATGATAAACTGAATCAAATCAGGCAATTCTGTCTCTATCAACAGGCCCCCAAAAGTGATGTTGGGAGAAGTATAAATACAATAAAGAAAAAAGGAAGAGGCTAAGGGCGAAAAAGTACATAACACTTACTTGCAAAATTTAAACAAAATCTTTTCAAACACCAAAACTGGTCCTGTACTGCCTAATATGGTAAGAGGCTGTCCACCAAAGAGAGAATAGGCTATCCCGGTCATGGATGCTCCAAAGAGAGATTCAATTGCACTCTGTGTAGAGATATAAATGGTTCAATTACCTAAGCTGTACAGGAGGCCATTGTAGCTAAGGAGAAGACATTTAAAATACATGGATATGTGCTTTGTGCTTCACCCTGAAAAGTCTAGCAACCCTGGGCAAGACGTGGGGTAGGAGGATGACTAAAGGGGCTGACAGCAAGAAGAAAATGCATAGTAGCAAAGGTGGGAGTGTTCTCTTCACTTTCCTATCTCACGTCTCTGTTGCCTTACAAAAGGTTTAAATGTATTCAGGATTAGTGTCTGGACAGAAACATGGCCCGGGTATATAGCAAATGGACCTCTTGTGAGACAAGAATGGAGCCTAAACCTAGCTTAGGACTTGGGGGGCTGAGGGCAAGGCATCAGATGAGAACCTTTTGTAAGACTCAGAACTAGTTATTCTGAGACATTCCACTCCCAGATTACCAGTTCCACTAGCCATCCAGGAAATTCATATAAGGTGTATCTGCCAGACCATATCTCAAATCTCTCCTCAGAAAAGAATCCAAAATTAAATGCTCACTTATCTAACTATGAATCTTAAAAATGGATTACGTTTCAAAGTTCAGAGAAAAGCATAATACATACTATACGCCCTTCAGTTGCTTCTCCCAGCAGTCCTCCAAACGTGATGACAGGAGACATACACGCGCAGTAGAGAAATAGAAAAGATGCTAAGCACTGCAGGCTGAAAGCATCTCTGAAGTCACTCCAGAAGTATGGAGCTTTTCTTTTGATATCTAAAATAAGTCCCCCAAAAATCCTAAGACAGGGGGGAAAACACAATAGTGAAACCCAAATATAAAAAACACACAAGTCAAAATGCTCATTTGCTTTGTTGCCAGGTCACAGTATACGTTTTCCATCAGCAGAGGTGAGACACACATTAACCTGCTGCATTGTATTATAACAATCTACAGGGAGGCACTGCACAACTACGTTCGTTACCTCAATTCCTAACCCAATATCGTGTCAACCACCAAAAATCCCAGGTTCTCTTAAACAAGGTTCAGAGCTGTTTACCAATCTCAATCCAAATAATGAGATTCAAGGATTACTCTAATCTCTGTGCCATTTCTACGTCAACCTACTCCTCCTAAACTCAGGCCTACAACCCTCAATCATTGGCAGTATTTCTAAATGTTTAATTCCATTTAGCATAGCAGGAAGTGAGGGAGGGAGAGTTAGCTGGCTTTTGTATACTCCAGTAGTGAGCATCACCCTAGAGAGAAAAAGCAATGTTTAACCATGGCTCCAGTTACCTACTCTCTCGGCCAAAAAACAAACAAACAAAAATCCCTCACCAGATATTGTTGCAGGAAGACATCTAAATGTCCTTTTGGATGGCAGCAATACTTAGTAGAGACAGATAGGTTTCAGAGCTGTTTTCATTTTTAGAAAACTAGGAGGGAGTCCTTATAATAATAAAACTAGATAAATGTAATTTTGATCCACTATTGCGTTAACATATCCCAGCATCTGTGATTCACAAGACAATAGTGACCTTACTTGGTATAAATTCATTTACTCCAAATATATTCAAAACCATGTTGAAACACTTGAAACAGAATTATTTTGGGGGAAAAGTATTAAACTGTGAAATGATGCTTGAAATTTGAGAGCTTTTTTTAAATCTATAAGACACGAGAGCATTAATAAGTAGGTATTCTCATTTTATGAACATTTAATAACAATACGCAGACTTAACATTTGGCTACTGTAAGTTTTGCTCCATGGAATAATGATGTGATAGCAAAAATGAATAAGACTATGAGTAAGTTCCTACATGAAGGTTAATGTTAGTGGTGAAAAAACTTATTATGCTCCAATATACTGCCAGCATGCTGAGTATACTTGGATCATAAAAAACTGTTTCATTTTTCTTATTTATTTTATGCATAGGAATATTCATTTGGCAGTCCTAGAATCACCTCAAAAAGGACTGTTCTTTTTAGAAATAAATTCTCGTTAGAATTTGAAATAAAAGATGTACATATTATGAATAATTAAAATATTTTACCATGTAATTTCCCTGATCTCTCTGTAATAGTTACCTATTAATAACTCTTCTACTATTATGCAGGTATAAGATCACTATATTTTCCTGTGATTGCTTCCATTAGAGAGCTATGGAGTAGGAGAGGGTTGAGAAGAATGAAACTTCAATTGAATAAAAGGACATTTGAAACTCAGAGAAGCTTGCAGAGAACCTGTGAAATATTTGTACACATAAAGATCACCTTAGGCTTCTCTACCCATGTTTGGTAAAACATACGCTTTTTTTTTATTTTAGGGATCATTTCTGAATAATTTGTTAACTTATCAAAGTCACAATTCAAAACAGATTTACTCTACCAGTCTATTTAGGCATTCATTTATGATTTATATCCCACCTAATCCCAAAAAGAATTTGAGGTGGTTATGAGCTATTAATTAGTAATTAATATTTATAGTTTTGAAAGCACTTTATATTAGACCATTGATTCTAATCAATTACTTATTAGAGCATACATTAGTCTGAATAGTTGTTATAGTACTGTGTAATAAATGTGCTTTTAGCAGTAAAAATCTAAATCCGGAAGTGGGAGTTCATTACAGAGAACAGTGCAAGAGCAGCCCAGATGTACACCAGCAACTCCAGGAGAGCAGATGAGTAATGGATACTTCAAGTCATGTCAGCAACAGAATCTGTGGAAGAACTCTGGAGAAGCGAAGATACCGGATATTGGTGACCTGGGAGGATTTAGGAAGCAGTAAGGAAAAGTGAACTTCGAAAAAAATCTAAGCTATGTGGCATGTTACACCTGAGAAAGAGAAAAAAAATACCACCAAAAATAAGAAGACAGCATTTGAAAGTATGAAAGCAAACAGAATGAGTAACAAAGCTTCCAGTGAAGGGAAAAGGAAAAAATTGTTTGAACCATCTCAAATTAGGTATCAAGCCTGAGGAAGACATTAAAGGACATTTCCTCAGAGACAACACATAGATAAAGGGAAAGAACACAGAATTAAAATGCAGAGTGCTCAGGAACTGGAAAGTCAGCTTAAAGGACACATTGCAAGCAGTACAGAAAATGGCCTTGAGGGGAGGGGAGCACCAATCCTGCAAAGCCTTTGCAACTGCCTTTAATTATGATGGAGGCTATACACATATTCCCTGAAGAGAGACCCACCCAAGGGTTTCTGATTTTCTGCTCACACATTGCTTAGAGAGAGACAAGCTGTCAAAAAAACCATGAAGCACCATTTTAAGAAATAAATTGAAGCTTTCATCTCTTCAAAGATGTGTGATTAGAAAAATAAATCATATAGCTCTTTCAAATCACAGCCATAAAAATAAAAAATACCACTATATACATCCTACTTGCATTTAATGAGATAGGGCCTACAAGACTGAGTTGTTGGTATTTAGTTTTATTTCTATCTTCAACTTGAAGCTTTCAATGGGTTCTTTTGGAAGGGTCAATTGACGGTTTTCCTTTTCATTCTAAGAATCTGAGAATGCATTTTATGCACAACAAAATGAAAGACTAGGTAAAGTAAAGTATAATGGAAGGGTGTATCCACTGTTTTAGTTTAACAGTAATGACAATCATTAGTAACTTCAGAGAAATCAAACTAACTGGCATTTTCACCCTCAAAAAGCAGGTATTAAAAGTATACAATAAATTAGATCCCAAAATAGCAATTTCTGACAGAGAAGAATGGTATGTCATTTGGTCCTTGAAGTCCCATAGAAGTGATTTTCACTAACCTTCCAGTTCGCTGGAGTTCAGGTCCACTATGTCCTCCGTGGGGCTCTGCTTCCCCATGAGCTGCTGTTCCATTTGGTACAGCAGGAATCTTCCTCTTCTCCTGTGGAGAGTTTTTTTGTTCGTGTGTTTTGTTTTGTTTTAATTTCAGGTGTTAATTGTAAATAATAATAACAGTTCATTTTTCCTTGAAGCAATATGCACAATAGCTGAGAACCCAGGCTCTGTACTTACTTGTTGCTTGACCTCCGGGAAGTTATTTAGCCTTTTAAAGTGTTAGTTTCTTCCTTTGTTTACTGGGGGTAACAACAGTATCTATCTTATAGTGTGACTAAGAGAATTAAATGAGGTGATGGGCACTTATTTATTCTTTCAACTAATACTGAGTGCCTAGTGTATGCCATTCATTGTAATGAATGCTAGAGCTGCAAAGGTGGGCAAGAAAAAGCATTCTGTTAGTGAAGAGACAATAACCTTATAATATCAGGTACAGATGGGAGCTATGAAGAAAAATGAAGTAAGGGAAGGGGCAAAGAGAGAGATCAGGATGTGGGTAGGTTGGCGTTAAGTATGGTGGTGTTATATGCCTGGCATAGTTTAACTGTTCAAAGAACAGTAACCATCATCACTATTTTTAAAGTATATTTCTCTGCGTAATTCCAGCTGGTGTTTTTCTACCCAGTAAATAGTTTACAATATAGGTCTTTCTAACTCATAGAGTGCCAAAGACTGTTGTAAAAGGAGGCTTCTAATTTAACCAATGACAAATTAGTGGAGATTCAGGTAAGTATTGTTTTCCCATGGTCTATTCCACCTGCTTTTGTTGGTGAATATGATTTCTTAAAAAATCAGAAAGTTCTACCTAAAATCCTACCTATGGTGATCTTAGAGCACACCAATGTGTTCAAAAGCACTTCAAAGGATAATAGGAAAAATCTTAAGTGGTGAAATTATGATTTTTACTTGACCACCATTCCAAAATAGAATTAGTGTAAACATGAAAAACAAAAGTGACTTATAAACTGATCTCACTTACCATGAGACATTTAGATAGAATGATACAGGTTTAAAACATAAAAAAGGTTTTGAAAAATGCTCAATATAAGAAAGTTTATTGCTTAATATTTTAACAATTTCCCCAGGCAAATGGATGGACGCAGTAAGACTAAAGTTCAAAGATAAAAGAGAAGCATCTGTCAACCGATGAAGGAACTGTCTTTACAGGTAAATAGGATACATTAATAAAGGGATTTAAGAGTTGCCCTCAATACCTACTTCCCAATCACCGAGGAAAACAATTCATAGCTTTCACAGGTCTCAGAAAGCAAGCATTATTATGTGGTCTTCTGGGAAAATACTACTGACTAGATAAATTAACTCTATTTTATAGTGACAAAACTAACAGAAGGTGATGTTTTGGGAGCCAAGTAAAGAACATATATTAAGGAAAAGGGAGTCATCAACTCTTAAATGCTGTTCATTGATAGATTAGATAAAATGCAGGCTGAGAATTGACCATGGGACTTAGCATGGTGGAGATCATTGTTCTCATATGTATTTTAGTGAAATGGTAGGGGCAAAAGCCTCTTGGAGTGAATGTTAAAAGAGAATTGGAGGAGAGTAACTGGAGGCAAGTAGCACAGAGAACTCTTCTGTGGCATTTTGTTATAAAAGGGAATGAATAAGAGTGGCAGGCTGTGCAGTGGTATCAAGAGAGTTCTTTTATTTAAGATTGGTAAATTTAATACTATTGTATGCTAATAAAAGTGATAAAATACAGAAAAAAAGATTTGATGATATAGAAGAGAAACAGGAGAATTGGTAGAGTTGTGCTCTTGAGTAGATGTGAAGAGACAGGTTCTTTCTAGTGCACAAGTAGAAAGCTGACTTTGGCTATTTCATCAATAGTAATGAACAGAAAGGCAGAGTATGTGGATGCATGTAGCAATCTATAGAAGTTCTTTTTCGATTGTTTCAAATTTCTTAGGGAAGTAAAAGGCACATCAGCATATGAGAGTGAGGGTCAGAAAGGATGTGCTGAAGGCTTGAGGAGAGAAGAATAAGTGTGAAATAGTCATCAAGTGAGAATGATTGGACTAGGAAAGTGTAGTATGATGAACCTGCAACACAAAGGGCTCACTTGAGGTATGTGGTCATGAATTTATGTGAGACCAGTTAGTGTGGTTACATGTTTTCCTTCAGCTTCAGCTTCATCAGTGTGGTACAGAGTAAAGTGTTGGATTCTCACAGGGTTGTGGTTTTGCCAAGCAAGTACATGACATGAGAGAAGAGCAAATAAGTTGAGGGTACACAAAAGGTAGTGATTTTAATGACTGATGCAAAGTTCTAATGAACATTTTCAGGGTTATCCCTGGAGGTGACAGGTTATTCTTCTCTTAACTGAAAGGGAAAAAATATTTAAAATGCTGGGATTTGCACATTTCAAATGAATAAAAAAGATGGAAATGATCCCAATGGTGAAAAAATTTGAAAGAGTATGAGGTCAGAATGTTTAATGTACATTAACTCATTTCACTCCGTCTAATAGAAAACATAGCCTCATGCTATCTATTATTCAATTACAACATACATTTTTAAAACATGAATGTTGAAAAGAAGCATAGAGCATATCTGTAATTTCAAATTTGTTGTATAGAACTATGCTGTCTAATATGATAGCCACAAACTGCATATGTCTATTTACATTTAAGGTAATTAAAATGAAAAATTCTGTTCTTTAGTTACAATGGCAACATTTCTAATGCTTACTAGTGGCTTGATTACTGGATAGCATAGACGTAGAATATTTCCATTATTGCAGAAAACTCCGTTGGACAGTGCTGATACAGAACGTCAACAGAGAGGTTAAAACATTTGTTCAAGGTTATACATATAGATAATTGCAGAACTCGGATGCTTTGATTCTTAATTTGATGTTCTTTCTATGACTGCCTCTCAATACCCAGAATCCAATAATTAATTCGATTTTAAAGGGTGTCATAAAATCATAAACAATATTGGCCTCCCATCACTCAACTTGCCTCAAAAACATTATTGTTCACAAAGGTGTTTTCAAAAACACTTAACTTCAATGTTTCAATAGCTAATTGGTATTACAGTGAATTTTAAAGCCTCATTCTGAATGTAATAATATTTTGCTGCATTTCTCCAAATAACATTAATTAAAGAGTTTCTACATACTCAGGAAGCATTATGTTGCCTTTTCTAATATCATTAGTACAAAGATGTATTCTACAAGTACAGAAATGAGACAATCTATAAACCCTACAATTAATTATTAGGCAACTGTTTTTATTTTAGTAGTAGATCAACTGAAATATGTGGTAGCAGTTACAGAATCACAAAATGGTAAGTTTCGAGAAAAGGAAATAGTCTTTAATAATTATGAAATGACTTCAAAATGAAAATATAAAAATGAGGTATCCATATAGTTTCTTTAAATTGACAGTGAAATTGAGATACCTTTTTAAGTACTCATGGTTGAGTGGTACAACAGCTCATTTGCCCACCTCTGGCAAAGCAGGAAAATTTCTAATTCCAGGGCTGGGTCAATTAGACCATCTGCCGCTTCCAATAGGGCAGCAGATTCAGGCAAGGCTGAACTCCACAGGGCAAGGGCCAAAGGCAAGACTAAGTACATAACAATTTGGGAGGCTTGTGGGAGGCAGATTCAGTAGGCATAGAGGTGGCAGTATGAGGAGTGAGCTTAACAAATATTTGGTCATCACTCTTAATACTCACGCCTGCAATTTAAAAAATGACCCTAGAAAATAGCAATGCTTTATATTTCTATCTTTCTGGATTGTATGATGGGTAAAATATACATTAGATGTTCATAAGCAAAATTTAAAAAATCTTTATATCATACATTCACAAAAAAGCAATACAAACATAAGAATTATAATTTTAAAATCTTCCCAATATTTCCTATGATTAGCAGTAATAAATATGGAGTTTTCTATATAATATGATTAAGTCATGTCTTTGAATTTTCCTAATGCGTGCCAATTTCAAAGTGATGTATCAAAACATAGAAGGACAGTAATGGGCTTTCTCTTAGGCCATATTTAATGTTGTTATTAAAATTTTAATCTTCCTCTTGGATAATATGTTTTAAGTAGGGGCTAAAATCTTTCCAGGCATATGGCACTGTTTGATTAGTAGGTTGTCATCAAACTGCCAAGTTTCTCAGTAATGTGTGTTAGGTAGTACTAAGATCTTGTAACTTCATGCCCCTTCTGCCTTAGAGGCTATCCTTTAAATCATTTGAATCTTCTTGATGGGTTATGCTATTGTAAAACATGCATTTATGAGCATGGAATGTTCTTCCATTTGTTTGTATCCTCCTTTATTTCATTGAGCAGTGGTTTGTAGTTCTCCTTGAAGAGGTCCTTCACGTCCCTTGTAAGTTGGATTCCTAGGTATTTTATTCTCTCATGGATAGGAAGAATCAATATCGTGAAAATGGCCATACTGCCCAAGGTAATTTATAGATTCAATGCCAACCCCATCAAGCTACCAGTGACTTTCTTCACAGAATTGGGAAAAAAACTACTTTAAAGTTCATATGGAACCAAAAAAGAGCCTGCATCGCCAAGTCAATCCTAAGCCAAAAGAACAAAGCTGGAGGCATCACACTACCTGACTTCAAACTATACTACAAGGCTACAGTAACCAAAACAGCATGGTACTGGTACCAAAACAGAGATATAGATCAATGGAACAGAACAGAGCCCTCAGAAATAACGCCACATATCTACAACTATCTGATCTTTGACAAACCTGAGAAAAACAAGCAATGGGGAAAGGATTCCCTATTTAATAAATGGTGCTGGGAAAACTGGCTAGCCATATGTAGAAAGCTGAAACTGGATCCCTTCCTTACACCTTATACAAAAATTAATTCAAGATGGATTAAAGACTTAAACGTTAGACCTAAAACCATAAAAACCCTAGAAGAAAACCTAGGCATTACCATTCAGGACATAGGCATGGGCAAGGACTTCATGTCTAAAACACCAAAAGCAATGGCAACAAAAGCCAAAATTGGCAAATGGGACCTAATTAAACTAAAGAGCTTCTGCACAGCAAAGGAAACTACCATCAGAGTGAACAGGCAACCTACAAAATGGGAGAAAATTTTTGCAACCTACTCATCTGACAAAGGGCTAATATCCAGAATCTACAATGAACTCAAACAAATTTACAAGAAAAAAACAAACAACCCCATCAAAAAGTGGGCAAAGGATATGAACAGACACTTCTTAAAAGAAGACATTTATGCAGCCAAAAGACACATGAAAAAATGCTCATCATCACTGGCCATCAGAGAAATGCAAATCAAAACCACAATGAGATACCATCCCACACCAGTTAGAATGGTGATCATTAAAAAGTCAGGAAACAACAGGTGCTGGAGAGGATGTGGAGAAATAGGAACACTTTTACAGAGTTAGTGGGACTATAAACTAGTTCAACCATTGTGGAAGTCAGTGTGGTGATTCCTCAGGGATCTAGAACTAGAAATACCATTTGACCCAGCCATCCCATTACTGGGTATATACCCAAAGGACTATAAATCATGCTGCCATAAAGACACATGCACACGTATGTTTATTGCGGCACTATTCACAATAGCAAAGACTTGGAACCAACCCAAATGTCCAACAATGATAGACTGGATTAAGAAAATGTGGCACATATACACCATGGAATACTATGCAGCCATAAAAAATGATGAGTTCACGTCCTTTGTAGGGACATGGATGAAATTGGAAATCATCATTCTCAGTAAACTATCGCAAGGGCAAAAAACTAAACACCACATGTTCTCACTCATAGATAGGAATTGAACAATGAGAACACATGGACACAGGAAGGGGAACATCACACTCTGGGGACTGTTGTGGAGTGGGGGGAGGGGGGAGGGATAGCATTAGGAGATATACCTAATGCTAAATGACGAGTTAATGGGTGCAGCACACCAGCATGGCACATGTATACATATGTAACTAGCCTGCACATTGTGCACATGTACCCTAAAACTTAAAGTATAATAATAATAAAATAAATAAATAAATAAATAAAATAAAATAAAACATGCATTTAAAAGACAAAAAAAAATTCGATTTCAAAGAATGTCTTCAAATATACATACCTGGGAAGGAACATTTTTGGGAGGCTCTATTCGAATGCTTGGATCCCATTCTCCAGGAGGGAGAACAGTAACCTGATCCAGAAACTCATCAATTCCTGATACCAAGTCATTACGATCTTTAGCTTTATAGGCAACATCATGAAATACCTTTAGAAGAAATAGAAATATTATTTATAGTTTAAAAATAATTATAAAATATTAATGTGTTCAGTGTTTTCAACTCAGTTATCTCACATGTGATTATAACAATTTGAAGAAATAGACAGCTCTGACTCTAAAGTTCATATTGTAAAATATTATAATTTATTTTATGGATCCATATAGGTAACTATTTTTCTTATGATGTCAGATGAATGTTGAAATTTCTAGAGGGAAGGAGTAAGGGAAAGAAAAAGGAGGATGAAAGGAAGCTCATTAAACTAGAATTGGGCAAAAGTTATTTATGTATGGGAAAATCAGTTTCTGGGGGAAGCCTTTGCTTACAAACAGAAATAAAAATTTGTAAAATGTGTTGGAAATTTCAGCAGTATTTATACCCTGGCATAAATAAATTAATTTAAAAGGTTAATTTTTTTTCCATTTTGAAAATAATACTAAGGTTATGTTAGTATTTTCTGGATATATAGTCATTCCTCAGTATCTTTGAGGGATTGGTTCCAGGATTCCCTGCAGATACCAAAATCTATGGATACTTGAGTTCCTTACATAAAATGGAGTGGTATTTGCACATAACCTATGCATATACTCCTATATTTAGAGGATCCCCAAATTTCTATGGTTTCTCTTACAATCTTTTGACTTTATGATGGTGCAAAAGTGACATGCATTGAGTAGGCTCCTCAACTTTCAGTGGGGTTAAGTCTGGATAAACCTATCATAAGTTGAAAATATCATAAGTCAAAAACATAGTTTCCACTTATGATATTTTCAATGGGGGGACATAATCCCCCATTGAAAGTTGAGAAGCATCTGTACTTTAAATCATTTCTAGATTATTATAATATCTATACAATGTATATGCTATATAGTTATTATACTGTATAATTTTTATGCATATTATTTTTATTGTAACATTGTTATTTTTTATTGTCCCCCCCCTCGAATATTTTTGATTTTTGTTTTTAGAGGCAGGGTCTCACTCTGTCATGCAGGCTGGAATGCAGTGGCACAGTCATACCTCACTGCAGCCTTGAACTCCTAGGCTTAAGCTCCTGCTTAAGCTCCTGTCTTCCAAGTAGCTGGGACTACAGGTGTGTACCACAAAACCTGGCTGATTTTTTTAAAAATTGCTTGTAGAGACAGAGTCTTGCTATGTTGCCTGGGCTGGTCTTGAACTCCTGGCCCCAAACCATCCTCCACCTTGGCCTCCCAAAGTGCTGGGATTATAGGTGTGAGCTACTGCACCCTGACTTTTCAAATATTTTTGATTTGCAGTTAGTTAAGTTCAAGGGTGCAGAACCTGAAGATACAGAGGGCCAACTATATATTATATCTACACAGTGCAGAAAGTGCATTTCCACTCAAAGTATGAGTTACATTTCATACTTGTCCCTTCCACCTCCCCTCCGCACACAGGTGCTATGTTAGCCATTTAGGCTGTTCACAGATATTCCAGGTTTTCTTCTAGACCACATGGTAAGATTGTAGTTCTTTGCCTTCTTTGATATTTGGATCAGGTATATTCTACTTGGGTGTACATATGTCACTTTTGAATGGAAGTTATGAGTACCAATGTGTGATTTATCACATTGCTTTTTTTCTGGTTTAGTGACTGAGAAAACACAGGTCCAGCTAGAGCTTCTATAAGCACAGGGGGCCTAAGTGATTATAATGAGCAGAGCCTCTCTCCTACATCTTGATGAACATTTAGCATGATAGAAATAAACCCTTATTGTTTTAAGCCATTAATATTTTAGTTGGTTATTCCTGCAGCATAACCTAATTTATCTTATCATACTCAGGAATTATGTACTTAATATAGTAAGTGGGGAAAATAAAAATAAAGATGAAGAGAAAAAATTAATTTTCACTGAACATAATATAAATATTTCTGACACTTTAAATTTCACTTGGGATGAAATGATACAAGTATTTGAGATTAAGGACTCCTATATTATTCTTTATGCTGGCCTAAATTACAGTGACCAAATGTCCCAAAATTGCCAGGAAAATTCTGCTTTCAAATATTCTATTCTACTTTTAGACCATTTGTTTCCATTTCTGGTTTGATACTCAATACAAACTGCTAAGTAATAATGATCATTTTAGAAAGCTTTTTCTTGACTTTCCAACTAAGAACACATCACAAAACATTATTGGTCTGATAAACAGACTTTGCTTAGGATAATACGAAAATGTTAAAGATCCATTAATGGTTTAGTTGTATTTTGAGAAAGAGTTTTTTTTAATATTAAAAATATAGATTTCCATGCCACAAGCCTCTTATAAAGATGGCTACATGGCCCTGAGACCTAACTGGAATACTTAAGGATTGCAAAAGTTCTTAGTCCTCAATGAGAGTTTAGCAACTCTACTCTTTTCCTGTTAGTAGCAACTCTCTTGAAATCTTTCTTAATTTGATCACATTTAATTAGAAAACTGCTTTGCGAGATCACATTATCCTATACCCTGTTTTAGGTAGATGAATGTCCAAATTCATCCAGGACAACAGATTTCCTGTTATTTTAAAGCTCCCTAAAGGTATAGATGCCATAATTTGTTTAATTTTAAATCATAAATAGTACTTACTATTGTTTCCCTATCACCAATGTTATCAATAACTTAATTATTTTACATTCTTCTTCTACCTTCTCTTTGTCAAGCTAACCTAACAGTCTGATTTCAGTGTATATCAGACTTCCCTGACCCCCTTCTCAAACTAGACTATTGGTTCAATTAAAAAAAGAAAGTTTTTCAGCACAAAAAGGCTGAAAATTCCAAAAACCAGAATGCTGCTTCTCCTCCAAAGGATCACAACTCCTTGCCAGCAAGGGAACAAAACTGGATGGAGAATGAGTTTGATGAATTGACAGAAGTAGGCTTCAGAAGGTGGTTAATAACAAACTCCTCCACGCTAAAGGAGCATGTTCTAACCCAATGCAAGGAAGCTAAGAACCTTGAAGAAAGGTTAGAGGAATTGCTAACTAGAATAACCAGCTAGAGAAGAATATAAATGACCTGATGGAGCTGAAAAACACAACACAAGAACTTCGTGAAGCATACGCAAGTATTGATAGCTGAATCAATCAAGCGGAAGAAAGGATATTAGAGAGTGAAGATCTACTTAATAAAATAAAGCAAGAAGACAAGATTAGAGAAAAAATAATGAAAAGGAATGAACAATGCCTCCAAGAAATATGGGACCATGTGAATAGACCAAACCTACGCTTGATTGGTGTACCTGAAAGTGGTGGGGAGAATAGGACCAAGCTGGAAAACATTCTTCAAGATATTATCCAGGAGAACTTCCCCAACCTAGCAAGGCAAGCCAATATTCAAATTCAGGAAATACAGAGAACACCACAAAGATACTCCTCAAGAAGAGAAACCCCAAGACACAAAATCGTCAGATTCACCAAGGTTGAAATGAAGGGAAAAATGTTAAGGGCAGCCAGAAAGAAAGGTCGGGTTACCCACAAAGGGAACCCCATCAGACTAACAGTGGATCTCTCTGCAGAAACCCAACATGCCAGAAGAGAGTGGGGGCCAATATTCAACATTCTTAAAGAAAAGAAATTTCAACCCAGAATTTCATATCCAGCCAAACTAAGCTTCACAAGCAAAGGAGAAACAAAATCCTTTACAGACAAGCAAATGCTGAGAGATTTTGTCACTACCAGGCCTGCCTTACAAGAGCTCCTGAAGGAAGCACTAAATATGGAAAGGAAAAACTGGTACCTTCCACTGAAAACGCAGCAAATTGTAAAGACCATTGACACTATGAAGAAACGGGAATCAACTAAAGGGGAAAATAACCAGCTAGCATTATAATGACAGGATCAAATTCACACATAACAATATTAACCTTAAATATAAATGGGCTAAATGCCCCAATTAAAGGACACAGACTGGCAACTTGGATAAAGAGTCAAGACCCATTGGTGTGCTGTATTCAGGAGACCCATCTCACATGCAAAGACACACACAGGCTCAAAATAAAGGGATGGAGGAACATTTACCAAGCAAATGGAAAGCAAAATGCAAGCTGGGGTTGCAATCCTAGTCTCCAATAAAACAGGCTTTAAACCAACGAAGATCAAAAAAGACAAAGAAGGGCATTACCTAATGGTAAAGGGATCAATGCAACAAGAAGAGCTGACTATCTTAAATATATATGCACCCAATACAGGAGCACCTAGATTCATAAAGCAAGTTCTTAGAGAACTACAAAGAGATTTAGACTCCCATACAATAATAGTGGGAGACTTTAACACCCTACTTTCAATATTAGACAGATCAACGAGACAGAAAAATCAACAAGGATATTCAGGACTTGAACTCAGCTCTGGACCAAGCAGATCTAATAGACATCTACAGAACTCTCCACCCCAAATCAACAGAATATACATTCTTCTCAGCACCACATCGCACTTATTCTAAAATTGACCACATAATTGGAAGTAAAACACTCCTCAGCAAATGCAAAAGAACACAAATCATAACAAACAGTCTCTCAGACCACAGTGCAATCAAATTAGAACTCAGGATTAAGAAACTCACTCAAAACCACACAACTACGTGGAAACTGAATAACCTGCTCCTGAATTACTACTGGGTAAATAACGAAATTAAAGCAGAAATAAATAAGTTATTTGAAACCAATGAGAACAAAGACACAACATACCAGAATCTCTGGGACACAGCTGAAGCAGCGTTTAGAGGGAAATTTATAGCACTAAATGCCCACAGGAGAAAGCAGGAAAGATCTAAAATTGACACCCTAACATCACAGTTAAAAGAACTAGAGAAGCAAGAGCAAACAAATTCAAAAGCTAGCAGAAGAGAAGAAATAACTAAGGTCAGAGCAGAGCTAAAGGAGACAGAGACACACACAAAAAAACCCTTCAAAAAAATCAGTGAATCCAAGAGCTGGTTTTTTGAAAAGATGAACAAAATAGATAGATGCTAGCCAGACCAATAAGGAAGAAAAGAGAGAAGAATCAAATAGACACAATAAAAAATGATAAAGGGGAGATCACCACTGATCCCACAGAAATACAAACTGCCATCAGAGAATACTATAAACACCTCTACACAAATAAACTAGAAAATCTAGAAGAAATGGATAAATTCCTGAACACATACACTCTCCCAAGACTAAAGCAGGAAGAAGTTGAATCCCTGAAAAGGCCAATAACAAGTTCTGAAATTGAGTTAGTAATTAATAGCCTACCAACCAAAAAAAGCCCAGCACCAGATGGATTCATAGCTGAATTCTACCAGAGGTACAAAGAGGAGCTGGTACTATTCCTTCTGAAACTATACCAAACAACAGAAAAAGAGGGACTCCTCCCTAACTCATTTCATGAGGCCAGCATCACCCTGATACCAAAACGTGGCAGACGCAACAAAAAAAGAAAATTTCAGGCCGATATCCCTGATGAACATTGATGCAAAAATCCTCAGCAAAATACTGGCAAACCAAATCCAGCAGCACATCAAAAAGCTTATCCACCACCATCAAGTCTCGTTCATCCCTGGGATGCAAGGCTGGTTCAACTTACAGAAATCAATAAGCGTAATCCATCACATAAATGGAACCAATGACAAAAACCACATGATTATCCAACAGATGCAGAAAAGGCCTTCAATAAAATTCAACACCCTTTCATGCTAAAAACTCTCAATAAACTAGGTATTGATGGAACATATCTCAAAATAATAAGAGCTATTTATGACAAACCCACAGCCAGTATCATACTGAATAGGCAAAAGCTGGAAGCATTCCCTTTGAAAACCAGCACAAGACAAGGATGCCCTCTCTCACCACTCCTATTCAACATAGTATTGGAAGTTCTGGCCAGGACAACCAGGCAGGAGAAGGAAATAAAGGTATTCAAATAGGAAGAGAGGAACTCAAATTGTCTCTGCAGATGACATGATTGTATATTTAGAAAACCCCACTGTCTCAGCCCAAAATCTCCTTAAGCTGATAAGCAACTTCAGCAAAGTCTCAGGATAGAAAATCAAAGTGCAAAAATCACAAGCATTCCTATACACCAATAACAGACACAGAGCCAAATCATGAGTGAACTCCCATTCACAATTGCTACAAAGAGAGTAAAATACCTAGGAATACCACTTACAAGGGATGTGAACGACCTCTTCAAGGAGAACTAGAAACCACTGCTCGAGGAAATAAGAGAGGACACAAACAAATGGAAAAACATTCCATGCTCATGGATAGGAAGAATCAATATCGTGAAAATGGCCATACTGCCCAAAGTAGTTTATAGATTCAATGCTATCCCCATCAAGCTACCATTGACTGTCTTCGCAGAATTGGAAAAAACGACTTTAAATTTCATATGGAACCAAAAATAGAGCCCGTATAGCCATGACAATCCTAAGCAAAGGAACAAAGCTGGAGGCATCACACTACCTGACTTCAAACTATACTATGTGGAAAAACCACAGGGCACTTGTATCCAAACCGATATTTAGACCAATGGAACAGAACAGAGACCTCAGAAATAATGTCACTTATCTACAACCACCTGATCTTTGACAAACCTGACAAAAACAAGCAATGGGGAAGGATTCGTATTTAATAAATGGTGTTGGGAAAACTAGCTAGCCATATGCAGAAAACAGAAACTGGACCCCTTCCTTACACCTTATACAAAAATTAATTCAAGATGGATTAAAGACTTAAATGTAAGACCTAAAGCCCTAAAAACCCTAGAAGAAAACCTAGGCAGTACCATTCAGGACATAGGCATAGGCAAAGGCTTCATGACTAAAACACCAAAAGCAATGGCAACAAAAGCCAAAATTGACAAATGGGAGCTAATTAAACTAAAGAGCTTCTGCACAGCAAAAGAAACTATCAACAGAATGAGCAAGCAACCTACAGAATGGGAGAAAATTTTTGCAATCTATACATCTGACAAAGGACTAATGTCCAGAATCTACAAGGAACTTCAACAAATTTACAAGAAAAAAACAACCCCAGCAAAAAGTGGGTAAAGGATATGAACAGAAATTTCTCAAAAGAAGACATTTATGTGGCCAAGAAACATGAAAAAAAGCTCATCATCACTGGTCATTAAAGAAATGCAAATCAAAACCACGAGATACCATCTCATGCCAGTGACAATGGCAATCATTAAAAAGTCAGGAAACAACAGATGCTGGAGGGGATGTGTAGAAATAAAAACACTTACACTGTTGGTGGGAGTGTAAATTAGTTCAACCATTGTGAAAGACAGTGTAGCAATTCCTCAAGGATCTAGAACCAGAAATACCATTTGACCCAGCAACCCCGTTACTGGGTATATACCTGAAGAATTCTAAATCATTCTACTATAAAGATACTATACTATAAAGATACGTTCTACTATAAAGATTTAAACATACTACTACGTATATTTATTTCAGCACTATTCACAATAGCAAAGACTTGGAACCAACCCAAATGCCTATCAATGATAGACTGGATAAAGAAAATGTGGCACATATACACCATGGAATAGTATGAAGCCATAAAAGAGGACACGTTCATGTCCTTTGCAGGGACATGGATGAAGCTGGAAACCATCACTCTCAGCAAACTAACACAGGAAAAGAAAACCAAACACTGCGTGTTCTCACTTATAAGTGGGAGTTGAACAATGAGAACACATGGACACAGGAAGGGGAACATCACACACTGGGGCCTGTTGAGGGATGGGGTACTAGGGGAGAGATAGCATTAGGAGAAATACCTAATGTAGATGACGTGTTGATGGGTGCAGCAAACCACCATGGCATGTGTATACCTATGTAACAAGCCTGCATGTTCTGCACATGTATTCCAGAACTTAAAGTATACCAAAAAAATCAAACAAAAAAAATTAAGATTGATGATTTGGGGGTTGAGACAGCAACCAAACAATTTTTTTCTTCCTGATTGTACCCTAAATAACATTAGAAATTGTATAAAAAATAAATTCTTTCAATTAAAAAAAATCTCAGAGACTTAGTGTCAAAACGAAGCACACAACAAAATTTAGCAGTTCTTCATGGGAAAAAAGAAAAATGTGATTTTCAATAATGTCACACTGAACATGTAATAACATTCTTAGTAAGTGATAATTTTATTGAGAGCAGTTTAAGTAGAATGACTGTGCCAAAGTCAGACTGCAATATGATAAGAAATGAATGAGTCTAAAAATATTCAGGATCAAGTAGAGACTACTCCTTCAAAACTCTCAAGATTCAGATTGAACCAACACTTCTTTAAAAGTACGTGCTTCAAAAGTACATACTGTTCTAAGTAGTAAAGAATTTTTTTTAAGGATGGGGTAAACCTGGACATTCATTTCATGTGTATTTCTTCCAAGTAGCTACTATGCGTTCTGCATGTTTGCTGTCAGGTTTCACTTAAGATCTAGAAGAGAGAGGAAACTGTTAGCTCAAATACCCAGAAAAAGAAAAACAACACCTCGCTTAGTATTTTGTTTGTTTTTGTTTTCATTAAAATGTATTATTTATGTTAATATGTAATGGTTTTACTATTGTTATTTATGTATTTATTTTGAGACAAGGTCTGGCTCTATTGTCCAGGCTGGAGTGCAGTGGTGCCATCTCAGCTCACTGCAACCTCCACCTCCCTGGCTCAAGTGATCCGCCCACCTCAGCCTCCCAAGTAGCTGAGCAGCTGGGATTATATGCAGCTAAATTTTTTTGAATTTTTTGGTGGAGACAGGGTTTCACCATGCTGCCCAGGCTGGTCTCAAACTTGTGACATCAAGTGATCCACTCACCTTAGGCTCTGAAAGTTCTGGGATTACAGGCGTGAGCCACTGAACCCGTTCTATTATTATTTTTAAATGAATTCATTAACACATACTTTTTAAATTTCTCAGTTTTAAGTTCTCCTATGGTAAATACCAACATATCTACGTACGCAAAAGTTCTTTGGGGTGCTTAGTAATTTTTGAGAATGTGAAGGGATCAACACATTGGTAGCAGTGTTGATAAGCATAATCATATGATTTATCTCTAGTAAAGCTCAACAGAAACGAAGAAAATAAATTATTGGCTTGATTCAAGATAGAATATTGATATGATGTCTAGAATATTCAGTAATTGATTCATGTTCTAAAGATTTACTGAACCCTGACTGAGGGTCAGACACTCATAATAAGTCTAAAAATACAAAAGGAAGACAGTCTACCTAGAAAGTGTTCCAAGTACAGAGAAGGGAAAGAAAACAGAACTTAGCTCAACGGATATTTATTTGAGCACTTGGCAGAATCAGGTCATAAAAACGAATACTGAATGCTAAAATGCTAACTTTTCTCATGGAATTTATGTTTGATAATGCAATCCAATGCACTATTTTTTTTAACCAAAGTAAACTATGAATCAACATATTAAATTCTATTCTTAATGAGTACAATTGTTCTTTTCTTTTGTCTTTTTCTTATTTATTTATTTATTTATTTATTTATTTATTTATGTATTTATTTATTTTTGAGACAGAGTCTCGCTCCATCACCCAGGCTGGAGTGCAGTGATGCAATCTTGGCTCACTGCCATCTCCACTTCCCAGGTTCAAGTGATTCTCCCCTCTCAGCCTCTCAAGTAGCTGGGACCACAGGCACCTGCCACCACACCCAGCTAATTTTTGTATTTTTAGTAGAGACGAGGTTTCACCATGTTGGCCAGGCTGATCTTGAACTCCTGACTTCAGGTGATCTATCCACCTTGGCCTCCCAAAATGCTGGGATTACAGATGTAAGCCATTACACCTGGCCTAGTACAATTATTCAATAACCTTCAAAGCAATTAGATAAGCAGAACAATTGCCTCACCGAGGCTTTGAGAAATACAAATCTGTTTTCTCTTTTAAAAAATATTTAAACATTCTTTGATATTCAATCAATGTCCTGTTGTAATTAACATGTCCTATTATAACTAATGGCTCTTATCTTTTAGAGTAGCTTTCTGGTTGTTTCCGCTTCTCTATCCCATAATCTACAATGATTACCTAAAGCCATGCTCTGAAACTTTCAAGTCTAAATAATTGAAAAAATAGATGACTGATGCTTATGCTCAAATTTCAGTCTTTATTATGTGATTGATGCTCATTCTCAAATTAGGTAGCTCTCACTAATCAAAGAAATAGGTGGAAGCCCCTTCTCTGTTCTCATCCTAAATCTGAAATTTATAGAACATGGATGCTTCCCTGTTCTGTGTCCACTTGGTTAGTCAAGAAAACTTTGGAACTGACATCTTTCTGTCGAGAAAAATCTTGATTCCCAATTGGGGGAGTAGAGGATGAAGAGAAGAGAGATACATTGATATACATGTACTTCCCATGACATAGTAGGATCCTCTCACATTATCACGTCTCATGCCCCACAGATATCTTAAAATATTGCCCTAATTTCTTAGATGGGGAAACATTTTTTGTCTGAAATATAACAAAATATTAAACAAATGTATGTGAAAGTGATAATACTTAAATCGTAGAATAACAATACAAATCAATATAGAAATACTAAGAGCTTTTATACTGTGAGTGTTTTCTCAGAGAGAGTTCTGCTAAATCAGGTGTACGGCCCTCATTAAGCTATTTTTTTCATTCTCCTGTCTTCTCACAAATTTCCTAAATAGAATAAGTTATTCATTACAGTGGATTTAATAATTTCCTCCCAAAATACACATCAACCTGGAGCCGCAGAATGTGGCCTTATTTGAAATAAGGATTTTTGCAGTTGTAATTAAGGTAAGTATCTCAAGATGAAATTATCCTGAATTAGGATGGGCCCTAAATCCAATGATTTGGATGGATTTAGGATGGGCCCTAAATCAAATGACAAATGTCTGTCTTCACAACAGAAAATAAGAAGACACACAGAGACAACTGGGAGAAAGCCATGTGAAGATGGAGACAGAGAACAAAGGTCTATTGCCACAAGCCAGGGAAGACCAAGAGCCACCAGAATATGGAAGAGACAAGGAAGGATCCTCCCCTAGAGACTTCGAAGGGATTGTGGCCCTGCTGACACCTTGACTTCAGACTTCTAGCCTCAAAAATGTTAGAAAACAAACTACTGTCATTTTAAACCACCCAATTTGTAGTAGTTTCTTATGGCAGTCATTGTAAACTAATACACTCATTAAGTTGGTTGCTTTTGAAAACTGAGGGAAAAAATGTTTTTCTTCTTGCTTTTGCTTTCCTGTGCGTAAATATCAAAAACTAATTCATATAACACTATAAAACATAATTTGGACAGATTGAAGAATTTATAATATTGAACCCCCGAAACAAGTTCAAATTTTAGCTATTGTAAACATAGAAAAAGTAATATACAATACTAATTGGCTCTTTTTTACAGAATTTTCAAATATCTGCAGCCATGAATTTCAATAAAAACATTATTAAATTATTTAGATGAAATCTAGAAGTATATAATCCCATTTGTTCATTTACAACTGAATTTTGATTTAATGCCCCTTCTGTGATCTACTGCATCTGCTCTTCCCGTTAACAATAACAACAAATTTCCATAATGTGTTGGAGAATCCAAGTAAAGGAAAATAGTGGTATGATGCTACTTTTTATGTTCTTACTTTAAAGATCTTATATTTTTGAGACATACACTTCTTTGAAGAGCTGATGAGAGCTTTTTCCAGTCCCAAAAAATCTACATACAAATTTTTTACATAGAAAAATTTACATGCTCTGTTACAGAAATCACAAGCTCCTTGAAATCTATCTACAGCTTCTCTAATAGTCCCCAAACTCCCAGGTTAAAAATATCTACATTCAGGCAACTGTAGAGAGTTGATAGATGTTGCATGCATTTTGGTGTCATGTATACTATTCACATAAACTGCTATTGTTTTTTCTTTAGACTTCGAAATTCTTTACTCAAAACAAGATTTCCATTGATATTAACAATGGTGCTTACTCTGGTAGCACATATACCATAAAGGGAATATTAATAATATATTCTAAGTGTCACTGAAAAAATTTCTTTACATTATGAAGTTTTAAAATATTATATTCATGGGTGTTAATTTATTATCCCTTTGGGAAACATTTTTCTAAAGGAGATTTTATAGCGGAAGCATGGGAGAATGGGATTCAATACAGAGAAATCTGATTCACAACAAACTGTCATGAAAAGAGGACCTCCAAAAGTTTTAGGTATACCTAGTGGGGGAAAATGTTCCCAAAGAACTTGAATAAATACCTCATCTGTCATTAGGGTTGCAATTGATCTGCCAATCTCATGGTACTGTTGACCCTTTCCCAGGGGTCCCAGAAGAATGAACAAAAATCTGTAATTAAGAAGAAAAAAAATGTTTTAAGGTAGAAATATAAAAATAATTTTAGTAATACAGAATCACTCATCTCAAAGGAATTACTGAAAATGGAGATTGTGATGGCAAATACTTCCATAGTTTTTCATAGTTCATTATTATTTTGAAAAATTTTACCATGATTGACCCTTATGCTTAAGATCCTCAAGCAATGGGAATGCATGGTTTTCCGTGTTTTTTTTTTTTAATCACAGTGTTTCTCCGTTTAGTTATCTGTACAGCATGTGCAGTTGTTATTGGGAATTTTAAGGATTCTATGATCCTTAGAGAAGGGAAGTGGGAAAAGTAAAATCTGATTAGACCTTTCTAAATTGGAAGGAAGAAAACTCACTTGTATGCAAAATGGCAAACAGTTCAAAGGGGACAAAGGTAACACAGTAGCAAAACAGAGAAAATATAGAGTCAAAAAACAGTAGGTGTATGTGCAATTTTCATTATAAAAAATTATTGTCAGGAATCAAAGATCAGCCAGGTAGAAGAAAATGGGGAGTTAATGATCTATTATTTATAATGCTGAGGAATAAAAATAGCATCTGCACTATAATATTCCATCTATATTAGGTCGAACATTTGGCAAATTCATCATCACAAGTGGTGCTTTTAAAGAAATCAATAGATACTCTAACTTTAGCAGACTGGTAATTGCCCTGTCTCTGAGAAGGTCAATCCTTCTGGGAAATTTTGAAAATTAAAGAATGCCCTATATTCTGCCATATCATTCTATGGTGTTAATTTGTTAAATGGTTTATGCTATTAAGTATGAAGACTAATGGCTTCACAAGGTGTACTAAAATAGTTACTATAATTCTACTCCTCATTTAGTTGTAATCTTTAGAGATTGTACATGTTTTTACATGAGGCAAATATTACACAATTGTAGAGGATGTGACAATATTTTTTGTGTGTGTCAGTGACAACTGAACCCAAGCCAATTTCTACTATGTAGAAATGTCCAGTATATATTAAAAACAGGAATGGTTTAATTCGGTGGCAGGTGCTTTATCAACTATAATAGCTTTTTAAGAAACTCCCTAACCTATGTACATCTTGCTATTTTTCAGGTTTCCATTCCATGGGCTATTTTTAAAGATCTAAAAGATTATTTTCTGACATTTCTACTATGTGTTGCCATCGTATTAATAGGATGCCCTTTTGTCTTCCCAAAAAAAGGATAATAAGAAACCCTGAATGGCTTTCTTTATTTTGTTTGTCCAACTAATCTTCTTCCATTTTTCACCTTTCCTAACTAAATAGTCTTGTCTTTAAATCTTTTCTCATACAGTTGCTCTACAGTGGCCCTAATTTTTTTCTCCGTTGTTCTCTACACATATTTTGCTATCTCAGTATGAAATAAGGTCACTTAAACCTGACAGTTTTCACAGTAAGGGTATATAACCCCATCGCGGCTTTTTTCTACTCATGGGAATTTTTCTTTTCCTTCTTTTGAAATACAAGCACTATCATTGTCATAAATAGCCATCATTTGCTCATAGTTCACCAGACACCTTCCTAAGTGGTGGAACACAAATGCACTGCTTGGAGGACTGAAAAGAAATTTTAAACTGCTATAATAGTAACTCTACCATTAGCAAGTTTAACATCTTAGATATAAATCCCAGACTCCCAGAAACCTTGAATAGGTTACAGGTTGTCCATAGAAAACATATAGCCTGAATCACACAGTCAGATGCCACTTTAATGTGCTCAGTTCATCCTTTCCCTTTGTACATAAAAGTTGATGTGTATCAGTAATCTCAGTAACTCTCAAACAGGATAAACATAGACTTCTTTCTATAATCTGAACAGTAACTAGATTCCTCCCCCAAACCATAGTCAGACATAGGTACTTAACCACTGAATCCCGTTCCAGTCAGCTGAGCTCTTACAAAATGAGGCCTCTCCTGGCTGTGCTGTTCCACAGTTGTAGAATATTTTATCCATAATCAAAGCATGGAGTTATGTAATCTGCTATATTTTGAGTTAAGGCCAAAGATTCATAGACGACATATATTCTACAGTTGATACAGTACCTGAACTTTTCCTCAAGTAACTTGGCTAAGGTATTCACTGTTTGGAAGAGGAGGCGCACTAACAGCTTTTGAGATAGCTGTAGCATCAAACAAAGGGCACCAGCCATATGGGAACGGGGCCCTAAATATACATGTTTTGCTGTGAGAATAGGACTAGAGTAAAAGGCTATCTGCATTTTGGAATCACACTGATGGTAGAAGTATGGAAGAAAACAAGGTTCCTGGGTAAATTGCTTGGAAATTAATGTGCTAAAGTCAATATTCTGTGTTTCCTTTCTTTTTTTTCTTTTTTTCTTTTTTTTACAGTTTAGTAATGGATAGCCTTATTCTAAAAAATGAGAAACAGCATAATTCAGTTTGTATTATCCCTAAGTTGTTATTTTATTGTTAAATGAGAAACAAGTTCTGATCATCAAATTAAATTTGTACTTTTAACTCAGATCCAACCACACTGCGATAATACTTCTACCAGTGTTTCTACAGACCCTGTGTGTCGGAAGCCCACTGTGCCTAGGATTGAAACATATATTTGACGCTATCCTAACGATGGCACTTGCATGCATTTTGAAGGCCTTCTTATTCAAGTGCAAGCAAACCTTAGTAACTTTGCTGTTTTCGAGTTTGACCGCACTCATGCACAGGATCCTTTCTTTCTTTAGCAGACAATTTAATGCAATCTTTGAGAAAAAGCTAACATGTTACCACTTCTTTTACCAAAAATGTAAAAAAAAAAAAAAAAAAAAAAAAAGGATTCATATGGCTTCAGGGTACCTTGAGATGAGGAATGTGCCTAAAATGAAGCAGAAGTTTGAGAGAAGGGAGGAAAGAAGAGAATAATTTTTAAAGCACTTTTCCCCTCCTCCACAAACAAAAATTAATAGTAGTTTTGTGGATTTCACATTAGTTTCTAGTCAAAACTCTAACAGAAAATTACATTGAATCCTCATTTTCTTTCCATGAAAAGATGGTTTAAGAAAAATACAAAAGACGCTTTTATACTTTTTACCTGGTTGGGATTGGGACTTCAGCCAGTCCTTGAAGCAATACAGCTGGAGACAACCTGACAAACGCAACTACTGTTCGATCCAAGAACTCCAGTTCTCCCACTAAGATGTTCGATGCTTCAGCACCTGGAGGAATCTTTTTCATAAAATGCAGATCAACCTGCAAGCATCACCAGGTAAATATGATAAATCAAAATTGGAAAAATCTGGTAAATCATATTCTTGCACAGTGCTTCACATATAGTAATCCATGAATAAATATAGTTTAAATAAATACACACAGTTAAACATCTCATTTGCCCTTTTTCTATAATAACCTTTTTTCTTTACTTGTGGATTATTTTAACTTGTCATCAATAAGCTGAGTACACTGGTACTTCTACTTATTATTTTTAAAAGAAGTTTCTCCAGCCTCAACAATCTTGAAATTTTAGACAGGGAAAAGTAAGCGAGTTCAGTTAAATAACTATTATTTAACCATAATTTAATTAGCATTTGCCAACAGATTTAATATTTTATACTACATTACCTAATTTTTGTACATAATACATTTTAATTGATACTCAAATATGCTTATGTCAAAAGAAATATAATCATGTTTCTCTTTACAGTATAAATTATGACTTTAACCTTCTTCTCTTTTCTAGTTGTTCTATATTCTTCACATTATATACTTGGCCTGGTAATTCTTCAATATTGGTTTTTCATCTGAGAATTTAGATATGACACAGTAGAAAAAAATAAGAATAAAATATTAACATTTAGAGTTACTGAAGAGCTATAGTTGAATTTCTGACATGAGATGTTTGTGATTGAAATGAATGTACACAAAGCAAAAGTGATCATTAACAAGAAGAAATGCTAAGAATAAAGGGTGAAGTCTAAAAAATGAATGCAAAATATCCTTAACAATAAATATCAATTTTTATGCATAGGGCCTCAGTGAAAGACAAGCAGTGACTTTAATGTAAATTGTACAAGATCTATGTCTTGTTTCTAATTCACTTGAGTAGCTTTTTATGAAACTCTGTTTTTAGGGGAATAAGAATTTATCTGCTCTAGTAATTGATCTTATGCTCTGATGTTAATGAAATGAGGGCCAAAGATCAAAGTGGGAATAGCCGAGAGAGGAACGAGCTCTGGCAAATATGAGTGAGGCTGAGAAGATTTTTTTTAGCCTAGATAGTTCTTTTGCAGGTTTAATGATTTGAGAATATTTTTCTCAAAAATTTAAAATGAAAAAATCCATAGTAATACTTTAGTGACTACATTAAATATGTTGCTTTCTGAAATCAAGATGATAGTACAGCTATTTGGAAGTTTTGTAACTAATTAATCTTTCCAAAGAATAAGGATACCACAAAATATATAACCTAGTATAGGAAGCATATATTCTTTCACAAGGATTAAATATAAAAATATCCTACAGTACTCCATCAAAAATATTAAATAGAATCATTATTTTATTTTAAAGGAAAGGAAGAATGATTTAACAAAGCAAAACTGCCTATAAAAATATCTAACAAATATTATACATCCAAAATTTTTAAGCTACAAATGTACTCCAAATATAAATTTGTAAATTCATAATTAATGTACACTGGATTATATAGCAAATATTTTGCTTTTGTGGAATCTGATCTTTTAGTTTATAGATAGCAAAAGTATTTATTTACTATAATAAGTAAGGTTAAATTTCATGGGATTTGTTGTGGTATTTTTGTAGGTATTTATCTAGTTAGGAGAAATGTACACATTTAAGATGCTTTAAATTAGTAATGCTTTACATTTTCATTGTAATGCCAAAATTCCCAAGGAGGGAATAGAAGATTTCCCATATACTATTAGCTCTGTGAGGAAAACATAATAAATTTCATAATCCTTTCTGTTACTAAAAGAATAAACGGTTAAGTTTTCTCTCTCAATGGAAAGAACAATGATACAATATAAATATACTGAACAAAATTTAAAATGAGAAAACATCTTTTTTTAAAATCCATAATTGATATGAATTATATTGATAATACCTGAAATTTAAATTCCACCTTGAAAATTCTATAAACTCATTTATTGCTTGACAAATGCCATTGTCTTAACTACGAAAGTCTGTGCCTCGGGCAAGTGGTGATTATAGAAATAACTGTTTAAAGATGAAATTTAATTAAATCAAGAAGTACATAGTATGTTAAAATAGTTAAATTTTGTAAAAGAAAATATATGGTCATTACATATGATCTTTAAATTTACAAAATATCTAATATATCATTGATACCTGTTATTTAGAAAAAACATTAAAATATACAGAATTTAAATTCAGGATAAGCAAATTCATCTTTTGACTTCAAATGGAGTAAGTTATAGTACTATAGCACATATCTAGGGTAGCCATTGTATTATACTCATTACATTACATTATTCTTGGAGTAATCATATACTTTGGGAAGTAATCGATTATATATTATCTAATTATATTATTCTATATTATGTATAGTTACATATTATATTATTCATGGGGCAACCCTATATTTTGTGTTTGTGTACTATATACTTCATGAAGAAACTTATTTGACAAACCAACTATCTTGTTTGGTTTGGTTAAGTTTTTGAGACAGGGTCTCCTTGTGTCATCCAGAGTGGAGTGCAGTGGTGCGATCCCAGCCGACTGCAGCCTCGAACTTCCTGGCTCAAGACATCCTGATCCTTCCAGTTCAGCCTTCTGAGTAGCTGGGACTACCGGTGCGCCACCATGCCTGGCTGATTTTTTCTAGATTTTGTAGAGATGAGGTCTTACCATGTTGCCTAGGTTGATCTCGAACTCCTAAGCTCAAGTGATCCTCCTGACTTGGCCTCTCAAAATGCTGGGATTACAGGTGTCAGCCACCATGCCCTTGGCCCCCTAAGCAACTTTTAATATAATAAAACATTATGTTTAAAGACCTGAATGTGACCTCTTATAAAATTATAAATATGTAAAGCAGCTCTAGAGAATCTAGGTTGAACTACATCCCTAAGAAAACTGTCAAGTGAACACAAACACTTGGAATGGACAAGAAGGAAATCCTGGGAGTTTCTGGTCCTCTGAATAGGATCTTGAAGAAATCGAGCTATACTCTTCTGGGTCTGTATTTACACTCATGCTTCTGGGCTGTCCAGACCTCACCTTTATGCTGGTAGTGGAAAGATTTCTTTCTGGGCCTTTGATACTTAATCTGTGGATGAGAAACAGTTAACATTTCTAGGGAACAAGGAATGAGATTAGATAGAAGACCAAGGTGAAATTGGAAGTGTCTGGGCAAACTACACGCTAAGAGTTAAAGGAAAAACAGATGGAAATTTAAGGAGAAAGTTTAAGCCTTCAGCCCATTATAGAAAGTACAAGAAACTTCATAGGGATTCTCTGGGAAGAAATGGTGTCTTGATACTAACTCGCCAGTGATCTTGAGCAGCTCTCTTAATCACTCTATAATTCAGCTTTCTTGCTGACTAAATAAGGAGATGTCTAAGGTTTCCTACAGTTCTAGGATTAAATAATACAACTCTCTCTAATATGTTTCATACACTAAAGCTAGATGCAGACGGAAGTTCTTTCTATGTAGAAAATTATGTGAAGCCATCTCTGGGTCATTTGAAGTAAAAGAAAACACCACCAACATAAAATACCTACGTTCCACTGTCAGCTTGAAAAACAAAAACAAATATTGCTTTGACACATCTGCCTTTTAAAAGTATTATGGGAAGCTAAAACCTGATAATTCCAGTTATTTTCCTAATCATTCCTTAAGTAAGTTTGATAGTCTATCCACTGGAAGGGTTACAAATATGTAGGTTGAATGTAGATGGAATAAATATGATCAAATCACATAAGATGAATAAAGACCTTTTTTTTTCTTAACACCTCAAAATGTTTGGAATCTGCATATTAAGATTCTGGGGTTTTGGAATCTGTATATTAAGACTTAAAATATTAAAACAGAGAACTAACCTGGAGACTAGGTGAATTCTGATAAATTCACTACTAAACTAAAATCATAAGGCTAAAAATATCAACTCATGCACCTGCAAAATCTGGCACTAAAATTTGTTTCCATAGTGATAGATCACAATTGCTCTTTTCAAACTCTACTTTTCTGCCCTCTCAGACTTTAAAGTAAAAAATCTTACTTAGTCTTTTTTAAATTCCAAAACTGGGCTTACATTATTTTGAATCTTGAAGGATTCATTCAACAAATATATACCAAATACTATTCAAGGCACTAAAGACCCAGTGGAGACCAAAACATTCAATTATGGTCTGGTGTTCTATTTCTGACACTATTATTTCTACTACTACTAATAACCACACTAATAAGTGTAACCACCTTTTATTAAATACCTGCTACAAGTCAAGCACTGTTCCAGCACCTCTCTCTATATTATCTCATTAAATCTTCACAACGAAATTGTAAATAGTTTTCTTACTTTGCAAATGAGAAGGCTGAACTTTAGAGAACTTCTCCAAGATCAGCTAGTTTATAATGCCAGAGTTGGGATTCAAGATCTCATGCTGTTTCTCAAAAGCCACATTCTTTCCAGTGTGCCATGCTATGAACAAGAGACTTTCCAGTGTGCCATGCTATGAACAAGAGCTGACACTAAGTAGAGGGCTTTAGAAATTTAACTTGCCTATTAAAAGATGAAACGGGCCAGTGATGGCAAATGTGAAGAGAAAGAAAAGAATTAAAAGAAAGGAAATCGAATTTTGACTCTTCCATAGTTTTAACTGTTTGGGGGGGGCACCAGAAGATGAGACTACTGCCTACAACTGGCAATCTTCATTTTCTTTCATATGTGATGAAGTATTCTTGAAGGCTGCAAAGGCAGGTCACACAACCAAAAGCTACATGATATGGAGATATACAATCAGTGTATAAAGGTTATATTATTTGTAAAAAGTTAAATCACAATTTATTTGAAAGGAGGAGCTATGTGCTTTATAATGATTGTTTCTGAGGATGTTAAATATGCCTTCTTTATGCTGTTAATGCATTTATACATAAATATGCAGCTCATTACATTATTGCTTTTAAGATCATTTCAAATTAAGAATATCAGAAATTAAATGTATGGCAGTTTGTGACAACTTTTTCCAACTTGCAGATGAATGAAGATGCAATGCTTTAAAAAGATAGTTCTTAGAGTGGCAGATGGAATACATTTGAACTGGCTTAATGTTTGAATCACATGCCTCCATACAGTGAAATGAGCTTGGAACCACTGTAGAAATAGAGCCCGAGTATGCCCTCACCTCTCTCTCTTGCTGGTGTGGAGGTCCTTTTTCATGCCTTTGTTTCATCCCACATGGACTAGTATGCCCCTTTTGTTGGCCTCCCAGTCCCTGCACGCATAATTAACAGACTTAAGCTGGTACACCATTCTCCCACGGAGACTCCGCCAGGCACCAGAGGGAGAGCATGCATGTAACTAGATCTAGATTATTTAGGCATTGTCAGAGGGATTCTGAAACAGGTCCAAGGAGCTGATCACTATTAATCTTTTCAGAACCTTGATTCAGGCTACTTCCTCTACTGCTTCCATCCATTCCCACCTCCTCCCACTACTATAATTATTGCCAGTGCTAAGGGCTTTATTAAAATATTACTCTGAGTTACTTCTCTTTCAGCCACTCAGATAAAGAGAATTGTTAACCTGCCGTATTTTCACCAAGTATTGAAACTCCTTCTCTTTTGCATTGTCTTTTTTTTTTTTTTTTGAGATGTGGTCTCACTCTGTCACCCATGCTGGAGTGCAGTGACACGACCTCAGCTCACTGCAATCTCTGCCTCCTAGGCTCAAGCAATCCTCCCACCTCAGCCTCCCAAGTGGCTGGAACCACAGGCACGCGCCACCACACCCGGCTAGAAACTCCTCTTTTCCACTCAATTGTTACTTTGCCATAGCTTGCAATGGTACATATACAATGTCAGGAATTTGCTAATCAAAATCACATTGTCACTGACTCATTTTCTAAGAATACATTCAAGTTAATGATTTCACTTTAGTTGTCTCCAATTAGATGTATCCCTCAACACAGTCAGTTCTTAATATGTTTTTATTTAAAACTCTGCTCAGTTTTACTATGTCCTTCTAGGATTTCCTTACAGTAATGACTTTTCCTTAATTACATTAACAATTCAGTTTTATATTATGATTTGCTTTCCCACAAATAGAAGAAAAGTGATTTTGAACACAAACTAGCCAAAGTTTTTAAACAATAGATTAAACTTGGCTGGGTGGCGTGGCTCACGCCTGTAATCCCAGCACTTTGAGAGGCTGAGGCGGACGGATCACCTGAGGTCAGGAGTTCGAGACCAGCCTGTCCAAGATGGTGAAACCCCATCTCTACTAAAAATACAAAAATTAGTCAGACATAGTGGTGCACGCCTGTAATCCCAGCTACTCGGGAAGCTGAGGCTTGAGAATTGCTTGAACCCAGGAGGCGGAGGTTGCAGTGAGCCAAGATTGCACCACTGCATTCCAGCCTGGGTGACAGAGCGAGACTCTGCCTCAAACAAACAAACAAACAAACAAAGAACAACAAACACAAACAAACAAAAATAGATTAAACTTCTGTTAAATTCCCTGTGAAGCCCAGTTATTCTTTTTATTGGAAGAGATAACATTATACCAAGTGGCTGAAACATGAATACTATGCATAAAACTCACAGGTTCAGTTTTTTTTTTTTTTGAATAGGCAAAATGTTACATGTGGACTTAATGCTAACATTATCTGTAACAATATCAAGCTTTGACAAGAAACAAAAAAAGCGCATGCAAAATATTGTGTCAACACCTCTTAAAATGGGTAGTAATTTCTAGTAGTAATTTAGCAACTTACTTAGATGAGAGGGAGAAAAGCTCACCTTGCTAAAGTCAACAGTGCTGTTTTCTCTGCTAACATCATTTTTATTTTCAACACAGGTTGGAGCAGACTGAGGAGAAACAACCTGACCTGCTAAAAGAGATTGTTGTGACAGAATACAAACAATTACTTACATAGTTGTAGACATACTGAGTGAAATAGGCACTTCAATTAAACTAGACTAACAGGTTTCTTAATAAATTTATGATGTAAGAATGAAGGGTCAATATAAATAAATCTATATTAATACAAACATTCTTATTATCAGTTACAGGTAGAAATGGGAGAATTCAGTAAAAAATAAACCTATTTTCAGATAAAAACTCTAAAAGATTATTTTCAATAAGGATTATCTACAAAATATGTAAATGTTACCAGGATTTTGAAGCATCATTGATTTCTAGATTCCAACTAAAACTAATGGCGTATATAAAAAGACAAGATAGACATCTGTTAAGATGTAAGCTCGGCCTGAAGAATTTAAAATGTAAAGCATTAAAAAGGACGGATATTTATCTGAAAATTACACAGTATATTTTTAGGTTCTATTGCATCTAAAAAGCCAAACCAATGAAAAAAATTTCTTTGGCCATAACTCTTACAGTTTTCTATATAAGGGGTTTCAGTTAGAAATACCTTTATTTCACACAGAGGATATGATTTTATGCCTCTGACTATTCTATTATATAAGCATACTGGTACTAGTCTGTGATGTGAGAAAAGATAAAAACTTGAATTGTATTAGTTTTGCATTAACACTAAATTAAAACAAAATTATCTTGTAGTTCTTTTCCCTATTATAGGGAAGATGATGAGAATTAAGTGGATAGTAGCTCTGGGATGTGGCAATGGCTAGAAAAGGTTAAATTCCATCATTCACTAAATATGAAACATTGTTTGCAGTAAGTCATATGAAATTTGTTCATAGTTAGCAATGCAATGAAAATTAAACATCTCCCCATCTTTTTTTTTCTGTGAAATGAATAATGACAACTCAACTCTGAAGCCTTGCTCATATTTATGATAATAACTCAATGACTCAAAATACTGCTTTTATTCACGTCAGTTGTAGATGTTAAGAAATACTCTATCTGTCTGGCTCTTCTCTCTACCTACCTAAATCCCAATTTTATTCTAAATTCACCTTTAGTGTCATCTCTAATCACTTCAGTCTGTGACTGAAATTCTCTAAACTCCCAGTGTAAATGAAAAAACCCCCACAAAAACGCTTTCCCTTAAATTCTCTCCTGAAAACCCACTTATTCTTTGTTACCTAGAAATTACCAACTGTGGTTAAAAATACTAATTATTTACTTTCAAATATTACTATAAGTTTGCTTTTTGGACTAGTAAGCCTCTCAAGCAGGGGTCATTTATTAATAGGAATAATTTTATGGTTTAAAGTTGTTATAATGCCAGAAAGTAATAGGCTTAATATTCTTCTAGAACTTAAGGATTTCACTACTTTCATTAAAAAATGTAAAAGAATATATTTGGAGAAGATGAAAATAAAATGACTTTTTAAAATAAGTTCACCTCAAACCATGTTCACAAATTCTGAGTATAGCATATTCTAGGGAAATATATAAACTTCAGATAAATGTCACACAAGCTACATAAATTATTCTCATTCTCCCATTTCTAACCACAATGTGCAGCTATGACTGTGAACTGTTCATTAGCAGCCATTCAATTTACCATTCTCAAAATAATAACTGTAGTTTTAAAAAAATCTTTTACATAATGCATTTGTGCTACCAACAGATGTCTTCAATCACCAGTTTCACATCATTTCTCCATATTTTAATGAGTTAGAACATTAGATATATTTAAAACTAAATTTATTGAATGTTCTGTAAAATCGAGTGGTGAAACTCAAGTCATGGATAAATTAAATAAACACATATCTGCTTTCTTATAATAATTCATTTCGTGCGGTATAAATCTACATGGAAGAACAATTTTAGTTCTATCACCAAACACATACAAAACAAAAGTCAACCCAGTGCAAAGTCATTAACTTTGAAGAGATTAAATTTTGAATTGGATAGAAAATATGCGGAACTTAACATTTGAAGAAATTGAATACCTTATGTTTTCATTTGTATACTTTAAGCAGAGCATTTCATAAATTACCTTCAGCTCAGGTAGTATGTTTAAAATATTAATACTTGTATTTCTCCTTGTAAATAATTACAGTAATTAATAATTAATATTTTATGTAATAATTATAATAAGTAATATATTTTGAGATTGTTGTATGCTATTCTTGTTCTAAAACAAGAACAATTTTAGAAAATATTACTTTATAAGGTTGATAATGAAGAAGGGATTTAGAAACTATTTTTATAAATATTTTAAGTGATGTTGATAATGACCTAGTTGAGAGTTTAACTAGCAGCAGACACATCAGATGACAGTAAACTTCTTGCTAGTCCTAGATTCTAGGTATGTGTATAGAATGTATGCTAATATAAAAAGCCATAAAAACTACTAGCCTATGACATAGACATAAAGACCACAAATTGTATATCATTTATATTTCAGAGCAGTAGTTAAATGATAGGAGTTAATATTCATAATTAAATATATTTAATCACATCAAAAGTCCTGCGAAGTTCAAGTAGCACTTCAAATCTTGTTATTTCTTGTCTATTATTTCTAAAAATGTAAGTTAATTTGTTAAAGTTGAAACAATGTACATTAAATGTGTATATCCTCAAGGCAGTTTTCACCACTTGGTAGTATATAGAACGATGTATAGATACTATTTAAAAGTTAAGCTAACAAGTTTGATTTGGGTTATTTTGAAAAAATAGAAGTCTTTTAAAAAGCTTAACATTTTATTCGCTGTATATATAAAACCAATATTCAAGCATGAATTATAGTATATAGAACTAATTGAAACCTCATAAATTAAAAATGATTTTATAGTTCTATTATCAATTGTAATCATTGTTTAAATATATTTTTCTCTATGCCAGTTATTTAGTTTATGCCAATTATTACCATCTTTCAAAAGAAGATGATGGATTAAATTTCAAAATTAATTTCATTAACTGAAATACTATTACATAAGAAGAATCAATAAATTCAGATTTTGGAAGGGCATCTCTTATTTTCTTGCTGATGTCTAAGGCAATAATGGTTCACAGAATGACAATTTTCAGGTACAGAATTTTACCTTCAGCCAGAAGTAAAAATTTTCCTAATAGAATAACAAAGAATTTGCTAGGATATTTTTCCCTCACGGAAAAAAATTAGTATAAATTTAGGATTTAGCACTCATATATGTGTGGAAGCTTTATGAATGCTAATTGTATACTGCAATTTTTTAAAAGTGCTATACCACAGTACTTACAAACAAACGCTTTTTACCTGTTTCTTTATATTACCTTTGTCCACTGATCACTACCCATATTATTTCCTATAAATGAATGTCATTGCAATGTTCAATTATTTCTGTTTTTATAATACCTAGAAAATTTTGAGGCATGAGGATGACTATGAAAAAAAGACATCGAGTAATCTTATTATATTCACGGTAAGTTATTAAAAAACTGATGAAAAGTAGATATCACTAAAGTTAACTGGTATCTGTGACTATTTAAATGTAAATGGAAACATTTGAGAAACCTAATATCTCCTCTGCTATTTACTAAATACATTTTTATGACCTGTTAAGCTCAAGAGTTCTTCACCTTAAATCAAAATTTCTAATATTTGTTTGACATCTTACCAATTAAGATATATATTATATAGTATTCATATTAGCACCTGTTTGAATTACTTTTCTTTGAGTTACGAATTCATTTTTTTTCTCTGAGTCTTCATGTAGGGATCATATGTGTCAGATAAAAAGTTATTACAGACCATGAATTTTTCTAGGGCAAATTATAATAGATATGGGGCTAGCATAGGAGAAAACTGAGAGTATTTTGAGTAAATACTAACTAGAAAAATGAAGCTGTTTTTCTGCTTGTTACACCATAAATTTTTCACTAAGTGTATTGTGAGACTGGCAAAGTCATTTTCTTTATCATAAAGTTTCTTTATCATAAAGGAAGGAACATGAGATTACATCAAAAGTACTATTTCATGACTTTAATTAATAGCAGTATTATTAAAACACTTCATTATTGGAAAAAAAAGGTATATTCTCAAAAACCCTGTTGAGTATTATATTAACTCATTTGTCTTTAGCTATAGTTCTCTTCTTCTTTAAGTATGCACATATGTATTATAAAACAGCAGCTTAGCAACTTTTAAATTTATAGTTGGCCAAATTCGTATCAATAGAATATATTGCATAAATGTATCATTATTTTCTACTGCTTAATCCACTGTAAATCACGTGCACTAGAAGGAAACTGGGATGAAGACATGGAGGTACATTACTATTAACCTAGAGACCAAGCTGGTTTACACTACCTCAGAAACCTTCAACGCATTTAGAGTACCCAAAGGGTAGGAGATGAGGGAGGTACAGAGATGAGATGAGCCTGTTAGAGACAGACACAAGACAGAGCAAAATAAAGAAATATAAAGATGAATGACAAAGTTACATACATGTGTAACAATACATTTATTCATGGGAATAGAAAACATGAAGAAAGAAGGGCTAAATATTTAGAAAATGCTGATTAGGTGAGCTACACTTCAAAAACATGAGAAGTATGCAAACAATTAACCTCGGAGAAAAATTAGTATGCCTGAAAATAATTAATGCAATATAAGAAATAACAAATTCAAACACATCATACTAGAATTATGTTTGCTCTTAAAATCTAGTCTTGACATTCCAAAACTGTAATGACAATATAGCCTCTGGGCAGGCCCATCAGTTGTGTCAACAATGTCATCTTGATTTTCTTGGAGCGGTGGAAAATATCATATTTATTAAACAATGTTTAATTATTTAATATACACAAATCTTTTAATAAGTTTTCTTTCAAGCAATCTCAAGAATTATTATTCTAGCTTTATTTTTTCTTCAAAGGTAGAACATTATGAGGGATAAATTTTAAATCCTGGATATCTTATTTATGAGACCATTGTATTAAAAAAGCAAGAAAGCATATATATATCTAAACACGTAAAGACAGCATGCATCTGAAAATTAAAAGTACAGCATCTGTAGAAGAAGTAACTACAATGTAATAGGTCTGATTTCCAAAACCATAAATAAATATTATACACAATACATATGTGTACATTGCTTTAAGGGCTGAAATCTACCCAGGCCTAAAGGTGAACTTTATGTCCCAGGCTCCCAAATCTAACTGCTTTTCAGTAACCTATGGCGTTGAACAGTAGTTAGAGACTTTCTGCACTGTAACTCCTTTTGAGATCCTAAATAAAAGGTACAACTGGAAAGTATTCAGATTAGGAGAGACAAAAGATATGTGATGGAAAACGAACAGAGTTAGAAATTATTAGTAAAGGATAGAGCAGAATAAAGACATCCTATACTTAAGAAAACTAATAATCCCAAATTATCTTCAAAAATATAAAAATTATCATAAGGATAATAATATTTTATAATAGATTTATAATCCCAATGTCTCAAAAGGTAATTGAATACATGACCTAAATGATAAATACAGATACTGATAAAATTTGTCTTCTAGATCACTTAACACAAAAGTTTTATTTTTAGTTTTAGAAAATCTTTCTAATTCAAATAATTATTTTAATATTTTCCATATATTTATTTTGAGTGCTTTACCACCCATACCCTTTTCAGGGTACTAATGTCAAAGTAGATATTATTTTTCTATTATTTTTGCTGTTGTTTTGCCAAATGTAACTGTCACTTTTTATTGAAACATCAGAATCAGACATTTAATTCTCACAGTTTTGATGCTTAATGAAAAGTGAAAGTTAAACACAGCATGGTGGCATTTAAAATGCATGGTGAATCCATAGCATCCTTCACATTAGCCCTGAAGAGAATGCGGAATACCAAGAAAAAAATTATTCAAACGAGTGAACTAGTGTGTTTAGAGATGAGATTGACAAATTATCACAAATCACTAAAAAAGGAATGGACAAAGAATGGTAGACTTGGGAAGGAGAAGAGCAACGAAATGCACTATTTTATTAATCTAATCTTTAAAATGGGGAAGACCCGGTTTGAAATACAGTGTCTGAATGTTTAACCCCGGAGAGTACTAACAAGGTAACATGCTCAAGACACAAGTCAATTAAGGCAGTAGAAACTTTATTCTATATGACTCTTTCAGGTTTATCTACATAAGCTTCAATTTGTTTTTGAGATAATTTTAGCACATTAAACAAGAAACGGGGACTTATTTCTACCACTATGCTTAGGGAGGAAAATGTGTTCTGTTTTAAAGTTTCTGGAAAAATCTTTGCTCTATTTAATTTCTATTCTATAACCTTTTTTTAAAAAAAGTCAATCTTTTTGCATAATGGATTTTACTAAGGAGATTTTTTAAAATTAATAGTATTACCTTTACTTTTTTGATGTTTTGAAATCCTTTTGCATCTCTCTGAACTATTGCACAAAAATTTAAATCTTGATTGCATATTTAAAAGAGAATGTCCAATTTACATTTACGGCTATTAATTTCAATTTGTTTATATATCTAGAGTTTGTCAGGCTTTAGAGTTCATAAGTAGATTAAGAACCTTAGCAGTAAAGGTCTTTTGTACTTTTTTTCACTTTTGGGTAGGAGATTTACTTCTAAATTGGTGAAGTCTATACATATTTTCAGAATTCTCAACACACATAATTATGCAAAGTGTGTGAGGAAGCAAAACAGAGTCATAAGGAGGTGTTATAAGCTTAGGCTTAGAAAACCACTTCTGACAGCATACTCTACAACAATACTTAATTGGGTATATGAATCTTATTAGAAATGTTTCCAAGTTTTTATTGCCCTTACGTATGCCTCGAGAAGATTTGTATGTGTTCAGATAAAGGCTGATTGTACAGATGGTGACAGAATCACTTTAGAACCACTCAGATTCTGATTTTTGGGAAAACTAAACCATTTCCTAAATAAGACAAAAAGCAGGCTCTCAGAAAACCTTGTGACTATATGTAGATTTGTGATTCACAGTTATAATTCTAACATCTCTTCTTATGTTTAATAGAAGTTTAAAGCAGTAACAAACAGTGTGCCTAGATCTGCATATTACAATAAATCATTGCTCCAATAAATTCTGTAGTCTCTTGCCTGAAAAAAAATGCAATGAAATTATTGTTATAGTAAACATTATCTCCAATGAAATTTAAGGTATAAATTTTAACTAGTTCAAAATGCAAGATCCTTGCCTCTTTGAAGAAACATACCTCTTTCTTAAAGACATATATCTTATCTGATTTCTAGCAAAAGTTATGAAGGTAAAAGTTCATTTTTATAAAATCTGCATGCATTCTTAGGAAGTTAATTCTTGGGTATATTTTAATAAAGTTTTTGGAATCATGTAGACATAATCCCATAGCCAAAATTAGTAAATAACTGAGTCTATTTTAACACTACCATACCAAATAAATACTAGCATTATAAGCATAACAAAAGCACTGCATTTGTAATACATCTCTTAGAATATAAAAGCCTCAAGTTTTGTTATCTTATGTATCACATATTTTAAAGCAAATTGTGATTTAGAATATAAATATGTTTAAATATATGATTTGATTCAAAGCAAGTTATATCTCCTCAGAATGTTCAGTGGAATCTACAAACACAAGTTGGTATTTACCATAAAGTATTCATAATAATTTTATTGAACTTAAGTGTGCACATCTATAGACTCTTTTATGTAACAAAAATGACTTATATTCAGTCATTGAAAAGTCCTAAAAGTCAACTGAGTATTTCAAAAATGATTTTGTCATTAAGAACTGGTTCTACATTCTGAGACAAAATTACATCTAATCATCTTTATCTATTTAATAAAGCATTTACCCTATATTTTTATGTATATTTGATACAGTAGCATGAAAACTGATTAATATGAAGCAAATCTGAAGAAAACTAATTTTCATACATTTTATTTAAGGCATCTCTGAAGCTTTTGAAAATAAGGGTGAGATTACATGATATTTCACGCTGTCATTACATGTGCTTTCATCCATTCGTGGAAATCAGTCTTTCCAGTAAAGCATTTGAAAATACTTTTCATTAATTTTTATCTTTTAGAACTGGAAACTTTTTTTTTTTTGAGACAGAGTCTAGCTGTGTAGCCCAGGCTGGAGTGCAGTGGCGCGATCTCGGCTCACTGCAATCTCCGCCACCCGGGTTCACACCATTCTCCTGCCTCAGTCTCCCGAGTAGCTGGGACTACAGGCACCCACCACCACGCCCGGCTAATTTTTCTGTATTTTTAGTAGAGACGGGGTTTCACCGTGTTAGCCAGGATGGTCTCGATCTCCTGACCTCGTGATCCGCCTGCCTCGGCCTCCCAAAGTGCTGGGATTACAGGAGTGAGCCACTGCGCCCGGCCTAGAACTGGAAACTTTTAAAGCTTACAGAAGTTTAACAAATTCATATCATCTTCATGGTAACTTCATTTTCTTTCATGAGACTAATAGAAAGGATGGATGATAACAGCAGATTCCTAAGCAACTTCCTTATTGCAAATGATGAGGGGTTAAATAAACGCAAGGAGAGAACAAAAAATACAGGAAAGACAAAATAGTCTGAAGCATAAATCATAGTAAGTTGATTGCTAGGAAATAATGGTGGTCATCTATGTTGGTTTATGAAGATGGTAAGTGGGGTGGCTCCATGGATGTTGAAGATGCTGCATTACAAACAGCAATGAGCCCTTGAACCGGAATCAGCCATAATGTATGTAAAGCCACAAACAATGCACTGGCTGGTCTTTTCAATCATTTTCTCTAATGGAATTTGTTAACTATGAGCAACATGAAACCAATATCTTTTTTCCACAAACACTAGATGATGATCATGATTCCTTTAAACTAAAAGACCATCTATGGCGTAAGTCAAAGCCCTGCATTACATTTTTAAGCTACAGGACAGAGACTAGGACCTTATTTGGTATGCCACAGATGCTCTGTTTATGTTTTCTGCAGCCAAATCTAAAAGTTTTTTTTATTAAATATTAATTTTCTTTGCATTTTTTCCTGAACCTTTCAGGAAACTTAAGTTCTTTTCTAAAATTTTTACAATTTGATGCTTGATAATAAGAATATATACTCATGTGAAAAGAATTCTACAATAATCTGAATTTCAAAAAATCATTTTCAAATAAAACAAGTTTTAAAAGATTTAGAAGCACTTTGATATGTCAGAGACCTATAGTAGACATAAAGAGCACAATAAACAAACATTTACCATTTTTGTCCATGGAATTTGGTTCTGACTGTTTCTTGCCAATATCAGCAAAGGAACGAACAATGGGAATCCTGTTGGTGAGTTTTTTCTGATTCTGATGATGATGCTGTTTCATCAATGCCTCATGGACCCTGTGGCGTACATCTTCATTCAGCTGACCTGAGCTCACTTGTTGGTCAAGAACCATATCTGAAGAGAAAAGGCCGGAAGAAGATAAGCACAACTTTCCTCTAGAACGTGTGCCAGCCGTGAACCACTGAGTCCAAATATGCAAGCCCTAAACAATATTATTCATCTTGAAATAGAAATAACTTCTTTAAAAAATCTCTAAGCATGCTGTTATAAATGGAAATTTATCTTCCATTGTAGAAATGTTGAATAAGAAAGATTTGGGCAAATTTTCATTATAAACCATTCTATTTAAATATATAATTCTTATGAAGTATTATTTTTCAAATGGGAATAGTTGCATTGAGAAGAAAGTTCTTTATTTCTTTATTATCCACACTGATGGGAGGAATAGCTGTAGAGATAATATCAAAATTCATAATGTGTTTGAATTTGAAAATTCATAATGTGTTTGAATTCACAATTCATAATGTGTTTGAATTTGAAAATTGGTTTTATACTTATATTTTAATTTTTTTCCCATTTTCTAGTACAGACTAATTTCCTTGTTTCCCCATTAAGTGAACAAAAGTCTATCTGGGAAAATCTGATGCAAAGAGTCCTATGAAGTGATATAGTTACTGAATTTGGAGAGCAAACAATTCTGTTTCATATGGATAGAAAATCAGCCCTTTCTCAAACTTTGCTGGAAACACACTCCCTTGAGAATGTTAGATTAAAAAGATATTCTATACCTGCAAAACAAAGATTGGAAGGTGAGATTTCAGAAGTCTATAATTAAGCAGATTATTTACCATACATAGTATCAAAAATTTCAGTAAAATAGATAAGTAAAGGTATTTAAAGTTTCTTAGCGATATAAACATCACATCAATGGATGTTTGTGTAATTAATCTGCTTTCTGATTATCAAACATTAACTCTAATTGTTTTTTAGGCATTAACATCTTATGTAAAGCAGATTACAATGAGCTGCCTTCCACTGCCTTTTTGAGTACAATAAAGGTTTCAAAGTTAGCAGAATGCTCCCTTACCAACAATGTTTTCCTTCAGTGTGAAATGGAAATGAACTAGGAGACAGATTTGGGCCACTTTATGACATTCTAGCTAGACAACTTTGCAAAGTTGAATAACCTAAGTGTCCTTATTTGTAAAATGGAGATAATAATATCTATATCATATATTGGTGCCAAGACTAATGACATAAGACAACTTTGCAAAGTTGAATAACCTAAGTGTCCTTATTTGTAAAATGGAGATAATAATATCTATATCATATATTGGTGCCAAGACTAATGACATAAGGCACCTGATGCACTGATTGGAATATTGAGGCTATCAGTAAATATTTCCCAGAACAAGATTTTCTTTGTAATTTTCATAATGTAGATTATGGGTTCCTCGTTTGAAATTTGTGGTGATTTCAATATATTCATATTTTGTGACAGCTTATCAAGTAGAGACAAAGCTGGGCTTATCAATAGCAGAAAACCCAAATTAAACTACATAAAACAATTTTATTGGCTCACATAATAGAAAGATCAAAGTTAGGTTGGCTATAATTCTGCTTCTCTGTGATTTTGTTAACTTCCTCCTCCTCTAGGGTAAGCTTTAACCTCAGGCTGATTTTCCTTATGGTCATAAGGTGGCTTCCAGCAGCAACAAGGAAATATATATTTTTGTTCATATCCAGTGAGAAATATATTGTTTTTTTGTGACTTTCTCTTAGATGAGTTATTTTTCACCTGGCCAGGAAAAATTATCCTAAGTCTAACTGACATAGCCCTGCCCATCTTGAACCAATCACTGGCAAAGGAGATGGTATTCATATGACTGACAGGCTAATCGAGAACTGCGCTTCACTCTAGAGTTAATTCTCTAAACCAGAGATAGACAAGCTCTTTTTGTCCAGAGCCAGATAACAAATATTTTAGGCATTGTAGGCCATATGATCTCTGTCACAAATACTGAATTTTGCCTTTGTAGCAAGAAAGCAGCCACAGGCAACATGTACACAAATGAGCCTGGTTATGCTCCAATGAAACTTTTTTAAGGATGCTGAAACTTGAATTTCATATAATATTCACATCACAACATATTAACTTCTCTTTTATTATTTTTCAACCATTTAAAATATAATCACCATTCTTAGCTCAAATGCCCTACAAAATCAGGCAGTCGGCCATATGTGGCACGTGGGATATAGTGTGCTCTATCATTTTTGTGTTTACAATGGAAAGAGGTAGAAAGAATATTTGGAAGTCACCCATAATATATACCTGGAATGTTTGAAAGTCAGTCACTATAATTACCTCAAAGGTCCCTTCCAATTCTGAAAATGTGTGATACTATAGAATAATATTTAAATCTATTTTTCAGTTCTTTGGAGATCAGTAGTTATAATACCCCTGGGTTAATCTGAAATAAAGGAAATAATAAATTGTCAACGTATATGACATTACACTGAAACCTTGCTAAGATGGAAAAATGTATATAAAATATGCATATACTTCATAATGGAAGTTGTAAAGTAGGTTATTAGAATACCAATATGATATTATTGTAAAGCAGTTCCAAATATAAGCCATGATATGAATTCCCAGTTCAATATTCTAGTCAGAATCAAAAGTAATCACATAATAAACCCTACATATGTTTATGATTTTTAATTTCTATTAAAGCACAATGTTTCCAGGCTCGAACACTAAGAAAGCCATAGGTGACTATCTTCACAGTTTTTCAAAGATAAGATTTTTATTTGAAACAGTTATGTAAAGAAAAGTAAATATTAAAAAACACACTCATCTGTTCATTAGTTACAGAGAAATACACAGCAAACTTCTCCAAAGTATAACTGTATCAAATTATATCTACTTGTCTGGAAAAAATTACTCATTTTGCTTAAGAATATAATTTATACTAGGGTGACATTTAAGTACCAAAAGGAATCTGAATTAGTAATCACTTACATTGTTCTTTTCACCACTACAATACATATTAGTATTAACTTGAAAAGTGTGAAAGAATAACGGACCATAATGACTTTGGGTCCAGAGTGAAGTCCTGCAATCTCAGCAAGCTATTATGCCTACATAATACAGTCTATTCTGCCCCAGGATCTGGGTGATAAGAGAAAAGGCGCGGTGGCTCACGCCTGTAATCCCAGCACTTTGGGAGGCGGAGGCGGGCGGATCACGAGGTCAGGGGATAGACACCATCCTGGCTAACACGGTGAAACCCCGTCTCTACTAAAAATACAAAAAATCAGCCGGGCGTGGTGGCGGGCGCCTGTAGTCCCAGCTACTCGGGAGGTTGAGGCAGGGGAATGGCGTGAACCCGGGAGGCGGAGCTTGCAGTGAGCCGAGATTGCGCCACTGCACTCTCCAGCCTGGGAGACAAAGCAAGACTCCGCCTCAAAAAAAAAAAAAAAAAAAAAAAAAAAGAAAAGAAAAGAAAAGAAAAGAAAAAAAGGACAAATAGGTCACACTCTGCTAACACTAAGCAGACTCTAGAAAAACTAGTAGCACTTTGAGACCACCCTGGCCAACGTGCTGAATCCCCGTCTCTACTAAAATACAAAAAAATTAGCTGGGCATGGTGCCGTGTGCCTGTAGTCCCAGGTACTCAAGAGATTGAGGCAGGAGAATTGCTTGAACCCAGGAGGCGGAGGCTGCAGTGAGCTGAGATTGCACCACTGCACTCCAGCCTGGCGACAGAGCGAGACTTCGTCTAAAAAAAAAAAAGAAAAGAAAAGAAAAGAAAAACTGGTAGCACTTGTGGAAAAAGGCCTCATAAAAATGAAAAATTGTTTTTCATCCTATCAGATAACTATTTTATCATAATGTATCTTGAATGAAAGCCCCTAGAGGTTATGACATATTGCAGGTTCTATATAAATCTCTGCCTTTTTGAAGATCATCATATCAATGCTTTGAAAACCCATTGTCTTAACTTTAAAAGATATTGGGAGAGGTGGGGGGGAATATGATACGAAGTTCCTAAATTCTGTGTTTTGGTTGCCAGCACTAACAGGGATGTGTGTACTAAAGATGTAAACTGTAATAGAATACTTACTTTTCAGACCAAGGATTGTCACAGTATAGGCAGGTTAAAAAATATATGGTTATTCCTATACTCCCAACTCTACAGATTACATTCAGTGGAGCAAACTGTAGATTCTTCCTTCAATGAAAGATTTTAAACAACAAAGATTGTTTAAATGAGTTGGGAGCTATGATTGATAATCTGTCCATGGTACCAACTTTGGTTTGGTTTTAATTTCTTCCTAACTCTCATTGACAGAATTAGGTTAAAGTATACACACACTGCAGAGAGGATATTTCCATCATTAATCTTTATAATGCTTAATTTCAAAGAGATTAACATAGACCATAAAATTCCCGGTAATTTATATGAATATAATTCAGAAGCATATTCAATACAATTAATCTCCATATCAGAGTAAATTGTGGTAAGAAGATATATCTGGAGAATTTTGGATTTGAAAAGGTTAAGTAATATTTTGAAGGATAAAGTTTAAATTTATTGAGTTTCCTGAAACATTGGGAAACAGATATATTTTAAATTAACTTAGCCAAAAGAAAATCCTACTTTAATTATATCAGAAATTCTTGACAGATCTGCCAGATACAAATGGGATTTTCTGCTACTAAGTCTACAAAAATCTCTTAAGGAATTATCCGAGTCTGTTAAAAACATATCAAAACATTGATATAAAAATCCTTGATCATTACGAAACAATATCTGGGTCATATTCATCTAGTAGGAAATGTCTGAAAAACATCAATACTGTAAAGCCTGTGTATTCACAAAGTACTAGGGATTAGAACCCTTAAAGGTAAGCTCTTACACTTAGCATTTGTAAAACTGAAACTAGTGACTAATGTATGTGAATTATGGCTAACAGAGAAAAATCATGGTAAATAAGAGCTGAGGAAAAAGTTTCAGGGCTGATTGTTAATCACTATGGCCACAAATGATCATGAAACAGAATAAAACAAAAATTATGGTAGGGCACAGTGACTCATGCCTGTAATCCTAGCACTTTGGGAAGCTGAGGCAGGTGGATCAATTGAACCCAGGAGTTCAAGACCAGCCTGGGCAACATAGGAGATCCCATCCCCAAAAAGTATGATTATAGGTTAATAAAAAAATTATTTCTATTTCTGCAAAGGTCATCTTTGATAAAGAACTTTCTATTTATCTGTTTATGGTGAAATAGTCTCTTTCCTACTTTATACGTTGTTATGATAATAAAACATAATTATGTGGAAATACTTTGCAAAGTTAGAAGTCTTAAAAACGGAAAGCATGCTTATTTATTACAAACTTAGTAATGCCCCTCAATTTTTATAAAATGAAAATAGGAGAAGTAAAAAATAAGAAAATAATTACAAACTATAGAGAGAAAATATTTTAACGAGTTTATATTGAGGGGATAAATAAGTAACTTTTAAATTTAGTCAAATTATAGTTTTCAATGAGAGGAAATCTCTTCTTAGTAATGACAGTAAAGGAATCTAAAGTAATAATGATCAACACAAATATTTGTAATCATATTTTTCTTTGTGATGTTAGCATTAAACCACTGACACATTCTAAATGTCATTTTACAGGCTGTTCTACACTGAAAAATGGGACATTCAGGTTGGGCTACTTCAAAGTCAGAAAGATACACACTAATTAGAAGAGCAGAAAGAATACTAAAAAGCTATTTAGGGTATCAAGAAGTCAACTGAACTACTTTCATTGTAAGGGTAGACTTAGAGAATGTAATTTGCTTGAAAAGGCTAGATTTAACCCAGTTAACCTTCACATATTCTACAGAATTGAGCTTGGGAAACAGGGACAGAGTTAGGAAAAATTTGCATAATTTTGGACAATGAAAGTGAACGAAAGTGATAAAATGAAGTGTTTTAGTCAAATTACTGGGAGAAAATTTCTTCATAGGAATAACTTTCTGAGGAAAGCATTAGAAATTACATAATTTAAGAAATGTGAATCCTGGTAAAAGTATAAAGGGTATGTTCTGAGGCTAAGTTTGCCAGGTGGTAGAATGTGACAGTTTTGTTTCCCATTTCAAAATGTATTTGGATTAATCTATTTTTAAAGGTAGCGCCATCATCGATTTAAGCGGCAGAAATAAACCCCTTAGAGCAAGGCCTTTAACCTTTTAAATCTTAGGTTTTTTCTTTATTAAATAAGGATAACAATAATAATACTAAGAACCAGGTTTGAGCATTAAAAAGATAATTACAAACTTAAGAGCTTCCCATACTTGAAAGTACCGTGAAAAGCCCGCTGTTTCATTCCTAATTAAAATATAAAAATGTTTATTGGGTATTAGCAAGACCATATAATGTAAAGCTAAGAAACTGAGCTGGATAGCTAACTATTTCAGCATTCTTAGGGAGTTTGCTTATTTCTGAGTTAATCATTTTCTCTATTTTCTCTTGATTTAGTGCAGCTACAGTAGCCTGGATATTTCTGAAAATTATACATTTATGTTTAACTTTATAAAGTCTTTCAGGCTCTAGCTATGTAACTTAAAGAATAATCTCTTTATAGGTGTTACATGAAACAGAAGAGGACCGCTTATCTTTCCTGTTTGGGGCAGTGCAGTGTGTGTGTGTGTGTGTGTGTGTGTGTGTGTGTGTGTGTGTGTGCACGTGCACTGGCGTGTGTGTGTGTGTTTTAGTATTTTTGGAGTTTTTGCTTAATATTTCAAGCCAAAGTATCTTTCAGTACTTACTTTTCTTTTCACACATACTGCAATGCCTATCAGCACCAATGACTAAATCAATAATTTTTAAGGTGATAAATGTGCCATCAAAATTTGGGTGACATTCACTTCAAGACATTTCTTTTTCTTCAGACAGCAGTTGTAGTGTAATAGAAAAAACACTAGGCTTAAAGTCAGGGGCCCTTGGGTGAAATCTAGGCCATGACAATTTTAGAGTTTCTATTTTGTGATTGGAAAATGAGAATGACATCTACTTCATGGGGCTGTTCTGCAGATTAAAGTAGATATGTTATTTTTCTAATATATTATATATATGATTAAAAACACACATATAGTTTTTCATCTCTACAATATAATTAAGATACTAAGTTTTTTCACTTCACAAATACAAGTCATATGGAATGAATTTTATTTTTTCCCAAACTAATAACTTTTAAACTGCCTCTTTTCTTTGTTTGTGTTTTTAAAACCTCCATCAATTATTTCATTTATACTCTTTCAAAATTCATTTCTGTCTTTTTGTATTATTTTGTTTTTACTAAAATATGTTTGCCTTCTGGTCAAAAGATACAGGAGTTCTTTGACTCAATTTCTGTAATAATAACATTTCCTAAATATACCTGTCTGTATTATATCATTGAATTATAATACTAATCATTCATCAGGTTATAGTATTGAATTACAAAACGAATCCTAACTGTATCACTTGGCTTCCTCTGGAGTTCAAGGGTTTTAATTAAGTTTAAAATAAATGGCCGTACCTTTCTGTGTCCATTCTAAACCAACATTTTTCCATATATTGAAATTTTTTCAGTTGGTTATTTCATATGTTTGAATATTGAAAATAAGTATCTAGCTCTAAGGTTTTTTCCTTTAATTTTCTAATGGTGAGAGTCTAAATATGATAATGAAAATAAATGGTGAATGGGAATCAAGATATCTAGGTTCTTGTCCTAGACTTGGCACTGCCAAACTAGAGCATATTTCTCTGAGATTCAACTTCTTTTATCTCAAATAACAGGGTAAAAGAAAATGACTTTTAAGACCTTATGCAGTGATTATGAGAATTAGTTTTCCAAAGTTCATACGTATATTGAATTATAAGGAAAAGAGAGTAACAAAAAAGTAGCTGTACCTATAAAATACACTAAGGGGGAAAAGATATACCTGCAATTTCTTCTAAAGTGTTGGCATGCATGTCCAGCAACACAGTTCCATTCAGAATACAACTTCTCAATTCAAACAAGCTGTGCAATGAAAGAGTAGCCACATAAGGCTTGCTCCACCTTTCTCCTCCATCTTCCACATCTTCTTCAAACTTCAACCACCTATACAAACAAATATTATCAGCACAGTTTATATTATATTGTAGGTGAATGATCCTTTATCCCAAAAATAAAAGGTTGAAATAGAAAAATAGTCATATTGTGTCTTGGTTCATAGGTTTTGCAAGTATATAAAAGCTAGTCTAAGCCGTTTGGCTTATTTCATTTTAATTCCATTTAACTCATATTCTTTTTGCAATTAAAAAATAATTGAAAAAAAGGAAAACTCATGTTATTTTGTTAACTTGTCTAACTCTGAAGAAATATTTAAATATAATTGTTTAACCAGTGGTCAGAGCAAATCTTATGTAGCACTAATAAAGAGTGTATACTTCATGGAAAGTTAATGGTAATTGAAAAAGAAAATGAAAGAATACTTATTTTTCCTTAGTGGGAGGTCTTAAACCTGAATATTTTATTCTCTTGGTAATTTTCTTATAAGATCTTGAGGGAGGCTAGCATAATTTGGGGCCTGTTGCATAGGAAAAATCCTTGTTAGGCTTGCTTGGATGAAAGCTAGTGATAGCAGTCACTTCCTAAGGACTGAATATGTGAGAATTGAGCTCAGACCCCATCCCTGGGTGTTTCTGCCAGGATGGATAATCAGAGAAGAACCTTGATGTCATGATGTCAAATGGGAGACCACTGTCTTCTTGGACTGAAATGAATAGTAATACCTAGATTGTCTATAAGCAAGATAAATGGAACAGATAAAGAGAAACCAGTGATTTTATTGCTCTGGCACAAGCCACTTAATTCTTATCCGTTTAGGAATTTGGTCTCTAATCCTAATAGATGACCAATTTAGTTTCACCATTTCTAATGAACCTTAGCCTAAATCTTCTTGCCTACCTCCATCTCCACCATTTCCCTCATTCCTTTTCTCCTTAGTCATTTTGACCCCAATTTCTCTCTCCAAGCAATATCATTCAAATCCTCTATATTATATTATATTACTATTTTGTGTAATAAAATGATCAACCTTCAACAAATATGTGGGAGTAACTAGTTAGGGAATCAAGTGGATTAGCCAAAAGTAACTAACCAAAAGAGCCAGTCAGAATGATTAATGTGCAGAGTAGTAAGAGAGATCAGGAAAGCTATGGATCTGTTTTTAGTGTTTAGGAAGCAAAAAGAAAAAAAATGTCAGAAAGTGAAAAGGAAGCCAATAGAAAAGAATACTTATACCTGCCAAAATTTACAATCAGGTAAGAATAGATATGCCATATTGAAAAAACTTACATTGAAGCCACAAATCACCAACAGTATATCTCTTCAAGGCTGGGCATTTTATAGAACATTTTTGTCTACACAGAAAGTTTTCATATTAGTTATTCCTAAAGTTTTTCAGTCCTAAACAGGGCCATAATACCTCATAGATCATGTGATGGTCATAGCATGTCATAACTGGTTCTCCCTCTCTTTCTAGGAAAGTGTAGAACATTACTACCTGGCTCCCTTTTAATTGGGTGAGTCCATGTGTCTGTGATTAAATCTGGAAATGAGGTGGGAACAGAAATTATGTATGTGTCACTTTCAGACTGGAGTATTTAATTGGCAAGAGGATATCCTCTGGAGCTCATCCTTTCCTTGACATGCAACAAGCAAAGTTCAAGATGAAGACTGATCTATCAGCTGAGGTTTCTAAGTCACTATTTAATACAATGAACAGATGAGCAAAACCCCAATAATTCATGATGGACATGAATTGTGAGCCATAAATAAATGGGTTTAAGCCACTGAGATTGCAGGGTATTTTTTATAGCATAATTTAGCCTATCCCAACTGACATAGATCACCATTTTAGTTATTCATATCAGCATAAAAATCCTAATCAGAATTAATGGTGAAAGTAAATATGATTTTAATAAATATAAATTACTATTTCTTGTCAGATATGAGAATAAGGCCATAGTCACATTATGATTTCAATACCACAAAGGAACAACCTCTTGGCAGACATTTTAATGGAATAGTATTACATAAAGTGTCTTTATGTAAGACACTTTAGTTGAGAATAAAAAGACATTTATATTTTTTCTATACAGCTAAACCACCATGTAATAAAAGGAAAGTCTTTTAACTTCTCTGGATCAGTTTTCTCACAGGTAAAATGATGAGACAAATTAAACACATTAAATAATTTTCCAAAGATTACCTAGCCAGTGACCTTGTCAAGCCAGGATCCAACTCTAAGTTTTTTTAAAAATTTTGTTTTTCTGCAGAGTCTGTGCCCATTTCCCACCATAATACAGTAATTTGAATTGAATTTATAGTCCTTTTCAGTTCAAAGATCTTATGCTAATGCTTATAGCAGAAACAACTGATTTAACATTTAATTTTCATCCATGTCTGGAGCCAATCTTAAGTTGCAAAATGTTCTTTGTTCTCACTTTTTCTTTTATATTATTCCAATTTGTTTTCTTTATTGCCTACTGTTCTAGATAAAAATAGATGGTTTTCGTTTGTGAATAAGACTCAAACATACTATTCTGTGGAAGGGCTATAATGAAACTTTCCATAAGGAAGTGGCATCAGGGGAGTGGATACAACTTTTATTAAATCTTCTAATTAAATTATAATCTACTGACATATGCTGTGGATTTCAGATAAAAAGAGCAAAAGGAAGGGAGACTATATAATAGCATGTATGCTGGTGTTATTTTGCCTGAAGAACTTTGTTAAATTGGAAATTTACTTTCTAGTCTATTTGGTGGTAAAGGAAACCTAGAGTTTTAAAAGGGTGTAATGCTATTTAAGGAAATACAGGTTTTTCTCTATGGAAAATGTCCTCAGTTAAGGTTTCTAGAACTATGGTACTTTCTGTCATCCCTGTTAATACAATTGATTCTAAAATGTTGTAACAGTGAGGCGATGGGTAACAGTGAGATGATGTCTCTACAAGAAATAAAAAATGTTAACCAGGTGTAGAGGTGAATGCCTGTAGCCCCAGCTGCTCAGAAGGCTAAGATGGCAGGATTGCTTGAGCCCAGGAGATCGAGGCTGGAGTGAGCCATGATAATGCCACTGCACTCTAGCCTGGCTGATAGAGTGAGATCCTGCCTCAAAAGAACAAATAAATAAATTAAATTAAATGTAATCTCCAAAAATTATACTCAAGTACAAAATCCTGAAAAGTCTTCGTACATTACTAAAAAATCATATTGTTTCTTAACTACTTAAGTGTAACTCTATAAACTTACCCATACAATAATATTGTTTGTAAGCTGTAATAACATTAATAACAAATTCACTTTTAAAATACTCCTGGGCCTCTTGATCTATATAGAATGATAAAACCCTTTCTTATAATAAAATTTATAGTTAAAATTTACTTCTGGATAACAGTGAAGATGACTAAATAAGTGACAAAGCATCTAAATCATTTCATCTTGGCTCCTTTGAAAGTAAAATTTTAAATTTTAAGAATGCTAAAAAGGGGTTGCTGTTTTTATTTCAGAAAAAAATGACTTTAAACCAAAAACATTCAGAAAGTAAAAAGAAGAGGATTACATAAAAATAAAGTGTTCAATTAAACAAGAAGACTTAACTATCCTAAATATATATGCACCCAATACTGGAACACCCAGATTCATAAAACAAGTTCTTAGAGACTTAGGAAGAGACTTAGATAATAGTAATATAATCGTGGAAGACTTCAACACCCTACTGATGGCATTGGACAGATTACTGAGGCAGAATACTAACAAGAGATATTTGGGACCTAAACTTAACACTTGACCAAATGAACCTAACAGACATCTACAGAACACTCCACCCAACAAAAACAGAATATACATTCTTTTCATCTGCAAATGGCACATATTCTAAAATTGACCACATACTTAGCCATAAAGCAATTCTCAACAAATTTTACAAAACCAAAATCATACCAAACATACTCTCAGAACACAATGCAGTAAAAATATAAATCAATATCAAGAAGATCTCTCAAAAGCATACAATTACATGGAAACTAAACAACCTACTCCTGAATGATTTGGGTAAACAATGAAGTAAATGTAGAAACCGAGAAATTCCTTGAAACTAATGAAAACAAAGATACAACATACTAGAATCTCTGGGACAGGGCAAAAGCAGTGTTGAGAGGAAAGTTTATACTGCTAAATGTCGACATAAAAAAGAAAAACTTACAACTTAAGTTAACAACCTAACATTACACTTGAAGGAATTTGAAAAACAAAAGCCAACCAATCCCAAATATAACAGAAGAAAAGAAATAACCAAAATATAGCTGAACAGAATAAAATGGAGATGAGAAAAATCACACAAAAGATCAACAAAACCAAGACTTGGCTCTTTGAAAGAATAAATAACATTGATATACTATTAGCTATACTAATTTTTTAAAAGGGAGAAGATAAAGATAAACACAATCAGAAAACAAAGGAGACATTACTACTAACCCGACAGAAATACAAAAACCCTAAGAGACTATTATGAACACCTCTGTGCTCACAAACTAGAAAAGCTAGAAGAAATGGATAAATTCCTGGGAATATTCAACTGCCCAAGATTAAACCAGAAATAAATTATTTTTATTTTATTTTATTTTATTTTTTTGAGACAGTCTTGCTCTGTCACCCAGACTGGAGTGCAGTGGCACAATCTTGACTCACTGCAACCTCTGTTCCTGCACTCAAGTGATTCTCCTGCCTCACATCACAAGTAGCTGGGACTCCAGGTGCACACCACTGTGTCTAGCTATTTTTTTTGTATTTTTAGTAGAGACAGGGTTTCGCCATTTTGGCCAAGCTGGTCTCAAATGTCTGGGCTCAAGTGATCCACCCACCTCAACCTCCCAAAGTGCTGGAATTAGAGGTGTGAGCCCTGTACCTGGCCTAACCAGAAAGAAATTGAAACCATGAACACACCAATAATGAGTTTCAAACTTGAATCAGTAATAAAAAGACCTATCAACCAGAAAAAAGCCTTGGATCAGATGGAGTCACAGCCAAATTCTACCAGATGTGTAAAGAAGAACGGATACTGAAACTATTCCAAAAAACAAGGAGGAGGGGCTCCTCTCCAATTCATTCTATGAGGCCAGCATCATTCTCATACTAAAACCAGGCAGATTCACAACAAAAAATCTTCAGACCAATACCCCTGATGAACATAGATGCAAAAATCCTCCACAAAATACTAGCAAACCAAATCCAGCAGCACATCAAAAAGCTAATCCACCATGATCAAATAGGTTTTATTCCTGGGAGGCAAGTTTGGTTCAACATATGCAAATCAATAAATGTTATTTATTACATAAACAGAACTAAAAACAAAAACCACATGATCATCTCAGAAGATGCAGAAAAGGCTTTTGATAAAATTAAACATCCCCTCATGTTTGAAACCCTCAAAAAACTAGGCACTGAAGGTGTACACCTCAAAATAATAAGTGTTATCTACAACAAACCTACAGCCAACATCATACTGAATGGGCAAAAGCTGAAAGCATTCTCCTTGAAAACTGGTACAAGACAAGGATGCCCACTCTCACCACTCTTATTCAACATAAGTCCTGGAAGTCCTAACCAGAGAAGCAGAAAAGAATAAAAAATAAAAGCCATCCAGATAGAGAAAGAGGAAGTCAAACCATCTCTCTTCGCAAATGATATGATACTATACCTAGGAAAACCATAATCTCTGCCTGAGGCTCCTAGATCTGCTAAACAACTTCATCAAAGTTTTAGGATACAAAAATCAATATGCAAATGGTGTATGTTTATATACACCAATAACATTCAAGCTGAGAGCTAAATCAAGAATGCAATCCCATTCACAATAGCCATGAAAATCATAAAATACCTAGGAATACAACTAAACCAGGGACGTAAAAGATCTCTGCAACGAGAATTACAAGACACTGCTGAAATAAATCAGAGATGACACAAACAAATGGAAAAACATTCCATGCTCATGGATAGGAAAAAAATCAAAATTAAAATGGCATACTGCCCAAAGCAATTTACAGATTCAGTGCTATTCCTATCAACCTACCAATAACATTTTTACAAAATTAGAAAAAATGTGCACATTTTTCAAAATTAGAAAAAAATTCTAAAATTCATATGGAACCAAAAAAGATCCCAAATAGCCAAAGTGATCCTGAACAAAAAGAATGAAGCTGGAGGCATCACACTACCTGACTTCAAACTATACTACAAGGCTACAGTAACGAAAACAGCATGGTACCAGTATAAAAACAGACACATAGACCAATGGAACAGGTTAAAGGACCCAGAAATAGAGCCACATATGTAGAACCATCTGATCTTCAACAAAGCCAATAAAAATAAGCAATGAGGAAAGGACTCCCTACTCAATAAATGCTGCTGGGATAACTGGCTAGCCATATGCAGAAGATTGAAATGGGACCCCTACATTTCACCATATACAAAAGTCAACTCAAGATGAATTAAAGACTTAAATGTAAGGCCAGAAACTATAAAAACTCTAGAAGAAAATCCAGGAAATACCATTCTGGACATCAGCCAAAGAAAAGACTTCATGATGAAGATGCCAAAAGCAATTGCAACAAAAACAAAAATTGACAAGTGGAATTTAATTGACCTAAAGAGCTTTTGCACAGCAAAAGAAACTATCAACAGAGTAAACAACCTACAGAGTAGGAGAAAATGTTTGCAAACTATGCATCTGACTAAGGTTTAATATCCAGAATCTTTAAGGAACTCAAATAAATCAACAAGCAAAAAACAAACAACCTTATTTAAAAAGTGGGCAAAAGACATTAACAGACACTTCTCAAAAGAAGACATACTAATACAAGTAGCAACAAGCATATGAAAAAATGCTCAGTATCACTAATCATTACAGAAATGTAAACCAAAACGACAATGAGATACCATCACACACCAGTCAGAATGGCTATTACTAAAAAGTCAAAAAATAACAGAAGCTGGCGAGGTTGCAGAGGAAGGGGAATGCTTATACATTGCTGGTGGGAATGTAAATTAGTTCAGCCACTGTGGAAAGCAGTCTGGACATTTCTCAAAGAACTTAAAACAGAACTATCATTCATCCCAGCAATCCTATTACTCAGTATATAACCAATGGAATATAAATCGTTCTACCATAGAGACACATGCACATGTATGTTCATTGCAGCACTATTCACAATAGCAAAGACATGGAATCAACCTATGTGCCTACCAGTGGTGGACTGTATAAAGAAAATGTAGTACATATACACCATGCAGTAATACGCAACTATAAAAAATGAGATAATGGCCTTTGCAGCAACATGAATAGAGCTAGAGGCCATTATCCTAAGTGAACTAATGCAGGAACAGAAAACCAAATACTGCAAGTTCTTACAAGTGGGAGCTAAACATTCATACACATGGACCACAAAGAAGGGAACAACACACACTGAGGCCTAGTTGAGGGTGGAGAGTGGGATGATCGAAAACTACCTATTCGGTGACAAAAAATATCTATCAGGTAAGGTGGAGGAGTGGGAGGATTGAAAAACTACCTAACAGCTGACAAAATTATCTGTACACCAAACCTGTAACACACAATTTACCCATGAAACAACCCTGCACATATACCCCTTGAACCTAAAATAAAAGTTGGGAAGAAAAAAAAAAAGAATACTGATAAGATGTGGGCTCTGTGTGTTGCTGTGTGTGTGTGTGTGTATGTGTGTGTGTGTGCAGTTCTATGCATTAAAAAAAACTTTTGTGAGACATAGTCTCACTCTGTCATCCAGACTGGAGTGCTGTGGTGCAATCACAGCTCACTGCAGCCACAACCTCCTGGGTTCAGATGATCCTTCCACCTCAGCCTTCCAAGTAGCTGGGACTACATAGCCAGGTACTATGTCTGGCTTTTTTTTTGTATTTTTTTTAACAGAGATGGGGGTCTCACTATGTTACCCAGGCTGGTCTTGAACTCCTGGCCTCAAGTAATCCTCCTGCCTTAGCTGACCACCCAAAGTGCTGGGATTACAGGCATGAGCCACCATGCCCTGCCTCCATTCTATGCATTTTTATCCCATGTATAGATAGATGTAACCTCTACCACAATCAACATACAAAGCTGTTCCATCACCACAAAAGAAATCCCTTGTGCTGCACCTTTATATTCTCAATCCTCACTCTATTTCTGTCTCCTGGAAACCACTAATCTATTCTTCATCACCATACTTTTGTTATTTTGAGGGTGTTATATAAATGGAATCATACAGTTTGCAACCTTTTGAGATTGACACTTTTTTACTAAGCATAATGCCCTTGATATACATTCAAGTTATTGTGTGTATCAGTAGTTTGTTCCTTTTTATTGCAGAGTAATATTCCATTATAAAGATGGATGTATCAGTTTGTTTAATCAGTCACCCATGGGGGACATTCAGGTTGTTTGCAGGTTTTGCCATTACAAATAAATTTGCTGTGAACACTCATGCAGAGGTCTTTGTGTGAACATGTTTTCATTTCTCTGGGATAAATGCCCAAGAGTCCAATTGCTGGATCATATAGTAAATGCATGTTTAGTTTTATCAGAAACTGTCAAACTGTTTTCCATAGGTGGCTCTACCATTTTACATTCACACCAGCAATGTATGAAAGATCTAGTTTTTTCAAATCCTCACCAACATTTGTTATAATGACTATTTTTTCATTTTTATTATTCTATTAGGTATGCAGTAATATCTCAGAGCAGTTCTAATTTGCATTTTCCTGATGACTAATGATATTGAACATTTTTCCATGTGCTATTCGCCATATGTATCTCTTCTTTGGTGAAATGTCTGTTTGTGCCTTTTGCCCACTTTTCTAGTTGATTTATTTTCATACTGTTGAACTTTGAGAGTTCTTTATATGTTCTACATATAACACTTTTGTTGAATATCTGGTTTACAAATACTTTCTGTCTGTAGCTTGCCTTTTCATCCACTTAACAGAATCTTTCACAGCACAAACATTTTAATTTTGGTAAAGTTCAATCTATAAATATTTCCTTTTACAAATTGCGCTTTTGGTGTTATGTCTAAAAACTTGCCACCTAGCCCTAGGTCCTGAAGATTTTATCTTATATTTTCTTCTAAAAATTTCATGGCTTTATGTTTCAAATTTAAATCTATAAACTATTTTGAATTAATTCTTATGTACATGGTGAGGTTTATATCAAGGCTAATTTTTTGCCTGTAGGTGTCTAATTGCTCCAACATTATTTTTCAAAAAGATTATTTTTCCTTCATTTAATAGTTTTTGTCTTTTGTCAAAAATCAGTAAGCTTTACTTGTGCTGGTCTATTTCTTAGTTCTCTATTCCATTCCAGTGATTTATGTGTCTGAAATGACATTTTAAAAAATCCAATTATTCTTCCTTCCTTTAGAATAATTTTCTTCAAGTTGAGGGCTTAATTCTCTGAGAAAAGAATGGAGTTCTTTTCAGAGAGTTTGGAACTTCAGGGAGTTCCAAACAGTTTGTTAGTTAAGATGACCAAATATAAGTTATATGCATGGATGGTTTGATGTACCCATAGGTTTTATGAGTATTATAGGAGGAGGCAGAAGGTACTTTCCATAAAAAGGTGCCCACATGTTACAAATATCAAGTTACTAAAGATACTAAACATTTCAAGATTCAGTGCTCTATGCCAGCTCCAGAATGATGCCAATTCTTTAAGAGATATTTAAATGAATATTGTTAAAGAGACTATTAAAAATAATACATACACATAAATACATAACTATATCTCTCTTTTCTGTTCTTTTAAATCCCATTTCATCCTTCAAAGATAGACATGAACAGATCTGGGAACACACCAGACACTGTTTCAAGATTTGTAATCACTGAATATACTATCAGTTGCAAAATGCCTGATTGCAGTTAATGACCTAAAGTGCTGTAATTTGTTCCAGTTTTCAAATAAACTCTGCTGACATTTGTTTGAATAGCAAACCAAAGCAAACAAGAGTTTCAAAGCATGAATGAGATGTGAGGGATAATGCTAAAAAATAAATAAATAAAACTGTTGGCCAATTGCACGACCTTTTCTTTGGGGAGAGAGGGGTGGATTTAAACCCTGAGAAGATTATTTTCATTTTCTTCAGTATGTCTGGATCTGTTTTCATCCAAGATTAGCACATTGGAGTCTCTTTCCACTAAGCAACATTAAATAGGTGTTTCATGAATTCTTTGAGGATTAAGTTTATTATAATCTCCTCTACAATACTCATATTAAAATATACAGAATAAAATTATTCTGCCAATTAGGTGCTGCTAGAGAAGGTTTTTTCTAGAGAACTTAACTCTTTCTGGGTGTTCTATTCTCACTAACTCAGTTTAACTTTTCTAAGATTTTTAATCCTCTCATTCTACCCAAACAAAAAAAGAGTAAGTCTATCATCCAAAAGGAGTTATTATATCATCCAAAATTATAGCCTTCGGGGAAATAATGGATGTCTCAAGAAAAAAACATCCTCTTTTAGGATAGTTGGGGGACATGGCTGGGGTGGAGCTAGAGAATAACATGTAATCAAAGAATACCTATAGTCATCTTAAGGGGAAATGATATACATCCAAACCTAGTGTTTATAGACATTAACTGTTCTTAATCCATATTATTTTCACACCTGTTCTTAATCCACATTATTTTCCCGTAAAAAATCCAGATGACTTAAACCATTACTAATTTTGAATATCAAATGCCTTCACAGCATCAACAAAATTGTTTTGATGTAATAATCCTTTTCTATTCTGCCATGTATGTATCAGAAGCCTAACTGCTACCCCCTGCTTTGCCTCTTCTTAGTTCATTTGTGGGAAGCTTTTATAAAGGGTAACTACAGTGAGTCAAACATGTTGTCACCACAACTGCACAGCTGTGGTAGCTTTGCTCACTTTTCTATTAATATATTTATAAGCAGGACATTGTAATTGTGTTGATTTCATTAGTCTCTTCATATGGCTTCTTTTAGGGTTTTTAAAAGTGAACAGCTGGTTTTTACAAACATTTATTAAATAATTATGAGTCAAAAATTTAGCTTCAAAATCTAAAACTTTGCTTAAGTTTTACTTAGCAATGACAGTGGGCATAAATTATGCAAGATGTGATACGTGACAGGTGGAATGAGCTGATAAAATATCCTTTTTGTTTCTGCTGTGAGGGTAAAAAATTATTAATCCCATCTGGAATACTAATCAAAAGAAAGAAGTGCTTTAAATGGTGATGCTAATGATTTTCTAGAATTAAATTGCATGTGAAAAATCAGATGGAGTCATGAATTAACAAAAATTAGCGTTTTTAGATGAATTAGGGCAATGAGAACAAAATTACTTCTGCCACTTTAAAACCTGTTACTTTTCGAAATCCTCTATAAATATATTCTGCCCTTCCCTGAATCATTGTGTCTCAGTTAAAATTCATCTACCCTCCCCTTCTATATCTGTTATTATTTCCATTGCTCATCAGATGTCTCCCTGAAGCTCAAACAGCTATAGCATGCATTAGATTCTAGAAGCTTGGCTACAAACATAGGTCCATCTAATAATATTAGAGAATGTGTATAATTAAATGGACTATCTTTTTTATTCTTTATAAATCAACAGCAATATATTTTGATGGTTTAGGACAAACATGTTATTGAGTTAATCCATTAGAGCATAACAAAAACCTATCTGCTCAACTGTAACAAAGTGAGAGTGCTATATTCTAGTATCGCTTCTGCAATCTCCTAGCTTTATGAGAGTGGGCAAGTTACAAGAAATTATTGGTTAAAATGAATGGGTCACTATTTGATCTGTAAGATGAAAAATCACCAACCACTATAAGAATAAGTGAGTTACTCTTGCCCAAATATATATTCCAATTTTACTTTTCAGCTCTATTATGTAGTATGAGGGTAAAGAAGGAACTCTAAAAGAAATGCTTCAACAAAATATTTCTTAGCAATAGGTTAAAGAGACTCTAACTAACCAGAGCTGTCTAGTCATCGCAATCACCAGATCTCCTTCCTTCAAGTCACATAGGAACATCTGTTCCTTGTAACTCGTGGCAGACAGATGCTTCTGGTCTTAAACAGGGAGGGAGGAACTTTAACTTCCTTATCAAAATCATAAAAGAGCAAGTTATATCACTAATCTGTGGAAAAAATGATCTTATATTCCCTTTCTGTCACCAAATAAAGAAGATAAGCACATATATTACACATTTTTAAAACTACTACGTAGTTTTTGATGCAGTTGGGACAAAAAGTAAGGTAGAAGTCTCTTAATCTTAATATGTACCAGGTTAAATAAAAACTATTTTAAATTTAAGTCTATATTTAAAGTATTACAATACAAAACATCATGAGGAAACTTATGGAAATTATTTTATTAAAAAGGTTGGTTCATACTGAATAACATGCCACCAATTTAAAGTGTTCCAAAAGGTAAATAAAGAAAATAATGAACGATTTATATAAAACAAATAAAGGAAATGAATAGTTCGTTCCCATGAAAAAAATAAAAACATATGAAAAGATGTTGTACCTCACTAGTAATTTGAATAATCAAATTAAAACAATGAGATTTATGTTTTATTTATAAAACTGGAAAAGACATTTTAAGCAGTTTGATAATTTACTGTGAAAGGATGTGGAGGAAATAAGCACTCTCATACACTGTTGATAGAAGTGTAAATTAGAAAAACATTTTATGAAGGTAAGTTTACAGTATTTATCAAAGGAAAAAATGTTTGCTCTCTTTGCTACATATGTTGCCATTGTTAGAAATTCACTTTACAGAAATACCTACAAAATAATGACAAAATATTTGTGTGAGCAATCACTGCAGTGGTTTTTATGGAAAAAAATAAATAACCTAAATGTCTATCAAGACTAACTGATAAATAAATGAAAGTTCATCCATATAATTGAATGCAATGCAATCATCAAACAAATGATATAAATTTGAATTGCTGATATGGAAAATGTTCCAAATATATTAAGTGGAAAAGATAAGATATGAACACTGTATATTATATAATCCCTATTGTGTACATTTAAAAGGGCATATATTTACACGCAGATTTAGCTATTAAATTTTGGGGGAAAGATGCACAAAAAAGATTAACAGTGATTACTTTTGAAAAGAGATACTGTGAATAAGCATAGAGAAGTATTTTTACTTTTCTGCCATCCTATACCTTGTGAATTTTAAATACTGGCAGTTATTAGTTTTATTTACCTTAAAATGTTAATAAGGATAAACTAGTTGGTAACCATTTTGGTTGTCTCGTTTTTAGTGTTTTTTAAATAAAGGAGAGCTGTAAAGACCACTGAAAATATATCAAACAAGAACTAACTGGGCCAGTGTTATTCACAACATTCATTTTCATAATTGAGCATTTATTTCTACACTGAGTAAAGTCAATGAATAAATGCAGCTACAAGTTTAACATGATCCAATGGAATTACTGTGGCTTTCAGACAGCAATTGCAATCTGAGGACCACTAATAAATATGCTTAAGATAAAGTCTTTCTAATAATAATGCTGTCCTACAGTGGAAGAGATAGCCTAACAAAACAATAAAACCTGTGTCAGCAGGGGCATGATGGTTCACACCTGCAATCCCAGCACTTTGGGAGGCTGAGGCAGGTAGAGGACTTGAGGTCAGGAGTTCGAGACCAGCCTGGCCAACATGGTGAAACCCTGTCTCTACTAAAAATACAAAAATTAGCTGGGCGTGGTGGCAGATGACTGTGGTCCCAGCTACTAGGGAGGCTGGGGCAGGAGAATGGCTTGAACCAGGGAGGCAGAGGTTGCAATGAGCCAAGATCTCGTCACGGCACTCCACCCTGGGGGACAGAGTGAGACTCTGTCTCAGACAAATAAATAAATAAATAAATAAATAAACACTAAACCTGTGTCAATGATATACTTAAGCACATCCTGCTATCTCTGCCTAGAATACTGTCCCCTCTGCTTTTCCGCCTAGCTAACTCCAACCTAACTCACAAGAGCTAGCTCAAGAATCGCCTCCTCCAGGGAAGCTACCCTGATCCTCTCTTTCACCTCGTGGTTTAGATAACTGCTACTCAAAGTTTGGTTCTCAAACCCAAAACATTTTACACGACATCCTCATGGTCTGACTATGCCTGAGGCCTACTAAGTCTACATTTTAAACAACATTCCAGGTGATTGGTAGTCACATTAAAATTTGTGAAAAAGTGGGTAAATGACAACCCTGGGTGTGCCCACAGTTTCTTGTGCACACCTGTATCACAGCTTTCATTATACAGCATTCACAACTTTGTTTTCTTGTCTAAATTAGACTGCAAGATCCCTAAAGGCAAGATCTAAGATTTTTGTTGTTGTGCCATATCCATTGCACCTGGCACATAATGGACACTCTATAAATGTTTGTTAACTGAGCAAATCAGAAAGGATGAACGAAAAGTAAACACAAAATTTAATTCCAACTTTACAGAACTCTATCGATCATATAGCAATGTAAAAATCTTAATTACAAATGATAGAAAAAGTGATTTTAAAAGATATTTTTAAAAACCACTATGCTTAAATGTATGCATATCCTAGAAACATATTACAAATTATTTTTATCCTCATGAAAGAGCACATGAAATCCAGGACTGTACATAAAGCATCTTATCATAATATTTGCCCTTTCTTTTAAAAAAAGCCCACTTTCAAGTTATCATATACTATCATAAATTTAGGTGCAAGCCAGCAGCTGAAAAAATAGAAATAAACTACTTTTAGATTTCTTTTGTTTTGTTGATGACACACAAATTATGTTACTGTTTATCTTTAAGACTGCAGCTGTTGCTGGCTCTGCATCACCGTTTACTGTAATTACTGCCTTCAGATTTCTTTCTGACCCATATCCCGTTATAGGATATGCTCAGGCTAGATGAGCAACTTCTAAAATCAGCAGCAATCATAGATGTTTGCAAAATTGTTGAATTAGAAATCTCTTTTTCTAGTAACATGAAAATTCTTTAGTATACCTTCACCCTTTAAGAAAAATCCTCACCTGGCTGTTTCTCGCCACTCAGCATCCTCACCTTCACGCCAACAAATCTCATCCAGTTCTGTGAAAAGGTCATGAGGAATGTGTTCCTCGTCATCATCCTCGGTTCCAAGAATAAACTGTACCCTCTGTGATGGGGTGTCTAAAAAATCAGAGACATGTATTACCATGAACATGTATTACCACGACCCTGAGCTTAAAATGTCCCAGTCACTGCCTTCAGCACCACCCCAAGCTCGCACCACCCCAAGCTCACACCTCCCCTGCTCCCCACTGCAACACTCATCCAAATCAAACTCAGGAACTAAAACCAAATTCATCATTACATGAAGTCCAGTATAATTTGGGAAAATAAATATGTAAAATGTATATATTAATGTATACATATAATAAATAATAAAATATGATTATTATTTTGGATTATTTTTAACACTCATGGAAACTATTTCTATTTCTCAGACACATATACTCATTTCTTCTCATCATATATGGTATATTTTATGGGTAATATTCAGAAGAGTAGATTATGATAAAATTCATTTATACTAAAACTATGCAGAATGTTATTCACCAAAAAAACTCCCTTGTGATCCTCCTTTGTAGTCATTCCTACCTCCCTTTTGTAGCCCCCAGCAACCACTGATCTGGTCTCTGCTGCTAGCTTTGCCTTTGCAAAATGTCATGTAAGTGGAAACACAGCATATAACCTTTTGAGACTGGCTTTATTCACTTAGCAAATGCCTTTGAGATTTTGAGATTTATCTGTCATTGTGTGTATTAGTAGTTCATTCTTTTTTATAGCTGAGTAACAGTCCATTGCAGGAATGTACCACTCTTGGCTTATGCATTCACCTGCTGGAGGACATTTGGGTTTCTAGTGCTTGGCCCAATTATAAATACAACTGCTATAAGTATTCTTGTGTAGGCTTTGGTGTAAACATAAATTTTATTTCTCTAGGGTAAATACCTAGAAGTAGGATTGCTAGTCATATGATAAGTTTACGTTCAGCTTTCTAAGACACTGCCAAACTGCTTTCCAGAATGGCTGTACCATTTTGCATTCCCAGGAGCAATGCAAGAGAGTTGCAGTTGTTCTGAATCTTCACCAGCACTTGGTATTATCAGTTGTTTTGTAGCCATTCTATGTAGTGGTATTTCACTGTGGTGTTACTTTACATTTCTATAATGGTTATTGTTGACAATTTTTCCTGAGTTTATTTGACATCCATATTTATTCTCTGGCAAAGTGTTTATGAAAACATTTTGCTTATTTTTATTGGGTTGTCTGTTCCTTACTGTCGAGTTTTGAGACTTCTTTATGCATTCTGGATACACGACATTTTTTGAACATATGATTTGCAACATTTGTCTTTTCTCCCCATTTATAGTTTGACTTTATATTCTTTTAGCAGTGTCTTTCACTGAGGAAAAGTTTTAAATTTTGATAAATTCTTATTTGTGTGTGTGTGTTATAAATTATGCTTTGGTATCAAATTTGAAAACTCTCTGCCTAAAGGTCACAAAGATTTTCTTTTGTGTTTTCTTCTAAAGTTTCGTATATTATATTTTATATCTTGAAGCTATGGTCCATTTTGAGTTAATTTTGGTATAAGATATGAGGTTTAATTCAAGGGTTTTTTTATTTTTTGCATATAGATGTTAAATTGTTCCAATATCATACCATTTATGGAAAAGACCCAAATAAAAGACACAGAAAAAGTATATTCTTCATGGTTTGTGCCGTTTTCAAAAATCAATTAGTTATATTTGTTTGGACTGTTTTTCTGGACTTTCTAAAATGTTCCATTGATTTAGGCCTATATTGCAGTCAGTCCAGGATACTACAACAAAGTACCATAGATTGAGTGGCTTATAAACAACAGAAATTTATTTCTTGCAGTTCTGAAGCCTGGATGTCTGAAATCAGCGTGCCAGCATGGTTAGGTTCTAGTGAAGGACTTATTCTGGGTTGCAAACTGCTGTTTTCTCCTTGTAATATCACATGGTAGAAAAGGCTGAGAGAGCAGGTTCATTTTATAAGGGCACTAATCCCAATCATAAGGGCTTCACCCTCATGACCTAATTTCATCCCAAAGGCCCGATCTCCTAATACCATCATATTGGGGTGAGAATATCAACCTATGAGTTTTGGGGGAACACAAACATTTAGTTCATTGCTTTGTCTATTCCTTTGAGAATACCACACTTTTTTGATTACTATAGCTTTAGAGTAATTCTTAAAGTCAGATGGTATGAGTCTCCCAACTTAGCTCTTCTTTTTCAAAACTGTTTGGCTATTCTAATCTTTTTGCCTTTTGATATACATTTTAGAACAAGTTTTTCTGTATCTACAAAATTCCCGCTTGGAATTTGATTGATATTGCACTAAATCTATGGATCAATTTAGGGAGAATAGTATCTTAAGTGTAATGATTTTTCCAACCCATGGAAACTATGTGTATCTTCATTTATTTAGGTCTTCTTTCATTTCAAAATATTTACTTCCATCAGGTTTTATAATTTCCAGAACACAGATCTTCTACCTGCTTTGTTAAATTTATACCTAGATATTTCATTTCTTGAGGCTATTACATTTTTTAATTTGTTTCCAATTTTTAATGCTAGTGTAGAGAAATGTGATTTATTTTCATGTGACCTTGTATCCTTCAACCTTATTAAACTTACTTACTATTTCTAATTTTTTTGTAGGTTCCATGGAATTTTCCAGGTAGACGATCATATATATGTGAATATGAACCATTTTATTTTTTCCTTTCCAAGCTCTTTCTCTATTTATTTATTTATTATTATACTAGCTAGAATTCCAGTATGATATTAAGTGGCAGTGGTGAGAGTGGCCATGCTTACTTTGTTCCTGGTAGCAGGGGGAAAACAGTCTTTCATGAATAAGTATGATGTCAGTTTCCCTTTGTCTGAGAATGCCTTTATTTAACCTTCATGCCTAAAGAATATGTCAGTGGATATAGAATCCTGGACTAAATGTTCTTTCAGCATTCTCAAATGCTGTTCCATTTCCTTTTAGCCCTCATGTTTCTTAATGAGAAATCTGCAATCATTGGAATCATTGTTGCATTTTTCTCTGGCCACTATTAGAATATTTTCTTTGTTTTTAGTTTTCAGAAGCTTGGTTATGACACTTTTTAATAATTTTGGGATTTGGGGTTTTGTTTTGGTGTTTGTTTATTTTAGCATTTATCCTGTGGGAACCCTGAGCTTCTTCAATGTGTAAGTTTATGGGGTTTTTTTTCTAGAAATTTTCTTTCTTCTTTTCTTTCTTTTCTTTCATTTTTCTTTCTTTCTTTCTTTCTTTCTCTCTCTCTCTTTCTTTCTTTCTTTTTCTTTCTTTTCTTTCTTTCACTCTGTCACCCACACTGGAGTGCAGTGGTGTGATCTCTGCTCACTACAATCTCTGCCTCCCAGGTTCAAATGATTCTCCTGCCTCAGCCTCCCAAGTAGCTGGGATTACAGGCATGCACCACCACACCCAGCTAATTTTTTAATTTTTAGTAGAGATGGGGTTTTGCCATGTTGGCCAGGCTGGTCTCAAACTCCTGACCTCAAGTGATCTGCCTGCCTCAGCCTCCCAAAGTGCTGGGATTACAGGCATGAGCCACCACATCTGTCTTCAATTATTTCTTCCATAGTTTTCTGTTTGTCTGTTTGCTTCATACTCTTTCTCTTCGCTTCTGATATAGTGACAGCAGAATCAACTGAGAACAGTCATCAACAATAGCCACAGCTTGTCTTGACATCATCTTTTCTCTGACTAATTTTCCCATAAATACGCCATCAGTCACGGATAAATCTAACCAACAGATGCTGGAAACAAGTTCATCCACTTTGTCTCATACATGTCTTTACTTAAGGTCACTATCAACAGGACTCAAAGCAGAAGGATGGGACCAATCTACAGTATATACCTCAACCACACTGCTGATGTATTCAGCTGCTGAACCCAACAAACTGAATAAATCCCCCAAACCATAAAGGTTTCCCTTACAAAGCCATGTGACTTTCTCCTTAAGTTTCTATATTAACCTTTCCACTTGTCCGGAGGCATTAGATCAGGTACAGCAGGATATATAAGCAATTGCACAGTCTCTTCCTTGGACCACAAGGAGGTAGCTGAGGGCAATCCTATCATCCATAAAAACCTTAGTCCACGAACTGAGGCTAAAGAAGACTGGAATTGTATCATTAATCTTTTAGATTAAATTCAGGGGCAAATTTCTTACCAATTTTTCTAATTTGATGATTACCATTGTAGGGATAACTGCCTGTAGGGCACACAAAACTAATAAATCAATTATCCCTCCAGGAAGCTCATCCTCATAGCCAAGTGTAGATTTTGGAGTTCTCTCTGAAATCGTCTGAAGCTTACATAATCTACTGGTGGTGTTTGCTTAAACATTCAAAGGTCTCTTATGACCATCCCTGTGGTTCAAGTCACTATATTTTTGATAGGGAGGGAAAATAATGCACGATTTGGACATAAGACATGCAATCTTGGCTGGGCGCAGTGGCTCATGCCTGTAATCCCAGCACTTTGGGAGGCCGAGGTGGACGGATCATGAGGTCAGGAGTTCAAGACCAGCCTGGCCAGCATGGTGAAATCCCATCTCTACTAAAAATACAAAAAATTAGCTGGGCATGGTGGCACATGCTTGTAGTCTCAGATACTCAGGAGACCGAGGCAGAAGAATTGCTTGAAGCCGGCAGGTGGGGGTTGCAGTGAGCCAAGATTGCACTATTGCTCTCCAGCCTGTGTGACAGAGCAAGACTCCGTCTCAAAAAAAAAAAAAAAGACATATAGTCTTAAGGGTTCACACAATGGTCCTAGAAAGAACATGTTATTTACGATGACTGTGACCCCAAAAATGGACCGATGTCAGTTAGAAGAAACAGGTTGGCAATGTCTCCAACAGGGCCTCCAGGCCAGCTAGTTGGCCTTGGGGTTCTCAGTTCAGTTCAGATAATTGAGATTATCCCTGTTTTTTAGAGAAACTGCTTGGGGACAGTCAGTCCAATCTGATCTATTTATCCATGCAAGCCACTACATGGCATTCATCCACCCCATGGAATGAGTGATTGATGGTTATAGAAAGAGGGGTAAAGAAGACACCCAAAGGTGTTAATAGGTTTTGTGTGTGTGTGTGTGTGTGTGTGTGTGTGTGCGTGTGTGTGTGTAGGCGATAAAGGATCTTTCCCTGATGTTTCTAATAAACTTCTCCTCAAGGTTAAAAGCAATGATGATCAAAATGCAGGCAGAGACATCTGATGAAGAATGTTAAGCCAGCAGGAAATTACATTTAAAGCATTTACCACAGTTTGAGAGACTCACACCAAGGACTTTTCTTTATGTGGGAGGCTCCAGGGGAAGTTCTGAAAGATCATTGATTTTATTCCTGCACCTGAAATGCAGAGTGTGTTCCATTCTGGTAGCTATAATTTCACTTTTTTTCTAACCATCCTCTATCATACCCAAACCTTTTGTTGGGAAGGGTCAGAATAAGGGAGAAAAGGGCATTTTTATAAAATTTACAGAGACTCATTATGTCCCCTACATTAATGGTACATTTGGGCAATTGTAGGGGGTCTTGGCAAGCTGTGTATTCAACTAAATGGTTACTACTCTTACAATGTAGGACCAAATGAAGCCAACAAGCATATCCAGTTAGCTATACAAGAATTAAATCAAAATTCCTGAGGCCTCCCTTTAGCTGGACTACCATTTGGAGGATGTACCAATCAGGCTGGCCTGAGGTTTCTGTAATAAGAAAGAATAACGCATTATGCCCAGAAATGGTCATGGTGGAACACTGATTTTTCAATATAAGTTTATATAAAATCTTAACCCTTTCATCTTGATTATTATCCACATAGAGGCTGAGAGGAGATGATCAGTTTCTGCAGAAGCCACATTCAGTGACCAAACCATCTTACTTATATGTGTGCACCAGAAGGAGGTGAGAGAGGCAGAGTTGGAAACTTTTTTTAATTTTTGAAGAAGCCCTTCCAACATTTAACAATACCAGATGCCGATGGATGATAGGAAATGTGGAAGGTCTATCACATACCTTGATTATCAGCCAATTGTTGTATGGCTTTGGGGATTAAAAAGTGCATGACTCTCTGACTGTGAATGGTTCAGAAATCTGAATACATAACATAGATTAGTTTCAAGGGTCACATGGTGCGTCTAGAATAAACTAATTGGCTGTAACAGCAACAACATCCTCAGACTAGATAGATGTGCCTGCTGCCCTACTATCAATACAACATTTATTAAGTTCTGGCCTGGTTCCAACATAAGGGTGAAAGAACTTTTCTAGAACTTCAGGCTGACCACAAGAATTTATCTAAATTTCTTTGATGACCTTTTCATTCTCCAGGGGGTCACTTATATTAGCATTATGAAACCAATCTGGGGCTGTAAGAGTGCAATAGTAATTAATACCTCATCTATAGTTTCCCCTTGATTTTGTCTCTTCCAGAGAAATCTCCATAAAAGGGCCAAAGTTATTTTACAGCAGATAGAACCTATTACAGAAAATTCCAAGACTTTCTACTGTCATCTCCAGATGGATTACAAGTTGGCATGATGGTAGGAGAGTCTGAGCAAAAAAGATATCCCAGTTTTGGCCATTCTTCTATTACCAACATTCCATGACCCACCTCACTCATTTTCCAAGAAAATCAGCCAAAGTTCTAATAATTTGCCTGGTTTCTGTACATAATAGTCATAAATTTTCCTCTCATGCTCACTGTAGGTATGTATCTCTAAAACTGTTGTCTGAAAGAAAATGCGGCCGGGCGCGGTGGCTCACGCCTGTAATCCCAACACTGCACTTTGGGAGACTGAGGCGGGTGGATCACGAGGTCAGGAGATCGAGACCATCCTGGCTAACACGGTGAAACCCTGTCTCCACTAAAAATACAAAAAATTAGCCAGGCGTGGTGGCAGGCGCCTGTAATCCCAGCTATTCGGGAGGCAGAGGCAGAAGAATGGCGTGAACCCGGGAGGCGGAGCTTGCAGTAAACTGAGATCGCGCCACTGCACTCCAGCCTGGGCGACAGAGTGAGACTCTGTCTGAAAAACAAAACAAAACAAAACAAAACAACAACAACAAAAAAAGAAAATGCAAACTTGTTCCTCTCTCCCCACCCCACAGCCCAAATGAATCTAAGTACTAATTGTTACAATAGGTGAACCTGAGACTACTGCCAGACTGTAATCTCCCTGCCTAAAGGACAATTAAAACATATCTATTGCCTGGTTCTCAGCTTGCAACTACCTCCCCAAATCCTCCTCATTAATGAGCAATAGAGTAGAAGAATATTTATTGCTCTGCTTACTAGACAATTTGGTCCACAAGTTTGCTACCAATACCAACGGACTTCTTTCAAAGTCTATTAATTAGCTGTGAGGCCATCATCCTTCTTTCTCCAAAAGCCATGTCTCTGTCAGTATCCCTTCCTCACTGCCAAAACTGCCAAGAATTGTGAAGGGTATCAGCATTTGCCCTGCCAGTTTTATGGATGCTAGCAAAAGCCATGAGACTCTTGAGTCAGAGACAAAAGACGGTTTATTATGCACAGAATAGTAGTACCTAGAGTATCATCATTTGTGTTGCATTCTGAGCCCCAACTCCCACAGAAGGGTGTGCAAAGGGCCAGGAGATGCTGCACATGTAGCAGGATGTGTGACAGGGGAGAACCAAGGTAAGGAACTCAAGTCTTTCATAATGGACAATAATCCTCACTGATTGTTGCCCCATAAGGAGACATTATCTTTACTGTATAAAGATAAAAAACCTACCATTTGCTCCAGAGAGAGACACTATCTATATCTTCCTAGTGTGTTCACGATACAAACATACTTGTAAAGACAGACAGGCACAAAGGCACTTAGTGCCTTTGCCCAAAAGATGTTTGGGAACATAAGGGATACATGGAGATTTGTCTCCCAACAGCCATCTTCATGTTCTGATCACTCTCAGAAAAAGAAAGAAAAATCTTTGAATTAAAAGTTTTTGTTGAAATTGAAACTTCTTTGTGAACCTTTTCACCACCTTCCTACCTCTAAATATTCCCGATTTTATTTGCCCATTCTTCAATGCATTCTTTGAGGGGGAAAAAAGAATTCTTGGGATTTTGCTTTCATTATTTCCTTTTTCATTATATTTTGTACAGATTATATGATTTTTACCTAGAAATCTTTACTAGGTTTTAAAAAGAAAATCCACACTATTCCTATATGGCAGCAAAAACTATTAGTCTAGCCAGAAAAAAATTCATTTACCTTAGAAGAAAAATATAAGATTAGGAATAAATCCAGCAAAATTATGTAGTATATTTGTGATAAAAATGATAAAACTTTATTGAATGATGAGGAAGGCTTAGTCATAAAAAAAAATCATGAATTCAATGTTAGTTCAATGAAACATCTGGTATGTTTTAAACTTTTTAAAACACAAAAGAATGAGTAAATCAATAACAGCTATAGGGCAATTACTGAAATTTATAATATTAATCATTTCATATATGAAAATAAACCAATTAATAAGTTATTGAAATAATTAGGTTACAACTAAGTCATAATTGAGAGTATTTCAGAGGGCAAAGGTGAAAAATAAACACACAATGGTAATATAATGTCATATTTCTGTGTAAATAAATATCTGTGGTAACTCTTGCCTAACTCATTAGCCTCATCTTCTGCCAGTCTTTCCCTTGCTATTACAGTCTAGGTACATTAGCCTTCTTTAAGACTCTTAAAAATATCATGCTCTTCCCTACCTCAGAATCTTGTAGCTGTCTTAGACATCTACTCTCTGCTTAAATGTAGTATACTTTGGCACACCTACCTAATCATCTTTGTAAAACAGACATATGAACACATACATATCCACATCTAAGCATATTCATATACAAACAAATCAGGCACCTGTTATCCTAACCTATAGCACCCTACATCTCTTGATCTACTTATCACAATTGCAACTAATAATTAATTGTGCAATAATTGATTTTGCATCTATCTCTTTGCTAGAATGGATGAAATATAAAGGCAGAAACCATGTTTGTTTTATTCACTGCTATATCCTCAGTAAATATCAAAGGTTTAACAAATATTAATTTATTTAAAAGATGAAACCAAGATGTATTTTGTACAATTTTGGCTTTGTTTTTAAATTTTATCTTGTTGTATGAACTTTATGCATAGCTTTCTGGGTAAAGTAGGGTAATAAAATATATCTCATCAACATGTCAGCTTGTTTGTTTCTGGGTTTTTTTTAAAAACAGAAAATAAGACTGCTCAAAGTTTCCAGTCTTATTCTGTAACTGTAATTACAATAACAGGAAAAAAAAACACCTCACAACTACCTTAAGAGTAGCTACAAGTTCAGAGTATATCCATCAATATGAAAGGTAACCTTAGCCTATTAAACTAAATATAACGCTGGCATGTAATGAAAATGGATGGAAAAATTGTAAAAATGTTTGGATTAATATTTCAAACTGCCATTGTATAAGAAATAGTATTAGTTAACTGCATTAAAGAGGAAAATAGATTCTTAAAGTAAATCAGATAAGAATAGATGTGGTTATTAAAATATAGGGAAACATATTCTTTACTAAGCTCAATAAAACTGCCCTGGTTGTTGTTATTTTTTTTTTTTTGCTTTAGTTCCTACAATATGCATTCCTTGGGAGCTGAAATGTGCAGAGCACTTAGCACACTTATGTCAATTTTTAAATCCATATTCTATAGAAAGAAATTGGTATGGTTGGGCTGTGTCCTCACCCAAATCTCATCTTGAATTTTAGCTCCCATAATTCTTATGTGTTGTGGCAGAGACCCAGTGAGAGATAATTGAATCATGGGGACAGTTTCCCCATACTGTTCGCGTGGTAGTGAATAAGTCTCATGAGATCTGATGGTTTTATAAGCGGAAACCCCTTTTGCTTGGCTCTCATTCTCTCTTGTCTGCTGCCACGTAAGATGTGCCTTCCTTTTGCCTCCCGCCATGATTGTGAGGCCTCCTCAGCCATATGGAACTGTGATCCATTAAACATCTTTTTCTTTATAAATTACCCAGTCTCAGGTATGTCTTTATCAGCAGCATGAAAACAGACTAATACATAAATATAGAAAAAAAGTAAAATATCCTCAAATAATATATTTACAGAACATGAGAAAACATTCCCTTATTATTCAAGTGGAATGAAATTACTGCAAATACTATAAAAAACAAAGTGGAATAATTTAGATGAATTATAAGTTCAATTATATTGAGATTCATGAGAATCCATGACAATTTTGCTATCTTATTAGCCAAGAGGGTCCTTTAACTCAGCAACTAATTAAATGATGGCAAGCAAAGAAGTTGCAGTTCAAAAAAATGTGAGGCTGATTTCTTCCTAGATTTATTGAGCAAATAAAGTATCTTTTAAAAAAACAACATACTGCAGTCTTCAGCCTGGCTGTACTTTGATTAGTTGCTTGGTCAATTCATTAACTGTAGGATAGTATCTATTCCATTTCACATAAATGCTATACCATATTTATTGTTCTTAAATTGCTTATAATCTGGTTTTAAAAATGAGAAGAATACATAATAACAGACAATGTAAGACAATAATAATTAAGCACTAACATGTCTGGTTCTTAGTGCTATAAGGGTAAAGAGGTGTAAAAACAAATGAAGGCTACACGGTCAAGGAGGTTTTCACAAGAAGAGGTGGGATTAAGTCAGGCCACACCAGCATTAAGGACATAATATTTTTGACTATATGGTAAAAGAAAAAGATCCAGGATTACTGAGACAAAATTAATGGTTTGGTTTAGGCAATGGATTTAGAAATATAATAATATAGAAATAGAATAATTCTAATAGAATTATTCTAATAGAATAATTAGAAATAGAATAATGCAAGAAAATATCTCAGTAGCTGAAGTTCAAGATGAAATCCCAGGTCTGAAATCCACTGCATGCTCTAGAGAGGGATTTGATGCAGATGTAGATTATATACATATATATATGAATTAGAATTAAAACCAAGGAAAAGCTGGAATCCAGCCAAACCTGAAGCATTAAGATCCCGGGTAAGCAGTAAAACAATAGCCAGCTTGTCTGAATCAAACAAGGATGAAAAAATACCAGAGAGAAGAAAAGCAAAAATTCCAATACTAGGGAACCAGAAAGAGTCCTTTCCTATGCATGTATATATAATATATGGTAAATAATATGTATATATTTATACATACAAATAAAAATAAGCATATATAAAATTATACTACATATTTAAAATATATAGAGATATATAACATTTTAAATGAGGATTATATCTTTAATAATTGATGATTGGTTGAAATTAGTGTGGACCAAACTGGAAGCAGTCAATACCAAAAATTCAAAAGCTCAAGAAAAAAACAGTAATTTAGTTTTGTAAGCAAATCCAAGGGTCGGTAGTACAAAAATGAAATTCCAAAAAGCAGATCTGCAGGCAGAAGTAAAGGAACAAGTGAGTCATAAATACTGTTTTGTAAGAATTTAATAAAATACAATAACTAGGTTTATCACACTAGTTTGCATCATGTAATGAGCACAAGTCCAAATGCGCAGGCTTTGTCTAACAAAGTGGTTCCATCATAGGAAAACTGGAGTGAAATAGAATATCTCATTAAAGGGAAACTTGGTTGCAAGACAGGAATATGGATAACAGAAAGAAGCAAAGAAATAATAGCACTGGAGAGCTGGGGACCAAAGTCAGAGTAAACCCAGGAGTAAGACGCTAGCAATGGTGAATAAGCAATGTACTGATATTGGGCTCCTTATATTTCTACCTGCCAGAATTAGTCTCCCAGAAGATTGGACCAAGCCCCAAAAGAGGAAATTATAGATGTAAAAATACTTTTCAAGCAATAAAGAATCACATAAATATGGGCCAGGCGCGGGGGCTCACGCCTGTAATCCCAGCACTTTGGGAGGCCGAGAAGGGCGGATCATGAGGTCAGGAGATCGAGACCATCCTGGCTAACATGGCGAAACCCCGTCTCTACTAAAAATACAAAAAATTAGCCGGCCTGGTGGCGGGCGTGCCTGTAGTCCCAGCTACTCGGAAGGCTGTGGCAGGAGAATGGTGTGAACCCAGGAGGCGGAGCTTGCAGTGAGCCGAGATCGCGCGCCACTGCACTCCAGCCTGGTTGACAGAGCGAGACTCCGTCTCAAAAAAAAAAAAAAAAAAAAAAAAAAAGAATCACATAAATATTACTGATGATTATATTAGAGATAGGGGGTGATGGTTATAATGATGATCTAGAATTACCTACCAGAAATAGAGAGCTTTACAAATTCAAGCAGGTAGAATAATCATGCCATTAATTAAAAGAGAGTTGTCAGAATGAGAGCCAGCATTGTAGGTTGGGTGCTCCAAAGATAACTTTTGCATATGCTAACTTTGAGGTGACTAAGGGACCATCATATGAAGAAGGTCATAAGGCAGTTGGAGATTTGAATTTGGATTCTGGAAGAGAGAGCAGAGACAGAGATAGAGACATAGATAACATTTAACTAAAGATATCACATGATTACAATGATGATGATGACTCAAAATGAAAGTCTTGAGAGAGAAGAAGACTCAACACTGGAGAAGTAATAAGGTTTAAGATTTGGCAGAAGGAAAATAAGTTAACAAAAGAATCGGAAAAGGAATAAATATGTAAAAGGATTAATACATTACACAAACATATAATGAACACCTTTCTTTTGTTAGATACCATACTAAGTAGTGAATAAGACACATATAAACAGAAAAAAAGCCTCTGCCTTCATGGAACATACATCTCACGGAGAGAGTAGTATAACCAGGAACAAAGTAGAAAAGAATTTAAAAAGAATAAGAAGTCAATAATGTTGGATGTTGTAGGGTGGTCAATGAGAACTGTGTTAAGAGAAAGAAGATCTGGCTAGCCTAATTTTCAATAGCACTGGAATTCCAAAGAACATTTATTACTGTTATAATCAGAAATAGACAAATAAGGTATTTCCATTTGGAATATGGACTATATTTTCAACAAATAATTAGTTAAGAAAATCAAATTTAAATCATTATGCTATCTGAGGAAAGCCCTTGTAGAATCATAACTGGAAACAACAAATTCCTTAGCAAACTTCTATCTTTGCATTATTAGCTATATTACTTATATTGCCTTAATAACTCACATACTAATTAACCAGGGCTTAAAGAGATAGTTCCTAATAATCAGTGAAAATGCTCTCCTTTTGCAGGCCCTCTCCAAAAGCACTCTATTTTTTAGACCCTTTCTGGACAATATTTTATAAATATGTTGAGAATATATATTTATCATGCCAGCATTACAAGTACAATGACAGAAGTGAATTGAAAAACTTCCATTTTAATATGTGATCTTGCTGTCATGAAGTACACAAGCCTTGGTTACTATGACATTCAGCTTAAGAGAACAGATTCACAAAATGCTTACCATTGTGCATTTCTGAATCACAGACACTTTTCTTCCTCTTTATCTTTGTTATAGTTCAGATGAATCCATATTCAGATAATCTATCTTATGAAATTATGACAAGTTTGGTAGTTCTGTTCCAAATTTATGTCTCCAGTCTCCTTGAAGCTCAATAATATTTTCCATTTTTAGTTGAACTTTAAAATTGTGTTCATAGTATTTGAATGTCATGCACAATCTATTCATTGAAATTTCTAGATTTTAATTCATTTACATAATTGAAATAATATAATATTATCAATTCTAATTAGTAATTTCATTACAGGGTAATAGATTGATAAAATGAATGCTTCAGATGAAGCACCAAGAACAGATATTTATTTCCACATGGGATATAAGATTATATGCAGAATTTGCAAACCATGCTCTAAAAACCTAGTTACATGACTCTAATTTTTCACCCACACAGAGGCTATAAAGGATCATGAGATGAAACAGACACATTTTAGAGTTCTTCGGAAAGAGCTGTAACATGAGTCTGACATTTACTTATTCTCCTTAAAAGGGATGGCAGTAGGGGTATGATTCTTACCTGAGAAACATAAAGTCAGCCTAGCTGCTGATGGCTGACATTGCTGCATTCAATAACACACACTTTCAGTATTTACCACAGCACTCAATCTGAGTGTGTGTGTGTCTTCTGTGAATCATACATAAGCCACACACATGAGAGGGGAGCGGGGAGAAGAGAGAGAGAGGGTGTGGAATATAGAGTCATCTTGGGCTGCCACAGAGCACTGAGAATATTTCAGCAGAGAGACTCTATCATTATAACTGAATGCCTAGGGGATGAAGAGGAATAAATAGTAAGGCAGAAAAGAGTGCAGGTGAGAAAACCTCCAGGAGAGAATGAATAAACTCAAATTCTTGCTAAGCCTAAAGAGTGTGACATTAACTTGCCACAGTAGCAGTGAAGTAAGAACTTTCCTGCTTTACCTCCATTAGAGAGATAAGAAACTAGAGCTAGGAAGATGATGGAGCATCTACAGGAAGATGTTCAAGGTAGAAAAGAAAAAAAAGCAACTACAGTTGACTCTTGAATAACACAGGTCTTAAAGGTGCTGATCTCCCACACAGCTGAAAATCTGTATATAACTTTTGACTCCCTCAAAACTTAACTACTAATAGCCTACTGTTGACCAGGAGCCTTAATGATAACATAGTCAATTAACACATAATGTGTATATTATGTGTATTATGTACTGTATTTTTACAATAAACTGGAGAAAACAAGAAAATCACAAAGAAGAGAAAATATATTTACTACTCATTAAGTGAAAATGGATTATATAAAGGACTTGATCCTCATTGTCTTCATGTTGAGTATGCTGAGGAGAAGGAAGAGGAGGGGTTGGTCTTGCTATCTCAGGAGTGGCAGAGGCAGAAAAGGTAGAAGGGGAGGCAAGAGAGGCAGACACACTTGATGTAACTTTATGGAAATACATTGTAATTTCGGACCTTTTCGCTTTTTCATTTCTCTAAAACTGTTTCCATGAGATGCGATCCTTCTTCCATCATTTATTTTAGTTTCAGTGCACATATTATAGAAGGGTCCATGTTGTAAAAAAAGTTGAACCTAGTCTTGAATAATTGTAACTCTTCCGCCAGATTGTCTAATGTGAATTTGTTTTCTGGCACTGCTTTTTCAATGTTTTCTTCCTTATCTTCTGGCACTGGTTTAGAAATACTCATCTTCATCAAGTCATCTTCTATTAATTCGTCTGACATGGTTTCTGTTTGCTCTTGAGTTTCTCCAAGATCCATATCCTGATACCTTTTACCCCCACCTTTTTCGCCATATTCACAATCTGTTTCATAATTTCCTTGATTGGCTGTGTTGTAAATCTTGTGATGTCATGCACACTGGAACACAGTTTTCTCCAGCAGGAATTTGTGGTTTCAAGCTTGATGGCTTTCATGGATTTTTCTGTAGCAATGAAGGCATCTTTAATGGTGTAATTCATCCAGAGTTTCATGATGTCTTCTCTATTGGGGTTCTCTTCCACAGCATTGACGATGCTTTCCATAGGGTACCATGTGTAATGAACCTTAAAGGTCCTTACAAAACCTGATCTAGAAGCTGATTACAAGTATTGTGTTTTGGGGCAAGTAGATCACTTTAACACCTTCATGAACATTAGCTCCTGGGTTTCTACACGGCCAGAGGCATTGTCCAACACTGAAAGGATTTTCAAAGGCATTTCCTTACCGGTAAGGTACTTCCTGACTTCGGGGACAAAGCATCGATAGAACCAAACTAGAAAAAGGATTCTCATTGTCCAGGCCTTTTAGTACAACCAAGAGACTGGCAGGCAGTATTCATCTTTTCCTTTCAAGGATCTAGGGTTTGTAGTTTTATAGATAAGTGTAGTCTTGATCATAAACCTGGCGGCATTTGCAAAAAACAGTAGAGTTAGCCTATTCCTTTCTGCTTTAAATACTGATGTTCTCTTCCTTTGTGGCATTTCCCCCCCAGAATTGGGCACTTTCGTCTGCTTTAAAAACCTATTCAAGCAGATATCCTTTCTCTTACAAAAATCATAAATGAAAGAAAATACACTTACAGTACTTTACTGTATTTGTTGATAAGTTTCTGCATCTTTTTATGTTATCTGCCTGAAACGGTAGGCAACCACTGCTGCAAACCTCAATCTGCAGTACATGTCAAGCAATTCAACTTCGTCTTGTAATGTTATGACTTTTCTCTGCTTCTTGGGAGCACTTCGAGCATCACTGTGGCACTTCATATGGGTTCCATGGTTATATTCAAGGTTCACAATATTATACTAAACATGATGAAAAATATGTGAGAACCATGAGAGATCATTCTTTTTACGGCAATATGCTGTTTACTGAAGAGATGAACTGCTCAGGTAGACATGATTAGCATCACAAGGTGTTTTAAGTGGATACTGGAAACACTTGCACTCACACAATAGCAACAGCAAGTGGCTACAACATTATTATGGTAGTACATTAAGTACAACAGTAAACTGTATGCAGTTATGATTTAATACTGCATTTTTTGCACTTGTTTACATTTCTCTCAGTTGCCAATGACACCATGCCAGTCTATAAGTGTTTGTGTACATAAGGCCTGATAAATTTCAACTTTTATAATAGATTTGTGTAGATTTTATGGTAGTATGTGATACAATAGACTAGTATCTACCTATATGTTATGCATTCATGACACACTTTTTTCCTAATTTTTTTATATTTCTAGGCTATGCAGTTTATCTGTGAGTTTTTTCAAAATGTCACAAATCTAAAAAAAAGTATATATAGATACACACAATTTTTTTTTGAGACAGTTTCTTTCTGCCATCCAGGCTGGAATGCAGTGGCACTGTCTCGGCTCACTGCAGCCTCCACCTCCTGGGTTCAAGCAGTTCTCCTGCCCCAGGCTCCCAAATAGCTGGGACTACAGGTGCACATCACCATGTCTAACTAATTTTTGTATTTTTAGCAGAGAGGAGGTTTTGCCATGTTGGCCATGATGGTCTCCAACTCCTGGCCTCAAGTGATCTGCGTTTCTTGGCCTCCCAAAAGGCTGGGATTACAGGCATGAGCCACTGCGCCTGGCCCATACATTTTTAATATAAAAATACATAACATACAAAAACTACATAATATACATATAAATGTAAAAGTCTATGTATAAGTGGACCTGCACAGTTCAAACCCACATTGTTCAAGGGTCAACTGCATTTTTAATTAGCCTGTTATCTCTCAGACTAGTTGGTCTAGAAAAAATATCAGTACTTTGAATAGCCATTTTAAAAAAAGCACAATTTGTGATTCTAGAGTTACACTAAGAAATCAATTAAATATTCCCATTAGACTGACCCAGTGTGAGCAGACATAGTCATTTTGTGTTGCATGACAACCAGTTCTGACTGCCCAATCACTTCTCAGAGGTCACATCTCATAGCAGCCATGCTTCCACATTGGTATTAGGGTCCCCATGTCTCTGAAACATTTTCTCTCATCACTATTTCCAAAGACTTATTTCAGTTCACTCTTCATCAGTAATCTGGATGTCTATAATACCATGCATCCAACCCCCAAATCTCAATTGCTATGTACATGAGTGTTAATTTTAAGGCTTATTAGTGTTTCCTTTTGTAAAGCATGAGGCTTACTCACTACGCACCTTTAAAATACTATTTGTAAGTAAACATGTGGTTATAACACCCTCACAGTTATGAATAAGGAGTATTTGAAAGTGTGAGATAGGGTGTCAGGTATTCAAAAGGCTTCCCTAAAACACAATGATAGCAGCAATGGTAAAGAAAATAATAATTTATTGAAATAGGGTCATCTATTCAGCGACAAGAAATATTTTATTTTGATTCAAGATAACATATGGTTCCCTGTATCAGGCCTTCATTCTTTAAAATAGAAATGATTTTATAGGTATTAGGTTATTTTCACAAAAGATTTTTCATAACCATCCTACTAACATATTTTTAACATCTTAAAAAGGGATTAAGATTATGTTTCAATACAGTAAATTTTCCAAATGTGTAATTCAACACCCATTTTTCATGCCTATTAAAAATAGACACCTTAAAATAGTATTACATATTTCATGTAAATTGCAGTACTATCAAAATAAGAAAAAAATCTTCCTGTTAAAAATTGTTATTTTTATTAGAGATGCTGTCTTGTTCTGTCACACAGTCTGGAGTGCAATGGCATGATCACTGTAACCCTGAACTCCTGGGCTCAAGCAATTCTCCCACCTCAGCCTTCTAAGTAACTGGGTTTATAGGTGTGAGCTACAGCACCTGGCAGAATTGTCTAAGTTAATAGAATATTTCTCCTGTGTTGATGGATATTTAATTTTATGATAGCCACTGAAACCATAGAGCAGTGAAATACAAACTTCAGCCAAGATTATGGAAGATCAAGATATGGTCTGCTTCTATATATACTAAAACATATAATGGAAATAAATAACATAGAAAAATTTGCCTAAAGAATAAAGGTATCAGCCTCTTAGCAGACTCTACTGGAATCTGTAGCCACATCAAAAAAAATACCATTATGAGAGTGAAATCAGAACCCACAATAGTGAGAAGATATTTAAAACACGTAAAACTAACAAAGGACTTATTTCCATAACATGTAAAGAACTTCTACAAATCAATAAAAGCTCATTAAAAATATGACTTTGGTAGGCACTTCCTAGAAGAGAATATCCAAATGGTCAAAGGCATATGCAAAGTTACTCAATTTCATTGGTAATCAAGAAATATAAATTAAAACAATAAGATATAATTACATACCTTAAGAGAATGGCTAATGTTAAAAGAATGGAATTACCAAGTGTTAGTAAGGATGCAAAAAAACATAAGTTCTCACACTTTATTGGTGGGAATGTAAATATGTACCCCAATTTTGGAAATCTATTTGGCATTATCTATCAAAACTGAAAATATGCATGCCCTATGACTCAGCAATTGATAATTTCATTCATCGGTATGAGAAATGCATATGTATACCAAAAGACATATAGAAAAATGTTCACAGCATTATTACTTGTAGTAGCTCCTAATTGCATATGATCCAAATGACCATCAATAGTAGAATGCATACATACCGTGCATATAGAAGCACATTAACATACTCTAAAATAATGAAAATGAATAGGCTGAAGCTACATCAAAAACACTGGTGAATTCCATAAACAGAACACTGAGCAATTAATTCCTCTTATATGATTTCATTTATATAACGTTCAAAAACAAGCAAAATACCCATCGTAAAAAGAAAGGCCAGAGATTCTTTTGAGGAGGATGGAAAACCTAATGACTGGTAACGAGCACAAAGTGAGTTTCTAGAGTGCCAGCCAAGGTGGTATTACACAGATGTTTTGGTGTGATAATTCACTGGGTTTTATATGTATGTTTCTATGCTTTAACACTTGTGAATGCTTGTCTTATACTTTACAATAAAATACATTTGTAAAAACACCTTGATATTCTCATATAGCACCTAATTGGTCATTAAAATAGGAACAGGAAGCCACTGTCCATCAAAAAATAGCTCTTTGAGGTCATGTTTTCTATATTTGCTTCATTTCTCCTAAAGTGTGTGCACAATTTACCACCTAAGACTGACAAAATCCTATTATAATTCCAGGACTGTGTTAATTTATTCAGTATCTTTGTGTACCATATTTTAAACATGTGTTTAATAGTCTGCATCTTTTAGATTTCTACTTCTTATACATTAGCTAATTGTAATTGGCATAATCCTATCATCTTTTCTATTAGATTCTTTTCTGGGAGGTTGAGGAAAAAAATAAACGTTGAAGTGTTACAAATTTCCCTCATCATCTTTCATATTTTCACTGACTTCAAGCTTATGCTTCAAACTTACCAATTTAAAGCAGCTCATCCATGTTCCCAGTTGAAAATATAATTTCAAATTATACAAAGAGAATAGAAGATGACATTAAAAATAACAAATGTGGGCTGGATGCGGTGGCTTATTCCTGTAATCCCAGCACTTTGGGAGGCTGGTGCGGGTGGATCACAAGGTCAGGAGATCGAGACCAGCTTGGCCAACATGGTGAAACCCCGTCTCTACTAAAAATACAAAAAATTAGCTGGGTGTGGTGGCAGGTGCCTGTAATCCCAGCTACTCAGGAGGCTGAGGCAGGAGAATCGCTTGAACCCGGGAGGCAGAGGTTGCAGTGAGCCAAGACTGTGCTAGAGCACTGCAGCCTGGCCAACAGAGTGAGACTCTGTCTAAAAAAACAAAAAAATGTGAAATTTTAGCAGCTTTGTTACTGGGGAGTTGATTGCAATAGGAAGGAGAATTAATTAATCATCATCACATTCATCTAAACAAATTAATATATTTATTATATTTATTAAGTACAGTAGCCAAATTAGGTTGAACTTATTTGTGGGCATTAAAAGTTTTTTGTATGAGCAAAACATCACCACCACCACTACCACACGGACCAAAAGCCGGTTCCTCTTTAGACTCACCTAGGAATCACAGCCCAACCATGACATATGGTAGGCTGGAACCAGTCATTGCTTTCCTATGATGTAAGCATAAACTCTTCCGTCTATATTAAAGGCCTATTCTTTTACCTGAATGCAACACTAATGCAACTAGGATGTTTTAACAACACTGCATTCTATGATTGGGTCTTATAATAAAGTAGGATTCTGCTGATGTTGCTTATACATTGGAGTAATAAAACTTTTTAAGAGTGCCCAAATTCCAATCAATAGAAAAAGAGGGAATCCTCCCTAACTCATTTTACGAGGCCAGCATCATCCTGATACCAAACCCTGGCAGAGACACAACAAAAAAAGAGAATTTTAGACCAATATCCTTGATGAACATTGATGCAAAAATCCTCAATAAAATACTGGCAAACCAAATACAGCAACACATCAAAAAGCTTATCCACCATGATCAAGTGGCCTTCATCCCTGGGATGCAAGGCTGGTTCAACATATCAAAATCAATAAATGTAATCCAGTATATAAACAGAACCAAAGACAAAAACCACATGATTATTTCAACAGATGCAGAAAAGGCCTTTGACAAAATTCAACAACCCTTCATGCTAAAAACTCTCAATAAATTAGGTATTGATGGGATGTATCTCAAAATAATAAGAGCTATCTATGACAAACCCACAGCCAACATCATACTGAATGGACAAAAACTGGAAGCATTCCCTTTGAAAACTGGCACAAGACAGGGATGCCCTCTCTCACCACTCCTATTCAACGTAGTGTTGGAAGTTCTGGCCAGGACAATCAGGCAGGAGAAGGAAATAAAGGGCATTCAATTAGGAAAAGAGGAAGTCAAATTGTCCCTGTTTGCAGATGACATGATTGTATATCTAGAAAACCCCATCATCTCAGCCCAAAATTTCCTTAAGCTGATAAGCAACTTCAGCAAGTCTCAGGATACAAAATCAATGTGGAAAAATCACAAGCATTCTTATACACCAATAACAGACAAACAGAGAGCCAAATCATGAATGAACTCCCATTCACAATTGCTTCAAAGAGAATAAAATACCTAGAAATCCAACTTACAAGGGATGCGAAGGACCTCTTCAAGGAGAACTACAAACCACTGCTCAATGAAATAAAAGAGGATACAAACAAATGGAAGAACATTCCATGCTCATGGGTAGGAAGAATCAATATCATGAAAATGGCCATACTGCCCAAGGTAATTTACAGATTCAATGCCATCCCCATCAAGCTACCAATGACTTTCTTCACAGAATTGGAAAAAACTACTTTAAAGTTCATATGGAACCAAAAAAGAGCCCGCATCGCCAAGTCAATCCTAAGCCAAAAGAACAAAGCTGGAGGCATCACCCTACCTGACTTCAAACAATACTACAAGGCTACAGTAACCAAAACAGCATGGTACTGGTACCAAAACAGAGATATAGATCAATGGAACAGAACAGAGCCCTCAGAAATAATGCCACATATCTACAACTCTCTGATCTTTGACAAATCTGACAAAAACAAGCAATGGGGAAAGGATTCCCTATTTAATAAACGGTGCTGGGAAAACTGGCTAGCCATAGGTAGAAAGCTGAAACTGGATCCCTTCCTTACACCTTATACAAAAATTAATTCAAGATGGATTAAAGACTTACATGTTAGAACTAAAACCATAAAAACCCTAGAAGAAAACCTAGGCATTACCATTCAGGACATAGGCATGGGCAAGGACTTCATGTCTAAAACACCAAAAGCAATGGCAACAAAAGACAAAATTGACAAATGGGATCTAATTAAACTAAAGAGCTTCTGCACAGCAAAAGAAATCACCATCACAGTGAACAGGCAGCCTACAGAATGGGAGAAAATTTTCGCAACCTACTCATCTGACAAAGAGCTGATAGCCAGAATCTACAAGGAACTCAAACAAATTTACAAGAAAAAAACAAACAGCCCCATCAAAAAGTGGGCCAAGGATATGAACAGACACTTCTCAAAAGAAGACATTTATGCAGCCAAAAGACACATGAAAAAATGCTCATCATCACTGGCCATCAGAGAAATGCAAATCAAAACCACAATGAGATACTATCTCACACTACTTAGAATGGCAATCATTAAAAAGTCAGGAAACAACAGGTGCTGGAGAGGATGTGGAGAAATAGGAACACTTTTACACTGTTGGTGGGACTGTAAACTAGTTCAACCATTGTGGAAGTCAGTGTGGCCATTCCTCAGGGATCTAGAACTAGAAATACCGTTTGACCCAGCCATCCCATTACTGGGTATATACCCAAAGGACTATAAAACATGCTGCTGTAAAGACACATGCACATGTATGTTTATTGCGGCACTATTCACAATAGCAAAGACTTGGAACCAACCCAAATGTCCAACAATGATAGACTGGATTAAGAAAATGTGGCACATATACACCATGGAATACTATGCAGCCATAAAAAATGATGAGTTCATGTCCTTTGTAGGGACATGGATGAAGCTGGAAACCATCATTCTCAGCAAACTATTGCAAGGACAAAAAACCAAACACCGCATGTTCTCATTCATAGGTGGGAATTGAACAATGAGAACACATGGACACAGGAAGGGGAACATCACACACTGGGGACTGTTGTGGGGTGGGGGGAGGGGGGAAGGATAGCATTGGGAGATATACCTAATGCTAAATGACGAGTTAATGGCTGCAGCACACCACCATGGCACATGTATACGTATGTAACAAACCTGCACGTTGTCCACATGTACCCTAAAACTTAAAGTATAATAAAAAAAAAAAGAGTGCCCAAATTCAAACTTTTTTCCAAAAATCGTTTTGTTAAGATGATGCTTGCTTCATAATTTGGGCCCAAATGATTCCATGACTTCACAGATTCATACTGCAATTAACAACATATATCTAGCTTCATAGCAGAGAGACCTGATACTCTCTTAAATTCTCCTCTATCCTATATTTCTTTGGAAGTTGAATTCCAAAGAATTTTGAGGCACCTGCAGAAATATCTTCAAAATATTTTCTTTGGAATGCTTCCAAGTAAAATAACTATTTCGTAAGTAGGCAGAAATTTTCTTTAATGCCTTCAGCATGGAAATGTCATATATTCTCACTATGCAGAATATCAAAACCCACATCAGATAGGATGGTGTTTAGGATTTGGTTGAAGTCTCTGTGTGTGACTGAGTACTTGTTATAGCAAATAAGCTGAGTGTGGAATGAGGATGAAGGCAGAAGATTAGTACTAGAGAAACTGAAAAAAGTGAAATCTAGAAAATTCCATTGCTTAGAAACCACCAAGTGCCAAACATTTGTCACTGATAAACCACATTTAGGTCTAAATGTCAGTGAAGATACTCAGATGATTGAAGAAGGAAAAAGGTAGGTGGCATCCAAAAATAGTGGCAAAAAATAAGAGGGAGAATCTGGGCCACCGGACTTATTTCCAAGTTTCACCAAATTGAGAGGCAGAAGCTTCTCAGAATCTGATTCTTGGTCAATTATTTAAGTGGTTATTAAATAATTTGGGGTACTTTTTAAAAATACCAGTGCCTAGGGAAACACCCAAGATTAATTAAATAAAAATCCTTGAGGTTGAAGCCTAGCATCAATAATTTTTTAAAAGCTTCTCAGGTGATTCCAATGTGCCAGAAGGTTTGATAAGCAATGTTCTAGAGCATTGCTTGTCGTCAAATTTTAAGATTCATATACGTTACTGTATTAGTCTGTTTCACACTGTGATAAAGAGCTTCCCTGAGGCTGGGTAATTTATAAAGGAAAGAAGTTTAATTGTATCACAGCTCCATATGCCTGGAGAGGCCTCAGGAAACTTACAATCATGGCGGAAGGAGAAGTAGGCACCTTCTTCACAAGGCGGCAGAAGAGAGAGCGAGCAAAGAGCTGGGAACACTGCCTTATAAATCCTTCAGATCTCATGAGAACTCACTCACCATCACGAGAACAGCATGAGGGAAACCGCCCCCAAAATCCAATCACCTCCCTCCTTGGACACATGGGGATTACAGGTCCCTCCCTCAACACATGGGGATTATAAATGGAGATGAGATTTTGGTGGGGACACAGAACCAAACCATACCAGTTACCTAAATATATTTTTAATGTACAGGTCCTGACTCAAGAGGTCTGGATGGGGCCTGAGATTCTGCATTTCTGGCAAGTTTAAATTCAATGCTAATATTGTTGGCTTTATACTTTAAGTAGCAATTTATTTTTACTATTTTTGTTATAAAATAGGTTTATTTATTAAATAACTTTTAAAAGCTAGCAGTACAGCTTTCTTTCTTTACGTTTGGTGAGTTTTAAAAATAATTTCTACTTTTATTTTAGATTCAGGGAGTACATGTGCAGGCTTGTTATATGGGCATATTGAATGATGCTGAGGTTTGGGGTATGACTGATCCTGTCCCCCAAGTAGTGGGCAGTATAGTACCCAATAGTTACTTTTTTAACCCTAGTTCCCCACCCTCCCTCTCCTCTCTGGTGGTTTCCAGTGTCTATTGTTGCCATCGTTATGTTCACAACTACCCAATGTTTAGCTCCCACTTATAAGTGAGAACATGTGGTATTTGGTTTTCTGCTCCTGCATTAATTCACTTAGGATAATGACCTCCAGTTGTATACATGTTGCTGCAGAGAACATGATTTTGCTCTTTTTTAGGGCTACAATGTATGCCATGGAGTATATTTTCTTTATTCAATCCACTGTTGATGAGCACCTAGGTTGATTCCATGTCTTTGCCATGGTGAATAGCACTGCGATTAACAGTCGTGTCCATGTGCCTTTTGATAGAATGATTCATTTGCCTTTGGGTATATGCCCAGTAATGACATTGCTGGGTCAATAGTTGTTCTGTTTTAAGTTCTTTGAGAAATCTCCAAACTGCTTTCCACAGTGGCTGAACCAATTTATATTCCCACCAACAGTGTGTAAGCATACCCTTTTCTCTGCAGCTTTGTCAGAATCTGTTATTTTTTGACTTTTTAATAACCACCATTTTGACTGGTGTGAGATAGTATCTCATTGTGGTTTTGGTTTGCATTTCTCTGATGATTCGTGATATTGAGCATTTCTTCATATGTTTATTGGCTGCTTATATGTCTTCTTTTAAGAAGTGTCTGTTCATGTCTTTACCCACTTTTTAATCACGTTGATTTCTGCTGGTTGAGTTGTTTAAGTTCCTTATAGATTCTGGATATTAGACCCTTGATGAGCCAAATTTAAATAGCAAAGTTTCCAGAACTGTGGATATCAACCTTCTGTGGAGCTATCAACAGCTCCACAGAAGAATCACCTGGGGGTGCTTTTCAAAAAATACTCATGCTTAGGCCCCAGGCACAGAGATTCCGGTTGGTGTACGGGTTGAGCATTAGTACGGTTTTAGAACTCTCAAATGCAGTCAATATTGAGAACCACTGTTCTAGAAAAACTGGCATAATGCCTCCAGTTAGGGAAAAATAAAGAAGAGGCACAGGGAACAAACAAATGATAAATACAGCTTATTTTTATTTGCTCACAAAATACTTGTAAGATGATATAAATATATTTTCTCAAATACTAGAAAATGATGAAAACTCATCATTAGTGCATAGCCCTACAGATAATCCATTCCTGCAGTCTAAGAGGGCATCTCTGCTAACTATAAGCAGATGGAACTTGAATGAGAAAAATATGCCAAATTGTCATTTTTTTACACTCTAAGACTTTCCTTCATGAAAGAGACAACATCTGAAAATGCAGAAGATACTTAGTACATCCTGCACTCTCAGCCCATCTGCCCATTCTTATGGACAACCATCCTTCTATCATGGTGGTGCAGGATACCTAGAGTACTTTTCTTTACATACTCTGCCACCAACAACTATGCTGCCCCTGGCAGAAGTACAGGGCATTTGGATAAATGTGATGCTTATTATACATACTGTTGGAAACATGGAGCATACTGACAGCAGCCTCATTAAGCAATCTTAAGATACAGCTGGGTAGATATAGTAGGAATCTACTTTGCCTTGTTTAAAAATGAGAAAAAAAGGAAAATCCTAGAAGTCCATAAAAAATACTAAAAATCAATGGAGAGTAAAAATAATCTGACAGTCCAAAGGAAAAGCATAGCTCTGAAAATTATCTACTTTAGGATAAAATGAAAACGTCCAGAAATCACTGGGGATACACTCTACCAACCAGAAAAAAAAAAAAGTATTCAGGAAAGGACAGGCTAAAATGTAAAGAAAATAGGATGAAATAAGAAAGAAATTCATGAAAACTAAAAATGCAACAGCAAAATCAAAACTCAAAAGTAGGAAAATGCAGAATTTATTCTGCAGATAATCAAATGGTAATATAAAAGACTAACATTAAACTACAGAGGAAAAGGATACAGAGCAGAAATCATAAATCTGACATGTACGTGCATGTTTATCTTAGTGCTATTCACCATAGCAAAGACATGGAATCAACTAGGTGCCATTAGGGTGAGGTGGATAAAGAAAATGTGGTACATATACACCATGGAATACTATGCAGCCATAAAAAGAATGACATCATATCCTTTTGCAGTAACATGAATGCAGCTGGAGGCCATTACTCTAAGCAAATTAACTCAGGAACAGAAAACCAAATACTGCATGTTGTTACTCATAAATGGGAGCTAAACATTGGGTACTCATGGACATAAAGATGGGAACAATAGGCACTTGGAATCACCAGAGCTGGGAAGGAGGGTAGGGAACAAGGGTTGTAAAATTGACTATACTCTGTGCTCACTACCTGGGTGATAGGACCATCTGTACCCCAAACCTCAGCATCATGCAACATACTCATGTAACAAACCTGCACATGTACCCCCAAATTCAAAGTTAAAAAAAAATGAAAGATATATGTAGTTAAAATGTTTGAAGAAAGTAGAGGGATATGAGCAAAGAAAGTCTTCACAAAGAGATCAAAGTAAATGGAACAGAATGAAACATAATAGGAAAATGTTCCCTAGGTGGAAAACTATTCGTGTATGCGGGATGGAAAAGTTTTTTAATACACCGACCATTAGGTCAATCTTAGCAATTTTCTTCATTAAGGGACACAGAAAAATGTCTATAAACATTCAGGATTAAAATACATAAACCTAAAAAATAAAAATAGAGAGACTATAGACTTATCTGCAATAGTTACTGAAGCCAGATATTGAATAAACCAAATAAAGCAATATAGAGAGATATTTAAAAGTAAAATTGCTACCCAGAACATTTATATGCAGTTAACTTACATATCTGAATGACTAAAGGTGGGTTTGCAGGAGGTTGGAGAACTGCTTAAAATGGTGGAGACTCTATCATGTTTCAAAGATGATAAGAAAAATTCATTTGAAGAGGAAGAGGTCAATTAAATTAGAAATGGCATAAGTTTCCAGAGTGGTGAGAGGGAATAGAAAATAAACATAAAGGAAAAGAAAACTTTCTTATTTTCTTGCAGTTTTAACCGTTTAATAGGAAGAAAGGTTTCAGCTATAACTTTTTAACAGGAAGAAAGTAAAGTGAGTTCTTTCTGATGATATATTTTCCCTCTGAAGTACAAAGCAAGATTACTATCAAGTAATGGTGAAAAGAGAGGATGTTGGAGAATGATGAAGAAGGTGAAGAAAGTTGAAAAATAATTATTTCAAATGTCAAAAAAGATACACAATGAAATTAGGAGGAGATGTTGAAGGTCTCCTTGGGTCATAACTTTATAATGGTTACAATCTGCCTTGTTGAATGATGATTTCCAGCAGAGTATATCTGCTTGTGGAGGCAAGGAGAAAACGGAAAAATGGAGGAACCCCAACATAAGTATGGCTTTAAAAGCTAGCAGAAGAAAAGAGATTACTAAAATCAGAGAACAACTGAAAGAAATTGAGATGCAAAAGTCCATACAAAAGATAAATGAAACAGAGTTTGTTTTTTGAAAGAATAAACAAGATTGATAGACTACTAGTTAGATTAACAAAAAAAGAGAAGACTCAAATAAGCACAATCAAAAATGACAAATGACATTACACCCAATCCCACAGAAATACAAAAGATATTCAGAGACTATTATGAACACCTCTATGCAAACAAATTAGAAAATCTAGAGGAAATGGATAAGTTCTCAGAAACACAAAACCATCCAAGGTTGAACAAGGGATAATGTGAAAACATGAATAAGCCAATAACAAGTTCTGAAATTGAATCAGTAATTTTAAAAAAACCTACCAACCAAAAAAAGCCCTGAACCAGACGGATTCACAGCTGAATTCTACTAGAGTTACAAAGAAGAACTGGTACCAATCCTACTAAAACTCTTCCAAAAAATTGAGGATGAGGGGAGGCTTCTCACTAACATATTATACAAAGTCAACATCATCCTTATACCAAAATCTGGCAGAGACACAAAAACAGAAAACTTCAGGCTAAACTCCCTGATGAACATAGACACAAAATCCTCAACAAAATACTAGCAAACTGAATTCAGCAGCACATCAAAATCTAATTCACTATGAGAAAAGTGGGCTTCATTCCTGGAATGCAAGGTTGGTTCGACATACACAATTCACTAGATATGATTCACCGCATAAACAGAATCAAAATCAAAACCATAGTGTTATCTCGATAGATACAGAAAAGGCCTTCAAGAGAATCCCAAATCCCTTCAGGATAAAATACCCTCAACAGGCTAGTCATTGAAGAAACATACCTCAAAACAATAAGAGCCATCTATGAAAAACACACAGCTAAAATCATACTGAATGGGAAAAAGCTATAACTATTCCCCTGGAGAACCAGAACAAGAAAATGATGCCTACTCTTACCACTCCTATTTAACATAGTATAGGAAGACCTAGCCAGAGCAATCAGGCAAGAGAAAGAAATAAAAGGCATTCAAATAGGAAGAGAGGAAGTCAAACTATCTCTCTTTGCTGATGATTATAATTTTAGAAATAGAAAACCCTAAAGACTCCACCAAAAGGCAACTAGAATTGACAATTTCAGTAAAGTTTCAGGAGACAAAATCAATGTACAAAAGTCAATAGTATTTCTGTACAGCAATAACATTGTATCAGAGAGCCAAGTCAAAAACTCAATCCCATTTACAATAGGCACACAAAAAAATGTAATACATCTAACCAAAGAGGTGAAAGATTTCTACAAGGAGAACTACAAAACACTGCTGAAAGAAATCAGAGACAACACAAACAAATGTAAAAATGTTCCACGCTCATGAACAGGAAGAATCAATATCATTAAAATGGCCATACTGCCCAAAGCAATTTACAGAATTCAATACTATCTCTATCAAAACACCAATGTTGTTTTTCACATAATTAGAAAAACTATTCTAAAATTAATATGGAATCAAAAAAGAGCCCAAATAGCCAAAGCAATTCTAAGCAAAAAGAACAAAGTCAGAGGCATCATATTACCTGACTTCAAACTGTACTCTATGGCTACATTAACCCAAACAGCATTGTACTGGTACAAAAAACAGACACACACACTAATGGAATAGAATAGAGAATCCAGAAATAAAGTCAAACACCTACAACAGTCTGATCTTCAACAAAGTCACCAAGAATAACTAATAGAGAAAGGACTCCCTATTAAATAAATGGTGCTGGGATAACTGTCAAGCCATATGCAAAATAATGAAACTGGATACCTACTTTTCACCATATACAAAAATTAACTCAAGTTGGATTAAAGAGTTAAATGTAAGACTCTAAGTTATAATAATTCTAGAAGAAAGCTTAGGAAATACCCTTCCCAACATTAACTTTGACAAAGAATTAATGGCTAAGCCTCCAAAAGCAATTGAAACAAAAACAAAAATTGACAAGTGGGACCTAATTAAACTAAAGAGCCTCTGCACAGCAAATCTCAATAGTCTAAACAGAGAGCTTACAGAATGGGAGAAAATATTTGCAAACTATGCATTCAAAAAATGTCTGATACCCAGAATCCACAAGCAAAATTTAAACAAATCAACAAGCAAAAAACAAATAATTCTACTAAAAATGGGCAAAGGACATGAACAGACACTTCTCAAAAGAAAACATACAAGCAGTCAACAAATGAAATGCAAGTCAAAACCACAATGAGATACCATGTCACACCAGTCAGAATGGTGAACATTAAAAAGTCAAAAAATAATAGATGCTGACAAGGCTGCAGAGAAAACGGAATGCTTACACACTGTTGGTGGGAATATAAATTGGTTCAGCCACTGTGGAAAGCAGTTTGGAGATTTTTCAAAGAACTTAAAACAGAACTACCATTCAACCCAGCAATCCCATTACTGGGTATATACTCGAAGAAAAATGAATCATTCCACCAAAAAGATGCATGCACTGGTATGTTCACTGCAGTGTTATTCACCATAGCAAAGACATGGAATCAATTAGGTTTCCTTATGGTAAAGTGGATGAAGAAAATGTGGTACATATATATCATGGAATACTATGTGGCCATAAAAAGAATGACATCATATCCTTTTGCAGCAACATGAATGCAGCTGGGGATGATTATCCTAAAAAAATTAACTCAGGAACAGAAAACCAAATACTGCATGTTCTCACTCATAAGTGGGGCTAAACATTGGGTACTTATGGACATTAAGATGGGAACAATAGGCACTGGGAATCACCAGAGCAGGGAAGGAGGGTGGGGAACAAGGGTTGTAAAACTATACTCTGTGCTCACTACCTAGGTGATAGGACCATCCATATCCCAAACCCCAGCATCACACAACATACTTATGTAACAAACCTGCACACATACCCCCGAATCCAAAGTAAAAGAAATGAAAGACACATGTAGTCAAAATGTTTAAAGAAAGTAAAGGGATATGAGCAAGGCAAAAACTATGAGCTAAAATATGAATAAATGAATTAGCTAAAATAAACACTTCAATGTCACGACAAGGAGAAAATGATGAAAAAATATAAAAGAGGGATCAAAATAAATCGAAAATGAAATTGAAAGGAATATGCTTAATGAATATTTGAAAAAAGAATTTAAATAAGTGGGAGAGAAAATAATAGAAAATAGGACATGTTTAAGCACTTCAAAGAACTAATAATATACATTCTCATTAAATATCAACCAAGAAAAGCATAAAAGGCATATATGTGTGTCTGAAAATATCATAATAAATGTAAAACTAAATACCAAAATAAAGGAAATGATTTAAATTCATAAAAATATAAAATCCAAATTAACTGTAGAGCAACAATAGATTTTTATCTCCTTTCTTAACATCTTCATGAAATTGATAAATAAATAGATATTATGTTCAAAGTGCTGAGTTAAAATACTTGTCAATTTGGAATTGCACACCTAGCTAAATTATTTTTCACGAATGTGAACAAAATGTAAATTAATTCATACAAGTAATATAAACTAAGTTTAATTCAATTATTTACATCTTTAAGAAGTCTATTAAAAACATTTTAAATAAAATGCTGTTTCCTATTAAAAATGAAAATAAAAGAGGCAGTAAAGGTATGAAGAAAACTAAAACTTAGAACCTAAGATATTTAGAATACTAGTATTACTAAATAGACTACTACTAATACAAATGGAATACTAGTAATGCTAAAGTATTCCTAAAACTGCATGCTATGCAATCAGACTAGGATAAACAAATAAAGACAAACTTATGGATAGAAGAAAAGTAGAGGGGTTAAGTAGCTGCACAGCAAGAAAGGAGTGAAGCTGTGGTCAGAGAGAAAGATAAATGAATTAGTGACTTCAGGGATGGAGTGAATATGGATGAGAAGGTGAACTAAGTGCAATGACAGAGAAGGTCATAAGAGATGGGATGGTCAAGGAACTGAGAGCCAGGTTCTCAGTTATGTCATGTACATGGGCTCTCATGGCATTCAGAACCTTTTAACAACTACAAAAACACTTATTGTGGTATTCTGAATATACTTTCAATGAGAGAGCATTCACAATAGTAAAAGGTTCACATTTGATATGGTTTGGTTGTGTCCCCACCCAAATCTCATCTTGAATTCTCACATGTTGTGGGAGGGACCTGGTGGGAGGTAATTGAATCATGGGGGCAGGTCTTTCCTGTGCTGTTCTCATGATAGTAAGTCTCATGAGATCTGATGGTTATTATAAGGGGGAGTTTTCCTGCACAAGGTCTCTTTACCTGCTGCCATTCACGTAAGATGTGACTTGCTCCTCCTTGCTTTCCGCTATGATTGTGAGGCTTCCCCAGTCATGTGGAACTGTAAGTCCAATTAAACCTCTTTCTTCTGTAAATTGCCTAGTCTCAGGTATGTTTTTATCGCAGTGTGAAAACATACTAATATAGTAAATTGATACCAGTAGAGTGGGGTGCTGCTGAAAAGATACCTGAAAATGTGGAAGTGACTTTGGAACTGGGTAACAGGCAGAAGTTGGAACAGTTTGGAGGGGTCAGAAGAAGATAGGAAAATGTGAGAAAGTTTGGAACTTCCTAGTGATGTGTTGAATGGCTTTGACCAAAAGCTTGATAATGATATGGACAATAAGGTCCAGACAATCTCAGGTGGTCTCAGGTGGAGATGAAGAACTTGTTGGGAACTGGAGCAAAGGTGACTCTTGTTATGTTTTAGCAAAGAGACTGGCAGTGTTTTACCCCTGCCCTAGAGATCTGTGAAACTTTGAACTTGAGAGAGATGATTTAGGGTATCTGGCAGAAGAAATTTCTAAGCAGCAAAGCATTCAATAAGTGACTTGGGTGCTGTTAAAGACATTCAGTTTTATAAGGGAAGCAAAGGATAAAAGTTCAGAAAATTTGCAGCCTGACAATGCAATAGAAAAGAAAATTCCATTTTCTGAGGAGAAATTCAAGCCAAATGCAGAAATTCGCAAAAGTAATGAGGAGCCAAATGTTAATCCCCAAGATAATGGGGAAAATGTCTCCAGGGCATGTCAACGGTCTTTATGGCAGCCCCTCCCATCACACACGCAGAGGCCCAGGAAGAAAAAGTGGTTTTCTCAGTCAGGCACAGGGTACCCATCCTATGTACAGCCTAGGGACTTGGTGCCCTGTGTTTCAGCTGCTCCAGCCATAGCTGAAAGGGACAAATGTAGAGCTCAGGCTGTGGCTTCAGAGGGTGCAAGCCTCAAGTCTTGGCAGCTTCCATGTGGTGTTGAGCCTGCAGGTGTATGGAAGTCAAGAATTGGGGTTTAGGGACCTCTGCCTAGATTTCAGAGGATGTATAGAAATGCCTGGATGCCCAGGCAGAAATTTGCTTCAGGGGCAGGGCCCTCATGGAGAACCTCTGCTAGGGCAGTGCAGAAGGGAAATGTGGGGTTACAGCCCCCACAGAGTCCCTACTGGGACACCACCTAGTGGAGCTGTGAGAAAAGGGCCACTGTCCTCCTGACTGCAGAATGGAAGATCCACTGACAGCTTGAATAGTGTGTCTGGAAAAGCAACAAGACACTCAACGCTAGCCCATGAAAGCAGTCAGGAGGTGGGCTATATCCTGCAAAGCCACGAGGGCAGAGCTGCCCAAGACCATGAGAACCATCAGCGTGACCTGCATGTGAGACATGGAGTAAAAGGAGATCATTTCGGAGCTTTAAGATTTGATTGCCTTGCTGGATTTTGGACTTGCATTGGGCCTGTAGCCCCTTTGTTTTGGCCAATATCTCCCATTTGGAATGGCTGTATTTACCTAATGCCTTTACCCCAGTTGTATCTAGGAAGTAACTAGCTTGCTTTTGATTTTACAGGCTCACAGGTGGAAGGGACTTGCCTTATCTCAGATGAGATTTTGGACTATAGACTTTTGAGTTAAAGCTGAAATAAGTTAAGACCTTGGAGGACTGTTGGGAAGGCATGATTGGTTTTGAAATGTGAGGACATGAGATTTGGGAGGGCCCAAGGGTGGAACGATATGGTTTGGCTGTGTCCTCACCCAAATCTCATCTTGAATTTCCATGTGTTGTGGGAGGGACCCAGCGGGAGTTAATTGAATAATGAGGGCAGGTCTTTCCTGTGCTTTTCTCGTGATAGTGAGTAAGTCTCATGAGATCTGATAGTTATTATAAGGGGGAGTTTTCCTGCACAAGCTCTCTTTGCCTGCTGCCACCCATGTAAGACATGACTTGCTTCTCCTTGCCTTCCACCTAAATTGTGAGGCTTCCCCAGCCATGTGGTACTGTACGTCCAATTAAACCTCTTTTTTATTTTGGTAAATTGTCTAGTCCGGGTATGTCTTTATCAGCAGTGTGAAAACGGACTAATACAACATCCTAAGACTGAAACTTGGGCACTATCAGTAAAAGTGCAAATGGGAACTAAATTAAGGCATTTTGCCCTGGATTTTCAAACCACTTTGAGTAATGATGATTATTTGTATAAATTATCAAGAGTTTTTGAGCTTTACTCAATTGTATTTCCTATATCATAAATCTTCATCAATTCTCAGCTTCTCAATGCAAATATATAAGAGAAAAACAAAGATCAAGTTTTATCTCTCCCACTTCTCTCCAACCGGCCCAAAGTCTTTTATAAAAGTATAAACAATTTTATGAGTATAATGTATTACTCCTAATCATAATTGTATAAGCAAGTATATTACAATAATTAACTTAATAAAAACAAAGAGAAGGATTCTTACCAAAAGAAGGTGACTCCCTTCCATCCTCTAATCCTGAATCTCGTTCTCTGTCTCTCTTTCTGTGTTTATGACCACGATGCCTGTGACGTCGATGGCTTTTTCTTCCTCCCAAGGGCACATGTACTCCAATAAATAGTGTTCGATGACCTTCATTAGGAAGCAAACCCACAAATTAAACTCTGAATTATTCCAGGGCACAGATATGATGATTTACATGTTAATGGAGACTCAATTTAATTTAATTCAGCAAGTCATTTTTGATGTTTATGATACGTAAAGCTTGGAGCTTAGCACTGTCTTTTGGCATTTTACCTAATTAAGTGTACCACAGCTCTATCACAAACATGTATAATACTAATTATTTGGTTAAATATTTTGCAATCATCACTTCCTTTATAATCTCTATGTGTCTGTTCCCCATGCTTAATTATACTCTTCTCATTAGAAAAAAAAATTGTTTTTTATTCTCTCTACCTTCAGACAATTGTGTTATCTCATCAAATCCCTTCCCTTCACAGTTAAGTGTTTTTAAAAAATCACTGTCTCTAATAAAACAGGTTTCGCTAAGGTCTATGTTAATGCCAAATTCCACAGAGGTTTTTCTGTTTTCCTATTTCTATATGTTACACTTGATATTGGCCACTTATTATACTTAATAAAAGTCCCAAGGCACAAGAGTTTCGACTCTGGCATATTGTTATAATTGTTCAATTTTATTATTAGCTACTGTTAATCTCTTACTGTGCCTAATTTATAAATTAAATTTTATCATAGGTATGTATGTAAAGGAAAAACACAGTATATACAGGGTTCAGTGCTATCTGAGGTTTCAGGCATCTTTTGGGGGTCTTAGAACATATCCTCTACAGATAAAGTGGGACTACTGGAAAAGGAAATGAGCTGTCAACCACAAAAAAGACATGAGAGAACTGTTAATGCATATTGCTAGGTGAAAGAAGACGGTTTTAAAAGCTACATACTGTATTATTCCAACTGTATGACATTCTGGAAAAGCTAAAACTATAGAGACAGTAAAAATATCAGCAGTTGTCAGGGCTTCAGGGAGAAGGCATAGGGATGAACAGGTGGAGCACAGGGCATTTTTAGGGAAGTCAAACCATCCTTGATAATGTAATGGTAGATACATGTCATTAAACATTTGTCCAGACCAATAGAACTGTATAACACAGAGTGAACCCTAATGTAAACTATGGACTTTGGTTGATAATAACCTATTAATGTTGGTTTATCAATTGTAACAAATGTACTGCACTAATGTAAAATGTTAATAAGAGAAGAAATTGTGTGCAGCAGGGAGAGGAAATACATGGGAACTGTCTCAACTTTCTGTGCAGTATTTTTATAAACTTAAAATTGATCTAAAAAATAAAGCCTATCCAACAAAGTTAACATTTGTAGCTACAGAAAAATTTATGAGGAAGCAAAAGTACAAGCAAACACAGGGATATTTGTGTTACCAAGTAGATCATGTATAGGAGAGTGTTGTATCAGGGAAAAAACCTCTAAAGAAAACATTAAAATACTAGGTTAAAAAAAATCTTACTTTCTCAAGTGCCAAAGTACACAAAATATTATAATGGCAATACTGTGGATGAAGGCTTATGTCCCCCGAGGTTTATATTTTAAAGTCCCAACCCCAAATGTGACTGTATTTAGAGATAGGGCCTTCATAGAGGTAATTAAGGTTAAATGAGACCATAGGAGTGGGTCTGGATCCATCCATTTAGTGTTCTTAAAAGAAGAAACACCAAAGAGCTACCTCTCTTGCTCTCTGTCCAAGCACACAAAAAGGTAACACAATGATGCAAGGAGATGGTAACCACCTATAAGCCAAGAGAAAAGTCTTCAGAATGAGACCCACCTGGCTAGCCATCTTGATCTTAGGTGTCCCAGCCTCCAGAACTGTGAGAAAATACATTTCTGTAGTTTAAGCTGCCCAGCCTGTGGTATTTTTTTCTGGCAGCCCCAGTCAACTAATACAGCAAAGAAAGCCTAAAACAAAGCCTTACAATAATGAGTTTCAGAAGACATGTAATTGAAATTGTAAGATTTCTAAAATATCCAATGTATAACACTTAGGCTGATAGTGTTTCTTTGAAAGGGATAACTGAATTCTACTAAAATAAATTTGTCTACTTTAGTGGATGTATTTGTACTTAAATTACGTGATTTTTTCAATAAAACACAAAAAAGAAAATATTCATTTTTTATACACGGGGTTAAATTACCTCCAAATTCTAGAAGGACTGGAGGTGAGATTGGCATGAAACTATAGAATTAGTTATTCCTCTATTGCTGGAAAAAAATCCGATATTATGTATATTTTAAGAATGGATGTAAATCTTTTATAATCCTAAAAATAATTATAGATTAATCCTCTGGCAAACTGAAAGCTGAAAGATAGTTTCTATATTCAGGTTTTTGTCCTGTATGGATTCATGCAGGCAAGTGAAAAATTATAATTGGTTCAAGTACCTGATTATAGACAATTAAAATGCACAAAAAGCCCTTTACCAATAAGGCTCAATTTTGGAAAAAGGAAATAAAGGGAAGTGAATTAATATATATATGTGTCTGGTCCTATTTATTATTTTATTGACCACAATATTAAGTTATATTACGTGAGAAACAATAGAGTATTCATTAAAACATGATCTCTGGGATTGAGTCAAATGCTTACATTCATATCAGTCTGTGTCACTTATATTTATGCAACCTTTAAAAAAAGTACTTTATCTTTCACTTTATCTATAAAATGAAAATATTAGTAGCTATATCATTCAGAAAGTGTTTTTTTATCATTCACGAAACAAAAGGTTCAAAAAACTTAAGTCACATTTTAAGTCCCACAGCTAATGAACAAACCTACTTTCTCTCCCTTTAGAGTTTAAGACAGATCAACAGAGCACAGGGAATTTGGGGAAGTAATAAGTTGCTACGTCTTAACTGTTGAAGAAAGTGTCAAAAGTGTAGGTGGCAATGTTAGCATCAGTTGGGGAGAATACTGTCTTCTCTCCTGTAATTCCTTTTTGGTTAAAGCTTTCTTTGTTTGAAGTAGAGACGCTACCTGTCAAAATTATTACTACCTGTGTGATGGCATATTGCATAGTCCCAACTACAGCTAAAGTGAGGTGTGGGGAGTTGGAGAAAACAGCAGACAGTGTAATTTTGAAATAGAAAGATAAGAGAAATAGTAAAGAGCAAAAATATATATATATTAAGAGAAAAGTTGGGCAAAAAAGATTAAGAGGTAAGTAGGATATAAAGAGACAGAAATGATAAAAAGAGCAAGATTAAAAACAGAGAAAAATATAAATAAAGAAGAAACAAGTAGAAAAGTTATATGAGAATAAGAAAATGGCCTCAGGAAATATGGTAACAATGATTACAGGTGACACCCTTATCTATATTATCAGATAAAGCAAGAGAATAGACAGTAAGTTTCATTAGTTTTGCAACACAGTTAATACATGTGAAGTTACAAGCTGGTAAAAATTACCTTTGTTCTCTCCCAACTGCTGAAACCCTTCCAATGAGCCAAAAATCGATTTTCTGAGTGTTCCCTTTACTTTCCTAGCTGAAACATAAACCTGTCTTTCTCTGGAGGACAATGCCTCCCCTACAATCTCTCAGTGATGGCTGCTTCTCTCGCACAGTTCTTATGCAAGATGGAAAGGTGTCATTCTTGTTCCTGCGACCTCTGGTTGGGTGAGTGGAATAAGCAAAGTGGTATTTCTTTGCTCCATTCTGACATTTTCAGACCATTTCCCCATATCCTTCCTGACATCCTTCAGATTTAAATCTCATGGTCGACATTACTCACTACATACTTTGCCTCATGGTTGCTGTTATCCACTAAAGTCCAGGTAATTCCCACTCAACCATTTGAGCTCTTTGCATACTGTCATTCTCTTCGATACTGCCTTAATTCATAAGATTTCAAAAGACATATAGATGATTCTTTTGATATTCTGGCCTTTCAATTCCTTAAACTTTAGTCTTCCAATGATCTTTCATCCTAGGCTTTTCATTGGCAATAATTACAACCCCTCCATAATCTCAATTTTATGCATTCTACCCCCAAAGTTTGTAAATACAAGCAAGGCAGGTATCTTTGATTTGTCGACTGATGTATCCCAAATACCTAGAACTATGCTTGACAGTTTTTGGTGCTCAATAAATATCCATTGAATAAATAGATATTTTACACAGAGAGGATGGTTTTCAAGTATAATAGATAGATAGTAGACCTAATAATGCATTATGCTACTAAACACTTTATGAAAGGAATGGAAACAAGCTAATAGCCACAATTTTTTAGCAACAGTACTAAAACTGCTAAAATTCATGATTGTGGAACTATAGAGAAAATGTTTTCATGCTTCTGCATGGTTAAGGACTTATAAAGCAAGACAAACTGAAATCTGGATTAAAGGTGGACTGAATAGACAGAGACCTTCAGAGATATGCAGACACTTATTTTCTACAGCTCTGTGTTTACATTTCAAAAGAGAACAAAATCCCAGAGCTACTGGTTTACATTTCAAAGGGTTTAAACCAGGACCTTCTCATTCTCTCCCCTAAAGATTTGCTTATTGTATATAACGGAGATAAAATTTCTCTTCCTCTTTCAGAAAAGGAGAAGACAGGAGAAGACCATTTACTACATAAAGAGTTTATATAGTAATTCCTATATAAATTCCCAGATTCATAATTTCACGGCTCCCCTCCTGTGCGCATAACTGTGTGCCTTCTTTCCAAGGTGGTTATTGCTATAAGTAATAATAATTCTCTGTCTTGATCCAAAAACTTCATTTGTTTTCAGGACAAAATAAATAAACATAGATATTAAAGACCTACTAATAGATTTAGGAGATTTTCCACAAAGATTACATGAGCTAATACAATAAATATAAAATATGGAAAACAATGCCTGTTACATGGTAGACACTAATACATGTTAGTTCCCTTTTCCCTTCACAATGCCAGTGACTTAGAGGAAGGAATAAGAAGAAGGAATGATATTTTCCTGTCCCATTTCATTTTCTTCCTGTTTCTCTCTATATTACCAACTTTTGTAAATCCTAACATTATAACACTGGCCTAAAGAACTAGAGAATCCCCTCAGGTCCTGTAAAGAATAGTATAGAAATAACATTTCCAGATTAATATTACCATCAATTTTTCCAATATCCATAATTGAATTTTTCACCCGGATAGCTATCAGTTGAGAAGGCAAAAAATTCAAGAAATTTAATGATAGATGTCATTGTTCTAAAATGACTTGACAATTATTAATCCTAATCTGATTTACTTTTCAAGAACATATAAAGAATAATTTTTATTTTATAAATAAAGGCCAAAAATTTAATTAAAGGAGGGAGTCCTTTCAAGTGGACATTTCTTAAATTCATAAAATGGTCAACAAAATTAACTTTATGTAATGCAAAAAATCCAAAATTTAATAAAAAAACAAAACCATTTAGATATGAATATGTTTTGAAAACATTAGTGAGCATGGAACAGTATCATTAAAAGAAAAGATTTTTTGAGATAAGCAGAGAACACTAGAATTTATTCAGAGTTTATCTGCAGTTAGTACAGTTTCCACAATTCAGGCTCAGAACTAAAAATGAATTGATTCTTTTCTTTTGTCTTGTAAAACCTTATCTAGAATGCCTTCTTCAACTAATACTTCAAACAGTTAACCAAAACTTTTTCCTATAGAATCTCTATTAGAAAGCCTGTATAGGCCTTCCGAAGGCCTATACAGAATTCATAATGAATTCTGAGAAAAATAAACGCAGGTAGAACACAGCTGTTGATAAGGAAAAGTCGCAGAAAAATGTCAAGGTTTTTTCTCTCTTTAACTTAAAGACACGTATGTCAATTCAGACAAAATACAGTTTCATCATTAAGAAAATCAAAGGTTTGTATATATTATTTTCTGAGCACAAATCTTGCTAACAAATCCTAGATGTTTGACACTTAAGTTGTGTGGCTATTATTATGTTCAACAGACTCAGAATTATTGAATATTTTAATTATATAATAAGGATCAGTATTGAAATGATTCTTGATGTGACTATGGTCACAGTATACTGAATGTTTATAAAATGCGGTGAGGAAAGGAGACGCATTTGGAAACTGATTAATAATGTTATTAATAAATTATTCTTTATTTAGCTGGGAGGGAAGGGGTCAAGGTATCTACTCTTGAAGAGAACTCTATGTCTTTTGTGTTTGCTTTTTACATGAAATGAATATAACACAGCTGTTGCATAATGACTGAGTTGCTACAGAAATTTAGATGTGTCAATCATACAAAAAGGTCAAGTACATTAAGCTGAATAAGCATATAATCTTTAATTCCATGGAGACTCTAACAGAGTCAGAAAACACAAGTCATCATTGATCATAATATATCAAAGCACTTGAAGTCCAACGGAAAATTTCTGCTAAGGGAGAGTAACAGAGAAACAAAGAGACTGAGAGGATGGGAGTGAGTGTACGTTTATAGCAAAGAGGTATTATTAGGCTACTGCGCCATTGTTCCTTGTGTTGTTTTGCTAAAAGAAAAAGACAGTGTTAAACTAGTGCTGGTCATAGTCACCTGACCCTGGGAAGGTATTTGTAATCATTATAAAACAAAAGACTTCATGACTATGACTATTCTAGATAGAAAGTAGAAATCTTGAAAGTCCTAAAGTTGCTCATCAAAAGGGCCACTAACTGAGATTTACTAGTTTAGAAGGTACTGTGGCACATTTTCAAAAATACTGTTTCTTACAAGTTTATAACACTGTCTTGAGCAAAACATAGCAACTAAATTAACTTTGTCTTGAGATAGTGTTTATTTTTAATCTTGAAACATAATAAGCATTTAATATATCTTGAATAAGTGAATGAAACCTAAAAATATGTGTTTTCTTATAAAAAAATGACTTGAGAACTCCCAATTTTCATATATTATAAAACAGCTTAATCCTGGACATTTACAGCACTTAGAGAGCCAGGAGTGCAAATCAGTAAAAAAAAAAAAAACTGGCTAATGAATCAAGCCCAGCAATGAAAACAGCAGCAAACAATACAAATTAAAAATACACATTAAAAGCATTAAACAATACCAACCTGTAATGAGGCAAATGTTACTGTGTGGTACCAGCCATCAAATGCTGTAGGAGTTCACAATAGAGTAAAATCAAGGATAACCTGGGCAATCAGTGAAAATTTCATGGAGGATGTAGGACTTGAGTTGCTCTTAAACAATAAGCAGGTTTTACATCAGCAGAGGAGTGAAAAATTTAGAAAAAGGAGAAAACGTGAGCAAAAACAGAAGAGCAATTGAAGGGATAATGTGAAGTTCATATTAGAGCAGGGAAGAAAAGGCGAGATGAGATAGAGTATATATTTTTATAATCAGCAAAGCTTGCAATTTCACTACTATTTTAAAACATTTATTTTAAAACATTTTGTTTTAATTTGCAAGGAAGAGAAAGAAAATAGATCAACATATGTCCTGAGATCCTTAAAAAATGAATGCAAAAGAGAAAGTGGTACTTCCTTACCTCCCTAATCTCATCTTAATTAAATTATAAATTCTGAACAGCCCTGTCACTTTGCTTCAGGGAAATAGGTTAGGAAATGAACAAAAAAATGTAAAACTAAAATTTTCCAGATTTAGTTTTGTATTATATTAATTTAAAAGACATGTGCACATGTAGAAAGTAGCTCATTCTGAAAATTACAGTAATTAAGAACAGAAAGGCTTGCCTGGAAAAACCGAGGAGTTGCTGAGGAGAAAAACAGATTTCCATGAGGAAAGTTTATGAAATTCAACTGTGAAACAATTAAAATATCTGAAATCAAAGATAAAAACACTTGGCATTTCTGTATAGATGTTTACAAATGAAAAATACATAGATAATGTGGTAGATTCTCTTAAAATGGCCACAATATTTTAGCAGCTTCTTCCAACAAGAGTTGGAATATATTCCTCCAACCCTTGAATCTGGATCAATGGGGCATTAGCAAATGTGACACAGAGGTTTGAAGGGTTCTTATGCATAGGTTCTTACCTGCTGTTGCTTCTGGAAGTCATGCCACCATGTAAACATGCCCAGCCTAGCCGGCTGGATCAGATCAGAGACCATGAAGAGAGAAGCCCTAGCTGGCAGTCATCCAGCTGAGGACTTCACAAACCAGCCGGCCTCAGTTGTGAAATCATCAGCTGATTGTAGAAGCGGGCGCCAGCTGATTCACATGAGAAGAACTAACTAGCTGAGTCCAACCCAAATTCACAACCTACAGAATTATGACCTAAATAAAATGGTTGCTGTTTGAAGCCACTGCGTTTGGAAATGGATTGTGACACAGCAATAGCTGAATGCTAAAATTTACTTGGAAGAAAAAATTTAAAATTATAAAATACAGATGGACAGGATATAAAATACAAAATTCAAAGTACCAGGAAAGTGATTCAAAATGGAAAATAATGGGAAAATGTTAACTTATGACCAATATCTCAATGGGCAGGCAAATTAAGAACCAAGAATCAAAAAGTATTGATACTACATTGTGATCAATGTTGATAGGAACAACAAATTATGTATAAGAATCTGCATAAAGGTACAAGCTGAGGATACTAGAGAAGGCAAGCAACATCCAAGGCAGAATATAAATAAATGCCGATTCATTTGGCACTTAAGATAGCTATAAGAGTTTAGAGTTAAAAAAAAGAAACTAGCCTTTATACAAAATCTACAATGTACCATCTACTATGCTAAGTGTTTTATTTATATTTTCTCATTTAATCTTCACAAAATCGCTGCAAACTGTGGACTATTTTCCCCAACTTACAAATAATGAAATTGAGGTTCAAAAAAGTAACTTTCCGATAAATAGGTTCTAGAGATCTACTATACAGCATAGTGCCTATAACTAACAATACTGCATTGTATACTTAAAATCTTCCAAGAGGGTGAATCTTATGTTGTGTTCTTACCACACACACACATACTAATAATAATAAAAATAATAGTAATAATAATAAAGGCATTAGGAAGCTTTGGGAGGTGATAGATATATCTGTGGCTTTGATGCTAGTAATGATTTCATGGGTGTATATTCCAAACTCATTGAGTTGTATACATTAAATATGTACAGCTTTTTACATGTCAGTCATCCCTCAGTAAGTTAAAAAACAAAAAGAGCAATTCCCCCAAAGCCATACAATCAAGAGACTGAATCAAAATTCAAAATCAGATCTACCAAATCTATTTTTATCACTTATAACTGCCAGTATACATTCTTAACACCTTATGCTTTCTTATAAAACTTTTCAAAATTTCAATTTAATAAAAGTATACAGTCAGGTGTGTAGTGCCTATAATAGGCTGTAGCATGATCTGTCTAATCATGTTTATATTCTCAGTACCTGGCATATTAAAAGCTCAGTAAGTGTTTATTGAATAAATAAATGAATCTAAAGCCTTTTCTACAGCATTACAAGCTGGAGTAGGCTGAAATAGTCAAAAACAGAGGAGAGAAGCCTGTAAGGAAGATAAGATATGTATTGGCAGGTACAGAAAAATAGCATGCCTTGTGAGGGGAGGCACAGAAACACAGACGGCCCAGGGACATATATTAACATACTTCATCTGTTTTCATCAGGAAGTAAAAAAAAAATTTTACCTCCTTCAATATTCATTGCAATAAAAATTGACTTATATTGACATACAGAAACTGTTTCTCATTTTTCAATGTTTTTTTTTGCAGGACACTTTTGATGAAAACTATGGCTTACACTCTACCGTAGATAACCTGGCAGCAGTGGTATGCTAGAGCTGGCTTACCCCAGCTCACCAGTGCCAGTTACACGCATCTCTTCCTAACTTTATGTTCAGGGAAAACACCTCAGTGGTATAAAGTTGGCCATAGGGAAAGAATTTAACCACATATATTGGAAAATGCTACAAATTAAGGCTATTGAGGAGGCAGGAGGGTAAGGGGGAAGAGCAGGAGGATTATTAGAACGTCGCTGCCTCATGCCTGGTGTGAACATAGAGACGGAACAACCTAATTTTCTTTTTCTAGTTGCTGACAATGTTCTATACCCAATGTGAACTGACCAATTTACCTCAATAAGGCCAGTATATTAGACTTTTTCATATATCCATCTTCTTCAGTGTGTCTACCTTAGGTATATTCAATACAGAAGGGCCATATCTGGGGCACTTGGGTTATGCCCTTGTGAACTCTTACAGCACTTACACGTGGAAATATATCTATCACATCCCAAAGCTCCCTAATGCCTTTACTATCATTATTATTATTTGTATGTGCGTGGTAAGAATACAACATAAGATCCACCCTCTTGGAAGATTTTAAGTATACGATACAGTATTGTTAGCTATAGGCACTATGCTGCATAGTAGATATCTAGAACCTATTTATTGGCGAGTTACTTTTTTGAACCTCAATTTCTTTATTTGTAAGTTGGGGAAAATAGTCCACAGTTTACAGGAATTTTGTGAATTCAAAAAGGCTGAGGACAGAAGGCCACTAGAGTTGGCGATAAATAGCACTACTTTAATATTTAGGATTCATATTTATAAACCCTAAGAGAAAATTAGTGCAGTAGCATGAGAAAAATAGGCCACTCACATATAAACAATGTTTTAATTTCATAAACATGGCCTTGTTTTCATGAACAATATTGTTATTAACTTCATTGATGCTGATAGTTTTGGATTAATCACTGTGATGTCATAACATTTTTTTATGCTATATTATCTTCTAATTCAATCATGGCAATTATCATTACAGGAAACAAATTGAGTTATGCAAAAGAAAAACATGCATAATCTTATACAATTTAGCTCAAAATTAGAAATTATTTTGCTAATAAGGCTGCCATATTTTCATACTACAAATGTACCTAAGATATTTAGAAGCAGTTTGAAAGTGGCACAAAAGAATATTCATAATCTTCCTGCCCCAGAGACCAGACAAAAGCTTATTGTACCAGCAGGAAATTAAAATTTTACTTTCTGCTAATAATGATTTCAATCATTTTGGTTTCTTTTATTATCTTCCCACCTGAAACGCATTAAGAAGAGAGAGAGAAGGGAAGAAAAGAAAACAGATATTTTTTCACCGTGCTTTCAGCAGTTGTGACACACTGTGGGCACTAGGAATGACTAGGTAGTGAGGAAGAGGAAAGATAGAATGGGGAGACAAACACATAGAACTAGAGAGTAGAATGATGGCTACTAGGGGCTGGGGCACTTGGGGGGCTGAGGAAGGGGCTAGTCAAAGGATATAAAATTCTAGTTTGACAGCAGAAATAAGTTCAAGAGATCTATTGTACAGCATAGTGACAATAGTTAATAACATATTGTATTCCTGAAAAATAGTGAGAGTGGATAAGTATTTTCACTACAAAAATAATAACTATGTGAGGTAAGGCATATGTTAATTAGCTATATTTAGTTATTCTACAGTGCATAGATATATATATTTCAAAGCATCATGTTGTACATAATAAATACATACAATTTTATCTGTCAATTTTAAAAATAATAAAATTTCTGAAAAAGAATGAGGAAGCAAAAACGTTTGCTTGAAGAAAATATAAACGAGAACATTCAAAATAGTAATCTCAGAATACTGATATTCCAAAATGGAATTAATCCTATTAGGGTTGCAATGATTCTGGTACTGCTAAGATTATGGGTATTATCCCCCAAACCAAGAACATCATCCCTTTCAATTATTATTTAATATTTATTCATTATTATCAGTATTTATATCAATTGATATTTTAAATTTAAACATTTATGTGCAAAGTGGCCACAGTAATTTATTTTTCCCCATGGGTTCTAGAACTCAAGCACCCTATTGACAGCACCAGTATCTAAACCTCCTTGGAGAATGAAGAATGTGAAATGGAAATTTGGCTCAGCACCCTCAGTGTTTGGCTCAGTACCCTATTAGCACTTAATTAATATTGGTGAGTGTTAATAATTTCTTGAGACATGTCCTAATTGACTGGTAGCTACACCTGTTTATATTGTGAGAGGACTCTATAGAAAGGCAATAACCTGTGAAGGCTATGTGCTGTATGCAGCTGAGGAGCTTTTAAGCTATAGTTCTAGGGGGAAGACAGCTGAAATAGAGATTTAAGAATTTAGTCAAAAAGCAGACTAAGTTGATCTCCTTCACTATGCCACCTTCATGGTACAACTCCCATACTATTAAAGTCTTTAACTAAATAAGAACATATTTAAGTCTTAGATGTCTAGAAAACTTAAAACAAAAATATAGTGTTAATATAAATCTATGTGGTAAATATTAAGAGACTTTGGTCATCCGTGGTTTGTCTTAAAAGTATTAAATAATTTTCAAGAAAAATAATGATTAAAGGAACAATTTCCTGCTGTAAAATTTCCTCTTAATATGTATAGGATTATATTTAATGTAATGAAAACAAGTTTATTTTCATCTATTTTTTCTCTGAAATAGTGATTGGTTGAAAACATTATATATACATATATGCACAAATACACAGTTCTCCTTATCCACAGAAAACATGTCATGTCACATTAAAGAGCAAATATACCAAATAGTGAGTGAGTTATTATGCCTTTGATAAGTAGAAAATCATACTAAACAGAGTTTAGTTATAAGGAACTATGAAGGGAGATTAATAATATGAGTTCCTAACTTAGAGATATAAAATGTATAACCAGGACCCCCAAATTATGAAGCTATACTTTTGTAAGATTTCTTAGTTATTTGTTATTATCCGCATGCAAACACATGCCTGCAAGTACGTGTAAACTTTCAAATAAACCATGATCAAATTTAGAAAAATAATTTAGATTTTTCAAATTTACCTGGAAATAAAATGCATGGTAAAAGCAGAGTATAGATAATTACCCAGTTACCTCTCACTTCAAACAAACAAAATATCAGAAATCAATTATATATCAAAATGAATTGATGTGAGTCACATACACAAATTATGTGAAAAAATAAAATGATGAAACATGGAACATCTGAGAGTTAATTCTGGAACAAAAGTAATTTCGTTTTTTAATCTCCAATTTTTATTTTGAAGTTCAGATGTACAAGGGCAATATGTGCAGTTTTGTTGCATAGGTAAATGTGTACCACGGTGGTTTGCTGCACAGATCAACCCATCATCTAGGTATTAAGCCCAGAGTCCATCAGCTGTTCTTCCTGATGTGCTCCCTCCTCCCACCTCCTACCCTCCAACAGGCCTCAGTGTGTGTTGTTTCCTCTCATGTGTCCATGTGTTCTCATCATTCTACTCCCACTTATAAGTGAGAATATGTGGTATTTAGTTTTCTGTTACTGCTTTAGTTTGCTGAGGGTAATGGCTTCCAGTTCCATCCAGGTCCCTGCAAAGGACATGATCTTGTTCCTTTTTATGGCTGCATAGCATTTCAGGGTATACATGTGCAACATTTTCTTTATCCAGTCTATCACTGATGGGCATTTAAGTTGGTTCCATGTCTTTGCTATTGTGAATAGCACTACAATGAACACGTGCGTGCATGTATCTTTATAATAGAATGATTTATATTCCTTTGGGTATATACACATTAATGGCATTGTTGGGTCAAATGGTATTTCTGCCTCTAGGTCTTTAAGGAATTGCCACACTGTCTTCCACAACGGTTGAACTAATTTACGCTTCCACCAATAGTGTAAAGGAATCCTTTTTCTCCACAACCTCACCAGCATCTGTTGTTTCTTGATGTTTTAATAATAGCCGTTCTGACTGATGTGAGATGATATCTTATTGAGGTTTTGATTTGCATTTCTCTAATGATTAGTGATGTTGAGCTTTTTTTCCTATGTCAGCCGCATGTATGTCTTCTTTTGAGAAGTGTCTATTCGTGTCTTTTGCCCACACAAGAGTAAATTCTATTATTGAAGACTTTAAAATAATTGTCTCTTATTTAGTTCTTGTTCCTAGGATACCCATTGAAAAACAGAACAGTTTATTATAAGATGTGCACAGGTGTCAAAGATAGCTCAATAAAAGACTGAAATTTACTATTGGCTGTATTTTCTGAAATAAAATGTTCAGTATTAGTCCACCTCCACATTTCTCATCCTGAGATATCCAGTGTTTGACAGGCAAAACCTACAATTTCAAATGCCTGTGTAATTAATTAACTCCACTGGTTATTACTAATGGAGCAAACACCCTTAGAATTGCTCCACCAGTTGACATTGATCCTATATCAACACTACTAAGTTGCACAAAAATTAATCAACCAATAATATCAGAAATAAATGGTTCTTTCTTTTTCAAAGAAAAAACATTTGAAATAAGGAAATTATAAGACTTTTTATTTTGTGGTACAGCAGAGAAGATAATTTAAAGTAAGAGAACATGAGGCTATAAAAGTAGTCTCCAATGGGAGAGTGGCTTTCCTAATTATGGGAATAAATCTTAGTTCAATGGGAATTTTCTAACTATAAAACTTTCAAACTTTTGCTAAAACATTTGTAAAACTATTGTGATATGGGTACTAAATATCAAATTCTTTATTGCTTTATAATAGAATATTCTCAACTTTTTAAAAATCATCATGAAAAAGTCAATAAATATGTACAAGTCTTCCTTGTGGGTTTGAATCCCTGCCATACCACTTACTAGTCAGGCGACCTATTTAAGTCATTTAATCTTCTGTACCTTAGTTTCTTTATCTGTGAAATGGGGATAATAATGTGCTTATCAGATAGAGTGACTTCAAGGATTAATTCATTCTCCACAATTTGACCTACCTTATGTAAAGATTTAAACTTTATATCCAGTCACATTTTATGCCCCCAGACACAATCCCAATGCTTTATCCACATCATATTTGCCATTCCCAGAATATAACAGATCCTTCCTTCTTTGCCTCCTGAACTCCTGTTTATCCTTCAAAGCCCACCTCTGTCTCTGTGAAGACAACATTGATTTCCAGAAGTAGAATCCACTTTCTAATTCTATTCGTAATTTGTTATGTACAGTCATACATAATGATGTTTCAGTCAAATGATGGATCGCATATAAAATAGTGGTACCATAAAACTATAATAGGGCTGAAAAATTCTTGTCACCTAGTGATATAGTAGCCTTTGTAACATCACAGTGCAATTACTTTTATTTTTATAACTTTAATGTAGCTTTTTTTTTTTCAAGATGGCTGACTAGAGATGTCAGACGCCAGTTTGTAGAAAGATCAAAGTTACAGTTGAATGGTCATGATCCAAATGGAAAGCTGAGGGAAGAGAGCCATGAGCTTTCAGAGAGCCCATGGGAAGAAACTGGGGTGCAGACAAGGAAAGCAGCAAAAGTCTGGCAGACACTGACCCCTGAGGAACTCGGAGTCCCATGTAAAGGGTAGGTTGGGGTGCTTCTCTGCTCCCCTCACTCCTGTGACTAACTGCTGACTGACAAATTGTCAGAGAACCCCTCTGCCCTTGAAATCCTAGGCAATGCAGTTGGTGGCAATTTGGGAACTCTCTGGGGTGGGAGCCTCAGGTGGCCAGCTCGTGCTGGTGTGCCCACACTCCCCTCAGGCCCTAACTGAGATGGCAGGTGCCACACTGGTTGTGCACTCATTGTGGGCCAGTGCCCTGTCCAAGGAACCTTAGTCCTTGTGTTGCCACACTACAAGATCCCCTGCAAACATACCTCAGAACCCCTTCTGAGTTTGGCAACCACAGGAGACTGGCGGGTCTCTGGGGAGCTGCAGGTTCCATGGAAATCTAGCCCTCAGTGCAGGCACTGTTGTGGATGCAGCAGAGGCTTTTCCTGATGAGGGCTGACCTGATCGCACTTGGAGACAGCTTTTCCAGCACTCTTCGTGGCAGCTACACCTCATTGAAAGTGAGCCAATGCCACCTAGGCATGCATGAAAGGTGGGACCTGTCTCCCCATCCCAACACAGAATGGCAGTGTCCCAGCAACGAAGGGCAGACAAGTTGAAAAACTGTTTGCTCTGGGCTGTGGGAAGAGGCTCTGACCTGAGCTCATTTTGGTGGTAGCCACCAAAGGGGCATTTCTCCAGACCTCAGTCACACTTCAGCTTGGGAGCCAAAGAACAATGTCTATATGCTGAAGATCATGAGCCCTGTGACAGAAAGCTGTGATAGGAAAACGGATCACATTCCTGCCTGCCCAGGATGAGGGGCTAATGCAGGCCCCCTGCCCCTACCACCAAGACCAGTTCACTCCAACACAAGCTCCCCACACTAACCTCAATTAGGACAGTTGTCTTCCTTCATCATTAGACTGCCTGAGGGTGAGTGGATTCTTACTCTTAAGCACCTCCTACTTGACTGAAGACTGAATTGCACCACCAAATAAAAAACCTACTGTCAGAAGGGTATAGTACTAGTGTACAAGATAAGTTTACTGAGACCTCTGCTCTCCTAGTCACACAGAAAATAGTGTGTTGGCTCATATGCCCAATACATGTCTACAACAAGCAGCATTTGAGAAAGCCACCACACAAAGGCTATCCATAACCAAGGAGCCCATGCAGAGTCTTGGCACCGAGAAGCCCCAGAAAAGAAGCCAAACAATCACATACAACATACACCACAGTCATACCCTCAAGGGAAAAAAGAATAAACATGATAAAGTCCCATTCAAACAATAGCAAATTCAAAACTTAGAAGCAACAACTCCTTCGCATGAGAAGGAATCAGTGCAAGAACTCCAATGGTACAAAAAGACAGAGTGTTTTAACACCTCGAAAGGATCAGGCTAGCTTTCTAGCAATGGATCCTAAACAAAATAAAAAATGACTGATAAGGAATTCAAGATACGGATTCTAAAGAAGTGCAATGATATCCAAGAGAATGTTGAAAACCAATACAAACAAACCAGAAGAACAACTCAGAAAATGAAAGACAAGATAGCTATATTTATAAAAATAGAACTTCTGAAAACAAAAAAAATTCACAAAAGTAATTTCAATGTACAATTGAAAACATTAACAAAATACTAGACCAAGTAGAAGAAAGAATTTCAGAGCTTAAACATTGGTCTTTCAAATTAATCCAGTCAGACAAAAATAAATAGAAAAGCATTTTAAAAATAAACAAAATATTTGAGAAAGATGGGATAGGGGGTAAATTGACCAAACCTATAGCTTATAGGTATTCCTGAGAAAGAAGGAAAAGTAAGCAATTTGGAAACATATTTAAAGGAATCATTCAGAAAAATTTCCCTGATCTTGTTGGGAGGTAGACATCCAGATAAAAGAAATTCAGAAAACACTTGCAAGATACTATATAAGATGAACATCATCAAGGCATATAGTCATCAGACTAACCAAGGTCAATGCTAAAGAAAAAATCTTAAAGAGAGTTAGAGAGAACAGTCAAGTCACCTGTAAAGGAAATTCCATCAGACTAGCAGTGGATTTCTCAACAGAAACCATATAAGCCAAAGAGATAGGGGGCCTATTTTTAGCCTTCTTGAGGACAAAAAATTATAGCCCCAAATTGTATATCCTGCCTAACTAAGCTTCATAAGCAAAGGAGAAATAAAGTCTTTCTCAAACAAGCAAATATTAAGAAAATTCATCACCATGAGACTGGTGCTATAAGAAATGCTCAACGGTGTTGTAAACATGGGGCAAAAGGACAATACTCTTTGTCATAAAAAAGTATACTCTTTTATGTCATAAAAGAATATAGGACAATACTCTCCTGTCATAAAAGCTCATATAAGTACAAAATTCAAAGATCCTATAAAGCAATTACACCACTGAGACTGCAAAGCAACTAGCTAACAATACTATGATTGGGACAAAACTTCACATGTCAATATTAACTTTGAACAGAAATGAGTATACTCTTTCATGTCATAAAGCATAAACTTTGAACAGAAAAGAGTATACTCTTTTATGTCATAAAAGAATATAGGACAATACTCTCCTGTCATAAAAGCTCATATAAGTACAAAACTCAAAGATCCTAAAAAGCAATTACACTACTGAGACTGCAAAGCAACTAGCTAACAATACTATGATTGGAACAAAATTTCACGTCAATATTAACTTTGAACAGAAATGAGTATACTCTTTTATGTCATAAAGCATAAACTTTGAACAGAAAAGAGTATACTCTTTTATGTCATAAAAGAATATAGGACAATACTCTCCTGTCATAAAACCTCATATAAGTACAAAATCCAAAGATCCTATAAAGCAATTACACCACTGAGACTACAAAGCAATTAGCTAACAGTAGTATGATTGGAACAAAACTTCACATGTCAATATTAACTTTGAACAGAAATGACCTAAATGAAGATATAGATTGTCAAATTGCATTTAAGAAACAAGACCCAACATCTGCTGACTACAAGAGATCCATCTAATGTGAAAGGACACCCACAGGCTCAAAGTAAAGGAGTGGAGAAAGGTATATCACACAATGGAAAACAAAAAAGAGCATAGGTTGCTATTCTTACATCAGAAAAAAACAGAATTTATACCAATAATAGTTAAAACAAGACAAAGAATAACATTATATAATGACAGAGTTCAATTCTACAAGAAGATTTAACTATCCTAAATATATTTATACCCAATACCTGACCACCCAGATTTATAAAGCAAATGCCATTAGACCTCAGAAAAGAGACAGACAGATATACAATAACAGTGGAGGACTTCAACATCCCAATGATGGCACTAGACAGATCATTAAAGCAGAAAACTAACAAAGAAACTCTGAACTTAAACTGCACTCTTGACCAAATGGACCTAATAAACATCTACTGAACATTCCATTCAACTACCACAGAATATACATTTTTTCTCATCTGCACATGAAAAATTTTCTTGCCTAATCGCTCTTCCTAGGACTTCTATTACTATGTTGAATGGAAGTAGCAAGAGTAGACATCCTTGCCTTGTTCCTGAACTTAGAGGAAAAGCTTTCAACTTTTCATCATTGAGTATGATGTAAACTGTAGGATTGTCATATACGGCCTTTATTGTGTTGAGCTACATCCCTTCTACAGCTAATTTGTTGAGAGTTTTTATCATGAAACGATGTTAAACAATAATATATTTTTTGTTCTTTACTCTGTGAATGTGGCACATCACATTTATTGATTTGTATATAATGAACCCCAGCCCAGGAATGTATCCATTGCTTCCTATAATAAATATCATATGACTTTTTAATGTACTGTTGAATTCAGCTTGCTAGGTAATTTTTGTTGTTAAGAATTTTTGCATCTATGTTCATCAGAGATATTATTATGTAATTTTCTTATCTTGCAGTGTCTTTGTCTGGCTTTGGTATCAGGGTAATGCTGGCATCATACAATGAGTTTGGAGGTATTTCCTCTTCTTCAAGATAAAAAAAAGTTTGACATAAATCTTCTTCAAATGTTTGGTAAAATTCACCAGTGAAGCCATCTGTTCCTGGGATTTTCTTTGTTTGGAGGTCTTTTATTACTGATTTAATTTTCTTGCTTGTTATTTGTCTGTCCAGATTTTCTATATCTTCTTGTTTCGTGTTTGGTAGATTTTATGTTCCTAGGAATTTATCCATTTTTAAGGTCATAGAGTTTCTTAGCATATAATTGTTTATCATAGATACTTATGAACTTTTTAACTTATGTGATATCAGTGGTAATACTTCCTCTTTAATATATGATTTATATTTATTTGAATCTTCTCTTTTTTCTTATTAAGTCTAGCCAAAGGTTTGTCAATTTTATCTTTAAAAAAACCCAATTTCATTGATTTTCTCCTATTGTTTTCTATTATCTATTTTGTTTATTTCTGCTCTGATCTTTGCTATTTCTTCCTATCAGCTAACTTTGGGTCTAGTGTGTTTTTTTTTTCTAGTCCCTTCAAATGTATAATTAGGTTGCAAATTTGAGATCTGTCTTCTTTTTTCATATAGACTTTTATCATTATAAACTTATCTTTTAATACTGCTTTGGCTGTATACCATAAGTTTTGGTATATTATGTTTTCATCTTCATGTCTCTCAAGATATTTTCTAACGTCTCTTTTGAATTCTTTCTGACCCATTAGTTGTTCAAGAGTGTTTTTTTTAATGTCCACATATTTATAATTTTTTCAGTTTTCCCATGGCTATTGATTTCTACTTTCACATTCCATTGTAGTCAGAAATAATAGTTGGTATAATTTTGATCACTTTAAATTTTTAAAACATACTTTTCGGCTTAATATGTGATCTATTCTGGAGAATATTCTGGCTGCACTTGAGAAGAATGTGTATTATGCTGCTATTGAGTGAAATGTTCATGTCTATTGGGTCCATTTTTTTCTATAAGGTTGTTGAAGTCCTTTATTTCCTTTTGGTCTGTTTTGCCCGTGGGTAATGGGTAATATGTTTTACCCATCATTCAAAATATCCTACTATTATTGTGTTGCTGCCTGTTTCTCTCTTCAGTTTTGTCAGTGTTTGCTTTATATGTTTAGGTGCTTAATCGTTGGGTGCATAACTACTCACAATTGTTATATATTCCTGGTGAATTGATCCTTTTATCATTATAAGATGTCTTTCTCAGTCTTTTGAGAGAGTTTTGACTTATAGTCTATTTTATCTGATATAAGTATAGTCACTCTTGCTCGTTTTTCGTTAACATTTTCGTGGAATTTTTTTTTCCATTCTTTCACATTGAGCCTAAATTATAAAGGGAGTCTCTTGATAACAGCATGTAATTCCATTATACACTTAATCCATTCAACCACCCTACGTCTTTGATTGGGAAGTATAATTTATTTAATTTTAAAGTAATTATTGATAGAGAAGGATTTATTATTGTCATATACTGTTTTCTGTTAGCCTTGTAATTATTTTGTGCATTTTTTCCTCTCTTGCTCTCATTTTTTATGTTTTGTTGATTTTTTTTTGTTGTTGGGAATCTTTGATACCTTTCTATAGGTATTTTCTCATTAGATACCATGGGGTTTATATAATACCTTATAGTAATGACAGTCTATTTTTTTCTGATAACAACTTAAGTTCAATGAAATACAAAAACATGCCTCTTTTTACTCTCCTTCCCATACACATTTTGTTATTGTTGTCACAGTTAACATTTCTTTATATTGTGTATCTATTAACATAGTTTTACTTATTAAAAGTATTTTAGTTATTGAAAGTATTTTGCTACTTTGTCTTTTAACTTTTTTACTTGAATTACAAGTGGTCTACCTACCACTATTGCAGTATTACAGTCCTGCATTTGTCTATATATTTACCTTTACCAATACTTTTATACTTTCTTATGCTATCTTGTTGCTGTTTAGTATCCTTTCATTTCAAGTTAAGGAGGTTCCCTTAGCATTTTTTGTAGGGAGGTCCGGTGGTGATGAACTTCCTTAGTTTTTGTTTGTCTGGAAAAGACTTTATCTCTCTTTCATGATTGAAGGACAGTTTCATTTGGTCTAGTTTTCCTGGTTGGCTTTTTTCCCCCAGCATTGTGAATCTATCATCTCATTTCCTTCTCATCTGCAAAGTTTCTGAAGAAAAATCTACTTATACTCTTATGAAATTTCCCTTGTACCCGACAAGTAACTTTTCCCTTGTTGCTTTTTCTCTTTGTGATTGACTTTTGACAATTTGATTATAAGGTGTCTTAGTGTTGATATCTTTAAGTTTTCCTTTTTGGGGGTCCTTGGATTACACATTTCCTTTTCCATACTTGGGAGTTTTTAGCTATTATTTCTTTGAATAAGTCTTCTGGTTCTTTCCTTCTCTCTTCTCCTTCTGGAATTCTCATAATGCATATATTGATCCACTTGATGGTGTCTCGTAAGTCCTTTAAGCTTTTTTTATTCTTTTTCATTATTTTGTCCTTTTTGTTTCTCTGACTCAGCAAGTTCCAATGGCCTGTCCTTAAGTTCACTGATTCTTTCTTTAGCTTGATCTAGTATGTTGTTGAATCCCTCTAGTGAATTTTTCAATTTAATTATTTTATTCTTCAACATCATGATTTCTGTTTGGTACTTTTAAGATATTTTCTATCTCTTTGCTGAAATTCTCACTTCGTTCATGCAATGTTCTCTTATCCTCAGTGAGCATGTTTATGACAGTTATTTTAAATTCTTTTCCAGGTAAATTGTGTATCTTTGTTTCATTAGAGTTAATTTCTGGAGATTTTTCTGTTACCTCGTTTGGAACATATTTTCCTGTTTTTTCATCTTACTTGACTCTATGCATTGGTGTCTTCACGTCAGATAAAGCAGACTTCTCTCTGAGTCTTCACAAAGAGCTGGCCTTATATGGAAGATCCCCACCAATAAGTCCAGGAAGTGATTCTAAAGCTTCTTAAACCTCATGCTTGTTCAACTTATTTGCTTGTGTATTTCTTGTAGCCCCAGGTGTCTAGGGTTTGCCAGGTCTTGTGAGTGCACCAGGATGAGTGAGACTGAATTCTTTGGGATTTCAGCCAATCCTTTGGAAAACCCCCAGAAAGTTTAATGTATGTACCAACTCTTTCCATCCCCAGGGAGAAGCTGAAAGGTGGGGATTTTGTTTGCTTGCTCTATGCTCTGAGCTAGGGAGGAAAAGCTATGGTGGCTACCAATCTAAGCCACCATCTCTATTTTCCCCCAGGTGGCTAGATAATTCCACACCATTAGCACTTTAAGACAGAGAAGACAGAAGCCAGTCCTTTGGGTAGCCCCCATCGAAGTTGGGGTATTGGATGCACAAACCTCCTCTGGGAGAAGCTGAGAGCTGGGACTCTTTTCCCAATTGTATGGTGTTGTGTTGGGGGTAGAAATTTTGGCAGACAGCTATCGTGAATATCCTCACCAGCTTCAATGGATCTGATTTTGCATTCACCAAGGGTGCAGGAGCCCTTCAATTCGTTGCTGGATTTCCCACAAAGGGAATTTTTCTGTGAATTGTTCCTGAAATGGTGTGTTTGTGGTGGGGACGAAGGTTTCCTACTCCACACTTTGGTGACATCAGTCTTCTGTCATTTTTTCATTGACCATCTACGTTGCTCCCAGTGTCCCCAACTCTTCAAGCAATGGTTCTCACCTAAACACTAGCAGCACTAAACAAGTTTGTTTACTCTTGGCACATTTTTTTCAGTACTATAATTAAACATGATTTCATCACCAACAGCAAACAAGTTCTTTTTCCTCATATTTAAATAATTTTAATACATATATAGATATCTTATGAAACATTCATCTCGAAACCCAAGCAAAATACAGTTTTTATATAGAACATTTTCTGGTCGATGTACACACAAGTTGAATATTTTTTAAAAAGCATTGTACTGAATTAAAGGACATAAGTGGAAGATATTTATTGAATATGTTTATCAAGATTCACTCACCAAGTAAAGCACACCACTGATACTTCCTCCTGCTTATCTGATACATAAAAGGACATTAGTCCATCATTTCCTGCAGTTCATGTTCCATAACACAGCAGTTGATTAGAAAAATGTAGTTGCTTCTGTTTGAAAATGCAGCTGCTGCTCTGTCCTCTGGCTCACTTTGAAAATTTGTGGTTCTGAAAGCTCAAGATACTATTTTTACTCTTAATATTTAGCTCTGACCTGTGTAGCTATGTTCCTGCTTCTCACTTCCCTTGGTTTGGCCACACTGGTGGAGAGTGGGGCTGGTGGTATGTTTTTTAAGGTTGGGGGAGGGGTTACAGTCACACAGACAAGATTCTGATAAGTTCACATTCAGGGTTGTTTTGACTGAAAATTAGAATTTATAATTTTACAACATCAGATTATCCTTTTAGATATGTATTTTTATTAAACATATTATCTCTTCCTATGAAAACAGAAACATGGCAAATAATATCTAAATATTGTTGGGCACTTAAAAATATTTTCATCCAGGCTCAAGCTTAATTTGGAAGAAAATTGTAAACTATATTCTATTTGAATTACTTTACATACAATAAAGTAATTTTTCCCTGAGAGTGAGATCTAAAGTATTAATAGATTAAATCGAAATGAAAGAATTTTTTAAAAAATCATTAATTTGTATGAGCCGCTCTGAAGAAAGCATTAGAAATGTGTAAAAGCTAATTTCAAAAGGGATCATAATAGAAAAATAATTCGACTTAATTTCAATATAATAAAGGCTAAGATTTTTAAATTGCCTGAAACTGGTACTGAGCTTTTCATTAAGGCAGGTATTGTGTGGGTGGACATTGTGAAAGCCCTGTTTAGAACGCCACAGTCTTATAAGGGCATACTTGGCTAACAAGTGAGCCATTCAGAAATGTACATTGGTTGAAGTCTCACTGTCCTTTTTGTTTTGTAGGAAAACTCTGCTATAATGAGAGATTCCATTTTAAGCCTTCTAGTATTTATGACTGTTGTCTTCTTGTGAGTCAGGAATATTGTGATGAGTGATTAATCTGGTTATGTGGAGATATATTCTATTCTTTTAGCATAGCTATAGAGTCTTTACATAATAAATACATATTTTGTCATCTAATTAAATAAAATAATTCACACTCCACTGTGCCATAAAAGCATGACAATCAAAGTTCATTTTTCTCTTATTTTCTTGTTCTGACATGATGGATATGCACTGGTAATAAAAATAAATAAAATGTCGTTTGCAGTAATATGAATGGCATTCAAACTCACTATGATTTGTAGTACACTGAGTAGCAGTGTGAACCAAGATGGAGCCACATATATTCTTTGTCACAACTACTCAACTCTACCATTGTAGTGCAAAAGCAGCTATACACAAAATGTAATCAATGAACATGGCTATGTTCCAATAAAGCTTTATTAATGAACATTAAAGTCTGAATTTCATGTAATTTTATGTCATAAATATTATTTTGATCCTTTCCTATCATTTTTAAATGTAAAAATTATTCTTAGCTCAAAGGCCGTGCAAATAAAGGTGGCAGGAAAAAATTTGGCCAATAGGCTATTGTTTGCTAATATCCTTGGCATAAGATTTTAGAGGTAAAATATTAGAAAGTAGAGGACCAGCCCTAATTTTTTACTTTTTTTCTTTTCTTTATTTTTAAAACTGTTTTTCAATTTAGTTGCAAAATATTATATTATAATTATGAGATATGCACTTATTATATTTGGCTTTTTAGTCTAAAACACTTGAAATTACAATAATTCTAGTTAGAAAACAATTTTAGTTATCTTTAAGAGCTCAGGAATGCACTGGGTGAAATGAGAAAAGCAGGAGAATACTGCCATTGATAGAATTATGTTGTATAATAGCTTTGTGCTAGGTGCTTTACTTATATTATCTTTGAACTTTGGGTCTTGCTATGGTTTGGATATGGTTTGTCCAAACCAAAACTCATGTTAAAATTTGATGTGGCAGTGTTGGGAGGTGGAGCCTAGTGGGAGGTGTTCAGTTCATGAGGGCAGATCCCTTATGAATGGCTTGGTGCCCTTCTCATGGTAGTGAGGGAGTTTTCACTCCTGCAAGATGGCATTAGGTCTCATAAAAATGGATTATCTCCCTCAAGAGCAGGTTGTTATAAAGCAAGGATATTTCTTGAGTTTTGCCCTTTCACACATGGCCACTTCCACTTTGACCTTCCACCCTGTTAAGATGATGCACAAAAGCCCTCACCAGAAGCCAAGAAGATGCCGGTGCCATAGTTTTTGAACTTCTCAGCCTACAGGACTGTGACCTAAATAAACTTCTTTTCTTCATAAATTACTCAGGTATTCTGTTATAGCAACACAAAACAAACTAAGACAGGTCTATAGTGTACTATGTGGCCCCAAAAGGAAATAAACTAGTAAGCTGATTCTTTTTGCCCAAATGCAAGGAGCAAAAGAATATCAAGATGGGGCATTATTTTCTCCACTAAGCTTTTGACTTAAAAGATTTTAATATCTGCTAAAAGCAATACAGTTTTTTTTAAGTATCTTTAAATTTAATTTGCAGGCCAAGATTTTATTATTATTTTAACTTTTTCATTAAAGTTATACTTTTATGAATTCCTGAATATCAGATTAAAATGTAATCAGATTTATCTTAGTATATGCATGACATTAGAAACTTCTGTATTTATGTATTAAATGTTTGAATATTTGATGAACATTAATTAGGCACCTAATTACATTATGAATTAAAGGTATTGCATGATCAGTGACATAATATTGAAATATATATGAATGGCACTCAATGCAACACATTTTTTAGTACCCATCCAGTTTCAGTAAAAGTGCTGGATCCCAGGGAGAATGCAACAATGTAAAAGATGAACATTTGTCCCTCAATGAGTTTATAATCAATAACAAAGACATATAGATATGTAAAACAATTATATAAGAAAAGGCATAAACTTTCATAAAGAGAGGTTAAGAGGAGAAAGATTATTATTATTATTATCTGGGAAAAAATGATAGCTCTTAGAAGGTAACACTAATGGATGGGCAGAATGAGCATTCTATTTTTGTGTAGAGGAAAACACTAGCAAGTGAAGGATATGAGAAGGTGTTAATTTGGCATTGGACAATACAGAAAGTTTTTGAACAGAAAGTCTGTAATAATATTCCTAATGTTTTACTACTTCTACGTTCTCAGACTGTAGAAAGTAGCAGAAATTATATTATAAGCACTTGCTAAAACATGGGAAGTAACATTCTCTCTCTCTAAGTAGGTTGTCTATATAACAATGATTTGGAAAAGAAATTCAACCTGTATAAACCTAATGCAGGTTATAACGTGTAATGTTAAGAAACAAAGAGATGTAATGAGTAAAACTGTTGGCATCCTATACCATATGCAAAAATTAACTCAAAATGAATCAAAAACTTAAACTTCAAGACCCAAAACTATAAAGCTCTTAGAAGGAAACTGATATGGTTTGGCTCTGTGTCCCCACCCAAATCTCATCTTGTAGCCCCATAAATCCCATATGCTGTGAAAGGAACCCAGTGGAAGATGACTGAATCATGGGGGTGGGTCTTTCCCGTGCTGTTCTCGTGACAGTAAATGGGTCTCAGGAGATCTGATGGTTTTAAAAACGGGAGTTTCTCTGCCCAAGCTCTCTCTCTTTCTGCCTGCTGCCATCCATGTAAGATTTGACTTGCTCCTTCTTGCCTTCCATGATTGTGAGGCCTTCCCAGCCACGCAGAACTGTAAGTGCATTAAACCACTTTCTTTTGTAAATTGCTCAATCTTGGGTATGTTTTTATCAGCAGCGTGAAAATGGACTAACACAGAAACATAGGAAAACATTTCATCATATTGAATTTGGCAAAGATTTCCTGGCTATGACATTGAAAGCATAGGCAATAAAAGTAAAATATACAAAATGAACTGTATCAAACTAAAAATGTCTGTGCATCAAAGGACACAACCAATAGATCTAATAGGCAACATATAGAATAGGAGAAAATATTGACTAATCATATATCTGATAAGAGGTTACTGTCTAGAATATATGAAGACCTACTACAACTCAATAACAATAAAACAGCCATGTTAACCTAATAATAATTAAAAATTTTTTCACCCTATTAAATTTTTTAAAAAATTAAAAATTAATTTTAATTTTTTAAATTAAAAATTAATTTTAATTTTTTAAATTAAAAATTCGATAGGGTTAAGTGTCTATTCAAGTCACTTGCCTATTAAAAAAATAGACAAAGGACTTGAATGGACATTTCTCAAAGTTGATATACAAGTGAGCAACAAGTACATGAAAAGATGTTAAACATCAGTATTAGGGAAATGCAAATCAAAACTACAGTGAGATATCACCTCACATCCATTACCATAACTATCAAAACACACACACACACACACCAGAAAATAAGTGTTGGCAAGGATGTGGAGACCCCTTGCGCATTTTTGTTGGGAATGTAAAATGGTGCAGCCACTATGGAAAACAGTATGGCAGTTCCTCAAAAAATTAAAAATAGAATTATCACACGATCCACTATTCCCACTTCTGGGTATATCTTCAAAAGAATTGAAAACAAGATCTCAAAGAGATATTTGCACGTCTATGTTCACAACCACACTATTCACAATAGTGAAGCAACTCAAAAGTTCTACAGTTGAAAGGACAGGGGAAATGTGGTATATGCAATGAGATGTTATTCAACTTTAAAAAAGGAGAAAATTCTGACTCATGCCACAATGTGACTGAAACTTGAGGACTTTATATACTAAATAAAATATGTCAGTCATGAAAAGACAAATAGTATATGATTCCATTTGCATGAAATATCTAAAGTAGCTAAATTCACAGAAACAGAAGGTAGAATGGTTGTTGACAGGAATTGGGGGCAGAAGAAAAGGGGAGTTATTGTTTGTATAGCAAGTTTCAATTTTGCAAGATGAAAAAATTCTGGATATTGGTTGCATAACAATGTGAATATACTTAACATTACTGAACTGTACACTTGCATTGCTGATGAAAATCAGTATGCCTCTGAGGGGGAATGGCAGAGTTTCATCTCAAGTTCTGCTGCTTTTAAAGACCTAAAGTATGCATCAGTGTGGTCACAACAGAAACTTGCCACATCCTAGAGGGTGATTGGACTATTTCAAACTCGACTAACTAGTAGCACCAATTTCAGCTAACGTTTAAGATAGTAAATCTTATGCTATTCCTATTTGATCTACATAAAAATATTTTCAAATAATTAAGATAAACAGTCCATTGTTTAATAGCATCTCCTTGATTGGTAATTGATCACTGCATTCAAAATGGCTGAAATTATAGCACATCACCTTTAGCTATTAAATTTTCTTCTCTTTATGATCATTTAAGTAGTTAATAGATCATATTATTTAAGTAACTTGCTTCATTAATTTACCCTTATGCCTGCAGAAGATACAACAATGTTCATATGTGAAAAAAATATCCATTAAATTTTAAAAAGTGCCATCATTCATTCTGAGAAAAACTGGACAGGACAAAGGTGAACAATGAAGAGAGAACTGAGGTGAATAAGAGTAACTGAAGGGCACTGGGTTATTTTCACTGAGTCCCTATAGAAACTCGCCTCACCTCTTCATGCATCCACCCTGGAGTTTAAGGCTCAGTATAGAGTGGCATTCTCTTTCATATTGTTTTTTCATCAGATTCACTGAGAAACAGACACTGAAACATGTCTCTCTTACCAAGACCTCCAACACACTTGCCACTTTCTGGTCATTGGGTTAATATAGTGAAACAATGCGAAGTTCTGGATAACATTCACTCATCCAAATCCTCTTGGACTCTATTATGATAGAAGGTAGGAGAGTTAACATAGCCCTGGAGCAAGACTATAAATATGTACTGTTGTACTTCCCACAGGAATGGTAACTACCCCTGGTACTCCTTTTTGATAGTAATTGGGAGAAAAATATATTTTCCAGATCAGTAGCTGCATACCATGTTCCTGAGGCCATGTTATCCTGCTGTAGCCAAGATCCCACATCTGATATGGCAGCTGCAACTGGTGCTACCAGTTGGGTGAATTTGAAGTAGTCCATTATCATCCTCTAGGATGTGACAAGTTTCTGTTGTGGCCACACTGACACATACTTTAGGCCTTTAAAAGCGGCAGAAACTTGAGAAGAAACTCTGCCATTCTCCCTCAGATGCAACACTGATTGTCATATACTATCATATTCAAATCAAGTAGTTTAGAGTCCCCTAAGCCACTACAATAGTTCTTAACTCCACAAGCTAAATAACCAATGTGGTGCTCCTGCCAACTACCAAGTACGTCTATCGGTACTATTCAGGGAACAGGGAAATGATCAATTGGAGGATTGGCTTTCCTAGGAAACAGATTCTGAGATATGTGTTGAGGGAGTCTGTTGAAGATAACTGTCAGCAATAACAATACTGAAGGATTATGGGAAGCAGAATTTGTTTGGTACAGGGAGAGCTTGAAATTATGGTGCAATTGCAGTAGACGTCTCAGTTGATTCCACATGTAACTCTGATGCTGGGACAGCCCTTCAGAGTTGTCTCATATTGAGGCAAGGGGGCTAGGCTTTTGTAAGCCTTCATTGACTACAGGGTCATGTACTCATTGAGTTGTACTCATTCAGTAAAACCACAGGGGAGGCAGCTCCTATAGGCAAGAGGCAGCTCCTTTCAGCTGAAGGTAATTCTTGGGGAGGAACGAAGGTATAAGCCATCAAGCAGGCAACACCTCTGGCAACTGAGGAAATAAATACCTCAGTCCTCAAAGGGGAATATTGGTGGTTCACTGTAACATCCACTACTAAGGTTTCCAGATTTAGCAAATAAAAAATAATAAATAAAAATATTGCATGGGATGTACCTATACTAAAAAGTTGTTTATTATTTACCTGAAATTCAAATTTATCTGGGCATCTTATGTTTTATCTGACATGTGTTAAAGGGAAAGTAGAAGAAATAATTTTAAGGGTATTAATGTATTTCCCATTTTATAATCTTATACTTAGATAGTACTCATCTCACATTGATGTGGGAGGCCAAAAACAGAAATTGCTTAACCTCAAGAATTTTTGCTCTACTCAGAATCCTGAAGTTGTCTAATTACAGAGATTCAAAACCCTTCACCGTTTTTATTGCAGGAAACAGAAGTAGGTTTAGAAAGAACACTCTGGCAGTATTAAGGAGGCTGTATAATGGGAAAGACTCAGTCCACAGTACATAGGAGAGAGAGGGAAGTAGAGCAGTGGCAGTGGGAATGGAAGGGACAGGAGATGAGTAGAGACACCACTGAGATAGATTGAAAGAATGTACTGACCACATGATTTACAAAAATAGGAGGTTAATAGAAGAATCTAGTAAGATAGTTTTCTTTCTATTTTAATAGAAGGAAAAGACATAAAATTGTACAAGATATACGTAAACAGATTTAGAGAGAGAAAATTATACATTTGATATATCATTTAGCAGAATGTATAATACATATATGAAGAAATTAACTAATATACCAACCTGTTGTTATTGAGCAGGGGATCATTTCCCATTAAATATATTGCACCTGAGACTTTACAGATATTTTTAAATATCTGGCATTTCTACAACCTGTACTCAGGATGTTACATTACACCAGTAATTTTATTAAATAAATATATACACATAACTCCTGAGAAACACTCATTTTCAAATGTAAAATTTTAAGAGTTTATTTTTTTAAACGCGTTTATCTGTAATAGCAATTCCCAACTCCATTGTATTTAAAATATTTATTGTGTATTAACTGCCTTAATAAAGAAGCTCTTTGGAGTTTTGTTCTTTTCCTTTAAATTGCAAAAAAGGAGGATACTACAATTTGAATGTGTTCCCAAAAGGCTTGTGTTGGAAATTTAATCCCTGGTGCAACAATTTGTGAGGTGGGGCCTAATGGGAAGTATTTAGGTCATGAGAGCTCCACTGTCAGGAATGGATGGATTAATGTGGATTATCAAAAGGCTTGAGACTGTGAGTTCAATCTCACTCCCCGCTCTCATCCTTCCATTCTCCACCATGGAAATGATACAGCACAAAGGTCCTCACCAGATATGGACCTCCCAATCTTGGACTTCCCAGTCTCTGGAACTGTTAGATATCGATTTCTTTTCTTTATAAATTATCCAGTCTGTGGTATTCTGTTATAGTAACGCCAAACAGAAGATGAATTACCATCGTCATTATCTCAATAATGCTACCTTTCTCTTTGGTGCTCTCCCACTTAAAATCATGTGATATTCTGCTGCCAGCTGATTCTTGCTGAACTACAATACCCATCACTTCACTCTTTCACTATTTCCTGACTCTGGCTAATGGATCCAGAACAACTAATAGATCTATTAAATTTTTGCATGCATCACAACAGAACCCTCGATAGCATCTTCAAATGCTAGATTGTTTATTTGGTATGGCTGTGTGTAACACAAATATTAGAACATCAATATAAACCAGATTTTTTCCTGTTTTCCTTCAAAATTGTAAAATTCAATGTTAATTTGCATTCTATAGTTAATTTTAATCACCAATGACTTAATCACTGTTATTAGCTTATTGGATTCAATTACCCATAATTGAAATCAGTAAATAGAACAAAATCTGGCTAATCCAGTTGTGCTCTACCAATCAGAAATCTCTTTTAGTAAGCATTGCACACCATTGTCTGTATTTCTTAACTATGCCAAGCAAAGTATATGTAATATATGTAGGTATAACAATTAAAATGATCTTAGTAAATGCTATTTTTTATTAAGTATTTTCCAATAAAAAGGATCATTCACCATCTTTAAAATCAAGATGATTTTTTCTTGGAATTGAGTATATTTCTAGGCTACCATCTTGCTTTGTTAGTTTTCTTGGTGTGTGTTTAGTAAATATAGGGATAGCTTGTCATAGCATGACATAAATAGGAAGGTAAATATGTTGTTTTAAAAAATTTAATGGCATTTCGGACTCAAAGATAAATTATTTTTATGTTATCCATTACCAGTCTAGATTTTTCAAGGTTTTGCTCCCTTAAATTTATGTAATGAATGTGGATAGCGTAGGAAATCAATAGGCCCACCCAGTAAGCATAACCTTCTTAGATTTGAGTATGTTTGTGCAACAAGCAAAATGTCAGGCAAGAGTCGGTATAGTTGTTGAGAGTTGTTTCTAAATATTATAGTAATTCTCCTGTTATGTCAGTGTTGTGACTAAAGATAAGATCCAAGAGCAATTAATTTAATTGTACTATAAATGGTTACAATACAAGGCTTAAAATGAAAAAACCCTTACCTCTCAACTCAGTGGTTTATTGGGAGCTCTCTCTGATGACTTGTACTTGAGATCACCTTGCTTTTAGTTTTCAATCAAAAGATGACAAATACTATACCTTGTATCTCATTAGTAACAATTTCTCATTAGTAACAATTAGCTAATCCTGTATGTACACTAAATGTTGGTATAACAATAATTGACAATATTTACACAACTCTTTGGCCAGGTACTATTCTAAGTAATTTTCCCTTAATTCTCATAGAAAAACTATGAAATATATTCCATTATTATCCTTGCTTTAATAGTTCAGGACCCTGAGGTTCAGAAAAAGTAACTAACTGGCTGAAGTTCCTATGACAAATAAGGGGCAGCACTGGTATTTGAATCCACTGCAGTCTGGTTTCAGAACCCATACAGTTAACCACCGGGCCATACTACCTCCCTGTTGAATTAGGCATCCTTCTTCCCATTAAAGAGAACATACAAAAATGGTGACTATATCTCTGACAACATACGCTGAGTTAGATGCCCCTCCCCCTCCTGTCCTACATTCACCTCTCACACAGCACTTGATATGCTGATCTGTCATCATGTCTCAATTGATTGTAATTACATGAAGCAAGGATTATTGAAAGATTGACACACAGTACAGTGTTTGGAATACAGTAGGGGTTCGATAAATGTCTGTTGGATGAACTGATGCTTCTCATTCATTTCAGGTCTGCCTATTGACATTCCAAACTGTACCAAAACAATCAGATGTACCCCTCCCCAGTAAGCTACCATTACTCTGATACCAACTTTTGCAATTCTTCACAATGTGACAACCTACATTTATCTGTGAAATACTTTTGGAAAGCACACCAATAGCTATCCCAAGAAAAATGGTCTTACCTTCTAAATCTTCTTTCTCAAAGTGTGTTTTGAGAATAGAACGAGTTCCACCTCTATCCACAACTGCTTCTTCATCATTTCTCTGTTAAATGAGGATAAGGAAGATTAAATGATAACACACATATTATCTCAATTTCAAAAAACAAACCTTGATATAATCTAATATTTCAAGGTTTAATTCAGTCATTTAAATCTAGTTGTTCATGAGTAGTCTATTTAATTATTAAGTGTTGGCTTAAAAAGAAGAGTAAAATAAATTTGACCACATATTTGAAGAAATATCATCTGGTTTTTTATAACATTGGAGGCAGTCAAACATTCCAGTTGGCACCATTTGTTAGTGAGATGAAAAACAAAAAAAAAATAGTTATTCTATCAATTTAGTAAAATGCATTTTTATCCTTGATAAAGAATTCTTGTTAACAAGATGACATTTTGAACTATGCAAGGAAAATATGAAAATCATTAGTATTAACACCACTAATGCTATGGCAGGGTAAAATAATTCCACTGTCATTAAAAATGGGATTGGGGGATCTAATCTCTTGAAAGCAATTAGTAGCAATTATTAGATAAAAGGCAACTCTAATTACTTTGCTTCAGTATAATGCATTTTACTGAAACTAAACAGTAAATTATGATCATGTGCATTAAACCTTCTAGTGTCTCTCTATATTTTTGCCAATTTAGAATGAGTGGATAGAGACTATGTCTTCTGCGTACTAAACACATGCTCAAAGTAATACAGCCACTAATTTGGTACTCAAAAAATAATGGGCAGGGGGGCTGAGTATAATCCATTTTGACAATGCGGGAATAGGCAAAATACAAAATTCTGAAAGAAATAAAATGTAAACTATTATATTTCCAACTTTTATCTAGTTGTGCACACCTCTATAAAAATTACCTTAAAAGTGAACACTGAGCACAAAAGACGAAATAAAAAGATAGACTAAAGGTGAGTGAAGCTTCCAAGATCTATTCCTGTCTATTCCAGTATATGACTAGTAGAAAAAAGGTTTTTGTTTCCTCTTTGAAAGCCAGAGTATGTTGAAAAGAAATTTTTTAAAAAATTAAATTTAAAATGTAAAAACATTTTTTTCTTCTATCCATCAACTACATTGGAGCATCAGACATTGGGGACCTGCCTTTCTTCCATTAAGGAAGAAATCTTTTGACAGAGTGCCATAATATGTAGTAGTGAATACAAGAGTCATGGGAATCCAGAAAAGAAAGAAATTACTGTTAATTTAAGAGCATGGAAAGAACAGAGAGAGGGGGAGGAAAAAAATTTCAATGTCTCAATCTTGGAGAATTCTTATAAATAGCACACATGAAGAATTACAGTAAGGAGAAGAGAAATGAAAGAAGAATGAATAATGTCAAACAACATATAGACATTTTAAAAAATGATGCAAAATTATTTTCCAATGTTGTTGAACTTGGACTACATGATCATTGGTAACCTTGTGAGGGGAACATATAAGGAAAATGCTAAAGTCAAAATCTAATCAAGCAAAACTAATGAGGTGATCTATCATGAAGAAATGAGGAAAGAGGATATAGTTCTTGCCTTGCAAAGCGCTGCTGATTCTCATTAGCTTACCCCCCACCGCATATCTTTGCTTTTAGACCTTTGACTAGACTTAAGTTCCAGTAGGCCTTGAAAGGTGAGGTACAAAATGTGACCCACAAGGAGTTGAGCTACATTCCAAATAACTGCAAGATGTTTCCAATTTATACAGACAGAAATACAGGAAACATATGTGGGAATGGATATTAAGGGTGTTGAGGTAACAATGGAAGGAATATAACATTGGCTCAGGCTGACTTTATTGATATGGGCCCGCTAAGCAGAGATTCTACATTTAATGTCGTCACTCAAGGGGTTAGAAAGGGCTCTAACAGTTTGGTTAGTCGGCTAAAAAAAGAACCAAAAAAATGGGCTATACTAAATGAATTTGAAATTCCAGAACTGCTTTGTCACACTGTAGAGGAAAGTATATAAAGCCTTAGGAAAACTGAAATGTTAGAGTAGATTTATAATTTAAGGCCTGCTCGCCCATACCGGGAGGGTCCAGAAGACGCATCTTTCACCATGACTATGGGAAACGAATTTGTGATAGGAACCCTAGCATCCTTGAAGAGCTCTATGGTCTCTTTCCTCTGTGGGTCAGGTATTACAAGGGAACTGCTGTCATCAAACTGGAATCCTAAAATGGAATCGGATAATTAGATCCCAGGCAGGACAGGGGCCAAAAGACTGCACATAATCACTAAAGATGGGTGTAGTTACCATATAAACAGTAGTAAAAACAGTAATCAGAATAGTCTGATTCAGAGACCTATGGTATTGGTTAGTTGATCAAGGTGTCACTAGAAGTGAAATAGATGGGAAGTCTACTAAATTCTTATATGATCTGTAGAAGAAAAAAGGTCAGGTTCTAGGTCAGTAAACAAGTCTAACTTGAATCATAAGAAGAGTCATGGTCTTTCTTTCAATGTCCGTACTTGAGCCAATTTACAGACCCAGAACCTCTTGAATGAAGGAGAGGCCAGATCCACTAGAGAAAGGATCTTGCTACATTGCCAAAAATTTGTAGTCTTTCTTACAGCCTTCCCCAAAGAGACCTACCATCTTTTATCAGGATGAGTGTGCACTGGGGAAAAGGAAATAATCGGACTTTGGGGAAAACAACTGGACACTGTCTCTGAACTGACACTATTCCGAACAGACTGAAAATGTCACTCAGGCTCACCAGCCAGAGTAGGGACTTATGGATGTCAGGTAGTCAATGAAGTTCCGGCTGAAATCTGTCTCACTGTGGATCCAGTGGGTTTCTGAACACATCTTGTGGCTATTTCCTCAGTTCAAGAATGAATAATTGAAAGAAAAATAGATTATAATTGGGGAGTCTTCAAAATCAGAGTATTCGTTTTCTTTTCAAGTCAGTTAGAACTTTGCCTATCTGAAGGCTAAAGGAAAGGTGTCAATATAGAAGAGACTAAGATGCTAGGAAAGAAGTAAATAAAAATTCCCCCTAGCCCAAGTGCTAAAAAAGAATATGACTCTGATCTAAGGACTAAGCTACTAGCATTAAAGATAGGGACTCCTTTTTTCTGAGGTTTTGGGGGAAGATTGGAAGGGTTGTTATATATTCAGAGATATTCTGAACAAAAAAAGAAAATTGTAGGTGAGGAACCTTCTACTAGGTGGCCTTGTTTTGGGGGGCAAACTGAGAGGTGATATCATCTTCCAATGGTAACAGAGCAAGTAAATGAAGAAGTTGAGACATTGAGAAGAATAAAAATTCTAAATCCTTTTCAAGAATGATATTTCAGTAGACATTATCAGGGCCTTTTTATGGATAATCAGAACAGATAACTATTCCCACCAGTTTTAATTTCAGATGACCAAGGCAAAGGATTCTAAGAGAAAAATATCACAATATTTTCTGCTTCCTTTGGATAACACATTAAAAACAATTAAAACCCCCATAAGAGCAGAGTATAGCAAGTTCCACCATTCTTAGACATTAACAATCTGTTTCCACTTAGCTTCTCTGATTAGTTTACTGCTGTCTTAGAAGGGAGTTCAGGGAGTTAGATACTGAACTGGTAAATGAGGTGTGAGGTATATGGTTAAGTGTTTTCCTAACTACTTATGAGGATGGCATAAATAGCAGTGTTAAAACACAAGAAGTTATAGTCAGGTGTCTGAAGTATGGATAAGTACAACTAACACACATTATGTTTTATACCAAATAAAGTTTAAAAATGCTCATGTCTGTGAAAAAGCCTGAATATATATATATGTGTGTGTATATATACACACACACGCACACACACACATATATATAAATAAAACACACACACACACACACACACATATATATATATATATATATATATATATGCTTCTTAATTCTTTAACATAACCTTGATAAAGATTTTTGCCTCCATGTTTTACAAATCAGTACTTTCAGGTAAAGGATTATAGATACATTTCAACAAAGGAGGTCAGCTCTCCTGTGCATCACACATAGCAAAATACATAGTGGAAAGATATGTTTTTTAGCCTGTGGTCTTGTATCTTTCTGACAACATATGCTGAGACAGATCAAGGCTAAGTGTTTGCAATCAGAGTTAAAGAAATGTATGAATGGAAAAAAATTTTTAAAAATGAAAATAAAACAGGATTCACAGCCATTGCTTTGCTCTTCAGTAGTTTTTAAAATGACTTGGTTAGAGCAATAAAAGCAACAGAAAAAAACTAAAAATGGGGTATATATAATTTTCCCAAACCAGAGAAATACAAGTTGAGGCCTATTAAGACTCTGTTATTGATATATTTACAAAGCAAATTTATTATTTTTGCAAGACATAGTCAAATATATGTCACATTAGAATGAATCTCTGCCCTCTGAGGTGCTGTTAGGCAGAATGCCAAAAGCTAAGTCATGTATCCATGTTCAAAGGTCAAAACAAGCACTATTCCACTGTGTCTTACAATTGCAGTCTCTTAAAAACAACTGCAAAATGGAAAGCTTTGTGTAAAAGGCCAGAAGATGTTTTCCCCTAAGCAGTGAAACGTTTCATTTTTATTTCAAGGACCTGAATCAATTTTTAATTTATACAAATAATTTTTCTCTTTATTTATATAAGGCACCTATGCTATCCTCAACCAAAACACAATTCCATTAAATAGTTGGAAAGATACTGAGAGTGAAATTTTACAGCAGAAGCAGTAGAATCTAAATAAGAAATAGTTGATTATTTAATTCCTATACAAGTTGCAAGTAAAAATGACTGAATTGTAACGTTTATTTGAAAGAAAAATACGAGAAGCTAGAATATGAAAGTAATTCAATGTAAGTGTCTCATTTTGAAGCTTCATATACAGTACGCCTTTTAAATACTCACTGGATGCTTCACAGAAAAATCCAATGTATACTCTTTTAGGCAAACAAAAATCCCAAGATACAAATTAATACTAATACATGTACTAAAAGTCCTCTACTTTTGTTACAGTTTGAAAGATCATTTCAATATTATTCAAAACTTTTTAATAGAGCATTTCCCTTCCTCCTTGTTACCAAGAGCAAGTAAACATGGGGTATGATGAAGGGAATGCAGAGGGACATACAGCACCAGGTGCCAGCCTTTTGGTTACCCCAAACACATAGTAAGATAAATTTTTATTTCATTTTGTACTGAGTTCTACTCTCTAGATTTATTGAACATCAAACACATTAATGCATCCTAATTTCCACATGTATTTGCTCATTTAGGAGCAAATTTTAGCACTGTGTAAGGAAGAAAACACATAAACATATTGCATTGCCCCTTAATACAATCTACCCTTGTATACCATCAGGATAAACTTTTTTTTTTTTTTTTTGAATCTTGCTCTGTCACTCAGGCTGGAGTACAGTGGCATGATCTCAGCTCACTGCAACCTCTGCCTCCTGGGTTCCTGGGTTCAACCAATTCTCCTGCCTCAGCCTCCTGAGTAACTGGGCTTAGAGGCACGCACCACCATGCCCGGCTAATTTTTCCATTTTTAGTAGAAACGGGGTTTCGCCACATTGGCCAACCTGGTCTTGAACTCCTGACCTCAGGTGATCCGCCTATCTTGGCTTCCCAAAGTGCTAAGATTACAGGCGTGAGCCACCACGCCCGGCCCCATTGGATAAACATTTATAAGATAATCAATTCCAGTAAGTAATATAGGACAGTGTTTTAAAATTTTTTTGGGCATGACCCATATTGAGAAATACATTTTATATCTCAACATAGTCACATACTTATATATGTGTAAACAAAACAAAAATTTCACAAACCAATACTTACTATTAACAATGCACCCCAATATTTTCTACTCTATGGTATTCTACTTCATTTGAAAATACTCATCACTAACTGTTAAATTTATTTCAAGACTTAATAGGTTTTCACTTGCAAGTTGAAAAGCACTGGTAAAGACTATTGCCCTGAGACAGAGTAACAGTAACTAATCCGACAGAAATCACACCTTAAGTCCATTTACATAGGCTTCTAATCAAATGAACAAACTATAATTCATTACTTTTCAAGTTAACATTTTCCCATTTTAGAAGTGTCAGTTGTGCTAAGTTTAGGAACGGAAGAATTTTTTTATTGTTACATTTTACTAAGCAAATACTAGAGAGCAATAGCAAAAAAAGGTTTCTAGCTCAACTTTCACATCTGAACCTGTGCATTTCCTCATGGAAGAGCAGCTAATATGGGCCACCGCATTTCACTGTTACAATGTTCACATAAAAATATCAACTATTTCTTCTGGAATTGTTTGTGAATATCACTAATCTCTTTACGAATATGTTAAAAAAATACATTATTCTGATTTACTGTAACTCTTGCCCACGGTCTGAAGAAAATATGTTTTTCCCAGTTTTACAAAATAAAACTAACAATAACGCCATGAGCTATAAAATTCAAATATTTTATATCCATTTTGTAAGCCTTTTAGTAATTCTTTTTGCATTCTAGAATGAATAGAGGACAAAGCAGTTTATTTTCAAATCTGAATTCTTTCTTCAACTACTTCTAACCGTGTCATTCTACCCTGTTCCTTTCCTCTCCCTATAAACCTCCATTTTCATTGATTTTTTATTTAGCCTTCCACTATTACCACTTGATAATCTAAGCAATTATATTTATATGTTAATATATTCTCCTTTCTTTAAAAAAAGATAGCATGCTAGAAACACTTTCTTGTGTCTTGCTTTTCTTACTTAACAATATATCCTGGAAATTATTTTACAGTATGTAGAGATCCTTCTTATTCATTTTATAGCTGTATAATACTCCATGGTATGGATGCACCATAATTCAGTCAACCAGTCTCCTATTGACAGGCATTTGAATAGCCACCCCTCTTTTACTATTATAATTATTGGCAATGGATAACCTTGTACATATATCACTTTATATTTTTGCCAGTTTATTTTTTGAGATAGATTCCTAGAAGTGGGATTGCCATGTCAAAGATTAGATGAATCTGCCATTCTGCCAGATGGTCCAAATTCCCTTTCATAAGGTTGTATCTCCCTGCTTTATTTATCATATCATTTTTAAAAAGCAACCACCATTTCTGCCTTTTTATTAGCTATTAGGACAGTATGATGTACTATATATTCTCCATTAACCCTTATAAATCTGCTTAGCACTCTTTTCCCCATGCTCTCTCTTTATAAACTACATCACCAGATTCTTTGCCTTCCACCTTCTGGTTAAGTTCAGCCATGAAGAGACCATGCCAGAGGGTTGGACCGTGGGAGAAGAGAGGCATAGCCCCTGTTAGGCCATAGTATGGCAGTGTCTGCATTCCTCTCTCATAGACTAAAGCTCTTATCCTATGACTCCTTTATAGCTATAGCTCTTGCCAATTTTTATTAACTGCTCCCACACCTCATTCCTTTAGGCCTAGGGGTAGTACTAGATTCCTGTTGTTGCAGGTCTCCAAGATTTCATGAACCCTAGTTGATTTCCCTTTATCCTGCCCACATCTTTATACGTATTTTTTATTTCTTATATGCCCACACCTTTATAAATAGTCCGTTCATTAAACTTTCTTTATCACCCCTTTTGAGTGACCATGTGTTTCTTGCTATGACTCTGACCTATACACATGTGTCATGTTTATTTTAATGGCTAAATCTCCATGGCTTCAAATTGTGTGGAAATGGACACGTAATTAAGATGGCAACCTACGTACATGACTTTGAGTAAGAAACATCTTTCAAAAAAATATTGCCGAATAAAGGGTAGAGTAGAAAATAGTAGGGAAGAAACTCTGGATCATAAAAAATTGCTCAACAGAATGATTAATTCAAAAAAGTTTAATTTCTGCCCAAAATAAAAAAGAGGGTATAAGAATAAACTTCTGGATGCGTGAAAAGAAGTGAAAAAGAATAACTAATAAATTATAAGTATGGAACACTTTCAAAGAAGTTTTCTCATAACTCAAGGAATGTATGGTCTCTCTCAATCTATGGGTTAGTATCTTCATTAATATAAATAAAACATTTTCTAATATTAATTTAAGGAGCAGTAAAAATATATGGACACATATATTTTATAAACATGACCTAAGAGCTAGTTTTTTAAGTGTTTTTCATTTTCAAAGGTTTCAAACTTTTCAATTCTCATTAACGTTAAAATACTTCATAGAAAACAAAGGTTGATTTTACTCATTTCACTATGTTAAAACACGAATTTTCCAAACTTGTAACATCTCATGCACCATATTACTTTCACACTCAGATTTAATGTTTCACTACTGTTTCATTAAATAATGGATGCAAGATTTTAACTTATTAGTTTTCTTATTCATCTTATTACTTTTATGTTAAATTACAAAATTAAGAAAATTGAAAATTAACATTTAGATTTAATGCTAAAATTCAACATATGCATCCATTATTTACCCTAGAGTCATTCCATTTGTTCATTACCATGGAAGTTAAAGTGCAATACAAATATAAAAGACTCAACTGCTTCAGGTCTAATTGTATCATACTGCTTTAAATAGGGCAATATATAAACGAGTATCAGCTCCAGAGACTGCTGTGTTACAAGAATTTAAATACTAACTGAACTGAAATCTAAGCATAAGTCAAGCCTAACTTTTAATTTCACCACATATATTATAGTGCCATAAAATTTACTGGAATATTACTTTGAAATTAGGTTTTTAAACTCATATTTATTCTATGACATACATACCATCTCATGATAATACAAATTAAATCTGTTTCATCTACTGCATTAAGTAAGTCATATAAAATATATTTCTTCTAAGTTAGTCCAATAAATCACTCTCTCTTTCCTTACATATTTTTATTAAAGAAGCATTTAAGTCCCTTTCTAAAGTATCTAATTGGGGTGTTGGCATACCAACCAACCAAATTAGGTTTCATTTATTTACGCAAAGCAAATGTGTTGTTTCATCTTTATACATACAAGAAAAAATAGAACTGAGAATAAGAATTGGAGGGTAAAATCCTCTAATGTAGGAATAGTGTTTCATTTACTTGGAAAACTCCACCAATCCAAAATGGAAAGACCAGTTGAGGGACCACACAGTTAGGTCAGGGAGGCTCTGGTCTGTTGAAATGAAATAGCCCAGGGTCAGGTTCAGGATTCAAAGTTTCAGAGGTGAAAGTCCTCCAATGCTGGAGCTCCTTTTGGTTCAGGATTAAGTTCATCACAACATATAGTGTTATACTTCTGACGGTTGCTGTGACCTAAGGAATGCTATCTCTCCTAGTGGGCCTAACATCTACTAGTTAAAGGATAAAAGGTATCTGAGAAGTTAAGAAAAGTTTTAATTAGTCAAAAGTATTTTAAAGGGTAGCGAAACCTGCATTTTTGCCTGCTGGTTTGCTTGTTTTTAATTCTAGATTTGATTCCTGACTTGTTCTTGAGGGTCCTTCTGGAACCTCCACTCTGCCTATGAATCCAATTTTGTACCCAGAACCTGATATTAACTGCCACTAGATTTCCTTATTGGAACATGGACAGGATATTCCTGTCCATGCCATGTTTACTCTCTTCATGTTAATTTGCTCATAAATGCCTTATCACAAGGCTCCATCTGTCTTGCAGGCCTTCATTTATTTGTCCTGCTGTGTCCTTCCCTAAGCATCTGCCACATACTCCTTGAGTTTGATGCCCAAGTCCTCGTTCTTTCTAGCGTATCCTATCTCTCTGCTGCCGATTCTCCCATTCTGGAAGGCATCAGAAAGCCAGTGCTACATAGAGACTAACAGTTTGTATGTGTGTGCAACCACATAACATCTAGATGCAAGTCTTGTTTTAATAAATTTCTAGCTATGTGACTTTGTGTATTTTATGTAATCTCTCTGTCTTGAGTGACTTATTAACACATGTAAAATGTACGAATTTGCCGGGCATGTAGTAGGTTTTCAATAAATGTTTGTTATTATTGTTTTTAATATTATTTATATATTGCAGGATTTCCTTCTTTTATATGGCTCAGGAACGTGGCTGCGTGTGTGCATGTGGTGTGTGTGTGGGATGTGTGTGTATAGATACATACCTATGTATGTTATATATATACCACATTCTCTTTATCCACTTATCCATTGATATATTCTTATGTACTATTGGGGCCACAAAAACCATTAGGACACAGTTCCATCCTCAGAGAGATTATAGACTTGATATAAGTGCAGTAATACAATGGTATTATGAAGGAAATACAATAAGTGACACTCAATCATAAAGATTGTTAGTTTTTTCAGATAATCTCAGTAAAGGCTCCATTGAAAGAGACACTTGAGCTGATTTTTAAAAGATAAATGAATCTTTGCTGGGCTGACAAGGGGGAAAAGTGATAGTTTAGTCATAAGTATCAAAACAAGAGCTGAGTTATTTGAAAAAGGGAGAAAGACATGAGCAGGACCCAGAGCAAGACAGATTTGCTGCTAAACTGCCAAGCTAGTGATTTGGTTCTCCTTAAAATCTCAATGCCTGGAAAGAAAACTTCTCTCAAACCCTGGGACAGGATTGAAAATCCTGATGTAAAAAAGTAGAACTTTGAGAAATTATATGTATATATGTATTTGTATATAATTCTTTAAATTGCAAATTCCATGGATGGACAAAACAGTTAACTGGAAAGATGATATAAGAATAAGGGAACCAGGAAAAAGATCTAAAGAAATTACACGGAACATAGCACAGAATTACAAAAATATAAAAAATTCAAAAGAAATAACTAAAGAGATGGAGGTTAACATGAGAAACTGAAATTGCAAAAGGTAAGAATGGATAGTGAAGGAGTACTATTTTAAAATAATATGTAAGAACTTTCCAGAATTGATAGAGGACATGAATCCTCAGATTCAGGAATCATAACAAGAAAAGTGAAAGAAAATTCATGCCCACACACATTATTTGAAACAGTAGAATGAGACATTTTTAAAGCATCCAGGAAAAAAGTCACCTACAAAGAAATGACAAAATAACAAAACAGAAGAAACAAGACAATAAAATAATATCTGTATTTTTTTGTTACTCTAGGAAAAATTTTTGTTACTCTAGAAGTATATGCCTAGCTAAGCTATCATTCAGGAAAGACATTTAATCTGCACAGCAAAGGAAACAATCAGCAAAATGAAAAGGCAACCTATAGGATGGGAAAAAATATTTGCAAACCATATATCTGGTAAGGAGTAAGGGGTTAGTATCCAAAAAATATAAGAAACTAATACAACTCAATAGCAAAATTTTTTTAAAGAACTTAATTTTAAAATGAGCATAGGACCTGAGTAAACATTTTTCCAAAGATGACATAAAAGTGATCAACAGATATACATTACGCTAAGCAAAATAAGCCAGACACAGAAAAACAAGTACTATATGATCTCACCTATATGTAGAATCTTAAATAAAAGTCAAAATCATATAAGCAGAGGGTAGAAGGTTGGTTGCCAGGGACTGAGGAGCATGCAGAAATGGGGAGATATTGGTCAAAAGGTACAAACTTTCAGTTATAAGATGAATAAGTTTTGGGGACCTAATGTGGAGCATGATGACTATAGTTAATAATATTGTATTGTTTACTTGAAATTTGTTAAGACAGTAGGTCTTAAGTGTTCACACCACACACAACACACACACGTAACTATGTATGCTGATGGATGTATTGATTAACTTGATTGTGGTAATCATTATACAATGTATATCAAATCATCACTGTACACCTTGAATATATAGTTTTTATTTGTCAATTATACTTCAATAAAGCTGGGGAAAGACACTTAATAAAACAGAAACTGAGAAAATTTCCAACCAAGACACCCTTGTTAAAGAAATTTCTAAGTATACGCTTCAAGAAGAAATAAAATGATCCCACAAGGGATATCTAAGGTGGAAGATGAAACGCTGAGCCAATAAATTGATGGACCTAAGTAAAATAAAATGAGTTTAAAATCAAATTTGTGATTGTTATATCCTTTTTATTTGTAAAATACTTGAAATTTTAAATTAAGTTGTTTTCTAGATGAAAGTAAGGGTCATATTTTGGTTTGTATTCAAGTACCTATCTTTGCTTCAACCTAAGATCATATCATTTATAATGCTCCCAAATATCAGTATCCTTCTCCATTCCTGACAAAGTTTACATACTATGGACTGGTAGGAGACATAAATGTCAATTGTAAGAAGGGGATGAGGATAGATGCATATATTTTTAAATGCAATTAGCAAGTTCTACCTTCTCCATCATTAATAAAACGTTGCTCTTTGTAAGTTTGTAATAATCTACAATATCAGAATACTACACAGTGTTCAGCCTTCTTATCATTAATTAGGACAGTTCTGAGTTGGCCTACATAAGCCAAAAGTGTCTGTTAGTTTAATGATTTACAGGTAAATTAGATTTGAACAGTCAATAATTTCAAAATGAAGATGGAAAGAAGTTTCCTGATACAAGTAAAACCAACACATCAAAGCAGAGTGGAAATAATAAAATAATATTTGAAATGCTTATAGATTCAATAAATTGGGAAACTTCAAGATTTTTTTACATAAGGAGGGAGATAAATAAAACATGAGGAGATGAACTTCAATGATAAGTGAAAACAAGCAGTGGAAAAAATACTGTATTTCAGGTATAAGTTATGAAAACTGTAGTGTTTACATAATTAATTTAAAAAGCAAAGTAACAGCTCTAATCAGGATTGTTCTTTAACCTCAATGATTATTTATTAGTGATATGTTTTATCATATAACTTAAAAAGTAGTAGAACTATTAGTATACATGTAATTTTCTAAAATAATGACACTACATTTCATTGCAATTTTAAGCAAAATAACTTTCTTAATTATACAAATACTAAAAATATCTCAAAATTCAAAAGATATAGAAGAGGAAATAAAAATAACGTGGAAAAAATGAAATCAGATTTGAAATGGGACATGAGGGAATAGAAAATGGGTGAGTAAAAATATACGTAGGATTCTTGATTAATAACTTCTTAAACTTCCTACATTATTTATTCTCTTCACAAGACCAAAAATTATTTATTCTTTATGTTAAGTTTGTATGTAATTGAGATGATGGAATTTTTTCTATTTAGAAGAACTTCATTTATTGGAAATATATGTAATTAACGTGATCTCCTCTACTTAGCATATGATAGAAACAGCTAAAACTAATTTGCAGTTAGCATTGTAGCTACAAATAGTTCCCATGTATTGAATTCATACTGTCAATTGGCACTAAGCTTAGATTTATAAGAGGCAGTAGAGTGGTAGTAAGAAAAGCTCTGAAACCAGACCGCCGAGGTTCACATCCAGTTCTGACACTTACTTATTTAGCCACGTGATTTTAAGCAAGTTCTTTGTGCCTCAATTTCCTTATGTGCAAAATTGGGATTATGTTACTTACTTGGATATTATGGTTATGAAGAGTAAATGAGTTACACGTTGCTAATACGGTTATAATGCTACCTGGGAGTTCTATATTAGTGTTAGTGAAATAAACATACTTTATCTTATTTAATCCTCCCAAGAGCTCTAGAATCTAAATATTTTGATCACCACTTCAAAGACGAAGAATCAGGAGCTTAATTTAAAAAGGTTAAATGACTTGTATTACAGCATAACGTGCCCAATTAAGATGAAACAATGTCAGGATTTGAATCAAAATTCTTTATTTAATGTCAACTTTTATTTTAGATATAGAGGGTACATGGGCAGTTTTGTTACATGGGAATACTGCAAGATGCTGAGATTTGATGTAGGAATCCTGTTACCCAGGTAGGGAGCACAGTACTCTCTAAGTAGCTTTTTTAACCCAGCTCCCCACCCTCTAGTAGTCCACAGTGTCTATTATTCCCATATTTATGTCCATATTACTCAATGTTTAGCTTTTGCTTATAAGTGAGCTGACTTTAAAATTCATCTTCTTTCTGTTGTGCACATACTGCCTCATTTTCTCAAAAGCTTAGCGATTTTTTTCTCGTTTACATACCACATAAATAACATTAGCAATAATAAAATTCTAAATAGACAAAATAACATTCCAGATCTCTTTCTGAAATCTTATAATCTTTCATATCTTTCCCCAATTGATGTCTATAAGAATATATATGCACATACAGTTATATATTTTGATTCTTTTAATCTTCAATTGTGGCTTATACTATTAATACTCACAGTATCATGCTGTCTTCTTTCTCTTCCTGGACTGTAGGAAGAGAAATAGTGATGACCCAAGAGGTATAACCAAAAGTGATGTCATATGTAACATCTGGGCCAAAGTACAGGAAAGAAGGTTTGACTTCTCCATGTTCCTCTCTTCCCAGGTATAGTGGGCAAGGGGATTAGGTGGCCCAAATTGTGCAGCTATAAAATCTATGTAACCCTGGATTTCTGAGTGACTGTGTGGAACAGAAGTCCATAATCGTGGTCCTGACTCATCCTAAAAATGTAGTATGAGCAAGAAATTACTTTTATTGCATTAAGCAACAGATAATTTACAGTTGTTATGCGATACAACTTAGTAGATCCTAACTAATAAGAAAACAAACACTGTCATATTCATACTTCTCAAAAATCATACTTTCTAATTGCTGCATACTATTTCTTCAGGTTAATATAATATAGTTTGTTTAATTCTTCCTCTCGTATTGGCAACTTAGATTTGTATGTAATTTCTCACTAATATAAATAATTTTACAATATCCATATTTGTAGAGATTAAATACTGGAAAATTTAACAAAAGCATGTAGAAGATAAATAAATTACTAACTTTGATGTCTATTGCATCAAGACGTGAACACAATTGGGTACTTACTTAAAAGTACACCATCAAAATTCAATCAAATGGTATAGCATACTTTTAAAATGACATTTTGAAAACTTTTTAAAGGGGCTGGGTGCGGTGGCTCAAGCCCGTAATCCCAGCACTTTGGGAGGCTGAGGGTGGGGTGGATCACAAGGTCAGGAGTTCGAGATCACCCTGGCCAACATGGAGAAACCCCGTCTCTACTAAAGATACAAAAAATTAGCTGGGCGTGGTGGCACAGGCCTGTAATCCCAGCTACTTGAGAGGCTGAGGCAGGAGAATCTCTTTACCTGGGAGGCAGAGGTTGCAGTGAGCCGAGATTGCACCATTGCACTCCAGCCTAGGTGACAGGGCAAGACTCCGTCTCAAAAAAAAAAAAAAAAAAAATTTAAGGAATGAGTTAAGACAACAGACAGTAAAGAAAATAGTATTTGGCACAGAAATAGCTAAATGAGAGCAAGTATTCTAAAGGGATGAAGATATTGGAATTGTGAGAAAAACAAATGTAAAATCTCTAAAAGACAGGGTCAATATCATGGGAAGAGAAGGAATGAAAACTTTCAATGCTCCCAAGGGATATTTGTGAGTATGTGAGAAAAGAGAGGGTGGTGTTGGCTTAAATTAACAGATAGAACTATTAGAAAAATGGACTTCGAAAATGGCTGCTGGAGAACCCTTGAAAATCACCTAATCTATGATCCTTATTTTAAAGATGAGAAAACTCAACTTCCCAAAGGTTAAGCCAAAAATCTCAGCTAGTCACACAACACAGCTTCTATTTCTTCTCCCCTTCAGATTCCTCCGTCTTCTGTAGTTTGTAAAAGAGATTAATCTCAGTTTGGAAAACACATACCAAATGAAATAATGAATTAATGTGATATGAATATAAGCTTTTTTCCTTTAGGCAAATAAACAGTTCTCTGAAGCCCATAATGACAGCAAAGAAGAATTAGAGGAAAGATCTGGAAGAAATTTAGGGGGAAAACTGCATACCGATTAAGCGAAATTCCTTGTAGCAAAAATTGTTTTCAATGAATCTGATGTATAATTTATTTTTTTGTATGAATCAGTTCTTTGCTTTAAAATGATATTTTTCATATCTAATGAACACTAAAAAGAACAAGTTCAGGAGACATGGAAATTTTGTCAGTTATATTATTTTGGTGTCTAGGTTCAAGTTTTTACCTGCATCTGATAAATGCCAACTTGCCTGCTTTTGACAGGCTAAATTCCTTAACATTGAGCAGGTAGTAGTTGCATTTGTAATTAAAAATGTGAAATATTGAAAAATAAATCCTGTTCCTTATGAACTTGCTATTTCCAATGAATAAAAGCTCTTTTAATAGATAAAACATAAAAAATTATATGCATGAAAGTATATATAAGAATATATTTTATTTTCTTACATAGTAGTAACTTGAAAAATAATACTTTCAAATGCATTGCATATATATCTAATTTATTCCTAATCATGTGGAGAAAAGGGGGATAGGAAAAACAAAGACAGACAAATGACTTCAAATCCTACAGAAATGTTACATCCTTGTGACTCAGTCAATCACATGATTGGCAAGCAGCCAGATGCAATTAGCCACCACTGTCCTATGAAGTAAATGAGAAGAAATTTTGATGGCTTTTCTGCCTTGAAGAAGACACATTTTGGGCAAAAAGCCATAATTCATATCAGAACAATGTCTCAGAGTCTGATATTTAGTGTTTTTTCCAAAGTCCTTTACCCTAGCAGCCCAAAAAAATTAATTTTGTTTTTCATGGTTCCTAATTTTGTCACACAGCTGTTTTATAGAAAAATTCTATTGCAATTTTAAAAAGTGTTATGTTCACCCTCCCACTTGGAATCTAAATCTGTTTATGGGCTATTTACAGGCCATTTAATAGTCCCTGAGATTAAACTAGAGGTTGCACTATTTAGAAGTCGACAATACAACTCAAGAAGTCAGCAAGACGCAGTGGTTTACACCTGTAATCCCAGCACTTTGGGAGGCCGAGGTGCAGATAACTTGAGCCCAGGAATTCGAAACCAGCCTGGCCAAACCCCGGGGCCACACAGTGAAACTCACACTCTACTAAAAATACAAAAAAATTAGCTGGGTGTGGTGGCACATGCCTATAGTCTCAGCTACTCTGGAGGCTGAGGCAGGAGAATCGCTTGAACCCAGGAGGCAGAGATCGCAGTGAGCCAAGATTGCGCCACTGCACTCCAGCCTGGGCAACAGAACAAGGCTCTGTCCCAAAAATAAATAAATAAATAAATAAATAAATAAATAAATAAATAAATAAATAACTCAAGAGTTATTTAACAGTAAAGTGAGCTGTTAAAGATGGAAGTACCTTGAAGTTTCATGAAAGGGCTGCTTTTTAAGAGCTTGAGAGTTTTATGTAAGAATCTCTGCCTGCAATTTATAGATGTATGTAGTTTACAGAAGGAAAGTGAAATAACAAGTAAAGTTTGATAATTTCTTCATCGGTCACTCTTTCATCAAACGTTAAGATTATCACTACTACTACCACTACTACTACTAATAGCTATGACAATATTAGGTGCTTTTCAAATTCTATCTCACTAAACCCCATAGGATATGGTCTCCACTTTACAAATGGGAAACTGAGGCTTAGAGTGATTGAGTAACTTGCTCAAGGTTATAGAACCAGTAAGTGGAGAAGCAGAATTTGAACTTTGATCTGCCTAACTCCAAAACCCATGTTATTTGGCTAAATTTAAATCTTCAGAAAAATTGAGTCAGGCTATTTTGAAGAAGAGATAAGAGTTTTTGAAATAGTGTAAAGAATGGGAAATAAGTCAGTGTGATCAGCACACACATAAAGACACAGAAAAAAGTTTAGCTTAATTGCTTAATTGGGGAACTCCAATTGTTTGATATGATTATTAAAGCTCAGGGTGCCCACTGAAAGCATAAAAATGAAGCTGAAAAGAGAGAGTATATCTACGTAATAAATATCATGGTGAGACTCATATTTTATGCCATATGAGCAAAGATTATGAATTGTTTTATAATTTAATGCTTTGTAAATAAATTGTTTCTCTGCATAGGAGAAATACTTCATTTTATCCTCTTTTTTGATGCTAATTTTATTTTATTTATTTAAGTGACAAATATAATTGTATATATAGCGTAAAACATATCTTGCTATATGTAGATATTGTGGAATGGCTAAATCAAGCTAATTAACATACACACTGCCTTACATGTCATTTTTTTGTGGTGAAAACACTTAAATCAACTCAGCAATTTTCAAGTACACAATAGATTGTTATTAAGTATAGTCACCATGATATATCTATCCTCCTGTCCACCAGGATATTCTTCCTGTTTCTGGTAACCACCAGTCTACTCTCTGCTTAAATGAGTTCAACTTTTTAGATTCTGCATATAGGTGAGATCATGCAATACTTGTATTTCTGTGCCTTGCTTAGTTCACTTAACATAATGCCCTCCAGATTCATCTGTGTTGTTGCAAATGACAAGTTTTTTTTATTTTTATGGCTGAGTATTATTCCATTGTGTGTTTATAACATATTTGTTGATTTTATATCCTGGCTATTATGAATAATGCAATGAGCATAGAAGTATATTTTATATCTCTTTGACATACTGCTTTCATACCCTTCAGATATATACCAAGAAGTGGGATTGCTGGATCATATGGTGAGAAATTCTTTAAACAGAGGCCCATGCGTTTAGTTCGGAGATGAAGGGCCATCTGATTTTAAACTACCATTCATCACCTTAAGAAGGATATAGCAAGGCTTTTTAAATTTGAGCTCTTCATGGGCCAAAAGAAATACAAGTGCTTCATCCTCTTGACCTCTTCTTCAAGAGAGGATTAATTAGATAAGGAAAAAAAATAATAATAATAAATAAAGTAAAATGGGTCCTTAATGGAGCCAGAAAGCAATAAATTACGGAAGGTACATGTAAAACCTACTCAAGTGAGATAGGTCAGCACTTAACACAAGATGTACTTCCTTTTTGGAAATTAACTAATATTTCTTGAAAGATAAACAATTAGAATCAGATTTTTCAAAGGTAAATACTAACCCAACCCTCCATTTCTTTAGCAGCAAAAAAGGTTTCCACTTTAATGGGTGAGCAAGAAAAAGTGAATTGATCTTAGGTATGACTAGCTAAGGCCTCTAGCTAAACTAATCAATTCATACAATTTATTAACAAAAGGTCTGAGACATAGGGAGGTTAGGATTGTATAAAGATGTACTTGAGTAAACATGTATGCATTTAATGTAATAGAATTTCATTTATTTAATTAAGAAAACTCCCACTTGGAAGATCTGTTCTTTTACCCAATCTATGACACTAAAGTCTTCATTTAATAGAAAGGATAAGAGGACCCTATATAACTTAATGACATTTTTCTACAGAATCAAAAGAGATTAGATTATTTAAAAAGGCATTTGCAATAATAATAATTAAAAAAAGACCCAGAAAAGGAGGATGGTGATGCCAGCAAGATGGCAGAATAGGAGGTCTATGACTTTCCCTCCTCCCACAAATATACTCAATAAATATCTATATGTGATCAATTCCCTCTGAGAATTGTGACATTGGTAGCATATAATCAAGGGGAGAATAAAAGGCGAGTTCCTGCATGCAGGAAAAATTAAGTTTTTCTCAGCTTAAAATAGACTATTATAACTATAAAACATTTCATGTAAGTACTATGGAAGCCACAACAAAATACCTGAAGAAGTTATACAAAAACAAAAGGAAAAGTAATTAAACCTAGCAATACAAAAAAAAAAAAAAAAAAGCAAAATGCAACAAAGACAGTTAAAAAAGAAAGAGGGACAAAAGAACCTCAAGACAAACAGAAAACCTATAACCTATAGCAAAAGGACAACAGTAAATTCTACTTGGCAATAATTATTTAAATGTAAATGAACTAAACTCCCCAGTGAAAAGATACAGAGCAGTTGAATGAAAACAAACAAACAACAACAACAAAAAAAAAAAAATAAGCAAGATCCAACTGCATGCTGTCTACAAGAAACTCAATTTAGATTCAAGGACATGTATAAGTGGAAATTGAAAGGATGGAAAAAGATATTTCATGCAAATGGTAGCCAAAGGAAAGCAGGAATAGCTATACTTATTTCAGAGCAAAGTAGGCTTTAAGTCAAAAACTGTCTCTAGGGACACAGAAAGTTGTATCATAATAATAAAAAGGTCAATACACAAGAAAATATAACAATTATAAATATATATAGACCCACTGTCAGTGCAATTAATTATATATAGCATATGTTAACATGTCTGAAAGAAGAAACTGATAGCAATACAATAATAGTAGGGAACTTCAACACCCCACCTTCAAAAATAGATAGAACACCCAGAAAATAAACAACAAACTTAACACTACAGACCAAATGAACTCAATAGACATATACACAACTTTTTACCCAACAGCAGAATAATACACATTCTTCTCAAGCACAAACAGAATATTCTCCAGTATAGATTACATGTTAGGTCACAAAACAAGTCTTAAGACATTTAAGAAGACAAATTATACCAAGTATCTTCCAACCACGATGTCACAAAACCAGAAATCAGCGGCAGGAATAAAATGAGAAAATCCACAAATATGTAGAAACTAAATAACATATCCTTGAATAATCACTGAAACAAAGAAGGAATCAAAAGTTAATCTTAAAAATATCTCAAGGCAAAAGAAAATAAAGCAAAACCTATGGGATGCAGCAAAAACAGTACTAAGAGAGAAATTAATAACAATAAATGTCTACATTAAAAAAGAAGAAAGATCTCAAATGAACCTAACTTTAGACCTCAAGGACTAGAAAAGGTACAACAGACTAAACCCAATGTTAGCAGAGAGAAGGAAATAATAAAGATGAGAGAAACAATATATCAATAGAGAAAACAAAAATGACAGAAAAAATAATCGAACTAAAAGTGGTTTCTTGAAAAAATATAGAAAATTGATAAACCCCTAGCTAGACTAACTAAGAAAAAAAGAGAGAAGACTCAAATAAATACAGTCAGAAATAAAAGAGAAGACATTATAACAGACCTCAGAAATAAAAAGGATCACAAATGACTATTATAAACAATTATATGTCAACAAATTGGATTACTTATAGGAAATGGGTAAATTCTTAGAAACATAAAGCCTACTAAAACTGAATCAAAAAGAAATAAAAAGCTTGAACAGACCAATAATAAAGATAATAAAGTAGTAATCAAAAATCTCCCAACAAAGAAGACAAGATGGTTTCACATTTGAATTCTTCCAATCATTCAAAAAACTAGTATATACCCTTCTCAAATGCATCCAAAAAGTAGAAATAGAGTGAACATTTCCAAAAGCATTTTATGAGGCAATACTACCCTGACACTAAAGCCAGACAAAGACACCACAAGAACAAACAAAAAACAACTACAGGCCACTATCTTGGATGAATATACATGCAGAATCCTCAATAAAATACTAGAAAATGGAACTCAGTGACACATCAAAAAGATTATACACCATGACCAACCAAGTGGGATTTATCCTGGGGATGCAAGGATGGTTTAACCAATGCAGATAAATCAATGTGATATACCACATTAGCAGAATAAAAAATAAAAAAACACATGATCATCTCAATAGATACAGACAAAATATTTGACAAAATCAACATCATTTTTATGACAAAAACTCTCACATAAATTCCCTAAACATAATAAAGGCCATTTATGAAAAGTCCACAATTAACATTATAATCAACTGGTGAAAACTGAAAGCTTTTCTTCTATGATCTGGTACAAGAAAAATATACCCATTCTCATCACTTCTATTTAATGTAATACTGAAAATAGTAGCAAGAGCAATTAGACAAGAAATAGAAGGCATCCACATTGGAAGAAAAAAGAACATTTATCCCTGTTTATAGATGACATAATTCTATATGTAAAAACCCTAAAGAATCCACAGCATGAAACTATTAGAACGACTAAATGAAATCAGTAAAGTAGCAAAATACAAAATCAACACACAAAAATCAGTTGCATTTCTTTACACTAAAAACAATCTATCTGAGAGAAAATCAAGAAAACAACCTCATTTGCAATAGCATCAAAATAAATAAAATAGGAATAAATTTAATCAAAGAAATAAAAGATCTGTACACTGAAAACTATAAAATGTTAAAAAAAATTGAAGAAGACACAATTAAATGGAAAGACATCGCATATTCATGGATTGGAAACATTAATATTGTTAAAATGTCTATACTACCCAAAGCAATATACAGATTCAACACAACCCCTACCAAATTCCAATGGCATTTTTCATACACATAGAAAAACAATTCTAAAATTCATATGGAACCACAAGAGATCACAAATAGCCAAGGAAATCTTGAGAAAGAAAAACACAGTTGGAGGCATCACAATTCTTGGATTTTAAGTTATATTACAAAACTGCAGTAATCAAAACCATATGGTATTTGCACAAAAACAGACATGTATCAATGGAACAGAGTGGAAAGTCCAGAAATTAGCCCCGACATATACATTCAACTGACTTTTGACAAAGCAACCAAGAAGATACCATGTGGAAAGAACAGTCTTTTCAACAAATGGTAGAATATCCACATGCAAAAGAATAAAACTGGAACCATATCTTACACCAAACACACACTCACACACACACACACACACACACACACACACACAAACTCAAAATAGCTTAAGACATAGACATAAGATTTAAAATTGCAAAACTTTTGGAAGAAAACAGAGGAAAATCTCCTCGACATTGGGCTTGGTGATATTTTTAGATATCAAACCAAAAGCTTAGGCAAGAAAAGCAAAAATGAACAGGTAGACCTACATGAAACTAAGAAGCTTCTGCACAGCAAAGGAAACAATCCACACAATAAAAAAGGCAGGCCACAGGATGGGAGAAAATATTTGAAAATCATATGTCTCATCATAAGAGATTGGTTTCCAAAATATATAAGGAACTTACACAACTCAATAGCAAAAACCCCCCAAATAACTCAATTTTAAAATGAGCAAATAATTTGAAATTACATTTTTTCCAAAGAAGACATAAAAATGATGAGCAGATATATGAAAAGGTGCTCATCATCAGAAAAATGCAAATCAAAACCACAATAAGATATCAATCCACAGACATAAGACATAAGGTAAATGTTGGTGAGGGTGTGGAGAAAAGAGAAGCCTTGTACACTGTTGGTAGAAATGTAAATTGATACAGCCATTATGGAAAACAGTATGGAGTTTTCTCAAAAAAATTAAAATAGAATTACCATATGATCCATCAATCCCTCTTCCAGGTATACATTCAAAGAAAATAAAATCAACACCTCAAACAGATATCTGCCATCCTATATTCATTGCAGCACTCACAATAGCCAAGATATGGAAACAACTTAAGTGTTTTGTGATAGAAATAGAATAACAGAATAACATTCAGTCTTCCAGGAAAAAAAAGGTGGAGGAGACAGAGGTAGAGCAAGATGGCCAAACAGAACCTTCCAATGATCATCCCACTCGCAGGAACACCAAGTTGAAGAACTGCCCACACAAGAAAGCACCTTCATAAGAACCAAAAATCAGGCGAGTAATCACAGTACCTGATTTTAACATCATACCAAGAAAAGAGGCAATGAACAGCACAGGAAAGCAGTCTTGAATTGCTGACAAAACTCCTCCCCCATCCCCTGGCAGTGCAGTGTGATGCAGAGAAACTATAGGCTTAGAGGAGGAAAAGTGATTGTGGGACTTTGCATTGGAACACAGTGCTGCCCTGTCACAGCAGAAAACAACACAAGGCGGAATTTGGCCAGCACCCACAGAGAGAACATTTAGACCAGCCCTAGCCAGAGGGGAATTGTCCATCTCTGCAGTCTGAACCTGAATTCTGGCTAGCCCCACCACCGTGGGCTAATGTGCTTTGGGCTCCTAAATAAACTGGAAAGGCAGTCTAGGCTACAAGGGCTGCAATTCCTAAGCAAGTCCTGGTGCTGTGCTGGGCTCAGAGCCAGTAGGTTTGAGGTGCATGTAACCCAATGAGACACCAACTGTGGCAGCCAAGGGAATGCTTGTGTCACTCCTCCCCCAAATCCAGCCATCACAGCTTGAAGCTCTGGGAGGAGAGGGAAGAGTAAAGAGGACCTCGGCTTGCAACTGCGATACCAGCTCAGCTACAGTAAAATAAAACACTAACCAGAGTCCTGAAACCCCCATTCCAGGCCGTAGCTTCTCGACAACATTTCTAGAGTGACTCGGACCCAGAAGGAAACCCATTGCCCTGAAAGTAAGGACCCAGACCTGGAATTCATCACCTGCTGACTGAAGAGTGCTTGGGCCTTGAATAAACAACAGCAGAAGCCAGGTGGCAGTTTCCTTAGGCCTTAGGCAAGACCCAGTACCATGCTAGCTTCAGGTGTAACCCAGCACATTCCCAGCTGTGGTGGCAACAGGGAGATACTTCTTCTGCTGAGGAAAGGGGAAAGAAGAGTAAAAGGGACTTTGGTAACTTGGGTACCAGCTCAGCCACAGTAAAATAAAGCACGAAGCTGACTCCTAAAGTCACCAATTCCAGGTGTCAGCTCCTAGAGGACATTTCAACACCTGCCACAGACAGAAGGAACCTGCTGCCCTGAAGTGAGAGACCTAGGCCTGGCAGAATTTACAACCTGTTGACTAAGTAGTCCTTGGGCCTTGAATAAACATCAGCAGTAGTCGTGCAGTAGTCATCACAGGCCTGGGGTAGTGGTGGCCACAGGAAGAGACTCCTTCTGCTTGAGGAAAGGAAAGGGAAAAGTAAAAGGACTTTTGTCTTGCAGCCTGGGTACCAGCTCAGCCCCAGTAAAATAAATCACCAGGGATATTCCTAAACCTCCAAACCCAGGCCCGAACTCCTGGATGGCATTTCTAGATCCACCATGGGTCAGAAGGGAACATGCTGCACTGAAAGGAAAGACCCAGTCCTGGGAAGATTCATCACCTACTTACTAAAGAGCTCTTAAGCCTTGGACAAACATCAGCAGTAGCCAGGAAATAGTCACCACAGGGCTTGGTGAGAGACCCAGTACTGTGCTGGCTTCAGAGGTGACCCAACAAGATTCCAGCAGTGGTGGCCATAGGAGTGCTTGAATCACTTCTCCCCCAACTTTAGGCAGCTCAGCCTAAAGTTGTGAGAGAAACTCCATTTGTTTGTGGGAAAGTAAAGGAAGAGAACAAGAGACTCTGCCTGGTAGTCCAGGGTATTTTCTGAGATTTTACACAACACCACCAAGGCAGTACCTCTTTTAGTCTTCAAGAGCCACAGTGTTACCAAGCTTGGTGTTTCTGCTAATGCAGATATGGCTACAGCAATTGCAGACTTAGATTACAACCCTTAATTCACTTTGAATAATTGGAAAGGCTTCTCAAAAAGAAAGGGAACAAACAAGACTAGACTGGGAAGATTAGAATAAATACATAACTCTTCGACACCCAGACATCAATAAATATCCCAAGCATTAAGACCATTCCAGAAAATGTGACCTTACCAAGAGAACAAAAGAAGGCACCAGTGACCAATTCCAGAGTGACAGAGATATATGACTCTTCAGACAGAGAATTCAAAAGAGCTGTTTTCAGGAAGCTCAATGAAATGCAAGCTAACACAGAGAAGGAATTCAGAATCCTATCACATAAATTTAACAAAAAGATTGAAATAATTAAAAAGAGTTAAGGAAGAATTCTGGAGCTGAAAAATTCAAGTGACAAACTGAAGAACACGAGAGTCTCTCAACACCAGAAATGATCAAGAAGAAGAAAGAATTAGTGAGCTTGAGACAGCTTATTTGTAAATACACAATCAGAGGAGTCAGAAGATGAAAAAATAAAAAATAATGAAGCACACCTACTGGATCTAGACTATAGCCCCAAAAAGGCAAATCTAAGAGTTATTGACCTTAAAGAGAAGGTAGCGAGAGAGATTGGCATAGAAAGTGTATTCAAAGAGATGATAACAGAGAATTTTCCAAACCTAGAGAAAAATATCAATATTCAAATAAAAGAGAAATAAAGACTTTCCCAGACAAACAAAAGTTGGGAGATTTTTGCCAACACAAGACTTGTCATGCAAAAAATCACTAAAGGGAATTCTCCAATCTGAAAGAAAAAGATGTTAATGAGCAACAAGCAATCACCTAAAGGTACAAAACTCACTGGTAACAGACAAATACAGGATATTACAACACTGTAATTGAAGTGTGTAAATTACTTATATCTTGAGTAAGAAGACTAAAAGATAAACCTATCAAAAATAATAACTACAATATCTTTTTAAGACATAGATGACATAGTAAGAAATAAATAGAAACAACAAAAAGTTAAAAAGCAAGGAGGATGAAGTTTAAGTGTGGAGTTTTTATTAGTTTTCTCTTTGCTTTTCCTTTTTTTGTTTGTTTGCGTTTACAGTCAGAGTTAAGTTGTCATCCATTGAAAATAATGGGTTATAGATGTTATTTACAAGCCTCATAGTAGCTTTAAATCAAAAATCCTACAACAGATACAAAAACAAATATAAAGCAAAAAATTAAAACATACCACCAAAATACTGGCAAATCCAATTTAACAATACATTATAAAGTTCATCCATCATGACCAATTGGTATTTATCCCAGGGATGCAGCAATAGTTCAACAAATGCAAATCGATCAATGTGATACATCACATATCAACAAAGAGAAGGACAAAAACTATATGATCATTTCAATCGATACTGAAAAAGAATTTGATTAAATTCAGCATCCCTTCATGTTAAGAATCCTCAAAAAACCTGGGTATAGAAGGAACATACCTCAACACAATAAAAGTCATATATGGCAGACCCACATCTAGTATCATACTACTTGGGGAAAAATTGAAAGCCTTTTTTCTAAGATGTGAAACATGACAAGGATGCCCACTTTGACTGCTGTTGTTCACCATAGTACTGGAAGTCCTAGCTAGAGCAATCAAGCAAGAGAAAGAAATAAAGTCCATACAAATTGGAAAGGAATAAATAGAATTATCCTTCTTTGCAGATTATTTTATACTTGGAAAGAAAGTAAAGACTCCACAAAAAAAGCCTACTAGAGCTGATTAAAAAAATTCAGGAAAGTTGCAGGACATAATCAACATAAAATATCAGTAGTTTTTCTGTATGCCAACAACAGACAAACTGAAAAAGAAATCAAGAAAGTAATCCCATTTAAAATAACTACAAATAAAATATCAAGGAATAAACTTCATCAAAGAGTTAAAAGATTTCTACAATTAAAAAGACAAAACATTGAAGCAAGAAATTGAAGAGAACACACACAAAATGGAAAGATGTTCCATGTTCACGTATTGGAAGAATCAATGTTATTAAAATGTCCTCACTACCCAAAGCAATCTATAGATTTAATGCAATCCCTATCAAAATACCAATGACATTCTTCACAGAAATAGAAAAAAAAATCCTAAAATGTATATGGAACCATAAAAGACCAAGAATGGTCAGAGCTGTCCACAGCAAAAACAAACAAACAAACAAACAAAAAACTGGAGGAATCACATTACCTGACTTCAAATTATATTACAGAGCTATAGTAACCAAAACAGTGTGGTACTGACATAAAAATAGCCACATAGAGCAATGGAACAGAATAGAGAACCCAAACATAAATCCATACATCTACAGTGAACTCATTTTTGATAAAGGTGCCAAGAACATACATTGGAGAAAGGACAGTCTCTTCAATAAATGGTGCTGGGAAAACTGGATATTCTTATGTAGAAGAATAGAACTAGGCCCCTATCTCTTGTCATATACAAAAATCAAATCAACATGGATTAAAGACTTAAATCTAATACATGAAACTATGAAACTACTAAAAGAAAACATTGTGGAAACTCTCCAGGACATCAGTCTGGGCAAAGATTTCTTGAGTGATACCCAAAAAGCACAGGCAACTAAAACAGGTAATACACAAATGGGATCACATCAAGTTAAAAAGCTTCTGTACAGCAAATAAAACAATCAACAAAGTGAAGAGAACAACCCACAGAATGGGAGACAATATTTGCAAACTATCCATCTGACAAAGTATTAATAACCATAATATATAAGGAGCGCAAACAACTCAATAAAAAAATCTAATAATCTAATTTTAAAATGGGCAAAAGATCTAAGTAGACATTTCTCAACAGAAGATACAAATGGCAAACAGGTATGTAAAAGACACTCAACATGACTGATTATCAGAAAAATGCAAATGCAAACCAAAAGTATGATGAGATATCATGTCATCCCAGTTAAAATGGCTTTTATCCAAAATACAGGCAATAACAAATGCTAACAAGGATGTATAGAAAGGAGAACCCAGCTGGGCGCCGTGGTTCACGCCTGTAATACCAGCACTTTGGGAGGCAGAGGCAGGAGGATCACTTGAGGTCAGGAGTTTGAGACCAGACTGGCCAACATGGTGAAACCCCATCTCTACTAAAAATACAAAAAAAGCCAGGTCTGGTGGCGTGCACGTGTAATCTCAGCTACCCAGGAGGCTGAGGCAGGAGAATCCCTTGAACTCAGGAGGCAGAGGTTGCAGTGAGCCGAAATCAGCGACTGCACTCCAGCCTGGGCGACAGTGTGAGACTCAGTCTCAAAAAAAAAGAAAGAAAGAAAGAAAAGAAAAAAGAAAGGAGAACCGTATGCAGGTTTCCCAGAAAACTAAAAATAGAATTACCATATGATGCAGCAACCTCACTGCTATGTATAAACCCAAAAGAAAGGAAATCAGTATATTGAAGAAGCATCTGCAATCCCATGTTTATTCCAGCATTAGTCACAAAACAAGATTTCAAATCAACCTGTGTCCATCAACAGATGACTGGATAAAGAAAATGTGGTATATATACACAATGGAGAACTATTCAGCCATAAAAAAGAATGAGATCCTGTGAATTGATGCAATATGGATGGAACTTGAGAACATTGTTAAGTGAAATAAGCCAAGCACAGAAAAATAAACTTCACATGTTCTCACACATTTATGGGAGCTAAAAATTAAAATCATTGAATTCATGGAGACAGAGAGGAGAATGATAGCTACCAGAGGCTGGGAAAGGTAGTAGGTAAGGGGAAAGGTGGAATGAAGATGGTTAATGGGTATAAAAATGTAGTTAGATACAATGAATAAGACCTGGTATTTGATAACACAACAGGGTGACCAGTCATCAATAATTTGTTGTGCGTTTTAGAATAATGAGAGAGTACAATTGGAATGTTCGTAATACAAAGAAATGATGAATGCTTGAGGCAATGGATATTCCATTTACCCTGATTTGCCAATTACACATTGTATACCTGCATCAAAATACCTCATGTACCCCATAAATATATACACCTATTATGTACCCATAAAAATTAAAAATAAAAAAAAAATCCTGCCATTTGTGACAACACAGATGAACCTGGAGTACATTGTGCTAGGTAAACACCAGACACAGAAAAATACTGCATTTTTACACTTAAATGTAGAATCTTTTTAAAAAACAAGTCAAACTCACAGAAACAGCATTATAGAATGGTGGTTATGGGAGTGGGGGTGGGCAGGAAGAAGTGGGGAGATGTAGGTCAAATGGAACAAACTTGCAGTTATGTAAGATGAATAATAAGTCTAGAGATTTAATGTAGAGTATGACTAAAGTTAATAATATTGTATTGTACACTGAAATTTTGCTAACAGTAGAGTTTACGTGTTTTTTTTTTTTTTTTTTTTTTTTGAGAGTCTTTCTCTGTAACGCAGGCCGGAGTGCAATGGCATGATCACGGCTCACTGTACCTCCATCTCCAGGCTCCAGGAATCCTTCCACTTCAGCCTCCCAAGTAGCTGGAACTTCAGGTGCCCACTACAACACTTTGCTAATTTTTTGTGGAGACAGGGTTTCAGCATGTTGTCCAGGCTGGTCTTGAACTCCTGGACTCAAGCAATTTGCCTGCATTGGCCTGCCAAGGATTACAGGTGTGAGCCATTGTACCTGGCCGTTTAGGTGCTTTTGCCACACACAAAAAAGAGGTAACTATTTGAAGTGAGGGATATTCGTGAATATGTTAATTTGCTTGACTGTAGTAAGCATTTCACTATGTATATTAAAACATCTTAATATATCTTAAACATATATAGATATTGTCCCTGACTGTGCACCTAAAACATATATAGAAATTGTATCTAAGGAATGTTTTCACTACCTAGTATCATAAAACAGCAAGCATGTAAATCTGCCCTTCAAGCTATATTAATTGGAGATGCTAAAAGGGAATGAGTAAGATTTCCAAGCCCACATAGTGAAGAATAAAAGTTGGAATGCTAGAATGAAGAAATTCTCTGTTCAATAGGCCTATGTGGAGCCTAGGCCTAAGCTTATAGCAAAAGCCTATGAGCACCTCCCAATAACAACTCCTGGGATTTTGGACTAGAGAATTTCCATTTGAGGGGCATTTAATACCTTGCTATCAAACATTAATTACAGCTACCCCTATGAATGAAGTACATAAAATAATCTTGAAACCAGAAATACCCATGCTGTCTTGGGTGATGTCAGAGAAATACTCTAATGGGAATGACAGTGCCCAGAAGAGTTCCATAATAAAATGGAAATGGTCTATACAGGTTCATGCTACCTGGGAATGCAAGGAAGTGATACAAGCAGGGAGCTAGAACTGACTCTGGACTTGTGTACTAGGACTGACTCTGGAATTGTGTGAGGAGCTGGTGGATTCTACAGTGCCCTATAAGTAGCTTTCAACTGACCAATTAAGAGCTGCTTAGTTTGTGGATAGGAGTTCCAAGGTGAACAGACAACATATTATTTGGAAGGATGCTACTGATCAAAGAAGTTAAAAACAAATCAGCTCAGTGGGCTGAATTGCATGCTGTTTTCTAGCAGTATGAAAGAATCGAACATCAAAACCCTGGTAAAAGCCTGTCTTTGGCTTTTTACTGACTTGTGGGCAGTAGCCAATGGCCTGGTCATACACTCAGGCAAGAGGATGCTGGGAACCTGGCCTATTGAAGGGATGCCCATATGAGGCATGACCCTATGGAAATTTGAGAGGTTCATTAAAGCAGAATATGTCCATTGAAAGAGCCCCTATCAGGATCAAAAGTCAAGCAGCTATCAGCAGGTGCTAATTTAAGGTGGCCACCTGGGTCCATGAAATGGGGGTACTGCAATAATGCAGAGATGGGCTCAATCCAAGTATGTTCCTTTTGCAACTTTTCAAGCACATAATGCCAATAAGAACTGTTCTGTCTGCCAGCAAAAGACACAGAGACTGCTTATGGCTATGGGGCTACACTCCTATTGGGGAAGCCCTAAACACAGTTGGTAGGTGAGATTGATGCTGGTAAGTATGGGGGTGCTAAAAATGGATCTTGATAGGAGTAGACACTGATTCTGGATTGGGCTTTGCTTACCTGGTAGAAGATGCAAATGTTCAGAGTGCTATTAAAAACACAGACGATATTACACAATTTGGATGGCCAACCATATGTCTTTAGACATACGGAACCAAGGAACACACTGTACAGCCCATAATGTCCCATAGTAGGCAAGAAAATCTCCTCCTAGAGTAGCAGTTTGATAGAGAAGTGAAATGGGAAATTAAAATATTGGTTGGCCAAAATAGGAGGCGATAAAAGCATGAAAGACTAGCTTACATGCCTTCAAAAGTGTGTGCTCACACTCAACAGGAGTGGAATTAAGAGTGTTCCCACTAGATTTTCCTCCATTTTTCTGGTTAATCTGGATAAAAGAGGGTAGCTAAGGATGCAAGTATGACTATGCAATTCTTATCAAGGAAGGAGGATGCTAGTATAATGATATTACTGTTTTTCTTTCCTCCGCATTCATGTTCCCCCCACCCACCCACTTGATGCGGTGGTCCTAGGGCCAAGGATCAACTACAGTTTGTGGAAACATAAATTATTCCTAAAAAAGAAACTGTAACTGTGTTTTTAAATCTTATGCTAGAATTCCTGAGGGCCTGATAGAGGTGGGTTTATATCTTCACCCCATCTGGCAAAATTGGGGCTAAAAGTGAATGTAGCTATATATTGCCTGAGAGTGAAGATGGCCCAATAGTTCTGCACTTACATAACCTTACCCTATCTAAATGGGAGTGGACTAAGAGGGAGGCATTTGCTAGACTGATATTGCTGTTTGCAGTCTAGACAAGCACAGTGGCTAAACCTAATGTCCTCTCCAAAGGTGGAAAAGTTTGGCTACAAATGAAGAGAAAAAAGAATAGAAGCTGAGGGTAAAGGAATGACTAAACGAGTAAGGAATTAAGGGAAATCCAATATTACAGTAACACTTGTTAAATCAGGTTTAGCCTAAAGCTTCCTTCTTGTAGGTTTGGCCTAAAAATTTCTCCATACATAGTGAACTGTAACCTAACTGGACATGTAAACAAACTATATAATCTGTTCTTGTACAAATCACAAAGTTTTGGCCAATCACAGGCAGACAACTGTTCAAATAATACAAACACCAAACTATAACTAATGCAGATGTTTCTCTACCTTACTTCCATTTTCTGAGCAACATTTTCTGTTTTCTGTCCATAAATCCTCTCCAACCATGAGACAGTGCTGGAGTCTCTCTAAATCTACTCTGGTTCAGAGTCCTGCCCAATTTGTTAATTGTTCTTTGCTAAATTAAACCCTGTTAAATATAATTTGCCTAAAGTTTTTAACAGTCAGTGTCAGAAGTGGGATCCCAAGTAGAGCTTCTAGTGACCCCCAGGATCATCAAGTAACAAAAAGAAGTACCTTCCAGCCCATTTTGTCCATTGCTTTCTTACAGTGCTTGGGGATCATAAATAAGTTCTCTCTCAAATTCTGAAGCACCACAGATTTGTGTTTTGGGCTGTCCATGGTTGTTTGAACAATTTTTTTTAATCCAAACTTGTTCAGAAGTCACAACAGAAACTGGTCTGGATCCAGGATCAGAATAAACGTGAAAACTAACTGACCTGGATTCAGTTAGAGGCCTCAAATGTCTGAGGGTAAATAGAAATGCTGCAGAATGTGCCAACTCTGGCTTTCAGAAATTCATGTTTTTCGTGTTCTATCCCCTTTGTTTCTTTTCCTTGCATGCTTAGGTGGGGAAAAAATCATTGACTAAGTAGATCAAGGGGATCTGAGAACCAAAGCAAATATCCTTATTTCTAAAGAACTCTACCCACTCTACCTACCAGCTACACCTATGTTTACATGCATAAGTATTAGGCCTCAAAAGCAACAAATGCTTATAGAAATTTAAAAAAGCTTACTAAAGTAATTTAAAATTACAGTAGAACATTCCAAATGAACACTGTACTTGTAAAAGTACATTTTTAAATGAGGGCTCCTGAATTAGGCCCATGAAGGAATGCCTATTGATGTAGAAAAGCTTCTAAAAAGATTTTAATATTTTTATTCTTTATTTTTTTAAAAGACTCTTTATAAAAGACAAATAAAAATCTCAAGTGATTAATTAATAAGAAAAACTACATCCACTAAACATTTGGCTGTTACTACCCAATGACAAAAAAAAAAAGCTATTCTGTATAAAGTATTTATAAAAAGTAAGCTTTCTTCTTTTTCAAAGCTATCTATGCTGAGTCCAGACATAGAGAATCGTTTCTTTACCCTATTCCCTGATGGGTTCCAAACTGAACTCAGTAATTTTAACTAAAAGGCAAAAACTAAGTTAAAAAGACCACCTAGTAAACTAAATTAGTGTTCAAAGTACACCCTTCTAACATTTAGCTGGTTATATGAAAACCGTTTTGTAAAAAAATTTACATTTATAGAGAAAATTTTGCCAGGCATGGTGGCTCACACTTGTGATCAAAGCACTTTGGGAAGCTGAGGTGGGAGGATCTCTTGAGCCCAGGAGTTTAAGACCAACCTGGGTAACAAGGTGAGACACTGTCTCCACGGAAAAAAAAAAAAATCACTGGGCATGGTCGTGCATACCTGTAATTCCAACTACTCTGGAGGCTGAGGTGAGAGGATCACTTGAGCCCATGAGGTCAAGGCTGTAGTGAACCATGATTGTGCCACTGCACACTGCACTCCAACCTGGGTGACAGAGTGAGACCCCTGTCTCAATAATAACAATAATAATAATAATACTTCCATTTATAAGGATGTTTAAGAGAGATGACTGAGTGACTAGAAACTCTTACAATTGTTTTAAATTTACATAACAAGTCTGATATGGTTTGGCTGTGTCCCCACCCAAATCTCATCTTGAATTTTAGTTCCCATGATCCCCATGTGTCATGGGAGGGACCTAATGGGAGATAATTGAATCCTGGTGGAGGTTACCCCCATTCTTTTCTCATGATCGTGAATGAGTTCTCACAAGATCTGATGGTTTTATAATGGGCTTTTCCCCCTTTGCTCAGCACTTTTCTTTCCTGCTACCTTGTGAAGAAGGATGCATTTGTTTCCCCTTCCACCATGACTATAAGTTTCCTGAGGCCTCCCCAGCCATGCAGAACTGTGAGTCAATTAAGCCTCTTTCCTTTATAAATTACCCAATCTCAGATTTTTCTCCATAGCAGCGTGAGAATGGACTAATACAAAGTCTTACATTTGTTTAATGAGCTTTTTCTGGTCATTTTGTCTTAATTGGGATTTTATATAAAAACTTTTTCTTTGATTTGAGCAAATAATAGCACAACATTTAGGCCTGAAGTCTCAGCTCTGTGCTTTCAAGGTACAGATTTTTTATCTTGTTTCATGTAAGAGTCATTGCTTTAAAAACAAATTGTTGCCTATCAATTACTTAGGGCAATAAAACAGATAAATAAAAGATTAATCATCTAAACAGAAAAAATATATATTTAAAAGCCAATTAATAAAAATCTTTATAAAAACTATAAAATCTATTTTTGTCTATGTCTCTATGTGTTATGTATACATAATACTTGATAAATAAAGCTAGTTTTAAATTGTTATTATGACAAAATACAAATGACTTCAAAATTGTCAGTTAAATATAATTCAGACATTTTGTCTGCATATACTGGTCAGACAATTTTATACTACCTCTGATACATGTTTTAAAGTACTTGTTTTAAAGTACATGTTTAAAGTACATGTTTAAAGTAGTTTGAAACTACTACTTCTTTAATATTTTTGATACTTAATTTGACTGTAAGCTTATATTTTTAGTTTTGAACCTCTAGATTTTGGGGTCTGATAGTTGGCCATGGTAAGATCTGGGGACATGTCCTCAGTGCTTTGATCACCAGCTAAAGGACAGAGTCAAGCCGAGTATGGCATTTCTTCCCGGGATTAGCTTTGGTTCCTGGCCATTCTAAGAAGGGTTGGATCCTTCAGACATCATCTTCATAGCTGTCTTCTGTCCTGAGTTCTACACCTGATATATAAACTCAGCACCCAGATGGGCCCTTTCCTTCATAGCTGTCCTGGATGCCATATAGTTATTTAAGACCCAGCATGACTGGGGAAGGCATTAGGAAGGGTACTTGTGTCATATTTTCAAAATTATTTTCAGTAACTTAAAATCCTAAGATCATATTATATTAAATTAAGTAATAGATAATCATGAAATGTCTGAGTCATTTATAAGTAAAAATATTAAAACATTAATTATCAAAAATAAATTTAAGTTTATGTACTTTGACATTTATTTTTAAATGGTATAAAAACCTAAATATATTTAGATTTGCTAATGAAAAAGAATTTTTTAATATGTCTTTCTAAAAACTTATAAGATGGTTTTCATCTACAAATACTAATATAAAACAGTTCAAAATTACTTACTTCCTATGTTTTCACTAAAAAGTAAGGTTACTAAGAGTTAAAATTTTAATTAATATATGTATATTGTATTTATGTATAATATATATATTTTTTCATACTACTATAAAGATACTACCTGAGACCGGGTAATTTAAAAAGAAAAGAGGTTTAATTGACTTACAGTTTCTCAGGGCTTGGGAGGCCTCAGAAAACTTACAATCAGGCAGAAGGTTAAAGGGAAGCAAGGCACATCTTACATGGTGGCAAGAGAGAGAGAGGAGAAACTGCCACAAACTTTAAAACCATCAGACCTCATGAGAACTCCCTCACTATCATGAGAAGAGTATGTGGGAAACCACCCCCATGATCCAATCACTCTCACCAGGTCCCTCCCCTGACACATAGAGGTATTAATACAATTCAAGATATGATTCGGGTGGAGGCACAGAGCCAAACAATATCAATATGTAATTAAAACTACCAAATATCAGAAAAAAATATATATATACAAAGTATATAAAGAGAAACAAGATATGTTTTTGGTAAACAAAAAGTTATAAAGACATAAAATGAGTATTTATTTTAAAACTAATTATGTCTCATTTAAAAGCTACTTTAAGATAATTTCAAATAAAAAATAGATAAAACTAGATTTAAAGAGTACAAAATAAATGAATACATTTTGTATTAGTTCATTTTCATGCTGCTGATAAAAACATATCCGAGACTGGGAAGAAAAAGAGGTTTAATTGGACTTACATATCCACATGGCTGGGGAGGCCTCAGAAGCATGGTAAGAAGTAAAAGGCACTTCTTACATGGCAGTGGCAAGAAAAAATGAGAGAGATGCAGAAGCAGCAACCCCTGATAAAAACCATCAGATCTCATGAGACTTATTCACTACCACGAGAACAGTAGTAGGGAATGTGCCCCCATGATTCAAATGATCTCCCACAGGGTCCCTCCCACAACACATAGGAATTATGGGAGTACAATTCAAGATGAGATTTGGGTGGGAACACAGAGCCAAACCATATCATTCCACCCCTGGCCCCTCCAAATCTCATGTCATCACATTTCAAAACCAATCATGCCTTCCCAACAGTTCCCTAAAGTCTTAATTCATTTCAGCATTAACCCAAAAGTCCACAGTTCAAAGTTTCACCTGAGACAAGGCAAGTCCCTTCTGCTTATGAGCCGTAAAATCAAAAGCAAGCTAGTTACTTCCTAGATACAATGGGGTACAGGTATTGGGTAAATACAGCTGTTCCAAATGGGAGAAATTGGCCAAAACAAAGGTTTTCCAGGGCCTATGCATGTCCAAAATCCATCAGGGCAGTCAAATCATAAAAATCCAAATTGATCTCCTTTGACTCCATGTCTCACATCCAGGTCACGCTGATGCAAGAGGTAGGTTCCCATAGTCTTGGGCAGCTCCACCCCTGTGGCTTTGCAGGGTACAGCCTCCCTCCTGGCTGCTTTCATGGGTTGGCATTGAGTGTCTGTGGCTTTTCTAGGCACACTGCGCAAGCTGCCAAATTGGCCAGCTCAAATCTCTTCTTGAATTGTACTCCCATAATCTACTATTCTGGGATCTGGAGGATGGTGGCTGTCTTCTCACAGCTCCACTAGGCAGTGCCCCAGTAGGGACTTGTGTGGGGGCTCCAACCCCACATTTCCCATCTGCACTGCCCTAGCAAAGGTACTCCATGAGAGCCCTGCCCCTGTAGCAAACTTCTGCTTAGTCATCCAGGCATTTCCATACATCCTCTGAAATCTAGGCAGAGGTTCCCAAACCTCAATTCTTGACTTTTGTGCACCTGCAGGCTGAACACCATGTGGAAGCTGCCAAGGCTTGGGGCTTGCACCATCTGAAGCCATGTTCTGAGAGCTATGTTGGCCCCTTTCAGCCATGGCTGGAGCAGCTGCAACGCAGGGTATGAAGTCCCTAGGCTGCATACAGCTTGGGGACCCTGGGACAGCCCACGAAACCACTTTTTCCTCCTAGGCTTCTGAGCCTGTGATGGGAGTGGCTACCATAAAGACCTCTGACATGCCCTGGAGATATTTTCCCCATTGTCTTGGGGATTAACATGCGGCTCCTCATTACTTATGCAAATTTCTGCAGCCTGCTTGAATTTCAAAATGGAATTTTTCTTTTCTATCTCAATGTCAGGCTGCAAAATTTTGAAACTTTTATGCTCTGTTTCCCTTTTAAAACTGAATGCTTTCAACGACACCCAAGTCACCTTTTGAATGCTTTGCTGCTTAGAAATTTATTCCACCAGATACCCTAAATAATCTCTTCCAAGTTCAAAGTTTCAGAAATCACTAGGGCAGGGGTAAAACGCCGCCAGTCTTTTTGCTACAACATAACAAAGAGTCACCTTTGCTCCAGTTCTCAACAAGTTCCTCATCTCCATCTGAGACCACCTCAGCCTGGACCTTATTGTGTATATTGCTATCAGCATTTTGGGCAAAACCATTCAACAAGTCTCTAGGAAGTTCCAAACTTGCCCACATTTTCCTGTCTTCTTCAGCCCTCCAAACTGTTCCAACTTCTGCCTATTACCCGGTTCCAAAGTTGCTTCAACATTTTGAGCTCACTCCTGCTTTCGGGATGTGATAAGATCAATGGAAGCCTGCAAACTTGAATGGCCTTGCTCTGGGAGACATACTCATAAAATATGATGATGTACTGTTCTAAGTATTAGTGACTGAATGGGAATCTAGCAATGTGTCAGTATCTTTTAAGTTGTACATTCTTTTACTGTAAGGGATCTGTGTTTGAAGACTAGGGGGTGGATTGTGACATGGTAAAATATATAGTTGGTCTTTGTCTCTTGCATACAACTCCAAAAATCCTTGGACTCTCCAAAATGGTGAATCTTTTTGTATGCTAATGAGCTAACTAACGGCTGGCAACCCTTAGGTAGCTTCAGGATGGAGGCTAGTCACTGGAAAGACCAAGGCAGAATTAGAGGGTTGGACTTTCAGCTCCACCCCCCAAACTCTGGGGAGTAAACAGATGCTAAAGGTTAAGTTGATCACCAACTGCCAATGATTTACTCAATTATGGCTAGTAATGAAGCTCCCATAAAAACTCCAAAAAACAGGGATAAGGGAGTTTCTGAATAGCTGAGCACTTGGAGCTTCTTGAAGAGTACTGCATCTGGAGAGGGCATGAAAGCTCTGCACTCTTTTCCATGCCTTGCCCTACGCATCTCTTCATTGGTATCTTTTGCCATATCCTTTGTAATAAACTGGTAAATATAAAGGAGTCATGTCATACACCTTAAATATATACAATAATTAATTAATGAGAAATCAGAGAATATACGTAACTTTTCAATATTGTCTGCATTACTGATTTGATATGTGTCTAATTCTGATTTTAAACTATATTCAGGGAATTTTGACAGGAAAACAGCCCAGAAAGAGTAAAAAATTTAAAAATAAGATGTAAATTTTAAGTCATGTATAATCTCATGGATTAAGCTTGTAACCCATCAAAAAACAGAGATTATAATGAAAGAAACAAATTATAGGACTGATTCATTCCATTCATCATATTAGATCTCTTGACACCTATTCACCTAAATTTACTTTCTGAGTAATAAGTTACACTAAATTTAGTTTAAATTAAGCTGTAAGCATCTATTATTTTCCTACCTTCATTTTTGTCAAAGTTATATATGTCTGTAAATTTAAAAGTCAAATAGTTTCACAGTGTTGCTATGAAGAAAACTGCCCCTACAATTCTTCCTCCCTAAAAGTAACTACTTCCAATTCTTGTGTCTAATGTTTAAAATTTACTTACTAAAGAGCACTAAATAACATGTGTTTATTGTTATTTATCTTTGAATATATAGATGTTAAGCTATAAATTTTCCTCTAAACATGACTTTAGCAGCATTGCAAAAGTTTCCCCCCCTAAATATAACATTTTAACAAGCATTATAAAAAAAATAGAGGAAAATATTCAAAAGACCAGTGGTACACTGAACCCATGAAGTCAGATAAATTCAACTACCTAATTATTTTTAAAAAGAGATTCTCATTTAATCTGTGGAGAACTCATGCATTCACATTTACTCTCAGAATACCTACCATGTGCCAGGCATTCAATGATTTTATAAAAAGAAAAACAATACTTTTTCTTTCACTGAAGTTGTTGTTGGATTGTTCAAACAAGCAAACTAATACAATTTGAATTCAAAACAACATTTATTAAATGACTAGAAGTGTACATCTTCATGATTCACCAATTGTTATTGGAATTAGGATCTCACTGTTGTTATCTAACTGTAAATACTATAGGTCAACCTGCAAAAGAGAAATAAAAATAATATCAGCTACTTCTTACATGGTTAACTTCAGAGCTCTTTACCAGTTGTTACGAATATGGTTTAACATTAGGTTCAATAGTGTAATGGATAATCTATGAAAAACAAAAGTTTGCCTTGAGATGTGGTTCTGATTATATTTCACTGACACTAGTTCTTCCTTTATTTTCCAATGGGAAATTACACTTTTATGCTTTCTGGAAGTACTCTTAGAGGTCATCTAGTCCAATGTCTCACCATATCCAACTATGACATACCTAACTAACCTTTGTTTGAACAAATTCAGGACAGAAACCTAACTACTACACAAGGAAGTCGGCTCTATTTTTGGAAAATTATAATATTCAGAAATATTGTTAGAATGTGAGACCACCTTACATTCTCAGGATTTATCACAACAAAGAAGATAATGATGATGATTGATAGATAATAGATAAATAGATAGATAATAGGTTGTTTTATGAGTGAGAGATAATAGATAAATAGACAGATAATAGATTGTTTTATGAGTGAACAATTGAATGGACAAATGAAACCAAAATCTGTCTCCCTATTATTTCAATGCATTTGTTTTATTTTTTTCCCATTCTGAAGCTGTATAACTAATTCTAGTCCTTCCTCTGTTTGATATTTTAAATATTTGAAGATAATACTGTTAGTCCTAAGTCTTCTCTTTGTCAAGTACATGTTTAAGTTTCTAATGAGAAAGTATGAATTATGCTCCTCTCCTCTCTGAGACAGAGATAAAAGTGCAAGAAAGTAATTAAATTATCAGCTGTTAATTAATTAATGTATTGTTCTGTAAAGTACAGCTTAGACCTGAGGCTAAAATGCTCTTTTCACTCTTTCCTCTTATTTGAGGCCTTTGGATCTACATTTTAGCCTGTTTGGGTTTGCAGAGAATTCAGTAACCCAAGAAGCCTTATCTTGGCCTGCTTTATATTCCAGCAAACCTAATATGGATTTGGGCAGCCACATTAACTCAGTGTCACAAATAAAAGAGGACCAGTGAAAACCAAACTGATGTGGCCTCACCAATCAAATAAGTCACTTCTCGTCCTCTGGAAAAGACCTAGTGAAAGGTGATGAGAAGGCAACAACAGCTTCCTACTAGAAGTTCCTAATCTGACATGTCTTTTAAATCTTTCCCTATTTGCATCAACTTCTCCGGAAATTCTAGTTTGCTAACTTTTTTTAATGTAGGACCCAAATCTGAGCACAATTTTCAGATACAATACTATTCTTAAGGAATAGAGAGGTGTACTTCCTCTGTGAAAAAAAAAAATTCGCTTTATTTGAAAACTTATAGTCAAACATTTTTGCATTTATTACTATTATAGTGCATCTTACAAATTGTATGATCTTCTCCTACAATTTTTTTTTAAAAAAAACTTTTGTGTATATTTCTATAAGTTTTATCGCATGTATAGATTCCTATAATCACCATCACAATCAAAATACAGATTAGTTCTATCACCTCAAAAAATTCCTTTATGCTATACCTTTCTGAACACACTTTTTTGTATGTTGATATCTGTGTTTAACCTTGTATCTGGAAACTTTGTTAAACCAGTTTTATGAGTTTGGTTGAGGAGAGGGCGTTCTTTGTTTTTTTAGATTCCTTGGGAGAATTATGTTGTTTGTGGATATAGATGGTTTTATTTATTTCTTTCCAAACTTCATGGTTTTTCTTTCCTTGCCCTGCCTTTTGCATTTGCTAGGTTTTAGTATGATGTTGAATAAGAGTGGTGATATTTGACATCTTCGCCTTATTCCTCATCTTATGTGGAAAGCATTTAGTCTTTCACCATTAAGTGTTACATTAACTGTAGGTTTTGAGGGGTGCCCTTTCAGGTTGAAGAAGTTTCCTTCTATTTATAGTTTCCTGATTTTTTTTTTCTAGAATGAATGTGAAATTTTGTCAAATGCATTTTCTGCCTCAATTAAAATGATCATATGGTTTTGCTTATTCTGTTAATGTGGATTACTTTGCTTGGTTTTCAAATATTGAACCAGCCTTTCATTCCCAAGATAAAACCTAATTGGTCACAATATATTAGTCTTTTCATAGATTTGTGGACTTAATTTGCTAATGTTTTGTTGAAGATATCTGCGTTGATGTTCATGAGGGATATTAGTTTGCACATTTTCTTGTATTGCCTTTGTGTGATTTTGGTATCATCGTTAATTCTGGCTTCATAAAATGATTTGGGAAGTGTCTTTTTGTCTTCTATTTTCTAGAAGAAATTATGTAGAATTGGCATTATTACTTCATTAATTTTTAAGAGAATTCTCCAGTGAAAAATCTTGGCTAGAATTTTTTTTTTTTTCCTTTGGACAGGGTCTTCCTCTGTCGCCTAGGCTGGAGTACAGGGCGCGATTTCAGCTCACTGCAACCTCCATTTCCCGGGTTTGAGCAGTCTCCTACCTCAGCCTCCCCAGTAGCTGGGACTATAGGTGCACACCACCATGCCCAGCTAATTTTTGTATTTTATGGTAGAGACAGGGTTTCACCATGTTGGTCAGGCTGGTCTTGAACTCCTGACCTCAGGTAATCTGCCCACCTTGAGCTCCCAAAATGTTGGGATTACAGGCGTGAGCCACCATGCCATTGTTGGCCTGAATATTTTTATTTTGAACTGTTTTTAACTGTGATTTCAGTTTAGGACTGAATAGTTATAGGACTATTCAATTTATTTCATTTGGGGTGAGTTTTGGTAGTATGTAATTTTCAAGAAATTGATCCATTCATCTAAGTTGACAGATTTATGTACATAGACTTTTCCTAGTATTCCCTTGTTAATACTAAAATGTCTGCAGAGTCTATAGTAATATTTGCTCTCTCATTCCTGATATTGGTAATTTGTGTCTTCACTTTCATTTTTATTTATGAGGCTTGATAGAAGTTTGTCAGTTCTTTTTCTCAGAGCTTTTAGAATCTCTTTAATCTCAGTCTTTTGCAATTTGATGATGATGTGCCCTTGGTGTGGTACTATTTTTATTTATTATGCTGTGCACTTGGTGAGCTCTTTAAATCATACACCGGTCCCTTTGTTCTCATAATATTTTAAAATTTGTTGGGATTATTTCTATTTTCTGTTTTCTCTTTCTGGAACTGTTATGTCAGATTTTAGACTTTGTGTCTTCTAATTTTCTCATTCTTTCTATTCTATTTTCCACCTTCCTCTCAATTTTCTTGGAGATTACCTCATCTTTATTTTCCTTTCATTGTGTTTAGTGTTTCACTTCAGCTATCATGTTTTCAATTTCCAAGAACTCTTATTTGTTCTCTCAATGTTCCTGTGTAATAGCACCTTCTTTTTATTTAATAGATTCAGTTTCTTGTCCTCTCTAAGGGTTTTAATGACAAAATTTGGAAAGATTTTTCTCCCATCCTACTCTCTGCTCCCAAAATATTTCTTTTTCCTAATGTATTGGCTTCTATCTTTTATGTTGGAAGTTTTCTTCAGAGATTGCATAATCTTTGGTTATCTGCTCATATTTAAGAGTGTGAACTAAATACTGAAGAAGCCCTGAGAATGTGGATTGAGCTTGTCAACTTTGAGCACACTGTAAAGTATTTGGTTTGGTTGTTTTTTGGGGGGAACACTGATTTCAATATGTTTGGGGCTTTCTTCTTGAGCTGGTTAGATTCCACAGAGAAGGATCCTGCAATATCCTGCCTGGTAACTGAAGGCCTGGCTGCCAGCTCTAGGAACAAGATGAAGGAATAGAGTTGATATTGCAGCTTTCTCACTGAATCCATCTGTTCTTAAGATAGTGTTTTCCACCTTTAACTGTACCTGGGTTACATAGTCCAAAGCAAATTTGAATAACCCTCTCCAGTGAATAAAATTCCAGTATTCTGCTGGAGTAGGGGTGGGAGATTTGCATGGCTATCTGAAGTGAGGAGAAAGAGTATTTGGAAGTGTGATTAACTTTTAATCCAATACTCTTTTTTAAACAACTTGAGTCTCTTTTTGTTTGTTTGTTTGCTTTCTGAGACAGAGTCTTGCTCTGTCGCCCAGGCCAGAGTGCAGTGGCACAGTCTCGGCCCACTGCAGCCCCCGCCTCCTAGGTTCAATTGATTCTCCTGCCTCAGCTTCCCGAGTAACTGGGATTACAGGCATGTGCCACCACACCTAGTTAAATTTTGTATTTTTAGTAGAGTTGAGGTTTCACCACGTTGGCCAGGCTGGTCTCCAACTCCTGACTGCAAATGATCTGCCTGCCTCGCCTCCCAAAGTGCTGGAACTACAGGTGTGGGCCACCGCACCCGGCGAATTCTCTCTTACAAAGGTACCTGGTGCCTTTTCAGGTTGTGTCAGTGTAAATTGGATTGGATTTCAGCTTTTGCCACTGCCAATTTATAATTCTGATTTCTCAGTGGGCCAAGACACTTAACATTTTCATTCTGCCTTTCTGCTTACAAAATTTCGTCAATTTTTTCCCTCTAACATTCTCCCCACATTCATTTAGTTTTGGGGGAGAGGAGCGGTTTAAAAAATTCCCTTAGTTGTCTTTTTAACAGGACTTCTGGAGATAGGAAAAGTAGCTGTGTATGTTGTATTAGCTAGTTTTACCTAAAGCCTCCTCATTTTACTTCATTTTTACTTCTACTATGTTTTCAGAGTAAGTAGCCAAAATAATGCTTATTTGTATCCCTGTTATTTGATAGTTACTCTTACTATTATTATTCATTGTAATTGTTATTTTTCTAATCTCCACTTCACAGTAAACATCCCCTCAATGAGCTTCAGAAATCTCCTTTTTGTTGCCCTAAAGCATTTTTAAATATTCTTAAATCTATAAAACATAATCTATTGAGACATCATTAATAGATGATACTTACTAATCATTTAACATGTGCCAGAATCTGTACTAGGTAATGAGAATACTGAATTAAAAGATACACTTGCTTTCTAAGATTTCACATTCTAAGGGAGAAGACGTGCAAGTATGTGTGCTTTTAAATGTTATACACGGTAAATATTATGCCAGAAGTAGGTTTAGTATTCTAAGGGATATATAAATGAGAACCTAATCCCACTAACTTATGCTAAAACCAACAATTAAAGTACAAAAAGGATCAGGGTGAATAGGGTATTCCAGACAGATGGCACGGCTTTGGCAAAAGGATGGCAGTATCCATTAAGCCAATACATTAGGAAAATTGATTTCAAAGGTTATAAATCCCCACTTTTTAAAATTTGACTGAGTTTTTTCTTTAGACATCTCAAATGATTACACCACCTGGGTGAGAAGAGCATAAATCTAGTATTTTTACTGTAATTTTTTTGTAGGAGAAAATTAAGATACAGGCAAGTCAATAGGAGAGCTAGAACTAGAACTGAAATTTTGGTTTTGTGACTGTTATCTGAATGGTTAATCATTGAATAATTCTGACTTTGCATTCTGAAACTGTTAGTTCCTTAGCTGTCTTACTTTTTTCAGTGTTGCATATAATTACAGTAATAGCTAACATTCATCATAAGGCTTACAATGTGCCAGGAACAATGCTAAAACTTTGCATACATTATCTCCTTAAAAATCTTTAAAACAGATGAGTATTCTGAGACTTAAAGAGGTGAAAAAAGTTTCCCAGGACCACTCAGCTACAAAAAGTGGAAAGAGTTTGAAGACAGGTCAATGCTTCTAGTCAATGTGCTATACTACAAAGGTAATATATTAGTTAAACGTAAAATCTAAAATTCCTCAATTTCACTTTAAAGCACCTCAGAGTCTGGCCCAGCCATACTTACATACCTCAGCCAACATGAATTCCTACTAGTGTTCAAAGCGATTTAGGCCATATTTGCTCATGAACATTTCATTCTCATTCTGCATTTTCTTATTCAACAAAAAATTTAGTAAGCAGTAACTATGTGCCAAGCACCATATAAGTTATGGCTTTAAAGAAATAAAAGATGTGTATTTAATGCCTTTGCCCTTAAACAGTTCACAGTTAAGAAAGAATAAAATCAATGACTCTAATAATGCATATATGGTGCTTCAACTAAGGTAAATCCTGGAATCCAGAAAAACATTAGAAGAAAACAACTAAGAATTAGTTGTTTCAGTGATGTGGGAATGTTTCAAAAGGAAGTGCTGCTTAAAATATAAATAAATCATATGGAATAAGAAAAGGTCAGCAAGACAAAAACAAACATAAATGAGGGGGCAATGGCATTAAAGACAGAAGGGACCACATTTTAAGAGGCTTGAGAGAATCTGCTTCTTTCTATCTAAACAGTAGAATTTAAGACTAAATTTAACTAAAGATGACTGTTTAAAAATCACTTCAGAGAAGCTTTTCTTGACAACCCCCAGATTTGGTAAATTGCCTGTTTCAGATTCCCATAGCAAGCTTCACTAAAGATTGTATCTATCTTGTTCACACTCCTCCCCCAGCATTTAAGAAATAATAGATGTTCACAAAGTACCTGTTCAGCAAATGAGTAAGTGGTGAATAAACATGCGACGAAACTACCAATGCCTCAGTATAGATGAAGTGATTGAAGGGTATATTTGGGATGTGGCAGGAGATGACCAATAAGCACTAAGTGCCTTTATGCCATGAAAATAACTCTAAAAATTATCTTGAAGGTAATGGTGAGCCTTTCGATGAGTTTAATTAAGTAGGCAAACCCCTGATTCTGGTTTACATTTTAGAAGGAGTACTCTGGCAGCTCAGAAGTGAGTGAATTGGTTTTTGGATGGTTGAGGTGAGGGGAAGAGAAGACCAGTTAAGAAATGGTTACAATAGTCCAGGTGAAGAGAAAGAAAAGAACGGGCAGATTTTGAACTCCTTCAGAGAAAGAATCTACCTAACTTGCTGATTAATCGGTTTTGAGGTTGCGATAAGGAAGTTGAGGATGATTGTCAGGTTGTCATGCTATGAAAGACAAAAACATTTTGAAGAGAATATAGTATATTTAGTTTGATACATATCAAGTTTGAGATATTTATAAGACAAATGAGCAGAGATGTCTACAAGGATGCAATGTCTACAACACTAAACAGAGGTTAAGGTATAGATTTCAGCTATAGATATGGAAGTCATCAGTATGTAAAGCAGCAATTCTCAACATTGTCTGCTAATTATATTTACTTGGAATGTTTTTTGAAAATATTCAAGCCTGGATTCTACCTCCATAGATTTTATTTAGTGCTTCTGAAATAAATTCGGGGATTCAATGTTATTAAAAACCTACATATTTGATTCTGATGCATAGTCACTATTAAGAGCCACCAACAGTCGATTTAAATCATGGATATAGATCAGATTTGTTTTTTGCAAACAGTAGGCTGCACACCTTGAGGAAGATTGAGGCAAAATTATCAGAAAGATTATGATAATAATAACTGCAATTTATTGAGAAGCTATGCCAGGAACTGTGCTAATGATGTTACGTATATTATTTCTAGTGGAAAGGAAACCAGAAGGAAGTACAATGAAACCAATGAAAGTCAAGTCACAGAGAACAAAAATAAGTGAATCCTGCACCTTCAACTGAAGTATCCAGGCTCCCCTATTGAGACTGACTAGGCAGTTGGCGTGACCCACGGAGAGCGAGAAAAAGCAGGGTAGAGTGACAGCCAACCCGTGAGCCACACAGAGCAAAGGAAGCTCCCACCTCCAGCCAAGGGAGGAGGTGAGTGATTGTAGTACCTGCCTGGTAAACCACACTTTTCCCATGGATCTGTGAAACCTGAAGATCAGGAGATCCCCTCATGAACCCATGACACTAGTGCCTTGGGACCCAAGCACAGCGCTGTGCAGACTCTCGGCAGGCTCAGGTTGTGACCACGGGCAGCAGGCTGGAGAGTGCCTAAGACGAACTGAGGGAAAGGGACAGCCTCCATCACTGCAGCATCAGTCGGCCGCTTTCCCCTACCAGTGCTAGGGATACTGAGTAGTTTGGACCTGGAGGAATTTCCCACAGTGCAGTCCAGCAGCTGCGGCAGATTGTGGCCAGACTGCTTCTTTAGGTCGGATTTGGATCCATCCCTCCTCACCAGGCAGGGCATCCCTGTGAGAATTTCAGCAACTCCATCCAGGCATTTACAGAGAGAAATCTGATCTCCCTGGGACGGAGGCCCTGTGGGGAGGAGAGGACGCAGTCTTGTGGGTTCAGTGGACTTAGTCTTTCCTGTCTGCTGGCTCTGAAGAGTCCAGGCAGACCAGACAAAGGGGATTTTCCCCAGAGCAGTGCACCAGCTCTGCCAAGGGGTAGCCAGAGTGCTTCGTTAAGTGAGTCCCTGATCCCATGCCTCTTGACTTGGGGAGACCCCCCAAAAGGGGTTGCCAGACACCTTGTACAGGAGCATTCTGGCCAGCATCAGGTTGGTGCTCCTCTGGGACAGAGCTCCCATCTTTGCTGTTCTGCAGCCTCCACTGGTGACACCTCCAAGTGTGGAAGGGATTTAGGTAAATAGGATCTGGAGAGGACCCCCAGCAAACCACAGCAGCCCTGTGGAAGAGAGGTCTAACTGTTAAAAGAAAAGCAAACAAACAGAAAGCAACAACAACAGCAACATCAACAGAAAAGAACCCCACAAAAACCCCATCCAAAGGTCAGCAGCCCCAAAGGTCAAAGGTAGATAAGCTCATGAAGATGAGAAAGAACCAATGCAAACATTCTGAAAACTCAAAAAGCCAGAGTGCCTCTCTCCTCCAAATGATCACAACGCCTCTCCAGCAAGGGCATAGAACCGGGCTGAGGGTGAGATGGATGAACTGACAAAAGTAGGCTGCAGAAGGTGAGTAATAACAAATTTCACCAAGCTAAAGGAGTACGTTCTAACCCAATGCAAAGAAGTGAAGAACCATGATAAAACAGGAGCTGTTAACCAGAATAAACAGTTTAGAGAGGAACATAAATGACCTGATGGAGGTGAAAACACAACAGAATAACTTCACAATGCAACCACAATTATCAATAGCTGAATAGACCAAATGGAGAAAAGAATCTCAGAGCTTGAAGACTATCTTGCTGAAATAAGACAGGCGACAAGATTAGAGAAAGAAGAATGAAAAGGAACAAAGAAAATATCCAAGAACTATAAGGATTATGTAAAAAGACCAAACTATGACGGATTGGGGTACCTGAAAGAGATGGAAAGAATGGAACCAAACTGGAAAACATACTTCAGGATATCATCCGAGGGAAATTCCCCAACCTAGCAAGACAGGCCAACATTCAAATTCGGGAAATCCAGAGAACCCCAGTAAGATAATCCATGAGTAGATCAACCCCAAGACACATAGTCATCAGATTCTCCAAGGTAGAAATGAAGGAAAAAATGTTAAGGGCAGCCAGAGAGAAAGGCCAGGTCACCTACAAAGGGAAGTCCATCAGACTAACAGCAAACCTCTCAGTGGAAACCCTATAAGCCAGCAGAGACTGGGGGCCAATATTCAACAGTCTTAAAGAAAAGAATTTCTAACCCAAAATGTCATATCTGGCTAAACCACGCTTCATAAGTGAAGGAGAAATAGAACCCTTTTCAGACACGCAAATACTGAGGGAATTTGTCACCACCTGGCCTGCCTGCCTTGTAAGAGCTCCTGAAAAAAGCACTAAATATGGAAGGGAAAATCATTAGCAGCCACTACAAAAACACACTGAAGTACACAGACCAATGACACTATGAAGCAACTACACTAACAAATCTACAAAATAACTAGCTAACATCATGATGACAGGATCAAATTCACACATAACAATATTATTCTTGAATTAAATGGGCTAAATGCCCAAATCAAAAGACACAGAATGGTAAGCTGGATAAAGAGTCAAGGCCCTGGCTCATGCCTGTAATCCAAGCACTTTGGGAGGCCGAGGTGGGTGGATCACCTGAGGACAGGAGTTCAAGACCAGCCTGATCAACATGGTGAAACCCCATCTCTGCTAAAACTACAAAAATTAGCTGGGCGTGGTGTCACATGCCTGTAATCCCAGCTACTTGGGAGGCCGAGGCAGGAGAATTACTTGAACCTGGGGGGCAGAGGTTGCAGTGACCAAGATCATGCCACTGTACTCCAGCCTGGGCGACAGAGCAAGACTCTGTATCAAGAAAAAAAAGAAAAAAAAAAAAAGACTCAAGACTCATTGGCGTGCTGTATTCAAGAGATCCATCTCACATGCAAAGATACAGATAGGCTCAAAATAAAGGGATGGAGGAAAATTTACCAAGCAAATGGAAAGCAGAAAAAAGCAGGAGTTGAAATCCTAGTTTCTGACAAAAGAGACTTTAAACCAACAAAGATCAAAAACGACAAAGAAGGGCATTATATAATGGTAAAGGGTTAAATTCAACAAGAGGAGCTAACTGTCCTAATTATATATGCTCCCAATACAGGAGCACCCAGATTCATAAAACACATTCTTGGAGACCTATGAAGAGACTTAGACTCCCACACAATAACAGTGGGAGATACAAGGTAATTTATAGATTCAATGCCATCCCCATCAAGCTACCAATCACTTTCTTCACAGAATTGGAAAAAACTACTTTAAAGTTCATATGGAACCAAAAAAGAACCCGCATCACCAAGTCAATCCTAAGCCAAAAGAACAAAGCTGGAGGCATCACGCTACCTGACTTCAAACTATACTACAAGGCTACAGTAACCAAAACAGCATAGTACTGGTACCAAAACAGAGATATAGATCAATGGAACAGAATAGAGCCCTCAGAAATAACACTGTATATCTACAACTATCTGATCTTTGACAAACCTGACAAAAACAAGCAATGGGGAAAGGATTCCCTATTTAATAAATGGTGCTGGGAAAACTGGCCAGCCATATGTAGAAAGTTGAAACTGGATCCCTTCCTTACACCTTATACAAAAATTAATTCAAGATGGATTAAAGACTTAAACGTTAGACCTAAAATCATAAAAACCCTAGAAGAAAACCTAGGCATTACCATTCAGGACATACGCATGGGCAAGGACTTCATGTCTAAAACACCAAACGCAATGGCAACAAAAGACAAAATTGACAAATGGGATCTAATTAAACTAAAGAGCTTCTGCACAGCAAAAGAAACTACCATCAGAGTGAACAGGCAACCTACAAAATGGGAGAAAATTTTCACAACCTACTCATCTGACAAAGGGCTAATATCCAGAATCTACAATGAACTCAAATTTACAAGAAAAAAACAAACAACCCCATCAAAAAGTGGGCCAAGGATATGAACAGACACTTCTCAAAAGAAGACATTTATGCAGCCAAAAGACACATGAAAAAATGCTCATCATCACTGGTCATCAGAGAAATGCAAATCAAAACCACAATGAGATACCATCTCGCACCAGTTAGAATGGCAATCATTAAAAAGTCAGGAAACAACAGGTGCTGGAGAGGATGTAGAGAAATAGGAACACTTTTGCACTGTTGGTGGGACTGTAAACTAGTTCAACCATTGTGGAAGTCAGTGTGGCCATTCCTCAGGGATCTAGAACTAGAAATACCATTTGACCCAGCCATCCCATTACTGGGTATACCCAAAGGACTATAAATCATGCTGCTATAAAGACACATGCACATGTATGTTTATTGCGGCACTATTCACAATAGCAAAGACTTGGAACCAACCCAAATGTCCAACAATGATAGACTGGATTAAGAAAATGTGGCACATATACACCATGGAATACTATGCAGCCATAAAAAATGATGAGTTCATGTCCTTTGTAGGGACATGGATGAAATTGGAAATCATCATTCTCAGTAAACTATCGCAAGGACAAAAAACCAAACACCGCATGTTCTCACTCATAGATGGGAATTGAACAATGAGAACACATGGACACAGGAAGCAGAACATCACACTCTGGGGACTGTTTTGGCGTGGGGGGAGGGGGGAGGGATAGCATTAGGAGATATACCTAATGCTAAATGACGAGTTAATGGGTGCAGCACACGAGCATGGCACATGTATACATATGTAACTAACCTGCACATTGTGCACATGTACCCTAAAACTTAAAGTATAATAATAAAAAAAAACAGTGGGAGATAATAACACCCTGCTGTCAATATTAGACTCATCATCACGACAGAAAATCAACAAAGATATTCAGGACTTGAAGTCAGCTCTGCATCAAGTGAACTTGATAGTTATCTACAGATCTTTCCACCCAAAAACAACAGAATATACATTCTTCTCGGCACTACATGGTGCCTACTCTAAAATTGATCACATAAGTGGAGGTAAAACACTCTTCAGCAAATGCAAAAGAACTGAAATCACAACAGTCTCTCAGACCATGGCACAATCAAATTAGAATTCAAAATTAAGAAACTCACTCAAAACTACACAACTACATGGAAATTGAACAACCCACTCCTGAATGACTTCTGGGTGAATAAAAAAATTAAGGCAAAAATCAAGAAGTTCTTTGAAACTAATGAGAACAAAGAGAGCATACCAGAATCTCTGGGACACAGCTAAAGCAGTGTTAAGAGGGAAATTTATAGCACTAAATGCTGCCATCAAAATGCTAGCAATATCTCAAACCCACATCCTAACATCACAACTAAAAGAACTATTTACAGAGAACCAAGAGCAAACAAACCCCAAAGCTAGCAGAAGACAAGAAATAAGCAAGATCAGAGCAGAACTGAAGGAGAGAGAGACACAAAAAACCCTTCAAAAAATCAACGAATCCAGGAGGTGATTTTTTTAAAAAATTAATAAAATAGCTAGACCACTAGCTAGACTAATAAAGAAGAAAAAAGAGAAAAATCAAATAGACACAGTAAAAATGATAAAGGGGATATCACAGAAATACAAACAACCATCAGAGAATACTATAAACACCTCTATGCAAACAAACTAGAAAATCTAGGAGAAATGGATAAATTCCTGGACACATACACCCTCCTCACACTGACCCACAAAGAAGTTGATTCCCTGAAGAATAACCAATAACCTATAACCAATAACAAGTTCTGAAATTGAGGCAGTAAAAATAGCCTCCCAAACAAAACAGCCCAGGACCAGATGAATTTACAGCTGAATTCTACCAGAGGTACAAAGAGGAGTTGGTACCATTTCTTCTGAAACTATTCCAAACAATTGGAAAGGAGGGACTCCTCTGTAAACCATTTTATGAGGTCAGCATCATCCTCACACCAAAACCTGGGAGAGATATAACAAATAAAGAAAACTTCAGGCCAATATCCCTGATGAATATCAATGCAAAAATCTTCAAGAAAATGCTGGCAAAATGAATCCAGCAGCACATCAAAAAGCTTATCCATCGCAATCAAGTCTACTTCATCCCTGGGATGCAAGGGTGGTTCAGCGTATGCAAATCAATATACATAATTCATCACATGAACAGAACTAAAGAAAAAAACCACATGATTATCTCATTAGATGCAGAAAAAGGACTTTGATAAAGTTCAACATCCCTTCGTCTTAAAATCTCTAAATAAACTAGGTTTGAAGGAACATACCTCAAAATAATAAAAGCCATTTATGACAAACTCACAGCCAATATCATACTGAATGGGCAAAAGCTGGAAGCATTCCCCTTGAAAACTGGCACAAGACAAGGATGCTCTCTCACCACTCCTATTCAAATAGTATTGGAAGTTCTGGCCAGGGCAATCCGGCAAAGAGAAATAAATAAAGCGTATTCAAATAGAAGGAGAAGAAATCAAATTGTCTTTGCCCATGACATGATCCCATACCTAGAAAACCCCATCATCTCAGCCCAAAAGCTTCTTAAGCAGATAAGCAACTTCAGCAAAATCTCAGGATAAAAAATCAACATGCAAAAATCACAGGTATTCCTATACACCACAACAGACAAGCATAAAGCCAAATCATGAATGAACTCCCATTCACAATTGCTACAAAGAGAATAAAATACCTAGAATACAGCTAACAAGGAATGTGAAGGACCTCTTCAAGGAGAACTACAAACCACTGCTCAAGGAAATCAGAGAGGACTCAAACAAATCGAAAAACAATCCACACTCATGGATAAAAAGAATCAACATCATGAAAATGGCCATACTGCCCAAAGTAATTTATAGATTCAATGATTAAACTACCAATGACATTCTTCACAGAATTAGAAAAAACTATTTTAAAATTCATATGGAACTAAAAAAGAGCTGGAATAATCAAGACAATCCTAAGCAAAAAAGAATAAAGCTGGCAACATCACCCTACCCAACTTCAAACTGTACAACAAGGCTACAGTAACCAAAGCAGCATGGTATTGGTACAAAAACAGACACATAGACCAATGGAACAGAATAGAGACCATACATTTACAGAAATAAGACCATACATTTACAATTGTCTGATCTTCAACAAACCTGACAAAAACAAGCAATGGAGAAAGGATTCCCTATTTAATAAATAGTGCAGAAAATTGAAAATGGACCTTTTCCTTACATCTTATACAAAAATTAACTCAAGATGGAGTAAAGACTTAAATGTAAAACCCAAAACTATAAAAACCCTAGAAGAAAATCTAGGCAATACCATTCAGGACATAGGCACGGGCAAAGATTTCATGACAAAAATATCAAAAGCAATTGCAACAAAAGCAAAAATTTACAAATGGGATCTAATTAAACTAAAGAACTTCTGCACAGCAAAAGAAACTATCATCAGAGAAAACAGACAACCTACAGAATGGGAGATTTTTGCAATCCATCCATCTGGCACAGGCCTAGTATCCAGACTCTACAAGGAACGTAAACAAATTTACAATAAAAAAAAACCCCATCAAAAAGTGGGCAAAGGACATGAACAGACACTTCTCAAAAGAAGATATATAAGCAGTGAAAAAACATATTTAAAAAAGCTTAATATTGCTGATTATTAGAGAAATGCAAATTAAAACCACAATAAGATACCATCTCATGCCAGTCAGAATGGTGATTATTAAGAAGTCAAGAAACAACAGATGCTAGCGAGGCTGTGGAGAAACAGAAACACTTTTACATTTTTGGTGGGAATGTAAATTAGTTCAAACATTGTAGAAGACAGTGTGGCAATTCCTCAAAGACCTGGAACCAGAAATACCATTTGACCCTATTACTGGGTATACACTCAAAGGAATATAAATCATTCTATTATAAAGATACATGCGTGCGTATATTCATTGCAGCACTATTAACAATATCAAAGGCATGGAATCAACCCAAATGCCCATCAATGATAGGCTGGATAAAGAAAATGTGGTACATAGACACCCTGGAATACTATGTGGCCATAGAAAGGAATTAGATCATGTTTTTTACAGGGATATGGATGGAGCTGGAAGCCATTATCATCTGCAAACTAATGCAGGAACAGAAAACCAAATACCACATGTTCTCACTGGGAGCTGAAAGATGAGAACACATGGACACAGGCAGGGGAAAAACACACACTGGGGTCTGCTGCGGGGTGTGCGAGAAGAGGGAGAGCATAAGGAAAAATAGCTAATGCATGCTGGCCTTAATACCTAGGTGATGGGTTGATAGGTGCAGCAAACCACCTTGGCACACATTTACCTATGTAACAGACCTGCGTATCCTGCACATGTACCCCAGAACTTAAAATAAAATAAAAGTCACAATTCTTCCATTAAGTCTTTCACAGTAGTTTCAGTTTACCTTCATGTCTTTAGTCTCAATTTGGCATTTAGAATATGCTAATTTATACATAGCTATCTAATTCAGGTGTCTATACTCTAAACAGTATGAAACAGTAGTTAAGGCCAACAGCTGTAGAGCTAGACTTTCTGGGTTTGAAACTCAAATTGTCCTATCCTTTGCTGGCAATTTTGATCTTGGGCAAGCTACTAAATTTCTTTTTCAGTATACTATATATACTTAAGGTAGAATGTATACGTATGTATAGACATACATATATACTAAAATTGTGTTTACATAGGATGTACAGTATGTGTGTGTACATATATGCATATTTGTGTGTATACACACAAATATACACATACATATTTGTAGCATTTACCTAGTTCAGTGGGGATAATTATAATAACCAATGTTTATTAAGCTAGGCACTGTATCAAACACTCTAGGCACTGTTTGAAGTATTAATTTATTATTTTATTTGATTTTCATTACAGCTCTAGAGATTAACATATTAGTGTCCTCATTTCACAGACGAAAACACTGAAGAAAAGAGAGATTAAGTAACTTCCTAAGATAAAAATTGCCAGTAAAGTGGAAGATATGGGATCATAACACAGGAGTCCCGCTCTGGAGTCCTAGCTCCTTGCTACTGTGGTATACAGCTTTCCTCCATGTTATACAGTAGCCTCAATAAATTCTTATGAGATTAAATTGAATTTGGGGAAAAAAATGAGTAGGGATAATGATATACATTTACATGCCACACATGATAATATGCTTCACTGGAACCAGTCTCTGTTGCCTTTTAGAAAGAGTAGTTTCATGGAGGAATATTGAATTCTCCTTTAACTTATTCTTCTTATTAATCTTCCCGTATTGCCATTTTTAAAAGTCTTAAGGTGAAGAAAGCGTCCTTTTCCTCTAAATGCCTTCTATTTGCTTTTTGAGAAAGAAAACCATGTTTTAATGCTTAAACATTTTTAGAACAACTTGAAGCCCAATGATATTCAAGGTTTCTTTCAGAAATGGGACTATGATTCTAAGACAAGCACTGAAAATTTGTTGGATTCCTACCAGGTGAATGGCTCTTTCCTAGGCAATGTGAAGTTGCAAAGATTAATAAGTACATCTTCACAGGAACTTCTGGAAAATACGACTTTCAAATAATGTAGATTTATACAGGAAGTACAGAGCATTCTCAGTTATATGAGTCTCCTATTGTTCTAAAAATAGAGTCAGATGAGCACCTGTGTCTGGTTTTATTTTAACTCTCCCTGTAGAATTCCAGGAGTTTTACTTCTGACATACTTTTTATGGATCATTTATACTAAGTGAGAGTAATAAGTTCCAATTTTTTCACAATTACCATGTACAAATGACGTCTTCCTGCATCTGATACCAAAAGTCACATCCCAGCTGTCACATCTAAAGGAAATCTGCTCTTGGAAGGTATCCAGCTTTTTTACTAACCTCAGGCAATACTAAAATGCCTCTGGTGTATGGAGTAGAAGAAGGCGATATTAAAAGTATTTGCAAACATGGTTTACTTTATGATTTTTAAATGAACAGAGAACAAAGGTAAAATATTCAGTGACTTCCGTGATTCAAAATGGCAATTTTAATTTCCAATTTTCCCTAAGACAAAGTCCTTTTTATCCAACTATTCACCATAGTAACATGAGTATTCATTGTATTAAAATGATCCCACTAGATTGTCCTTGCTTTAGGAAATGTCAAAAACAAAGCCAAAGCTAAATCAGATTACGTACCAATAAAATGGAGTTTACATCACGGACAAGCAGGAGGTCTCTTAGGATCTGAAATCTAGGACTTTTGAGTGCTTGTGGATAGACTGAGAAATGCTCTCATGTGCAATTTTGATAGAAAATTTTATTAAAATCCTTCAGTTTGTTTCTACCCCCTACCTTGTCTACTAACTACTAAATCTACTCAGGAATTTAATTTTCATTCTCAAAGTCTCAAGAGGGTTAGAGCTCTGAAAATGACTTCAAAATATAGGTACTGCTCTTTTGTTTTTTTTATTTTATTTTTTCCAGGAATAAGTACATCAGCAAAGAAATGTTCTCAGTTTAGAAATCATAATCTAGCATTCAAGATTCTACACTTATCTGGTCCCAACAAACCTTTCCTGTGGTAAGTCTAAGTTATCCCACTAGGCTATAGCCAAAATGAACTATTCTATTATTTGCTTTCTGCCTCCCTACCTTTAATGATGTTGTTTCCTCTGTCTGAAATGACCTTTTCTCTTTATGTTGGCCAGTCTTCAAGACTACCTCATGGCATTCACTACTTTCATATTCTGCCATAGTTACTTGTATTTTGTAGTTACAACCCATTACCTGTGACCTCCTGAAGGCAGAGACCTACAGACTTTTATATCCTTGCCCAGTACAATTCTTTCTAGAACATTGTAGGATTTTGTATATTTGTTTTTAAAAATTGCATTATTCTGAGATTCAACTGACTCTGCCAATTTGGGGGAAACAGCAGCACACTGAGGAAATTTCTTCAGAGAAGAGAAGTGAAATTCAGAGATGTAACAAAATGCCATATTTAAGCATGTAAATTTAATCCAAATATCATATTACTCACTTCTCTTTGAAGTTTATTGAGAATTTTAAGCAGATAAATGTTTTTACATTAAATAATCACCAGCAATTCAAAATATTATACTCTATCAAATGGGAACTTGAATTGTTCTACTTATATATGTAGCATTCTATTTATAATATATTTCATTTAGTGTTTCATCTAGAATAAAAATGCCAAGAAATAAAATTATTAAAAACAAGTTGTGTTTGACTTTCAGTAAAATTTTTTGTCTTGGACATTTTTGATGACTAAGTATCACTAAATCTATGCTAGGTAAATTTGCCCCTATTATTTTTTTTAAGCCTTTAAAGAAAGGCTTTTTTTTACCCCTTAATTTTAGTCTTAAACAATAAACACGAAAGACCTTAAGTTGCTGTTAAATTTTCCCAAAGTCCTAGTAATCTTTCAGTCATGAATAAAGTAGTTGGTGTAATACAGAGAAGCAAAGAATCTGCACGCATAGAATTCTAAGAGAGTTTGAATCAGCCTAGCAGGTAGATGTAAAGTTTAAACACAAAATCTTCCATCAAGTCACAATTCTTATTGTCAGTAAATGTTAGAATTGAATCGGATATAGCATGTTGTTCTTTGTTTGCATTTTTATAACTATATTTCAGTGTAGCATATATTTTTGGCTGAATTTCTTATTTGATAAAGAGATTAAGGGAGAGGGAACAAAACTAAACTGCATGATGACTGTTACAAAGTCTTGCCCATCCAACCTCTTAGAATGTCTATAACAAAGTCTGTCGACAAAGGATGTTGACAATAATATGTTTGATATATGTCAGGTACTCTTATAAGTGTTTCACATACATTAACTCACTCAATGTTTACCACAACTCTTTGAGGTAGGTGCCATTATTATCCCTATATTACATATCAGGAAAAAAGCCAAGATCATACAGCCAGTAAGTAGCATAGCTAAGATTTGAACCCAGAGAACACGGCAGTCCAGACACTGAACCATTGCACTAGCCTCTTACTGCAGCCAGCCATTACAAACCAGAAGAATTTGCAAATCAATTTTCTATTCCTCTAATACAAGGAAACAGGCACTTTGGAGGCACTATCAGGCAGCGTGTTCCAGTTTGGGATTCTGGGGAAACAAGGGCTTTGCATCTTCTCTACCCACCTTCCTGCAACTTTCAGCAAACATATTGGAATGAAAGAGAAGAGAGTAATGCCTGACTGTTCACCAAGCAGCAGCTAAGGTCCGCTTCCATAATTAGTTGGTCCTGATCGGCTTTCTCAGAACCTGAGGTAAATCCTATTCCCCCATTTTATTCAAAGGCCTCTCCAAATGACCTAGTTAGTAACAGACACTTCCATATTTGCTACTTTTTATTTCCAAGTTTTATCCCTATAAAGTCAAAACCCCTTCCATAATACTTAATTACCCACACTGAGCCTGGAATTAGACAGGATTGATCAAGTCTCTATGTTGAGCTGATACTTCTGCCTCCTGCCAGTGGACTGGGTCCACCTTCAGTCTCATACTGACAATGATGGCTTATACAACGTGCAAAGCTATTTTGCTATTTTACTGATTCACAGTTTATAAAGCCCTATACAAGAAATTATGCACTCTAAAAGTCTTTAATGCAATTTTCAATAAAGTTGTGGGATGCATAATGATACAGTTTGACCTAAGCCTTCATTTATCTAATAACAAGAAATTTACATGAGGAAAAAAGGTTACATGTAACTCCTTCTAGGATTCATCAGCTTATAGATTAAGTTAAAACTGATTGTAGCATACTGCCTATCAAAAGTCAATTCAAAATGTGAACACAATTTATTGTATACATTTTCTAATCTCCTTGAAAGCAGGAAATGACTTTTTCTTTTCTGCATTCCTCATAACACCAAATACATACAGTATCATGCAATGCTCAGCCTTTACTATGTTTACTGACTTGAAGAATTACTCAAATAGTTTTTATAGGCAGCTTACCTTTAAAACCTTTATGATGTATAATGAAATGCATGTAAAATAGTATAAACCAAGGCAGCCTTTGTAAGGAAGATGACCAATCATTACTGGGCAAGTTTACAATCAGTTTTATCATTCCAAAGATCAAGATTATCTTGCCATGCAAGAAGAAAGATTGACATTGCATTTAACTACATTCTAACCAGTCTTTGCTTTTTATTGTAGTATATTTTGAAATAGTAATAGAGAAAAATTTCTCTGATTTGTGACAGAAATGACAATTCTAAAATAGTAATTTTTTTCCACCTTACAAAATTATCGAGATATCCTCATTTAAATGCCACTAACGGAAAGTAACTAAAAATCTTTACAGTTTGGTTCTCTTGAAAGGTCAGGAATACAGTGAAAAATAGCAGAATGCTGTGAAACCAATACCAAGAGGAATCCCAAAGCAATGCCAAGAAACAGAATGTACTCATAATGACTAATACATGCAAATACTGGAAATAAATTCTAACAGATTAGACATGTTTTGTTGCAATTAAAAGGTATATTCAAATCATTTCAAAATTAATCAAGCTTAAGAATATGCCAATCTTCCCTACTAATAAGAATATAAGCTGGCTAAGTAGCCTGAATAACATATAAATTATAGTCAATATCAGTAGGCAGAATGTGTTTTTTAATTAAAAAGGAGAAACCCCTTAACTGAATCAATTCATTGTTTCAGACTTCCTTAAATATATTCATTTTTTAATCTATGTCATTTCACCCTGATAAGGCATTAAATTACAATCAGGCTACAGAATCATGAAGACAAAACCATCTTGCTGTTGAGAACTGCTGCAATATATTTCTCTCTTTTTGATCATTTAATATGGAGTACCTGAAAAGTTCTCTAACATTGAGGCAGAAGCATGTACAATATTTTAAAAAATGAAATATATTTCCTTCAAAATCTGAATGTCAAATATAGGTAGTTTCTTATCCAAGTATATAATTCTGAGGACATGCTATAACAAATCAAAGTTAAATGCATTATATATAACTTGATGGGTGAAAATAGTTTAAAATAAACAGCAGAGTTTCAGTACAAAATGGACATCGAAATCCAAATCATTTGCATGTTTAACACAGTCAAGTATTTTCAGTTTGAAAATGAAAGTAAGCAAAGGACGAAGCTCTCTGGGTCAAAAAATCTTCAACGAGCTTAAATGTCACAAGCTTTCTTTGTGAAAAACAGATTTATAGTCTGCTTTCTTCTATGAACAATACATTAGTATATATCTACCTTAAAAGCACCAAGAGCATCAATATTTCAATAGATCTGAGAAATGATTAAAACCAGTGTCTTTACAACAGTTCAGATAATGCAACATAAATTTCAGGAAATTAGTTTATAGGTCAGATGCTGACAAAGATGATTCTATTCACCAAACTTTCTTTGCTATGTAGCACACTACAATGGTAGCAGCATCAGTTTCTATGGTTAAGAAATTCCAAATAATACAAATATTTGCAATATATCAGTATCTGTAAGCAGCTAGCTATGATGTATCCTTATCAGTTTGATCGATTTATACTATTTTTATCACTTGAAGTAAAATATAAAGATTGACTCTCTTCAGGCTTAATCTGGAAAAATCTGAAGTGCCCCAAACCTTGCTTTTAATCACATTCAAAGAATCTCTTCCTTTACCGCACTCTCCCCCAAAAAGCTAAAGTAAACACAAATTTAAACACATACACACACACACAGGCACACACATACACACACATTTCTAATAATCATATTGTTTAGCTGCCATAAATCTTACTTGTTCAAATATCCTAAGGAAAGTCTGACAATAAACAATTACATTAATGAATATATTTTCAATGAGTAAGAACTAGAAAAAGCAAGCACCCTACATTCTAATATTATCATCATAATTCATGAGGTCATACCTGATGACTTAGAGATTGAAAAGGCTCACAGGTTCCAGACTGCATGACCTTTCTATTTCCAGAAACCCCTAAAGACTGCATTTCCTGTCTTACAAAAGATAATCACAGCCATCTCTATGTCTCAGCATCTTCAGGGCTAGTGAAAAAAATATCAAACAACAGATCTGCCCATCAGTATCTGTTTAAGCCATCATCAAGATATCAAATCACATATACTATTTATCATCTCCCCTGTGCAGTTACAAACACCCCATACTAAGAGAGACTGACACAGTTGTATTTGCTGATGCTGTCTGAAAACTGTAAGCTTACTGCTTAGAGCAATTCTGCATCATCGAAACAGAGAATGAGCCACATCCTTCAGATTTCCCATTTCTGATACTATGAAGACTTCATTTGCCAAGGAGAGTCGAATTTTTTCAGTCCTTTAAAAATAAGCAGTTTTCCATTTAATTAAGTATCCAATGTGTCTGTTGCAAATACCATGTTAAAATGTCAACTCTTAATTATTAGGCAGCTTTCTCTATATGTGACTAAGCTTCAGGCTTTATGACTTACCAAGCAAAATTATACTCTTTTAAAGGAATCTTCCCTCCAAACTCTGAATATCATCACTTATCCACCCATCAAAATGATGAGTGCCTAAAAAGGATTTTTATTTTGGCAATCTTTGATAGTTGTATAAATAGTAAATAGGTAAATACATATTCACCCTTTAATTTTCAGGAATTTCATTTATGTTTCAGATTCTTCATACCAACATACATTTTATATTTTTATTTAATTTCTTCTTCTAAAAAGTTTAACATGCAAAAGATTTACCAAGCAAAATTGTACTCTCTTGAAGGAATCTTCCTTCCAAACTATGGGTATCACGACTTATCCACCCATCAAAATGATGAGCGCCTATACAGGATTTTTATTTTGGCAATCTTTGATAGTTGTGTAAATAGTAAATAGGTAAACACACATTCACCTTTTAATTTTCAGGGATTTCATTTATGTTTCAGATTCTTCATACCAACATACATTTTATCTTTTTATTTAATATCTTCTTCTAAAGAGTTTACATGCAAAAGATAATGTGGTATTATCAAATGCTAAAACTGCACAGTTAAGTCTAGTAATGAAACCTGTGTAAGTTGTTGGCATTTTTACTATGGATTTTCACTGTGTCTTATTTATCAAAGTTTGAGTACTGTTTTCTTTTACCACAACATAGCAGAATCAGGGAACTTTAAGATTGATAAAGTGTTCTAATATAGAATCAATATCTCAAAAATTATAATTGGAAATGCTTTCTCTTTACCGTGTGACAAAAGGTTGTGTTTTATAACTAAAGAAAACACAAACTAAAAAAAAAAAAAGACTAAGATTATAGTCAACTCAACTACATTCAAAATTAAGACACCAAGTACAACATATTATCCTGAAACAGCCCTCACATTATGAACAGCCTAAATTCACGACTCTATGAACACTTTATTTACCTGTGAATAGTTTCCCTTCTTTCACTCACAACATTTGATGGAGACTAGTCACAATGAGTCTTAAGAAACTGGGCTGGTCCAAATTATACCTTTAGAAAAACTACCGCCTCTAACTGCACAGGTTGGAGACACAGAGCTTGGTATTCTGCTGTATGTATACTATAACACATCTGAATGAAAAATCACATGTAAACAAATATTTCCATCTATGTAGTATTTACCCTCTTATTATAATCAAAATAGGTACTCATCCTTTAAGACCTATCTTCTCAACAAAGCCTTCCTAAGCTACATTGTCTCTCTTTCTATATTCATTCTTTCCTGTAGAAAATATTGAATATCTTCTATGTGTCAGGTACTATATAGGTGCTAGGGACTCCATAACAAACAACACAAAACCTGCCATCACAGAAAGCAGATAAATCAAACAAGCATGTTTTGTTATAAGTGAAGAATTAAAAGTTGACATGAAAGCCGTAGCAAGGCATCCTACCCTAACCTAGGGATCAGAAAGGATTTCCCTAGGGAAGTACTGTTAAAACAGAAGATTCTGATCTAGTCACATTCAAGGAATGGCAAATACAACATAGGTTAGACCATAAAGTGTAAGAACAGAGGGAAGAGATGAGAAGTGAGGCCCAGTCATGGTAAGCATCAGGAGCCATTTAAAGAGTGTGAGCTTTACCCTTAGGGAAATGAGAAACTGTCAGCATAATCAGGTTTAAAATATCCCGGCTACTCTATTGACAATCAATTGAGTAAAACAAAACTGGAGGATGGGAGACAAATCAGGAGAATGTTAAATAATTTCAATCAGGGGATGATGATGGCCTGAACCAAAGAAGTGGCAATAGGAATGAAGAGAAATGAATAGATCCAGATACACATCTTATTGAAAAAAGATAGAATTCAGGGATTGAATGTGAGAAATGAGGAAAAGAGAAACGTCAGGCAAGATTCATTCCTAATCTCCTATACTATTACATATCAAAGTTATTAAATGAATCAATAATGAAAAATAAGAAAATTGAACTTTTCCTTCAGGTATTTTGTCACAGGAAGAATACAAACATTGATATTTTTATCATTCTCTGGATGCTATTAATTAGTATATATAATCCCCAATTTCCTTCAGTGTTTTCTTGTAAGCACAATTGATCTTTGCAATAAAAACATGAAACCTGAGTGCAAAGCAGCTCTTAATCTCTCTATTATCTAGTTGATAAGATCTATTTAATCCAAAAAATTACTTAACATCTATTACTTGACCCTCTTAATAGTAATTTAACACAATTAATTACTAAAAACTATGATCTCCCATTTTTAGAAAACCATTGCTCTAAAACAAATTATTTACTCATACAGTATGTTACTCATACCAGTGTTATTAAGATATGGTCATAATAGTAAAGCAGAATACCTCTAGACTTTAGGCCCTAATAAGCCTTAACAAATATTTGATAAAAGAAATGAAGAGTAGCCAAAACCTAGCAGAACACCCTTGGACTGAATGAAGAGAGAGCCAAAAGAGTGTATCTTAGTCCATTTGGGCTGCTATAACAAAATGCCACAACAACAAATATTTATTTCTCACAGCTCCCAAGGCTGAGAAGTCTCGCTCTAACCTCACATGGAAGAAAAGGGGGCAAGGCAACTCTCTGGGGCCTCTTTTATAAGGGCACTAATTCAATTTATGAGGTCTCTGCCTTCATGGTCTAATCATCTCCCAAATGTCTCACCTAATGCCCTTATATTGGTGATTACATTTTCAACATATGAACTTTGGAGATGCAAGAACATTCAGACCACAGCAGGGTAAAAAGCATACATTGAGGGTAACTCTTATTTATTTGATGACTTGCTGCACATAAGAACATCTCAGATAATAAAAGATGAGCATCTTAAAAAGAGCAAGAACTTCTTTACAATAATTACTACTCATTTAGCTCTTGCTTTTCATCTCTAAGGGATCATGTGATCCAATGCACTTATTTTACAGATGGGGAAAACTAAAATCTAGGGAAGTTAAGTGACATACCCAAGGTCAGTTATTAGTAGGGCCAAGGTCAAAATTCAGAATTCCTGTTTCCTAGTTTTCCCCAATATAAGTCACTGTTTGAAATTATATTTTTGTATAAATATACCATACCTTAGTAATTCAAATAGCATTCATTTTAATATTTTTAGGTTGAGAAACAGTAAAAAAACTATAAGAATCACAAGTTTTCTATATTAAAGTTTACGTTTATCATAAAGAATTTACCTTTTATTTGTATTCAGAAGTGACTTGCTTCAAATACCTCAGTAAATACAAGTAATTCATTTTGTTTTACATACTACTGCTTTAAAAAGTGTAAATTAGTTCATCTTCTCAAGATAACTTGGCAAAATGTATTGAGTCTTAAAAATGTTCAGTCGTTCACCTTAGTATTTCCTGTCTGAAGGCAATAGGGCAGATTAAGATTTATGCTCAAAGATGTTTAGTGCTACATTATTTAAAAGTAAAGAAAAAGTAGAAACAATAAGAGAAAGTTTAATTAAATTATGGAACACCAAAAGTATAATGCCATGTAACTACTGAATATTAAGAACAAAAGATGTTAATGATAAAGGAAAATATATAGCATAATAGCATATTAAATGGAAAGCAAGATCCCAATATATTTGTGGGGTACAACCTCAACTATGTAAAACATACAACAAAAGAAATAGACAAAATGTCTGATTTTTTTAAGATGGCTCCCAATATGACTCATCTTATAAATATATACCTACAGACTTCATTGTTTTTCATAAAAATAGAAACTAGTTTCTTTGGAGTATTTCAATAGTTCAACAAATACCCCTGTTTCTCATGTGCTTCCTCTTTTTACTAAAAATTTTGCTTCAGATTTCAATCTTTCTAATATTGTACTCATATTTTAGTCTAATTTCATAAAAAATGTTCAAATCTACTTTCATTGACTATCTAAACTTTGAAAAAATCATTCCTTCTGTGCTTTGCATATTATTTATTATGTGTGTGTGTGATTGATTGTTTACTTTCACACTTTATTTATACTGGGCTAAAGCTGGTACAGACCGTTTTTGACAAATTAGCTCTCACAACAGTTTTAGTGCTATATGAAAAAACTGGAAAAAAAAATTGTATGACATAACTTTTTGACACTATTTGTCTAACTAATCATCGTTAGTTAGATATGATCTTAAGCGATTTTCACTAACAGCAGGACAATAGAAAGCACTGAGAGTACTGCAGAGTACCTACTTCTCTTTTTTTGAGAAGTGATGAAACTACCATATTTTCACATTTACAAGGAATATGGTTGAACTTGGGGGCATAAGTCACCACGTATGTATAGTGTACAGCAAAGCTATTAGGAAAGAACACCTTACAGATGGAGGCTGGCCATTTCTATTGAAATCCTAATTACTATGGCAAATAATCAATGCTGCCTGTTGAGGTAGATGTTGTAGGGTGCCACAACACATAGGGTCAGTTCAGATGAAGTGTTTGTGCCTCAAATAAAACACCTTTGCTTTCCTAAACAGGTAAAGATATGGTATCCTCTCAATATACAAATGACTGCAGCAAACCTTAATAATACATCATTTCTTCTTTTTACTCCAGTTAATAGATTCCTTTCTTTTCTAATTTCATCATCATCAGTAAAACTGTATAGGAGATCACACAATAGAGGAAAATAAGAGATGTAATAATTTTCTAGATAATACTGACTTTGTATTTGGCTAACTTTTTATACCAGTTACAAAAGTGCTTCATATCTATACAGACAGAAGAAAACATAAAGATCAAAAAAGTGGGGAGAATCACCCATAAAATTTCATTATACAGAGATAACCATTATTGATATTTTAGTTTTAGTATTTTAAATAATATACACCTAAAATGATAGTAAACTATTCAACTTTACCAAGTATTATATTAACATTTCCTTACATCAATAAGTATTTTTCTATAACATAATGTTTAATGGCTAACTGGTATTCTATCAAATAGAGGTACCATACTTTATTGAACCAATCTCCTATTCTTAGACTTTCCCATTTTTTCCATTTTTCAATATTATAAATAACAGTGTAATAAACATCTTTGTGCACACAGCCTTACATATATCCTCTATTTTCTTAGAATAAACCCCAATAAGTAAACTTACTAGATCAAAGGATGTTAATGTTTTTGAGGCTTTGGGTAAAAATTGCTGAATTTCCCTCCAGAAGGGTTATATCTATTTACAATCTCCAATGGAAATATCGTGTTTACTCATTGTCTTGCCAAAACTGTGTTATCACACAGTCTCTATGTAGAAAAATGGTCTCAAAAAGTTAATATGAAAATGGAAAAGGAAAGGTAGGCATACATTAACACAAAGGTTTAAATTAACTGTAATTAAACCAAATAGACTTATCTTTGTAGGTTTTCTAACAGTAACAACAAAAACTTAGGATAAATAAAGCGTCCTTGTTTCTACGCTTATAGACAAAGATACACTGCTGATCCATAGAGAACATACTTAGGATTGTAAGGCAAAACAACTCTTCGAATAGAAGTTATTAAAAGTTGGCAAAGCAGACTAATTGAAAACCAACGCAATGATAAATGTAGACATAGGCTTTATTTTTTCTCTGTGACATCTGTAGAATGAGTGGACCTAGAGAGAGGGAGTCATTTTCCCAGAGCAAGCTATTTTACTCATTGAAACAGAAAGACAGATTTTTGTAGCCTTAGGAAACCTTCCAAATGACTATCAGATATACCTTCAGCCAAGGAATAACTTGGGAGGACCAACAAGCCACCAATAAGTCTCCAAAATACCATGTGTAAAGACAATATTTTTTAATGTGTCAGCTTATTCTCTCCAAGCACTATTCCAGTGCTAAGTAAATGATAGGAAAATATAAACAAACATTTGCAATGTATTTAATCTTCAAAAGTTTTCATTGTTTAAAAAATCCATTGAAATAATGATCCTTTAAGTGAAATTTTTTGATAAACTTAGCTATAATTAAAATGCAATCTTGGCTTATTTCACTTAACATAATGACCTCCAGTTTCATCCATGTTGCTGCAAATGACAGGATTTTATTCTTTTTATGGCCATATAATATTTCATTGTTTATATATACCACATTTTCTTTATCCATTCATCTGTGGTTGGACACTTAGGTTGATTCCATATCCTGGCTGTTGTGAAATGCTGCAATAAACATGGGAATGCAGATATCTCTTCAATATACTGATTTCCTTTCTTTTGGGTATATACTCAGCAGTGGAATTGAGTCATATGGTAGTTCTATTTTTAGTTTTTGAGGAACTTCCACACACTATTTTCCGTAGTGGCAGTACTACTTTGTATTTCTACTTACAGTGTACCAGCATTCCCCTTTCTCTGCAGCCTGGCCAGTGTCCATTATTTTTTGTCTTTTTGATAATAGCTATTTTAACTGAGGTGAGATGATATCTCGTTGTGGTTTTGATTTGCATAGCTCTGATGATTTCACATTCATATGTGGGAGCTAAAAATGTGGATCTTATGGGGGTAGAGAGTAGAATGGTGGTTATGAGAAGCTAGGAAGGGTAAAAGGAAGGGGAATAAACAGAAATTGGTTAATAGGTACAAAAATAAAATTAGATAGAAGGAATCAGTTCTAGTATTCACTGTTATAGTAGGGAGATTATAGTCAACAATAACTTACTGCATATTTCAACATAGCTAGAAGAGAAGAATTGGAATGTTCCCAACAAAAGAAAAGATAAATGTTTGAGGTGATGGATATCCCAATTATCCTGATGTGATCATTACAGTTGAATGCTTGGATCAAAATATCAAATATATCCCAAACTATGTACAACTATTATATATCGATTACAATTATTTTTAAATTATAAATGAAAATAAATAATTAGTGTGCAGTGAAAAAATGCAATTTTGGCAACACTACAATTGTACTTAAAGTGATAGTTATGAAAGCTAAAGACAGGTTTTGTCTTTTTAAATTCTAACACAGACAGGTTCACAGATCATAAATAAATAGATTGTTAACAGCAAAAAACACCTAAAAGAAAAAACTAGAAACCCTCAAAACTCACCCTTGATTTGTCAAAAGGACTCATATGTCTGTGCTTAGAAACACAGGCTATGGAGGCAGACTACCAATTTCAAATCCTGGTTTTGCCCTTGGGATCTGTATATATGCTTTCTGTCTCAGTTTTCTCAAATGTAAAATTATGATAACCCTAGGCAGATTGTTGTGCAAGGATTAAATGTGATTATTACATGTGAAGCAGGTAGCGCACTGTGTGTCATAGAGTCATTGCTGAATATATTTTTGCTACTATCATTCTAAAAAAGATTAACTTGTTATAGTATCAAAAAAAGAAAAAACTGTATAAACTAAAATTACGAAATAATCAGACTGAATCAGACACAAAATACATGGCTGAGCAGTAGTTTCCAAGATCTGAGAATAAGAATGTAGACACTACAGAGCGCGTAGAGCAGAATCTGTTATATAAAAAAAGTGCAGTGCAATAACGTAGCTTTTATATTCTGATGGCTTTTGAGCCAAATACTGACTAAATCTTGGATCCACCAATTAGTAACCATGAGCAAAGTTGCTTGAGCTTCCAACCGTAAGTTTCCTCATCTGTAAAATACAGTTAATATTGTTTTACTTCATAAAGCTATTTTGAAGGTTAAAGAAGACAATATACATAAGGCAATCAACATAGTCTAGCAAACATAAGTTCAATAAATGATATTATTTTATTATTGTTATCATCTTCACTATTAAGGGAAGATCCAATGGATCATTTAAAAAGTCGATAAGCTAAATGTAGGAGATAAAGTACATAACGAAGGATGGTCAGTTCCTTCCTCTTTCCACATCCAATGGCCATTTCTCTATTCTCATTATTTTCAACATTGGAAACATTTGCCTCACAATCCTGGCACAAAGAAATTACTGAATAAATGCGATGGCTATATGAATGACCACCTAGTTACAAAATCCAGTAACCTCTCTTTAGTCTTATTTTCTACCTGTCCAAAACCACTATGTCATTAGCTAGTCAAAAACTCTCTATAGGTTTCCTAAGCTAGTGTTTGATGACCTCCATAACTGATCCTGACAGATCTTTCCAATCTCATCAACAACTACTGGCCTTTAATTGTCAGTTACTCTACCTAAACCCAATAGCTCACCATTCCCAATAATCACTCTATGTTTTAAGGCCTCAAGTTTTGTTCATGCTATTACATCTGATCTTGGTTCAGATCTTAGTGCTGCCATTTAATAACCCTAGGACATTTTATCAGTTACAAAATTTCTGTGGACCTCAGTTTCCCTATCATATAGTGTAGATAATAACAGTATCTATCTACATAGCATTTGTTGAAAAATTAGATTAACTAAAATTATAAAGTGCTTAATTCATAGTGCCTCAAATCCAGGAAATAAGAAATACTTAATAAATGTTCTTCTTGTTGTTGTTAGAATGCAGGCCTCTCTCCTTCATCTCCATAGTTTTAAATCCTATCTATCCATCAAAGTTGAACAAAGAACATCTTCCATGAAACCTTCCTTGATTACATGCTTTTGGTTCCACCTCCCTTTCTCAAAGCCCTTTAATCCTCAATTTTAACTTCCTGACTACCCTGAAACATTTTCACTTTCTTTTAGGCTTAATCTTGTCTTTCATTTACAATTATTAAGATACTCAAGCCAAATCATATGTATGATTCACTTTCATATTCCTCCATCACACCTAATAAATACACTGGCAACATTTGAACTTAATATATGCTTAAACTATGCTGTGAATCATTAAAAATGAAGACATTTTTCAGGCCATTAAAATTGCCTTTCTATGACGGGATGGCTATTTCAAAACTCAAAACATATTTCTCTTGTTTGAGTCACCTTTGAAGCTACTCTTATGGTAAATAAAAGAACAATTTCAAAGGTGACTCAAACAAGAGAAATATAATAAATATCGGCCGGGTGCAGTGACTCACGCCTGTAATCCCAGCACTTTGGGAGGCCGAGGCCGGCAGATCACGAGGTCAGGAGATCGAGACCATCTTGGCTAACACAGTGAAACCCCGTCTCTACTAAAAAAAATACAAAAAATTAGCCAGGCATGGTGGCGGCACCTGTAGTCCCAGCTACTCCTGAAGCTGAGACAGGAGAATGGCATGAACCCGGGACGCGTAGCTTGCAGTGAGCTGAGATCGTGCCACTGCACTCCAGCCTGGGCGACGGAGTGAGACTCCATCTCAAATATAATAATAATAATAAAATAAAAATCACTGAATGGACCAATAACAGGCTCTGAAATTGAGGCAATAATTAATAGCCTACCAACCAAAAAAGTACAGGACCAGACAGATTCACAGCCAAATTCTACCAGAGGTACAAGGAGGAGCTGCTACCATTCCTTCTGAAACTACTCCAGTCAATATGAAAAAGAGGGAATCCTCTCTAACTCATTTTATGAGGCCAGCATCATCCTGATATCAAACCCTGGCAGAGACACAACAAAAAAAGAGAATTTTAGACCAATATCTCTGATGAACATCGATGCAAAAATCCTCAATAAAATACTGGCAAACAGAATCCAGCAGCACATCAAAAAGCTTATCCACCATGATCAAGTGGGCTTCATCCCTGGGAGGCAAGGCTGGTTCAATATACACAAATCAGTAAACGTAATCCAGCATATAAACAGAACCAACGACAAAAACCACATGGTTATCTCAATAGATGCAGAAAAGGCCTTTGACAAAATTCAACAGCCCTTCATGCTAAAAACTCTCAATAAATTAGATATTGATGGGATGTATCTCAAAATAATAAGAGCTATTTATGACAAACCCACAGCCAATATCATGCTGAATGGGCAAAAACTGGAAGCATTCCCTTTGAAAACTGGCACAAGACAGGGATGCCCTCTCTCACCACTCTTATTCAACATAGTGTTGGAAGCTCTGGCCAGGACAATCAGACAAGAGAAAGAAATAAAGGGTATTCAATTAGGAAAACAGGAAGTCAAATTGTTCCTGTTTGCAGATGACATGATTGTATATTTAGAAAACCCTGTGATCTCAGCCCAAAATCTCCTTAAGCTGGGAAGCAACTTCAGCAAATTCTCGGGATAGAAAATCAATGTGGAAAAATCACAAGCATTCTTATACACCAATAACAGACAAACAGAGAGCCAAATCATGAGTGAACTCCCATTCACAATTGCTTCAAAGAGAATAAAATACCTAGGAATCCAACTTACAAGGGATGTGAAAGACCTCTTCAAGGAGAACTACAAACCACTGCTCAATGAAATAAAAGAGGACACAAACAAATGGAAAAACATTCTATGCTCATGGATAGGAAAAATCAATATTGTGAAAATGGCCATACTGCCCAAGGTAATTTATAGATTTAATGCCATCCCCGTCAAGCTACCAATGACTTTCTTCTCAGAATTGGAAAAAAACTACTTTAAAGTTCATATGGAACCAAAAAAGAGTCCACATTGCCAAGTCAATCCTAAACCAAAAGAAAAAAGCTGGAGGCATCATGCTACCTGACTTCAAACTATACTACAAGCCTACAGTAACCAAAACAGCATGGTACTGGTACCAAAACAGAGATATAGATCAATGGAACAGAACAGAGCCCTCAGAAATAATACCACACATCTACGGCCATCTGATCTTTGACAAATCTGACAAACAACAAGAAATGGGGACAAGATTCCCTATTTAATAAATGGTGCTGGGAAAACTGGCTAGCCATATGCAGAAAGTTGAAACTGGATCCCTTCCTTACACCTTATACAAAAATTAATTCAAGATGGATTAAAGACTTACATGTTAGACCTAAAACCATAAAAACTCTAGAAGAAAACCCAGGCAATACCATTCAGGACATAGGCACGGGCAAGGACTTCATGTCTAAAACACCAAACGCAATGGCAACAAAAGCCAAAATTGACAAATGGGAGCCAATTAAACTACCGAGTTTCTGCACAGCAAAAGAAACTACCAACAGAGTGAACAGGCAACCTACAGAATGGGAGAAAATTTTGCAACCTACTCATCTGACAGAGGGCTAATATCCAGAATCTACAATGAACTCAAACAAATTTACAAGAAAAAAACAAAAAACCCCATCAACAAGTGGGCAAAGGATATGAACAGACACTTCTCAAAAGAAGACATTTATGCAGCCAACAGACACATGAAAAAATGCTCATCATCACTGGTCATCAGAGAAATGCACATCAAAACCACAGTGAGATACCATCTCACACCAGTTAGAATGGCGATCATTAAAAAGTCAGGAAACAACAGATGCTGGAGAGGATGTGGAGAAACAGGAACACTTTTACACTGTTGGTGGAACTGTAAACTAGTTCAACCATTGTGGAAAACAGTGTGGCGATTCCTCAAGGATCTAGAACTAGAAATACCATTTGACCCAGCAACGGGATTGCTGGGTATATACCAAAAGGATTATAAATCATGCTGCTATAAAGACACATGCACATGTATGTTTATTGCGGTATTATTCACAATAGCAAAGACTTGGAACCAACCCAAATGTCCAATAATGATAGACTAGATTAAGAAAATGTGGCACATATACACCATGGAATACTATGCAGCCATAAAAAATGATGAGTTCATGTCCTTTGCAGGGACATGGATGAAATTTGAAATCATCATTCTCAGTAAACTATTGCAAGAACAAAAAACCAAACACTGCATGTTCTCACTCATAGGTGGGAACTGAACAATGAGAACACATGGGCACAGGAAGGGGAACATCACACTCTGGGGACTGTTGTGGGGTGGGGGGAGGGGGGAAGGATAGCATTAGGAGATATACCTAATGCTAAATGACGAGTTAATGGGTGCAGCACACGAGCATGGCACATGTATACATATGTAACTAACCTGCACATTGTGCACATGTACCCTAAAACTTAAAGTATAATAATAATAAAATTTTTAAAAAAAGAAAATGTGGCACATATACACCATGGAATACTATGCAGCCATAAAAAAGGATGAGTTCTTGTCCTTTGTAGGGACACAGATGAAGCTGGAAACCATCATTCTCAGCAAACTATCACAGGGACAAAAAACCAAACACCACATGTTCTCACGCATAGGTGGGAATTGAACAATGAGAACACTTGGACACAGGAAGGGGAACATCACACACAGGGCCTGTCGTGGGGTGGGGGGAAGTGGGGAGGGATAGCATTAGGAGATATATCTAATGTAAATGATGAGTTAATGGGTGCAGCACACCAACATGGCACATGTATACATATGTAACAAACCTGCACGTTGTGCACATGTACCCTAGAACTTAAAGTATAATAAAAAAGAAAAGAAAAATGAATAAATAAATAAATGTCAGGTAGCCATGGTAACTGCTATCACTAAACATTTGTTCCTTTTAATTATTGTTCTCTTTACTGTTTATTGTTGTAGAATGCAGGAATTAGCCTATTAAGAAGCTCTTAAGTTTAATGAAAGAGTGATTCTTAAGCCTGACTGTAAATAGAGCTATAATAATTTTGAACATGCTTACTCTTGAGAAGATATTCTATAAAATAGCCTAAGGAATGACAGCAGAGAGATATAAGTGCAACGATCATTATAACAACAGAATTTGTAACAGCACAATACTGAGAAGCCTCTAAATGCTAATCAATAAATGGTTTGTTAAACATAAATGATTATAAATATGTAGGTTAAAGTCTTCAAAGAACTCCACTTAAGAGTTGATATCAGTGTAATTTTAGATTGAGAAGATGACCAAGGAGAATTTATCTCTAAAATCGTACCTCCTGAAGGATGAAAATGCAACAGTATGCAAAAATTCAATAAAATGAAATTTTAAAATTACTCTTCTCTCTTTCCCTCCAAGAACAACTAGTAGTGGGTATATAAGAGCAAATTAAGTGGTATGAATGAAACATCAGCAAAAAGAGTTGATTTGTAAATAATATTTAAAATCAATGCTAATTATAGGTGTGCTAAAAATCAGTTTCAGTCCATGGCACAGAACAGAAAACTTCAGAAACACAGAATAGAGGAAGATCGATAACCATTTTCTCCTTTACTCAATTGGCTCTAGAGATTCTTAATTTCTCTGTATTGTAAAGTTATAATATTTATCCAGTCTATATTTTGTTGAACTCCAAATATCTTTGGAGGAAAAGAAGTAATTACTACATCATATTCACATATACAAATATTTATGCGTAGTTACAATTTCACATTCAGTCTTTTTTTGTTTATAGATACCTGGAGAATTAAATGGAGTGTTGACATTTAGCTTAAGGCCATAATAACTTTGATTATGGGACACAAAGATATAAAAAAAATTCAATGTTGACATACTAAGATTTTTAAAATAATCTATCTCAATATCATTAACATCTAGCAGTAATTTTGAACTAAAATAATAATGACTGAAAGGGATGTGTTAATATTTCTTCCAAAGATAATTGTGCAACTTTATCTTCTGTTGACTGATGGTTACCATTTCAATTTAAAATTGGGTTAAGGTTTAAAGCCTGTTTTAAATTAATTCAGCGAACTAGCAACTCTTCAAAGAACGTAAATCAAACAAGAATCTGAATTATTCTGTCCATTAGCCTCAAACATAATAGTTTGTTATGCCCTTGTGTTTCTCCACTAAAGCTTTGATCCTTACAAAGTCAGGTGTTTTTTTTTCCTGTTACTTCTAAAGTAAATTCCTCTCTTTAAATATGTACAGTATATATATAAACAGAATGGCTTTATTCCTTTTTTTTAACAATCTGCTGTAGTCTCTGAATTTCATTCATTAAACATTTTATCATATTTCTTCTTTAACATTGTGAGGTTTAAGGGAAGTAAAATATGGTCTTAGCCTTAAGCAGCATAAAGTTATGTCTGGGGAAAAAGTACCTATGCATAAATAGTAGCACAAATATGTGAGTTGTACATGCAAGTTTTGAGGGAGTTAAGGTGTCTCAATCCTTGTCTTAATTAATGAGGTCTTCCATCATTAATCCCTAAATTCAAATATTTGTTCCTCTGACCTTACAATTTTGATTTATTTATATTATACTAAGCAACTATGATATCAGGTCATAATTAATAAATGATATGTATCAAAGTCACACATGTTCTCAAAAAAATTATTGTAAGATAAAGGTAAAGTGAGTAATAAAAGAAAAGGGGCTGTAATCTGGAAAAGTCAGTTGTCTCTCAAGAGACCTCAATGATTGGCATCACTTTTGTGAATGTGCCAAGTTTTGAGTATTTCTCTTAAACTTGCACCCTAAGAAACACAATTTTGATATCTGCACTCCCATGTTTATTACAGCATTATTCATAATGGCCATTATATGGAAACAACCTAAGCATCCATGATGTACGAATGGATAGAGAAAATGTGGTATATATAGACAATAGGATATTTTTTAGCCATAAAAAAGAAGGAAATCCTGCCATTTGAGACAACATGGATGAACCTGAAGGGCATTTTGGTAAGTGAAATGAGCCAAACAAAGAAAGACAAATACTGTACATATCACTTATATGTGGAATCTTAAAAAAAAAAAAAAAAAAAAAAAAAAAAAAAAAAAGTCGAATTTGTAGAGACAGAGAGTAGAATGCTGGTTGCCAGAGGCTGAAGGGTGGGGAAAATGAGGAGATGTTGGTCAAATGGCACAAACTTTGATTTTTCATTTATTTGTTAATTAAACTCAATAGAACTGAAAAAAATAAAAGCCAGATATAGCAAAAAAGGAAAAATGCTGCAAATCTTTGCTGGATGAGATCTTGTTATGAGCACAGTTGGCCCACAGGTTTCTAGGAAGTAGACAACAGTTTAAACCTGAAATTTCAGATCCATACTTTTAACCATCACTTTTATTCTGTCATTTTTGAGGATATTTTTGTTTGAGTGAAAGCTGGGATAAGATTTGTTTTAAGTTAATATCTAAAAAGTTTAAATTATTTAAAATAAACAGTAGTTCTGGAATTCCTGACCAATGCATTTGTCCCAGGGTTTACCGAAACTGTATAGAACAATACTGCCAACAAACAACCAAGATGCTCCCTTTCCCTTTAAAGTTTTGAAATCGTAAAGAAGTTTTGTAATTTAGGGGCCATCTAAGGTGTAAAAATCATAACAGAATTTAAAGTGATACACTCGAACTTGCCTTTTTCTCCAGTTCTGAGAGAATCACTCTTTCATCTGCCTTTAGAATAAAAGGGAACATGGCAATCATCCATGAAACACTGCTCATTGTTTCCATTTAAGCAACCTGAAAATAAATAACTGCCTTTTTACATTGTTAAAAACAATACAATATTTTTTTGCTCACCAAGATTTGTCAATTTACGATACATGGCTGCTAAGGCTGCTAACTCCTCTCCAGTACAGCACCATGGAAAGTCAAATTGTAATGAAAATTGCTTTAGCAAATGTAGCATCGAACTTGGACGAGTTAGTTAAAATTTAAACATCTGATTATATAAGGTAAAAATATACTATCTATATCTAGATAAGTCATTGGAGGTTTTTAGATAGAGTGCTCAATGCCCTACATTGGACTTGATAAATACTGCCATCATTTGCCCCTGTGACCTGCCTTTATCCATGCTGTCCTAGCTGCTGACATTTCCTCTACCTGATTGAAGAGTCTTTCATTAGCAACGTTAACACTCAAAATGACTTTATTAAGCTATTTTAGGCTTGGAGTCATTTGGTCTCTTTAAAACAATATTTCATATTACGTGTTAAGTACTGACTTAAAAGTTCAATTCTCTTAAGGAACACTAACTACCTTATATTCAAATACTTGAGGTGCAACTCACCATAACAACATTCTATAATCATGCAGACAAGGAATATTATTCTCACAATAAAGTGAATCAAGTATGCTCAACAATCCAAATTTCAGCCCATAGAAAAATGTATTACAACATTTAATAGTCCTATATATTTTTCTTTGAATAATTATCTAATTTTATATTTCTATGTATCTACATAAAAATTTTTAATCTCTTAAAAATGCTAATTTATAAAAAGGCAGAGGATCATATAACCATTCTAACGTGTGGAACCATATGTTTACAAGTCCCTCCTTCTGGGGTGTCCTTTCCACAGACTCCACTGCTCTTTTCTTTTCTTTTCTTTTCTTTTCTTTTCTTTTCTTTTCTTTTCTTTTCTTTTTTCTTTTCTTTGTTTAAGGAGAATTTGTCATATCTCCTAAATAAAATTTTCCCCAACTTCTCTCAAATTACGTGACTAATCTGTCCTCTAAAGCTCCATGTTATTAACCTCTTTCATTTGACATGTAGCCTACACTACTTCACATGGACACCTTTCTTTTTATGTACATGACCTCTAAATGCATAATATTTTATTTGAACTTCTATTATGTCCATTCACCATTTACAAACTTGTTTCATAACATTCATGTATGTTTCGTCTCTTAACCTGTAAATTCCTCAAGAGAATGATTTCTAATTTGAATATATAAACATTCAACAAATGTTTGATGAACAAAGGAATGGAAGACTTGTTTCCTCTACAAGATTATCTCCTCTATGAGATTCTGCCCTCCTGAGGGCAGAAACCATATTTTATGCTTCTTGTCACAGAATTGAGTATATAAGAGCTCAATAATACTTTTTACTTTTTAAAATGATGACAATATTAATTTTTAATTTTTGTGGGTACACAGTAGTTGTATATATTCATGGGGTACATGAGATGTTTTGATATAGGTACACAATACATAAAAACATTATAGAAAATGGGCTACCCATCCTGTCAAGCATTTATTCTATGTGTTACAAACAACCCAGTTATACTCTTCTAGTTATTTTTAAGGATTTAAATTATTTTGACTATAGTCACTCTGTTGTGCTATCAAATACTAGGTCTTATTCATTCTTTCTATTTTTTTGCACCCATTAACCATCGTCACCCCCACCCCACCCCCACCTACCCTTCCCAGCCTCTGATAACCATCCTTCTGCTCTCTATCTCCATGTGTTCAAGGCAATATTAAATTTTATAGCCATGGGAAAATAGTGTCTAATTTCCTAAATAAAATCCAAAACTTTCTAGGGAATACAACTGTTGGGTTATATCTGTAAATGAGCTTTTGATTTTCTTGATGTATAATGAAAGTTTATACTTGTATCTCACTGCATCATATTTGACTGCAGAAATTAAAGCACAATTCAAAAGATATGTATGTACCTATATGTACATATATAGTGTCTATATGCATATGGAAATCAAATTAATGTCCATATTATAGTCATAATTTGGTTATCACTACTTTCAAATTTCTTTTTTTTAATTTAATATTATTTTACTTTAAGTTCTGGGATTCATGTACAGGACATGCAGGTTTGTTACACAGGTAAATGTGTGCCAAGGTGGTTTGCTGCACCTATCAACCCATCACATAGGTTTTAAGCCCAGCATGCATTAGCTATTTTTCCTGATGCTGTCCCTCCTCCAAAACCCTGCCACAGGCCCCGGTGTGTGTTGTTCTCCTCCCTATATCCATGTGTTCTCATTGTTCAGCTCCCACTTATAAGTGAGAACATGTGGTGTTTGGTTTTCTGCTCCTGTTTTAGTTTAATGAGGAGGCTTCCTGCTCCATCCATGTCCATGCAAAGGGCGTGATCTCATTCCTTTTTATGGCTATATAGTATTCCAGGGTATATATGTACCACATTTTCTTTATCCAGTCTATTATTGATGGGCATTTGGGTTGATTCCATGTCTTTGCTATTGTGAATAGTGCCGTAATGAACATATGCATTCATGTATCTTTATAAAGAATGATTTATATTCCTTTGGGTATGTAGCCAGTAATGGGATTGCTGGGTCAAATGGCATTTCTGGTTCTAGGTCTTTAAGGAATCACCACACTGTCTTCCACAATGGTTAAACTAATTTACATTCCACCAAAAGTGTAAAAGCGTTCCTATTTCTCCACAGCCTTGTCAGCATCTGTTGTTTCTTGACGTTTTAATAATCACCATTCTGACTGGCATGAGATGGTATTTCATTGTGGTTTTGATTTGCATTTCTCTAATTATCAGTGATGTTGAGCTTTTATTTATATGTTTGTTGGCCGCATAAATGTCTTCTTTGGAGAAGTGTCTGTTCATGTCCCTTACCCACTTTTTAGTGGGTTGTTTTTCCTTATAAATTTGTTTAAGTTCCTTCCAGATTCTGGATATTAGACCTTTGTCAGATGAATAGATTGCAAAACTTTTTTCCTATTCTGTCAGTGAAACTTTTAAATTCATTTGAACACTAGTATATGCCATGAATCCACTATATTCTTCAGAGAACAGAAAAGTTTTGAGGAGTCTGGGAGCCTGGTGTGTTCAGGGCAGAGCATGTCAAAAAGAGAACCTAAATAAAAAATCTGAATGAAAATGCACCAAAAGACAAGGTGAACGTTCAAAAGATATATTTGTTTTGCTTCATGATTTTGCCAAGAGCCTGCTGTGCTTATTGCATGGTTGTCTTACCCACTAAAGTGTTGATTTAACTAGGAAAAAATGTCAGTGCCCAAAAGCATTAATAGAAAATATAACATCTGGAAAGATCTTATTTCTTTAAAGATTATGATTTCCAAATATTAATTACGGTACTAATTACATGAAGTACAGCCTCACTTAATGACAGGGACATGTTCTGAGAAATGTGTTCTTAGGCAATTTCATCATGATGCAAACATCATAGAGTGTACTTAAAATCTGGAGGGGATAGCCTACTACACACCTGTGCTATAAGGTATAACCTATTGCTCCTAAGCCACAAGCCTGTTCAGCATGTTACTGTACTGAATAGTGTATGCAATTGTAACACAATGGTAAGTATTTGTGAATCCAAACTTATCTAGTCATTAAAAAGGTACAGTAAAAATATGATATAAAAAATGGTACACCCATATAGAGCACTTGCTGTGAACAGAGCTTGCAGGACTGGAAGTTGCTCTGGGTGAGTCAGTGAGTGGTGAGTGAATGTGAAGGCCTAGGACATAATTGTATACTGCTGTAGACTTCATAAACACCGTACGATACACTTAGGCTACAATAAATTTATTTTTAAAACCCTTTCTTTCTTAACCTTAGCTTACAATTTTACTTCACAAACATTTTAATTTTTTTAACTTTTTGATACATTTGTAATAACATTTAGCTTAAAACACAAACACATTGTACAGCTGTACCAATATATGTTCAATCTTTATATACTTATCCTATAATCTTTTATCTATTTTTAAAAAATTTTGTTCTTTTTTACTTTTTACATATTTTTTGTTAAGAACTAAGGCACAAACACACACATTAGCCTAGGCCAACACAGGGTCAGGATCACCAAGACATCATTAAGTAACAGGAACTTTTCAGCTCCATTATAATCTTATGGAACCACTGTGGTATATGCAGTCCTTCAATGACCGAAACATTTGTTATATGGCACATGACCATAATAGAAAATCGATAATCTGTGGCAGGACAAACGTTATCATGATTTTCCCACTAATGAAAGCCAACTATTAAATTACATTAGCTAAATTGTGAATAGAAGTTATTATTTACTTGTAAATGGAAGACTAAAGAAAGGACATAAAGGCACCAAAAGAGATACTTTAGTTAATTCCTATCCAATAAAAATAATATTCTTTAGCATTAAAGAAATAATTCTAAAAACAACTTTTCAAAATATAGTATTGATTATGAAATTGTTTTACCTAACAAATTTAGAGAACAAACACGTGAAATAATGTAATAGTTGTAGTCTTAACTATCAAACCTCAGGGAGTACTAATGCATCACATACTCTACCCAAGAGATGCATTTAGACTCCATTTAGGTCAATAACTTTATAATCATTGCACCAAAAAATATTAATTATTCTACACAAAAACAGAGAATATTATTCATTCTAGGTTATAAAATTACAACATTATAAGGGATGGCAAGAGGTTATTAAGTCAAATGATCCTGTCTCAATTAAGATTTAACACCTAAACTTTCTAAAACAGATGATTTTTCTATCCTATTTTTAGACATAATAGAGAATGAAGAGTTTTTCTTTGGTAACACTTTTACTATTTTCTTTGAAATTTAAAAAAGTCTAAGTAATTTCCTAAGTAATTCTTTTACTATAATTTAAGCCCATTTCCTTTTATTCTTATCACTGAATAAAACATATTTCTATTGTCATTTATGTATGAGCAATAAAAAATAATTACTTTGGTAGAAAGCAGAACATTGTCTGCCATGTGTCTTAATGTGTAGATATTTGTATTAGTCCATTCTTACATTGCTATGAAGATATACCCAAGACTGGATAATTTATAAAGAAAAGAGGTTTAATTGACTCACAGTTCCGCATGGCTGGGGAGGCCTCAAGAAACCTACAATCATGGCAGAAGGCATCTCTTCACTAGGTGGCAGGAGAGAGAATGAGTGCCAGCAGGGGAAATGCCAGACACTTGTAAAATCATGAGATCTCGTGAGACTCACTTATTATCATGAGAGCAGCATGGGGGAAATTGCCCCCCTGATTCACTTACATCGACCCGGTCCCCACCTTGACACGTTGGGATTATTACAATTCAAGGTGAGATTTGGGTGGGGACACAGTGCCAAACGATATCAATATTGCTTAACAAATGTCCATAAAACATTTTCTTTGGACACAGTATATAGAATAGAGAGAAAAAACAGTGAAATCAGGAAAGGATACATTAAAGTTTTAAATTGCTATAATTCAGTTAATTATGTCAATTAAAATGAAAAACATTGGCTGAATTACGCTGTGATTGTTCTATTTTATAAATCCAAGACATTATTTTAAAATTATATATTTTTCTAACTCCTAAAATAATACTTGTTTATTACAGAAAGCATAGAAAACACAAAAAGCACAGAGAAGAAAAACTCACCTGAAGTTTTAGCACATTCAGAATGCCACTGCATATATTTTAATATATGTCCCTCCAATATTTAAATACATACACAGAATCATAATGTATATATTTGTAACTCTTTTTTCCACTTAGCAATTCATCATGCACATGTTCTGATATCTTTTCAAAAAGTCTTCTTAAGGCTGGGGGCGGTGGCCCATGCCTGTAATCCCAGCACTTTGGGAAGCCCATCAGCTGAGGTTAGGAGTTCAAGACCAGCCTGGCCAACATGGCAAAACCCTGTGTCTCCTAAAAATAAAAAAAATTTGCTGGGCATGGTGGCGTGTGCCTATAGTCCAGCTACTCGGGAGGCTGAGGCAGGAGAATCGCCTGAACCTGGGAGGTGGAGGTTGCAGTGAGCCGAGATCACACCACTTCACTCCAGCCTGGGCAACAGAGCAAGACTCCATCTCAAAAAAAAAAAGACAAGAAAAGAAAAGAAAAAAGAAATAACCAAAAAAATGGGCAACCAGCAGCCTTTGGGGCTGCTCTGCCTACGGACTAGCCATTCTCTTACACCTTTACCTCCTTAATAAACTTGCTTTTGCTTTGCAAATAAACAATTTAAAAAATAAAAATTCTTCTACAACCTAATGCCAATGGCAGGGCATCAATCTATTATTATAAAGGCATACATATTAATTAACCATTATGATTTCTAATATTTTTCTATTGTAAACAGTGTTGTAATATAACTCCTATATGTAATTTTGCCCAGACTTCTGATTATTTGTTTCCTTTGAATGAATTACTGGAAGTAAAATTTATCTGACATAAGAAATTGATGCTCCACATACATATTGTCAAACTGTCCTTGAAGAAGAATGAAACTATTAAGATCTGTACCTGTAAGTGAATGATAATGTCCTGCCCTTTATTCTTGCCTCATCAATACTAGTTATAATCAATCTTTTAATATTTAATAAATTGATATTTGAAAAACATATCTTAATTTTGTAGAAATTTATAATTTTTATTACCATTGCATCTATTTGTAATTCCACTGAGAATTGCTTGTTCTTTCTTTACCCATAAGAACATAACAATGTGCTTTTAAAACTTCATCTTTCATATCCCTAAGGGATTTGATTTTAAGATTGTTTATAAAAGTGGTTTATATACTAAAAATATCAACCCTTTGAGTATCATATATGCTACAAATCTTTTTCCAAATTTGTCATTTGGTTTTTATTTGTTCTATTTTCAATAAGCTCCCCTTGAACTTTAAGCAACTCAGCTTCTACCTGATTTTCTCTCTTCTGATTTTCCTTGCTCCACTTTCCTGTTGGGGGCTAACTCCTTTGGGCCCAGAATCTTGTGCTTTGTTATAGTACTTGCTGGTCCATTTTCATCACCAGACTATGACCTCCTTGAAGGCAGGGACTGTGTCTTTCTTAATATTGCAAACCTTTATAGTACAAAATCTCCAGTAGAGAGATTTTTTTCCTTTAGTTAATAAATTTTGTGTAAATGTAATTGGAGTTAAGTCAAATAACCTTGGATGATACAGCTATCAGGAATAAAAACAAAGGAAAAATTTATCTTTGTGCAGCTGTTAAAGCACAGTTAAGTCAAAGTGCTTGAACTCAAATACCAACTTCACCACTTACTAGTGTACAATATTGGACAAATTGTTCAATATCACTAAACCTTAATTTCTTTGTTTTTTTTTTGTTGTTGTTTTTGTTTTTTTTTTCTGAGACAGACTCTCCCTCTGTCACCCAGGCTGGAGTGCAGTGGCACGATTTCGGCTCACTACAACCTCCGCCTCTTGGGTTCAAGCAATTCTCATGTCTCAGCCTCCCAAGTAGCTGGGACCACAGGTGTGTGCCACCATGCCCGGCTAATTTTTTTGTATTTTTAGTAGAGATGGGGTTTTGCCATGTTGGACAGGCTGGTCTCCAACTTCTGGCCTCTAATAATCCACCCACCTCGGCCTCCCAAAGTGCTGGGATTACAGGAGTGTGCCACCAATTTCTCTATCTGTAAAGTGAGAATGGTAATGGCAACATACCTCACAGAATGACTGCCAGGATATGAGATGACATATGTAATGCACTTAGCCCAGGGTCTAGAGCATACTAAATAATAAATGGTAGCAGCTATCATTAGTTTTTAACTGGCCTATCCAGTATTGCTTAGAAGAATCATTAACCATAACTCAGTAAATAAATTCCTGCTGATAATCACCCTGAATCTAGCAAAACTGAGTTCCCAGGCGGTAAACAGATCAACTACAAATCATGAAAATCAATGCCTACTGTTAGGCAGTCTGGCTTTATGCCTCTCTATGGGGTCCATATGCAAACCTGTTGCTTATCTTCCTACAGCATCTTAATATGCACACATCATCTGACCCCCTAACCAGCCTCTTTTTGAACCTCAGAATCAGCAACATAGGAAGATGACTGCCTATTTCTGGCTATACCACCTTCAGTCTCCTGAGTGAGTAAGACACAACCTGTGTTTTAAGTTATGTAATTCCAAGCATTCAACTTAAATTTGTGAAAATCCACCAGCCATGTTTTCCATGATGCGAGAACAAAAACACACACAGAGAGAAACTTCATTTTATTTATTAACCTACCATGAGTCAAGCATTTTCATTTAATCCCTGCAACAAACTTGTGAGATTGATATTATTTCTATATTTTACAGTTGAGGAAAGTGAGACAAAATCAGGTTAAGTACCTTGCCCAAGGTAACATAACTAGATAAGTGACAACATTCTTTCTCTTTCCTTTTATAATACCCTATCCCCAGACAAATATTTTCTTCTTCTCTCAAGTCCTTGCTCAAGCTCTTCTCCAAATATGCAAAAGAATGTCCTTGTTTTGTACCTATAGCTGGGAATATGTCTTTCACAGATCTCTCCAGGGCACTTTTCCAGAAATTTTCCTAAATGAGCAGAACTAGAAAAGGGAATATGAAAAACTTAAACAGACTGCAAGGAGAAAAAAAATGCAGAAAAATGGTCATAATAATCAAAAGATAGAAACAACCCAAATTTCTGTCAGCAGATGAATGAATAAAGAAAATGCAATCTATTCATACAATGGAATGTTATTCAGCCTTAAAAAGAAATGAAATTCTGATACATGCTACAACATGAATAAACCTTGAAAATATCACGCTAAGTCAAGTGAGCCACACACAAAAAGGACAAGTACTATATGATTCCACTTATATGAATTACTTAGAGTCATCAAATTCATGAAGAAAGAAAGAAGAACGATGGTTGTCAGGGCCTGAGGGAAGAAGGGAATGGGAGTTATTGTTTAATACACATGGAGTTTCAGTATAGGATGATGGAAAAGTTCTGGAGGTGAATGGTGGTAACAATTGCACAACAGTGTGAATGTACTTAAAGTTACAGAATTGGAACATTCAAAAATGTTTATAATGGTAAATCTTAGCAAATGTACATTTTACCACAACAAAAAAAATTGAATGTGGTTTTCATTTCTAATTGTAACTCTAGAGTCTATTGTCTTTCTTTATCTTACCAGTTTTACTTTTGTTTTCCCTACCTATTGCTAAAGATGTTACAAAATGATAACATTTAACAAAAATGCTTATAACTTATAAGTCAAATATTATTCCTCTTTCAGTCTAATTACCATAAAACAGATTTACTGGAGCCATTAAACTATAAAGTACCTAAAAGCATAAAATTTGGCTAGAGATTTTAAAACCTAAGAAATCTCTAAACATTTCAACCAACCAACAAAAGAACAGAATAAGCAATGCCATCTGCAACTTCAAGGAATGCTAATAAAAGCCTATAAGCTTTTCTTTAACCTATTGTCCTTGACTTTTCTGCTACAATTAATACAACCGTCCACTACTCTTTCATTTGAAGCTGTCCCTTTGGCTGGCTCTCTCACTGTTCCCTAAATACCCTCTCTGCAACTTATTTCTAAAGGAAGTTTCAGTACTTAACCTTCTGCTCTTCTCCTTTATATATTCATTTATTAAACAAAAGTTTATTGAATTCCTCTTAGGTACCTGGTACTGTGCTAAGGGCTAGTAAACTAAACGCAGCCCTTGTTCCTCAATGTTCTAATATGAGAAATAGACAACTAAATAGGAGATTTTCAAACTATTACTCAAGCTGATCTACTTTCTATTCTATTTGCCACATGATATCTGTGGTAGTCTGCTGTATGGGGGCCCCCAATCAACCATGCACCCTGTATTCACACTCTTCCATAATCAGTCCCCTCACCTGAATCTCAATGAGGCTAATGACTTGCTTTAAGCAAAAAATGTAGTATTTTGTTGTAAACTTATTTATATATTATAAATGTTTATGTTATATATAAATTTCATGTGAATTATATATTGCATATACATTTTAAGATATTTATATATTACAAATTTATTATAAATTATGCAGGGGCAACTCTGAGCCCATGCCTTTAGGAGTCCCAGCAGCTATGACTTTTGTACTATGGGGAGCCATAAACTGCCATGTAAAAGATCTGTCCATCCTACAGGAGACACCATGTGGAGAGACCAGGCAGAGGGGGAGAGATTCTCAGGCTACATCTAAAGAGAGAAAGAATACCTAGCCCTTCAGCTTTTCATCTGACCCCAGCCCCCACCCTATTCCAGATAACTGCAGCCACACACATGGAACCCACAGTAACAGCCAAAAGCCATACAGATGAACCAAGCCCAGATTGCAAAATGATGAGCAAATAAAATAATTGTAAGCCATTACTTTTAGGGTGGTGTGTCATACAGCAATAGATAAACAAAACAGCATCTCATTGAATTCAAATCCTGTAAAATTCTATTTATATGTCACATCATAATTTTAACACCTAAAAATTGAATTCATTTGCCTTACCATTGAAGTTTCACCTTGAAAAAGTTAACTTCCCTTTACCTGCAATACTTACGATTCTCATAAGCATAAATCTTTAAAAACATAATGTATACTCACTGATTTGATGACACACTGGAACCAAAGGATATTAATAAATGTTAGAAGAAAATAGTTCCATAGGCAAGCAAGTTTTTACAACTCTGGATTAAATGAAATTATAAACATGTCTTTACTACTAGATTTATCTGAGACTCAGCTTGTTAAAATTCGAGAGGGGGATATAAAATAAATATTTCCCAAACATACTCGACATGGAATCCTTTTCCCAAAAAGTATTTGGTGGGACTGGTATTTTATAAAATACATTTTGGGACTGCCATATTTGGAAAACGGACAAAGTAAGGATGAGTTACATATTAAAGTCAAGAAAAAAGAGGACAAGTCTGATTGTCCCTGAAGGTCTTCATTCTCTCAAAAGTCAAAAGCAAAAGTCAAAATACATTTTTAAATGTATACTGTACTTTAAAAAAAGTAGACAAAAATAGAAATATCAGCTCAAGGCAGAGAGAAGGATAGGTACGGCAATACTAAAAACAAACAGCATGAAACTGTAGAGGATCATGTCAACATAATTCCATGATCCCCTTTTCCCTCAATTAGGTTTTCATTCCAGGAAGGCAAATGCAGAAATTGAAAAGAGGAAGGAAGAGCCACAGTGATCACATCAGAAGATTAAAATGTAAGAAAGCTTAGTATATTAATAAAGAGAGTATTTAAATAGCTGTAAATGTCCTGCAGATGAAACAAGGAGTTATAGGTGGTCAGAAGGTGTTTGAGTACAGTAACTCCTTAGGGCAGGAATCCTATAAAGCGGAGGAACTTGTTCAGCGAATATAGTAATACAAGGGCAAAGCTACTAAGTTTTTGACCTAAGAAAAGGTTATCCATGTTTTGGAACATAGAAATTTAGGATTAGAAAATGTATATTAATGAAAAGTATACTGAATTAAAATTCAGAAGACTTAGAACTAACTAGCCATGTTCCACTAGTTAAGTCACTTAATATTTCTGTCCTCAGATCCTCATCTCCAAAATGAATATCAATTGTATATTCCTGTCTGGTTTCAAAATTCTGTGAGTCTCTGATTCTAGCTGGATGAATGCCACATGATGATTAAGTTTTTAACAGTGCATGGCTGATGCGAAATGGAGGCAATGAGGAATTATGAGTCATGAGCATGAATGTTGGCAGCCAACTGCAGGGAAAGGAAGATTGAGAGTCCACTATGTTCTCTATGTTAGTTATAAATGGATTCAGGTGGATAGTAAGTGATAATGAGAATTTGAAGTAAGTGGCATCAACTTCAAGCAAAGTGAAAAAGAGAGAAGGTTACCATTTGATATTCTTTGAGTTACATTGGGTAAGCCAGTACCTCCTGGCTTCTTACTGAACTTAGGAAAGTTAAATTGAAGTTATGTCTCACTTATTGCTAAGTTATATTAATTTGTCTTTTAAGATGTTACTTATATCTACCTCTTCCTCTGTAACTGCACTGTCATTACCTTTGCCTGAGTTCTCATCATCTCATCTGGGTTACTGTGAAAGCCTCCTGTCTGATCTCACTAACTCTGTCCTTACCTCTAAAATTCATTCTGCAGACTGCTATTAAAATAATATTCCTTATTCATTTCATAATGTATACATATATAAAAATAATACATTGTATACCATTAATATATACAATTTTTATTTGTAAATTACACCTTAAAGCTGGGAGAATAAATTAATAAATAATAAATCAAATAATATTCCTTAAAACTTGCTTTCATCACATTACTCCCTTATTCAAACCTATAATGACTCCCTCGTGCCATCGATATCAAGCTTAAAACTCTCTATCAGATCCTCAAGGTCCTCCGTAATCTGACCTCATCCCACATTTTCAGCCTTTACTCCCATATTCTTTGACATAAACTAGCCATTCCAGTCCAGTATTTCCAACACAGGCCATCTTTCCCCCACCCCCTGACCCACTTCCCTCTCCTATTCCCTGTACACACAATGTTAATTCCCACCTTTGGTTTTGCTATATGTTTACGTCTTGGAAATACTTCATCCCATCCTGTTGATCTACTAAAATCCTATACATATACTGGCAGGTGGCTTAAATTCCAGCTCATCTAAATATTTATTTACTATTAAGTATGAACGACAGCAACCTTGCCCTTAATAAGTTCACAGTCCAGTAGAGAAAATGAATAAGTGAATCAACAACTACAAAACTCTGTGAACAGAGCTCTCCTGTGAGAGCACAGAGAAGGAGCATTTAAACCAGACATAGATGGTGGATCCGAAATGGTTTTCTAGATGAAGCGAACCTTCATCCAGGTCTTTATGGAAAAGAAATACAAAGGGAAACACCATAGACAAAGGCATGAAGTATCATAGTGGATTCAGAAAAATTGAAGTAATTCAAGGTATATAAAAAATTGCATGTACACTTGGGAGAGGAGGCAAGGTATAAGGTTAGAAATACAGGCCAGGGCTAGAGTATGATAAAGTCCTAGGTGACAGGCTGAAGAGTTTGATTTTGCCCCCAAAACAATATGAAAAAGTTGAAGAATTTAAGCAGTAGAATGACTACAAGTAACAAGACCTAGCTTTCAGGAAGAATACTCTGATTAAATAAAAAATAAAAGAGGACTCAAAATAAAAGCAGACAAGCCACTTGAAAGGCAGTTTTGATATACTACACACACACACACACACACACACACACACACACACAATGTTGACCTACAACTGAGGTAAAAAAATAAAATAAAAGCAGATTCCAGAGATTTAGAAAGCAGAAATGACAGCATATAGTGATTGATTCAATATGAGAAACTGAGGGAAAAAATCTCTAAAGGTAACTTGAGGAACACTGATTTCAATTCCTTCTTCCTACACTACTTACAGTCTATTTTACATATCATCACGTAATTTTGGATTGCTAATTTAAAGTACACTGTTTTTACCTCCCTAAACAGACTGTACAATCATTGAGGGCAAGGACTAGCCTTTCACTTTACCTTTTGTATCCTTCCCATCACTAAGTACACTACTAAGTACTTAACAAATGTTAGTAAATATTTACTAAATAAAAAGATTTTGTGCTCCTTAAGCAAAATATGATTTATTACCTTAGACTATGGGCCAGCAATAAGTGCATTTGCACACATTAAACACGATAAGCTTGAAATAAGTATTTGATGAACTGAAAAACAACCTAGAGTACATGAGTCTTTAAATTTCCCCTGTACATAAAATATCCATGTCACTAAATACCAGAATGACTAAAACATAAGACAGACGATTCCAAAGGTTAGAAAGTATGTGGAGCAACTGGAATTCTCACAGATTACTGGTGAGAAAGTAAATTGATAAAACCACTTTGGAAAACTATTGGGTAATAGGTACTAAAGTAAATGTATTCACATCCTAACAATTTCATTCCTAGTTATATACCCAAAAGAAAGTCTTCACATGTCTATTAAAAAGAAATGTTTGAGAATATTCATATTGGTTTCAATCATAACAGCCAAAAATGGAAATAATCCAATGTCCTTCGATAGTAAAATAGAGAAATACATAAATTGTGGTATGTTCATATAATGAAATACTACATAGAAAAAAGAGTAAACCACTCAATGCAAGAACATGGATGAATATCACAGACATAATGATATGCAAAAAATGTCAGACACTAGAGTTCATATATATTATTTCAATGTATATGAAACTCAAGAAGAGGTAAAACTAATCTATGGTAATAGACATTGGAATAATGGTTATCTGTAGTTTAAGGTCATTGACTAGAAAGAAGGATGGAGGAGTCTTCTTTGTTATTGGAAAAGTTGTATACCTTGATCAAAGTGATGGCTAGCTACATAGGCATATGTATATGTGAACATTCACATGCACCCATAAGATTAATGCGCCTTATTGTATGTATATTATAGCTCAATAAAAGTTTTTAAAATATCCGTGTCCTCTCTCACTTTGGCATTAATAAAATCAACTTTTTCTATACTTATTTAAAACCATTTCTGAGGGGAACTGATGAGCATCCAGCTTCAAGTGTACAGTACAAGTTCCTCTCTATAAATAGCAAAAATGGCCAAGTTTTTAAGGAGGCAAAGCATTTTGTTTATCTCTTAGGAGATATTCAGAAGTCCTCTGAGTTCAAATGCAATGCTCTATTCTCATTTTGTGCCTTGTCACCTCCCAACTTCCCAGATTCATTATCTAAGCCAATCATCCAGATTAGGACAGATATGAGTCCTCGGAGGAATACATTTGGGCCTAAAGGAAGTCAGGTTATGAGGAAAGATATATCTGTCTAAAATTAACATTTAAAATGCACAGTGAAAAAAGATAAAAGCAAGAAAATGAGGTGGGTGAAAATAATGGGCAAAAAAGGCCTCTTATCTAAGCCTTTGGAAGTTGACAGACTCCATGAGCAGGGTAGTTGAAGAAAAGAAGGACCACGTGATTTCAGGATATACCTCTTGCCCTCCCTGTGACCTGTTACCTCTTCCTAAAGTAACATTGTACTGCCAAGGTAAGAATCATAGACAGAAAAGTCCCACCTGCCATTGTGAAACTGTCCACGTTCATTTCTGACTGTGTCATTCACTAGCTGTGCCAAATCTTGCTGCCACTTAATTCTATATGTACCAGTTTTATCATATATAAAGTAAACATAGTAACAGAACCTATCACACGACTTATTTTGAAGATTAAATGAGATAACTGATGTAAAGCCCTAAGATAGAGACTTGTACATAATAAGTGCTTGATAAATGCTACCTCCCACTACTTGTCCAAAAATTTACAGAAATTCTGGGAAAACTCTCTGAGTGTCTTCCCAATCCATAATGAACTGAATATTTCGAGGGAACATTCTGTAGCAGTATGTTCTTGAAAAATATTCTGTATCTCAAGAATAAGATATCTTGTTAAGTATATTTGTAATAGTTTTCTGGTGTTCTGCAGAGCACCAGCCTCATCAAATATTAATAGATATTTGTCTCAGTCCATTTGTGTGGCTATAAAAGAATACCTGAGGCTGGGTGATTTGTAAAGAAAACAGGTTTATTGGGCTGCTGGTTCTGCAGGCTGTACAAGAAGCATGGCACCAGCATCTGCTTCCAGTGAGGCATCCAGGCTGCTTTCACTTGTGGTGGAAGGCAAGGGGAGCAACATGTGCAGAGGTCACATAGTGAGAGAGGGACTGAGAGAGAGGGGAAGAGGTGCCAGGCTCTTTTCAGCAAAGAGCTCTCAAGAAAACTAAGAGTAAGAACTCACTCACTTCCACGAGAATGGTACCAAGCCATTCATGAGGGATCCACCCAAACAACCCAAACACCACCCACCAGGCACCACTTTCAATACTGGGGATCAAATTTCAACATGAGACTTGGCAGGGCCAAACAAACCATATCAAAATCATTACAATATTATATATATTTTAAATTGTGTAATCAAATAAACTGTTACTGTAGAGCTTCTCAGAGCCTTTAATAGGCTAAGAGGTGATATATTTATAGTTATTTACCCAGAATCACCATACAGCACGCCCTGTAGGGTGCCATTTTCATAGAACTACAAACGAGAGTGCAGAGCATGGCAGCCCTGAGTTTTCTAAACATACCTGAATATTTTTCTGTGAATCAACTTAAGTTACAACTAATTCTTAGAAACTTTGAATCAAGGTAAATTTTTGATATCAATTCTTTTCAACATATAGATATATAAAAACTTAAATGCTCCAAAGTAAAGGGACAGCCCATTCCATTTTGTAATAATTACACCCAGTTTATGTCAATGGAGTGCTTAAAACTTAAATGCCTTAGCCTCTAGAATAAAGAACTTCATTTAATTTATAACCTAGTTTTAAAAATCCGTCTCAGCTACAAAGTGAGTTTCCTAGATAGAAAAGATAACCAAATATTACCATACCACCTAAATTTGCCATAAAATATGAAATAGAAAGTAAGAAAAAGAAATGAGAAGTTTGACATACAAATACCAGCAAAAGTCTAGCAAAAAATAGGCAATAAATGACCAGATTATTTTAAATGGCATTTCAACATGTGCATCCACATTCCATGACAGTGCCCACAGTCTTTTCAGAAGGGATATAAACTAGTCATTCCCATTCTCCCTGATCCCATGCTGTATTGTAAGGGCTACCAAGAATATCAAAGTAACACTATTTTGCAGATCTGTCTGATGCAGAAAGTAGTTCTTAACTTTTGGTGGATTATGGGCTGCTTTGATCATCTGATGACAGCTCTCTGCCCACATAAGTATACAAGGCATACCCACAAAGTGTTTACCTACAATTTCAAGTGATTCCTGGAACACTTTAAATCCACCCATGATCTTTGGTCCTGAGGTTCTAGTGTAGCAATTTAGCATAAATGGTGTTTTCAAAGCCCGGCTGACTAAAAAACAGAATTCTGATTTTAAATAAAAATCCAAAAGGAAAAAGTACATGATTTCATTCAGGGCTTCAAATACTTGTGGGAGAAGAATTTAAAATAGGCATAGAGGAACAAAGCCATCTTGATATAAGATGTTTATATTGAAATGACTTTTAAAAATAAACAGCATATGCTGTGCATGTTTTTCATGATTTTTCAGTAAAAGTGAAGAAAAATAACTATTTATAAATGAACTATTAACTTTTATATTTAACAAAATGTAGAAATCATTTAACAGAAAATATTAGAAAAAAAGGTCCATGGAATTATAAAAGTATATAATTCTTTAAGGTTTTAATAGGAGCATTAAAAAGATCTAGTAGTCCTCTTATTTTACAGCATGAGTAAAAAGTAAACCCAAAGAGGTCAAGAGCTTTGCATAAAGTCATATGGTTAAGAGGGTTAGCATATGTGGTTTTTTTACTTTTACATCTTATTTTTTTAAATCCTATAACTGTCTTCCAAAATAAACATCAATGAAGCTAATTTTTTTATTCTTGGAAAATTATTATTTGAAAAATGCTACCAAGGCAAGACATGGATCGTAGGAAACCTTGGGTTGCTGTTTCCGTGCTATCTGAGCTGGGCAGATGCCATGTGAGAAGGCTTCAGGTCTATTCTCCCTCCATCAGAAAGATAATCACCATCATGAAGATCATCCGTGGCATCTTTGGAGAATAAAATACAAAAGCAGAGTGGGAGGAAACTCATGAGGTTTCAAGAAGGCCTCAGGGGCACAATTAAGTTAGTGACCAGGTAGGAGTTGCCCCCTCATCACAGGATGCAAGCTCTGGCTTTAAGGACCACTGTCACACAAAATTAACTACAGCTACATTGACCTGGCCTGATTGCAACTTCACAATTCTAATCTTCAAATGGATTTTATTTTTTAAGATCCTTGAAATGGGACAGGTCTACTGTGTTAAGAAGTTTTTATTAAAGTCCCATTAAGCTGCTATAACTTGGAAGGAGAAACAAGTACTAGATGTTTGTACATTTTGAGAAATGTCATGCTTAAAGGTGTTTGGTTTGGCTTTATTTTTAATGCCTGAATGGACTTAACAAAATCAGTTCCCTTAGTTCTTTATGTCTGTCTTTCTGACTAGAATGTAAGCCCTTTAATAGCAGAAGTCATTTCTGTCTTATTCACTGCTATATCCTCAAGACATGAGACAGTAGCTTGTATCCAGCAGCTGCTCCACAAAAGTATTTGTATATTTGTAAAAGGTAGGGATGAAGATGATTTTCCTCCCAAATCAGGGTATATATAAACAGACCATGCATATGTTTCTTCTCTTGACCCCAGTGCCATCGATTTCCAATCATATTATGAAATAAAAATATTTTGTGATATAATTTCAGGTGACCAATCAGCTATCTCCCTTTTCATTAGAACAGCATTTTCAACAAGAAATCAAACTTTTCTATTACAGAAAGATGATAATGCTAAACTATCACACAGTACTTAGCAGCAACAGTGGCAGCAGTAGCAGAAATAATTGTAAGAGCTACCATCTATTAAATATCTGCTATAATACATTAGTCATTTAGTGCCTATTAGGTGCCATATTAAATGCACTATCAATGCTACTTCATATTAAAATTAAATATTAAATGCAATACCAATGCTACTTCACAATGCTGTGAGGTAGAAATTTTTATCCCATTTACAGATGGAGACACTGTAGTTCAGAGAGATTAAGATATTTTTCTCAAGTCATACATCTAGGAGTATTTCAAAATCAGACCTGCATGAAGCCACATTCCATATCATTTTAGTGTACCACACTGCCTTCTTAGGAATTGACAAATGAATACGTATCCAATTAATGATTCTTACAAGCATGTTTTTAATCATTTTAGCTTATATTAAATGTGATTGTTGTATTAAAACTTACCTATTTTTAAATGTGGATTTTTTCAAATATATTTGTTAATGAACTTCATTTTGTTTTGTTTTGAGATGGAGTCTTGCTGTGTCACCCAGGCTGGAGGACAGTGGCGTGATCTCAGCTCACTGAAACCTCTGCCTCCTGGGTTCAAGCGATTCTCCTGCCTCAGCCTTCAGAATAGCTGAGACTACTGGTGTGCACCACCATGCCCAGCTAATTTTTGTGTTTTTAGTAGAGACTGGGTTTCACTATGTTAGCCAGGCTGGTCTTGAACTCCTGACCTCAAGTGATCTGCCTGCCTTGTCCTCCCAAAGTGCTGGAACTACAAATAAGAGCCACCGTGCCCAGCCATTGTTAATGAACTTCTAATCCTCATTTTTTTAAATGTATTAATACTTAAATACTTTATACCCAAGATTCTTGTGTTTCAAGGAAAGCTTTTAAATTTTTATGTGGCATTTTAATGAAACAGAGAAGCAAAGCTACATTGTTTATTTAATCTGTTTGTCAAAGTAGATCATATTCATCACTGCTAGGAAAATCTTACCAGATTGTAACTTTTATAGAATTTTGAAAAAGCGTTTATTCTTCCCCTTCCCTCACACACTTCCAGCCAATTATTTTAAAATAATGCTAACTTCTCTTTTTAAAAATACTACCTACATTTGGGAACCATGATTACAATTTCACTCAGATATTTCCATCAAATATTTCTCAGTACACCCTGACCCGATGAAACTGACCCTCACAACAAATCCATCATCAACTGGAATCAAGTGAATGCATTGTGTGACTTACTTTAGAGACAGGGAAACTAAAATCCCAGGGTCACAGGGTGAGTTAGGGAGAGTCCAGATACAACCTCAGACTCTTTCAACACTCATCCATGAATGTTGTAGTGAATTCTGTTGTTAATTATTCCACTACTTCAACAAGAGTGTTAGCTGGGCATTTAGTGTATCAGTAAGTAAACAGTTAATCCCCCTGCCCTGCTCATGGCGCAGTTTCCCAGTGCAGTAATACTGCACTCGCATATGCACGTGATACACGCATTAGCCTGAGACTCAGAAAGCTCCAGAATGGTTTGACCTTTATTTCATGACCTACAAATAACTGCCCTCATTTCCAGAACTGTACCATCCCAAAATGTTTTTCTTTTACCTTGTACTTCTGAATACTTATTTTTTAACATAGCCAAAAGAAGCACAATTAAATGAAAAAGATCAAAAATCCATTCACATCATTATACTTGAAGAAGTATAAATTGGATATTCCCTTTGATATAATTTGGCATTGGGATTTAATACTGACTCAGAATTAGATTAATAATTTAAATCATGAGGTTAATGCTTATGACACATTTTGCTAAATTGTGAATTGCTATATAATCTTGAAAGGACAGAAGTTGATATGCACAAAGCTAAGTAATGCTGCATGAAATGTTTCTATCACCCCTCGAAGTAAAAGCTGATGAAGAAAATCAGTAAGACAAAGATATAATTCAGTCAATCAGAAAGACTGTGGTCTCTAAATAAAAAAAAAAAAAAACTTTTTTTTAGACAGGGTCTTGTTACGTTGCCCAAGCTGGTCTTGAACTCCTGGCCTCAAGTGATTCTCCCACCTCAGCCTCCCAATATGGTCTCTAATTTGAAAAATTCAGGAGGCAGGAGTATTTTGTCACTTCATTCCTTATTAAAATTTTTTTTAAACATTAAATTTTGAAAGTCACTCTTTAGATATTTCTCAAGTTTGTAAAAATGCATGAAGAAGAGAAACTGATTATTATAATATTAAAGTTTCCTTGTCAAATTACTCAAATCTTATTTCATCTCTAAAGAGATCACCAGGGCTGTTATGCTTAAACAGTTTAGACCATGTCATTTTGCTCTCAAAAGCCACCAGGTCTTTAATGAACTGATCCCAAACCACTTCACCCAACTGCGCTTCTTGGTACATCCCACCATGTACCCTACGTGCTTATCGTGACAGCTTGTCCACACCCCCCATTCTCTTTTTCACAAATTCCTTTTAAGACTCAAAGCTCACCTTAAGTGCACTTTCTTGATGAAGCAATCCCTAATTCACACAATCAAAATAAAACAGTTCTTTCCTCTCATCACCAAAACACATTATCTTCCCACTCTTTAAGAACCTGTTTTCCTTTGGCTTGATTTATAGGGTTTTTTGATCATTCTCAAATGCAAGTACCTTGATATCAGAGATAATTTTCATCTATCTGTCTCCTCCAGTACCTAGCACTATAACTATAATTTAAAAGCTATAAATTTCCCAAACTCTGAAATGCTATGAAAACGTTTAACAGAGTTGGATTATTTTCAGACAATGTTTTGTCTGTTTTCTTTTTTATTTTAGATTTAGGGGTTACATATGCAGGCTTGTCACATAGGCTTTTTGCATGACGCTGAGGTTTGGGGTATGAATGATCCTGTCACCCAGGTGGTGAGCATAGTACCCAACAGGTAGTTTTTCAGCCCTTGTCTCCCTCCCTCTCTCTTCCCTTCTAATAGTCCCCAGTGTGAGATAATTTTTGAATTTACATTATATTTAACACAAGAAAGATAAAAGAATTGCTCCTGGTGTCAACTAATCAAATCAACTGATTGTCTCCATCTATTAGTGTTGCTATAACAAAATACCTGAGACTGGGCAATTTATGAACAATAGAAATTCATTTCTCACAGTTCTGGAAGTCCAAGATTAAGGTGCTGGCAGGTTTGGTGTCTGCTGACAGCCCATCCTCTCTGCTTCCAATATGGCTCCTTGTTGCTTCATCCTCTAGAGGGGATGAAGTTGTCCTCATATGGTGGAAGAGTTGGAAGGGAAAGAACCTCTCAAGTCCTTTTACAAGGGTCTGAATTCTATCTATCAGGGCTCTGCCCTCATGACATAATCATCTCTTAAAGGCGCCACCTTTTAATACTATCACACTGGCAATTAAGTTTCAACATACGAATTTTGGGAGACACGTTCAGACCATAGAACTGATATTTACCAACGATCTATTATCATTGTAGTTGTTCAGTACCAATTTATTGGGAAAAAGATACGAAGAAATATTAAAATTGGTCCTGCATTCAAAAAGATCACTCAGGAGGATCATACATGTGGCTCAGATGAACACAATAGTCTCTTAGAGAAGGAAGCGATATCTTACACTTAGTGTGGTCTGAAAAAGCTGCATAGAAGAGGGAGGTTTGATCTGGACCCTGGAGAATTTAATTTCCTGACTACAGGAAATGTCATACTGAAGTAGAAAGAATTATGTGAGAAAAAGTATGGAGACAGACATGTTCAAGAGAAGTAAGATAAATTTTTGCAAAACTAATAAAGGGAAATTGGGTTGGACCAAACTATAAAAACACTGGCAGAGTTAACCTCATGACCTAATAATACCTTGTTAGTATTTATAAACCTGTATTATAAATATCCCATAATAAATACCTTGTTAGTATTTATAAACAAGGTTACTAAAGGAGTAAATTATGTACGCACGAGATAAAACCTGGCCAAGCACAGAAAGGACTCAAAACCTGAGATACAGGAAGAAGTGAAGGATCAAAAATTCTAATACCCTTGCCTCATTCATTCTGGAATGACTGAAAAACTCAAAATCTAGACCAGCATATTTTGCATGCTCAATAAACCCTGTGGATGGAAAAAAAAAAGGAAGATGAAAGGGAGGAAGAGAAGAAAAGAGGAAGGAAGAGAAAAAAAAAGGAAAGGGAGAGCAAGAGAGCTCTGAGTAGCAGCAACTTAAAAGGCTCCTTCTCAGCAAATCAGATACTGGGAAAGACCCTAAAGACTAAAATAATAATGATAACATTATTCATTTCTGTAGGCCAGACACCATTATAAGCACTTGACATGTATTAATTAATTTGATCTTCACTACAACCCACGAAGTGGGTATAATTATTACACAAATTTATTGATACAAAAACTGAGGATCAGAGAAACAGCAAGACACACACAGACAGTAGGCAATGGAACCATGATTTTAACAGTTTAACATCAGATCTTGCATTTATAACCCTGAAAAAGAGGTCACGGTTTTCTTTAGTCTTTGCAGAATATATCAAACCATTGCCAAATATAACAAACCATGGCTTCATAATAAGTCTATTCAGTTTTACTGTGTCACCCAATTGGAGGCCTGGATTGGTATTCTAAATAATAATTCAACTCACTATTTTGTATACAGTGGAAGCAACAACAAGCCTCATCTTTAAAACAAAAATAAGAGCAACGTATTTTCCTCTGCCTGCCCTAAATAAATAGCGAAGGTTAATTATATTTTAAAATATCAACTATGCCCTATGTTTATATACCACATGATTTTATTAACAATTTAATATTACAAAATGTTGTCCATCACTATAAAATGATCTCTACATCAAAGTATGTCACTCACATTAGCAATTTATATAATGGTATCTGTATGACAAGTTAATTATACCAAAAGTAACTATGGCACATTTAATTATGAAATTATTCTGCTTGGACTTGAAAAGAGGCAGTCCAATGAAACACTAATCCATATTTATGTTATATATGTGTGTGTGTCTGTGTGTTATATGTACGTCTGTATGTGTGTGTGTCTGTGTGTACATATATAAATCCTTAAATAAATGAAACAGACCAAGTGACTTTTTACTTGGATATATCCTTCACTGTTCCTGCATAAGCAATGTTTGCCCACAAAGGCCACAAATCCTACATGATCCCATAATCCCAATTTGGTAGGAAAGACATTGAATTTAGCTGTTTCTTCGTAAAAATAAGACAGTCAAACTAGTGGGCTAAAAATAAATTGTTTCATCTGATATACCAAAATTGTTACATAGTCATACAGTTTGTGTCTAGCATTTCGAATGATATTCAGAAGCTAATTTATCACAAATACTGACAGAAGGCAAGCTTCAACATGAGGCAGATATAAAATAATTCATTTAAAAGAGGGAAAAGACCTTCTACACAAAATTCTTATCATAAAGCTTGAAAAGCTAGAACTTGATAGCATGACACAATGCACATTTAATAATGAATTAAGGCATCCTTTAGAACATTCATAGTGAAATAAATTGAAAGGTGAAAATGCAGCCTTAGCTCTCTGCACAAACTAAATGTACAGAACCAGGAATAAAGATAAATTAATCCATTTAGAAATCTTCTATAAAAGACTCTGCTAAAAAGGGTGAAATTTTGCATATCCATATTCTCTTGGAATAAAAAAAAATCAAGTAATGTGTTCCAAAAGACTATATTATAACTTAAATATATTCCAACATATGAGAATTGAAATATATGTAATGAAAGTTATGGATTCCCTGAACCAGTAAAATATATTTTGGAAAGAAAAAATCTCCAGATGTTATAGAATCATAAGGTTGATAAAACACTATCATCTAATATTTAAAGTCCCTGTTCAAAATAATCAAAAGTGATCACATGTTCTCTAGTTGATTACTTCTAGTAGTGAGAAACTCACTACTTCTGAGGCTGCCTGCTCCACTTTGGGGTAAACTGTTTCTCTGTATAATCCACTCTCTGGCTCTAGTTTTGTCCTCTTGTCACCAACAGAGTAAACCTAATTATTCTACATGAAAGCTCTCCAGATCATTTCAAACAGCTATCATATCCTCTAGGCATTCTCTCTTCTCCCGGCTAAATTTTCTTGATGCCTTCACCCATTCCTTAGATGAATGTTCAAGTTTCTTCCCTTCTTTCTCTGCCCTTTAGCTGCATTTATCTTAACTGCAAAATTCTGGGTATATAGTCAGACCTAAACAGGACTCATGACAATCTGACATTCCATACTTTAATCAGTGGAGTAGTTCAAAGTTTCGTTGCCAGAGTTGTTTATTAGACAACTAACATATAAATACTGCAAATACAATTTTTCTGTTACCAAACACCATGTGCCAGCATTGCTGCTATGTATAATGATAATACTTTTTCTGAAACTACCTTTAAAGTCAGTTTATAAGTATAGAAAATAAGATCCTGTCTCATATCATACTTTTCTTTGTGCATTTATTATTCTATTATTATTTTAAACAAGAATGAATTTACTCTGTTTAGCTACCTTATACAACATATTTTATTCTAAGTAATTTCTAGTTCTTTTAAAAAACTAGATACAACCTCAAAATATGAAAATCTGCTACCGCAATCAAAACAGTATGTCATAGGACCTGAAGACAAGTCCAAAAGAAGAGCAAAAGTAGTTTGAATGATGGCAGTATTACTTGAGAGTGGCAGTATACACACACACATATGTACATATATATTCAATATATAAATATATTTTCTCAAAGTAACTGCTACAACTCCTTTGTGATAGGTACATTTTTATCAATGTTATAAAAATCCACAACACTAGTTTATGGCTGTAGATTACACTGGACTCATGGCTGAAACGTTATCGATGTCACAGTATCTTCCCATCCCACCCTACGCAATGTCAAATTAAAGCTTACTTCTTGTTGCTGAATCATAAAAGGATTAAGTGTTTGTATCTGATAACCTTCTTCATAGGTCTTATCATACTTTATTACAATTATTAACTAACTTGTCTTCCCCACTAGAGTCTAAGCCCTTGGAAGGCAGAGACATTAGTTTTCACTTCTGTTTTACCAGCACCTAGAGCAGAATCTGGAACACAGTAATAATTTTTGCAAATATTTCAAATATTTGCTAAAATAACATCATAAAATTAGGCAATTTATTCATATTTCTCTTTGCCTCCTTTTTCAGTAGGATGAAGAAAACAAGGTAGAAATAGAACCCAAACCCAGATGTGGGGTGCTTAAAATTCTCAGCTCGATTATATCTCTCAACATAATGCAAATGAAATGCTTCACATTGAGGTGAACACACCAACTACACGTCTACATTTATTAGCCCAATATAAATAACAGTGATCAATTTCATTATAGATACTCTTTCCAACCTCAACAGCTCAAAAAATCATTTTTTAACCTTAGAAATGTTTATCATTCACATCTTAAAACTAAAAAAGACTGTAGACCCACCCAATAGTGTCAAAGTAACCAAGCCTATTAATAGAATATAACTTATAAGCAGTAAGTGTTACTATTAAATGGTTCATGGCATTTTAAAAATCATTAACATGAGCAGAAATATATTTACATAAATTACATTGTTTCTTTCAAGCTATTATTAACTAGAACATACATTTCAATAGACTTCTGGAAAGAATTATAATATGTTCCAGTAAGTATATAGCAAATCCTTAAGAACTCCTTCCATATTAAATGTCTCATACTCTTTATTATTTGTTATCTGAGAAATACTAGCTCATGAATTATTCATAATATCAGCCAGATCTGTTACATCAGGTGTCAGATGTATCTAGAGGTAGAAAGTGCTGAGTTTTACATGAAGTATTCATTAAACTTAGTGAACTCATTAAAGTATGTTAATTAGGTAGTAGACAAAGAAACTTGGTATTTGGTAGAGATTGGGCCCTGTTAATACCTTGCTTTGTGCTAATACCTTGGCTGCAGTTTTTTTCCCCCTTAATGAGCACAGGGAAAAGCTGATTATTCCAAATGCAGAAAAAGAAAAAATCACATGTGTTACGTGTTGGAAAAATTGCCCCAGGTGACAAAAAGAAACACATACCAAAGGAACTGGCACTCTAACAAAGAGTATCATTTCAAAGCTTCTAAAATTTTATTTGGTACAGTATTCTGTCAAGAGAAAACTACAGGTTAATTTGGATATTATCAAAAACAGTTCATTATTTGCAATTACTGTTTGACTAATACAGCTTTTTCATCTCAATTAAGATTGGCCTATATCAAAAATGTATGATACCTGTCCTTTTTTTATTATTTTGGGTTTTTTAACATTAAAAATTTAAATACCTGAGAATATATATGTTCATTTATAGGTAAGGCAAAAGAAATCACAAGTAGTATCATTACAATAAAATAATTTCCTATTAAATGAAAGCTTTTCAAAGACTATATTAATATAGTCTTTATATATTATATATATATTATATAATGTAGTCTATATACAGGGTTTTCAACAAAAAGACCTGAATTTGAACGTAGAAAGAGCAAACATTTGGATGCTCATGACAACCAACACACAAATTGTACTGAAAAGATGGCCTCTGGACTCTTTTATCAGAGTTTTATTAGCTACCTCCAAGATTACTATTCAAATCACACAAGCCAATTTCTATGGCTCAGTGTTATATGTGAAGTTTGCTTGTGCAAAATAATTAATTTTTATATTTAAATTAGGTATATTTTTGAAAATAAAAATAAATATTTCTTTCCAGTTGTCAAATAGCTTAAGATTTGGCCATTTTTGAGAATTGTGTCTACTACTATACATTCAACCCATAATTGAAATCCCCAGAGCCCAACATGAATAGTGAAACCAATCAATATTCAAATATGCTTTTTTTTCCACAGGACTTCACCTATCTTGTTTTTTCCTATTTCCTCTTCTTCTTTGCAAAAATTAACATTTCACACAGAATTTAACTACATAAACAAAATGATTCCACCAACATTAGGACAAAAGTGTCATATTTAGTTAGTGATCCAGAACATCACAGCGGGCTCCAATCAAAATATTATTCCATTCATGCTGTAGTCAAGACTAAAATATTAATTTTACCTTTGTCATAATTACACTACATAGCCTCTCAGATATATGATCTTGAAAATGCAAGGAACTGAATGAAGTAAAATGAACTCTTTTGAAAAGTTAAAGTGCATGATTATTTCATTTATCATCAATTCCATAGGGAAAATTTACTCATCTAAGGGCTTGCAAAGTTGCATTGATCAAAAGCCGCTACTATTTTTGGATTGAACCCATCCTTCATTGGATGGCTTCAGTTACACTCCTGCAATTCTGCTTACAGAAATACATTCTTCAATCTCTGAACTAACTAGTATACTAAATGTTATACAAGATTTTTCTATAAATATGTTTCAAATTTTAATTGTAGCACATTCATTAAAGTGAAATGAAAATATTAAATAGAATTTTTTGATGTTGCCTCTGCTTCTTAGACTGTTTGCCAAAGCTTCAAAAACTCACATAAAAAATTATGTTCATTAAGGAAACCATGTATATATATAAATAAGGTATATGAAATTAAATGCAAGTAAGCTAAAGGAGTTAGCTTTGCCCATAAAAGCAAATATGGTACTATATAATTCTCTAATGTTATATTAACTCAACACCCTAAAAATTGGGAAAAAAAGGAGAAAAAATCCCCACTAAACTTAGACAATAAGTCAATATTTTCCATAAATATTTTCATTCTAAGTCCTAATATTCCTCTCACAGCAGTTTTAAAAGAGAGCAATATTATGGGAAAAGTCTGTTTTCAAATATGAACTAAATATCTAAGTGATCTAATATAGTCTAGCAATAATGCCATAGGCTGAAAATATACTAAAAAGACTTTATTTACAAGAAGCCACTGTAATAGAATGCATAATAGCTCCTGCATGTGTCATTATATCTGATTACAAATTCTAAAAACCATTTTTTATTGGTTCACTCATTAGATATTAAACATCCAATTTGATCTTGTATCAACATTATACAATTCACCAAGGTTTAAACACAAATGCTGTTCTGACTATTTGTTAGCCCAGGTGACTTTTAGTTATGAGTTCAATGATAATACTGCACAAAAGCGTCAACTATTTTGTTTGTTGCTTCATAATAACTCTTATGACATGGTTAAAGAGATAACCAAAACTCTCATTCATTTTACTAAGAAAACAGTACCACAGTGCAGGATTTAAAAAAAAGAATCAGGGTTAGAACCCCAGAGCTTCTTGTTTCTACTTTTTTCATGTCCAGTAGACCACAGCCACTATTAAAAATATTCCCTAAATGAAGCCTAACATTTCACCAGTGTGAATCTAAAGCAAAACTAAAGAAAATCTTACTGAGAAATGCTCCCCAGCATCATGTTTCTTTGCCTCAGGAAATTTCTTGGCAGGAGGAAAACAAATGTTACAAATATCTATTAACAAAAAATGTATGCAATTATGAAATAAACAGCCTCCCCAATTCTACATAAACATCAAAAATTCTTGGTCAAACTATCAGCTGTTCAAAAAAATTCATATTATAGCAACAATTTGACAAGATTATATTGTTTCAACATCTTTGGAAACCAATTGAAACAAAAATGTGCAGATAAAATAAATTTTGTATTGCTACTCCAAGTTTGTAATACCCTGTAACACAGATATGTAATCATATTTCACAGTGTCCTGCTTCCCTTTTTGTACTCCCATCCCCACCCCACACTTTCCTAGCCTCCATCTCCATTAACTAGTTTTATAATTTATATTTTCCCTCACTTTAAATCTTCTTTCCTTCATTAATAAGTACCATGTTTAGATTCAAGTATGTTAAAAGGGAGTGTTTGATAATATTACATTCCAATGTGGTGCAATATTCACAATATCATACCCAAAACTTAACATATGGCCTTTAAAAGGTAAAGCGATAACTCAGAAAGAAAATGAAAAGGTGAGTAATCGCCACTTAAAAATAATTGTGTAGGGAATATGGAAATATAGCCCCAAATCATCAAAGAAAAAGATGAAAGAGTGTAAACACAAAATAAGCAAAAAGAAACGTATTCTTCACTTCAGGTTTTAAATTTGTTTTTTGTGTGTTTGGTATTCTTATTTCCCTTAAATTGATTTGTTAAATGGCTGTTTTCCTCTAATTTGGTTCCAGTATTTTAAAAATTGTTTTAGTCCCTTCAGAAATGAAATAAGATATGGCTGTTATAAAAAAGATTTCTTAGAAATTATCTAAAAGGCAAGTGAGGTACTGTGAACAAGAGTATGATACTATAGTCCCTCATCTAATTTACAAGAGCAATTTACCACATTACCTAATGGGGTACCATAAGGACACAAAGTTAAGTTGGGGGAAGGGGGGTGGGCAATACACACAACCAAAACTGCCAGGTCCACGTCTATCTTTCCTCTCAACTGGAAGTTAAAGACAAATGCACTGGCAACCTATCAATCATCCTCATCAACCAGTTACTCTTGCAGTAATATCCACTTCAAAACACAACGGACACTTCCAAGATTTATGTAGGACATACAGATATAGCAATGGTTTGTCAGCTTAGAGAGCAATAGGTAACTGTTACTGACTTTAGTTCCTGGGTAAAACAAAACACAACAAAACAAAAAGCTTTGGAATATGGAGGTACTAAGGCCTAGAAGTAAATTTATAAATATATGCATATGACTTTCAAAGATCCTGCTGTGAGTGAAGTTGAAATGTACTGGTTTCAATTTTAAATATACAGACATTCTCATGGCTAGCAAATCATACAGAAATCTGATTAACCATGAGTCAAGATGCCTGAAGGGAAAGCTCAGGAAAACAAGGGAATTACAAACAAGAAAAGTTGTTGGTTTTTATTACTGCCATTATTGTTGTATCATTTTTGTAATACAGGCTACCTATTTTGATAGGGTAGAATAGTTTCTAGTCACAGAGATTACTGGAAGACAGCTTTTTTAAAAAAATCCTGCATCTCCTTAGAGAGAAAACTCTTTTAAATACACACTAATTATAATAAATTACAATTTTAAGGAAACTGTAAGCCACTCCATATTTGTCTCCTCAAAACAATGAATAAAGAGGTTTGATTGTTCTGGATATGGTTTTAAAAAAATGAATGCTTAAGCAATTTTTTTTTGCCGTAGAAAAAATAAGCTGTAAAACAATTTAGATATAATCTAACCAGAAATAAGGAAAGAGCCTAGATGATCTCTTAGTCTCTTTAGCAATTGTTTATGATATAAAGAATATATACATTACCCAAACATTCATATTAGGTTACTGCATGAGGGAGAAGTTAAAAGAGTCTGAAGAGTCAGGATACTAGTCATTTTAACTATTAATGAGTAGAATATCTCCATAAAGCATATTTTCTGAAACTACTGTTTTTACTTTTCAAAGTACAAGGTATGAGGTCCCATGCTTAGCTTGTGAATATTACAAGTTTAACTAAAATTCCATTATCTGAAGTGAGGCATCCTAATGTACTAAAATATTCATTTATAGTAAAATATATATTTTTTTGCTGAAATCTTAAGTTTCATCACTTTTACTTCCTACTAAGATTGTACAAATTATGTTAACTATGCAGTCTGAATAATTCAATTTGAAAAATGGGAATGAAACCAACAAATAGAAAGCCTAAAAAGTATTAATGAATTCCTCAGAGATCTATAAACAAACGATGCTAAAAGACAAAGCAGTACATTTTCACAGGCATTCTAGGAAAATCTCATACAGTAAAATTCCATAAAGCACTTTCAAACAGAAGCTAAGTATTAGACTATCCTGAAGATTTCTAAACTCAATCTAATCAAAAGAAAGACTTCCACTCATTCAGTTTCAATACTGTCATTAAACACTATTCTTGTCTCTTTTTTTTTGAGACGCAGTCTCGCTCTGTTGCCAGGCTGGAGTGCAGTGGTGCAATCTCGGCTCACTGCAACCTCCGCCTCCCAGTTCAAGTGGTTCTCCTGCCTCAGCCTCCAGAGTAGCTGGGACTACAGGCGTGCGCCACCACGCCCAGCTCATTTTTGTATTTTTAGTAGAGACGGAGTTTCACCATGTTGGCCAGGATACTCTCTCAATCTCTTGACCTTGTGATTCGCCCACCTCAGCCTCCCAAAGAGGTGGGATTACAGGCGTGAGCTACTGCGACTGGCCAACATTATTCTTGTCTTGCCTTTTCATGATGTTCGTATTACACTAGAAGAGAAACAAATTAAATTGAAAGACCCTAATGAACAGCAGATAGAAAAGGAAATTATATGATATAAATTAAAAATCGTTAAGCTATAATTTTAAATAGACAATATGTGATCTGGGGTGCTCCTGAAATCTTATTCATATAATCAGAGCTTATTTATAAATCTAATTTAATAGAAAAATGAATACATGGCTGGGTGTGGTGGCTCACGCCTGTAATCCCAGCACTCTGGGAGGCCGAGGCAGGTGGATCACTAGGTCAGGAGATCTAGACCATCCTGGCTAACATGGTGAAACCCGGCCCTACTAAAAATAAAAAAAAAAAAATTAGCTGGGTGTGGTGGTGGGTGCCTGTAGTCCCAGCTACTTGGGAGGCTGAGGCAGGAGAATTGCTTGAACCCGGGAGGCAGAGGTTGCAGTGAGCCAAGGTCGTGTCACTGCACTCCAGTCTAGGTGACAGAGCAAGACACTGTCTCAAAAAAAAAAAGGAAGAAAGAAGGAAAGAAGAAAGAAAGAAAGAAAGAAAGAAAGAAAGAAAGAAAGAAAGAAAGAAAGAAAGAAAGAAATATAGATGAGTACACAAACTATTAATGTACTTTTGTTTCTTACTTTTCATCCAAAAGGATATATGATTTTTTGGCCAAATATGGTAGAAGTCCTGGACAACAATAATGCTCTCATATACTCCCACTTGTTCTTACTGAAAATTCATCAATACAAAACTATATTTCTCAATTTTGGATACTCATGCCTTAGCAGATGGAACGTGCCACACAATAAAATGTTGAAAGTCAAAAGAAGTAAGGAGAGCAGTAAATAATTTGGTTTCAGCAGAATGCTAGAATATAACTTAGTAGTTGTTAGAGCCTAAATAAACCTTTACTGTGGACTTAAAGAAAATGCTAGAATGCCATGCAATTCTTTATTTTTAGCAGTTTTATTGAGATGTAATTCATATACCATACAACCCAACCATTTAAAGTGCACAATTCAATTGTCCTTAGTATGCTCACAGAGTTGTGTAACCATCACTATAATCAATTTTAGAACATTTCCATCACCCCCAAAAGAAACTCTGTGCCTATTAGCAGTGACTTTCCTTCCCCCTCCAACCCTCATCCCCTCTTCACCCCAGGCAACCACTAATCTACTTCTGTCTCTATGGATTTGCCTAATCTGGACATTTCATATAAATTGAATCACACAATATTTGGTCTTTTGTGACTGGCTTCTTTCACTTAACATAATGTTTTATGGTTTATTCATATCGTAGCATATATCAGTACTTCATTCCTTTCTAATATTAAATAATATTCCACTATATGAATATGTTGCATTTTATATAGCTATTCATCAGTTGATGGGCATTTGAGATTTTTCACTTTTTGTCTATTATAAATGTTCTTATGAACATTCCTCTACAGGTTTTTCTGTGGACATATGTTTTCCTTTGCAATTCATTTTTTGTTTATTTTTTATTTATTTATTTTTGTATAAATTTAAGGGGCATAAGTGCGATTTTTTTCCATTGATATGTTGCATAATAGCTTTCAATGTGTCCATCACCCAAAAAATATACACATGTACCCATAAAGTAATTTCTCATCACCCACTCCCCATTACTCTCCTACCTACTTTCATTGCATAATGGCTTTCAGTGTATCCATCACCTGAAAAATATACACTGTACCCATAAAGTAATTTATCATCACTCACTCCCCATTACTCTCTCACCTTTCCAAGTCTCCAGTGTCTGTCATTCCACACTCTCTGTCCATGTGTACACATTATTTAGTTCCCAATTATAAGTGAGAACATGCAGTATTTGACTTTACTTAAGATAATGGCCTCCAATTCCATCCATGTTGCTTCAAAAGATATGACCTCATTCTTTTTATGGCTGAATAGTATTCCATCATGTATATATACCATCTTTTATTTATCCAATCAACCAAAGATGGACACACAGATTGAATCCATATCTTTGCTATTGTAATTAATGCTGTAATAAACACACGAATGAAGGTATCTTTTTTATATAATGATTTTTTTTTTCCTTTGGATATACACCCAGTAGTGGGATTGCTGGACTAAATGGTAATTCTAGTTTTAATTCTTTGAGAAATCTCCACACTGTTTTTCATGGAGGCTATATTAATCTACATTTCCACCAACAGCATGTAAGTGGCAATTAAATCTTTAAATACTAATTTTAAAAAGAAATACAAAACTGGCCAGGCTCGGTGGCTCATGCCTGTAATCCTGGCACTTTAGGAGGCTGAGGCAGGCAGATCACTTGAAGTCAGGAGTTCGAGACCAGCCTGGCCAAAAAGGTGAAACCCCATCTGTACTAAAAATCCAAAAATTAGCTGGGCGTGGTGGCATGCACTTGTAACCCCAGTTACCTGGGAGGCCGAGGGAGAATTGCTTGAGCCCAGGGGGCAGAGGTTGCAGTGAGCCGAGATTGTACCACTGCACTCCAGCCTGGGCAACAGAGCAAGACTCCATCAAAAAAAAAAAAAAGGAAACTATTTTCTTAAACACATGGTAAAAATATTGTATACTTGTCTCAATACTTTTTGTTGGTGGTCATAATCATAAATATAATGTAAGCAAAATTCACCATACTGTGTGCAAATCCAGTTGCCCTTTGATTTTGCTGAGTTCAGCCAAAATTACTATCCATTAAGCTGAACACCAGATTTGTTTCAACAGATACAAAACCAAGAACTTTTCAAGAATGCTTTCTCCTACTCTGGAGTGGAACCTATTAAACAGCAAGGCAAATACTATCAATTGTTTTATCTCAAATGTTTTAATTCATCTGGATTTTTCTTTAAATTGATTTTTTTCTGCTCTGGGTTGATATTCTATGTTGAATCTAAAAAGTAAGGATTCAGGCTAAAGTTTTCTAATGCAAAATTTCAATGCACTCATAAAATAGAGCTTTGCAGGACAGCAAATCAATCTGTAAGCATATGTTGAAAAGACTGACTATCTCCTAAATTAACAAGTTAGTTAACATCTAAAAGCTACTCATTGCTTGCAGGAAAAGAAAAAAATAAGTGATAAATTGTGTCATGAGCACCCTATAAATAGAAAAGAAAAACGCCCTGCTATTAACAAGTAAAATACTCTGTCATTTACTGTCATTGCCCTGAAGATTGTGTATTGGCCTATTATAATTTAATTAAATAATTATAGTTGCATATTGGTCTATTATAATTTGGCATGTTGTAATTTAACTGCAACTCAAAATAAGTTAGAACTTCTCATCATTCATCCATATTTTCTACTCCTCCCGTATTTTCTGTAGATTGTTATTTTAATCGCATATTGGTCTATTATAATTTCCCATTTTAGTTTTTTAAGCTATCTCTTTAATTTCATAGAAAGATTTTATTTTCTCCCTATGTTAACAATTTAGAAATAACAGAAACAGCTTTAATAAATTTATCATATCTATCATAAAGACCCATCATTGTATCATATAAAATTAAAAATTGGTGTATTTTCTTGATAAAAAATATTCCCAGTTATGAACATTTGCTTCATTGTTAAAAAAATAATAATAATAATCCTGATGAAATCTTTTATTTATTCTTCTTGGGTATTTAGAGAAAGGTAAGTGTATCAAATATGAGGAGTAGGTTATAATAACTTTACTCAACTAATAGCTTAAATCTAGAAATAATCTAGAACAATATATTATGAAACACTTTAATTTTACAAATTTTACATGGTGTAGTAGAAAATAAAAGAATTAACATTTTTTGATCTATTTTTATGTGCCAGGCTTTATCCTAGATGACTTTAATACGTCATCTCATTGATCCCCACAAAAGCCATGCAAAATAGGTATTATATCTCTATTTTTCAGATAGATACACTGAAATTCAGAGAATAAGCTTGTTAATACTGAAAACTCATTATCTTTCTACTCAATATTCATATATATTAAGTAATAACAAACAAATATTCAGAAGGGAAAATTATTTATTCTAAAATGCTGTAAATTTGTTGTTTATTATTAAAGCTTGCTACAATTATTAGACATTTTAATAATGATAGATTCGCTGAAGTAGAAAGAAATCCTCAGACAACTCTTGAATATCACCTGAAATATTGCATCTCAGAATCTAACAAATTATAAATCTTTGCATATTTGACTACATAATATTTTTACTTCATGTTCAGAACACCATTTTTAAGCTTATAATATTCTCAATTTTTTATGAGAACCAAATGAAATATGTAAAATCAAATGAAATAAACACCGATATTAACAAAGAACATATATGCATTTCACAATATAGCTATCTATTTATAAAACAAAGCACATTTTTAGAAAATTCTTATAATAGAATTTCTAATTCTCAGGCCTAAGTTCAATTGCCTTGAATGCTAGTCAATGTAGAAATTTTTAAATGGTCAGCTGGTGACTCATGCACCAAACATTAATTCAAAGATATCACTTTAATGCAAAAATATATTGTTCAATTCTTGAGTTATATTTGTATTTTATACATGTTATTAGAATACAGTTTCAAAGTTGAGCCATATTCAGAATACATAACTGAGTAGTGATCACATTTGTTTTAATACATTCTACACCTCCTCATTTATTTAAAAATAAATAATTATACAAGATAAGTGATGTCATTTTCTATGTTCTTGTGTGTGAATATTTTTAATTTAAATTGCCAACCATTATATACAGTGAATAATTCTTTCACTACTTAATACTCTGCCACTAAAATATAATTAGTAGTATGTTGAAACAGCTTAAGAAAGATGTCTCAAAATACAAAAGAATCCTGAGAGTTTTTATCAGAAAAAGGTGTCAAATTTTGTCAAATGCTTTTTCTAGATCTATTGAGATGATCATGTGATTTTTATCCCTCATTCTGTTAATGTGGTATATCACGTTTATTGATTTGCGAATATTGAACCATCTTTGCATCCCAAAGATAAATCCCACTCGGTCATGATGTATTAAAAGAATTTTTGGCTGGGCCTGGTGGCTCATGCCTGTAATCCCAGCACTTTGGGAGGCCGAGGGGGTTGGATCACAAGGTCAGGAGTTTGAGACCAGCCTGACCAACATGGTGAAACCCCGTCTCTACTAAAAGTACAAAAATTAGCCAGGCGTGGTAGCACATGCCTGTAATCCCATCTACTCAGGAGGCTGGGGGAGGAGAATCGCTTGAACCAGGGAGACAGAGATTGCAGCGCCCCGAGATCATACACTGCACTCCAGCCTGGGTGACAGAGTGAGACTCTGTCTCCAAAAAAAAAAAAAAGAATTTTTAATGTGTGTTGACTACAATTTGCTAGTATTTTGCTTTTGCATGTACTTCATCACCAATATTGGCCTGTAGTTTTCTCCTATAATGTCTTTGTCTGGTTTTGGTAGCAGGGTAATGTTGGCCTCATGAAATGAATTTAAATATATTCCCTCCTCTTCTGTTTTTTGGAAAAGCTTAAAAATGGTTGTCATGAATTCTTTCTTAACTGTTTGATAGAATTCACCAGTGAAGCCATCTGATCCTGGGCTTTTCATTGGGAGGTTTTTGGTGACTAATTTAATCTTCTTGACATAGTAAAGGCCATGTATAAGAAGCTCACAGCTAACATCATGGTCAATGTGAAAAAACTGAAAGCTTTTCCTCAAAGATCAGGGAAAATGCAGGGATGCCCATTCTCGTCATTTCTATTCAAAATAGCACTGGAAGTCCTAGCCAGAGAAATAAGGTAAGAAAAAGAAATAAAGACGTTCAAATCAAAAACAGAAGTGAAATTGTCTTTGTTTCTTGAGAACATGATTTTATATATAGACAAACCTAAGTATCCCACCAAAAAACTGCTAGAATAAACAAATTCAGTATTGCAAGATACAAAATCAATATACAAAAATTATTTGTATTTATACTAACAATTAGCTATCTAAAAAAGAAATTAAGAAAACAATCACATTTACAATATAATGAAAAAATTAAAATACTTAGGAATAAATTTAACCAAGGAGGTGAAAGACCTGTACACTGGAACTTACAAAAGATTGAAGAAGGAAAGTTTAAAAGACACAAACAAATGGAAAGATATCCTGTGTTCATGAATTCGAAGATTTAATATTGTTTAAATATTCATACTACCCAAAACCACCCACAGATTCAATTCAGTCTCCATCAAAATCCCAATGGCATTTTTTTACAAATAGAAAAACAATTCTGCAATTCATATGAGACCACAAAGAACCCCAAATAGCTAAATCAATCTTGAGAAAAAAGAGCAAAACTGGGGGCACCACACTCCCTGATTTCAAAATATATCATAAATCTACAATAATTAAAATAGCATGGTAATGGAATAAAGATAGACATACAGACCAATGAAACTGAATAGAGAGCCCAGAAATAAACCCATGCATATAAGGCCAACTAACCTTTGACAAGGGTGCCAAGAATACACACAGGGAAAGAATAGCCTCTTCAACAAATGGTGATGGAAAAACTGGATATTCACATACAAAAGAATGAAATTTGTCCCTTATACCATTTACAAAAAATTTACTCAAAATGGATGTAAGACTTAAACATAAGACTGGAAACAAACTCCTAGAAAAACAACATAGAGGAAAAGCTTCATGACACTGGTCTTGACAATGATTTCATGACTATAATAACAAAAGCACAGGCAACAAAAGCAAAAATATACAAATGCGACTACAACAAACAAAAAATCTTCTGCCCAGCAAAGAGTGAAAAGGCTCCGCAGAGTGAAAACACAACCTACACAAAGGGAGAAAATATTTGCAAGCCATATATCAAATAAAGGTTTAATTTCCAAAATATATAAGGAACTCCTACAACTCAGTAGCAAAACTCTAATAACCCAATTTAAAAATGGGCTAAAGACTTGAAGAGGTACTTCTCCAAAGAAGACATAAAAATGGCCAGTGTTATATGAAAAGACGGTGATTGTCACTAATCATCAGAGAAATGCAAATTGAATTACTTAAGACATCACTTCACACCTGTGATGGTGGCTATTTTCAAAAAAACAAAAGATAACAAGTGTTAGGATGTAGAGAAATTGGACACTTATACACTGTTAGTAAGAATGCAAAATAGTAGTCATGGAAAAAAGTATAGAGATTCCTCAAAAAATTAAAAATAGAATATAATCCAGCACTCCCACTTCTGGGTATGTATCCAAAGGAAATGAAATCAGCATTTTGAAGAGATATCTGCATGCCTGCATTCCCATATTAATTGTAGCATTATTCACAGTATCCATGATGCAGAATCAATCTAAATATCCACTGATAGATGAACGCACAAAGAAAATGTGGTATATACATACAATGAAATACTCAGCCTTTAAAAAAGAAGAATATCCTGCCATATTTGACAACATAGATGAACCTTGAGGACATTACACTAAGTGAAATAAGCCAGTCTTGAAAAGACAAATACTGCATTATCCCACTTATATATTTAAAATAATCAAATTCATAGGAAGAGAAAGTATAATAAACAGTGGTTCAATGAAATACCATCTCATGCCAGTTAGAATGGCGATTATTAAAAAGTCAGGAAACAACAGATGCTGGAGAGGATGTGGAGAAATGGGAATGCTTTTACACTGTTGGTGGGAGTGTAAATTAGTTCAACCATTGTGGAAGACAGTGTGGTGATTCCTCAAGGATCTAGAACTAGAAATACCATTTGACCCAGCAATCCCATTACTGGGTATATACCCAAAAGGATTATAAATCATTCTACTATAAAGACACATGCACACTATGCTTATTGCAGCACTGTTGTCAATAGCGATGACTTGGAACCAACCCAAATGCCCATCAATTCTTTATCAACTGGATAAAGAAAATATGGCACATATACACCATGGAATACCATGCAGCCATAAAAAAGGATGAGTTCATGTCCTTTGCGGGACATGGATGAAGCTGGAAACCATCATTCTCGGCATACTAACACAGGAACAGAAAACCAAACACCACATGTTCTCATTCATAAGTGGGAGTTGAACAATGAGAAAACATGGATGCAGGGAGGGGAACATCACACACTGAGGCCTCTCAAGGGATTGGGGGGTAGGGGAGGGATAGCATTAGGAGAAATACCTAATGTAGATGATGGGTTGATGGATGCAGCAAACCACCATGGCACGTGTATACCTGTGTAACAAACCTGCACGTTATGCACGTTTCCTGGAACTTAAAATATACTTAAAAAAAAAGAAAAGAATGTATATTCTGCAGTTCTATGAAGCATTCTATAAATGTCAATTAGGTCAAAAAAAAAAAAAGAATAAACGGTGGTTTTCAAGGGCCAGGGTAAAGGGGAAATGGAAAGTTGCTGATCAATGGTCATAAAATTTCAGTTATGCAAACTGAAAAATTTCTAGGCATCTGCTACCCAACATTGTTCCTATAGCGAACAATACTGTATTTTACATTTAAACTTTTGTTGAGGGTAGACCTCATGCTAATTTTCTTGCCACTATAAAATAAAAATGTTTCAAAAGAGAACCCTGAAAACTGAAATGCCCTGTATCACTTTAAGCCCTAAATATTTTCAAAGGAAGAGGTCAATATATTAGAAATGTAAATATATTTGTATATGTTATTACTTCTGAAGTTTTAAAATTCTTCACATATATATGTGTGTGTGTGTGTATATATGTCTTTTCTCTTGCATTCAACATGATCCCTCAAAACAACAAGAAAAAATTACCAATGCCCAAAGCTGTAACAATTTGAGCAAGAAAATAAATAACATAGTATTGACTCATACCCCAACGTGTAAAAGAAATATGCATGATCCATACTGATATAAATAAATGATTGAATATAGATAAATGGAAGATAAGGAATAAATTTTCTTCACAGAACAAAAAGTACAAATAATGAATGAGAACAAATAATGTACATAGGTACCTCCTCTCTTCCTGGAGGTGGAGCTTCCCCTCCCCTGAGTATGGGCTGGACTTAATGAGTGGATTCTAAAGAGTAAAGCATGAAAAGGATAGAATAGTAACTTTACAGTGGAGAAAACTGGCAGACATTACTTTAACCAAGTGATCAAGATTAACATCACCAAGTGATAAGTCAGGTTGATATTGTCACAGGATCTTTGGGGTGTCAATTTGCCAGCCAGAAACCTCTATGGCCAGCGGCGCCTTCTGCCTGAGTATTGCTCAGGTCCACTGGGATCATTCTGCCCACTCAGCTGAGCAGGTTCACTCGGCTTGCGCTACCAGCCTGGATCCCACACCCGCCAAGGGCGAGCTAGGCGCAGAGCAGGGAGGGATGTGTGTGTAAGCAAGCTCAGGGTCTGGCCACTGCACACAGCCAGGCATGCCAGCTGCTGTGGTGGGGCAGGCAGCTCCAGGCGCCGGCCCAAGTGCTAGCTCCGTGCAAGGCTGCAGCAGGACCAGATGTACCACTTGTGGCCTCTGCTGCGGGCACCCACATCTGGACTTGGGGAATGTGGTGGCACCCAGAAGCTTAAAGATGCCAGAAACCACAGAGCCCCAAAGAGGGTGTCACAGCCCTGACTCAGGGAGCTCATAGGTCTGGGCTCCCTGAAGGGCTGAAGCTCTTCTCTCCTTCTTGTCACTGGCAACGTGGCAAGCAGGGGGGCATGTTTCAGCCCTGTTTGTATTACAGCTCTTTTAGTCTTGCCATTTGGCGGGTCTCAAGTTCTTGTCCTGCATCCAGGAAGAATGAGGTACACAGACAACCGGAGGGTGAGCCAGGTGGAGAGGAACTTCACCAAGCGACAGAACAGCTTTCAGGAGACCAGCAGTGGGTAGCTCCTTTCCACAGGCAAGTTGTCCAGATGAGTGTCCAGCTCTCAGCAGAGAGACCCACAGTGGGTAGCTCCTTTCCACAGACAGTTTATCCTGAACAGGCGAGGAGTCCCAAAATGGGTAGCTCCTTCCTACAGCTGGTAGTCCCAACATCTGTATGAGTCTGACTGAGTCCGGAGGGGGGGTGGGGTTATGGGCTCAGAAGGGAGGAAGTGCATGCTGATTGATCCATGGTTGACCATGGAAAGGCCTGGAAAAAGAACCATAAGTTTTCACTCCAGGTGGCAGACTCCACTCAAAACAGACAGTACAGCCCCCAGGCTTCAGGCCGTCTCTGGCTTGAAGGTGGGGCTTCTCCAGGGACCTGCCCTTTCTGCCCAAGAGCCTGTCTGCCTCTTGCCGCCATCAACATGCTGTCCATGGCGCCCAGGCTGTTCCCGCTGAGGTACACCTGCAGGCCCATGCCTAGCTGCTCCCAGCCCCCACTCAGCCTCCCTCCCATGCTCATTGGCACCCAAAGTCCAGAGGTGGCCAAGGCAGCAGGGGGCTGGTGTTTTAAGTGCCGCCTTGAGTGGGTGCACACCCAGCCAGGTTGCAACCGCACCTGGGCTCAGCCTCAACTTTGCTCCGAAATTAGAGCAGGTGTCAACAGCCGGGAGGAACAGGAGCCGGCACTTCCAAGCTTGTGGGGGCCGGGGGTCTTCCCAGGCCCCCCGAGAGTGCAGGGATGCCCAGATCCAGAGCCACAGCTAGGCGGCTGCAGCTGCACACACAAACATGGGGCTCCCCTGTCCAGTAAACTCGGTAGGGGGCAGGCCTCCTGCCTGCTCCCAGCCCCCGCTGGCTCCATGGCCAAGCACACAGCCCTGGCCAGGCCTCCGCCGCTGCAGCTAGCGTTCCTGCAGCAGCTGCTCCAGACGGGCCACTGCTGCCATCATTATCATGTAACACACCACCTGATATGATGTAATGAAAAAAGACGTTTCACCTTTGTGGTGTTCTTCCCAAAAATCACATAACCCCAGTCTAATCATGCAGAAAACATCATACAAGTCCAAATCAAGGAACATTCTACAACATATCTGACCAGTACTCTTCAAAAGTATCAAGATCATGAAAAACAAAGGAAGAGTGAAACTGTCACAAATCAGAGAAGACTAAGGAGATATGACTACTAAGTTCAATGTTGTATTCTTGATGAGAACCTGGAACAGAAAAAGGCCAGTAGTGGGTAAACTGGCGAAATATGAATGTAATCTATAGCTTAGTTGAAAGTACTACACCAATGTTAATTCCTTAGTTTGGAAAAAGTTACCATGTATGACACTAATAGTAGAGGAAATTGGGTAAAGAATATATGGGGGCTCTCTATCTTTGCATCCTTTCTATAAACCTGAATTTATTCCAAAATAAAAAGATTAGGTTTTCAAAGCTTATTAGATTTGAAATAATAAGGTTAAATACCTGTCTTAAAGCACTACAAAAAAAATGTCTATTTAGGCCTAAGGACCAAAAAAGTATTAAAATATATAATATATATGAGAGAATATATTTTTGAACTTGACTAAAATACAAAAAGCAAAAACTGACAAATGAAAAGATTGATAAATTTAACTACCCTATGAAAAACTTCTATAGAAAAACTCCACAAATAAACAGGCAAAATAAAACAAAATTGATTTAAAAATAAAATAAACCTAGAAAATGAGATTTGAAATATAATTAATAAACAAAATGTCAGAATCTATAAGTCTTAAGAATCTGTAAGAAAAAATAGTCTATGTTTTTAAGTGGATAAAACTATGAACAGGCAATTCACAGAAAAAGAAATGGCCACTAAATTTGAGAATATATTCTAAAGAAATCCAATTTTTAAAATAGTCACATATTGTTTTTCAATCATTAGATTGGAAAAAGCAATTTTTTTCGAGACAAGGTCTGGCTCTGTCACCCAGGCTGGAGTGCAATGGCACAATCTCGGCTCACTGCAACCCCTGCCTCCCAGGCTCAAGCCATCCTCCCATTTCAGCTTTCCGAGTAGCTGGGACTACAGGCACATGCCCAGCTAATTTTCTGTATTTTTTGTAGAAACGGTGGTGTCACTTTGTTGCCCATGCTGGTCTCAAACTCTTGAGTCAAAGGGATCCACCACCTCGGCCTCCAAAGTGCTGGGATTACAGGCGTGAGCCACTGTTCCTGGCCCACAATTTTTAAATAATATCACATTTGGGAGAAAGGACGAGTTAAAAAATCTCAAAAACTGCATAAAAATTGGGTCAGCCAATCTGGAGGACAATTTTCTGAAAATCTAGTATAATTTTTAATGCAACTAGGGATCTCAATATCTACCAGGAACACACATAAGTTTTTCACTGAGGTATTACTTATAAAAGGAAAAAAAATAAAAAACAACTGACCTAAATGCCCATCAATAGAGAAATAGTTACACAGACTGTGGAATATGCAACAGACAAACAATGAGATAGATCAATCAACCAACATGCATAGCTCTCCAAAACATATTTCTTAAATAAAAAAGCAATTTATAAAGCAATAGTATGATACCATATTGGGGTACACCCTCAATGTTATGTATTATCCCTGGGTACATGCCAGGTCTGGAAGCATAGTCACCAAACTGAAACAGTGGTTAATTCTGGGAAAATTGGAGGAGGCTAACATTCAGGGTTGGTGATCAACAGAAACCTTAGCTCTCTATTTTTTACAACAAAATTATATTAATTGTTTCAGATATTTGGAATTTATTGTTTTTAAAGAACATTTGGTCCTATTTATCAATTATTAGAGTCTCAGGATGAACAATACTCCAATAAATATCACAGTAATCACTTCAAAGTTCTTACCAAGCAAGCATTAAGCTTAGATAGGAAATTGAAGTCAGCGGAGCCAAGTCCTTAACACTCAATAGCATATACTGTATGTTTTCAATAAATATTCGAATGAAGGGGTAAGTGAATGAGTAAGTAATCACATAAGATTATCTATTTTGAAAAGTATAGTTGCAGCCTCAGGTAAGTAAACTATAAGAGAATGCTGCCATTTCACAGAGTAACAGAAAAAAAAAAAAGTTGACCACATTAAGATTCCGGACATCTGAGTTCTAGTGTTGGTTTTGCCACTGACTTATTGCATCACAGTTAAATTAGCCCAACTGAGCCTGATTTTGTTTATCATTTTTTCTTGAAAATAATGCTGCTGCCTTAATTACTTCATACAGATATAGAATACAGAGGCAGAAATGAGATCATAGATACAGTAATATTTTGAAAAATGCATGAATGCTATACCACTAGTAAAAGAACTTTTGAAGAGCTTCTAAAAACCAGCCATCATGCCATTTAATAGGGTTGGTATTATTGCTCTGCAGCGAGTACTAGTAGTGAAAAAGTGGTCAATGAGACTGGACCTTCTCCTCTAATCCAATTTGCCTGATCTTTGTGACATCTGGATGACAGAGAGAAGATTTATAACGTATAAAATATAGAACTAGAAATTACCTATGTTTAAGTGTTAAGGAAACTGAAGCTACAGGGAAAACAGTTTGAAAGAGAATTACTATACATTTTAATAATATCATGTTAATACTTTTATGGTTAGCTCAGTCAACCTAGTTTTCCCTTTTTTCTCTAAGAACACAAGATAATCATTTCATTACTACGTTGTGCTTCCATCTTTTTCTCAGAGTTCTTTCTTAAACATATAAATTGTAAGTTGGCTTTAAAATTCATTTCAAATTTTGGTGTATATCTATAATACTTTAATATATAAACTATTTCACAGTAAATGATCTAAGACATTGATCAAACACAACATCAAAAAATTATTTTTATCATTATAGTTGCATGCAGAAAAATGAGACGTACATTTATTTGGACATATCATCTTGATTATCAATTAATATTTCAAAAAAAAATTCTTCATGGTTTAATCTCTCCTAATTTGGACATGAAAATAAATATGTTCCTTGACAATCACCCTGACAGGCTGAAATACCTGAAATTAATCTGTTCAATTATCTGAGGAAATATACTATTAAACATGATAGGCATGTAAATATTGTTAACTATGGGATTACAAGGACATCTGAGGAAGTACTTAGTTTCAGTGTTAAATCAGGGCAGTGTGATTTCTCCAAATGAAAGAGGAACCATAACAGATTTCATTAACAGTGTTCAATTAAGAAGATCCTGTATAATCATTCCAGAAGAAGAAAAAGTTGATTTTTGAAAAGCCTCCTCTAAAATCTCTAAGCACTAAAGATATGCCACTGCTACAAAAATAGTACCTATTTTAGAACTGTGAATAAATGAGGAAAAGTTAGAAATTATGCTCTCATAAAACTCTTCGTAACTAAGATAATGAAAATTTCAGAAACAATACATAAGAAAACCAGGTGAAAGGGAGGATTTCAACAAATGTGAAATGTTTTCCTATTATAGTAGCAAGGCTTTCCATAAATTTTTGTCACTGTATCAAGGATAAAAAATATCTATGGCACTGGTTATGTCTAATTTTGAAGAAATTAATTTACAAGGAAGAAATAATTATCTAGTTATAATCTTAGAGTATTATCAGCAGTACTGATTATAAATTATATATTTACTTATTTAGACATTTGAAAATATGTCCTAAAATCTCTTCTGATTCACACATAGAACTTTCAAATTTTAACAGGCTATACAAGGATAAATTTGAGCTCTAAAGTATAGGTATAAAGACTTTCACACTATGTGGAACAATAGTGTGAAAATTATTAAGTTAGCCTGGTGTTTTCTGCTTCAGAGCTTCAAAATATTTCCAAGTTATTTGTGATGCATAATTCAAACAAGTTAGAGAGAAATTTTTGCATTGCTTTATTTTTAGCATATTTGTTTTTAGCAACCATCCCTTTACATTTGGTTTAAAGGCATCATCAAGCAAATTTCAGTTCCTAAAATTGAAGAACATCATAAAAAATACCTAGCTAGTCTCTAATGGGATTAAACCAAGGAATCTAAACAGAGGGCACTCTAAGTTATCACTATGAGTCATAAAACTACTTTGCTTTTATGCATCTCTAGCCTGATTCTGAATCTGACCCTATGGAAACTTAATCAATTTATCTGCTTAGCTGCATTACGAATAGATCATGAAATAACATATGCATTCCCAAAAAAGCTATTAGCACTAGAAGCTGAAAACCTTTGGTGCAATAGATAAATTTTGCACATGGTTCACCATTAACTTCAGTGGAAATTTAAGCTTCTGTCAAACTTTTTTAAAAATATGATTTGATTCATAGTCATGTGCATTAATAGAAGTTATATATATTGAAGTATATGATCACCTTTTTAGACTATTTCCTTTCCCCACCCCTGGGTAAATGCTTACTAATATTAAAAAGGAGTTTTGTAAATAATACAGATTCTCAAAAGTGAACAAGAATTAAGAGGAAGTTTCCAAACATCCCTCAGCATTCAATAAATGTTCATTGCTCGTTATTTTGACTGGCTCTCAGATTTATGTAAAATTACTTTACTATGTTTTCAGTTTGAATGTTCAGCCAACACTAAATTTTTGGGGAATATTATATTTTTAAAAAGTCTTAGCTTCTTGAAAATATAACAAAGTCCAAACAATACAATGTGTTTCCTACTGCAGGCTTTATCCAAAATAACCAAAGGTGAACTCTTGTATCTTTATTCACATAATATAAAACCACTGTAATAGTTTTAAAGAAAGGAATATGCATTTAGAAAGTCAAACTAATATGACATAATTACTAATTCACTTGGGGAAAACTGGGGAAAAATATCAGGATGAGGCTAACAAAAATTACATGTTGTCTTTTCTGTACATTTCTCTTTGTGGTTATATTATTAAATGTTTTGTCATAATCCATATATATATAGGTGTAACCCTGACTACATTAGTTATGAGAAAATATTATAACAAGAAGTCTTGTAGTATGAAAAATATTACTACTATATTTGGAATTTTTAATAAGATTTCCATAGAAGCCCATAGTTTCATGGGAACATATAAAGCCAAGAGAGAAAAAAAAATATTGGAAATTCCCGAATTGCTTCCAACACGTGGATGTCAATAAATAAAGTAGGATGTTCACACCTGGCCTGACACACACTTTTTTCTATTTCCTTTTTAAGGACAACTTATGGGTTAATATAGCATAACCATTTTACTTTTGAGAATAAAAATAGTCTCTTCCAATTTTCAATTGCTTCTGCTTATTAAATTATTACTTCTGAAAATCAAATGGCCTGTAACTCTCTCATGCCTCATCATTTGTCGTATAAAGCATTAGATGGGTTAAGATCCAGTCCTTCTTGTTTTGATGTAACTTTATTATCACTTCAAATTGTAGTCCAAAAAGGCTCCAAAATGTTTTAATAAATAAATTTTATCTTGTTTCATTTGTGTTTTTTTTTACTTGAAAAATAGTGCATAGAAATAAAAATTTTTATGAAAACTTCTGGCTTAAAACAGAAGCTTATGAGCACCTACAAGATATCTCTAGAACAATTGGTAAGATCATAAACACTATTTCAAAGGTTATTAATGTCTTAGTTTAAATAAGGGATAGTTTGGTTACTACTGTGAGCACATCAAAATGTTGGCTGAGCCTGAAACCTTGCTATAAGTAAAAAATTGTACATAATCAAATATTTACAGTTATTCAAATCCACTCATAGAGTCAATCTAAAAACAGAATTTTCTTAAAATAAATTATAAGACTTCACCACGATGTGAAGCAATTTCAATTCATTAATTTACTAGTTTGTTTTTGTTTTTGTTTTTGAGGCAGGGTCTCACTCTGTTGCCCAAGCTGGAGTGCAGTGGCAATCACAGCTCAATGCATCCTCTAACAAGCAATCCTCTCTCTTCAGCCTCCTGTGTAGCTGGCACTACAGCAACGTACCACCACGCCCAGCTAATTTTTTAACTTTTGGTAGAGATGGGTCCTCGCTGTGTTGCCAGGATAGTATTGAACTCCTGAACTCAAGAGATCTTCTCACCTCGGTCTCCCAAAGTGCTAGGAATACAGGCGTGAGCAACTATGCCCAGTCGTGTTATTGTTTTTTATGGAACATAATCTTCCATTCTGTCTTTGATATTTCATGTATCTAAAACCACTTAAGATATTTAACTCACTTTCTATATATACAAATAAGTATCTAATAAGTGTTGTTAAGAAAAAGAAAAAAAAAAAAAAAAGATTAGAGGCCAGAAGGAAAGAAGTGACTTTGTATAGCGTACAAAACCCAGACATAAAAGAAGGGTAAAGAGACAGGCAAATACATTGTGCTGCCATCATAAATATGAATTATACCATCCTAAATCCTCTTATTTGGAATCACCCCATTCTATTTTGAACCATCTCTCTTATTTTGAATCCACCCCACCCCTATTTTGAATCTAATAGATTGTTATTGGTTTCAAAAGTAGATGTTCTACTTGAATCAATTAATTTTACCTTGCAATGAATAGAAGTTTTTCTTAAATGACTTCATGATAGAAAAGAATGCAAATAATAAAAACATGGACATATTTAAAATGGACAAATAATGGAAAATATTTAAATATCTTACCTTATGCAGACCACGTCAGTCACAAATATAAGAACCAAATGTAGTTACCAGTCCCTCTCTTACTAGACTCAACCTGATAAACGTTTAAACTGTATATGAAAAAACTATCTCTTTTGTCATATGTAAGATATATACCATTTCTATGTAAAGCATTTTTAAACATCAACTCATATTTGGATGTAGCTTTTCATCAAAAGTATATATGCCATATTATAAGTAAATTACTGCCAGTCAAATTGAACTAAAAGTAGCCAAAATACTAAGCATTTATTGGCATGCATAATTCAAAATTCAAATTAATTTATTTTCAAACTATTTATAGGGAATGTATGTTCACTTTGAAATAAGATTCAGTAAAGTAATGCTTTTTCAAATGCTAATATCCAAACTGCAGCAATAAAAAGTAAAACCCTTTTGGCCTTTGCCTTCCTCAAGTCTGATTTCTATTCATTTAATAGCACAACAGCACATTCCTCATTATTAAATTCAGTGGAAATGTAAGCTTCCATCAAATTTTCAAAGAAACATGATTTAATTCATAAAACACTCAGGTGCATTGACATAAGTTATCTATATTGAATTACATATTAACTTGGCCTCAGGTTGTTTCCTTTTCACCATTTCTAGTTAGAATACTTAAAAATATTAAAGGAGTTTGATATGAAATATGGATCCACAAAAATAAATGAGAATTTGGATGAGATTTCCATTAGAAGATTTCATAGCTCAAAAGCATTAATATTCTAACCTGAACTGGAGAAAAGAAAACTTGAACCAAATGATTTTTGTCTTCGCTGCAAAAATACTAGTGAAAAGTTTAAGAAACCAGAGGCTGAAACTATTGACTTAAAATGGGAATTTTAACTAAGTCTTATTTATTTGTACTGACCTATTTTTCATGAATCATGGATCATCTACATAAAGATATTATGATCAAAGCAGTGCAATATTTTTCTTATGCCTATGATTAGAATTTCACCTCCCTAAATGAGTTGAATTCCTACTGCATTTCTTAAAAGACAGGAAAGCCACTTCATTACCACTTCCATTCTTACTCAATAAGACATTAACAGAAATTGAGTTAATGTAAATGAGTTAACTAAAATTTAAGATTCATTAATATATGAACCATTCATTTTTAACACTTGTTCTAAATTTCAATTGCATTTTGCCAAACATTCTTGTGCCTTTTTTTCTAAATATGCAGATTATTTTTAAGAGAAAAGTAAATGTGTATTGATAAATTATTGGAACATAATCATCAAATCTTTTTTTATGGAACAATCTGAGATTCAGTAAACTTGAAGTCTTTCCATTCCCATTCAAGATACTTTTTGAACCAAGAAAAATAACAGAAAAAAATGTATTTTTTCAAGAAAAGCTGATTCTAATGCCAAAAGTTTCAGTATAACTATGAAAGTTAGGTTCTAGGATTCAATCTAAAATATTTGGTCTATTTGAAATCAAAAGGGCTACTTAGCTAACTAGATATTTTTACATTAAGATACATCACTATACTAGGGAATCAAAGATATATGTATCCTTTTAGTTCTATACCAGGCCATGCTACCATCTGAATAGATGGGGCAAATGTGTTTAGATGGAGGTGAAAGGTTAGGAATACTGAATTATATTGCTAGGAGAGATAGTGAAGATTAATTATGTGAAATGAGATGGAAGAATATCTTAAAATTATAAAAGGAAACAGATGGAATTATAAGTTACTAGAAGTAATTTTGTGAAAAGTTGATTTTTTAAAGCAGCATTCAAGGCTGAATCAATACCTTCTAAATGAATATTGTATAATTATAAGTTCCTGAATTATGAGGCAGCTTCATGTATTTTTAATGGACAATGTGGATATTAAGTTCACCATTTCATTATCCTCATAAAGACTTAGCAAAATATTATATTACCTTATATTACACAAATGGTCTTTACTGGATATTCCAACTCCCTTTACTAGACTAGCACTGCTATCCAAACAACTTCTAATATCAGGCTAAGAGGACTGATGTCAGAAAGCTGTTGTTTAGTCTTCATGATAACCAATTATAATGAATACGTTAAAAATCTAAATAGAAAGTACTACTATATTCACAATACAATAATGAATGTGAAACAATTACTATGGTATAACTGCTACAAGATTACTCAATTTAAGATAGATTACTCCTAATTTCAGCTCTTAAGAACTAATTGTTTTTCAAATCTCTTAAAGATAAAAAGCAGGATTATTAAATCAGAGCATTATGAGCAAGGTTCAAATCATCATGCTTTATTTCACTAACAACATATAGGGAGGCTTAGCAATTTTACTTTTGTCAAATTTGTCATATATTATGACTTTTGGGCAGTTCTTCAACATGGTTTTGATGATACAAAAGCTACTGGATAGTTCAAATAAGAATGAGTATCTTCATAAGAAGTGACATAAATGAAAGTATATAAAAATCATCTTAATAGAATAAATAAAAACAAGTGTCTCTGTCTAGTCTATCATATTGTAATAAACAGTAAGATTGGAAAAGGGTAAGACACTGAAATACCTTGTTAACTGGACCTCTTTCAACTTTGCTTTTAAAAATTAAAAAAAAGTGTCGTTTTTGAGGAAGCAAATGAACCGTTTCATTCATTATTCAAAAATTGAAAATTGTCATGGCCAAAATGGTATCTAGAGAGGATCTGTAATGATGAGGCTGGAGACTTATACCTTATACCTTATAATGTACAAGGGAGCCAGGTACACAAGCATTTCAGTAATGCCTTGTTACCCATGAAATTCACCTTACTGGTAAACTAAATTAAATAATGTTTCAAATAGTTCAATGTTTCGTTTGAGCTGTGATTTTTAAAGAAAAAGCTGGCCAGGGAGTGTGGTGTGTGCCTGCAGTTCCAGCTACTTGGGAGGCTGAGGTAGGAGGATAGCTTGAGACCAGGATTCGGAGGCTGCAGTGCACTGTGATGACCATGCCTGTAAACAGCAACTGCACTCTAGCAAGAGCAACATGGCAAGACCCCATCTCAAAAAGAAAGAAAGAAGGAAGGAAGGAAGGAAGGAAGGAAGGAAGGAAGGAAGGAAGGAAGGAAGGAAGGAAAGAGAAAGCTTACTTCATAAAGAAATACTGATAGCAAACAAAGTTGTAAATGGAATACAAAAGAAAGTTAGTAAAATGTTTACCGAGTTAATTGACAAAGTTTGTTAGATACCATTGAGGCTTCTAGTGGAAGTGAAAACTGGTATACAATCTTTCTGGAAATAATTTTAACAATACTTATAGATAGCCTCAAAAATTAGCCCAGCAGCTCCTTAATGACATGGTTCATTCCAGAGTGGAGTCAGGGAAAATACAAGACAATGTTGAAAAACTCTGTGGTACCAGACTGTAAGGGAGTATTCACAAAAGGATGGAAGCATGTGAGAAGAACATGGGAGCCCTCAATTGAGAGAATTCATTGAGAAAGAGTTCTCAATGTCCACAGATGAAACAATCAATCTGAGCAATGAAGTACTGGATTATGGCCTAGAAAATAAAATAAATACCTTTGAGTCCTTACTGAAATAAATAAATAATTGAATAAAAAATGGAGAAGTAACAGCTCTTCTCCACAGATTTCAAATATCTAAATGCAGAAAGAATAAGAGAAATAGTCACCATGAGCTATTATAAATGGAATTGCTTTCTTGATTTATTTTTCAGATAGTTTCCTGTTGGCATATAAAAGTGCTACTAATTAGCATTTTGTACTTTGTATTCTGCAATTTTACTGCACTTATGTTCTAGCTCTAACAGTTTTTTGGTGAAGTGCGTAGGGTTTTTCATATATGAGATCATGTAGTCTGCAAACAGGGACAATTTTTGACTTCTCATTTCCAATTTAAATGACCTTTATTTCTTTCTTTTGCCTAATTGCTCTGGCTAGGACTTCCAGAATTATGTTGAATAAAAGTGGCAAAGTGGGCATCCTTATCTTGTTTTAGATTTCTGAAGAAAAGCTTTCTACTTTTCCCCATTCAAGTATGATGTTAACTGTGTGTTTGCCATATATGGCCTTTATTGTGTTAAGGTATGTTCCTTCTCTACCTAATTTGGGAGGGTTTTTATCACAAAGGGATATTAAATTTTATTAATTGCTTTTTCTGCATCTATTGGGATGAGCATATGGTTTCTGTTCTTCTTTCTGTTAATGTGATGTATCACATTTATTGATTTACATATGTTTAACCATCCTTGCATCCCTGAAATAAATCCCACTTGATTGTAGGGAATGATCTTTCTGATGTGCTGGATTCAGTTTGCTAATATTTTGTTCAGGATTTTTATGTATATGTTCATCAGGGATATTGGCCTGTAGTTTTCTTATTTTGTTGTGTCCTTGTCTGGTTTTGGTATCAGGGTATTGCTGGCCTTATCAAATGAGTTTGAAAAAATTTCCCGTCACTTCAATTTCTGGAATAGTTTGAGAAGAATGGTATTTGTTCTTTATGTGTTTGGAAGGATTCAGCAGTAAAGCCATTAGGACCTGGGCTTTTCTTTGATGGGAGACTTTTTATTACTGATTCAATCTCATTACTTGTTATTGGTCTGTTCTGGTTGTCTACTTCTTCATGATTCAGTCTTGGCAGGTTGTATGTTTCTAGGAACTTATCCATTTCTTCTAGGTTTTCCAATTTTTTGTTGTATAGTTGTTGATAATGATCCTTTGTGTTTCTTTGACCATGAGTTGAAATGTCTCCTTTTTTATCTCTGATTTTATTTATTTGTCTTTCTTTTTTTCTTAATTGGTCTAGCTCAAAATTTGTCTTTTTTTATCTTAAAAAAAAGAAATAACTATAAATAAATTTAACCAAAGAGATGAAAGATCTCTAAAATAAAAACTATAAAACATTTAGGAAAGAAATTGAAGAAGACACAAATGAAAAGATATCCCATGATGATGATTTGGAAGAATTAATATTGTTAAAACACTCATACTACTCAAAGCAATCTACAGAATTAATGTAATCCCTATCAAAACACCAATGACAGTCTTCACAAAAACAGAAAAAATCTTAAATTTTGTATGGAAGCCCAAAAGACCCTAAATAGACAAAGATATCTGAGCAAAAAGAAGAAAACTAGAGGTATCACACTACCTGACTTCAAAATATACTGCAAAACAATAGTAACCAAACTATCATGGTGCTGGTATAAAAACAGACTCATAAATCAATGAAACAGAATAGAAAACCCAGAAACAAATCCACGTATTTACAGCCAAATGATTTTTGACAAAAGCACCATAAGCACATATTGGAAAAAGCCTTGTCAATAAATGATGCTGGGAAAACTATGTCCACATGCATAAGAATGAAACTAGACCCCTATGGATCACCATATACAAAAATCAACTCAAAATGGATTAAAGACTTAAATGTAAGACCTGAAACTATAAAACTACTAGAAGAAAACACGTAGAGGAAATGCTTCATGATATTGGTCTGGGCAAGGATTTTCTGGATAAGACCTCAAAAGCACAGGCAACAAAAGCAAAAACAGACAAATGGGATTACATTAAGCTGAAAAGCTTCTGCTCAGTAAAGGAAACAATAAACAGAGCAAAAAGACAACTTAATTGGAGAAAACACTTGCAAACCTTGCATCTGACAAAAGGTAAATATCCAGAATTTATAAGAAACTCAAACAATTAAATAGCAAAAAATTAAATCAGAAACTCAAATAGCAAAAATTAAATCACCTAATTTAAAAATGGGTGAAAGATCTGATCAGGCATTCATCAAAATAAGACATTCAAGTGACTAACTAGCATATGAAAAACTGCTCAACATCACTAACAATCAGGGAAACGCAAATCAAAACCACAATGAGATATCACTCCAGTTAGAGTGGCTATTGTCAAAAAGAGAAAACAAACAAACAAATGCTGGCAAGAATGTGGAGATTTTCTCACAATTGGTGAGAATAAATTTGTATAGCCATTATGGACAATATCCTCAAAAAATTAAAAATAGAACTGTCATATGACCCAACAATCCCACTACTGCCATATATCTAAAGGAAATGAAATCCATATGTTGAAGAGATATTTGTACTCCCATGTTTACACCAACACTACTCACAATATCCAAGACATGGAGTCAAATTAAGTGTCCATCAATAAATGAGTGGATTTAAAAATGTAAGCCAGATAGGCCGGACACAGTGGCTCACACTTGTAATCACAGCACTTTGGGAAGCCAAAGTGGGCAGATCACCTGAGGTCAGGAGTTCGAGACCAGCCTGGTAAACATGGTAAAAACCTGTCTCTACTAAAAATACAAAAAAAATTACCGGGAGTGGTGGCAGGCACCTGTAGTCCCAGCTACTCGGGAGGCTGAGGCAGGAGAATTGCTTGAACCTGGGAGGTAGAGGTTGCAGTGAGCCAGGAATCGTGCTACTGCACTCCAGCCTGGACAACAGAGTGAGACTCTGTCTCTCTCTCTCTCTCTTTCTCTCTCTCTCTCTCTCTATATATATATATGTATATATGTATATATATGTATATATCTATATACATAAATACATGTATAGATATATACGTGTATATATATATACATAAAATAATAAAAATAAAAATGTAGGCCAGGTATAGTGATGCACGCCTGTAATCCCAGTGGTTTTGGGAGGTGGAGGCAGGAGGATTGCCTGAGGCCAGTAGTTCAAGACCAGCCTGAGCAACATACTTAGATCCTGTCTCTACAAAAAAAAAATAAAAATAAAAATAAAAAAATAAAAAAATTAATTAGGCATGGTAGTGCACACTTGTAGTCCTACCTACTCAAGAGGTTGAGGTCAGAGGACCACTTGAACCCAGGTCCTTGAGGCTGTAGTGAACCATGATTGCACGACTGAACTCCAGCCTGGGTGACAGAGCAAGACCTTGTTTCTTAAAAAAATAAAAAGGTCAGGCATGGTGGCTGTAATTCCAGCACTTTGGGAGGCCAAGGTGAGTGGAACACCTAAGGTCAGGAGTTCGAGACCAGCCTGGCCAACATGGTGAGACCCCATCTCTACTCAAAATACAAAAAAAATTAGCCAGGTATATGGTGGCGGGCGCCTGTAATCCCAGCTACTCAGCAAGATAAGGCAGGAGAATTGCTTAAACCCAGGAGTTGGAGGTTGCAGTGAGCTGAGACTGTGCCACTGCACTCCAGCCTGGGCAACAAGAATGAAACTCCAACTCAAAAAAGGTGAATAAATAACAAATAATACAAATAAAAATGTAATATACACACTCAATAGAGTACTATTCAGCCACAAAAAAGAATGAAATCCTGTCATTCACAACATAGATAAACCTACAGAACGTTATGTTAAGTGAAATAAGTCTAGCACAGAAGGACAAATACTGCATGATCTCACTTATACAAGGGGTCTTCAAAAAGTTCACAGAAAATGTGTATGATAAAGAAATTTGCATGAATTTCAAAAAAATTTGCACCAAAATAAACTCATACTAACTTGTTATAACATGTCTGATGAGTATCTAGAGGCACCTAGAAAGATAAGACATGAATTTGAAAACAGCCCATATCAGAGCAACACAAATCCTGCTAAAATCGAACCAAGAACAAATATCAAATTTATGATGAAGCCTGAGTGGAAGAATGGTGAAATCATTGATGCTTTATGGAGACAATGCCCAAAATAAATCAGCAGTTCACAAATGGATAACTCATTTTAAGAAGGGAAGAAACAATGTTGAAGCCCACAGTGGCAGACCATTCATATCAATTTTCAAGGGAGAAAATAATCTTGTTTGTGCCCTAATTGGAGACAACCAATGATTAACAGCACAAGCAATAGCCAACACCATAGCTATAACCAATACTTCAGCTTACACAATTCTGACTGAAAAATTAAAGTTTAGCAAACTTTCAACTAAAACAGTGCCAAAATCACTGCACCCAAATTATCTGCAGACAAGTGCAGAACTTTCAATTAAAATTTTAAGCAAGTAGAATCAAGATCCTGAAGCATTTCTTTGATGAATTGCAAAAGAGATGAAACATGGCTTTACCAGAATGATCCTGAAGACAAAGCACAATCAAAGCAACGACTACCAAGAGGATGATATGGCCTAGTCAAAGCAAAAGCAGACCCATTAATAACAAAAGTCATGGCATCAGTTTTTTGAGATGCTAAAGTCATTTTGCTTGTGGACTTTTTGGAGGGCCAAGGAATGACAACATCTGCTTAGTATGAGAGTGTTTTGAGCAAGTTAGCCAAAGCTTTAGCAGAAAAATGCCCAGAAAACCTTCACCAGAGAGTCTTTCTCTACCACAACAATGTTCCTACACATTCCTCTCATCAAACAAGGGCAATTTTGTGGGAGTTTCAATGAGAAATTATTAGGCATCCGCCTTAAAGTCCTGATTTGGCTCATTCTAATTTCTTTTTTGTGTGAATCTTAAAAAAAATACATAAATGGCAGCCATTTTTCTTCAGTTATTAGAGAGACTGCATTGACATGGTTAAATTCCCAAGACCCTTGGTTCTTTAGGGATTAATTAAATGGCTGGTATCATCACTTACAAAAGTGTCTTGAACTTGATAGAGCTTATATTGAGAAATAAAGTTTATATTTTATTTTTATCTTTTAATTACATTTTTCTACAAACCTTTTGAAGTCTCCTTATATATGGAATCTTAAAAAGTTGTTTCCGTAGAAGTAGAGAACAGAATAGTGGTTACTAGAGGCTGGGGAAGGTAGGGAGAAGGGAATGATGGGTAGAGGTTGGTCAATGGGCACCAAGCTACAGTTAGATAGGAGGAATAAGTTCTGGTGTTCTATTGTATAGTACAGTGACTATAGTTAACACATACATTGTATATTTCAAAATAGCTAAAATCAAGGATTTTTGAATGTTTTCATAATAAAGAGATAAGTGTTTGAGGTGATGGATATGTTAATTACCCTTATTTGATTATTATACAATGTATACTTGTATCAAAACATCATACCATACATATTTACAGAATAAATATGTATAATCATTATGTGTCTATTAAAAACAGGAAATATTTACCAATGAGTGCTAAAATTAATGTGCAAAAGTTTGAGGAGAAATAGGAAATTCACATAGTCTCAAAGTATCTCCCCAAATATATTATTACAAAGGGAAACTTTTTTGACTTTTCAATGGGAAAAAAACAGAAGATACCTCCATAATCAAAGTTAATGTCACCAGAAGTAAGATACGTATATCCTGATATAAAGAAAGGAAAATGGAACATCACTTCTACAGTATTATTGACAAACAATGCATAACCTCAATCTAACCATGAAAACCTCAAACACAAATTGAGTAATAATCTCCAAAACATTGACCTGTACACTTCAAGAGTGACAAGGTCATGAAAGAAAAAGACTTAGTAACTGTCAAAAACTGGAGATTAAAGAAATGTGATATCTAAACACAATATGGTACTCTGAATTATATCCTAGAACAGAAAATGGACATTAGTGAAAACACTGGTGATATTCGAATATGGTAGTTTAGTTAATATAATTGTATCAATGTTAACTTTCTAGTTTTTAGAAAGTTAAGGTAAGGTGGATGAAAAGGATATGGGAATTCTGTACTATTTTTGCAAGTATTCCGTGAGTAAAAACAGAGTCAAAATAAAAAGCTAAAAAATGATAAAATTAGTTTATATTTACTTTTGATGCTTTCCAAATGATCCTAAAAATCAAGTATTAATTTTATAATTAGGAAAAGGATTGTACTGTATTATAATTATCAATTTATATTATTGACATACTTCTGTATTACTGTCAAATGGATACATCGAGTTATTGAGTAAGCATTATTGAATCAAGGATTGAATTAATTGTGCATATCAGGTAATGATTTTCATTCAAAAGGAAAACTATTAAGCCAAGAATAAGAATAATAGCTACTATTACTGAGTCATTAGTCTAAATGATATAACATGTATTTTTTTCATTGCTTCTCACAAACCTGGGAGATAGATATATTATTACCATTCCTATTTTGTAGGTAAGAAAAGTATGACTTTGAAAACCTAGATAACTTGCCAAAATTGACACACCTCCTAACTGAAACTTTTAGAATTTTCCAACTCCAATGTCCAAACTCTTAACAATTAATGTCTGCTAGTGTTGCTGCTTAATCTATTACCCATGATATATTTAACAAGGAGTTCCATGCACTTGGTTCTGTGAGAGCAGCACAAAAATTATCTAAAATAAGCTGCTTTCAAGAATCCAGCCACCGATTGAGGCAACAAATTATATGTATTTGCATTTAAGTAAAATAATTTACATACGGATGCTTCTCAACCTACAATGGAGTTATGCCCTGGTAAACCCACTGTAAACTGAAAATATCATAAGTTGAAAGTGCATCTTCCATATATGGCATTTTCCATTTACAATGGGTTTATCCAGAGGTAACACCATGGAAAGTTGAGTAGTATACTGAATGTCCATAGATTTTGCACCCTGGTAAAGTTGAAAAATCATAAGCAAGCCATCATAAATTGAAATCATCAGGATATATATACATGTACATACACAATATTGCAAAGTAATAGGTAATATGTTAAATAAGTAAATAAGCACTTAATTTTCTAGCCCATTATGATTTATTGTTAAAAAGCCTGTTTTATGGCAAAACTTAGTCTCCCAGCATTCTTACGGTTAAAATAATTTAAAAATATATGATGATTGTTCTATTTTGTTGATATTTAAGGCAAAAATTCTCAAGCTTTAATGTACATAAGAATCACCTAGAGGTTTTTTTAAATGCTGGTTTCCTTAGTGCTACCCTTTAATATTCTCAGACTGTAGGCTTAAATAAGGCCTGGAACTTGAATTTTTAACTAGCCCTCCTGACAATTCTGATGCAGGTGGTCCTCAAGAGTAAGGCTTTCAATAATCCCATTGTTTAGGAAAAAAATACCAAATTTTTATATTTACTATAAGTGTTCTGTCAATTATATATGACATGTTTTTAACAGACATTTATATCATAAAGTTATACTACAAAGTACATGGTTATGCACTAAAATAAATTATATTATACCTTAAGGGTGTGTCTTGCTGCTGTCTCTGTGTTGGGTTTGTTGTGTGTATGTGGTGGGTTTTTTTTTTTCATTTTTAAACCACATTCATATATCTGAGAAAATCAGAAGCATTTGGAGAGGTTTATTCCCAGAAAACCTTAAATATCAACAGAAATTCACCACTTTGTGAAAAAAGCAGTATGGATCTAACAATAATGAAATACGCTTCCTAAGCAGAGCTATGTTTTGATCCCATCCGGTAGTTGTTATATACCTACTTTTTATGTCACTTGCTTTCTGAAATTTGACTAGGTCATCATCTTTGATATTAAAGCCTCATTAGTCAAAAGGGAGAAAAAAGACACTAGAAAGAAACAGCCTTCCCTAAATAATTTTGGTTTTCCAGAATTAGCAAGAACAAGTGGAGTTACAAATAAATGTTGGAGGCACTCCAGCAACCTAGCACATTCAATATGCAATGGGAAAATTCTGCCTTAAAAACTTGCTTATTAGATCCTTAGAGCATAATTTTCATGATGAATGAGCAAGTCTTGCTGATGTTGGTACAGGGACTTTGTCATTAATTCAAAACTATATCAAGAGTCTTTGGCTATAATATATCCTCACTCTATCCAACTGAGTTTGTAGATTAATCTCCATTTTCATCTTCTGAGAGCACCTCTCGAGTTCTGAGCTACTTGGAATTCAACATGAATTTGGTATTTAAGCTCAATGTAGGAACCACTATATAAATGGCACTTCTGCAATTTTTGTGTTATTCTTGCTATATTGCATAGAAATTTACACTAAGACAAAACTGCAAAATATTGCCATAAGAAATTAAATATCTAAATACAGTGTGACTCAAGTGAAATAGTTCTCTCTCTCTCTGGTACATAAAATGCACCATATATTCTCTTAACTCAGCTTTGAAGATATATTCCAAGACCTCTAGGTCTGCAAATAACCTGAAACCCTGACCAATCTCAGCATTATCTTGACAAACAGAATCAAATTTGTGGTAAAGAATTTCTTGTGGGGGGAGGAAGTTATTTTTATTTTGTGAATATTTTATTTGCTCTCTTCTTAATTTACATAAATGTAACTGATATAAGCATTTTTTGGACACTTAGCCTTCTCCTTGTTCATGATAATGCTAAACAGTAACTTACTTTTAAAATAATTTTTTGAAATAATGTTTACATAACATAAAATTCACCATTTTACAGTGTGCAGTTCATTGGTTTTTAGTATATTCAGAGTGTTGTGTAACCATCACCGCCACGTAATTTCAAAACATTTCCACCACCTCAAAAAGAAACTCTGTACCTATTAGCAGTCACTCCTAACTCTCCCCTACATCCCAGGTCCTGGCAACCACTAATCTACTTTATGTCTCTAAGGATTTGCCTATTCCAGACATTTCATATAAATGGAATCATGAAATATGTGGGCAAAAAGACCTGACATTTTATAGCACCTTGTATCAGAGTACTTTCATATTTTATTGGAGGGGAAGATGTGAAAGCTCGTTTTATAATGGGATTCTTTTTTATTGTTTAATTAGCCTTAAGGGAGACAAGTTACTTATTAACTAGAAAAAATATTTTCAAATCCTAGCTTAGCACTTCTTAGCTATGTGAACTTGGATAATTTATACAAATCTCTGGACCTCAGTTTCTCATCTGCAAGGCTGGAAAACATTAGCAACTTTTCAGGATTATCATGAGGATTACAGATGTTTGTACCTATCATGAACCTGAGACAATATCTATTATTACTTTACAAACTGCCTAATTTCCATTTTAATTTGGAACTCAGCCGTTGATGCTATGCTAGTAATAGAGACTATATAATAGTGGAAAGAATGATAAATGAATAATCAAGAGATTTGGACTCCAGGCTGAGTTCTGCCATTAACTAGCATCATAAGTAGCATGCCCTTAAATATACCTCTTTATGTCTTTGATGTCCAGTTCTATCATGCGTAAATTAAGGAGCCAGTCTAAAATCTAGACTCCAGTTGATCTCTACAATCCTGTGGTCAAAATATATATGAATCTATCTATTAAAAATAATGGTGTCAACAATGAATAACCTTCCAAAACAATCTATGTCAGAAAATAGAAAGGAGGAACACTCCCTAACTCAGTATGTGAGGCCATCACCCTAATACCAAAACCTAACAAAGATATTATAAGAAAAGAAGACTACAAACCAATGTCCCTCATAAGCATGAATGCAAAAACTCTCTACAAAATATTACCGAATCAAATCCGACAACGTATAAAAAACTGACAACACCAAATGCTGGTAAGCGTGTGGAGCAAGAGGAACTCTCATTCACTGCTCATGAGAATATCAGGTAGTACAGCCACTACTAAAGACAGCTTGGCAGTTTTTAAAAATACTAAATACTCTTATGCAATCCAGTAATAACACTCCTTAGTATTTACCCAAAGAAACTGAAAACATGTCCACACAAAGATCTGCACATGGATGTTTATACCAGACTTATTCATAAATGCCAAACTTGGAGGCAACCCAGATATTTTTCAGTGGGTATATGGATAAATAAACTGTAGTACATCAAGACAATGAAATAAAATTCAGTGATAAACAGAAATGAGATATCAAGTCATGAAAATACATTTAAATGCCTAATACTAAATGAAAGAAGCCAATCTGAAAAGGCTATGTACTGTGATTCCAACTATATAATACTCTAAAAAATGCAAAACTATGAAGAAAGTAAAAAAGTCAGTGGTTACCAGGGGTTAGTGGAAAGGGAGGGATGAATAGGCAGAGCACAGAGGATCTTTAGGGCAGTGAAATGACTCTGTATAATACTATAATGGTGGATACATGTTATTATAAATTTGTTCAAAACTATAGGATGTCCAACACCAAGTCCTAATGCAAACTGTGGACTTTGGGTGATAATGTTTCATCAACTGTAACAAATGTACCACTCTGGTGAGAGATCTTGTTAATGGGGGAGCTATGTATGTGTAAGGGGCAGGGGATATATGGGAAATCTCTGTACCTTCTGCTTAATATTGCTGCAAACCCATATCGCTCTCAAAAATAAGACCCATTAAAATATATATATATAAATTCCATAAAAGATGCAACACACACAAATTATTCCCTTTTTCTAAAAAAAAAAAAAAAAAGTAGTACACCCCAAAGAGTATCTGAGACAACTGTTTGTGGTGCGAGAATATATTAAAACTTCAATCTAAATTTATTTTACCTAAAAATAAAACATAAAACTTAACTAATATTTACTATACAGATTGACAATGGTGTCCTCACAGGAAGTCAAATGATCATTGTCATGTGTCCTATGTGATATGGGAAAGGAAGAGTTGAAGTCTCTCTCACAGAAGGGCTGAGAGTGGCATCCACATTTCTGCATTTACTTGCGGCCCATCGTAATACACTGCAATCTATTCATGCCCAGTTTAGACTTCTGAAGCAACCATCATTCAAGGTTAGAAAGAAATGATATATTGGAAGTATCATTGTATTCTGACCATGCTCTCTGACTGTATTTGAGTTCCAGACCTTGGCCCAGATATTTTCTAACTCTTCATCATAAACTAGCCCACTTCCTAATCTGATCTCAATATTTTTATCATAAACATAATATTAATAAATAAGTAAACTCAATACTTATAGCCTTCAGATTCTACCACTCATTCCCAACCTTAGCATTCTATACATATATTTTATTTCTATAGTCACTCACCATGCTAGAGTAACAATTCAAATCATGAAAGTAGAAATGGGGATTAATTTCTTATACTGCATTTTGCTTCCTACTGACTACAAGGTGTAGTGAGTATGTTTTCTTTAAACTCAGATTATAATTTAAATTTCAATTCAAATTGAACAGAAAAAACAATATTACTTAGCCAATCCATGTGCTCTTTTTGTTACTTTGACATTTTAGTCCCATTTTTCTTTCCCTGATTTAATTACATTAAAGACTTTTTATAACTTTTTTCCACAAATAAAACAATTCAATAAACTGGGCAACTTGGAAATATGGAATTAGCATTTTCTAAAAGTACTAAATCCAATCATCTATCCTATATCATCAAATTATCTTTTAAAAGTGAACTTTACTGTAGTTTTATACCTTAGGGAAATGTTATGAGTAAGCTCAATTTAAGTCCTTTTTCAGACATCAGAATCTTAGAAGGGATCCAAAGTAGACTCACTGTAGATCACCCAAGATTAAATGTCATGAGATATAAATATTTGTTATATATTCTGCTGGAAGCTTCTTCCATGACCTGATAATTTTTAAATTGTTAGGTTACTCCTAAAAGCAAATTCAACATTGAATATCAAAGGAAAATGTGAAATCATAATGCAATCCTAAATATCGGGCTTCATACTTTTAAAAGGCTAATTCCATTCTTACTAAAATGATATCACCATTATTACTGTTACATATATTCTCCATATATATCCATATCAAAAAGGTTACAACAATTATTAAATATTTTGAAGAGAAAGCAGCAGTCTCTTAAAAAGTTAAATCGAGTCCTATTTCTAGTCTAGCTGGAGTGTGAGGTTTCACATATATAGGGTGTTTGCCTGCCTTATTTATTGCTGCATCTCCAGCACCAAGAATGTGTTTGGCCAACAGTAGGCACTTAAGAGAACACATCTTTCTGACACACTTTTTCTGTAACTTCAGACATAACAGTCAGTTGCTACCAAAACCAGACTATACACTTAGCCAACAAGAGTGAACGCCCTAACCCTTGGAGTGATTAGAGTCTACAAAATGCAATGATGGCTTGTCCAGCAAAAGGAAATTATCACTGAAGCTTCCTAAGAAGGACTGGGAAAAAAAGAAACATATCTAGGCCTCCTCTGCCCATATCCTTCAAATGTACTTTATATATACTATACTAAATGGAGGTAAACCCTGGGAGGCTTAATGAGAATCTGTTCCTCCATTTCACTTGAGTCAGGATTAATACATTCACTCATTTGACATACTTATCTATTCTTATTTTTCTTTCTGTTTCACTTCTCTACCTTTCTACCTCTGACTGCTTCTGTCCCATATCTAATCTTGGCTTTTAATGCCTGTCCAATTGGCTCTCCAAGCATACTGCAAAGTTTTCATAATTATAACTAAAAAACTCCACCTCCCACCTCCACTATGAAGAGTCTTTTCCAGTTCTCCATTTTCCACTTTTCCTTCTTGGTAGAAAGTACTGACAAGCCACTTCTCACAAAAACCTGAAACCTATACATCCTCTCAGTATCTACATTGAGATGAATATAGCAATAATATATTCATTTTATAGCAACATTGACAATGACAATAGCAAGTTTTATTGAACACTTACTAAATGTCAGGAACTTCATATAAGTTATTTAACTGATTCCAAAACTCAAGAGATATATAATAACATTCCCTTTTCATTTTTCAGTTGAAGAAACTGTAAGTTATAACTTTCCCAATATCATATAACAAATAAGTAGCAGTGTTTGGCCTTGACTGAGTTCTAAATATTATGCTATATTGCCTCTCACAAAATTATTTGCAAAGTCGTCTGATTAATTTTCTAAAACAGAGCCCAGAGCTCTCTTCCAAGCATAAAAACTTCAGCCCAGGAACTGATCATGTTAAGCCTGGTTAAGAATGTAATGTAAAAAATATTGAATTTTTAAAAAATTTTCTGAACTGGTTTTAGATGACCTAAATTCTAGTCCTGGTTTCATCACTGGGTGATCTTAGACATGTTATTCAGACTCCCTGTGCCTCAATTTCTCACCTTGAAAATGAAAATAATAAAATCTGCTTTACATAACATGTTTGTTTTGAAAACTAAACAAAAAAAGGTTTTCATAAAAGCAACTGGGGGAGTTGCTATACAAGTATAAAACTGGACCAGTAATTCAGCATCCTCTCTAGCCCCTCAGGCTTGTTTTTCTTGTAATGATCTGCTAATATGATTCCCTCTTACCATTAAACTGTCACTATTTTGTACTGACCATTAACCCCATGGCATGCAAACTTTTGACTCTGGCCTTCAAAAATTTCCATCAGATGTATTGTAGACCTTCTTTTCAGGAAAGACTTGTATTTTCTCTGCTCTTTTAAGCTATAAATTGGTTGCCCATCTAGCCCAGTAATGTCATCCTCTTTTAAATTCCTCTAGTTAATCCTCATTTGGTCCTAAACCCTTTAACTGTTCCCCACAAGTGACAATCCATAAGCCACATCAAACTGGCTTTAGCCTGCTTTTCTAGGACAGGTTCCAACACCCCACCCCACCCCCACCTCCAGCCAAAAAAAGGGTTGGGGGTTTCCCTAAACCTTCCCTAATCCCCATACCACGATTCTTGTGTATAGTTCCTGTCTCTCATCCAGGGAACAAGAGTTCCCTGGTATTCTTAACAGTATTTATTCTGAGTACTAACAGAATCCTAATTTATGTATTTGTTCAAGTTTGGGAAGATAGACAAATCTTTTACACTTTTTTTTTATAACTCCACTTTGATGCCACAAAGAAATATCTCTATTTTCAGGCAGACAGGGTACTTGACAAACTTCTTTCTCCTGTTCCCTTTCTCCCGGCCCCCTACCCCGACACTGCCCCTGTCCTCTATTGAGACTCTATTCTTGGTGGTAACTCCTTGCATTCTTCCCATCACTCTGCTCCCTCCCTGCTCAAACCTGGCGTCCGCAGGAGAACTGGGCATGCTCAGTCGCCACAGTTGATTCCGGGGATGCAAACTGGAATCTTTTTGCAGCATGTGAGCCCGGCAGGAGAGGTAAGGCCCTGAAAATACAGTGGCCCAGAATCTGCCCACTCCTCCTACGGAAGCATTTTGTTGAAAACCTAGGAATGGACTCGGAAATGGACAGCTCACCGCCAGTCCCTTCCGCGCAAGGTGGGTCACCAACCTTAGTAACAGGGAGCTGAGAAACAGCCCCTCCGTCTGGTTTGGTGCAGGGAGGGGATTTCTGCTGTGGTAGCACTGATAGATGGCTGGAAGCTATGACTGTCATCTCTGTTGCATCAAGAAAATACTGGGTTTTTTTTTTCTTTTTTCCTTAAACACAGCAACAGCAGCTGCTCCAGACAGAAAAAGATGTTGCCTGAAGATCTCCAAAGTCTGCGAGCCAGACAGAGAGATTGTGGAGAGGATAGGCAAATCAATCACTTACACAAAAATTAAATGTAGGGAAACAGCTTAAGAACCCAGAGGTAAACAGATGGGCTATTTCCAAATGACAGTTCAGAAACCTTTCTAATATTCACATCTGAATTGTGTGCCTGTCCCCCAAAAATGCATACCTTCTTTGTACAAAAACCATGACACATTTGCCTTTGAGAAAGAGACAGAACACACACACACACACACACACACACACACACACACACACACACACGCGATCCTTCTGTTCTTTCCCCTGGTTTCTGTAGAGACTAAATCTCTAGAGCTGCAACAGCAGCAGATTCCCTCACCTCACTGCCTGGGGATGAGGCAGGGGGAGGAAATTCGATAGGGATTAAACATGATAAAAGGGGGCTTCTTTGCAAGGGCTTAAACCAGCACACAGCCTGAGAATCAGAGAGATAAGCAGTAACAGGCAGGCAGAGAGACACGTAACTGCCCCTGCTGCTAAAACCTGGCCATTTCTTCAAACAGCAGCAAACATGAGACATTTCATCACCGTAGTGCATCCATATTGAGAAGGGGGGTGGGGGGGAGAATCGTGTGCTTTGCTTTATGCATTTCAGTCTCCCAAGATGGGAGGAGACCCCTGTCCATATGTCGTAGGAGCTATCCACCACCCCAAAAGTACACTCGCTGCACCTAGCTAGCAGACCACTTGCCTAACAGGTTTTGCAGCAAACGCGGTTAATCTATGTGATAGCAGGTTGTCTCTTACCGTAGGCAGCAGCGGCTCCATTTGGGCTCCCTGGTCTTTAATCTCCATGTTTTGTAACGCCTCTGGAATAAGCACCTTGCTCTGCAGTGTCTTCAGTGTCTTACACTCAGCCCGGCACTCGCTCTGCTTAGTATTCGGATCAGGTAGCTCTGAAGCAGGAGGCAATTGCACACTCCAACTCACCAGAGTCACATGGCTCCTACTCACTCGGGCTGCTGGCCAGGTTTTGCACTGAATGCCTTGGATCCCTGGGCCGGTAAGAGAGATCCCCCAAGCCCTGTATCACTGCCCACACCTGGCTACTAGTATAAAATACAGCAAGCAATGCTACAAGTCTAATGGGCATTAAGAATCTCACCTAAGATGCTCACTTTTCATACAGACTAGTCCAAGTTGGCCTCCAACCAAATCAGTCTGATTTTGACACTTTGAGGTAACTCGCTTCATTCTCAGAACCCTATAGGAAACATAATTCAAGCAAGATGATGTAAATAAGGTTTACTAGGTGTTCCGCTCTGAGTACCTGGGGGCTTTTAAAACAGATAAGATGACTTTAATATTAGCATGTCTTAGTGAGGCTGAACTATTCACCACCAACGACAACAAAATCAAGCATTTAAGTCACTGTTGACTCAGTAAGGATTGGACAGATATTTGCAGTATTTTAAAAGTGAAAAACTTAGGTAAGTCACACATTATTAAAAATAAAGTATGTTTTTCTATGATTTCCCAACAAAAATGACAGAGAAAGAAAATATTTTGATAGTAGGAATGATCAGGATACTAAAGCACTTTGAAAAGACAATGAATCTGACAAGAATAGCCCAAGCATATATCCCTTTGCCTGAAAGTCTCAACAAAATAGGGGTAGGGGATTATTTAAATAATCCACAGAAGAAAAGACATGCTCCTTTGTAGGAAGAAGTAGTTGGTGAGGATCATCAAGTGACTACATATATTTCCTAAAGCTGATTATAGATCTAGAGTATTTTAAGTAATGAAGCCCATATATCACTGAACTCCAGACTAAGTGTATGGAGGTTACAAATGAAGAGTAATAAAGAACTTTCAGGGATTAAAAGAGGGTGACTAAAAATTATTAACATAGTTTGTCTTAAATAAGAATAATTTTACCAGATTCTAAAACCTTTAATAAGCAGGAATGAATATTAAATTATTTTAAGCAATACACCAAAATTTTCCATAATGCTCATTGCAGGTAGAATTATCGATAACTTTTATCTGCTTTCCTTCTCAATACAATTCTTTACAACAAGCTTCTATTATTCTTATAAGAAAACATTTATTTTAAAACCCTAATGATTAATATATTTAAGTGGCTACTTTCTGCATAGCATACTGAGTTGATACCAAGGGTTTAAATAACAAGATATCTGACTGGGAATTTACTGATATTGGCGTCAATTTGATTTTCTACCACAGACTGATGAATAAAAGCTACCTTCCCATTCAAATGACCATAATCAACAATCACAAACAATTTGTTATAATAAAAATAATAACTTCACTTTAGAAAGATTGTTTCTATCCCATTGAGAAGCCTATGTTGTTCCACTGACATTTCTTCAAAGTTAATTTAAATATAACTAAGAAAAAGTCTGGCCCTTAATTCCAAAAGCCAAAATAAAAGTAAAATTGTATTTAAAATTACTTTTTATCAATATTTTCTTAAAATGTGTATTATTAAACTACAATGGTACTTTGCTGGAACAACCATTGCTTGAGCGCTTATGATATGACAGAGCTACTATTTCTGCCAATATAATAGGACTCAGCCAGGGTGGCAACAGCAGACAGTCTACTTCTAAAGATCAAGAAAGCCTATGTATCTAAAGTTCTCTGATCCAAGATGTCAAATACTAGCCTAGCACAACAAAGTGGAGAAAATGATCCTCATTTAATCTGCTACCTATCTAATAGAATATATGAAAATTAATGCTAATGACCTGACAGAATGCATCCACATACTAAATAAGTCCCAATGAAGAAGATAGGTGTAAAACTAATAACTCCTAGGAAGAAAACCATCAGTAGGTAGTGGAATTTTTACTAACAAAATCATAGAATTTTACAGCTCAACTTCTCCATTGATTTTCAAACTCAGAAAATGAAGAGAAACAGATGGGAACAGGAAATACAAATTGCATGAACAACTTTTTCTCAACTACATATTATCTGCCTTGGAGATTCTGATATGTCCTTGGTGGGGGTGAGGAGAAGAAGTAGGTGAGGATATACTTTTTGAAAAATACTCCCAGGTAAATTTTATATTTCTGCCAGTCTGGAGCTCTTTCCACTACAGTAAAGTTTCCTTGAATCTGAGATTATAAAAATAGGTTCCTGTTTAGCCTGCTCCTATTTAGAAATCCAATGAGATTCTATTAGTACAATTTGACAGCAATGATTTCAATCATCACATTAAAGTATTGCAAGACTGAATTTATCCAAGGAACTAAATGTTCCAGACACCCTACTGGAATGAGACAATAGTCTGATTTTCACTCAGTCAGTCCTACTATGTGTGAAGTACTATGCTACTTCCTGTCATGCACAGCAATATTAAAGTGGAATTTTCCTCTCTGAAGAATGAAATAAAAGTAGGGATCGGCCACAAGCCAACTGTACAGACAGAGGAATAACAGAAAGTACTGAACAGAAGAGCCACCTTCCTGTCCAGCTGCCCATGTTGTGACCAGTAGGAAAGGAATACAGCCACCATGGTGTGCTTCCTTCCTTGATCTCTCCTGTATCTTCGGACTCTTGCTGACCTCAAATTTTACTAATCCCTTAAGTAAGCAAGTCAGCGTGGATTCAATGTACTTTCAGTTCCTACCTCCTTTTGCTATTTTAAGCCCCTGGTGTTAAGATATGCACATTAATATAATGTTTTTCTTAGAGGAAAGACCATCTAGTATTGATTGTATTGGAAGAAAACACTGGATTCTAAAGGTATTGCCAACACTGATATTTCAAGAAAACACTTTCAGTCCTGGTGGTATTGAGTTTCTGGCTTAGATCTCAAAGTTCTTTGCTTTGGCCCTTTTTAACATAAAATAACTCAATTTTAGGTTGCATTGAGTTCAGAAATATAGTCTGAACAGTAATACTATGTTAGTGGTAATATTACCAGTTCAAGAATAATATTTCAAAAAATTACTATTTTTCACATACGAAAATGCATATATTTACGTCATTTATTTATGTTTCATTCCTTTGTATCTCTTATCCCTTGAGACCTATACAAATGTTCTCAACAACTTAAAGCATTATTATGAAGATTTGTCAAATACAGTTGACCCTTGCCAAATACAGCTGACTAAAGTTTGTATTAAAACTACTAGTAATGGAGGGGTTAGAGGGACCAAGCCTATGAGCAGTTGAAAATCTGTGTGTAACTTTTGACTACCCCCAAACTTAACTACAATACTGTTGACTGGAAGCCTTAATAATAACAGAAATAGTCAATTAACAGATATTTTATATGTTATACATTTTATATACTTACAATAAAGTAAGCTAGAAAAAAGAAAGTGTTAAGCAAATCATAAAGAAGAGAAAATATACTTACTGTTCATTAAGTGAAAGTGGATCATCATAAAGTCCTCATCCTCATCGTCTTCACTTTGAGTAGGCTGAGGAAGAGAAGGAAGAGGAAGATTGGTCTTGCTGTCTCAGGGGTGGCAGAGGTAGAAGAAAATCTACATATAAGTGGATCCATGCAGCTCAAACTTCTGTTGTTCAAGGGTCAGTACAAAAGTATTTTGTTGAATTTGACCAACCCAAGAAATACCAAAAATGCTTTCTTGACAGCTTAAAAATGGTGGCACTTAACCATTAAGAAAAAGGGTAAGAATGCCCATTCTAAAACCTGGAATATCATAAGGAACTTCTTTGTATAATACTAAAATTTAAAGGTGTCAAATGACACTACGTTTTTACAGATGTTCTTGGACTCCAACCCCATAGTGACTCCAGTCATCAACTATGAAAAGGAATATATAAAATAAGTAATTAGGGTGCCCATTCTGACATTGGGCTAATGTCCACATTTTAAAAACTCTCTTAGTCCCACTTCTCTTAGTTCATGACTGGTTTTTCCACTTCTGAAGATTGGAACAAAGACCTGATTTTCACTTTTTGTCCCAATTGCCTCCTACAGGGAAACTCATAGAAGGCCTACTCTCTAGACTGAGTTCTAGATGGCAGCACCTTAATTTAATTTAACTCAATTCAATAAAAATTTGAGTACCTACCATGTGCTAGCAACTATACAGAAACAAATAATAAGACATAGCCCCTGGACTCAAAGAGATAATTTAGAAGAGAACAAAGATAACATCATTCAGCAAAGTGCTATTTAAATTTTAAAAAATTCTGCAAAAATCAGAGGTAGACCAGAAGACAAAATGACTAACTTTTAATAGCATTTTTCTCACCCTTACCCCAGAGATTTAAAATCCTTAGGGGACTTGTTTTTATGGAAAGATCTAATTTTCCTTTGCTTGTTATATAAACAAGAAATATATGCATGCCTCAACTTATTACTTCTCCAATTATCAGCCTTTAAGCCTAATTATCACTGCCTTTATTAAATGATCCTGAATGTATCATTTCTATCCCTAACTTGAAAATAATCAATATCACACTTACAGAGTTAATCTTGTATCTAATCCTTAACGTGTCCTTTTGTATCCCGTTATGAAAAATTACGCTAAAATAATCATTATTCACAGTGTTCTATGTGTAAATTTTAGTATACATTCGCAAATGACAACAAACAAGAAAAATCTTTGGGTTTATTATTGAGTTTGCACTCTGTCTGTCAAAGAAAGATGGCAAATGTCATATGGGAAAAATATAAGAAAAAATCAAAATGTACCTATAGCAATTTCTCAGCTTCATCATAAGCAACCAAACTATTAGTGAACAAAGAGTGTTCAGATGCATTTTACATGGTCTTATATTACCTAAGAACCTGAATTTTTTTCATTTTGCTGTAATTTTCAGATTGTTCCACAATTCACATGTGTTTACATATTATTTATGTAAAGGGCTTTTTTTCCTAACAGAGAGAAAATCTTATCTGAAGCTGTAATTTGGGCAAAGCATAAAATAATCTTATGTAGACCTTTTTTATTAGTCAATTTAACAAAGATTAAGCACAGATTTTGTACTATGTGATAGTACAAAGATAAATAAAATAGGATCCCCGACTCTCTAGAATAGGAAACAGGTGATTATTTCAATGTACTGTGGTGATAAGACAATGAGCTGTCCAAAATATTAAAGGAGTATCAAATAGGGACATAATCCCAACTAATGAGTTTGTAAATCAGGGAGATGAAACATAAACTAAAGGATGAGTAATGGCAAACCCAAGTGAAAAAGCCCTTTCATTATGGAAACTTTTCAAAATTCAGAGCAGTATAAAGATGAAAATGACAGTCATTCATAATCCGACCAACCAGAGATGGTCACTGTTAACATTTCAGCATGTTTCATTATAGACTTCTTTTAGCAATTCTGGGAGTGGGGAATGATATTCTTTTATATTTATTATTTCCATCACATTTAAAGCAATGGAATTATGTTGCATATAGGAAATGAAAGTCCTTACTAGAAAAATATGATACCCAAATAACCTCTTAGATTTGATCCTTTATTACTATACGAATATGTCTATCCTACTTCTCCCAGCCTGCATCAGGAATGAGAGAAACTTTCAAACCCTCTAATCGGGAATGGGACACAAGTTGTCTTTTCTTTCAAATTCTGTAAACCTAACTGAATTACCTGTTATTTTCTCTCTTCCAAAACCCAAACCAGGGCTCAGTTAGTGGAAAAAGCACAGAGCCCTTTCTTAAGGTTACACATTGACACATGAAGTTCTTACTACTTCCAATTCTTCCTTTCCTCCATTCTGGAGAATCTTTTGATATGGACAGCCTGGCTCTTCATCTTTTCTCACAATGCTATTATTTGGAAACTGTGTCCAACTAGATTAAGGCTTCTGAAACTTAAAGCCAGATTGTCTGCTGCATTATCCATCCTGAAATATGAAACACCAATGACTAAATGAAGAAATACAAGGCACTTAAATAAATGTATGGGGAAACTTAATTAAGATTTTAAAAATATTATCTTAATTCAATATTAATAAAATAGTAAAAAACAAAATAACTGAAATTTGCTTTTATTTCTCTGAGAAAATTGATTTCGATATGTGTTTGAATTAAATGATACTTTTCAGAAACATAATCTCATACATCGAGGAAGATGCACAAAAACTTGTTTATTCATTTGATATATATTTACTGAATACCTCCTATGGGCTCAATACTATGCAAGGCACTAGAAAGGCAAAGTCCCTGCCCCAGGGATCTGATAGTCTGGAAGGGAGACAAACAATCAGACATGTCCAAGACATATACCTTAAATATGACAGGTATGTGACAGAAATAGAAGGGGCACCTGTTCCAGACTAGGGTGGAGGTATAAAGATATAAAATGGATTATAGGGAAGAATAAAAGTATTCCAGAAAGGAAGAATAGCATGTTCAAGAACTATAAAAAGTTGTCTGTAACTGAAACACTGGATATATCAAAGGATGTGGCAGGAAAGAAGGATGAACATGAGAGCAAGGACCAGATTACAAAATTCCGTATTTGCCATACTCAGGAGATTGGTTTTATTTTATAGGGGATATTAGAGAAGACTTCCCAATGGACATCATATCTGAGATAAACTTTAAAATATACAGAAGAGTTTATCAGAATAACCTGAGGTGTTTTAGAATAACCTTAGATGCTTCTGAAAATTTTTTATTCCTAGGTCCCATATCCAAAGATCCTAACCTAGTAAATTGGGGTGAGGATAAGGATTCTGTATTTTTCACAAGATATTCTGATAGAAGTGCCTATGCATCACCTATTCCAAATTTGATATACATATTTTCCATTACTCTAACTACAACTCTTTCTCAAAAGAAAAACACACACACTTGGCTTAAATATTTACAATTATTTAGAAGAAAACATGTAACACTATATTAGGATTATTAGGACAATGTGCCATCCGCTGTTTAAAAATGAAACCTACCATTTACTTAGTGTTTATTACATGTCAGGTATGTGCCAAATCTTTTATATAATTATTTAATTTACCACTCATATCAACCCTGAGAAGTATGCATTTTACCTCCATTTATATATGAAGAAACTGAAGCTGAGTGAAGTTAAATAACTTGCTGAACTTCACACAGCTATAAGCAGCAGAAATCCCAACCCAGGCTATCTGCCTCTAACGCACTTACTTTTTGCATCATGCTATAACTGATCTCTAACTTGTAAAGGTTGCCAGTGAAATGTTTTCTCCAATTCTAATTACCACAAAGAAGAATAAGAGCACCAGATCCAAACTCAGTGTTGGTACTATGGCCAGACATTTTTAAAAGAATGAAACTTGTCAAGCCAGAAATAAAGTATTTCTATCAACAATGATTCATGTAAATGCTGCCTCATATTTAGGCTTCTTCCAGTTCATTCAGAAAACACTGAGGAAGATGCATGGGATCCAATTTCTTAACAGAAAATAATTGGGCTGATAACTACTGTGTCAGGGTGAGAAATCCTACGGTGGTAATCTCCTGAGCCAGGTGGTTTTAGTCTTTCTTTGGCCAAATAAGACATAACATTGCTTTCTCCAAGTCTGCCACTGTCTCTCCTTCAGAGAAGACAATTCACAAAATTCCAATAAATTCTGACTTAGTGTAAAAGATAGTACTTGGAAGTGGAAAAAGACAAACATTTATTTAATAGTTCATATGATAACTACTGTAATAAATGTATAAAATGGATTATAGGGAAGAATAGAAGTATTCCGGAAAGGAAGAATAGCTTGCTCAAGAACTATAAAAAGTTGTCTATAACTGAAACACTGGATATATCAAAGGATGTGGCAGGAATGAAGGATGAACATGAGGGCAAGGACCAGATTACAAAATTCCGTATTTGCCATATTCAGGAGATTGGCTTTATTTTGTAGGTGACAGGGAAGTTCTTTAAAGATTTTAAACAGTTAGAAAGGTCACTTAAGCTATAACATGAAAAATGTTGGGGCAAGGTAGGTGACAGGGAGACTAGTTAGTAAGCTAATAAAAGAGGACAAAAGCCTGAGCTATGAAGCTGTAGTGAGGATGGATAAAAGGAAATGGTCCCAAGAGATATAGGAGGAAAAGTAGATGTGAATTGCTGACTATTCAGATGCAGTGAATGAGGAAGAGAAATATGTCTAGGTTTTTGGCTTGTTGGTTAGTGGTGCTGTTAAACAATACACACAAATAAAAAAAACAGTAAAAGAAGCAATTTGAGAGAACACCTGAAGAATTATATTTTAAAAGTAATCACAGTGGTTAAGAACATAGGCTTTGCACTCAGAACTGTCACTTAATATCCATGTGACCTTGGGCAAGTCACAAGGATATTAAGTGACTCCTGAAGACCGTTTCTTTATCTATAAAACTAAGATAATAAAAGAACCAACTTAGAATTGTTCTGATGGTTAAATCAACTAATGCAAATAAAGCATTTAGTATACTGCCTAGCAAAATGGTAATCCCTCAACAAATTGTGGCTATTATCATTGTTTAATTGAGTTTGAGAAGGCTAGAATGTCCAAATGCAGATTGTCAGAAAAGAGTTGGAAATACGGATTTGGGACCAGGAGAAATTCTAAGTATGGATGGTGTTTCTTTAAGAGGTTATATAGAGTTAGAATAACACAATGATGGATTTCTGAGGAAACACCAACATTAAAAGGATTTCTGACTTTGTACTGATGCACTAGTTATCCCAAATTTTGGTTTCAACCATTCTTGGGTCACAGTTTGTGAGTCTAAAAATATTTTTTCCAATAAATCAAACGTCCAAACCCTTTATAAGTATTCTTACAACCTATTCTTATGATTTTTATTTGTATAAATCTATGTTAATGTACTATTGTCTATTTCAATTTTCCTAGAAAACTGCCATATCCTTTAGAGCAAGACTCAATAGGGCTATATATGTACTAAAATACTTCTTTACTGACACAAATATCATCCACATATTATCAGGAGCTATTCATGATTTCTATGTTCATGTACAATTTTGACTCCTGTTGAGGAGCTATTGGGACTCACTGGCAGTGTTAGCTCCAGGAAAACAAAATGTGACAAAAAGTGGGTTTGGAAGAAGACTTTGTCCTTTGGCATCTGTCTGATGGCACTGCTTGCCACAATCTCAGTCAGGATTCTCCTACATGCTAGTCTAATAGCCTACTTCTTAGCATTAAGGTTCTCATTCACTTAAATTGTCAAAAGGGGCTTCTCTTGGTAATATTTCCTTTCCACTTTAAAGATATTAAGAGAGAACAACAGAGCTTTCTCAAGAAATTCAATATTTTTAAGGCCTAAAGCAGGGGTAATCACAAAGATAGGGATACTAGCCCTCAAAAAATATAATTCAGCAAAAGAGACACAGAATAATATAGAAAAAATGAGGAACAGCTGAGTTAACAAGTGAGCAGTTATCGTACCCCAATATGTCACTGCTCCACTTGACTCTGGTGTCTATAGAAGAATTTGTAAGATCAAGAGCTCAGTCTGTGCTATGGCATTCCAAAACAATTCTCACATTAATAAAAAGGAAGATCTAAAACTGAAATGTGCTATTTAATCTAAGTAAATTAAAATCACACAAAGCAAGAAAGAGTGATTGTAAGATTAATACTTTATTGTTTTAATGTGTCGTTTTTATTTTAAAATTACAGTTGAATCTAAAAGCATGATATTCTCCCCCAGTAAACCAGGTCTATAGAAAGCAAACCTATTCAGACTATTACTGACTCAATGAAAAAAATTATCCTCATTAAAATAAAATTTATTTTTATTCAAAAAATTATTATTTAAGCACTTTTTATGTGCCAGATACTTCATACTCACTGTCCTGGGAACTGGGGATATAGTAGGGAAATAAACCATTCAAAAATAGTAGTTGGAGGAAGGGAAATGAGGCAGTCAAAGAATAAATAGGCATATGAGCAAAACATATAACATGTGAGATGATGATAAGTGCAATGAAGAAATACAAGGTAAGAAAGGAGAAAAAGGAGGGTCCTTACTTCCGATGTTAATTAAGGTAGCCAGAGAAAAACTTGCTGCGGTGACATCTGAGTAAAGATCTGAGGGAAGTGAAGTAGTGGGCAATGAAGCTATATGGTTGAATCAGTTTTCCAGACAAGGAGAACAAGTAAGAATAGACAGAGCTGAGTAAGGGAGGAAGCAGAGAAACCAGTAAAAAGCAAGAAATGGTAAAGACCTGAAGCAGGTGAGAAATGGTAGAATTGTGGATGTGTTTCTGCAGGTACAGCCAACCATATTTGCTGAAGGATGCAATGTGGGATACAGGAGAAAAACAGAAATCAAGGATGGTGCCAAGGTTTTTGGTCTGAGAAAGTTGAAGGATGGCATTTCCATTGCCTGAGACAGATGAGTACTGAGAACTTATATGTAGAAACAAAAAAGTTGTTGTGGACTTTCACAAGAGCAGTTCAACAGAGTGAGAGAGGACAATTTAAGAAACAATAGGATGAGAGAAATTGGAGTATCAACAATTGTACTCCAGAAGATTGGAAAAGAGGAACAAAGAATTAGGGCAGGAGGGAGAGGGAGAAATGGGCTCAGAAAAAGAAATTAGTTATTGTTTACTTTGCAATCTACACAAGCAAAATGAAAATATGTAGATTATCTTGTTTTCTCAGGTTGTTTCACCATATCCTATTTGTGTTTCTTTTTACTTCCCTGTGAATAGCAAGTTAATATAACAATTACTATTGGACTCATTCAAGTCAAATTACAACAGTATAACAATAATGTCTCAAAATACTTCAAGAACATGTACAAAATAAACAGCAAATCATTTTTAGCAGCAAATCATTTTTTTTCCACTAGAACATCCACTGGGAAAAGAGTTTAGTGGTGTAATCAGCAATAAATAGGAGTTATTTCCTTTATTAAAATGCCTGATTACATAAGAAGGACACATATTTTTAAACTGTATCATGGTATCAGTTCTCTCACCATGAAATGTTAATTCCTGTGGTCTGGTAGACATAGATCTGCTGGAGACAGGAAGCAAAGAATGCCATTCAGCTGAATGAATGAACGAACCATTATGGTAAACTAAGTATAATTCCCAGAGTCAGGTCAGGACATCAGGGATAACAACAATGCAGCTCTCTTCATGAAAGCATGGAAGAATTTTTAGGTGTGTTTTTCCACCAAGAGGAAAAACAGATAGTGATTTGGGGCTTCATTCAAAAGATTCCACTACCGTCTACGTTCTATGATAGTATAGACTAAATCTGTCTTGTTCCCTGTTTTCCCAGGGTCTATCATGCTGCTGAATGCATAATAGGAATTCAATAAAATTTTTCAATAAGTGAATGAAAGCCTGAAAAAATCAGTTAAATGAATAAATGAATGAATGCCACCTTAACTCTATGGAACTATAATAGATGATAAATCACAGGCACAGTCAAGAGTCTCATCTGATAAATTGCTTCTACAATACATAACCACCACAACTTACCCATACCACAAAAATAGAACACTTTAAAGACTACCCATATGGTATCTATTTTGATTACCCAAACAAGATATTATTACTGACTTCATTGATATGGCTGGTGAAGAAAAACTTAATTTGGCCTTGTTTATTTTATAAAACTAGCACAGGGGGGTTTCCATCAGTTGCTGTTCTTAAGAATAAGACATATTTTGAGAGAATCTTCATGAAGAAATCTGTGAAGTCACGATAAATATGAATATTGGTGTTGAAGATTCAGACGTGTAATGTTTAAACAATGTAAACTGAATTCATCTTTAGCCTGACTGTGCCCTGCTAGAACAAGAGAAAGATGTCCTAGAACAAGAGAAAGATGTCCTACATATCCATTCATATTAGCCACATAGTGTTATTTATGAATAAATAACACAGAGTTTTAGAAGTATAATGTTCAATATTTCCATTTTCTTGTCTGAGTAATGGAGATTCAACCATATCTGTGGGTGTGGATAAGAATTCCTCTGAAAGAATTCTGTTAGCCATCATGGGGCAGGCTTTGGAGTGGGCATGAAAAGGAGTTTCTCTGAAATAATAATTGAGGATTTAGGACTCTGGGTCCAGGATTCCTATAGATTCTCTTTGGTGGGAATTGAGCTTGCCCTGACATGTGATACCACATGTGAACAAATTAATATGAGGAAACAGCTTGGACAGTTATGAGACTGTCTTTAATCATCACTGTATCTCTGGAATAACAATGATTGAGAGTGTGGACAACTGGAAGGGTGCATAAAGAACCAATAAGACAGATTAATGGAAGATACTAAAATTCTTTTGGTAGTCTCACACATTAACTCAGTGAAGGAAACCAGTAGAAAAAAATGTAACTACCCTATCTATGGGATGAAAATTTGTAGTAATATTTTGGATCTTATACTGAAAATGTATTGTTTTGCCAATCATGAAGATCAGTCCTTTCCTTCTAGAAAATGTCACACCTAACCTTTCATTCAGTCAGACTTTATTGGTTCAGGGATGGGCATCTGATCCCATGTGTACCAATCAGTATCAGTGCTCTTTCCCTGGATTCTTCAACTTGGTAGGAGACATACCTAGTCTCCAAACCTCTCTGATGGAGGAAATTTAAAGTTTTAGAGCAAGTGGAGACCATGTCTCTCACCAGAAGAAAAATCCCTGGGGGACAATGAATCTAAATCACAGAAAATAACTGAGGAGAAATGTAATGAGTGACAAATGATAATTATTGCTGAGATCTAGACACAATCCAGCACTTCCTGTGGTTTGATCACCAAAGCCAATAATCCTTTTTCCTAAGCTAATTTAAACTGGATATCTGTCTCTTACAATCAGAAGAATCCTGCCTAATAGAGGCATTAAAGGAAAGTGTCACTTCATTTTATTGCCACAGACTGGAAAGGTCCAGAAACATGCTGATTACATTTTTATAGGAAAACTGAAACTCAAAGAACTTAAGTGTCTTGCCCCCCAGGTCAAAATGACCAGCAAACAATTCTGATTCCAAAGCCAATCACCCTTCATTAACCATTACCCTATGATAAAATTTCTATAGTACAGACATGTTGATAGTTATGGAATATTTATAAAACATATTCCAAAGACTTGACAACTGATGGGTTTGGAGTTTGAAGAACTACATTATCTAGCAAATGGGCTAATATTACAAAACTGATTAAGTTTCTATTCAATGTAATTTTCTAATAAAGGATTGGTAGTACACATCATACTTGACCTGGAAGTTTTTTATTCTCAATAAATACTTATTACTTGTTTTTCATTCTGGAAGCTTTTTATTTTCAACAAATAGTTATTCTTTTTATACTCCTCAAATACTTATTTAGTGTGATAACTCTGTGCAAAGATAAAACACTAAACCTCTCTCAATTTATTCTCCCAAAAAAATAAACAAAACTGGTGCTCTGTGCATATGAGCCACTTGGGATTCTTGTTAAATGTAGATTCCAGTTTAGTAGCTCTGAAATGGCATCTGAGATTCTGTACTTCTCAAAAGATCCATGGTAATGCCATTACTGCTGGTATACAAGCTACATTGTGACAAGCGAAGTGCTAGATACTCTGGGAAATAAAGCAATTAATGCATGCCGGATTTTTACCCTATGCCAGATTCCTATACCTCCAGATCTTTGAATGGCTTGCTCCTTCTCACCACTCAGGTCTCAAGCTGAAATTCAGTCCTCAGAGAGGTGTTCCCTGAACACTCTCTAAACAACCCAAATCTGAATTTGCATTACTCATTTTTTTTATTTACTGTTTCTTCCTAGAAAAATATAAGCTCCACTTCCACTTCCAGTCATTATGGAGTGACAGTGACCCAATTTGCCCTACTGCATGAAACTATTAATACATAACACTTGGACAAAATATATGAAACAATGTTTTTTGGGCATTTGACATAAAGGAATGCAGAACCGTAATCCCTGAATGCGAAATACAAACTGAGCTCTCTGAGTGCCCCAGCTGCTACGCCTGTAGTACAAGAAGAGGAAATCCAGGCAGATTTTGATGCTCTTCTTGAGTTGAAGAGATGAAGCTGGGAGTCCACACAGGCCCAGGTTTAGCAAAGCAGATACCAAAGAGAAGAGAGATGCACAGAGAGAGAGAGATGCAAAGGATCTCTCCAGTCTTCAGCTCCATAATGCTTAACACTGGTGTATGAAGAAACTACTTGAATGGGGTGGAGATGGGGCATTGAAGAAATCACTTGTACAGAGCAAAGGAAGCAAAGGAATTATCATAATCCTCAGGACTCAAGCAGTGCCAGGAATACTAATGTTCCCATCAGCCGAGTGGAAAACCCTGCAAATCACAGGACATTGGCTAGACTACTCAGAAATTTATTGCCTCAGGAATAAGGAAAATGAGGCCTAGTTTAAAGGCTTCTCTGTTTCTAACTAACCAAGCCTAATAGCAATGTTTGAAAAGATCAAGCTACTTCCAAGTAACTTAACTGTATCATGAAAAAAAAAGAAGCTCCGGAATATTTATAGGAATAAAAGAATTTTCAGTACTCGATAGAGTACAATGCACAATTAGTTTAGCAACTACTAAAAAATTATCTGGCATACATACTGTCCAAAGCAATTTATAGATTCAATGCTATCTCTATCAAACTACCAATTCCATTCTTCACAAAAACTAGAAAAAAACTAATTTAAAATTCACTCGGAACCAAAAAAGAGCCCAAATAACCAAGACAATCCTAAGCTAAAAAAACAAAGCTGGTAGCATCACACTACCTGACTTCAAACTATACTACAAGGCTGCAGTAACCAAAATAGCATGGTACTAGTATAAAAACAAACACATAGACCAATGGAAAAAAATAAAGAGCCCAGAAATAAGGCCACACACCTTCTTCAACAAAGCTGAAAATCAATCTGATCTTCAACAAAGCTGAAAAGAAAAAAAAAAAAAAACAAGGAAGGGGGAAAGGACTCCCTGTTAAATAAATGGTGCTGGGATAACTGGCTAGCCATATGCAGAAGATTGAAACTGGATCCCTCCCTTACATAATACACAAATGTTAACTCAAGATGGATTAAAGACTTAAATGTAAAACTCAAAACTATAAAAACCATGGAAGACAACCTAGGTAATATCATTCTGGACATAGGAAAGGGCAAATATTTCATGACAAAGACACCAAAAGCAATTGTGACAAAAGCAAAAAATGGCAAATAGTATCTAATTAAACTGAAGAGCTTCTTCACAGCAAAAGAAACTATCAACAGAGTAAAAAGACAACCTACAGAATGCAACAAAAGCAAAACTTGACAAATGGAATCTAATTAAAGCAAAGAGCTTCTGCACAGCAAAAGAAACTATCAACAGAGTAAAAAGACTACTTAGAGAATGGGAGAAAAATTTTGCAAACTCCACATCTAACAAAGGTCCAGTATCCAGCACCCATAAGGAACTTAAATTTACAAGGGAAAAAAAAACATTAAAAAGTGGGCAAAGGACATGAACAGACACTTCTCAAAAGAAGACATACATGTGGCCAACAATCATATGAAAAAAAGTTCAACATCACTGACCATTACAGAAATGCAAACCAAAACCACAATTAGATAGGATCTCACACCAGTTAGAATGACTATTATTAAAGAGTAAAAAAATAACAGGCGCTGGTGAGGTTTTGGAGAAAAAGGAAACCTTATACACTGTTGGCGGGAGTGTAAATTAGTTCAGCCATTGTAGAAGACAGTGTGGTGACTCCTCAAAAACCTAAAGACAGAAATACCATTCAACCCAGCAATCCCATTACTGAGTATATACCCGAAGGAATAGAAATCATTCTATTCTAAAGACACTTGTATGCATATGTTCACTGCAGAACTATTCACAATAGCAAAAACATGTAATCCACCTAAATGTCCATCAACGGTAGACTGGATAAAGAAAATGTGGTACATATGCACCATGGAATACTATGCAACCATAAAAAAGAAATGTCCATCAATGGTAGACTGGATAAAGAAAATGTGGTACATATGCACCATGGAATGCTATGCAACCATAAAAAAGAATGAGATCATGTCCTTTGCAGGGACATGGATGGAGCTGGAGGCCATTATCCTTAGCAAACAAATGCAGGAACAGAAAACCAAATACTGCATGTTCTCATTTAGAAGTGGAAGCTAAATGATGAGAACACATGGACACAGAGAGGGGAACAACACAAACTGGGGCCTTTCAGAGGGTGGAGAGTGGGAAAGAGGGAGAGGATCAGCAAAAATAAGTAATGGGTATTTGGCTTAATACCTGGGTAATGAAATAATCTATACAACAAACCCCCATGACACAAGTTACCTATGTAACAAACCTGCACTTGTACCTCTGAACTTACAAGTTAAAAAAAAAATTAAAGAATATCTAAATAAAGGAAGAGACATTCCATGTTCATGAATCAGAAGACTTTGTTAAGATATCTTCTTGTTAAGATGGTAATATTACATCTTATAAATCTAAGGCAATAAATCTAATTGACTTCTTTTAGATAGAAATTTTAAGGCAATTTCTATCAAACTCCCAGGAGGCTTTTTTTTGGCAGAAATTGACAAGGCAAACCTAAAATTCATATGAAAATGCAAAGGAAACAGAATATCCAAAACAGAATATCTAAAATAAAACAAGTAGTTTGGGGTACTTACACATCTTAATCTCAAAGCTCACTCTAAAGCTACAATAATCAAGATAATGTGGTACTGGCATAGGAAGATAGATAGATAGATAGATAGATAGATAGATAGATAGATAGATAGATAGATAGATAGATAGATAGACAGATACATAGACAGATGATAGATAAATAGATAGATAGATAAAATAGAATTGAAAGTCCAGGAATAAAGTTAACTTTCATATTATATACGAAACATACTTCTTAAAAGGTGCAAGACAGTTCAATGGGGAAGACAGGGTCTTTTCAACAAATCATTCTAAAACAGTTAGATATCTACATGCAAAAGGACTAATTTGAACCCTTGCCTTATGCCATACACGAAAATTAATGAAAAATAAATCATGGACCTATGTATAAGAACTGAACCCACAAAACTTCTTAGAAGAAAACATAAGGGTAAATCTTCATGACTTTTGGTTAAGCAATGATTTTTAGATAGGACACCAAAAGAACAAATAATAAAAGAAAAAAATAATGTAGACTTTTTGTGTTCCAAAAGACACTATCAAGCAAATAAAAAGACATGATCTAGACAGACAGAAAACATTTGCAAATTATAGATCTTATAAGGGACTCATCTATAATCTATAAAGAACTCCTAAAACTCAATAAGAAAGGACAAAATATTTGAATCGATATATTCCCCCCAGAAAAGATATGTTAATAGCCAGTAAGCACATTAAAAGATGTCCAACATCCCTAGTCATTAGGAAAGTGCAAATCAAAACCACAGTGACATACCAGTTCACATTCTCTAGAATGGCTATAATCAGAAAGACTGATAATAAGGGTTGGAAGGCTGTGGAGAAATTGGAGCACTATATGTTGCTATTGGGACTGTAAAATGGTGCAGACACCTTGAAAAAGTTTGGCAATTTCTTAAAATGTTAAACATAAATTTACCATATAACCCAGCAATTTCACTCCAAGATGTATATCCAGAATTTTACCAACCTAGGTAAGACAATTAGGTATTTCCCCCAAAGTGAAAACATCTATCCACACAAAGAATGGTATCCAAATATTAATAGTAGCACAAGTCATAGTAGGCAAAAAGTGGAAACAACACAAATGCCAGACAGCAACTGAAAAATTATAAGCAAAAAGGGGTATTACAATGTAATACTTTTTTATAATAAAAAATGAAGTACTGATACACAGTACAACATGAATGAACCTCAGAAACATTATGCTAAGTGAAAGAAGTCACATACAAAAGACCACATGCGGTATGATTCTACTTATACAAAACATCCAGTAAATTCAAATCTAGAGACAAAAAGTAGATAAGTGATTGCCTAAGACATGGTGGGAATGACCACAAATGAAAATGAAGTTTCTCTTCAAGGTGATGGAGACTTTCTAAAGTAAGAATGTGGTGGTGGTTGCGCAGCCCTTTGAATACACTAAAAATCATTGAATTGTATTCTTAAAAGTGGTAAATTTATGGATGCAAATTATACCTCAATAAAACTGTTCAATAAAAAGCAAAGACAAATATAAAATACATCTGACAAAATACAAAACTTTAAGGAGGTTATTAAATGACCATCAGTACAAGAAATTAAGTTAAAGGGAGCTACTCAAAAAGAAGGAAAGATATCAGATGGAAAAGTAGATCTACACAAAGAATCAAAGTACTGGAAATGGTCAATAAGCGGTATGTGTAAAACAAGCTTTTTCTTATCTTTAAAAACTCTTAACAGGTAACTGTTTAAAGCAAAAATATTATCAGTGTCATATGGAGTTTATAACATAGGCAGTAATAAATATATGACAAAACTAGCACAAAAGAGAATAAAAGGAAATGGAAGTATACCATTGTAGGTTCTTATCCAATATGTCAAGTGAAAAAAAAATATTAGAAAGTAGACTGTGGCATGTTAAAATATAATTTGTAAATGCTTAAGCAAACACTAAAAACAAAACAAAAAACACAGTTTAAAAGTCAATAAAATAGATAAAATGTCATCATAAAAATTACACAATCCAAAAGAATACAGGAAAAAGGGAACGAATAGGTCAAATAGAAAAAAAAATAGCAAGATGGTTTAGGTATACTCCTCTATATAAATTACACATTTATTATAAAGTATCTTGTTAATCTGTTACATACAATTTCCTCCCTTATTCCTGCTTTTTTATTCCTAAAATATGCCCAGCACATAGCAGACGAGTAATAAATATATGTCGAATGACAGTTAAATGATTAGAAGAATGGCTGACAGATAAATACAAATTTGAAAGCCACTCATATGGTTTTCTAAGAGTTATCTTTTAAGAATGTAGCTCCTTTCTGGGATGAAATAATAAAATATATAATTAAGAAAGAATTATTGATTTTGTGAACTGTCAAAAATCTTCAACTTCTATCTCAGACAAACTTCAGAAATATGAAGTTTTAAATCCACCCAGGCAATAAAGCAATTAAAAAGCAAAGGAATATATATTCCCAATAGTATTTAGAATGTGGCCTTATATGCTGTGGGCACCTTCCCTATTCCTGCTAGGCTGAGTCATTATTTTCTACTTCTATTAATACCAGCAAGTATTATAAAAACCAAAACTTGAGACTGGCTTTTGGTTTAATGGGAAGCTTATGAAAATCATCACCTTTTATCAAGAGCATGCTTCAAAATGAAAGTCAGCTATTGCCTTTTCGGTTCCTATGAATTACCTGTCTAGATTAAAGTGTCTGCCTTAATAGTACATTGTCTTGTTCTGCTGACTTGTCTGCCTGGTTTCTGGTCTTCTGCTTTCCCCTAATGTTCAATTGGTTTATCTATAAACCTGAATTCTGCCTGCCTGCCTGGTTTCAGATTCACTGCTTCACCTGGAGTCACAATTCATATCTGACTCAAAAATTCCAATTATCTGCCTCCAGGCAGATTATCTAGTATACCCAAATGCTAACTTACCCCAGTCTCATTTCTGTTCTGTTCCCTGCTGCTTAAGCCCAAATGAATACTCTGAAACTTGTACCCTAAGATCCATAAAGAAATGAAGTCATTTTAGCATTATGTATATATACACAAATTACATTTATATTAAGACTAGAAACAAGTATTCAAGAACACTGACCTAGAGTCAACAATCATTTTCTGTCTAACACAGTTTGAAAACCAACTGTACTCTCTACAACCTGGTTTAAATAACCCAATTTTTGTTAGCACTCATCTCAGTTGTTTTAGCTAAATCTCAAATAGATACATTAGTATACGCTAGAGAAATGTACAGATTTCTGCATGTGCCATGTATACCCTATATATTTACTATCGTCTCTTGAAATTATTATATGTGTCAATTAACAAAAGCTAAGGGAAAATATCAACTGAAAAACATTTTAATCTGATTATAAGATTTTATTTTTGGTTTACTTTACACTTTAATATGTAATAACTCTCTGGGAAAAACTTGGGTTCCAGTAAGATTTAATGACTTTAAGTGTTTACATATTTCTACTTTCAGCACAAATTTGTGATAACATATAAACTATACTTTGAATGTTATGTGCAGTGTTCAGCATTTTACACAGTAAATTCACTTACTGTTAAAAACATTAAAAATATTTTAATTTTTCACTTAAGTACAATATTCATTAAGCAACTCTTAAATAGTTAATATGAAAGCACATGGATCAGTACACTACTAAATTGTGAGAAATTAAATGTTATAACCCCAAGTATTGCTTTAGGAATAACATTTTAATTGTATGTTCCCCTTTAACATAAAATAAATGAATAGGCAACTCAGACCTAATGAAATAATCGTATTTATAATTCAGCATAATGTATTATAAGGGCTTTTTATTTGACTACAACTTATACAATACTATAGAGCATATTTGCTTAATCTCATTTAGTGAGACCCAGAAACTATTTACTATGCAAATCACAATTTTTTAAAGCACAATTTAAAGATTACGACAAAGAGGAAGAAGTGGCCAATTCATCCCAATAAATTTAGTAAGAAGTTCAGGCATCTTATAATCAGAAAACTCTATTGAGGTAAAATTCATATAACATAAAAGACACCATTTTAGTCATCTTAAAGTGCACATTCAGTGGCATTGAGAACATTCACAATGTTGTGCAACCATCCACCAATATCTAGTTCCAGAACATTTTCCCTGCCACAAAAGAAAGCCCATGCCCATTCATCGGTCACTCCTCATTCGCCCCAAACCCCATGCCCTAGCAATCAGTAACCTTTCTGCCCCTGTGAATCTGCCTATTCTGGATATTTCCTACAAATGGAATCATACAGTATGTGGCCTTTTATGACTGGCTTCTTTCAGTTAGTATGAAGTTTTCAAGCTTCATTCTCATTGTAGCATGAATTAGTACTTCATTCCTTTGTATGCCTGAATGATATTCTATTGAATACATATACTGTATTTTGCTTAGCCACCCAACTGTTGATAGACATTGTGGTTGTTTCCGCTTTTTGGATATGGTGAATAGTGCTATGAACATTTGTTTACAAGATTTTGTTTCAACATCTGTTTTCATTTCATATGAGTGTTTACCAAGAAGTGGAATTGCTGGATCATATGGTAACTATAAGTAGGACTTTTTGAGGAATTGCCAAACTGTTTTCCACAGAAACTGCACAATTTTATATTCCCACTAGCAACGTATGAAGTTTACAATTTCTCCACATCTGCACCAACACTTGTTATTTCCCATTTTTTAAAATAGCCATCCTAGCAGTGGAAAACGACATCTCATTGTGGTCTTGATTTACATTTCTGTAGTGACTGATGATGTTGAGCATCTTTTCATGTGCCTACTGGCCCATTGTACATCTTCTTGGAAGAAATGTCTATTTATGACTTTACTCATTTTAAAAACTGGGTTGTCATTTTGTTGTTGAGTAGTTAGGGTTTTAACATATTCTGTATACTAGTTCCTTACCTGATACAGGATTTGCAAATATTATCTCTGATTCTGTGGGTTGTCTTTTACTTTCTTGATAGTGTCCTTTCATGAACAAAAGTTTTTTGATTTTGATGAAGACCAATCTGTTTTTTTCTTTTGTTGCTTGTGTTTTTGTTGTCATATCTAAGTAGCCAAAGCCAAACACTAGGTCATGAAGTTTACTCCTACACTTTCCTCTAAGAGTTTTATAATTTAGCTCTTACCTTTAGGTCTTTGATTAACTTTAAGTTAATTTTGTATACGGTATGAAATAAGAGTCAAACATCATTCTTTTGGGTGGGCGCAGTGGCTCATGCTTATAATCTCAGACCTTTAGGAGGCCAAGGTGGGTGGATCACTTGAGTCCAGGAGTTCAAGACCAGCCTGGGCAACATGGTGAAACCCCATCTCTACCAAAAAAAAAAAAAAAAAAAAAAAAAAACCAAAAAACAAAAAGTCATTCTTTTTATCAGAAACATTTTTATTGAGATCATGTTCATGTAACATAAAATTCACCATTTTTAACTTTTAAAATAGTTTTTAGCATATTCACAATGTTGTGCAACTACAGCACTAATTCTGGAACATTCCATCACACCAAAAAGAAGTCCCGCTCCTAATCACTGGCAACTACTAATCTCTAATTTCGTTTCTGTCTCTGTGGATTTGCCTATTCTGGACATTTCATATAAATGGAATCATACAATATATGGCCATTGTGTCTGGCTTCTTTTATTTAGCATAATGTTTTCAAGGTCATCCATGTTGTAGTATGTATAGCTATTTCATTTCCTTTTCATCAGTGAATAACACAGCATTACATGGATATACTACATTATATTTATATATTCATCAATTAATGAACACTTTGGTTGTTTCCAGTTTTGGCTATTTTGAATAATGCTGTTATGAGAATTTGCAGACAAGCTTTTAGCTAAACATATATTTTCCTTTTGGCGGAGGTATATACCGAAGAGTAGAATTGCTGGGTCATATGGTAAGTCTACATGTAATTTTTGGGAAACTGTCAAACTATTGTTCAAACTGGCTCCATCAGTTTAAGTTACCACCAGTAATACATGAGGATTAAATTTCTCAAGAGTTAAATATCATTCCTTCATATGTGGCTATCTGGTTGCCCCAGCCTATTTATTGAAAAGACTATTCTGTCTCTATTGAATGATTTTGACATACTTGGTCATCTTTGTCAAATGGCCATATATGTATGAGTCTATTTCTACACTCTCAGTTTATTACATTTATATAGACATATGTCTATTCTCATATTCGTACCACATTGTGTTGATTTCTGTAGCTTTGTAGTCAATTTGAAATGTGAAAGTATGGGTCCTCCAACTTGGTTTTTTTTCAAGATTGTTTAGGCTATTTAGAATCCCTTATTATTCTATATGAATTTGAGGATCAACCTTTCCATAAATGCAAAAAAAAAGGCTATTGAAATTTTGATAGGGATTGCAATGAATTATGTAGATCACTTTGGGAAGTATTGCTATAGTAACAACATTGTCTTCCTCAAAAGTATTCCACTGAAATGAGAGAAAACACATAAGAAAAGAATAAATCCATAACCATCTTACAAAACAGAGAAGAATGGATGAGAATGGATGAGAAAATATGAGGATGAGAATGGATGAGAAATGTGAGGATTTTCTGGAAGCCAAAAGCTAATGGGATCAGAAAAAGAGAGCAATCAGAGCAGAAAAACCACAACCAAAGTAGGTGTGGCTGAGAGCTACTGAGAAGGTAGCATTCTTAAAGATTTTCAAGAAAAATTCTGGGTTAACAATCCAAGCAAAAGCCGACAGTAGACAAGCCAGCATTTGTCAAACCTGAATATGAACACAATGCACTTATTTCTTATTAAATATGGTTCTTACTAAAATACAAATTCTGAGGTGAAACCTGAGATCCTGCAGTCCTAAAAAGCTCCTCCCAGGTGATAGGAATGCTACTGGTTCACATATAACACTTTAAGTCTGAAGGACTAATCCAGTGCACATTAAAAATCACCTGGGGAGCTTTTTAAACAATGCCTCTCTGCAGGTCACAGGCCTTACCATTTAAATCAGAATATAGCAGGATGGGAACCAGGCATAGGTATTTTTTAAAGACCCAGGGTGATTCCAAAGTGCAGCACAATTTGAGAACCACTAGACAAATCAACAGTAAATTCAAAGACTGCCTGATATAAGCTGAGTAAGATACACTTTTCTCATCTCCCTTCTTGTGAACACAAGGCAGATACTTAGGCGATTTTCACTGTGATAAAGCTATGATAGTTATTTAAACAAAGTGGAGGCCCACCAGATTAGTAGCGGCAGGAAGAAAGGAGAAGGCATGGCTCCTAATCTATATATAAGAACTGGAGAGAGAACCAAAGCAGAAACCAAGAAAGTTGGCTCCAAATCATGACAGAGATTTGGAAAGAGGCACACACTCAAAAATGAAAGACCTTAAAATGTTTCATCTCCAGAGAAAAGCCTTCTTTACTAATACTTCTTTGCCCACTCTCCAGCCACATATATGACTGCAATTGATCCTGATGAATATATTTGTAACACATTACTGACAGAAAAATTAGTATCTAAAAAAAAAGAATTGCTAAAAGAGCAGAACCCAATTTTTTAAAAAATGGGCAAAATCCAGGAATTTCTCCAAAAATGAAACACAAATGGCCTGTAAATATAACAAAAGCTGCTCAGTCTTGCTAGTAATCAAGTGAATGCAAATTAAAAGAAGGTACAATTTCATATCCACAACACTGGCAAGAAAAAATTTAATAGAAATTACCAAGTGTTGGGAAGGATATGAAGCAACAGGAATTTTCATTCTTTACTGCTGACTATGGAAATTGACACAATCATTTTGGAAAACAGTGTAGCTTTACTTAGTAAAACTGAACTTCTTAATATCTTATAATCCCACATTCCATTGTTAAGAATATGCCTTACACTCCAGCCTGGGCGACAGAGCAAGCAGAGCAAGACTCCGTCTCAAAGAAAAAAAAAAAAAAAAAAAAAGAATATGCCTTACAGAAACTTTTGTCTAAGTGTGCCAGTAGAAATGTACAAAAATGTTCATGGCAGCAAAATTTATAGTAGCAAAAAGCTGGAAATAACCTTTATGCCTACTGAGAGAAGATACAGATGGGAATAATTATAATGAAAATGATGATAAGTAGCTTTGAAGCTATTATTATTTGCCAAGCAATATTCGAGAACTTTATACATATTACCTCATTTAATTCTCACAACTATGTGAGATAACACAATTGTTATCTTCATTTTAAAATGAAAAAAAAAACTGAACAGAGAGAATTACAGACATGCCCAAAGCATTAATTGGTTGAGTCATCATTTAATCCAAAGCCCGAACTCTTTTTTTCAATTCAACTGTTATTTTGGATACGGGGGCACATGTGCAGGGTTATTACATGGGTATATTGCATCCAGGTACTGAGTATAGTACCCAATATTTAGTTTCTCGGTCCACACCTCTCTACTGCACTCCCTCCTCTAGTAGTCCACAGTGTCTACTGCTCGCATGTTTATGTCCATGTGTGCTCAAAGTTTAGTTCCCACTTGTAAGTGTGAACACACAGTATTTGGTTTTCTGCTGCCGCATTCATTTAGGATTATGGCCTCCAGCTCCTTCTATGTTGCTGTGAAGAACATGATTTCATTATTTTTTATGGCTGTGTAGTATTCCGTGATGTATATGTACCACATTTTCTTTACCCAATCCACCATTGATGGGCATCCAGGTCAATTCCATGTCTTTATTATTGTGAATAGTTTGGTGGTGAATATACAAGTACAAGTATCTTTTTGGTATAATTATCTATTTTCCTTTGGGTATATACCCAGTAATGGGATTGCTGGATTGAATGGCAGCTCTGTTTTAAATTCTTTGAGAAATCTCCAAACTGCTTTCCACAGAGGCTGAAGTAATTTATATTCCCCCCAGCAGTGTATATGTGGTTCCTTATCTCTGCAGCCTTGCCAGCATCTGTTGTTTTTTGACTTTTTAATAATTGCCATTCTGACTGATGTGAGATGGTATTTCATTGTGGTTTTGATTTGGACTTCTCTGATGATTAGTGACAAACATTTTTTCATATGTTTGTTGGCTGCTTGTATGTCTCCTTTTGAAAAGGGCCTATTCTTGTCCTTTGCTCATTTTTGATGGGGTTATTGGTTTTTGCTTATCGATTTGTTTAAATTCCTGTTGCTTCTGGATATTAGACCTTTATCAGATGCACAGTTTGTAAATATTTTCCCCTATTATGTAGGTTCTGTTTACTCTATTGATAGTTTTGTTTTTCTTTTTTGCTGTAGAGAATCTCTTTCATTTAATTGGGTCCCACTTGTTAATTTTTGTTTTTGTTGCAATTGTTTTTGCAAAATTAGCCAAAAATTCTTTACTAAGACCAATGTGGGGAAGGGTATTCCCTAGGTTTTTTTCTAGGATTTTTATAATTTGAGGGCTTACATTTAAATCTTTAATCCATCTCGAGTTAATTTTTGTATACAGTGAAAGGTGAGGGTCCAGTTTCATTCTTCGGCATAAGGCTCGCCAGTTATTCCAGCACCATTTATTAAATAGGGAATCCTTTCCCCATTGCATGTGTTTATCAGCCGTGTCAAAAATCAGTTGGTTGTATAAGTGTGTGGCTTTATTCCTACTCTGCTCCACTGGTCTATGTGTCTGTTTTTGTACCATTATGCTGTTTTGGTTACTGTAGCTTTATAGTATAAAGTCAGATAGTGTTATTCTTCCAGCTTTGTTCTTTTTGCTTAGGATTGCTTTGCCTATTGGGGACCTTTTTTGATTCCATAAGAATTTTAGAACATTTTTTTCTAATTCTGTGAAGAAGGACATTTGTATAATAGTTAGAGAGGAATAGCATTGAATCTGTAAACTGCTTTAGGTAGTGTGGCATTTTAGTGATGTTGACTCTGCCAATCCATGAGCATGGAATGTTTTTCCGTTTATTTGTGTCATCTCTGATTTCTTTCAGCAGTGTTTTGTAGTTCTCCTTGTAGAGATCTTCCACCTTCTGGGTTAGCTGTATTCCTAGGTATTTTGTGTTTGTTGTGACTATTGTAAATAGGATTACATTCTTGATTTACTCTCGAGCTGGATATTGTTGATGTATAGAAATGCTACTGATTTTTGTACATTGATTTTGTATTCTGAAACCTTATTAAAATCATTTTCCAGTTCTAGTAGCCTTTTGGTGGAGTCCTTACGGTGTTCTAGGTGTAGAATCATATCATCAATGAAGAGAGATAGTTGGATGACCTCTTGCTAATTGCTCTGACTAGGACCTCCAGCACAATGTTGAATAGGAGCAGTGAGAGTGGACATCCTTGTCTTATTCCAGCTCTCAAAGGGAATGGTTCCAGCTTTTACCCATTCAGTATGATGGCTGTGCATTTGTAATAGATGGCTCTTATTACTTTGAGGTATGTTCCTTTGATGCCTAGTCTGTTTAGGGGTTTTATCATGAAGCAATGTTGAGTTTTCTCAAAAGCATTTTCTGTGTCTGTTGAGATGATCATACGAGTTTTGCCTTGAATTGTTTATGTGATGAATCACATTTACTGCTTTGCATATGTTGAACCAGCCTTGCATCCCAAGCCTACTTGATTGTGGTGAATTAACTTTTTGATGTTCTACTGGATTTGGTTTGCTGGATTTTGTTGAGAATTTTTATGTCTATATTCATAATGGGCATTAATAGCCATGGTAATGAAATTAGAATTGGCAGCTATTCTCAAGGTGTGACTCCCTAAACCAACATCATTAGCATCATCTGGGAACTTGTTAGAGAAAGGTGATGTTCAGCAATTTCTATTTTTAAAAGCCCTCCAGGTGATTCTGATGCACACTAAAATTTGAGAAGCACTGGAACATGCAAGGATTTACTACATGAAAAAGAGGTAGTCATTTCAAATGAGAGAGGTATATTCATTAAATAATAAAGAGTTAACTGGCTAGCCATTTTTATCATTAAAAATAAAATAAAGCTAAATTATTATTTCATTTCTTACATCAGTACATGTTCTAGATGAAATACATATGTGTATGTGGGAGACAAAAACATGAGGAATACATTTCCTTGTAATTTCTCGGTAAAACAGAAACCAGAAAAGCCATAAAGGAAATGACTGATATATTTGAATATACAAATATGTATAAAACATTTATATGGGGAAAAAAGCTTAAAAATTTAACACTTGCCTGAAAAAAAAAAACTCAGTCATAATCACAGTAAGGAAACCATTAATTTCCAGCAGATTATACTCTGACTTCACCAAAAGAATTTCCTAAGCAGATATCTAAAAATATTTCCAAAGGCAGAGAACCCTTCCCCTTTATCTCTAGGTTCCAGGTTAAACCTATAGATATAATACCCATAATCAGCTAGAATTCACCATTGCTTTGAGTTGTTCAAGGTGCTTTCTCCACAGCACTCTATAGACATGCAACCATTCTAGAAGTTTTCATGGACTTACACAGTAGGTGACTCATTCATTTATTAGAACTTGAATGTCCCTAAATTCCTTTACTTTCTGTGGCCATTCCCTTAATAGCCAAATAAAATGACGTAAGTTCCCATTCTATATAACTGTGGGAAGTCTAGTACCCAACCCTTCCCTGAATATTTTTAAATATTTCCAGTGGGAACTAAGAAAGCCTAACTTCCACCTTTATCACATTTTACTCTGAACTCCCACTTCTCCCGCATTCTTAATTATCTCTCACCATCTTACCTCCTACAACTGCAATTTCCTTTTCATCCTGATCTTCCCTCAGAAAGGATATAACTTATAACCACAATTCCTTTGTTCCCAAAAGCGTTACCCAGCATCGTAACAGGCGCGCGCGCACACACACACACACGTGTGTGTATATATATACATTTTTTTTTTTTTTTTTGCTGAGATGGGGTCTTGCTCTGTCATCCAGGCTGGAGTGCAGTGGCACGATCCTGGCTCACTGCAGCTTCCACCTCCTGGGTCCAAGCAATTCTCCTGCCTCAGCTTCCTGAGTATCTGGGATTACAGGCACCCACCACCATGCCCAGCTAACTTGTGTATTTTTAGTAGAGATGGGGTTTCACCATGTTGGCCAAAATGCTTTCAAACTCCTGATTTCAAGTGATCCACCTGCCTCAGCCTCCCAAAATTCTGGGATTACAGGCGTGAGCCACCGTACCCAGCCATAAAGGCTTATATTGATGTTTTGAGTATAACACAACATATTTGTTCAAGAAACAACTTGAACTTGAATACTAGTATTATTCTTATAATACCTTATCCATTCCAACCACAGGGAATTTATTACACTCTGCCTCTTCCTTGGACACTTGCCTACCATTTTTACGGGATACATTTTCCTGCTCAAGATCCTTCTCTCATTTCCTCCATTATCCAAGCCCAAAATGAGTTCATCCACTGTCTACCTGGCTGCTCAGAATAAATTTCTAAATTCCTATTTTTACATTCAGATTGAAAAATTAACTTTTGTCTTCACTCTTACTTTATTCTTCAGAAACCATGAAAACTGATGTAGCCAATGACTTTTATGTCCTTTAAGTATGGGAGATAAGAAAAAGTCCTAATATTTTAAATAAGCATGAAACTTTATCAACTGTAAAAGATGACTCCAACCCCTGTTTCTTAATAGTTTTAGTATTTTTAAAAATTTGTGGTATGGAGCAAGATGGCAAAATAGGAATTTTCTGGCTCTACTCCCCCAACCCAGAGAAATCCAGTTAGCAACTACCCACAGGCAAGAATACCTTCATGAATATCATAGAACTTGAAAGTGAGGCTGAGACACCTCCTTAGTACAGAACTGAGAAAAGCCTAACTTGAAGGGTAAGAGGAACAATTCTCATTGGCCAGGCCACCCATACCTCAAGTGGTACAGTGCCACACACAGAAGATTCCCCTGGACCTACAGTTTCTACAGTGGGAAAAGTAAGTTGGAGGCAAACATTCAGCTACCCCACCATTGTGGAACCCTTTACAGCAGGCTCATTCCTGTGCTGTCCCATGGAAATATTGGGAGTGCCAGCAGAACCTAGACCACCAGTGGAGAGTTAGAAACACAAGGGTAGGTTTCACAGCTGCCAGCACACAAATCTTGGTCATTGCTCTGCACTTCAGCCAAGAGAGACACCACACCGGAGAGACTAGCGAATAGCACTGTGCTGCATAAAGTGTAGTCCATGTCAACCAGGCTTGGGTCTGTAGCCAATTTCCCCACACAACTCTGGAACACACATTAAGTCTTCCCAAAGCTGGGAGGCAACGACAGGTCAGTGATCCCTCAAGGAGGGAGCATCTGGCCCCATCCAACCCTGCCTGCTGAGCAGCAACTCTACCAAGCCTCAGTGCTCTATTTAAACCTGCCATAGGCAAGGAACCAAGCCCAAATCCACGCATATCTGTGGAGTATAGCTTCTCGCCCTGCCCACTCCATATGGCCAAACAGCAATTCCAGACACTTCACTTAGCCTTAGAGCATAACACACAGCCCTGTCTTGTAACTGCAGATTATAAACAATAGTATATTGTTTGTAATATATATAATATAATATATATTATATTAGAATAGAAAAATTATGAAAAATCAGGGAAATATGACTCCACCAACAGAAACTAATAAAGCTCCATAATTGGGCCAAAAGAAATGGAGATCTATGAAATGACTCACAAAAAGTTCAGAATAATCCTTTTAAAGAAGTTCAGAAAACTCCAAGAAAATACAGACAGAAAATTAAAATTTGGGAAACAATTCATGAACAAAATGAGAAGTTTGACAAAGAAATAGAAACAATACAAAATAGAAATTCTAGAGAGAAAGAATATATAACTGAAAAATTCAGTAGAACACTTCAACAGCAGATTTGGTCAAGCAGAAGACAAAATCCGTGAGCTCAAATGAGGACATTTGAAATTCTCCGATCAGAGGAACAAAAAGAAAAAGGAATAAAAAAAGAATGAACAAGGCCTATGGGAATTATGGGACACTATCAAACAAACTAACTTTTGCATAATAGAAGTTACAGAACAAGAAGAGGGGAAAAGTCCTAGAAAGCATATTTAAGAAATTAATGGCTGAAAAATGGTCAAATCTGGGGAAAGATGACAATATCTAGGTACAGGAAGCTCAGAGATCGCCAGTGAACTTCAACCCAAAGAGGAGTTCACCAGGATACCTCATAATCAAGTTATTAAAAATCAAAGACAAAAAAAGAGAATACTGAAAGCAAGATGTACATGTACATATGTGTGTGTGTGAGTGTGTGTGTGTCTGTGTATCTCAGGCCAAAAGAGAGTGAAATGATGTATTCAAAGTGCTGAAGGAAAAAAACTGCCAAACAAGAATACATTATCTGGCAAAGATGTGCCTCAGAAATGAGGGAGAAATAAAACTTTCTCAGACAAACAAAACCTAAAGGAGTACATCACCAGTAGTCTTGCTTCATAGAAATTGTTAAAGAGTATCATTTAAGCTAAAATAAAGATAAAGGCTGCAATTTGTTTTTTAAAAAAACAGATGAAAGTAAAAACTCAATTATAAGAAATACATAGTCATACTCAGAATTCTTTAATTTTGTAAGAGTGGTATGTAAAGCAATTTTATCACCATTACAAAGGTTAAAAGTCAAACTTTTAAAAAATAAATTACAGCTATAATAAATGGTTAAGGAATACAAATTACAAAAAAATGTAAATATTGACATCAAAATTATAATACATGGAGGGGAGTGAATGCATAGAGTTATTGCATGCAATTAAAGTCAAGTTATTATCAGCTTAAAGTAGCTTGTTATAAGGATAAAATATTTTATGCAAGCCTTGTGGTGGTTACTATAAGCAAAAATCTATAGTAGTTGCACAAAAGATAAAAAGAAAGGATTCAAAGCATGCCACCACAGAAAACCATCAAACACCACAGAAAACCATGAAACCACAAAAGAAGACAGTGAGAGAGGAAGAAAGACACAAAGGACCTGCAAAACAATCAGAAAATAAATTCCAAAATGGAAATAGCAAGTCCTTACCCATCAATAATTACCTTAAACGTATAAAATTCTTTAATTTAAAAAAAAGAGTGGATGAATAGATTTTTTAAAAAACAAGATCCAGGCCAGCTGTGTTGGCTCATGCCTATAATCCCAGTGCAAGAGAGGATCACTTAAGATCAGAAGTTCAGGCTCAGCCTGGGCAACATAGTGAAATTCTGCCTCTACAAAAAAGTTAAAAAAAAAAAAATAGCTGGGCAAGGTGGTACATGGCTGTAGTTACTGTATTCCTAGCTACTTGGGAGGCTAAGTCAGGAGGACGGCTTGAGTCTAGGAGTTTGAGGTTACAGTGAGCTACGATCACACCACGGCACTCCGGCCTGGGCAACAGAGTAAGACCCTGTCTCTAAACACACACACACACACACACACACACAAACGCACACATGATCCAACCATGTACTGACTACAAGAGACTGACTTTGCTTGTAAGGACACACAGTAAGTAAAATTAAAGGGATGGAAAAAATATTCCATGCAAATGGAATCCAAAAAAGATCAGAGATAGCTAAACTTATATCAGATAAAATAGACTTTAAGTAAAAACTGTAAAAAGAGACAAAGAGAGCCATTACATAATTGGTTAATTCACCAAGAGGATGTAAAAGTTGTAAATATTCAGCCAGTATCATACTGAATGGGCAAAAACTGGAAGCATTCCTTTGAAAACGGGCACAAGACAGGGATGCCCTCTCTCACCACTCCTATTCAACATAGTGTTGGAAGTTCTGGCCAGGGCAATCAGGCAGGAGAAGGAAATAAAGGGTATTCAATTAGGAAAACAGGAAGTCAAATTGTCCCTGTTTGCAGATGACATGATTGTATATCTAGAAAACCCCATCGCCTCAGCCCAAAATCTCCTTAAGCTGATAGGCAACTTCAGCAAAGTCTCAGGATACAAAATCAATGTGCAAAAATCACAAGCACACTTATACACCAATAACAGACAAACAGAGCCAAATCATGAGTGAACTCCCATTCACAATTGCTTCAAAGAGAATAAAATACCTAGGAATCCAACTTACAAGGGATGTGAAGGACCTCTTCAAAGAGAACTACAAACCACTGCTCGATGAAATAAAAGAGGATACAAATAAATGGAAGAACATTCCATGCTCATGGACAGGAAGAATCAATATCATGAAAATGGCCATACTGCACAAGGTAATTTATAGATTCAATGCCATCCCATCAAGCTACCAATGACTTTCTTCACAGAATTGGAAAAAACTACTTTAAAGTTCATATGGAACCAAAAAAGAGCCTGCATCGCGAAGTCAATCCTAAGCCAAAAGAACAAAGCTGGAGGCATCATGCTACCTGACTTCAAACTATACTACAAGGCTACAGTAACCAAAACAGCATGGTACTGGTACCAAAACAGCATGGTACTGGTACCAAAACAGAGATATAGATCAATGGAACAGAACAGAGCCCTCAAAAATAATGCCACATATCTACCACCATCTGATCTTTGACAAACCTGACAAAAACAAGCAATGGGGAAAGGATTCCCTATTTAATAAATGGTACTGGGAAAACCGGCTAGCCATATGTAGAAAGCTGAAACTGGATCCCTTCCTTACACCTTATACTAAAATTAATTCAAGATGGATTAAAGACTTAAATGTTAGACCCCTAGAAGAAAACCTAGGCAATACCATTCAGGACATAGGCATGGGCAAGGACTTCATGTCTAAAACACCAAAAGCAATGGCAACAAAAGCCAAAATTGACAAATGGGATCTAATTAAACTAAAAAGCTTCTGCACAGCAAAAGAAACTACCATCAGAGTGAACAGGCAACCTACAGAATGGGAGAAAATTGTTGCAATCTACTCATCTGACAAAGGGCTAATATCCAGAATCTACAATGAACTCAAACAAATTTACAAGAAAAAAATAAAGAACCCCATCAACAAGTGGGCAAAGGATATGAACAGACACTTCTCAAAAGAAGACATTTATGCAGGCAAAAGACACATGAAAAAATACTCATCATCACTGGCCATCAGAGAAATGCAAATCAAAACCACAATGAGATACCATCTCACACCAGTTAGAATAGCGATCATTAAAAAGTCAGGAAACAACAGGTGCTGGAGAGGATGTGGAGAAATAGGAACACTTTTACACTGTTGGTGGGACTGTAAACTAGTTCAACCATTGTGGAAGTCAGTGTGGCGATTCCTCAGGGATCTAAAACTAGAAACACCATTTGACCCAGCCATCCCACTACTGGGTATATACCCAAAGGACTATAAAACATGCTGCTATAAAGACACATGCACACGTATGTTTATTGCAGCACCATTCACAATAGCAAAGACTTGGAACCAACCCAAATGTCCAACAATGATAGACTGGATTAAGAAAATGTGGCACATATACACCATGGAATACTATGCAGCCATAAAAAATGATGAGTTCATGTCCTTTGTAGGGACATGGATGAAGCTGGAAACCATCATTCTCAGCAAACTATTGCAAGGACAAAAAACCAAACACTGCGTGTTCTCACTCATAGGTCGGAATTGAACAATGAGAACACATGGACACAGGAAGGGGAATATCACACACCAGGGCCTGTTGTGGGGGGGGCAGGCAGAGGGGAGGGATAGCATTGGGAGATATACCTGATGTTAAATGACGAGTTAATGGGTGCAGCACACCAACATGGCACATGTATACATATGTAACAAACCTGCACGTTGTGCACATGTACCCTAAAACGTAAAGTATATTTAAAAAATTAAAAATAAATAAAGTTGTAAATATATATGTAACTGACATCAGAGTCCCTAAATTCATAAAGCAACAATGAAATGATCTGAAGGGAGAAATAGGATGCAAAACTGTAATAGTAGCACCTCACTACTTGACTTTCAACAATGGTCAGATCATCTAGATTGAAAGTCAATAAGGAAACATTGGACTTGAATTACATTTCAGACCAAATGAAGCTAACAGACATATATGGAACATTTCATTTAACAGCAGCTAAATACATATTCTTCTCAAGTACACACAGAACATTCTCCAAAACAAATCCACATGTTAAGCCACAAAACAAATCTTAACAAATTCAAGAGGACTGAAATCATGTCAAGTACCTCTCTGGATGACAGTGGCATGAAACTAGAAATCAACAATAGAAAAAGTGTTAGAATTACACAAATATGTGAAAATTAAACATGTTCCTAAACAACCAATGGGCCATAGAAGAAATCAAAAAGGAAATCAAAAACTACCTTGAGACAAATGAAAATGGAAACATAGCATACCAGAACTTACGAGATGCAGCAAAAAGCAATCCTAAGAGGGATATTTATAAGAACAAATGCCTATATCAAAAAAGAGGAACAATTTTAAATAAACAATCTAATGTTATGCCTCAAGGAACTAGAAAAAAAAACTAAATCCAAAGTTAGAAGAAGGAAATGAATAAAAAAGGTCAGGAATAAATGAAATAGGGATTAGAGAAACAACATAAAAGACTGAAGAAACTGAAAATTTGTTTTTTGAAAAGATAACCCAAATTGACAAACATTTAGGTAGACTAAGAAAAAAAGAGGGATAACTCAAATAAATAGGTAAGATCAGAAATGAAGGGGGGACATTACAATTGATACCACAGAAATACAAAGAATAATAAGAAACTACTTCAACAATTATATGCCAGCAATTTGGATAATTCAGAAGAAATTGATGGATTCCTAGTCACATACAACCTACCAAGATAGAATCCTGTAGAAACAGAAAATTTGAACAGACCAATAACAGATACAGAGATTGAGTCAGTAATTTTACAAAAATCTCCCAACAAAGAAAATCTCAGGACCCGATGGCTTCACTGGTTAATTTTATCAAACATTTAATAAAGAATTAGTGCCAATCCCTAGCTCAAACTCTTTCAAAAAACTGAAGCGAAGGGAACAAATCCAAACTCATTTTACAAAGCAAGAATTACCTTGATACCAAACCAGACGAGGACACTGTAAGAAGAGAAAATTACATACCAATATCCCTGATGAACACAGATGCAAACATCTTGAGTTACTAGCAAACAGAACTTAACAGCATATTAAAAGGCTCATACACCATTAGAATTTATCCCTGGGATGCAAGGATGATTCAACATACACAAATCAATAAATATGATATACCACATTAACAGAAAAGTATAAAAATCACATGGTAATCACAATAGATGCAGAAAAAGCATTTGACAAAACTCTGTGCCCTTTATGATAAAAAACTTCTCAACAAATTATGTATAGAAGGAATATACCTAACATAATACAAGCTACATATTACAGTCCCACAGCTAACATTATACTCAATGATGAAAAGTTGAAAGCTCAAAGATCAGGAACAAAATAAGGATGCCCCCTCTGTTGGAATGGCTGTCATCAAAATGGCAAAAGATAACATGTTGGCCAGAATGTGAAAAGGATCCCTTGTACACTGTTGGTGGGACGGTAAAATGATACAGCCATTATGAAAAAACAGTATGGAAGCTCCTCAAAAAAATTAAAAATAGGACTATAATATGTTCCAGCAATCCCACTTCTAGGTATATAGTCAAAGATAATAAAATCAGTATCTTGAAGAGATTTCTATATTCCAATGTTCATTGCAGCATTATTCACAAGAGGTATGACATGGAATCAGTCTAAGTGTCCAACAGCAGATGAATGGATAAAGCAAATGTGGGGTTTGTGTGTATGTGTGTGTATGTATGTATATACTTCTTTTTCCATATATCACACGTACTATGGAATACCATTTAGCCTTAGAAAAAGAAGGAAATTCTGTCATTTGCAACAACATGGATGAACCTGGAGGACACCATGCTAAGAGAAATAAGCCGGTCACAGAAGTTAAATTCTACATGATTCCAATTATCTGAGGTAGCTAAAAGAGTCAGATTCATAGAGGCAGAGAGTAGAATGGTGGTTGCCCCAGGGCTAGGAAGCTGGGGAAATGGGGAGATGTTGGTCAAACAACACAAAGCTTCAGTTACGCAAGATGAACAAGTTCTGGAGATCTAATGTACAACATGGTGAGTATAAATAATAATGTATTGAGTACTTGGAATTTGCTATGAGAGATCTTAAATGCTTCTCCCCACAAAAAGATAACTATGTGGGGTGATGGATATGTTAAGCTTCATTGTAGTCATCATTTCACAATGTATACATACATCAAAATATCACGTCATACACCATACTTATATACATTTTTGTCAATTGTACCTCAATAAAGCTGGAAATAAATAATGGTAACTTCGAGGTTATGAATGTGTTAATTAGCTTGATTGTAGTAATCATTTCACAATGTATATGTATATCAAATCATCACATTTTATACCTTAAACATATATATTTTTATTTATCAATTATATATCTCAATAAATCTTGGGAAAGATTATTTTAATTTTTTAAAGTTCAGATAAGCAATAAAACATATGATTTTCTTTCCTCTCCAAAATAACCAAATTCTGATCTTTTTTTCTAACTCAAATTATACTGACATTTCCCAAATTAGGTCAAATGTAAAAATACATATTATAGGTATAAGTAAATAGTCTCAAAAGCATTGAAAAAAATGTTTGTTATGGGTATTGTCATCTATGGGTACATAAGAGCTTAAGGTTCAACATGCATATGGGTGCTTTCCATCTGAAAACCTTCTTCTAAGTATAGATTTTCCTTCCCTTCAAAGAAAAAGGGAAAATATTCAAGGATAGGTGCCAGTGAGGTTAATCATCTTTGGTCATTTTAAGAGCGGTTTACTCCTTGCTTTTAAATAACTCGCAAATAAAAGCAAGAGAGTTTGGTTAAACTTCCAGTTCCCAAAAATAACTGATTGTAAAACTATTTTTTCTGTCTTTCTTTAAGCTCAGAATACTTTCTTACTAATCCTTTTTTCACTTTTCCAAAGCCATTTACCCACCAATAGACCCCAAATCTTAGAATTTAAATTGACAATGTTATCTGTGACCTAGGCTTTAGTGCCACTTAGTGTTCAAATGATAGAATTACAGCAAATCAAACCAAATCTAGCATCGTTTAGTCTACTGCAGCCTCAAAATATTTCCTCAGGATTTACAGACATTAATTTGAGGCCTCTGATTCCTACCTGCTTTACTCTGCCTGATATATATGAGAAAGACAGGAAACTCAGCATATACTAGATACCTGTCGGGAGCTAGCTCATACGAAAGCAAGGAATGAGTGCCAGAGATCTTTTTTTCGTTCTTTCTCAGCTTGAATCATCTACTACTGTGCCATGTCTCCAAATATAAATTGACTTACTGAAAGAAGAGGAGAGAGAGAGAGAGCATTTGTTTGGGGGAGGGGAGGTTTCACGAATTCAGGAACGATACGTAACTAATAAGTCCCACGTTAACAGAAAATTAACATATCAATAGAAGTTTATCAACAAATACCACCAGTTATTGAGAACTAGGTTATGTAATCTTAATTCTGTTAAATAATATAAAGTAAAATAAGCAAGCTGGCATCTTCCATTTTGCACAACAAATTTCATGCCAATTTTGCAAAATTTTTATTCCGTAGAAGAAAATTTTGAACACTGGTATATTTTATTAACAAGCAATGAATTTAAAAGCTAAACACTGGATACTCATAGGCATAAAGATGGCAACGATAGATACTGGGGACTACTAGAGTAGGGAGCGGGGGAGGGAGACAGCCAAAAAACTATTGGGTACTATGCTCACTACCCAAGGGATGAGCTGATTTGTACCCCAACCTTAGCATAATACAATATACTTATGTAACAAACAGGCACATGTAACCCCTGACTCTAAAATAAATTAAAATTATTGTTTAAAAATTTTAAAAAATTGGAGAAGTTTTTCTAATAAAAAACAGAATATAGGAAATATATTAGAAAGAATAGAAATCGGCAAATATAAATGGGAAGAAGTTAAAGAAAAGAAATAATGATAAAACTATGGCCAAAAAAATGAGTCAAAAAAAATTCACATGGAAATAATAAATAAAACATCATTCAAGTTTACCCAGGAATAACATTATGACAACTATCCATTAGAAGACTAAAATAAAGATCCACCATGTGGAAAAGGATGGAAAGATCAAAATTTTTCTCTTGTAAATCTGTGATTATACTTTTTTAAAATCTTACATGCAAAAAGAAGTAAATTAAAGAAATTTTCTGGTAACCTTTTTTTTTTTTTTTTTTTTTTTTTGAGATGGAGTCTCCCTCTCTGTTGCCCAGGATGGAGCGCAATGGCGCGATCTCCACTCACTGCAGCCTCCGCCTCCCAGGTTCAAGTGATACTCCTGCCTCAGCATCCTGAGTAGCTGGGATTACAGGTGCCCGCTACCATGCCCAGCTAATTTTTGTATTTTTAGTAGAGACGGGGTTTCACTATGTTGGTCAGGTTGGTCTCAAACTCCTGACCTCAGGTGACCCACCTGCCTCAGCCTCCCAAAGTGCTGGGATTACAGGCATGAGCCGCCATGCCTGGCTGGTAACTTTTATGTTTTTAAAAAAATAAAATTTCTTTATTGTAGAAACTTTGGAAAATTAAAAATAAGACCCACTCATATTCTAACTAGAGAAAATCAGTTAATATTTTCATAAAAACATTTTCAGTGTTTTATCAATACAATAACGTACAATTTTTAAATGGAATCTTACTGAGTTAATGATCTGATTTATTCCCTTAACACATAAAATGCCATCAAAAACTCTTTATTTATTTATTTTTATTTTTATTTATTTATTTATTTTGAGACAGAGTCTCACTCTGTCTCCCAGGCTGGAGTGCAGTGGCACGATCTCGGTTCACTGCAACCTCCTCCTCCAGGTTCAAGTGATTCTCCTACCTCAGCCTCCTGAGTAGCTGGGACTACAGGGAGGCACCACCACGCCTGGCTAATTTTTGTATTTTTAGTAGAGACGGGGTTTCACCAGGCCAGGCTGGTGTTGAACTCCTGACCGCCGGTGATCCACCCGCCTCGGCCTCCCAAAGTGCTGGGATTACAGGCGTGAGCCACCGCACCCGGCCCAAACAACTCTAAAATATCACTTTAAACAACTACTGGCATTCCATTTTATAGATGTGTGCTAATTAATCAGTCTTCTATTGTTGAACATTTTGGTTGTCTACAGTTTCTAGCATTATAAACAAATATTGAGTTAACATCATCATAACTAAATCTCACATATACACAACTATTTTCTCAGGATTCATAACTAAAAATTAAATTACAATGTTAAAAACTATAACTGAGTTTTAAGGGATTTTGTGGGTAATTTTCCCAATGAAAGGATTTACCAATTGTCTGGTTTTTCCATATCTTGCCAAAAATGAACATAACCATTGTTTAAAACTTTTGTCAGTTTGATAGACAAAATGTTCTCTAATTATTTTCATTTCCATTATTTGTTTTCCAGAGAGAAAATAAATATTATATGTTTACTAGCCATTGGGTGTCTTTGCAAATTGCCTGTTGATGTCTGGCCACCTGTAAAAATGGAGGGAAGTGTAGCTTAGTGGTTAAGAGTACAGACTCCGGGGTCAGACAACCCAGGTTTGAATCTTTCACTCATGACTAACTGTAAGACCCCTTTAAGCCTTAACTTCTTTATCTATCTATAAAATAAAGATAATAAGAGTACCTAGCTCTCCAGATGAAAAGATGATCTGGTATGTGCAATATGCTCTTATATTTTAAGAGCTCTTTATAAGGATTTTCACCCTTTGTTCACCATATGTGTTGCTCCCATTGTTCCGAGTTGTCAGTTGCCTTTCAATCTTGTTTATAGTGGATTTTGGCAGACAGTTTTAAATTTTTTGTAGTAAAATCTATCACTCTTTTCTTCAGGATATTTGCCTTTGGTATCATGCTTAGAAAGGCAACAGATTTAGAGAAGGAGTAAAGATAGTACAACTTTTTCAGGAAAGCAAAATATATCTGGCATGTGTATTGTGAATAACATAAAAATCCAACATTCCTCTTCCTATGCACCTCTACTAAGCAAGCACCATTTTTAAATAACGTCATTCTGAAAAAGAAATACACAGAAATCACAATGTCAAGTAACTATACCCACAACTTCCAACGATCATGGCCTATTGAGTTCCCTAGTTGGCCTAGATCTTCATCTTTGCCTTAAATAAGAGGGATATAAATATACATATAGACATACCATAGCAAATTAAATTAAGTTCCTCTTTTTTTAACCAATTTCCCAGATGATTGTGAAATATTCATAATGAAATTAATCATTCCATAAATCAAAGAAGTAGCCAGAATCAGTCACATCTGAGATAATCTGGTGTGTGAGTACAAATTTATTTACCCTACCCTCAGCAAATATAACAAAAAGACTTTCAAGGTTTAAGGAAAATAAATCACTAATAAATTAGCAAGGTACTGATCATTTGAACCAAGATGATGTTTTCTCTTCAGCAAAGGACAGTGCACACAAGCTGAAATACCAAACTATGACCTGATTCTTATCCATGTCACACACAATAGCATTATTTATCAAGGCCTAGTTACAGAGACAGTATTTAATCAACTAATGTCTCTGAATTAAAACTATAAGCAGCTAAACATAATTGAAATATAATTTTTCAAATTTATATTAATACTAATTGAATTTTAATACCTAAAATATCTTAATAGTTAAAGAATTTTTGTGATAAGTTGAAGTTCAATCCAATATTATATTTTTATTCCTAATTCATATAGCAGTTCAAACCAAAAAGTTACCGCTGGCCATATAAAGGACATGTTTTTACTTATTACAAGAAATTGAATTCAAGCTTGCCACTTTGGAAACACTAACAGTAGCAATAGATTATGCTACATTTTAAGAAAACACACAAAGAATTATTCTTGAAATCTCGGTATTCCTATTGTGCAGATATTTGGAACAATTATTTTCTTCTTTCATAGCTATAAAATTGTGGTTAAAAATCAGAATCATAGAAAAGGCTACTGGTTTTCTCAGGGTCACAAAAAAGTAAGTAATAGCATGTCAGTGATAAATTTTTCTTAGTCTGCTACTCTATCCACCACAGTATGTAATTTCTGCCTTAAACATCTTAAAATATGTAGAAAGTCATAAGAATTGCTAATACTACTTTTCAGCACTGTCATATTTTGTCCGCTGAGCCAAACATACCAGATGTCTTTAAATAAAAGATTTAGACAGCATAAAAATAAAGCGTTATTGTATGTGGGCTTTTTAAAAATACACCAATACATTAGGGATATCATAAGGTTTGAATAAATGCTATTCCAGAAGAGAGAAAGTTTACAGATACTAATACTGAAGGCAAGGAAAGATGATGACCATAGATGCAAATGAGAAGAAGAAAACAATGAAAATTAACATAACACTCTGCATGATAAAAATTATTTTATTTATTTTAACATAATGAGCCAGAACCATATATTCCCATTGACACGGTTTGGATCTCATGTTGAAATGTAATCTCCAGTGTTGGAGCGGGGCCTAGTGGGAGATGTTTGGATCGTGGGGGCGTATCCCTCATGAATTGTTTGGTGCCATCACCTTGGCACTGAGAGAGTCCACATGAGATCTGTTTGTTGAAAAGCGTATGGCACCTCCCACTCTTTCTCTCTCTTGTCCTGCTCTGGTCATGTGACATACCTGCTCCCACTTCACCTTCTGCCATGAGTAAAAGCTCCCTGAGGCCCCCCTAGAAGCCAAGCAGATACGGATGCCATTCTTGTACGGCCTGCAGAACCAGAAGCCAATTAAATCTCTTTTCTTTATAAATTACCCAATCTCAGGTATTTATTTATAGCAATGTAAGAGTGGCCTAATACACCAGTTTCCTGGATAAAATATGAGTATTTCATTTCCTGAGATTAATATAGTCCCATCAGTGTATAATTCTAGTAGATTCTATGAAAAGCTATTGTTGATAAGTAGGCTGAAATGACTGTAAGGGGATGAAGGAACTGTGAGGTGACTATTAGGATTAACTGGATGCTACTACATTTAAACACACGCACTCACAACTAGTGAAAACAGAACTGTCTGTGAGAGCAGATTTGAAACAGTAGCTTCATCCTGAGCTCTACTTGTGCATCTGGTAGATTTACACATTTCTATCTAGTAACTCTAGATGTTTAGCCAAACATCTCTCTCCTCTATTTCTAGCCACAGATGTCATACAGGACTAGGTAGAAAGGAAAAGATAGATGAAGGCAGAGTGGCAAGTCTTACATCCAACACATGTAAAAGGCTATTAAAAGATATGCATAGACATAAATACAAACATTAAAAAGTCATTATTTTATTTAATTTTATTTTTGGACCTCTAAACTTTTTATTGGACTACTGCTCCTCAAAGGGTACCCTGTTTCTGCTGGCTCAATGCCTCAGAACTTTGGTGGTGTTGGTCTCTGACACCACTTTGCCATCCACTGTCCTGCAGGCAGTGGTCTGTTGGATGGTTTGCATGGAATTGCTCCTGTCCAGGGCATCACCGAGATTGAAGTCCTCCCCATATTCCAGCAGGCAGCTGGCAATCTCAGCCTCCAGCTTGACCTTGATATTTGGCAGGGCCTGTACTTGTGGGCCTGGGGCTGCCCCTCTGCCCAGGTCTGTGCCAGCTCTGACTCCAGGTGCCTCAGGACCCAGTTTAGCTGCTCCATCTGCATGGAGTGGCAGGCCTCCACTTCTCTCAGGCTGTTCTCCAGGCAAGCCTTCAGATTTCTTATCAAGTACAAGTCAATCTCCAAGGACTGAACTGTACATCTTAGCTCCATGAGTGTCATCTCAGCAGCTCTGATCTTGGTGGACTGTGTGGTGACCACTGTGGTGCTCTCCTCAATCTCCTGGGACCAGTACTTGTCCAGCTCCTCTCGGTTCTTCAGATCCAGCTTGTTGTACTAGGCCCAGATGTCTGCCATGATCTTGCTAAGGTCCTGAGATTTGGGGGCATCTACCTTCACAGTCAACCCAAAGCTGGCAATCTGGGCTTGTAGGCCTTTTACTTCCTCTTCATGGTTCTTCATGAAGAGCAATTCCTCCTTGAGAGCCTTGATCTCTGCCTCCAGCTGCAGCTGAGTGACATTGGCGTCATCGACGACTTTGTGGAGCCCATGAATGTTGCTCTTCACAGACTGATGAAAGGCCAGTTCTGTCTCATATTTGACTCTAAAGTCATTAGCAGAAAGATGGGCTTTGTCAATCTGCAGAATGATGTGGCCATTGTTCATAGAATTTGCAAAGATCTGAGCCTTCAGGTCCTCAATAGTCTTAAAGTAATGCCCCCAGTCTCTTACCTTGGTTCCCTTCTTCTCCAGGTTTTCCCAAATTTTGTTCTCCAGCCTCTGATTCTCAATCTCCTAGCTCCTCACTCTGTCCAGGTAGGAGGCCTGGTGGCTGTTCAGGCTTTGAATGGTCCCCTTGTTCTGGATGCCCCGCATTCCCACCAGAGCCCTGGCCATCCCTATGACCAGGCCTCCAGACCCCCAGTGTCCCCAGAAGCTGGTGGGGACACAAAGATCCAGGAGCCCAAGCCCCTGACGCCTGCATAGAGGCTAACCACACTGCTGGCAGGCTGGATGCTGTGGCTGGGTGATTGGATGGAGCCCAGGGACTGGTAGTTGATGGAGAAGGTGGTGAAGCAAGTGGTGAAGCTCATGCTGTCCACAGAGGAAAGCGAGAGGACAGGTCTCAGGTTGTGCCCAAAAGTCATTATTTTAAATATCCACTAAAATAGTTTAGAGATTATTCACCATTGCCTGCAGAAAGTGTAAAATATCAGCCAGACACAGTGGCTCACACCAGTAATCCCAGCCCTTTGGGAGGCCAAGGTGGGTGGATTGCTTGAGCCCAGGAGTTCAAGACAAGCCTGAGCAACATGGCAAAACCCCATTTCTACAAAAAATACAAAAAATTAGCCAGGCACGGTGGCGCGTGCTTGTAGTCCCAGCAACTCAGGAGGCTGAGGTGGAGAGATCACCTGGGCCTGGGAGGTCAATGCTGCAGTGAGCCTAGAGCATGCCACTGCACCCCAGCCTGGGCAACAGAGTGAGACCCTGTCAAAAAAAAAAAAGAAGTGTAAAACATCCTTAGCATGACAATATATTAAAGACTTCAACAATCTGGTCCTAACCAATATTTCCAGTCTAATCTCCCACCATTCACTCATAAGAACCCCTTACTCTTTTCACACCAATGCATGCCATTCTTTAAATCCAAAAAAATGTTATGCTTCCGTGCCTTCAAACAAGTCATTTCTTTTGTCTAAATCATCTTTTTTTTTTAGCTAACCTAGAGAACTTCTACTCATACTTCAGGACACAGTTCACTTATTACAACATGTAATAATTTGCTTATTTGGGTGTTAGCCTCTACAAGACTAGATTTCAAACTCCTAATAAGCAAAAATTAATCTTACTTATCCTTGTGTTCCTAGCACCAATTACACTCGTAGGCATACAGTGTTGAATTATAAACGTTTGCTGAATGATGAATGAATGAACAAATATTCAATCAGGACTCATAGAGATTTTTAGGAGTGGTAGAACCTGTTTTTCTTTCCTCTCCTTTCTCTTCCTCCTCCCCTCAACTACCCCATTCTCATCCACTAAAACTCCTAACCTCAGCAGCAAATAAAAGATCTTTTCTATAAGACACATTATTCCAGGAAGATGAAATAAATGTACTTTTCCTTATTCCACCTATTAGGTAAAACTAAAAACCCTGGACATAATATGTAAGGCAAACACAGGAAGACTCTGAAAGGTGGAGAGAAGATTGCTTGCTAGGAACATCAAAACCCAAAGAACAACATGGTCATGTGTTGCTTGGAATTCATTTTTGCCTAATATATCTGAGACCTGCAGCTGAAGAAGCCAGAAACATGAAAACACCAACATGCATGGGCAAAATAGCCTGAACGAAAGCTTGTTCTCTCTAGCTGAAGGCCAGGAAAAGGGTGGCCTAGGCAGACAGAAAATTTTTAGACAAGAAGTGCTCTATTCCAGCCTAACCCCATGGAAAAAGCTGTTGCTCCACTCCCATCCATGCCAATGAAGGCCATGTGGGGAGCCTACACTTCCACCCTCATGAGACAGTAACGAGATGCTCCAACCCCCTCACCAGAGTGGTATCAAAGAAAGCCAAGTAGGGAGCCAGGACATTCATCCAACTGGCCAATAACATGATCTCCTCCTCCCTGCAGTGTGAGTAAAAACCACACAAGGAGCCAGAACTTCTACCCCCATCAAGCAGTAATGAGGCACCCTCCTCACCCCACTGAGGTAGCGTTAGAGGAGGCCTACTAAAGAATCAAGACTTTCACCATCACCCAGCAATAATGAGGCCACCCCCACTACAGTGTCAATGGAGACCATGTGGGGAGCCAGAATTCCCACCCTCACCCAGCAGTAATAAGGAGTCCCTCCCATTCAAGTGTCAGCAAGGCCAATTGGAGAACCCAGACTTCCATTCCACCTGATATTAACAAGGTGGCACCTCCTTCCTTCCACTACTAGAGTGGTGTCAGAGAAGTCCAATCAAAAGGGAAGGTTTAAATAAGATTTAGAGTCTCATAACATAATATGAAAATGTCCAGATTTCAATGTCCAGAGAACAAACATAAAAATCACACGTCACACTAACAACCAGAAGGTCTCTACTGAGTGAAAAAAAGGAATAGATGCCAACAATAGATGATAGAGGTGCTAGAATTACCTAACAAAGATTTTAAAGCAGCCATTATAAACATATTTCAATGAGTAATTACAAACAGGCTTGAAAAAAATGAGAAAAAAAAAAGCTTTAGCAAAGAAAAAGAATGTCTCAACAAATAAATGAAAGATATAAAGAAGAACCAAACTGAAATTTAGAACTGAGAGATAATAGTAACTGAAATTTTAAAAGGCTCAGTGAATAAGTTCAACAGCAGAATGGAGGAAATAGAGGAAAGAAATGATGAACAGAAAGAGCAAACAATGCAAATTACTCAATCTGAACAACACAGAGGAAAAAAGACTTGAAAAAAGTGAACATGCTTCAGGAACCTTTGGAAGTATTTTTTAAATGTAATATTTGTGCCATTGAAGCCCTCGAAGGAGAGAAAAATGAGGGCAGGGATGAAAAAGTACTTAAAGAACTAACGGCTGAAAACTTCCCACATTTAGCAAGAAACACAAAACTACAAATTCGTGAAGTTGACTGAACCCCAAACAAGATAATAAAATAATACACAGGAAGACATACCATAATTAAAATTATGAAAACTAAAGACAAAGTGTTGAAAGCAGCCATGACACCTTATATATAGGGGAAAGCAATTTGAATAACAGTGAGTTTCTCCCTGGAAAAACCATGGAGGCCAGAAAGAAGTAGCACAGTATCTTTCAAGTGAAAAGAATTGTCAACCCAGAACTTCACACCCAGTGAAATTATCCTTCAGGAATTAAGGAGAAAGCAGTACATTCTCAGATAAAGGAAAATTATGATAGTTTTTCAAAAGTAGACCTACCCTAAAATAATAGCTTTAAAAAAGCTCTCTAAACACAAATGTTAAAAGAAGGAAGCTTGGAACATCAGAAATGAAAAAAGGATGTAGCAACAGAAATATGGGCGAATAAAATGGGCTTTCCTTTGCCTCTTGAGTTTTCTAAATTATGACAGAACATTGAAACAAAAATTATAAGCCTCTATTATGTGGCTCTAAATGTTTATGTAGAGTAAATATGACAATTATAAACAAAGGAGAGGAAAGGGATGGAGGTAGCATTTATATACTTTATGCAAACTGGTAAAATAATGATGCCAGTAGATTGTGATAAACTATATATGATGCAACACCTAAAGCAAACTTTTTTTAAAAAACTATGCAAAGAGATACACTCAAAAACACTATAAATAAAACAAAATGGAATACTAAAAATTGTTCAAGCAACCCACTAGAAGACAAGAAGAAGAAAACAGCTAAGAGAACAAACATAAAACAAAAAATATAGGGTAAATTTAAGTCCTGTTGAAATAGGAAAAGTTCCCTTGTTCCCCACACAGGTCGTGTGATGGGGGTGTGGCTCGCTTCTTCATGACTTGCTGCTCAAAACCCCTAGGGGGAGCAGGAAGATGGGTAGGTCATGGGGAATGTGGGCTCTGACCTATGGCAGCGTCTAGGGGTGAATGTTTACAGCTCCTGAGGCCCCAGTGGGCATGTGTTACAGTGTGCTCTTTCAGTGTAGCCTTTCAAAGGCGGCTTGTGTTAATCAGCGCAAATTGCCTTATCGCAAGGACAGAGGGCTTTCTGTATCCCGGGTTCTTGCCTTAGTGTACCAGAAAAATCGGATCACACATGGGCTTGGAGAATGACTGCAAGGTTTTTTATTGAGTGGTGGTAGCTCTCAGCGAGGTGGATGGGGAGGCCAGAAGGGGGATGGAGTGGGAAGGTGGTTTTCCCCTGGAGTCGGTGTGCCCAGCGGCCAGACTCTCCAACCGCTCCAGCCAAATTCCCCTCAGGTCCGCATTGTTGCGCCGGTTGATGGCCTGCCAGCATCTGTTGGTGCCTGTCGGCGTGCTCTTCAGCCAATGTGATCTTCTCAACGTCCAGCCATTTGTGTGTTCCACCAGTGTGATCCTCTCAATGTCCAGCCACTTGCATCTCTGCCCACTAGGGTCTCAGGGTTTTTACAGGAACAGGATGGAGGCATAGCAGACCAGGGTGGTCTTGGAAAATTCAACATTTGGGCACGAAAACAGAAATGCCTGTCCTTACCTAGGTCCGTGGGCACAGACCCGGGGCGGAGTGCTGGCCAGGGACCCCACCCTTCTCCTAGCATTTCCCTGCCCCCTATCCCATATCACTAATTAAAAAAACAGTGGATGAATGGATTTTAAAACAACAACAAAATACAGGTTGGGGTAGTGGTTCATTCTTGTAATCCTAGTGCTTTCAGGAGGTTGAGGCAGGAGGATTGCTTGAGGCAAGGAGTTTGAGACCAGCTTGAGCAACATAGCAAGACCCCCATCTTAGATTACCAAAAATAAAAAACAAACTTAGCCCAGCATGGTGGTATGTGCCTATAGTCCCAGCTACTCAGGAGGCTGAGGTGGGAGGATCACTTGAGCCCCTTGATTACTTGAGCAGTTTGAGGCTGCAGTGATCTATAATCACAACACCTCACTCCAGCCTGGGTAACAGAGTGAGACTCTGTCTCTAAAGAAAGAGAGAGAGAGAAGGCACAAATCACCAATATCAGGAATAAAACAGGAGGTTTCACTAAAGACCCTACAGCCACGAAAAGGACAATAAAGAAATACTATGAACAACTCTACAAACATAAATTTGACAACTTAGATGTAATGAACCATTTTCCCAACAAACCCAAATCACCGTAACTCACCCAATATGAAATACATAATTTGAAAATCCATATCACTACTAAAATAATTGAATTTTTCACTAAAAACAAAAAAGAAATCTGCAGGCCTAGGTGGTTTCACTGGAAAATTTCACTAAATATTTGAAGAATAATAACACAAATTCTGCACAATCTTTTGTAGAAAATGGAAAGGGAAGAAACATTTTCCAATACGTTTTATGAAGATAATATTACACTTAGGCCAAAACCAAAGATAGGACCAAAAATAAAAAAATAAAAACCATCATGTTCATGAATTGAAATACTCAATATATTAAAGATGTTAATTCTCCCCAAATTGATGCATAGGTTTAATGCAATTCTTATCAGAATCTCAGTAGGTTTGCTTTTATATTTATACAAGATTATTTTACTATTTATATGAATAATCAAAGAACTAGAATAGCTAAAACAATTTTTAAAAAGAAGAATGAAGAAGAATCAATATACCTAATTTCAGGACTATCTATATAACAACAGTAACCAAGACTAAGTGATATTGGTCTACAGACACATACACCAATGGAATAGAACAGAGAACACAGAAATAGAACCATATAAATATGCCCAAATGATTTTTGACAGAAGTACAAAAGCAATTCATGGACAAAAGATAGACTTTTCAACAAACTGTTGGAGCAACTGGACACCCATAGGCAATAAAATGAACTTCAACCTAAATCTCACACTTTATATTAAAATTAACTCAAAATGAGTTATATACATTAAAATAAAGTATAAAATAGTAAAACTTTTAGGAAAAAAACCATAGTAGAAAATCAGGATCTAGGGTTAAGCAAAAAGGTTCTAAGATTTGACACCAAAAGCATAATCGATAAAAGGAAAAAAATGACAAACTGGACTTCATCCAAATTAAAAACTTTCTCTCTTTGACAGCATACAAAATGGGAGAAACATTTTGCAAACTATGCATCCAACAAATGTCAAGTACCCAGAACAAATGAATAAGTAAAAAAAAAACCCATTAAAAAATGGACAAAGTACATGTACTGAAAGTTCTCAAAGGAAGTCATACACACAGCAAACAGGCATATGAAAAAATGCTCAGCATCACTAATCATTAGAGAAATGCAAATCAAAAGCACAATGAGATACCACCTCTCACTAGTCAGAGTGGTCATTATTAAAAAGTCAAAAAACAACAGATGCTAGCAGGGTTGCAGAGAAAAGGGAATGCTTATATGATGCTGGTGAGAATGTAAACTAGTTCAGTCACTGTGGAGAGCAATATATAAGTAAAGAAGTATATAATATACTTCATTATATATAGTATATATATAATATATATATAACAGAAGTATATAATATATATAACAGAACTATATAATATATATATCAGAAGTATATAATATACTTCAGTCACTATGGAGAGCAATATATAAGTAAAGAAGTTCTACCATAAAGACACATACACTTGTATGTTCATCACAACACTATTCACACAATGGCAAAGACATGGAATCAACCTAGATGCTCAGCAATGGTGGCCTGGATAAAGAAAATATGGCATATATACACCATAAAACACTACACAACCATAAAAAAAAAGAATGAAATCATGTTTTTTGCAGCAACATGGATGCTGCTTGGGGCCATTATCCTAAACAAATTAATGCAGGAACAGAAAACCAAATACCACATGTTCTTACCTATAAATGGAAGCTACACATTGAGTGCACATGTACACAAAGAAGGGAACAATAAATATTGGAGCCTACTTGAGAGTGGAGGATGGGAGGAGAGAGAGAATGTGGAAAAAAAAAATACTATGTATCAAGTACTATGCTCACTACCTGGGTGATGAAATAATTTGTATACCAAACCCAAGAGACACACAATTTACCCATGTAACAAACCTGAACATGTACCCCAAAAACTAAATAAAAGTTAGAGGAAAAAAAACATATGTACCATATCATAAGTAATTATAAAGCATACCAGAATTAAAGTACATTATGTAATACATTCTTGTACTCTGAGTTTTTTTAATGTTGCTCTTTGAAAGATTCTGTTTCTAAGATGAAAACACAAACTATAGACTGTGAGAAAATATTTGCAAACCACATATCCAAAAAATGATGATATATTAAATATAGAAAGAACTCTTAAAAGCTCAGCACTTTAAAAAAATCTATTAGAAAATGGGCAAAAGGGCCAGGCATCACACCTGTAATCCCAGCACTTTCGGAGGCTGAGGCAGGCAGACCACTTAGGTCAGGAGTTTGAGACCAGCCAGGCCAGCATGGTGAAACCCCATCACCACTAAAAATACAAAAAAAAATTAGCTGGGCGTGATGGCGGGCAACTGTAATCCCAGCTACTGGGGATGCCAAGGCTAAAGAATTGCTTGAACCCGAGGAGCAGAGGTTGCACTCCAGCCTGGATGACAGAGCGAGACTCTGTCTCAAAAAAACAAAACAAAACAAAACAAACAGAAAATGGGCAAAATGGGCATGAAACAGCATTTCACCAAAGAGGATACACAGATGGCAAAGGAGCACATAAAAAGATATTCAACATCACTAGTTATTAGTGACATGGCAAATTAAAACTATGAGATACAACTGCACACCTATCAGAATGATTAAAATTAAAAATAGTGACAAAACCAAATGCTGTTGAGGATGCAGAGAAACTCATACATACTGTATGGTACCATTTATATAACATTCTTGAATGACAGTATTATAGAAGTGGAGAGCATATTAGAGTTTTTAGGGATTAAGGAAGGGGTGGGGAGCAGGAAGAAATTCGGTGTGGGTATAAAAGGGAAACATGAGGGACCCTTGTGGTGATGGAAATGTTCTGTATCATGACTGTATCAATATAAATCTCCCAATGTTGCCCAATGGTTACATCTTGTAAAACTATAGTACAATATCACAATATTATAAGAGTAAGAGTACACAGGATCTCTCTGTATTATTTCTTATAAGTATATGTAAATGTACAATAAAATCCAATTTCAAAGTTTTTTTTAAAAAAAAATCATTTTTCTTAAAGAACTAGAATAAGGAAACAATATTGAGTATCCCATAGTCAACAAAATATATTTCCTAAACATAGTGTTAAATTGAACAATGATTAAACGACTAGGCAATTCCTATTGGCCTATGCTTCATCTGATGGACAGCCCTGTCTTGAGCTTGTGGGTAATTAAAACCCAACTCAACATCCTTGTTTTGTGTCATGATGAGCAATGCAAGTTTACTGTAAAGGGTCACAAGGAACCTTAGAGGTCATCCAATTCAACTCTCATTTTATAGAAGAAAAAATTGAGGGAAGATGGCTGACCAGATTTGATGAAATTGAGAGAAGATGGCTGACTAGACGTAGGTAGTATCTGCCTCTTCCACAAAGAGGAACCAGAATAGTAAGTAGATACTCACCTTTTGAAGAGATGGTCTAAGAGAGCATGCTGGGATTCAGAGAGAGAGATGGAAAGCACCAGAAGTAAGTAAATAGAGGATCTGAAGCATCTTGCCCAGCCAGGGACTGACTAAGAACTGGCAGAGGCTTCTAAACACAGGGAAACAGGAAGAGAGAAACCCCCAGGGCTTAGCTTTTATGACCTTGACTATAGGGGAGACCCTTGACCCACTAGGCCCTTGAGCCTGATGTACAGAGCTGCCTAAAGATTTCACAGAGACATTGCTCTAGAAAGAAAACCCACATGAAATCTCACAAGCATCCAGGCCTAGAGCAGCCTCAGCAAGGTGCCATTTTGAGACCTTAGCTACAGGGGACATACAGACGTGGCTGCTGCCACTGTGCAGCTCCAAGCAGGGAAATGTGAGACTAGGCTCTCCCTTGCACCTCTGGGAAGGTCTCTACTGCCCAGATGCAGGCTGCTATTAAGACTGAGATGTGAGTGGCTAGCACTCTCCACAGCTTCCTGACCACACTGCCTGCCTGGGAGGGGCGCCACCTTCTCTGGTTTCAAGCCCAAGGTATCATTTTAAGAGTTTAATGCTAAGCTAGGCCCCACCCTTGGGCCAAGTTCAAGTTGATGTGGTTAGCCAGCCTCCACTGCCTAGCCAAGGAGGGACAAGGAAACAAAGCTCTCTTACATATACCTAGAACAACATTCACTGCCTTGCCACAGGCTCCTGTGAGACTGAGACTTGAGTGGACTACACTCTCCATAGCTTCTTCCCCATGCTGTTCACCTGAGGTGGGAGGGCCTACCCATTCTGGTCACCAGCCCACAGCTGGCACCATTCTGAGAGTTTAACACTGAGTTTTGCCCTACTTTCGGGCCAAATTTGAGGTGATGTGGTTGCAGCCACCACCCAGCAGTAGGAGGGACAGGGAAACCAAGCTCTCCTAAGGACAATACCCACTGCCCTGCTACATGCAGCTGTGAGACTGGGGACTCGTCTGCTGAACGCATTGTTGCTTCCAGGAACACCAACACAGACTGTTTAAGTCCCAGTAGGTTGCTCCACCACTGCTACTGCCATCACCCACACAACACCAACAGCCCAGGGACCTGAGAACCCACCCACACTCCTGGCCCACTGCTGCCACTAATAGCTTCTAAGAAAACCACCGGAATGTCCAAGAATCAGCCCTTCAGGACCCACAAAGACCAGAGCCAGTGTAAGCTGTTTTGAGTCCAAAAAAAAAAAAAAAAAAAAAAGGCACATTGCCCCACTGCTGCCACCATGGGGCCTGCTCGGGTAGACATCCAAGTCCCCAGCAAAACTTCACTACTACATCGACTAATAACTGTAATAATAAATGTACCCCAATCCATCATGAAAATCACAGATATCACTGACCCTATGTACTGTTGAAGAAGCCAGTGCAAAGATCACACTATCGCAGGCACCCAAAATCAAAGCTAAAATATCCTGCTCAACCAACAATATACACACATCTTCAGGAAAAAATTTTCCCCTATGAAAATAATTTTTCAAAAAATTGGAAAGGGGCTTCCCTGTGGGGGTCATGATGGGGGTTTCCTGGGCTTTCAGCTCTTCCAAGGCTGACATGAAAAGTGCCAAACTCTGCCAAACCCGGGAATGGTGATTAGGAAACATGGGGATCTCGGAGAAACAACTGCAAAATTAGTATCCCCCTAAAGGAGCACCAGAAGAGGATGAGTGATATTCCATCCAAAAGAGAAGGCTGTCTTTATTGTATGAAGCCATTTATATGATTAAAATTCCATTTGCCATATTGTAAGATGACAACACCAACTATACCTGCTAATCAAAAAGTCCAAGCAAGCTGTACTCCCACAAGCTAAAAAAAAGGTGGAGGCAACCAAAAATTTAATTAAAGCTACAAGGAGAGAGTTAGAAATGGAGAGTGAGTGAGGTAAGTTATGTCAAATTGATAAGGGGCAAACCAGAATGGACAATTAAGTCCTTTCCACTACTAGCCTTGGTTTGGAAAGAGCAAGTACTACAAAAGCAGATAAAGACATCAACAATCAAATTCCTTCAAAATGTTAAAAACTACTGAGCCAAAGACTACTTTCCAAGGAGAAACAAAGCCTCCATTTTATGCATCAGAGAACATTGTTCCTAAACTAGAGCTTAACAAAGATTTGCCTAAATCAGGGGAAAGTAGATGTAATCCTTCAGAAACTGAAGCACCTTTGCTGGTTAGCTCAATGGAAACTTCTTTGTCAAAACAAGATGGAAAATATTTCTCAGCCATACTTAATGATGTGCAAACAGTTTCTGCTGATCTGAAATTGAAAAAAAAAGATCCCCAGAAACAACAGCATCTAGTAAAAGTAGTAGATGTGCCTCCTGGTGATTATTACAGTTCAAAGAATCTCATTGATGGAGTTAAAACAGTAACAATCTCATTGTCAAGCAATGAGAGAGATCCCAAAGGTAGGGATCGCCCCTCAAGAGTCTCCACTGATATTGGAGACACTGAGACTTGGGAAAGAACACAGAATACTAATTAAGCCTTAAAAATAGCTCTTTAGGCAAAATCTGAGTCTTGGGGAACCAAGAATAAGGACTTAGCCTCAGAGTAGAGAAAATGCAGGAGAAAAGTGTGTCTGGGACAGAAAAGCAGGAATGGCCTGCCATGAGCATGGCTCATAGGACTTCAACACTGATGATTCAGCCACAGAGAAGAAATCTCAAGATGAAGACTCCGTTTAAGCTTGTTCATTCCGAGGGCGATAACTTACAATGAATTTCTTTCTGTAATGCAACCAAGCAGCCAAAGTCTTGCCTCTCTGTCTAGAAAATTTATTCAAGAAGAGAAAGTAAAAGACTGCAGTCATAATTGAGTCTCAGATGTAAAGGCATTAGTGGAGAGTAAAGAACAAGTCTCTCTGGAGCCCATATCTGGCTTCAGTTCCAAGCATTGCACATTCAGTGACAGGGCCCTTTATGTTCACCCCAGGATCACACTTCTCAGAGCCCCTTCACCAATCATGCTACAACTGCTGGCAGAAAGGACCTTTCAGCTCCATGGGGCTGGAGTTGTTTTCTGCTTATCTTGGACTACGGGTGTTCCCAGGAAAGAAAGCCTCAGTGTTAGAATGCAATGGCCCAGAAACCACAGCTTATCCGTTCCCAGAAGGGAAGACTTTCACAAGTTCCTTCGTTGGAAAGAAATTCGACTGATATAGGAAGTTTGAAACCCCCAATCAGACTTACAATCTCCAAATTCTCTCTAACGAAGCTCTTGGGAGCTGTACAAAAAGGCTGGACTAAGTGCAATACCACCATAAAGAAGAGTAGAGTCAGTGGTATCACAGTGCTCTTTAAAGGATACTTCATCCTATGTTGTAGCTGGAGTTTCATGCATCTGAAGCTGCAGTACTGGTGTAAGTGGTGTTGACCTGGACGTCACTTAAGAAATCTTTGGGCTCTGTTCTGTTCCATTGGTCTATATCTCTGTTGTGGTACCAGTATCATGCTGTTTTGGTTACTGCAGACTTGTAGTATAGTTTGAAGTCAGGTAGTGTGATGCCTCCAGCTTTGTTCTTTTGGCTTAGGATTGTCTTGGCAATGCGGGCTCTTTTTTGGTTCCATATGAACTTTAAAGTAGTTTTTTCCAATTCTGTGAAGAAAGTCAATGGTAGCTTGATGGGGACAGCACAGAATCTATAAATTACCTTGGGCAGTATGGCCATTTTCACGATATTGATTCTTCCTATCCCATGAGCATGGAATGTTCTTCCATTTGTTTGTGTCCTCTTTTATTTCATTGAGCAGTGGTTTGTAGTTCTCCTTGAAGAGGTCCTTCGCATCCCTTGTACGTTGGATTCCTAGGTATTTTATTCTCTTTGAAGCAATTGTGAATGGGAGTTCACTCATGATTTGGTTCTCTGTTTTTCTGTTATTGGTGTATAAGAATGCTTGTGATTTTTGCACATCGATTTTGTATCCTAAGATTTGCTGAAGTTGCTTCTCAGCTTAAGGAGATTTTGGGCTGAGACGATGGGGTTTTCTAAATATACAATCATGTCATCTGCAAACAGGGACAATTTGACTTCCTCTTTTCCTAATTGAATACACTTTATTTCTTTCTCCTGCCTGATTGCCCTGGCCAGAAATTCCAACACTATGTTGAATACGAGTGGTGAGAGAGGGCATCCCAGTCTTGTGCCAGTTTTCAAAGGGAATGCTTCCAATTTTGCCCATTCAGTATGATATTGGCTGTGGGTTTGTCATAAATAGCTCTTATTATTTTGAGATACGTTCCATCAATACCTAGTTTATTGAGAGTTTTTAGCATGAAGGGTTGTTGGATTTTGTCAAAGGCCTTTTCTGCATCTATTGAGATAATCATGTGGTTTTTTTCTTTGGTTCTGTTTATATGCTGGATTACATTTATTGATTTGCATATGTTGAACAAGCCTTGCATCCCAGGGATGAAGCCCAATTGATCATGGTGTATAAGCTTTTTGATGTGCTGCTGGATTCGGTTTTCCAGTATTTTATTAAGGATTTTTGCATCAGTGCTCATCAAGGATATTGGTCTAAAATTCTCTTTTTTTGTTGTGTCTCTGCCAGGCTTTGGTATCAGGATGATGTTGGTCTCATAAAATGAGTTAGGGAGGATTCCCTCTGTTTGTATTGATTGGAATAGTTTCAGAAGGAATGGTACCAGCTCGTCCTTGTACCTCTGGTAGAATTTGGGTGTGAATCCATCTGGTCCTGGACTTTTTTTGGTTGGTAGGCTATTAATTATTGCCTCAATTTCAGAGCCTGTTATTGGTCTATTCAGGGATTCAACTTCTTCCTGGTTTAGTCTTGGGAGGGTGTATGTGTCCAGGAATTTATTCGTTTCTTCTAGATTTTAATACCACACATCTACAACCATCTGATCTTTGACAAACATGACAAAAACAAGAAATGGGGAAAGGATTCCCTATTTAATAAATGGCGTTGGGAAAACTGGCTAGCCATATGTAGAAAGCTGAAACTGGATCCCTTCCTTACTCTTTATACAAAAATTAATTCAAGATGGATTAAAGACTTAAATGTTAGACCTAAAACCATAAAAACCCTAGAAGAAAACCTAGGCAATACCATTCAGGACATAGGCATGGGCAAAGACTTCATGTCTAAAACACCAAAAGCAATGGCAACAAAAGCCAATATTGACAAATGGGATCTAATTAAACTAAAGAGCTTCTGCACAGCAAAAGAAACTATCATGAGAGTGAACAGACAACCTACAGAATGGGAGAAAATTTTTGCAATCTACCCATCTGACAAAGGGCTAATATCCACAATCTACAAAGAACTCAAACAAACTTACAAGAAAAAAACAAACAACCCCATCAAAAAGTGGGTGAAGGATATAAACAGACACTTCTCAAAAGAAGACATTCATGCAGCCAACAGACACATGAAAAAATGCTCATCATCACTGACCATCAGAGAAATGAAAATCAAAACCACAATGAGATACCATCTCACATCAGTTAGAATGGTGATCATTAAAAAGTCAGGAAACAACAGGTGCTGGAGAGGATGTGGAGAAATAGGAACACTTTTACACTGTTGGTGGGACGGTAAACTAGTTCAACCATTGTGGAAATCAGTGTGGCGATTCCTCAAGGATCTAAAACAAGAAATACCATTTGACCCAGCCATCCCATTACTGGGTATATACCCAAAGGATTATAAATCATGCTGCTATAAAGACACATGCACCTGTATGTTTATCGTGACACTATTCACAATAGCAAGGACTTGGAGCCAACCCAAATGTCCAACAATGATAGACTGGATTAAGAAAATGTGGCACATATACACCATGGAATACTATGCAGCCATAAAAAATGATGAGTTCATGTCCTTTGTAGGGACATGGATGAAGCTGGAAACCATCATTCTCAGCAACCTATCACAAGGAGAGAAAACCAAACACCGCACGTTCTCACTCATAGGTGGGAACTGAACAATGAGAACACTTGGACACACGAAGGGGAACATCACACACTGGGGCCTGCCGTGGGGTGGGGGGAGGGGGGAGGGATAACATTAGGAGATATACCTAATGTAAATGACGAGTTAATGGGTGCAGCACACCAGCATGGCACATGTGCACATATGTAACAAACCTGCACATTGTGCACATGTACCCTAGAACTTAAAGTATAAGTAAAAAAAAAGAAAAAAAAAAAGAAATCTTTGGAACTACAAGGGGCATACAATGGAGCTGACTTCAATACATAGTTAATAATTTAAAATGGCATTTAGAGCAAGAAGAGGGAGTGAAAAGAATAAAATTATTGAAATCTGTAACAACTATATAGAAAGTAAATTTTTTATTAACGTGGACAAAAAAATGAAAAGGTGACTGCTATACCAGATGCACAGATATCAATGGAAGGACGTAGGAAACATGAAAAAGTAGGGATTTATGACACCACACAACAATTGCATGGCAGCAGATCCAAATAAAAAAGAATGCCTCAAAATGCCAGATAAATAATCCAAAATATTGATTTTAACAAAGCTCAATGAGGTGCAAGAGAAATATGAAAAACAGTACAAAAACGTTCAGAATATGGATGAGAAATGTACCAAGGAAATAGATATCTTTTAAAAAAATGCAGATATTGTGGATGTAAAAAATTCATTGAAGAAAATACAAAATACATTTGAAAGCTTCAATAATAGACTAGATCAAGCAGAAGAAAAAATCTCAGAACTTGAAAACAAATCTTTTTCTTTCCTTCAATTTTTATTTTACGTTCCAGGGTACCAATGCAGGATGTGCAGTCTGTTACATAGGTAAATGTGTGCCATGGTAGTTTGCTGCACAGATCAACCTATAACCTAGGTATTAAGCCCAGCACCCATTAGCTATTCTTCCTGATGCTCTCTCCTCCCCCCACCACCCTCTGAGAGGTCTCAGTGTGTGTTGTTCCTCCCCATGTATCCATGTGTTGTTATCATTCAGCTCCCACTTATAAGTGAGAACATGTGGTATTTGATTTTCTGTTCTTGTATTAGTTTGCTGAGGATAATGGCTTCCAGCCATATCCCTGCAAAGGACATGATCTCATTTCTTTTTTACGGCTGCATAGTATTCCATGGTGTATATGTGCCACATTTTCTTTGTTTAGTCTATTATTGATGAGCATGTGGGTTGATTCCATATATTTGCATTGTGAATAGTGCTGCAATGAGCACATGCATGCATTTATCTTTATAATAGAATGATTTATATTCCTTTGGGTATATATCCAGTATTGGGATTGCTGGATCAAATGTTATTTCTGCTTCTAGATCTTCCACAATAACTTACATTCCCACCAACAGTGAAAAAGTGTTCCTTTTTCTCCACAGCCTCACCAGCATCTGCGCTTTCTTGACTTTTTAATAATCACCATTCTGACTGGCATGAGATGGTATCTCATTGTGGGTTTGATTTGCATTTCTCTAATCATCAGTGATGTTGAGCTTTTTAAAATATATTTTTTGGCCACATGAATGTCATCTCTTGAGAAGTGTCTGTTCATGTCCTTTGCCCACTTTTTAATGGGGTTGTTTGTTTTTTTCTTGTAAATTTGAAAACAGGTCTTTTGAAATATTCCATTCAGACAAAAATAAGGAAAAAACTAAATAAAAGAATTAAAAAAGGCTTTGAGACATCTGGGACTACACAAAGTGACCAAACTTATGTATTATCATTATTCCCAAGGGAGCAGAGAGATCAAATTTAGAAAACCTACTTTAGAAAATAATCAATGAAAAATTTCCAAGTCTATCAAGAGAGTTGACATCCAGATAGAGAAGGTCCAGCCATCCCTAGGCAAATACATTACAAAAATGACTTCCCATAGCATATTATATTAAGAATGTCTAAAGTCAAAGTGAAACAAAGAATTTTTAAACTGGCTAGAGAAGAGCACCTAGTCATCTATTAAAAAAAAAAAAAAACAACTCTCATCAGACTAACAGTGGACTTTTCTGAAGAAACCTTACAGGCCAGAAAAACACTAAGTGGCATTTCAAAGTCGTTTAAAAAAACTGCCAAAAGAAATCCCAGGACCAGATAAATCTACAGCCAAATTCTACCAAACATACAAAGACAAACAAAGTTGAATTCTCCCAAAACTATGCCAAAAAATTGAAGAGAAGGGAATTCTCCCTCACTCATTCCATAAGGCCAGGATCACCCTGATACCAAAAGCAGACAAGGACACAACAAAAAAAGAAAAGTACAGACCCATATCCCTGATGAATATAGATTCAAAAATCTTCAACAAAATACAAGCAAGTTGAATCCAACGGCATATCAAAAAGATAATACACCATGATCAGGAGTGATTTATACCAGGAATGCAAAGATGGTTCAACATTCCCAAATCAATAAATGTGATACATTACATAAACAGAATTAAGAACAACAACCATATGATCATCTCTATGAAAGTGGAAAAAGCAATGATAAAATTCAATGCCCTTTGATCATAAAAATCCTCAACAAACTAGGCATAGAACAAAACATACTTCAACATAATAAAGGCAACATATGACAAACCTATAGCCAACAACATACTTAACAGGGAAAGTTTGAAAGTATTCCCTCTAAGAACTGGAATGAGACAAGTATGCCTACTTTCACTACTTTTATTTAACATAGCACTGGAAGTCCTCACCAGCACAATCAAGCAAGAGCAAAAAAATAAAAGGCATCCAAATTAGAAAAGAGGAAGTTAAATTGTCCCTGTTTGCTAATGATATTATCTTATATCCAGAAAACCCTACAGAGTCCACCAAAAAACTCTTAGATTTGATAAATGAATTCAGTAGTTTCAGGATAAAAAATTAACATACAAAAATCAGTACTGTTTCTATACAGCAATAATAATCTAGCTGAGGACCAAATCAAGAAGGCAATTCCACTTACAATGCTATAAAAAATAAAATAAAATACCAGGGATATATTTAATCAAGGAGGTAAAAAAATCCCTATAAGGAAACAACAAATTACTGTTATAAAAAATCATAGATGACACAAACAGAAAAACATACCATGCTTCCAACCCTTGGTCATGATTTGGAAAAATCAATATTGTTAAAATGACATACTGCCTGTATTAGTCTGTTTTCACACTGCTGATAAAGACATACCCAAAACTGGGCAATTTACAAAAGAAAGAGGTTTATTAGACTTACAGTTCCACATGGCTGGGGAGGCCTCACAATCATGGCAGAAGGCAAGGAGGAACAAGTCACATCTTATGTGGATGGCAGCAGGCAAAAAAAAAAAGAGAGCCTGTGCAGAGAAATTCCCATTTTTAAAACCATCAGGTCTCATGAGACCATTCACTATCATGAGAACAGCACAGGAAAAACCCACCCCATGATTTAATCAACTCCCATCTGGTCCCTCCCACAACATGTGGGAATTATGGAATCTCCAAGATGAGACTTGGGTGGGGACACAGAGCCAAACCATACTATTCCATCCCTGCCCCTTCCCAAATCTCATATCTTCATATTTCAAAACCAATCATGCCTTCCCAACAGTCCCCCAAGTCTCAACTCATTTCAGCATTAACTCAAAAGTCCACAGTCCAAAGTCTCATTAGACAAGACAAATCCTGTCCACCTATGAGTCTGTAAAATGTAAAGCAAGCTAGTTACTTCCTAGATATAATGCGGGTACACACATTGGGTAAATACAGCCATTCCAAATGGAAGAAATTGGCCAAAACTAAGGCGCTACAGGGCCCATGCAAGTTTGAAATCCAGTGGGGCAGTCAAATCTTAAAGCTCCAAAGTGATCTCCCTTGATTCCGTGCCTCACATCCAGGTCATGCTGATGCAAGAGGTAGGTTCCCCTAGTCTTGGGCAGTTTCACCCCTGTGGCTTTGCAGGGTACAGCCTCTCTCCCAATTGCCTTCATGGGGTGGTGTTGAGTGTCTGTGGCTTTTCCAGGTACACGGCGCAAGCTGTCAGTGGATCTACCATTCTGGGGTCTGGAGGACAGTGGCCCTCTTCTCACAGCTCCCTAGGCAGTGCCCCAGTAGGGACTCTGTATGGGGGCTCCCACCCCACGTTTTCCTTCTGCACTGCCCTAGCAGAGTTTCTCCATGAGGACCCCACCCCAGGAGCAAACTTCTGCCTGGGCATCCAGGAGTTTCCATACATTTTCTGAAATCTAGGTGGAGGTTCCCAAACCCCAATTCTTGACTTCTGTGCATTCACAGGCTTAATTTAACATCATGTGGAAGCTGCCAAGGCTTGAGGCTTGCACCCTCTGAAGCTACAGCCTGAGCTCTATATTTGTCCCTTTCAGCCATGGCTGGAGTAGCTAGGATATAGGGTACCAAGTCCCTAGGCTGCACACAGTGCAGGGACCCTGGGCCTGGCCCAAGAAACCACATTTTCCTCCTAGGCCTCCAGGCCTTTGATGGAAAGGGCTGCCATGAAGACATCTGACATGCCCTGGAGACATTTTCTCCATTGTCTTGGGAATTAACATTCAGTTCCTTGTTACTTATAAAAATTTCTGCAACTGGCTTGGATTCCTCCTCAGAAATGGGATTTTCTTTTCTATCTCATTGTCAGGTTGCAAATTTTCCAAACTTCTATGCTCTGCTTCCTTTACAAAACTGAATGCCTTTAACAGTACCCAAGTCACCCTTTGAATGCTTTGCTGCTTAGAAATTTCTTCTGCCAGATACTCTAAACCATCTCTCTCAAGTTCCAAGTCCCACAAATCTCTAGGACAGGGACAAAATGCCACCAGTCTGTTTCCTAAAACATAACAAGAGTTACCTTTGCTCCAGTTCCCAACAAGTTCCTCATCTCCATCTGAGACTACCTCAGCCTGGACCTTATTGTTCATATCACTATCAGAATTTTTGTCAAAGCCATTCAACATGTCTTAGGAAGTTCCAAACTTTCCCACATTTTTCTGTCTCCTTTTGAGCCCTCCAATCTGTTCAAACCTCTGCCTATTACCCAGTTGCAAAGCCATTTCCACATTTTCAGGTATCTTTTCAGCAGCGCTCCACTCCCAGTACCAATTTACTATATTAGTCCATTTTCACACTGCTGATAAAAACATACCCAAGACTCGGCAATTTACAAAAGAAAGAGGTTAATTGGACTTACAGTTCCACATGGCTGAGGAGGCCTCACAATCATGGCGGAAGGCAAGGAGGAGCAAGTCACATTTTACGTGGAGGGCAGCAGGCAAAAAAGAGAACTTGTGCAGAGAAACTCCTGTTTTTAAAACCATCAGATTTCATGAGACCCATTCACCATCGCAAGAACAGCATGGGAAAGACTGACCCCCATGATTCAATCATCTCCCACCTGGTCCCTCCCACAACATGTGGGAATTTTGAGACCTCCAAGATGAAATTTGGGTGGGGGCACAGAGCCAAACCATATCATCACCCAAGGTTATTTATAGATTCAATGAAATCCCTATCAAATTACCAACATTATTTTTCACAGAATTAGAAAAAAGAATCCTAAAATTCACATGAAACCAAAAAAGTGCCCAAATAGCCAAATACTAAGCAAAAAGGACAAAGCTGGAAAAATCACAGTACCTGACTTCAAATAATACTACACAGCCATAATAACAAAAACAGCATGGTACTGGTCTAAAAATAGACACATAGGTCAATGAAACAGAATAGAGAACCCAGAAATAAATCAATGAGCCTACAACCAACTTATCTTCTACAAAGTAATATATATATATATATATACACACACTCGGGAAAGGAAACCCTTTTCAATATATGATGCTGGGAAAATCGGATAGTCATATGCAGAAGAATAAAACTGGACTCATACTTCTTACCATATACAAAAATTAATTCAAGATAAATTAAGGAACTAAATGTATCACCTGTAAGTATAAAAATCCTACAGGAAAACCTAGGAAAAACTTTTCTGGACATTGGCCTATTCAAAGAATTTGTTATCAAGTCTTCAAAATCCAAAGTAACAAAAACAAAAATTGACAAATGAGACTTAATTAAACCAAAAATCTTCTGCACAGCAAAAGAAACTATCAACAGAATAAACACAAAACCTACAGAATTGGAAAACATATTCGCAAACTATGCATCCAACAAGGGCTAATATCCAGAATCTATGAGAAACTCAAACAGCTCAACAAGAAAAAAACCAAATAACTTTACTAAAAAGTGAGCAAAGGACATGAACAAATATTTTTCAAAAGAAGACATACAAGTGGCCAACAGATATATGAAAAAGTGCTTAAAATCACTAATCAGAGAAATGCAAATAAAAACCACAATGAATTACCATCTCATACCAGTCAGAATGACTATTATTAAAAAGTCCAAAAAAAAAAAAAAACCCAAAACAGATGTTGGCAAGGTTGTAGGAAAAAAAAAAGGGAATGCTTATACACTGTTGGTGGGACTATAAGGTAGTAAAACCTTTATGGGAAACAGTATGAAGAATTCTCAAAGACCTGAAAATAGAATCACAATTCAATCCAGCAATCCCATTACTGGGTATATACCCAATGGAAAGAACTCATTATATCAAAAATATACCTGCACTTCTTTCAGAATGATTCACAATAGCAAAGATACAGAATCATCCTAAGTGTCTATCAATGGAGGACTGAATAAAGAAAATGTGGTGTGTGTGTGTGTGTGTGTGTGTGTGTGTGTGTGTATATATATATATATATATATATGAACACTACTCAGCCATAAAAAAGAAGCAAATCATGTCTTTTTTGGCAACATGGATGCAACTAGAGGCCAGAATCCTAACTGAAATAACTCAAAAACAGAAAGTTAAATACCACATGTTCTCACTTATAAGTGAGAGCGAAACAATGGGGACACATGGACATACAGAGTAAAATAACAGACATTGCAGACTACAAAAGGTGGGAGGCTGGGAGCAGGGATGAGGGCTGAAAAATTACCTATTGGGTAGAATGTTCACTGTCTGGGTGATGGGGACACTAAAAGCCCAGACTTCACCACTATGCAATATATGCATGTAAGAAATCTGCAGTTGTACCCTCTAAATTTATAAAAAAAATTAAAATAAATAAATAAAACAAAAACAAAAATAAAAGAAGAAATTTAAGACAAAAGAGATACATGATAAGGTCAAGGTTAAATACAGAGTTAGTAGTGAAACAAGGCCTAATGTCCTATTTCTCAATACAACACTTTTCTTGGTTTTTCCTTTCTTTGATGTCATATGGGTAATGTGCTGACCTCATAATAAGGTTGAGGGTGGCACATTTCACACATGCATGTGAACACCCAATCATCATGTTCATGAACTACAAAAGGGTCTACAACATTCTTTTTATCATATTACTTTGTTTTACACATTCCCAAACGAAGAGACAGTCTCCTTTATAGTCTGTCTAAATGCATTATTATTTAAAGAATCTGTATACCATCTGAAGCTGAATACCATCTGAAGCTGAATTCCAACTACACAGTCTCTGGAACAGAATGGCTTCTTTTATACAGGATGGCTGATCTCCAAACCCATATCTCAAAGCTATCAAGAGCAAAAAGAAACATCAATAGTCTGGAAATGTATCCCACCTGGGCAAACACAAATTAAAGCCCAACAAGCAGGGGGGTTCTCCTTGTACCTAAGGGACTAGAAAGGAATTTCACTTTGCCTCATCCCTCTAGCTCTATTCCAACATTCTGGCACCTACAAACATTAAATATTTAATGAGCACCTATTATATGCTGGGCACTGTGCTACATGCTAGACAGTGAATAAGATATACGACCTCAATCCTCAAGGAGGTTGTCATCTGTGAGAGATGACAATTACAGTACAGTACATGAAGGGTTAAGAGTAAAACCATATTACCCTGAGACCACAGGCATCATCCACTACTGACCAGGGAGAGAGGATTCAAATGGGAGGGGATTTGAGAGAAGGAGTGGGAGTTCAATATAACCAGTGAGTGGAAAATTAAGCTATTAAATCACTCAATTCACTCAACTGGGAAAGTATCTAAACGAAATAATTGTTTTGGATGTTTTAAGTGATACATGATTTACTTCCAGGCTTTGGTAAATGCTTCCATAAACCTCATAATCACACTATAACTTATCTGTTTTGTAAAGTCAGCTTTTTATACATTGAATTTACTTGAAAGAGACTTCTTGCTGTACTTGTAAAAGACTACTGTATCACCTCCCTCTTCCCACTCTCTAATTAAGTTGTCAAAAAATGTTTTTCATTGTATTTGTTTTGGTTCTTAAAAAACCAATATGTAAGTCAAACAACATAGTTTACATATATTTCCATAACTGTCTTGCCATATTTTGTCACACCCACTAATCAGATATTTTCCACTCATCTCTCTGTTGTATGTGAAGCTGGCAGAAGACAATATTCTAAATTGCTTTCCAACAGCAGCACCTCAAGAGACTTAAAAACACATTAACCTCAGGCAAGATAACATGCTTTCATTTTGCAAGAAAATAAAACACTAATTATTGTCACAAAGCCTTCCTTAAAGGTCAAAAATAAATCCATAAGTGCAATAAAATTGAGGGAAAACTTAACCTAAACCTTAAAGGAATAAAGTCTTGATCTTGGAGTAAATATTTTTAAAACCTCACTATAATTTTACTTCTTGTGTGCCATAGTACCAAAACAAAGGAATTAATTGGGACACATTAATCTTGTGTTTGTTTGTTTTGTTTTGTTTCAGTCTCACAAGTATCCATGCAACTTACTTGTCTCACTTAAGTTACTTGTTCATATTTTGGGTCAATAGATATCTGCTTAGAAGAAAGCATGCACTTTGAACAGTGCTATTAATAATATCTCCACTGTACTGTTACATATTTTTCTAGTGAACTGAAATCAACAGCAAAAATGCCCCATTTATTTCAGTAGGACTGAAGAAAATTTAAAAATTTATGTAGTAAAAACAATATGTGTGAGCCACCTGTTTGCTTTTTAACTAAATGGATTGGTATGGAATGACAGCTGCTGCAAAACCAACACACTTCAAATACTGTATATTACTTTGCCAAGAAGACTAAATTTTGGTATCATTTACTTTATTACCATGGGACGTGTTAATGGAGATTCTTACGGAAGAGCACTGTAATGAATATTTCCACCCACTAAGTGTCACTGTTCATTTAAATTTTTTTAAACTATGCTGATGGGCATGGTGACTCAGTAGAATCTTTTGAATGGGGTCAATCAGAAAAAATAAAAATGATTCGATTACATAACACACTTAAAGCAAAGCACAGGCACTACATGAATGTAAACTGCTTAAGAGGAATTCCTAGAGATAGAGGTGTTGCTCTCAGTGGAATGCCAACTGATCAAATCAGACATTTTGCAAGCTTAAATAAGGTTTGAGTTACACTAAGCCTTGTAATCTGTTTTTACCAATATAAATGCCAAAACTGAATTGCCACTATAAAGTCTGCCAAGTTTCTTTGTATTGTATGTCAGTATGCTGTTTTCCTTCATAGTGCCATCAATAAACATGTCTGGGGATCAACTGCTTGTGATCAGATATGCTACTTTCATTGTTTCAAGCTGAGCTGATACTGCATGAAATACCAGTGCCAGAGAGGTTCCATTCAGGCTTGAACATTTGAGGGAGAAAGTAAGGCAGGCTTCCCTCTACCCTGCATACAAAAATTTGGGTAAATGTAAGAATATCCCTGGTGCTCACAAGATACAGACATCATTTCCTAGACACGCATAAATTTTAGACAACAGCATAATGCTCCACCCCTTGCAGGTTCTTGTTAAATAATTCAAGAGATACATACTCAGAGTTTTAGAGAGTAAGATTTTTAGCCATACTACTCACCATATGTAATGGTCTTGTTATCTCAAGATAGCAATATCATCACATATTTTTCTGGTTATGCCACTGCACTATTACAGGATAAAAATGTATATTGTTGCAAGAGTTCCACTTCAACTAAAGGACCCGTTCCATTTTTTTCCCCGAAATAAAGAACGTACACCTAGAATTGCTCAAATCTCTATCTCTTCTTGCAAGACAGAGTGCATCCATTTTGAAATAACAGTTGTTGTAGCTTCTACTGTTCCCATCAAAGTGGGTGTGTTTGGGGGTCTTTTTGGTTTGGTTTGGTTTTTGTTCTGTTTGTCCAATCTGGAGCATGTTATCTCAGGCAATCTTTTATACTTACAATACAAGACAGCAAAATAAATAATGGTAAAAGTTAACATAAAAAATAAGTACTTTAAATATTCAGAGCTGAGAGAAGTAAGTTTGTACACGGCAGGAATGGGCAAGTAAAACTTTATAAAAACAGTATGTTCTTGAAAAGTACACCTTAATAAGTAGATAGAATTTCCTGAGACCTAAAAGTGGAGAGAGGGCATTCCATGTAGATGAAATAGTGTAGCAAACATGTTGAAGTAGTATATTTTAAAGACAGTGAGCAAGGATTTCACATTAGAAAGTAGTAGGTACAAGGATTAAAAGAACTTTTGGAACTAGACCAGAATAAAAAATTAATATTAGTTTTAACTCATTCAAAAGAAGAGATGATGGGAACCATTAAAACTTTTTAAAACAAGAATGATTTTTTTAAAGTGTGTTCAAAAGATTAATCTGATAGGGGTGAATAGGAAAGTTTGAAAATAGCAAATGACAATTTTTAAATATTTTTAAAGATATATTGTGGACATATTTCAAGATTATTAAAAATGTTTAAATGTTTACACCCAGTAAATTCTGTTGAAGAAATAATCCACAAAAATTAAAATAAAGCAATTAAAAATTCACAAAAAGAAAATAATAGGTACACAAAAATTATAGCAACAATTATAAAGGAAAAAAACACCTCAATGTCCAAAATTGGGAAAAGTATGACACATATTCCTAATAGAATTTTAAGTGGACTATGTAAATTACATGGAAAAATTAAAAAGTTATGATACATAAACAGAATATTACTTAACCACAATTTGGAGTGCAAAAATCATCCTGGGGCAATGTTCGTTTGTCTAGGTCATTAGTAATAAGGCAGTTGAGGAAAGAGTCTATCCCCACTGCAAGCTGTGAAAAGGTATTACTGCTGGGTAAAAGCTGGCCTTGGCAGGAAGAAACTGAACCCAGAATCTAAGGCAGGAGCTCCTACTTCTGTAACAATCTGGGTGCTTGGACAACACCTTGAACTGGTGGTAGTAAGTCTTCCAGAGTATCATCCCATCAGCACCAGTATTCTACTCACGGAAGAGGACTTGCAGTCAAGTTGAACAGGGACTACTAGGTTCTATAATTCCTTTCATTCCTTCCCTAAATCACTTTCACACAGTCCTACAAGTGAACACGGGTCAGGTTCTGGTGACAGTCAACATATAGGCATGAATCAAGACAAGTTTTGGGTTTTATGAAACAGTGCCTTTAATGGAACACAAAGGGCTAGGCAGCTCTAGATGGAGACAGGATACAAGGCATTGAAGGATTTCATATTTCTCCCATTGCTGCCTTCAGCTGTACGAGCTCCATTCTACCTTTCCCATCCCTGTCATTTCCTAACTGACATCTTGGAAGGATTGAAGACCTTTCTGGATCATTTTTTCAGGCATAAAATAGCCCAGTCCAGTTTGAAATTTCCAACTTAAAAACTCACTTCGTCCTTCCCCTGAAGTGGTGTCCAAGCCTTAGCCTGAAAGACTTAAGAGTAAGAAAGAAAGTAATCTGATCTTTCCTTCTTCCACCCCTGGCCCCATTTCCAGGCCCCTTTGTCCTGGCTTGTTGTGATAAGGAGGAAGAAGCTGAAAAGAGACAAGTGGCTCTTTCTTATTGGATCCCTGTTGTTATCCTTTCTTGGCCAAAGCTGGGTATTGATGAACTCTGTGTGGCAGGCATTAAAATGCTGGTTCTTTCATTAGGTAAATGTGGTTTCATAAGGTGGAAAATCTGTCTCCAGTTTATCCTCTTCCAATGCTCCCTCAATGTGTAACCTGGAGAACAATTCACTTTACATCCTCTTTCTGCCAGGATATACTTGCCTGGTGGCAAGCTGTCTTGGGTAGGCTTCTGTCAAGATGGCTAAGGCCCAGCTAGCTTCCTACATGACTCAAGAAACTCACGCATCCTTTCTAAGCCTAACATGAGAGTGCAGGCTGCTCCCCACTGCCCTTCACCCCATCATGCACTCTTTTTCCAATTGTCTATCCTGTTCAAATGGGCACCAGGCAGATCACCAAGTCTACAGCATAAGCAAACTTCAAACTAGGTGAACACAAAAATCATTACACGTAACTGTCCCCTCGCTTGGCTTTGGGGTGCTGAGTATCCCTCTTCTTCCCCTCAAGAAAAGAAAATAAAAACCATGGCCCTTTCCCTCTATGCTAATGACTCATAGCTCCAATGCTTTTTTCACCCTAGTCTTCTGATCTGCTTCTGGGAGGGAGGAGAGGAGAGAGAATGATAAAGTTGGTGCTGATGGGATGATTAGGAACAGCAGAGCCTCTTTACTTCTTAATAAGCCCCAAGCAGGTGCAGAGTCTAGCCCCCAATTTATGCCTTAAAAGGTTGCCTGTACACTCAACCTTATCATTAGGGTCTTAGCAGGAAAAGTCCAACTCTATCCTGTTACAACAAAAATTCTCTAAGAAATGTCTGAACTAAAACAAATTTCATGGAAGCAAAATACAACCTAAACTCAGAAAATGTTTTCTGAGGTTGAAAAACTACCCCTAAAGGATAGAAACAGAACATAGAATTGGAGCCTGAGTCCTCTTTTCTGAAAGTTGAATGTGACCCCTCATGTTATGCTCAATAAAGGAAGAATCATTTTTAACAAGCCCAAGTGCCAAATATTTCAGTTCTTAGGGCCCAGATCCAGGTTCACACATACAACCTCTTCCCATTATTAAGACTGATCCCAAAAATGTTGGAGTCAGTTTCAGAACCCACTGCCTCAAAGATTCAGAACTACCTCTGTCACCACTCACTCCCACTCCCACATCTGTCTCATTCTGTCCAGCAAGCCCATTCCCTGTCTAACTTGCCCTCCTCAGAGATTCCTTGCTCATTCCTGGAAGCTTTCTCTAACTTCAAATCACAAGGAATAACATTGGGATCTCTTTTTCTCATCTCCTTCTTGAAATATTGCCAACAGTCTTCTGCCACATAACAAAAATGACCCAAGTCCAATACAGTCTTCTTAAATACAACAGTCTTCCCTTGGTCACCTCCCACCCCAAAACTCAGAAATAACTATTAATAATTTTTAACATAGAACTTTTTGGTTTTGTTTTATCTTACTAACCATAATAAGATATTTTTCTAGTCAAAAAAATTATTTGTCAGTCTCCCCAGTCTATAAGGAAGAAGCAGTAAGTCCCAAAGCCGTATCTGTGAATTTGCCCCAATTATAACAGTTTCATACATAGGAATAATTTTCCTTTTGAAAAAGTTGTCACCACAACCAGTTACACAAAATCACTTCATAATGTGCCCCATATTGCATATAGGAACCACAGAATTGAAGAAAATTCAAAATCTGCCATCTTCTCTGCTCCTTAGCCCTAATTCTGATTAAATGAAAGACAGGAAGCTGTACTTAAGAAATACTTAGAGCTCCTCAACTAGAGATTGCTTCAGAAGACCGAGTGTTGCTTAACAGTATGCATTTACATAAAACTGTGGTGATTGGGTCAGCTTTTGTTTTTCAGGGTTGAGTAGAATAGAATTTTTAAAATGTGGTGGTTTATAGAAAGATAAATCTTAGAAACATAGTATCAAATAAAGTGGGAAAAAGAAACAAAAATACATCTTTAGTAAGCAATGAAGTCCTTTTTAGGTAACATCCTGAGTCTAATTCAGCTTCCCTGAGAATATTACCACAGACTAAGAGCACACATCATTAGACACTAACTGTAACAGCACAGCCCCATTGAACATATGTGCTGTCTGCATGGGAGGTCTGAGGGCTAAAGCTAGAGCATGCAGCAAAAAATGTACGAAAAGCAGTATACTTCTGAAATACTTTACTGAATATTAACATCCATTAAAAACTTTCTTTGTATTGAACACATCTCATAACCTTTTTCCATCTCTCCCCTCCCTCACTCTGTATTATCTGTATTTTAAACAATTGAGATAGCTAAATAGCTCTCGAGTAACTCGCTAAAATTACGCCTAAACACAATTCTTTAATACGATGTACTCTGAGTATTTATAAATAGTAAGGCTTCCCACAAGAACCTGGAAATTAGAAAGATAAGAATGCCTTGTAAGTGTAAAACTTTAAATGCCTAATGGACCACAGTAGAGAGCAAAGTCACTTTTAAAGATGAATGAAAGAAAGGCCTGACAGACTTGGCTGCTATTTGATTAATTATATTACCATGCTTTATTAAATGTGTCAATCAAAAGGGGAATTGGCCAATCAAATGCAAATGGAAAAACAAGGCTTAGAAAGCAGTATTTTGGCAATGCTCATCCAAGCACTTGTACACAGGAGAATCTGTTTGGGCCAAAACCAAACCCACTGAAAGAAACATTCTTGGATTCAATTAATCTAATTCCCCTTGTTCTAATTAATGCTTAACAAAGAACATTATGACTTTAATTTCCATGTAGGTATGTAAAGTCATGGACCAGTCACGTAGATTTGATTGTTCCAATTCTAATGATAGCTATATTTCTTATTATAAGTTAATAATTTCATATTTTGATTAAGATTTGGCTTCCCAAGTAAAGACTACAAGTATCATGAGCTAATCAGGCTAACTACAGTTTTTCGTCACTATTCCAGTTAAAGTTCTCAGTAGAAATTAACAAATATACTTTATGACCTTGGTTAGTGTGAGTCCACCCATGATAAATGGATTCAATTTAATGGAAAAAAAATCTGCAGAGTTGAGGGATTGATACCAAGGTAATAAACACCAATTTGTAAAAATTTTGAATGACAAGTTGCCATCATTCCCATGTTACAGAGATCAACTATACTATCATCCATGTAGATGACTTACTAGAACATCTACAAGGTGTTCCATAACTTAGTGATTTTCAGATTTAAACCAAAGAGAAAGACGGACACTAAAAATTCAGACTAAGACACACTAAAATATATCTGAAACTTTGTTACCAACAATAAGGTTGTTTTTAAACAAAAAAGTTATTCCTAAAACATAACAAGTATAGCTCATAAATGCCATCTCATATATTTAGAGTTCCGAAGTATAGGTGAGACATTTCAAAGAGACATTTATGCCATTGCTTCTCCAGCCCTGCCCATGGCAGATATCACAACACTCTTCCCTCTAAACCTAGAGACAGCCTTAGAATCATTCTTAATATAATTTTCTTAGCAGCAAGCAATTGAAGTTGGCATGAAATGAGACCTATTTGCCTTCTCTGGTATAGGCTTGTTTGGAATTGATATTTCATATTCTTTTCATATATCAAAAGTGTTATTTTGAGTCGATCATATTTGGCAAAATGTATTGTGATGAAATTTCAAGGTAAGAAATATTTTTATTTAAAAATATTAGTAGAGTAAAGATGATATGCTATTCACATTAGGCTTGAGTTTAAACATTAAAAAGATAAAATTAAGTTTTGATATTAAATTATCTGACTTTCTCAAGAGTAAGACTCATCTTCTCACTTTTTTCAACCTTGGTAAGATTTGTTCAATAGTTTTGCATCCTATTCAATCTTCTACATCCTAAAGATGTTCACATCTTTGGTATAGTATGGCCACTTCAGAGATTAAAGGCAAATAGCCAGCTAGCATACTGCTTGGATAAAAACAGAAGATAGTGATAAAAACTTAGCCAAAAGCCATAAAAGAGAATAATTCTGCTTTATTAATTGTATCTTAATTGCCCATAGAAAATAAGCGATACTTTTAAAAAATTATTATTAAAGATGGGGTCTCGCTATGTTGACCAGGCAGGTCTCAAACTCCTGGCCTCAAGTGATACTCTCATCTCAGCCTCCCAAAGTGCTGGGATTATAGGCATGAGCCACCATGCCTGGCAGAAACTGAGTAATACTTTAACAGTAATCTTTAACCATGAGAAAAGTTTTCACACTTAAAAACACTATTCTTTTGTCCACTTCTACTCAGAAAATAACAATAGGAATTGAGTTTAAGCTGCCTGATAAAGGACTAAAATTAAATACCATAAAGGAATTTTCCTCATTTTCAAAATTGCAAATCAGAAGGAAAAATAGGGCTCTTAGCAAGTATGCCAAAGGAAAGCATACTTTAATTAAGATGAAGGCTAAGAAGATGGGGAAGAAAGATCTGGTTTAAAAAAAGAGGCTGTTCAGGCCTGGGGGGCGCATAGAAGGAGCCCTGGGAAAGCTGGGGAAAAAAAGGTGAATATATTCTAATTAAAGTTGGAAATAAAACTCTGCTGCTATATAAATTATATTGAAAATCTTAGCAACTCAATCAATTAAAAATAAAGAAGTAAAAAATTAGAAAGGAAGAAGCAAACTATGTAGATTGACATGATGATATTCCTGGAAACCACAAGAAAATCAACAGTAAAACTACAAATAATAAGATAATTCAGTAAGGTAATAGGATAGGAAATCAACCCACAAATCAATAGCTTTCATGTATAAACCATAAACAATCAGAAGATAATAGAAGACCCCTAAACTGAAAAGAAACATTCAAACTTTTATATAAAATGCTATAAAACTCATTAAACACATAAAAACAGATAAGAATAACAAAAATGTATGCAATGTTCTTAAGATTATCAAATCTCCCAAAGTTTAATTTACAATCTCATCAAGGACAAAAAATACCAAGTCCTTGGATCTCAATACAGTACATTGATTCTAAAGCTTATACGTAAAAGTAAATAAGCAAGACTAGCCATAAAACCACAGAAAAAAGAATAGTAATGAAAATGAGGGTTGCTAGACTTATCAGATCTTAAACTGCTACAAAGTCTCTATACCATAATCTACTGACACATAAATAGACCAATGGAGCAGATTATGAAGTCTAGAAATAAAACCACATAGATATCAAAATTTAGTATCTCAAAAAAATGGCATCCCAAATGATCGGGAAAAAGAACTTTCAAGAAATGATGCTGAAACAATTGGATAACCATTTGAAAGAAGATAAAATTGGATCAATATATCATACCACACACAGAACAAACTCGAAAAGTATCATAGGTCTAAATATAAAAATGGAAACTATGTAACTACTCAAAGAAAAAATGGCCGAATACCTTTCAACCTGGGAGTGGGAAAGCCTTTCTAACTCTGACTTAAAATCCAGAAGGCATAAAATAAATACGATGTTTGATTTTATAACTACAAAATTAGTTTGCATGACAAAAATATATACATCCATATTATATGTGTAGCCACAGATATATACAAAGAGATCTGAAAACCTAAGAAGAAAATGACCAAAAATCTAACAGAATAATAGGAAAATAACAGTTTACCAAAAAAAAGAAACACTAACGACCCTTAAACAAATTAAAATATACTCTACCTATCTCATAAGAGAAATGCAAATTAAACTATACTGAGATTCATTTTTTTAACCAATCATATTGGCAAAAATCCAAAAGTTTGATAACACACTCCATTGTCAAGGCTGTAGGGAAACAGGCACTCTCAAACATTTGTGGCTGAAGTAAAAATGGTGTGATTCCTACTGAGAAGTTGGTAATATTAAAAAAAAGTTACAGATATATTTACCCTTGACCCAGCAATCCTACTTCTAACAATCTTCCCTGAAGAACCACTTCAAGAAATACAAGACACCATATGCACAAGGTTATTCACCATAACATTGTCATACCAAACAATTGAAAATAATTCAAATATATCATTTAAAAGGTATAGGTTAGCTGAACTACGATACTTCCACAAAATGTATAGATAACACCCAGCCACAGAAAAGAATGAGGAAGACCTCTATATACTAACATGGGATGGTCTCCAGGATATATTATACGAAAAAAGCAAGACAGAAAACATGCTACCCTTTTTGTGATAAAGGAGATGCAAGAATGTGTGTGTGTGCACGTATGTTTGCCCAGCTTGCAAAAAAAAAAAAAAAAAAAAAAACGCCTGGAAGGAAAAGCCAGAAACTCAGCCGTGCCTGGTGGCTCATGCCTGTAATCCTAGCACTTTCGGAGGTTGAGGCAGGTGGATCACTTGAGGTCAGGAGTTCAAGACCAGCCTGGCCAATATAGTGAAACCCCGTCTCTACTAAAAATACAAAAATTCGCCAGGTGTGGTGGCACACGCCTGTAATCCCAGCTACTTGGGAGGCTGAGGCAGAAGAATCGCTTGAACCCAGGAGGCCGAGGTTGCAGAGAGCTGACAACACGCCACAGCACTCCAGCCTGGGCAACAGAGCGAGGCTCTGTCTCAAAAGAAAAAGAAAAAGAAAAAAGAAGAAGAAGAAGAAAGAAACTAATACAAATTGTAAATAAAGTTTAAAGATGGATGGGTGGGGTAAGACTAATGAAACACTAAAGACATATTTTGCTTGCTTAGCAATTTTGCCTAAAGGCAGTGCCCTCACCCAATTAGAAATTGGCAGCCACTATGAAATCTAAACTATCTCTGGTAGAGATCCTTAGGAACAGTTTTGGCTCATATTTTGTGATAATATTTTATCCACATCTAGTTATGAACTAGCATCATACGAAAATTTGGTGGCTGCTTCCCTGAACTGTGCCTTATATGAAATCGACAAATAGGATTTTAAAAGTTTGTATATGGCACCTAGGTCATTTCTGAAGAAGATTTTTGTAATGCCGCTGAGAACGTGTACTATAGAAAAAGAAACAAAATTCATCACATTATTTTGGAATTATTTCCATACAATTGGTAAAACTACACATTTCTAAAATATCAGCTAAGTCTAACGATGTGGTTTGGATCTGCATCGCCGCCCAAATCTCTTGAAGAATTGTAGTCCCCAGTGTTGGAGGTGGGGCCTGGTGGGAAGCGATTGGACCATGGGGGCAGATTTCCCCCCCTTGGTATTGTGACGCAATAGCGAGTGAGTTCTCACAAGATCTGGTTGGTTTAAAGTGTGTGGCACCACCCCGCTCTCTTTCAGTCCTGCTCCTGCCATGTAAGACGCCTGCTCCTGCTTTGCCTTCTGTCATGAGTAAAACTTTTCTGAGGCCTCCCCAGAAGCCGCCATGCTTCCTGTACAGCCTGAGGAACCGTGAGTCAATTAAACCTCTTTTCTTTATAAATTACCTAGTCTCAGGTGTTTCTTTATAAATGACCCAGTCTCAGGTGTTTCATTATAGTAATGTGAAAACAGACTAGTAAATCATTTAAAAATAGTAATAAAACTCTAAAATATATAGTTACTCTCACTTTACTTCCAGAATAAATTTCATCCTAATGAATTCTAAGGTACTATATCAAATGAAATAAAATCTATACCAAGGCTTACTTCAACACCACTGAGATATTTAAATCAGGTGTATCCTCTCAGAGATTATGCCATTTTAGCTGCCACGGAGAAAAGGAATTAGGAAAGGTACATTAGGCTATCCAAATGAAGAAACAGAATTAACACCATTTTTTCTCCTATGGAAAGATCTATTAAAAATAGCACGATCTTGGCGGGGTGCGGTGACTCACTCCTGTAATCCCAGCACTTTGGGAGGCCCAGGCGGGCATATCACTTGAGGTCAGGAAATCAAGACCAGCCTGGCCAACACTGTGAAACCCCTGTATCTACTAAATATGGAAATTAGCCAGGTATGGTGGCGGGCCCTGTAATTCCAGTTACTAGGGAGGCTGAGGCAGGAGAATCGGTTGAACCCGGGGGCAGAGATTGCAGTGAGCTGAGATCACCTTACTGCACTCCAGCCTGTGTGACAGAGCAAGACTCCATCTCCAGAAAAAAAAAAAAAACACAAAAACACCATCTCAACTGTTTTGCTATTAAACTATTTTCAACATCAAACAAAATAATCTAAAGGTAAGAATATCATTTTTCATCCTTACTGGTGAATAAATATTCATATAGAAGAATGCAATCCAGCATTTGCCAGAAATCTTTCATAAATTCTATTTAAAATTTTAAAATAATTAATACATACCCAAAATATACTAATCCACCTGTTATTTTATGAATGAGAACATTACCAGTAGCATTAAAACTGTGTTACCTCTTTGATCCCATCCCTGCCTCCCTCAGTTACCACTATCCTGAATAGTACCACTCCCTTGCTTACAAAAAAAAAAGTTTTTTCCACATATATGTGGATCACTAAGCCATGTAATCTTTAGTTTTCCCTTTTTTAAAAGCATTATAGAAATATACTGTTTTGATTTCTTTACTCAACATTATTTCTAAGATCCATCTATATTATTATGTGAAGCTATGTTATACTCATTCTTGCTGTGTGACAATGTAGTTTCTTAATCCATTCTCTGGTCAAATGACAACTGACTTATTTTCAGTTTTTTTGCTATCACAATGTTACTACAAGTATTTTTGTTCATGTATGCTGATGTGCTTAACAGTTTATCTAAAACCTACACCTACATGAAATAGCTAGGTATAGACCATGTGTACAATTTGAATTTAAAAGTTTTTTCCACAAGGAATGTGCCACTTTACACTCCCACTAGCTATATATAAAAGTTCCTGGCCGGGCGCGGTGGCTCACGCCTGAATCCCAGCACTTTGGGAGGCCGAGACGAGCGGATCACGAGGTCAGGAGATTGAGACCATCCTGGCTAACATGGTGAAACCCCGTCTCTACTAAAAATACAAAAAATTAGCCGGGCGTGGTGGCGGGCGCCTGTAGTCCCAGCTACTCGGGAGGCTGAGGCAGGAGATTGGCGTGAACCCAGGAGGCGGAGCTTGCAGTGAGCAGAAATCGCGCCGCTGCACTCCAGCCTGGGCGACAGAGCGAGACTCTGTCTCAAAAAAAAAAAAAGAAATATCATTCAGACTTTGAAAAGAAGGAGGCGCGGCCTGGGCCCGCGGCGGCGGCGGCGGCGGGGCTTCTGCCCCGCGAGCGCCGGGCCTAGGCCGGGCGTGCGCGGGGCCAACGGATGGGGCTCGAGGGGGCGAGCGCTGGCGGTGGCGGGTACGGCAGGCTCGCGGGCGCCGGGCTTCGTTACATAATCTCGGACCGGAGGAGCGGTGGCACATGGCGGCGGAGCGGCGCTGTGGAAGTATGCGAGACTTAAGAGCTCAAGTGACTAGTGGTCTCCTGCCATTTCCAGAAGTGACTCTTCAAGCCCTTGGAGAAGACGAAATAACATTAGAATCTGTGCTTCGTGGAAAGTTTGCTGCGGGGAAAAATGGACTTGCTTGCTTGGCTTGTGGTCCACAACTTGAGATAGTAAACTCTATAACAGGAGAGCGATTGTCTGCTTACAGATTCAGTGGAGTCAATGAACAGCCTCCTGTAGTTTTAGCTGTGAAAGAATTCTCTTGGCAGAAGAGAACTGGATTATTAATAGGATTGGAAGAAACAGAAGGGAGTGTTCTCTGTCTTTATGACCTTGGAATATCAAAAGTAGTTAAAGCAGTTGTTCTTCCTGGAAGGGTAACAGCTATTGAACCTATAATTAATCATGGAGGAGCCAGTGCAAGCACTCAGCATTTACATCCAAGTCTGCGATGGCTTTTTGGAGTGGCAGCTGTGGTCACTGATGTTGGACAGATCCTTCTTATTGACCTATGTTTGGATGACTTGTCATGCAATCAAAATGAAGTTGAAGCATCAGATCTTGAAGTTCTAACTGGTATCCCAGCTGAAGTACCACACATTAGAGAAAGTGTGATGAGAGAAGGGCGCCATCTGTGTTTCCAGTTAGTAAGTCCAACAGGAACAGCCGTTTCAACTCTTAGTTACATAAGCAGGACAAATCAGCTTGCTGCAGGTTTTTCTGATGGCTATCTAGCACTTTGGAACATGAAAAGCATGAAAAGAGAATATTACATACAATTGGAAAGTGGACAAGTTCCTGTATATGCTGTCACTTTTCAAGAACCTGAGAATGATCCTCGGAATTGCTGTTACTTGTGGGCTGTTCAGTCTACACAAGATAGTGAAGGGGATGTTTTGAGTTTGCATCTGCTGCAGCTGGCCTTTGGTAATAGAAAGTGTTTGGCATCAGGACAAATCTTATATGAGGGGTTAGAATACTGTGAAGAAAAATACACCCTGGACCTGACAGGTGGCATGTTCCCTTTGAGGGGACAGATGAGTAATACCAAATTGTTGGGATGCCAGAGTATAGAGAAATTTCGATCTCGTGGTGACAGGGAGGAAGGAGTGAATGAAGCTCTATCGCCTGACACTAGTGTTTCAGTCTTTACCTGGCAGGTGAATATGTATGGACAGGGAAAGCCTTCTGTATATTTGGGGCTTTTTGATATAAATTGTTGGTATCATGCACAAATGCCAGATTCGTTAAGGTCAGGAGAATATCTACATAATTGCTCTTATTTTGCACTGTGGTCATTGGAGTCTGTTGTAAGTAGGACTTCTCCACATGGCATCTTGGATATATTAGTACATGAGAGAAGTTTAAATAGAGGAGTCCCTCCTTCATATCCACCTCCCAAGCAGTTTTTTAACCCAAGCACTTATAATTTTGATGCCACTTGTTTGTTAAACTCGGGAGTTGTTCATTTAACTTGTACTGGCTTTCAGAAGGAGACTTTGACTTTTTTAAAGAAATCAGGTCCATCACTCAATGAACTCATTCCTGATGGTTATAATCGATGTCTTGTAGCTGGCCTTCTTTCCCCAAGATTTGTTGATGTTCAGCCTTCCAGTTTAAGCCAAGAAGAACAGTTAGAAGCTATATTGTCAGCAGCAATTCAGACTAGTTCCCTGGGACTTTTGACTGGTTATATCCGAAGATGGATAACAGAAGAACAACCAAATTCTGCCACTAATTTGCGCTTTGTTCTTGAATGGACGTGGAATAAAGTGGTTCTCACAAAAGAGGAATTTGACAGACTATGTGTGCCATTATTTGATGGTTCGTGTCATTTCATGGATCTACAAACTATACAGTCTATCCAGCAATGCTATTTGCTTCTTAGCAATCTTAATATAGTCTTGAGCTGTTTTGCATCAGAAGCCCGAGAGATCACTGAGAGAGGACTGATAGACTTAGGCAATAAGTTTGTGGTTTCCCACCTCATCTGTCAGTATGCACAAGTGGTTCTTTGGTTCTCTCATTCTGGGCTTTTACCAGAAGGCATAGATGATTCTGTGCAGTTGTCAAGGTTATGCTACAACTACCCTGTAATTCAGAACTACTACACCAGTCGTCGACAGAAGTTTGAGCGTTTATCAAGAGGGAAGTGGAATCCCGATTGCTTGATGATTGATGGACTGGTTTCTCAGTTAGGAGAGCGAATTGAGAAGTTGTGGAAACGAGATGAAGGAGGCACAGGAAAATATCCTCCTGCTAGTCTGCATGCAGTACTTGATATGTACCTATTAGACGACATTACTGAAGCAGCCAAACACTCTATTACCATTTATTTGCTACTTGATATTATGTATTCCTTTCCCAACAAAACAGACATTCCCATTGAATCTTTCCCAACTGTATTTGCCATTTCTTGGGGCCAAGTTAAACTTATTCAGGGGTTTTGGTTGATAGATCATAATGACTATGAGAGTGGTTTGGATCTTTTGTTTCATCCAGCTACTGCAAAACCTTTGTCATGGCAACATTCAAAGATTATTCAGGCATTCATGAGTCAGGGCGAGCACAGACAAGCCCTCAGATATATTCAGACAATGAAGCCAACAGTGTCCAGTGGTAGCGATGTTATCCTTCACCTCACTGTTTTGCTTTTTAGTAGGTGCACGGTTGAAGCCTGGAATTTTTTGCGGCAACATTGCAATAGGTTGAATATAGAGGAGTTACTGAAGCACATGTATGAAGTCTGTCAGGAAATGGGCTTGATGGAAGATTTACTGAAGTTACCATTTACAGACACTGAGCAGGAATGTTTAGTGAAATTTTTGCAGTCCAGTGCCAGCGTTCAGAATCATGAATTCCTTTTAGTGCACCATTTACAGCATGCCAATTATGTGCCTGCCTTGAAGCTGAACCAAACTCTGAAGATTAATGTTATGAATGATCGTGATCCTCGTTTGCGGGAGAGATCACTGGCTCGAAATTCTATATTAGACCAGTATGGAAAAATCCTTCCTAGAGTCCATCGAAAATTAGCCTTTGAACGAGCTAAGCCTTATCATCTGTCAACATCATCAGTTTTTCGATTAGTTTCTAGACCCAAACCATTATCAGCAGTTCCAAAGCAAGTTGTAACAGGAACTGTGTTGACAAGATCTGTTTTCATCAACAATGTGTTATCTAAAATTGGAGAAGTTTGGGCAAGCAAAGAACCTATAAATAGCACCACACCTTTCAATAGTTCTAAAATAGAAGAACCATCTCCTATAGTGTATTCGCTCCCAACTCCAGAGCTGCTTGAGGCATTTTTTGGAACACCAATTTCAAAAGCATCACAAAAATTTCTAGACTGCTAGATTTGGTTGTTCAGCCTGTCCCCCGGCCTTCTCAGTGTTCGGAGTTTATTCAGCAAAGCTCCATGAAATCTCCTTTGTACCTAGTATCCCGTTCACTGCCCTCAAGTTCACAATTAAAAGGATCGCCTCAGGCCATCTCCAGGGCTTCAGAATTACATTTGCTTGAAACTCCTCTTGTAGTTAAGAAAGCTAAAAGTTTGGCCATGTCAGTTACTACTTCTGGATTTTCTGAGTTCACTCGTCAGTCCATCCTGAGTTCTACTCTTCGATCAACACCTTTAGCATCTCCCTCTCCATCACCTGGAAGGTCTCCTCAATGACTTAAAGAAACTAGAATTTCATTTGTGGAAGAAGATGTCCACCCAAAATGGATTCCTGGGGCTGCAGATGATAGCAAATTAGAAGTATTTACTACACCTAAAAAATGTGCAGTTCCAGTGGAAACTGAATGGCTGAAGAGCAAAGATAGGACCACATCTTTTTTCCTGAACAGCCCTGAAAAGGAGCATCAAGAAATGGATGTGGGGTCACAAAGTTTAGAGAAACTGAATGTGAGCAAAGGAAACAGCAGTGTTTCAATCACATCCGATGAGACTACCTTAGAGTATCAGGATGCACCGTCACCGGAAGACCTTGAAGAGACTGTTTTCACGGCCTCTAAGCCCAAAAGCTCTTCCACTGCACTAACTACTAATGTAACTGAACAAACTGAAAAGGATGGAGATAAAGATGTATTTGCATCAGAAGTAACTCCTTCAGACCTACAGAAACAAATGGGCAATTTAGAAGATGCAGAAACAAAGGATCTCTTAGTTGCAGCAGAGGCATTTTCAGAATTGAATCACTTAAGCCCGGTTCAAGGAACTGAAGCTTCTCTTTGTGCACCATCAGTCTATGAAGGGAAAATCTTCACCCAGAAGTCCAAGGTACCAGTGTTGGACGAAGGATTAACATCTGTTGAAACCTACACCTCTGCAATTAGAGCAAATGACAATAAATCTATGGCTGATGTCCTTGGTGATGGTGGAAACTCCTCGCTCACTATCTCTGAAGGTCCTATTGTCTCTGAGCGCAGGCTTAACCAGGAAGTAGCACTGAACTTAAAAGAAGATCATGAAGTAGAAGTTGGTGTACTAAAAGAAAGTGTTGACTTACCAGAAGAAAAGCTTCCAATTTCTGACAGCCCTCCTGATACTCAAGAAATTCATGTGATTGAACAGGAAAAGCTTGAAGCTCAAGATTCAGGAGAAGAGGCTAGGAATCTTTCATTTAATGAGTTATATCCCTCTGGAACACTTAAGCTTCAGTACAATTTTGATACTATTGACCAACAGTTTTGTGACTTAGCTGATAATAAAGACACTGCTGAATGTGACATTGCTGAAGTAGATGGGGAACTTTTTGTGGCTCAAAGCAACTTTACCTTGATATTGGAAGGTGAAGAAGGAGAAGTTGAGCCAGGTGATTTCGCATCATCTGATGTGTTACCTAAAGCAGCTAACACAGCAACTGAAGAAAAACTTGTATGCAGTGGGGAAAATGATAATCATGGACAAGTTGCAAATTTGCCATCTGCTGTAACTAGTGACCAAAAGTCCCAAAAAGTAGAGACTTTACCATATGTGCCTGAACCTATTAAAGTAGCAATTGCAGAAAATTTACTAGATGTAATTAAAGACACAAGAAGTAAAGAAATTACTTCAGATACAATGGAACAGTCCATTCATGAAACAATACCTTTAGTGAGCCAAAACATAATGTGTCCCACTAAATTAGTCAAATCTGCATTTAAGACTGCTCAGGAAACAAGCACGATGACTATGAATGTCAGCCAGGTTGATGACATGGTTTCCTCCAAAACTCGTACGAGAGGTCAACGTATCCAAAACGTGAATGTCAAATCAGCACAACAGGAAGCATCAGCAGATGTTGCTACTCCTAAGATGCCAGGGCAGTCAGTCAGGAAGAAAACTAGGAAGGCAAAAGAAATTTCTGAAGCTTCTGAAAACATCTATTCTGATGTCAGAGGACTACCTCAGAACCAGCAAATACCTTAAAATTCTGTTACGCCTAGGAGAGGAAGGAGAAAGAAAGAAGTTAATCAGGACATACTAGAAAACACCAGTTCTGTGGAACAAGAATTACAGATCACTACAGGTAGGGAATCAAAAAGATTAAAATCATCTCAGCTATTGGAACCAGCAGTTGAAGAAACTACTAAAAAAGAAGTTAAGGTTTCATCTGTTACAAAAAGGACTCCTAGAAGAATTAAAAGATCTGTAGAAAATCAGGAAAGTGTTGAAATTATAAATGATCTAAAAGTTAGTACGGTAACAAGTCCTAGCAGAATGATCAGAAAATTGAGAAGTGCTCATTTAGATGCTTCTGAAAATACAGGAAATAAGCAAGATGATAAATCCAGTGACAAGCAGCTGCCTATTAAACATATTAGAAGGGTCAGAGGGAGAGAAGTTAGTCCATCAGATGTGAGAGAAGACTCCAACCTTGAGTGATCTCAGTTGACTCTTCAAGCAGAATTTGATATGTCTGCCATACCTAGAAAACGTGGTAGACCAAGAAAAATCAATCCATCTGAAGATGTAGGATCTAAGGCTGTTAAGGAAGAGAGAAGCCCCAAGAAGAAAGAGGCTCCCAGCATTAAAAGGAGATCTACAAGAAATACCCCAGCTAAAAGTGAAAATGTTGATGTTGGAAAACCAGCTTTAGGAAAATCCATTTTAGTGCCAAACGAGGAACTTTCGATGGTGATGAGCTCTAAGAAAAAACTTACAAAAAAGACTGAAAGTCAAAGTCAAAAACGTTCATTGCACTCAGTATCAGAAGAACGCACAGATGAAATGACACATAAGGAAACAAATGAGCAGGAAGAAAGATTGCTCGCCACAGCTTCCTTCACTAAATCATCCCGCAGCACCAGGACTCAGTCTAGCAAGGCCATCTTGTTGCCGGACCTTTCTGAACCAAACAATGAGCCTTTATTTTCTCCAGCGGCAGAAGTTCCAAGGAAAGCAAAAGCTAAAAAAATAGAGGTTCCTGCACAGCTGAAAGAATTAGTTTCGGATTTATCTTCTCAGTTTGTCATCTCACCTCCTGCTTTAAGGAGCAGACAAAAAAACACATCCAATAAGAACAAGCTTGAAGATGAACTGAAAGATGATGCACAATCAGTAGAAACTGTGGGAAAGCCAAAAGCGAAACTAATCAGGACGTCAAAAACAAAACAAGGAAAAAACATAAAAAAAGAAAGTGCTTGGTCACCTCCTGCCGTAGAAATTCGGCTGATTTCCCCCTTGGCTAGCCCAGTTGACAGAGTCAAGAGCAAACCAAGAAAAACTACAGAAGTGAAAGGAACAGGTCTTGGAAGGAACAGAAAGAAACTGTCTTCCTATCCAAAGCAAATTTTACGCAGAAAAATGCTGTAATTTCTTGGGAAGTTTTTAATGTACACCTATTTGTAAAGTCATCAGAATAGTGTGGATTATTAAATATCTAGTTTGGAAGAAAATAATTTATATAAATTATTGTACATTTTTATGTAAACAGAAGGTCTTCAATAAGTAAAGTAACTCCATATGGAGTGATTGTTTCAGTCCAGGCAATTTTTCTATTTTGTATTAAGACTTCATACGTTTATATATGTAAATATGGCTTATTAATGGAATGTTAAATGAAATGTATACTTCACAGTCGTTTGTGTCTTGGATTTTTGAAAGGGAGGGGATATCTGTTTAAATAGTTTTATATGCTCATTGGTCTCATTTTCTCTATAATTAAAATACTAGACCAGTCTTAAAATGGGGATGATTGAAGTATTGATATTTCTTTTTACACTTACTATTTTATAATTTATGCACTTTGATTCTGTGATTCAGATTTCTAATCATAAAATGTATTTTTTTGTTTTTGGCTGTTACTATGTTAAAATTGAATTATGGGCATGTAATTTTGCCATCTTTGTAGTTTCACAAATTTTGTGTAATCTACCTCAAATGAATAATCCAAGTATTGGTTAACTATGATGTTGGCATCTCTTACTCGGCAAGCTTAAAGGCTCTTTAAAGTCTTAATTAGTCAAAGAATAATCCAGGTTAGATTGACCGGTTCACTGCTCACTTGCAACCTTATCAAAGGGTTTGACAAAAGGAAATGTAAAATAAATCTGTTTATGGATATTGAGTGCATCTTGTATGTGCCTAATATTGATAGGATGAGATGTCTGAACAAATTTTTATAGTATTGTTGTGAAGGAGCTTGCTACTGAACCACAGAAATCCCTTAATATTCAGGTTTTAAAACTGGCAAATTCTCACAGGACCTCAGGCACAGATTATTGAGGTTGGGAGAGAGTGAGTAGATGTAGAAAAGGAGAAAAACAACACACGCCCTGTTCTCTACAGTACAACTGTGTGCAATTAAGCAATGGTACTTGATGTAGGCTCTAACACTCATCAATAAATAAGTGTTGTAAAATAATTTATAACAGGTAATTGATAGTGTGTAATGAATGAACTATTAATAATTGATCACCTAGAAATGAACTGCTTTCGTGGGCTAAGCTTTTAATATTTTAATGTGAAGCATATGCAGTGTGCTTTCTGCATTTATTTTTCTACCAAATAATACAGATAATGAGAAATTGGTGAAAATGCCTACGCCAAGTGTTGACAGTGTGAAAGTAGCAGTGCGAGTGCGGCCTTTTAGTCAGGTTAGTGATGAATGTTACGCTGCCTTGTTGAAAATTTCACTGACTTTGATTTTATTACTTTTTTAATGATAGTTGTCAAACTTGTATTTAAGCTGCTTGTCATTTATGGAATATTGAACTTATTTAAATGAACTTGTTAAATGAATAAAGAGCTAAACATAATTCAGTAAACAATTTTATTCCTTTGCGCAAGTAGCACAATAAACATGGATGCAATGTATGTCAAGTTAATACTTTTTTAAACCAACGCAATTTGGTGAATATAGATGTGTGGTACCTGTTTTTAATAAATGTACTTTTTCCCCCCTCTGTGAATGTAGATCATAAGCAAACAAATTGCCTGTTCTAAATGAACTTTATATATATTTTAAATGAATGTATGTACTTATGTATAAATGTCTTTATATAGCTTGAATAAAAACACTGCTCATTAAAATGTGTTGCTACAACAAAAAAAAAAGAAAAGAAGGAAATTCTGTCATTTGTAACATGAACCTGTAGGATATTATGCTAAATAAAATAAGCTAAGCACAGAAAAACAGACACTGCATGAGCTCACTTATATGTGGAATCTAAAAATGTCAAACTTATAGAAGCAGAGAGTGGAATTGTGGTTGCCACTAAGGGTGGGAGAAATGGGGAGATGTTGGTCAAGGGGTACTAAGTTTCAGTTAGGATGAGTAAGTTCTAGAAACTAATGTAAGGCATGGTGACCATGGTTAATAATCATGTGTTGCATACTTGAAGTTTGCTAAGAAAGTAGACTTTAAGTCTCACAAAAAAAGAGGGCAACTATGTGAAATAAAGATGTTGATTAGTTTAATTGCAGTAAACATTTCACAATGTATACACACACCAAAACATCACACTGTACATCTTTTTTTTATTTGTTAATTATACCTCTATACAGCAGAAGAAAAGGCATTCTGGGCTCACGCCTGCAATCCCAGCACTTTGGGAGGCCAAGGCGAGTGGATCACCTGAGGTCAAGAGCTCGAGACCAGCCTGGCCAACATGGTGAAACCCCGTCTCTACTAAAAATACAAAAATTAGCTGAGTGTGGTGGTGGGCATCTGTAATCCCAGCTACTCAGGAGGCTGAGACAAGAGAATCACTTGAACCCAGGAGGCAGAGGTTGCAGTGAGCCAAGATCACACTATTGCACTCCAGCCTGGGTGACAAGAGTGAAACTCCATCTCAAAAAATAAAATAAAATAAAGAAAGAAAAGAAAAGGCATTCTGTGTTTGTGAATTGGAAGATTTAATATTATTAAGATGACAATACTCCCCTAAAATAATCTACAGGTTCAATGTGATCCCTATCAAAATCCCAACAGCCTTTACTGCAGAAATGGAAAAGCTCTTCCCAAATTTATATGAAATCCCAAGGAACCCCAAAGAGCCAAAACAATCTTGAAAAAGAAAAAGAAAGTTGGGGGACTCAAGTTTCCTGATTTCAAAACTATGAAATTACCATAATCAAAACAGTGGTACAGGTAGGAAAACAGACATACACATCAATGAAATTGAATTGATGGGTGCATAGATAAACCCATGTATCTATGGTCAACCGATTTTTGACAAGGGTACCAGAACCACTCAATGGGGAAAGTGTAGTCTCTTCAACAAATGGTGCTGAGACAATTAGATACCCACATGCAAAAGAACAATGTTGGAACCTAACCTCACACCATATACAAAAATTAACTCAAAATGTATCAAAGACCTAAATATAGGAGCTAAAATTACAAACTCTTAGAAGAAAACATAAGGACAAATCTTCATGGTCTTGAATTTGGCAATAGATTCTTAGATATGACACCAAAAACACAAGAAACTAAAGAAATAATAGATAAATTGGACTTTATAAAAATTTTAAATGTGTGTGTATTAAAGGACATTATCAACAGAGTGGAAAGACAACTCACGGAATGGGAGAAAATATTTGAAAATCATATATCTGATAAGAGTCTAACACCCAGAATATTTAAAGAACTCTTAAAACTCAACAACAATAAGACACAAAACTCAATTACAAAATGGGCAAAGGACTTGGATAGACATTTCTTCAAAGAAAATATACAAATGACCAACAAACACATGAAAAGATGCTCAACCCTGTTAGTCATTAGAGAAATGTAAATCAAAGCTGCAGTAAGATAATACTTCAAAAACATTAGGATGGCTACAAAAAAATTTTTTTAAAGAAAAAAATGTAAGTGTTGACAAGGATGTGTGAAAGTGGAAAGAAACCTCATGCATTACTGTGAAAATGTAAAGTGGTGTCCATACTGTAGAAAACAATTTTGTGTGGTTCCTCAAAAAGTTAAACATAGAATTACCATATGAACCCCACAATTTCACTCCTAGATATATGCCCAAATAAACTGAAAATTGGTGTTCAAAAAAAAATCTCATGCACAAATGTTCATAGCAGCACTATTCACAATAGCCAAAAGGTGGAAACAACCCAAATGTCCATCAGCAAAAGAATGGATAAATAAAATGTGATACATCCATACAATGCAATATTACTCAGCCATAAAAAGGAATGAAATACTGACACATGGTACAACATGAATGAACCTGAAAACAATTTGCTAAGTGAAAGAAGCCAGACACAAAAGGCCATGTATTATATAATATCATGTACATGAAAGATCCAGAATAGGCAAATCCACAAATACAGATAGCAGGCTAATGGTTGCCAGGGTTTGTGGAGAGAGAGAAATGAGAAGTTAATACTTAACAGGTATGGGGTTTCCTTTGGGAATAATGAAGATGTTCTGGACCTTAGAGATGGTTGCACAACATTGTGAATGTACTAAATGTAACTGAATTGGGTACTTTAACATTATTAAAATGGTGAATTTTATGTTATATGTATTTGGCCACTATATATATCATATATTTTATTTATTTATTCATATATTTATATATATATATTCAATGATCATGTTCAAATGGTAACAAATTAGTAATGCCAACTTTCCTCGTGATAAGTAGGTAAGGAAATTGGTAATCAGTTTTACAAAGGCTTTCAAAGTTAGTACAAAGTATTAAACTTATTCTCAAGGCTTGACGTGGTGGCTCACACCTGTAATCCCAACACTTTAGGAGGTCAAGGTGAGAGGGTCGCTTGAGATGAGGAGTTCAAGGCCAGCCTGGTCAACACAGTAAGACCCTATCTCTAAAAAAAATTGTTTTTAATTTTTTTTACTTAGGAGGCTGAGGCAGGAGGATCACTTGAGCCCAGGAGTTCCAGGCTGCATTGAGCATGATTGTGCTACTGCATTCCAGCCTGGGCAGCAGACCAAGACCCTGTCTATTAAAAAATTAAAAATTAAAATAAACTTACTGCCAAGACTTGAAGAGAGGGCAAAGTATAAGATAGTCTGGACCCTGACTTTCATGGCAACAATGAATAATTAATTTTTTTAAAGAAAGGATTACAATAGTAAGAAGTAGTAAATACATGGGATTCATTCCTTCCAAGAACGTACAAACTGATGATATAAATATCTTCAAAATTATTTAAAGTGAAATATGATAGAATCATAAAGTCTTAGGGAAATTTATAATGATTTAGTTTGATTGATATGAGGGAGAGAAATGTCTGCCTCCTCCAATATGCTCCTTGGTTCTAACTAGCAGAAACTAAATACTGGGTCAGAAAAACTGTGGACTAACTCCGCATAGCAGTTTCTATATTCTTAACTCACTATACGTATATAAGTCCATTTGAGTCTTCAAACCTGTTAGGTTGCTGCAAAAGTAATTATGGCTTTGGCCACTAAAATATCTTATTCCAAGCCTGTCTACAAAACATTTCATTGACAGATGTGGCTGGTGGTAGCTTTCCATTGTTAACAAAAGTTAGTTTCTTGTCTTGAGGAATGAGTTTGTTTGAAAATCTTTCTGTATTTTTTTCTAATTACGTTGGTACATCCACTAAAATTCTGTTTTCATAACAACTCCTATTCATGGATGTCTATTTTTGTTTTATATGAAAGGAAAACTGAAATTTAGAAACACAATGGCACATTTTTAAAATATTCATTTATAAATGGGCTGGCTTTGGACCAATGAGCTAGCTTTGGGGAAAAAATGTTTACATTTTTGTTTCCTTTAAAAATTATACTAAAGTTATTCTAAATCATTTATTTACTGTTAGGTTCAGAAAGCTCGCATCTGGTGGTGATACAGGTATCATGCCAGTGATTAAGATCTTGGATTAGCAATGCTAATAATAATTTGTACACAGATGTTACAAAACCTAACCTCTTGTTATTCTAGTTGTACTTATTTTTACGTAACACACAAAATTGGGGCTTTTTCAAGTAAACAAATGACATCTACATTTTAAACCCAAATAAATTTCTGGCTTAACTCCTACAAATTGAAATCTACCCTCTGTGGTTATATCTCCTTTAATTCAACGACTACATTGAATGTAAGGAGTTCTGTGCCAGCCCACTAAACCTGTCAGGGTAACAAGGGAAAAAAGGTGATAGGCTCTCTATACAAAAAGTATATATAAAGTGTTAGCATACATCAATTTATTCATTCCTTAAGATCTATTAAAAATCTACTGCTTGTCAGATAACAAGCAAGGCACTAATGATGTATCTGAGAACAAACACATTTCTTGTTCTAAAGGAGGTTATCCTGTTGTCAGGGTATTGAATCATATTACTATTCAAATAACTAAATAATTTTTAAAGGGTCATGACATGCCTCCATTAAGGTATTTTTTAATTCCAAACACTTTTAAATTTGCTTTGTAAAACTATTATTAAGACCTGAGACATTAAGATTAAACAGAGTTACCAGAGATTTTAGAGATTAAAGTCTAATACTTGATAATTCTACCAAGGCTTTGGATTAAGCATTATAACATCAATAATATATATGCGAACCTGGGAAGTACTCAGCAAAACTATATTAGTTAGGGTCTTTTGCACTGCAGGGAATATAGGTACGCTGAAGTGATACAGATTTACTATACAAATACATGGGGAAGAAAGAAAACTCAGGAAACCGAATCAGCTGCTATACACCCAGACAACACAGAGAAGTATAAAATCAGCTCCTTGTTGTTCTGGATACAACAGTGGTTTTAAAGCCCAACTCTAGGAACCAACTAGGAGCCCTGAAAACTTGCTTATATACTGATCTCCTCTGTCTCAAGTATATGTTGCCTGTCTTATGGTAATTCTGCCATTTTTGGAATTCAGCCCTCTCTTTCCCTCGCACACCACACACACACAAAAAATCCTGTCTGTTCTAGCTTCAAAATATATCCTGAATTCAACCACTGTCATGACCCACAGCTAATACCCTATTCTAAGCCACCATCATCTTTCCCGGACTACTACAATTCCCTGCTAGCCCATCTTTCTACTTCTACTCTAACTCAGTCAGCTCTCCAGACAGTAGCTCAAATAATCTTGTTAAAATGCATATCATACGATGTCACTTTCCTGTTCAAAACCCTCCAGTGACTTCCATTACATTAAAATAAAACAAGAGTTTCTTACCATGATTTGTAAAACTGTATATAATCTGATCCCTAGAAACAACCCAATCTCATTAGCTACAAATCCCATTAGAAGAAGCCTTCTTCTTATAATTGTAGCCTTCTTCTGGCTGTTCCTCAAATATGACAAGCATACTCTTGCCTCGAGGCTTTTCCACATATTATTTTCTCTGCCTAGAAATTACTCTTTTCCCAGATAATCTCATGGCTTCCTCCTTATGTCATCCAAGTGTCCCTCTAACTCCTAAAAGGGGCCTTCCCTGGACACCTAAACTAAAACATGACTCTAGTCTCTTCTCCAATTTATTATTCTTCCTGGACTTATAACTACCTGAAATAATATTATAAAATTGTTCTTTTTTTTGGGGGGAGGACACAATCTCATTCTGTCACCCAGGCTGGAGTGCAGTGGCAGTGATCACAGCTCACTGTAGCCTCGACCTCCCAGGCTCAAGTGATCCTCCTGCCTCAGCCTCCCCAGTAAGTGGGACCACAGGTACATGCCACCACACTTGGTTAATTTTTTTTTTTTTTTTTTTTTGTAGAGACCAGGTCTCAACATGTTAGTCAGGCTGTTCTTGAGCTCCTGGGCTTAAGTGATCCTCCCACCTCAGCCTCCCAAAGTACTGGGATTACAAGCATGAGCCACCACACCAGGCCTATAATTATTCTTTATATATTAGTCAGTCTCCCCAGCTAGAATTAAGCCCATGAAGGCAAACTTTTGTTTAGTACTGCATCTTGAGCATCACAGAACAGTGCCTGGCACATAGCAGACATTCAATATTTGTTTAAAAAACTAATTACTTCCTAAGTCTCTCTGCTTTTCTCTCTACTACTCTGCTTCCATTTATCTTGAACTCAAAACTCTTGAGAGAGATGTTCCTTTCATGAGTTAATTACTATCATGAGTTAATTACCATCCAACCTTACCTGAGTGTCTATTCAGGTCAGGTCACCCAACAAGTAGCCAGATAGGTGGCTTGGCTACAGCAGCAATATCTGGTCTTCAGTCTCTATTAGGAGAGTACCAGAGTCACATGGCATAAACCATGAAATCTTATATTCAAGGAGTCACCTGTGGCTATTTTCCTCAGGTGGAGTTTGTATAATAACATAATGGATGCTTAGGTTCTTGAACTCTTCTCCAACATAAAAATAACAAAGTAGATCTTCCTCTGATTATTTTCTTTCACTCCTCTTCCCATTAAGGGCTACAGATTTTCAAACCACCTACCTCAGGTAACAAATAAGGCCAGAGATCCTAAGAAATTCCCTTGTTCTCCTCACCACAATGGTCGTAGTACTTCTGTCTACCTCTAATCAAACTCCTAACCTCAGATTCATTACTTCTCAGTTTTATGGGAGAAATTTTCTAATCTATAAATCCATATGCTATGGTGTGCTGTAGGTAATTTGTTACCTTTTTCTAAACATTTTTTCTCATTTTATAAGGAATTCTATAGAAAGCAATGCCTTAATTCAACAGCAAAAACCTCTCATATTCCATTTCAGGCAATACAATGATGATCTTAGGGATTATGAATTGGAGCAGGATGGCCTTTCTACAGTCCCTGAAATGACATCACTTAATGACTTTTGCTAGCCTATTTATGATACTACCCCTACTGCATGCAACTCTCATTCATTAACAGCCATTCAATAAACATTATTGAGTACCTATTATCAGCAAGGGACCATGAAGTGTTCTTGGATCACAACTACATTGCCCACAGAAGAGCAGGCTTTCATCTCAACAGAAAGTTATCCCTCCTAATATTGTGTTATTAGGTGTTTCTGAGAATAAACACATTTCTGAAGCATGTTTTATGAGCAACAACTATTGTGGATTACTCAGACTTCTTTACTATGGAACATTTGTTTGCAGATTTACTGTAGGAGTACAGATGTTATGAAATTATAAAATTTATAAGGGAACTTTTCTAATGTATAAATCTATGAGCTACAATGTCACTGCCAGTTTAGTTGAGAAAGTTAGATTTATGGTGTACTCTGCCCAACTTGTTCAACAATCTATTTTACACCATTTTTAGGCCATAATTGTCCAATGCAATGTTTACTAAAAGAGAGTAGTACCATGCTTCAGCATATACCGTTTATACAGATTTCATCAGAATAGGTACAAACACTTCACTGAGACTTTCATAAATCCCCATGACACCCATTTTTTTTGTTACTATGGTCAAAATATGTTTCATTTCATAAATTGATCAACCATTCCTAATTTTGATAAAAAGGTAACACCTGTTCTTTGTAAAAGTTATTTGAAAAATGTTCATCTTCACCAGCTTTAAAATCATCTCTTTAACCAGTTTTAATAAGCCCAACAATATAGCCACAATACATTAATTACCATCTGCACTAAATGCTGTCCTCCCACTCTGCCTTGTTATTCTTACACCTAATCCTCTTTGTAACCCTTACACCTCCCACACTCTCTATCCTAACTTCATAACTGTCAAAAGGAATGATTATTTCATCTCACACACCATCATTTTCAACGAATTTTCTCATCCTAGTGATGCCTTTAATTTCAACCAGCAGACTGTATATACGACCTTTCTTCTCCTGCCATCAGTGGGATGACATTGATAAACTCTGTATCTCTACTCTTCCAAAAAATGATTTCTATGTGTTGCTTTGACTCTTAAACATATGGAACACATTTATAACATTCTAATATCCTCACATTCACAGACATTATATCCACAACATTTTTATCTTCTGCAATGACATTTCAAAGATCAAATATCTAAGCCACTTTACTCAATTGTGAAACCTTATACTAATTAAGCCAAGGGTGTGAGCTGAAGGGCTATAATAACCAATTATCTAGAAAAAAACAGCAAAATTCTTCTTCAGGGCCCCAGACTATATCTCAAGGGTAGGTAAAAGGTCCACCATTTCATCAATATTAGAGGACATCATCAAAGTATATAGATTACCAAATAGTATCACACTACATTTGAAAAGCAGTTCATTCACAGGCATGTCCTAGTGATAGTAAATCAGTAGTATCAACTCCACATGCTCAGGACAGTATATCGCACGCACATAATTCTTATGCAATATTAATGATATAAGTATAATTAGTTTGCATAGCATTCCTATCCACAGATCCTTGTTTAAGATGATGGGACAAATCTAGCTTCACAGAATAGATCTGTAGCATAGTCTAGTGGAAAGACCAATGAGTTGGAAATTATAAGACTGAATCTTTTTCCTAACTCTTCTTTCCATTCCACCTGGTAACAATTTAATCCACATTTGTTCCAGAGGGTGGAAAATGCATGAAGGTGAACAATTCTCTAAAACTCTTCTACTTGAGGGGTAAATATCTGCTATGTCTAGAGAGTGGAGAGAAGGAACACTCGAAAACTCTCAGAGTCCAAAATGAACTGACAGAAAATAAGCAGTTTGCCAAGGAATTCAGCAGTGAGTGTTAATAAAGGGCACCATAAAGAAATATATCCCTTCATATCTACAGAGTATTGACTACGATTTAGATATTATGCCAGGCTAAAGTTATGGAAATGAATGTGTCTCACAATGGGTCTATGGTCCCAGGGAGTCTCAACATATATTTTCTGTGAGATTTTGTGTGTGTGTGTGTGTATGTGTGTGTGTGTGTGTGTGAGAGAGAGAGAGAGAAAGAGAGAGACAGGGTCTCGCTCTGTCACCCAGACTGGAGTGCTGTGGTGTGACCATGGCTTACTGCAATCTCTGCCTCCTGGATTCAAGTGATCCTCCCACCTCAGCCTCCCAAATAGCTAGGACTATAGGTTTAAGCCAACATGGCTGGCTAATTTTTGTATTTTTTAGTAGAGACAGCATTTTGCCATGTTGCCTGGGCTGGTCTGGAACTCCTGGGCTCAAGTGATCTGCGGCCTGGGCCTCCCAAAGTGCTGGGATGACAGGCGTGAGCCACTGCACCGGGCCATGATTTTTTTATATATATTTTAATTTCCATGTTAATTTTTAGAAATTATTATCACCACTTTACATATCATTTGAATGCTTGCCTTCCAATAATATTACCATATAAATTGCCAGGCATGGTCCCAGCACTTTGGGAGGCTGAGGCGGGAGGATTGCTTGAGTCCAGGTGTTCAAGACCAGCCTGGACAACACAGGGAGACCTCATCTCTAAGAAAAATAAAAATAAAAAAATTAACCAGGTGTGGTGGCACGTCCCTGTAGTCCTAGCTATAGGGAGGCTGAGGTGAGAAAATCACTTGAGCCCAGGAGTTCAAGGCTACAGGGAGCTGTGATCAGGTCACTGCACTCCAGCCTGGGTGACAGAGCGAGACCATCTCAAAGAATACATTATATATTACCATGTAATTTCAGTACCTATGTTGGTCTATGTTGGTTTTTTTCTTTACAATTACTTCAGGTCCGATGAATCACCTAATATGAGAGCAATTTTGGCCTGACATGGGGAACTCCAGAGCTCCCTGTTGAGTTGGACAAGGCTTTGTCAGGCCTACTTCACAGTTCGGTTTCTTCTTCTTCTCAATACCACTTCCCTCTGCCCTTGCCTTTAATAGGAATTGATCCCTAACAGACATCTTGCACCCCAAATTCCATCTCAATGATGACTTCCAGAGAACCCAGCCTATGAAAGTTGGCCCTGGGAGTGGTCTCAAAAATGAGCAGTAAGGTGAAACTATGGAGCATGAAATGACAATGAAGATTCCATCAGTGATGGGTAGGTAGAGCACATACAGCCAAGTGACATCCAGTTATTAAAACATTCCCTGGTAACAAATTGGGAGGGTGTACTGATGGAAGGCAATACACTAGCATGGAGGAAACAGTGACTACAAGGGTAATACATTTAGATTATTATTTCAAAGCCCCACTGATGCCCAGTAGCAGATAACAAACGAATAAGAGTAACAGGCAATTGAAAACCACATGTGAAAGCCAGCAGACCTCTTCAATTTTGTACTATCATTTCCCACAGTGGGAGGGCACAGAAAGCAAGAACTAAGCCCAGGACTTAATTGTCAGAGTGGCTAAACTTCAAAGACAATTATATATGCAACCAAAGCAGGTCTGTGTACAAAGACCAAGAACTTGGTTGAAAAAACATGTAACTGGAGCACATGAAATGTGGACATCTTGGTGGATACCTTAGATTTTGACTCCTTAGACTCCTCTTGACCTACTGAGACTTTAAAATTAGACCTCTCCTCATTGAGAGCTAGTACAGCTGACTTCCATCCTCCATCCAGCTCCCATGCATCGCCATACATCCCCAGCCATCACCACACCAGGTGGTAGAAGATAATTCAGACGCCTCTGCCCTGCAAGACAATATATGTCTCTTTAGTACCTAGCCCCGGCTCTCCTCTGAGCTATGAGACCCATAATTAGAATTAAGTTTCAGCCTAACCCAATTGAGGAAATTGTAGCCCTTATAAAAGAAAAAGAATCTAGCATGGGCTACAGAATGACACTCTGTCAAAAAAAAAAAGGGGGAAGGAGAAGGAAGGAAGGAAGGAAGGAAGGAAGGAAGGAAGGAAGGAAGGAAGGAAGGAAATTATACTTGAAACAAGTGCAAAATCTAGGCATTATATACCAGCAAGAACCTGAGGAGTACATGTGGGACCAGGTTCTGAAGGTGTTTAATTAAGGCACCAGAACATAAATTGTATTAGGAATAGTTTAGTCACCTAGGAAAATTCTCCCAAGATGCAGAATTTAACACCCTGGCTAGGACTCCTAGGAGATATTGTAAATTCATTCCAAGATGCAGAATTTAACATCCTGGCTAGGACCCCTAGGAGATAAGGTAAATTCATTCCTAGGATGGCTCATAGAAACATTTTAAAAAGTGATGGTGCACACTAAGTGAAGTTGAAATGCCATAATGGCCGTGGGAAACAGTGGAAGATAGGATTAAACGACTCAGAGAAGTACGCACACTGAAATTGATGTATAGCTAAAAGACCACCAGCTGATTATGTTCCACTGGAAGGCCAAGAGGACACACCATTTAACTTACCAAGGCCATAGGAAATACACTGGTAAGAGGAGCACCAGCATCACTAAAATATGTAGTGATGACTCTCCTCTGTTGGCCAGGGATGGCAGTAGGAGAACTTGCTTCAGAAATAGCAATGGGAAAATAGGAGCCAGGTGATGACACTTTACGGCCAGAAGCCAGGGGATCGTAATTGTCATAATGACCAAAAGAGCAAGAATGGCAGCCAAGGGGGTCGTGATGTGTAGAGAGTTATAGAGATGGTTAATAGAACATTTATCTAGAGGAAAATTAGATGGGCAATTAAGAAGAGTACTGCTTGGCCTGGCACGGTGGCTCATGCCTGTAATCCCAGCACTTTGGGAGGCCGAGGCGGGCGGATCATGAGGTCACGAGATTGAGACCATCCTGGCTAACACGGTGAAACCCTGTCTCTACTAAAAATACAAAAAAATTAGCCGGGCGTGGTGGTGGGTGCCTGTAGTCCCAGCTACTCGGGAGACTGAGGCAGGAGAATGGCATGAACCTGGGAGACGGAGCTTGCAGTAAGCTGAGATCGCACCACTGCACTCCACCCTGGGCGACAGAGTGAGACTCTGTCTCAAAAAAAAAAAAAAAAAAAAAAAAAAAAGGGTACGACTCACATTGTACCAGAATCAATTAAATGTAGATAGAGACTGAGAATGATCATGCACACAAAAAAAATTAACAACTCCTAACCTGGTTTTGGGATATGAACCAATTTTCAGAGCTAAACTCCAATGATTGAAAAGGTGGCTAGGTCTGCAGAAGGAAGGACCCTGTAACAACATGGCACGTCATACATGGTAATAATTTCCTCAGTCCTTCTTCACAAAGACCTATGGACATTTACTTGGGAAACTACACATTGAGAAAAGGGGCATACTCAAACATTTTGAGGACTACTGGACACAGAGTTTGAACTTCATAAATACCTAAAGACCTGAAACATCATCATGTTTTCCCTATTAGAAAAATATGAATTAAGTAATAAATGCAATCCTGAGCAAGATCCAGCATACAGTGGATCCACTAGATGTGCACACCCAGCCAGTATATATGTCCCTGGTCTTCAGATATATAATTAGGATTGATATATTTGGCAGTTACTCTAACCTCCATATTAGTCCTCGGCTTAAGAACTAGTGAAGAAGACCCTTCCCAGCTTCTAGTATGGTCTGTTCTACTTTCTACTTCAATGAGATCAAGAAGTTTTTAGCTTCTACATATGAGTGGGAACATGCAGTGCTGTCTCTTCCTGGTTTATTTCACTTATCACAATGTCCTCCAGTTCCATCTACGTTGTCATGAGTAACAGGATTTCATCCCTTTTTATGGATGAATAGTATTCTGCGATGTATATAAACCACATTTTCTTCATCCATTGATCTGTTGTTGAATACCTAGGTTAATTCCTTATCTTGGCTATTGTGAATAGTGCTGCAATAAGCAAGAGGGTGCAGATATCTCTTTGATACACTGTTTTTCTTTCCTTTGTATGAATGTCCAGTAGTAGGATTGCTGGATCATATGGTAGTTCTATTTGGAGTTTTTCAAGGAATCTCCATACTGTTTTCCACAGTGGCTGTACTAGTTTACATTCCCACCAACAGTGTGTAAGAGTTCCCTTTTCTTTGCATCCTTGCCAGCATGAGTTATTTTTTGTCTTTTTGGTACCCATCCAAACTAGGGTGAAATGATACCTAACTGTGGTTTTGATTTACATTTCCCTGATGACTAGTGATGTTGGCATTTTGAAATATATTTTTGGCCATTTGTATGACTTCTGAATAGAGAAATGACTATTCACATCATTTGCCCTTTTTTAAATAGGATTATCTGGGGGTTTTGCTGTTGAGATGTTTGAGTTCCTTTTATATTCTAGATATTAATCCCCTGTCAGATAAATGGTTTGCAAATATTTTCTCCCATTCTGCAGACTGTCTTTTCCCTCTGTTGACTGTTTCCTTTGCTGTGTGGAAGCTTTTTAGTTTGATATAATCATATTTATTAGTTTCTGCTTTGGTTGCCTATGATTTTCAGGTCCTATTCATAAAATCTTTTCCCAGACTAATGTCCTGAAGCATTTTCCCCTATGTTTGATTCCAGTAGTTTTATAGTTTTAGGTCTTACATTTAGGTCTTTGATCTATTTTGAATTGATTTTTGTATAGGGTGAGAGGTGGGAGTCTAGTTTCTTCTTCTGCATAGGAATAACCAGTTTTCCCAGCACCATTTATTGAATAGACTGCCCTTTCCCCAGTGTATGTTCTTGGCACTTTTGTCAAAAATCAGTTGGCTTTGGATATGAATTGATTTCTGGATTCTCTATTCTGTTCAGTTGGTCTGTGTTTCTGTTTTTATGCCAGTACCATCTATTTTGGTTTGTATAACTTTGCAGTACATTTTAAAGTCTAGTAGTATGATGCCTCCAGCTTTGTTTATTTTGCTCAGGATTCCTTTGGCTATTTGGAGTCTTTTGTGGTTCTGTACAAATTTTAAGATTTTTTTCTATTTCTGTAAAGAATGTCATTCATATTTTTATAGGGATTACATTGAACCTGTAGATTGCTTTGGGCAGTATGGCCATTTTAACAATATTAATTCTTCCAGTTGATGGGCCTAAGCATGGGATGTTTCTCCATTTGTTTGCATTCAATTCTCTTCCATTTCTTTCATCAGCATTTTGTAGTTTTCCTTGTAGAGGTCTTTAACCTTCCCGGTTAAATTTATTCCTAGAGATTTTGGTTTTTTTTTTTTTTCTGTAGCTATTGTTAATGGGATTACCTTTGTGAATTATTTTTCAGCTAGTTTGTTGTCTGTATATAGAAATGCTATTTATTTTGGTATGTTGATATTGTACCCTGCAACTTTACTGAATTTGTTTATCAATTCTAAGCATTTTTTGATAGGATTTTCAGGTTTTTCTACTTAAGATCATATCATCTGCACACAGAGACAATTTTGCTTTCTCCTTTGTAATTCGAGTATCATTTATTTATTTCTCTTGACTGGTTCCTCTGGCTAGGACTTCCAGTACTATGTTGAATAAGAGTGGTAAGCGTGGGCATCCTTGTCTTTTTCCAGTTCTTACAGGACAACTTTCCAGCTTTTCCCCATTTAGTATGATGCAGTTTGTCATATATGGCCTTTATTGTGAAGTGCCTTCCTTCTATAACTAATTTATTGAGAGTTCTCATCATAATGTTGAATTATATAAAATGCTTTTTCTGCATCTATTGAGAAGATGATATGGTTTTTGTCCTTCATCCTGTCGATGTAATGTATCACATTTATTGATTTGCATATGTTGAAACATCCTTGCATTCCTTGCTAAATCCCATTTGATCACGGTGGTATTATCCTATCAATGTGTTGTTGGATAGGTTTGCTAGTATTATGTTGAAGATTTTTGCATCTATGTACATAAGGGATATTTGCCTGTAGTTTTCTTTTTTATTGTGTCATTGTCTGGTTTTGATATCAGGGTTATGCTAGACACATAAAGTAAGTTAGGAAAAATTTCCTCTACTTTGATTTTTTGGAACAGTTTGAGAAAAGTAGGTATTAATTTCTCTCTAAAGATTTGGTAGAATTCAGTAGTGAAGCCATCTGGTCCTGGACTCTTCTTTGTTGGAGGACTTTTTATTACTTATTAAATCATATTACTTGCTATTTTCTGTTCAGGTTTTCTGTTTCTCCTTGGTTCAATCTTGGTAGGTGTATGTGTCCAGGAAGTTATCCATTTCCTCTGGGTTTACGAGTTTATTAGTATACAGCTATTCATAGTAGTCTTAAATATCATTAGTCACACACAATGGCTCATGCCTATAATCCCAACATTTCAGGGGGCTGAGATGGGAAGATCACTTGAGCCCAGGAATACAAGGTCAACCTGAGCAACACAGTGAGTCCCCATCTCTACAAAAACTCAAAAAAATTAGCCAGGCACAGTGACATGGTACTGTGATCCCAGCTACATGTGAGGCTCAGGCAGGAGAATCACTTGAGCCCAAGAAATCAAGGCTGCAGTGAGCCACGTTCAGGTCACTACACTCCAGCCTGGGTGACAGAGCAAGACCCTGTCTAAAAAAATAATAATAACAATAACTAACAAAAAAAGATGATATCTTTTCTGTGGTATCTTGTTATGTCTCCTTTTTCATGTATGATTTTATTTATTTGGATTCTTTTTTTCTTAGTCTAGCTAATGTTTTGTCTATTTTATTTATCTTTTTAAATAACTTTTGTTGATCTTTTATATTTTTGTCTCAATTTCATTTATTTCTGCTTTGATCTTTATTGTTTCTTTCCTTCTACCAATTTGGGGTATGTCTTGTTCTTTCTTTTCTAGTTCTTTGAGATGCATTGTTATTTATTTGAAATGTTTCTTGTTTTTTGATGTAGGCATTTATTACTATAAATTTGCTTCTTGATACTGCTTTTGCTATGTTTCATAGGTTTTGGTATGTTGTGTTTCTTTTTATTTGTTACAAGGAATTTTTAAATTATTTCTTAATTTGCTACTTCACTGGGTTTGTTCAGGAATATGTTGTTTAATTTCCACCTATTTATATACTTACAAATGTTTCTCCTGTTGATTTCTATTTTATTTCATTGTGGTTAGATATTTGGTGTGATTTCAATTTTTAAAAATTTGTTGAGATTAGTTTTGTGTCCTAACATACAATCAATCCTAGAGAATGTTCCATGTGTTGATGAAAAGAATTGTATTCTGCAGCTATTGAGTGAAATGTTCTACAAATGTATGTTAGTCCATTTGTTCTATGGTGCCATTTAAATCCAATTTTATTGATTTTCTGTCTACATGAACTGTCCAATGCTGATACTTGAGTTTTGTTAAAGTCCCCAACTATTGTTGTATTGGGCTCTATCTCTCTTTTTAAACCTAAAAATATTTACTTTATATACCTGGGTGTCCCAGTATCGGGTAGGTATATATTAACAATTGTTATACTCTCTTGCTGAATTATTCCCTTTTTTATCATATAATGTCCTTTGCTTCCCTTTACAGCTTTTGACTTGAAGCCTATTTTGTTGATATAGACAAAGCTACTCCTGCTTGCTTTTGTTTTCCATTTGCATAAAATATCCTTTTCCATCCCTTCACTTTCAGCCTATGTATGTCATTAGAGATGAGTTTCTCATAGGCCGCATATAGTTAGGTTTTGTTGGGTTTTTTAATCTATTCAGCCAGTCTATACTGCAGCCTCAATCTCCTGAGCTCAAGCAATCCTCCCACTTCAGCCTCCCAAGTAACTGGGACCACAGCACATGTCACCACATTAATTTTTTATTTTATTTTCATTTTTTGTAGCAACAAGATCTCACTATGTTGCTCAGGCTGGTGTCAAATTCCTGGGCTCAAGCAATCCTCTCACTTCAGCCTCCCAAAGCACTGGGATTACAGGCATGAGCCACTGAGCCTGGCCTAGACTATATCTTTTAAAAGGGAATTTAATCCATTTACATTCGGGGTTATTGTTGATAGGTGAGGATTTACTCCTGTCATCTGATTTATTGTTTTCTGGGTGTTTTGTATATCCTTTCCTCCTTACTTCCTCTCTAATTGCTTATTTTTGTGGTTGGGTAGCTTTCTATACTGATACAGTTTGATTCTCTTTCTCCTTTGTGTATCAGCTCTATGAATGAGTTGTTTTCTGTTGCTGTTGAGGATTTTTTTGTTGGGTTTTGGTTGTTTTTTGTTTTTTGTTTTTGAGGCAGGATCTTACTCTATTACCAAGGCTGGAGTGCAGTGGCATAATCTTGGCTCACTGCAGCCTTGACCTCCTGGGCTCAAGTGATCCTCCCACCTCAGCCTCCCAAGTAGCTGGGACTACAGGCATGTACCACCACACCTGGCTAATTTTTGCATTTTTTGTAGAGACAGGGATTTGTCATGTTGCCCAGGCTGGTCTCGAACTCCTGGGCCCAAGCAGTCTGCCTGCCTTGGCCTCCCAAAGTGCTGGGATTACAGACACATGCCATCACACCCAGCCATCAGTGAGTTTATAGTTTCAAATATTTTCATAATGATGATTGTAGTCTTTTCACTTACAGACGTAAAGCTCCTTTGAGCATTTTTTTGTAAGGCCAGTCTAGTGGTAATTAGTTCCCTTAGTTTTTGCTTGTCTGTGAAAGATTTTATTTCTCTTTCATTTCTGAAGGATAGTTTTTCTGGGTATAATATTCTTTTTTTTTGTTTCTTTCAGTACTTTGACTATATCATTTCATTCTCTCTTGGCTTGTAAGGTTTGTGCTGAAAAATCCACTGTAGTCTAATGAGGATTCCTTTCTATGTGACCTGATGCTTTTCTCTTTCTGCTTTTAGAATTCTTTATCTTTGACACTGGCAACTTGACTATAATGTGCCTCAGAGAAGACCTGTTTGGGTTGAATCTATTTGGCATTCTTTGAGTTTCCTAAACCTGAATGTCCATTTCTCTCCCAAGACTTTGGAAGTTTTCTGCTATGATTTCATTCAATATGTTTTTCTCACCTTTTCCCTTCTCTTCTCCTTCTGGAATGCTCATAATGTTCACTTAATGGTGTCCAATATATCCTGTAGGCTTTGTTCTATCTTTTTTATTCTTTTCTCTTATTTTAAAAGTTTTTTTTTTGTCTGTGTTACTTCAAATGACAAGTCTTTAAGTATGTCTGGTTTGCTATTAAAGCTCTCAATGATTTTTTATTTCATTCATTGAATTCTTCAGGTATACACTTTCTGTTTGGTTCTTTTTTGTAACATCAATCTCTTCATTGAATTTCTCATTCATGAGTTGTTTACCTGATTTCATTGAATTGTCTATCTGTATTCTCTTATCTTATCTCCGTATCTTACTGAGTTTCCTTCAGATTTTTTATTTGAATTCTTCTTCTGGCATTTCATGTATTCATTATGGTTGGGGTCTGTTATTGGAGAATTATTGTGTACCTTTGGAAGTGTTATATTTTCTTACTTTTCCATGTTTATGTTCCTACATTGCTTTCTACATATCTGTTGGAAAAGTCACCTCTTCCAATTTTATGGAGTAGGTTTCATAGGGAAAGACTTATTCATATGAATAGGTCTTAAAGTGTCAATTCAGTGGAGTGCATTGGCTTTGGTTGTAAGTGGATGCAATAGTGTAGTCTTTGTGCAATTTCTTTGACTAATCCCTGCTATAATAGTAATGTTTGCAAGTGTCTCAGTGTCCTAGGCTGAGAGAGTTTGTGGTGGCAGTGGCACAGCTTTATTGGGAGTGGGTACACTGGGCTGTTTCTCAGGTTAGGAGCACATGCATGCCATGGTGGGTAAGCCAACTTGGGGCTATGGGGCTGTTATTCTGGCCAGGAGCATGTGCACAGAGTCACTCTGTCAGCCTAGGGGTATATTTGCCAGGGACAGGCTGTAAGGCGATTTCTCATTCCCAGGATGTGGTCACCCAGCTTCTCAGCTGGCCAGCGTGTGTGTCTTCTGAGGGTGGGTGCCCCATAAAGCTCTCTCTCAGGCCTAGAACGCAAAGCTGCTTGGCCAGCCTGGGAGTGTGCCTGCCAGGAGCAGCCCACAGGACTGTTTCTCAGACCTGGGATGTGAGCACAAGGTTACTTGGCCAGCCTGGGGGAACATCTACTGGGGGATCCCACAGGGCTCTTTCTTAGTTCCCAGACACAGGCCCATGGCTGCTCAGCTGGCCTAGGGGCATGTCTGCTGGGCATGGCCCAGGAGGCTATTTTTTAGGCCCAAGATGCAGGTACACAGCTGCTCAGCTGGCTGGCCTGGGGTCGTGTCTGCCAGTGGCTGCCTGTGGGGCTGCTTCTCAGGCCTAGGATGCAGGCACACAGCTGCTCAGCTGAACCTGGGGCACCTCTGCCAGGAGCAGCCCCCAGAGCTGTTTCTAAGTCCCTGACTACAGGCACAGGGCCGTTGGGCTGGCCAAGGGCTTGTCTGCAGTGGTCGAAGCACCACAGGGCTCTTCATCAGGCCCTGGGTATGGGTACATAACCATCCTGCCAGCTAGGACCATGTCAACTACTCAAAGGCTTGAGGGCCTCTCCTACTTGGGGGAGGCATGCAACAGCTTGGCCAGCTCTAGAGTGGGTTCATCCTGGGTGGGACTGCCAGGCTTTTCCTTCAGCTGGAAGTGAAGGCAGTGGGGGTTGGTTTCCCTGCTGTGAAGGACAAGAGTAACAGCCAGTCTGGGCCCACGCTCCCCACTGCTGGGGTTGTGGTGTTCAGCCACCAATGTGGGTTTGGTGGAATGAAGATGGAGCCCCAGTGCTGGAGAAGTGCAGTGGCTACTAACCCTCAAAGAGGGCACACTCCAGAGCTTTCTCTGATCTCAAGATAATCCCATGCCTGTACCAAGCTACCGAGTAGCTTGGCTTACAGCGGGTAAGTGGAGGGTGGGGAGTACAAACCTTGTGCTCCTAACCAGGGCAATATAGCTATGTAAATTCCCAGCAGCTCTCCAAACTGGACTCAGGGTTTGCGAGGACTGTAAGGTTCTCCTGTAGTAAGAATTGTAGGTGTTTGTGATGTAAATTGGGGCTTATCTTCTGCTTACCTTTTCCCTGAAATGGAAGTCTCTCCTGACTCCAGGCAGATACAATCCAAGCAGGAAAGATGGGGCTGCCGAGGCCAGCTGCCTCTACTCTGCCCTCTTGGTCTCCTAATCACCACAGGTGTATCTTTACTCCCCTACTGCACTTCAGCACTCTCCCTTTGACGCTTCAGTCAAATTTTATCTGTTTATTCGTTGCCTCAGTCCTTTTTTGTTGGAGAGACAAGCATCAGGTGTCTCTAGTCAGCCATCTTGCTCCAAGTCTCTTCAACAATAACTTTTCAAGAATGGAGTGTCATACCCAAGCACAACACTTCCTGTATCGAAGACTTTTATATGAAACAGTGTCACAACAGAAAGAATATGTGGTCTGGAACTAACAGGTAGAAGGAGGAGTGGCCTCACTGTTACTACCAATGACCTGTTGGAGGACTTCATTTCTCATCATTGCAGCTCTGGATTGGGTAAAGCTAGGAGTCCTGCTCCCTAAAGTGGGTACACTTTCACCAGGGAACATGTTAAGAGTCAAGATGTTATTCATATACAAAGGCAACAGGCAGACATCATCAAATATTAAAAAAACACAGAGATTACAAAGCCATAACTCCTTCTTGCCAATGAATCAGACAATTAAAAGATTAATCAAACTAAAATTTTCAGGAATAAAGAAGCCATAGTGAAAAAATAGTAAGATAGATGAAAAAACATTAAATTCATTTACATATACTACAAATAAAGAACAACAAAACAACTGCAGGAATTACAGTAATAAATAGACTGTGAATATCATAAACACAGACAATATAACAATGTAACTTATAAAAGTTGAAGGGTGTTAAGCCAGGAGGATGTATAAGAGTGCTGATATTCTTATTTTCCATACCAGCGTATCAAGCAATACTGTCTGAAATTGAACATTCATTAAATAAAACATCATGCTTCAATTTCTTGAGTTTTTTAATAATACTATTTAACCATAAAAACAATGTCAAAAGAAATAAATCCTTTGGTGAATAGGCATTTACTTAAAGGTCAACATTACTTTATTAACTGCAGTCTCTTCCATCTATTAAATTTACATAAATTTAAATTTATTATTTTATTTAAAATAGAATCTATAGTGTGATCCACTTTTATAAAATTATTTTTATATCTTCCAACCTATTTTTAATATCACATTTCTGCCTATACACACACACGTGCACACACACAGATAGATAGATAGATAGATAGATAGATAGATAGATAGATAGAGAGATAGAGTCATCCATTGGTGTCCACAGGTCATTGGTTCCAGGACCCCCAAGAATTCTAAAATCTGCTGATGGTAAAATCTCACAGTAAGCCCTGCAGAATTGAAATAGGAAAAGAGGGCTCTCTGTGTCCATGGGTTCCACATCCCACAAATACTGTATTTTTGATCCGCACTTGGCTGAACACACAAATGCAGAACACAGGGATATGAAGGGCCAACTTTACAAATTTGCATTAAAAGATATATGGAATATTTACCTAATGTTAGTGATGGTAATTTCTGAATAGTGGAACTTAGGCTATTTTCTTTCATTTTTGTACTTTTCTACATTTTTAAAATTATTTACAGTGAATATATATAATTTTTCAAAAGCAATCATGAAAGAAAACACAGACGAGAGATTTAAAATGTTTTACACTATGCTAAAACTACAGATTTTTTATGAATCTGTGAAGACCAAAGGTCTTGAAATTTTTTTTTTTTTTTTTTGAGACAGAGTTTTGCTCTTGTTGCCCAGACTGCAGTGCAATGGCACAATCTTGGCTCACTGCAACCGCCACCCTCCAGGTTCAAGCGATTCTCCTGCCTCAGCCTCCCAAATAGCTGGAATCACAGGCGTGAGCCACTCGCCCGGCTAATTTTTATATTTTTAGTAGAGACAGTGTTTTGCCATGTTGGCCAGGCTGGTCTCAAACTCCTGACCTCAGGTTATCTGCAAGCCTTGGCCTCCCAAAGTGCTGGGATTACAAGCGTGAGCCACTGCCCCCGGCCAGGTCTTGAACTATTTTAAGGTGGAAACTAAAGTCATAAGAATAGGTGAGCTCTTCCAAGATTACTAAAGGAAAGAAGATAACTAAATATATACTTTTTTATTCCTGCAGAACAGGTACAAAGAGATAGAAATCCATGAAGAAAATTCAGAAGTCAGAGTAGTGAGAGGATACACTATCTTGAAAATCAAGAAGGAAACAGTGGTCAATATTGCCAAATGGTACAGACAGGTCATGAAAGATTAGCTGAAAATCATAAGCAAGAATTTACTAATGGTCATGATAAGAATGCTCTCAATAGCATGACTGAGGATGACAGCCACATTGTAGTGGTTCATGAGTGAATGATGAGGAAGCATATACCATTCATTTGATAAGAAATTTCCTCCTTATCAAATTAATAGTATATGCTGATTAAGACAGAATTTTTTCAGTTATTTTATTTTATGTTCCGGGGTATATGTGCAGGATTGTTACATAGGTAAATGTGTGCCATGGTGGTTTGTTACACCTATCAACCTATCACCTAAGTATAATAGCCTAGCATGCATTTGCTATTTTTCCCGACGCTCTCCCTCTCCCAGCATCCCCTACCGATAGGACCCAGTCTGTGTTGTTCCCCTCCCAGTGTCCCTGTTGTTCTCATTGTTCAGCTCCCACTTATGAGTGAGAACAGGCAATGTTTGATTTTCTGTTCCTGTGTTAGTTTGCTGAGGATGATGGCTTCCAGCTCCATCCATATCCCTGCAAAGGACATGATCTCATTCCTTTTTATGGCTGCACAGTGTTCCATGGTGTATATGTACCACATTTTCTTTATCCAGTCTATCATTGATGGGCATTTGGGTTGATTCCATGTCTTTGCTATTGTGAATAGTGCTGCAATTAACATACACATGCATGTATCTTTATAATAGAATAATTTATATTCCTTTAGGTAAAAAATCAAGAAACAACAGATGCTGATGAGGCTGCAGAGAGATAGGAACACTTTTACTCTGTTGGTGGGAATGTAAACGAGTTCAGTCCCATTGGGATCGCTGGGTCAAATGGTATTTCTGGTTCTAGGTCTTTGAGGAATTGACACACTGTCTTCCACAATGGTTGAACTAATTTGCATTCCCACCAACAGTGTGAAAGTGTTCCTATCTCTCCGCAGCCTTGCCAACATCTGCTGTTTCTTGACTTTTTAATAATCGCCATTCTGACTGGCATGAGACGGTATCTCATTGTGGTTTTAATTTGCATTTCTCTAATGATCAGTGATGCTGAGGTTTTTTTCTTATGTTTCTTGCCCTCATAAATGTCTTCTTTTGAGAAGTGTCTGTTCATGTCCTTTGCCCACTTTTTAATGGGGTTGTTTGTTTTATTCTTGTAAATTTATGTTCCTTGTAGACTCTTGATGTTAGACTTTTGTCAGACGGACAGGTTGCTAAAATTTTCTTCCATTCTGTAGGTTGTCTGTTGACTCTAATGATAGTTTCTTTTGTTGCGCAGAAGCTCTTTAGTTTAATTAGATCTCATTTGTCAATTTTTGCTTTTGTTGCAATTGTTTTTGATGTTTTCATCATGAAATCTTTGCCCATGCCTATGTCCTGAATGGTATTGCCTGGATTTTCTTCTAGGGTTTTTATGGCTTTGGGTTGTACATTTCAGTCTTTAATCCATCGTGAGTTAATTTTTGTATAACATGTAAGGAAGGAGTCCAGTTTCAATTTTCTGTATATGGCTAGGCAGTTCTTCCAGCACCATTTATTAAATAGGGACTCTCCTTACTTTTGTCAGTTTGTCAAAGATCAGATGGTTGTAGATGTGTGGTTTTATTTCTGAGTTCTCTATTTTGTTCCATTGGTCTACGTGTCTGTTTTTGTACTCATACCATGCTGTTTGGTTACTGTAGCCTTGTAGTATAGTTTGAAGTCAGGTAGCATGATGCCTCTGCTTTGTTCTTTTTGCTTAGGATTGTCTTGGCTACACAGGCTTTTTGTTGTTGTTGTTCAATATGAAATTTAAAGTAGATTTTTCTAATTCTGTAAAGAATGTCAATGGTAGTTTGATGGGAATAGCACTGAACCTATAAATTACTTTGGGCAGTATGGACATTTTCATGATATTGATTCTTCCTATCCATGACCCTGGAATGTTCTTCCATTTGTTTGAGTCCTCTCTGATTTCCTTGAGCAGTGGTTTGTAGTTCTCCTTGAAGAGGTCCTTCCCTTCCCTTGTTAGCTGTATTCCTAAGTATTTTATTCACTTTGTAGCAACTGTGATTGGAAGTTCATTCACGATTTGGCTCTCTGCTTGTCTGTTGTTGGTGTAGAGGAATGCTTCTGATTTTTGCACGTTGATTTTGTAACCCGAGATTTTGCTGACAATTGTTTATTTATTTTTTTGGTTTTTTAGAGACAGGATCTCAGTCTGTCACCCCAGCTGGAGTGAAGTGGCATTATCAAAGTTCACTGCAGCCTCAGACTCCTAGGCTTAAGTGATCCTCCCACCTGGGCCTCTGAAGTAGGTGGGACTAGAGGTGCACACCACCATGCTCAGCTAATATTTTTTATGTTTTGTAAAAAATCCTCTCACACTGGCTTCCCAAAATGCTGGGATTTACAGGCATGAGCCACTGCACACAGCCCCCAGTTATTTTTTAAGATGATGAAGACTTGAGAATGTGCATACTATGAAAGAAAAATGCCTATAGAAAAAGAAAATGCTGAAGGTAAAGAATAGAAGATGATGGATTAGGATCTCAGTAAGAAGGAAAGAAGCATGGATTCAAAGTACAGAGGGAAAAAATGAACGGCTCTTTGAGATAAAATGAAAGACACTAAAAATAAATCCAAAAGGAATTAACTTCCATTAAGAAGTATAGGAAGTTGGCAGAAACAGTATGTTCAGTGATTATCTCACCTATAATAATTGAGATTCAAAGGATAACTTTTTAGGATGACACATCACAATTTAAATATAAGCATATTTGGCCAGGCACACGCCTGTAATCCCAGCACTTTGGGAGGCTGAGGCAGGTGGATCGCTTGAGCCCAGGAGTTGGAGACCAACCTAGGCAACATGGCAAAACCCTGTTTCTACAAAAAAATATAAAAACTAGCCAGGCGTGGTGGTGCATACCTGTAGTCCCAGGTATTCAGGAGGCTGAGATGGGACAATCACCTGAACCTGGGGAGTCACAACTGCAGTGAGCCAAGATCGTGCCACTGCACTCCAGCCTGGGCAATGGAAGTGAGACTCTGTCTCCAAAAAAAAAAAAAAAAAAAAAAATGAGAGACAGAGAGAAAAAGAAAGGAAAGGAAAATAAAAAGAAAAATATCCAACAACCATTTTTTATTAAAAAAAAAGAAACTGAACAAAATAGAAATAGAAAGATATTTCTTTAATATAGTAAAATGGTCTAGTGTGTCCCCAAAGCCCACAGCATGTTTTATGGGACACATTAGAAGCATTGACACTACAGTCAGGGACAAGTAGGTCATTGTCATCACTGTTGTTTAACAGGGACTGAAAGTGCCAGCCAATACAACCACAAAAATGCAGGTAATTATATATTTGGAAAACTCAAAATAATTAACTGCAAAATTACCAAAAATAGCAAAAGGATTCAATACATTAGTATAATGCAAAATCATTATCTATAAATCACTATGGTTTATATATAAAAACAACTGGTAGAAAATATAAATTGTGGGAGGGTTTCATTTTCAATACTCTTTCCCAAAATACAGTATGTAGTAATAAACTTGACAAGAAATGGTCAAGACCTATAAAAAGAAAACTTGAACACACTACTCAAAAACACCAAAGAACACTTGATGTCAAATGCTAAAACAAACTATGTTATTGTATGGGAGGAATCAACTCAAATCTCCTTCAATAGAGGACTAAATTTTTTAATATTATGGTATATGCATGCAATGGCTTGTTATTTAAAGGAAAAAGAGTGAGAAAATTTGTACGTTCCTCTAATATCTAAGTTTTAAAAAATAGCAAGGTGGAAAGAAGTGAATATGGTATGATGCTTTTGTGTTTTTTTAAAGTTGTCATATAAACCTACTATGTAACCATGAAAACTAAAAATAAATAAATTTAAAATAAGTACATAAAATAAATGAATAAACAAAATGGGCAAACAAGACTATATGTATATATTTGCTTAAGTTTGCATAAAAGTGACTGGAAGGATTATAAAAATCAATTTAAGTAGTTAACTATGGTGGGGAAAGCACTGGACAGGTGGGATATGAGGAAATTTTGCACTCAGTATTATTTTTAGCCATGTAACCACATTATCTATACAAAATACAACTTTAACATAAAATTTTTTCCACATCCATTTTTATCAAAAGAAAAAATCTCATGAAACTTTCCACTTTCAGTTACTTTGGAGTACGTTTCTTGGTCACCTTTTTTACAAATATACCAAACAGTAGCAATACTCAGTAGCAACTTTCAAAGCTAGGCATTGTATTCTACGGCAGGGGTGCCCAACTCCTGGGCCGTGGACTAGTACTGGTCCGTGGGCTTTTAGCAACTGAGCCACACAGCAGGAGGTTAGCAGCAGGCAGGTGAGCAAGCATTACCACTTGAGCTCCGCCTCCTGTCAGATAGGCAGTGCCATTAGATTCTCATAGGAGTGCAAGCCCTATTGTAAACTGCACATGTGAGGGGTCTAGGTTGCATACTTTTTATGAAAATCTAATGCCTGATGATCTGAGGTGGAATAGTTTCATCCTGAAACCATCACCCCCTGCACCCCCACCCCACCACTCCCATCTATGGGAAAACTGTCTTCCATGAAACTGGACCCTGGTACCAAAAAAGCCTGGGGACTGCTGTTCTATGGGACCTTTACTGATTTTTTTTAATGGCTAAGGAGGTATCAATTATCCCTGTCTTGAATTTTTCTAGGCTAATATTATTATGGTTTTGCTAAATGAGACATAAATGTTCCCCTGTCTGTATATTAGAGCAAATTCATCACCATTTTTTTTTTTTTTTTGAGACAGAGTCTCGCTCTGTCACCCAGGCTGGAGTGCAGTGGTGTGATCTCGGCTTACTGCAAGCTCTGCCTCCCAGGTTCAAGCCATTCTCCTGCCTCAACCTCCCGAGTAGCTAGGACTACAGGTGCCCACCACCACGCCCGGCTAATTTTTAGTATTTTTAGTAGAGATGGGGTTTCATCGTGATAGCCAGGATGGTCTCAATCTCCTGACCTCATGATCCACCTGCTTCGGCCTCCCAAAGCGCTGGGATTACAGGCGTAAGCCACCATGCCAAGCTTCATGATCATTTTTTAAAGTTCATAAACATTTTTGAAAGTGGACTCTTGGCCATGCAAATGGATGCTCCCACAACTTGCTTTGCACCAGTGGTGGCCTTCTAGTCAGACCTATGTCTACTTCAGAAAACTTAACTTTTATAAGAGGCTATTAATCCTACTCCCAATTCAACTGTCTATTAAACAATTCAACTGTCTGTTATTTAATTGGCAACACTGACTAGCAGCACTCCAGGTAGTTGTCAGTAAATACAATCTTGAATTCACACTGTCTGATACAGATCAAAATCTTGGCCGAGATAAATAATACTTAGGAAGGGTTATTTGAAGGACAGAGTGGACACTTGCTATTTTTGGCAGCTAAACATCTAAATATCCTTCCTGTATTGGGAGAATCCCAAGATATGGGGAAACAGGACCTTGCTTCCCTCTGCAAACACCAAAGAACAAATATTCCCTCTCCCCATTCCCTAGAAGCTAGAAGTATACATGTGATCAAGGCTTGATCAGTTGGATTGAGGCTTAATCAACTGGGACTTTGTTGTTTTGTTTTGTTTCTTTTTGGCTCCTCGCAGGAAACATAACTGGGGCTTTGTATCATGATTTTCTTTAGTAGTGGCAACAGAAGGAAGAATCAGCAGAATGGGAGTAAGTTTATCTGCAACAATACAATAAGTGTCCTTTGTAGATTATTTTTATGATAGGATCTTTTCTCAGCCTTTTCTCCCTTGATTCCCACCCATTTTTCAAGGTTTTTTCTCCCAACTTTTTATGAACTATTCTGTGTGATATCTTTCCAAAAAAAAATCTTTTTGCTTCTAATTCAGACAGAGTTGGTTTTATTTTGTTTGCAATTGAGAATACTGAATGATTAAGATAGTGTTTCATGGATTAAATTAGGTAAGTTAACTATGCTAATCATATCATGCAGACCCCCTAAAACTGTCTTTAGTTAGGTAAACTTTCACATGATACCACAATGGTATGTTGTGATACAGCTCTAACATTCTCATTATTTTGTTTATATTTTCAAAACAACATGTTATTCTCTCTATGTGAACTTTGGGACCAATATTTGTCTAGGCATAGTACCATGAAGACTTGGATTTCCACAAGGAATTGTTTGGGTTTACATTATGTATGTAAATAGATATGTATTATTAATGATAGCACATTTCTATTATGTTTAATACTAATATTTATGGTTGTTATTTTTTTCCAGAAACCCATATGTTGAAATAAAGAAGACAATCCCCACTCCACTTGCTATTTTTGGCAGTTCAGCATCCAAATACCCTTCCTATATTGGGGAAATCCCAAGATTGCATTGTTTTTTATTTGTGGTTGTGTAGCCGGATACAGTGAAATGACAAACTGTAGGAACGTTGAGAATATTGACCAGAGAGTAATTGAATTTATGTACCCTGGTGTCTATGCTGGATAATAACACAACTAGAAGGGTGCTGTTACTTTGAAAGGAGATGGAGCTTCAAGGACTCAAAGTATCAGTATGTGCCAAAAAAAAAAGTATAATGTGTACAGATGTGTAAGAACTAGTCTGATTGTTTTAAGTTAGTAAAAAAAATAAAATTTGAAGATTAAAATTTCAAATCTTGGCAGGGCAAATTTCAGGTATGGCCAAAGGAAATGTTTTTTTGTTTGGAGGGCATATGAACATCACTGAAGTTGAGAATGTTTGAATGGGTCTTTGAAACTGAAGTTTCCAGGATCACGACAAGATGTGGAATACAGAGAAGACTCTTGAGCCCAGTGACAAAATAATGAATTGTGTATGAGGAGGAAAATCAGGACTGTAACCATTTTCTCTTTCTCTTCAGTGTTCCTGCCTTGGCCCATGAAATGAAGCCTCTAGCTTCTCAGAAGTATTGGGGAATAAGATTCTGTCATTACACCACCTCTCCTTAATGTTTTTCTGGAAATATGATAGAAGACTTATATCCTATGGTGCCTACTTCTCTTCTGAATATGACTAATGTACAGCATGTACATAGCACAGAAACTATTTGGCTCTCTACTTCAGAATAACCTGCCCAGTGGGTGTTCTTTTCTCTGATCCTCCCTCATCACTGATCAGCCTATTGAGCGATGCCCTGCCATTCTTGAAGTGAAAGTCCTGCCCAACTGAATCTCAAAGTATCAATAAGAAAGAATATCCTGGAAGGACAAGAGTGGGGAAAAGTATACCAGGCAGAAGATATTGTGGTTACAAAAGTACAAACGCATAAGAAAATGGGTTGTATGTGGAATCCCAAAGAGAATATCTTAACACAGGATGCATTTAAGAAGGTGGCAAGAGATGTTAGTGGAATGATGGGGACATTATCTACCATGCTAAAAATGTTGGACTTTATCTTGACAGAACAAAAGTCTTACAGATTTTTAGCTGATACATCAACAACCCATAGGAGGAAACCATTTTCCCTCCTTCTATTCAGGAGTTTGCTACTAATACTCAAGTTACCTCCAAAAGCTGTATACCCCGAGAGTGAATATATGTAAGATTTTTAAAAACTAACAATGTGCTTAATGTAATCCAGACAACTCAAGAAAAAGATTAAGAAGCTACCAATGAAAGAGAAATGCTAAAAAAAAAAAGGATAGACAGCTTTAACCCAAAGATAAAAAGAATACATGAGATTCAATTATAACACAAAAATAACTTTTTAGAATTAAGCATGATTTTCTGATTCCAAAATTCCATAGCTGAATTGAAAAGAAGTATTATCACTGCTGAAAATCAAAGTAGAAGCTTAAGTGGAAGAAACAGCTCAAAACACAAAGCAAAGTTACAAAGAGATGGACTTCTGCTTCTATCCACAAAAAAATGTAACTGCTCTGGAATTTATCCTTCTGCTATAAACAACTATAAGAAAAGACAAAATACATAAAACAGCTAATTTCAAATAGACAACAGGCAGTGCAGGACCATGATCCCTAAGAGAAGGGAAACAAACAAAAAAATCCCTAGAGGCATCCCTGTGGTGCAAGGTGTAGAACAAAAACAGAGTCCGGCAGTGCCACTGAGTTGGAGGCAGAAATTGGAATTCAAGTAAACTAAGAAGAATAGAAGTTACGGGATAATCGGGATAATACCATACAGGAGGAAGCTGCACAAAGAGCTCTAAAAACTTATATAACGTCCTTTGAGTTTCTGGCTGAATATTAATTTGTGTGCCCAGAGTGTGAAATTCCACAATGCCAGGTAAAAAAAAAATGCCAAGAAAAGAACAATTTCCAGGTAACTGCACACTGAATGATTCCCAAGTTCAGTTAGGACTGGGAACTTTTCAAGTTCCCACCAACCAGATTGAAGAGATCTTGTTGAAAATATGAGGTATTCAGTAGAGATACTGAATGGGTATGCCTTAGTACTAAGGCTAAATAAACTAGCCCTAGCATAAAGGCTATTCAATACTAACCCTATAATGATTAAAAACAAGTCCTCTAACATCAAGCTACTCCCCAAAACATCTAACTGCCTTCTGGAACAAAGTCCAACACTTGAAACAAACAAAGAAACAAAAACAAAACCTATCACTTGAAACATAAAACTCACAATGTCAGACAGTCAATTAAAAATTACTAGAGTTCTGGTTCTGTTATGGCAAGATTAGCTTCCCAAAGCTTATCTCTCCCACTGATTACAATTTTTTAAAACTATGCAAAATACCAAAAAAAAAAACCCAAAAATCTGTTAACAATGATAAGTGAACAAAAGTAATTAGGTTGTCATTAGGGCAATGCTAATCAAAACCACAGTGAGATTTTACCTCACACTCATTAGGATGACTATTACAAAAAAAGCAGAAAACAGAAAATAACAAGTGTTTGTGAGGACATGAAGAAACTGGAATTCTTGTGCACTGTTGTGAAAATGAAAAATGGTGGTAGCTGTTACGGAAAATAGTTTAGTGGCTCCTCAAAAATTTAAAAATAGAAATAACATATGATCCAGCAATTTCCACTTCTGGGTATATATCCAAAAGAATTAAAAGCAGGATCTTGAAGAGACATTTGCACACCCATGTTCATAGAAGCACTATTCACAATATCCAAGATGTAGAAGCAACCCAAGTGTCTATCAACTGATGAATGAATAAACAAAATGTGGCACATACATCAAATATATATATATATATAAAGGAATATTATCCAGTTTTAAAAAAAAGAATGAAATTCTGACACATGGTACAATATGGATGAACCTTGAAGACATTCATCTAAGTGAAATAATAAAGTCACAAAATAAGACAAATACTGTATGATTGGCCGGGCACAGTGGCTCATGCCTGTAATCCCAGCACTTTGGGAGGCTGAGGCGGATGGATCACCTGAGGTCATGAGTTCCAGACTAGCCTGACCAACATGGAGAAACCCTGTCTCTACTTAAAATACAAAATTAGCCGGGTGTGGTGGCGGGCGCCTGTAATCCCAGCTACTCAGGAGGCTGAGGCAGGAGAATCACTTGAACCTGGGAGGTGGAGGTTGTGGTGAGCCGAGATCGTGCCATTGCACTCCAGCCTGGGAAACAAAAGCAAAACTCCGTCTCAAAAAAAAAAAAAAAATACTGTATGATTTCACTTATATGAGGTAGCTAGTCAAATTCATAGCAAAAGCAGAATGGTGGTTGCCAGGGCGTTGGGGAGGGGAAAATGGAAAGTTGTTGCTTAATGGGTATAGAGTTGTGCAAGACGAAAAGGCTCTGGTGTTGGGCAGGCGTGGTGGCTTATGCCTGTAATCCCAGCACTTTGGGAGGCCAAGGCAGGTGGATCACCTGAGGTCAGGAGTTTGAGACCAGCCTAACCAACATGGTGAAACCCCATCTCTACTAAAAATACAAAAAATTAGTTGGGCATGGTTGTGGGCACCTGTAATCCCAGCTACTTGGGAGACTGAGGCAGGAGAATCACTTGAACCCGGGAGGCGGAGGTTGCAGTAGCCGAGATCATGCCATTGCACTCCAGCCTGGGCAACAAGAGTGAAACTCCATCTGAAAAAAAAAGAAAGAAAGAAAAAGAAAAGAAAAGGCTCTGGTGTCTGTCTGGTGATTGGTTGCACAAGAATATGCGCTTACTTAATACCACTGAACTGTATGCTTAGAAATGGTTAAAATGATAAATTTTATGTAATACTTTTTTACCACAATTAAAAATTTTCTACTGTTAAATAATTTTTTAGAAGCAGGCTGATTGTAAAAAGTGATTCATACTGGGACAAGCAACCTGCAAGAGGATGAGCTTCCTACCTACAATTCCAAAATAAATCCCATCTTTCTGACCAGAGATATAAGGAACAGAAATCCCTTTAGGCCAGAAAGTGGGAGGAGACTTCAGATAGAGCTGGAGAAAGGGATTCTCATTCTGTATACAAACCCACAAAATCATGGCTCACTTTTGAGGATGTGTGTGTATGGAAGAGAACCAAAGGTGGCATAGCAAAGGCTTTAGAAACTGTTCTAAGATTTAAAATATCACCCATAATGGTTCATATGCAAGATAGACTAAATCAGCACATCAAGACTTTTGAAAATTGAACTTCGAATGGAACTATGGTCCACAGGGGTTGTACAGGGCCACATATATAGGAGAACAATATTTGAATTACCCAAATTTCTCATCAGAAACCACAAAAGCCAGGAGACAGTAGAATCACATATTTAAACTGATGAAGCAAAATTAATGTTAACTCAAAATTCTACAGCCAGCAAAAACACCCTGCAGGAGTGAAGGTCAAGTAAAGACATTCTGAGATGAAGGAAAAGTTCTTCTGGCTGAAGGGAAATGATTCCAGCGGGAAATCTGGATTTTAGGAATAAGGGATAAATAATAAAATGATAAATATCCAGGAAAATATAAAAGACATATGCACTTTGCATGAAATGGTACAATATTAAATAGACTATAAAAGATTAGATAGGTATACTGTGATCCAAAGAACCACTGAAATATTAACAAAATAAATATAATGAAAAAGCCAACAGACGAATTAAAATAAAAAACTAAAAAATATTTAGATAAGTGAAAAGATGATAGGGAAAGGGAACACAGGAACAAAAAAGAGGAAGCAAACTGAAAACACATAGTAAGATGGTAAGCCTAAATCCAAAAATACCAATAGTTTCATTAAATATAAATAGTATAAACATACCATTTAAAAGACGCAGATCATCATATTATATTGGAAAAAAACAAGACCCAGCTATATGCTGTTGAAAATAAATCCACTTTAAATGTAGATAGATCAAAAGTAAAATGGTAGAAAAAGATGTGCAATGCTAACACTAATCAAAACATAGAGTGGCCATTTAATATCATACAAAGTAGACTTCAAAAAAAGAAATATTAACAAGAACAAATAGGGTCAAATATAGTATTAAAAGCATCAATTCATTAAGGTGTAACAATCCTAAATGTGTATGTACCAACAACAGGGCTTCAATATATATGAATCAAGAACCGACAGAATACAAAGGAAGAATAAACAAATCCAAAATCATAGTTGAAGCTTTCAACAGTCCTCTTAATAATCAATAGAAAAAGTAGACAGAAAATAACAGTATAGAAGACCTGAACAACATTATCAACTAACACCCTAACTGAAGTTCACAAAACTCTACTCAACAAACACAGACACGCATTCCTTTCAAAAGTGTAAATGGAATATTTGCCAATGTAGATCATATTCTGAATCAGAAAACAAACCCTCTTCAAAAAAATTAAAATAATTAGAATCATACAAAATATGATCTCTAACCATAACAGTATTAACAAAGAGGTCAGTAACAGAAAGATAAATAGGAAATTCCTAAATATTTGTAAATTAAACAACACATCCCTAAATAATTATGTAAAAAAAGAAGCCACAAGGGAAATTATAAAATATTTTGAATTGAATAAAGTGAAACATGTCAACATATCAAAATTTGTGGATGCAGCTAAGAAGTGCTTGGAGACAAATTTAAAGGTCCTAAATCAATGACATTAGCATACACACTAACAACTCTAAATCAAAGAAGAGCAAATAAAACCCCACAAATCAGAAGAAAAAAATTAGGCCTTCAAATAAATAAGAAAATGTGACTCATAAGCAGAGAAAAATAATAGAGATACAGAAATAACAGAGGTAATTGAATTGTAGACATGAATGTTAAAACAGCTATTATAACTTGCTCAAATATTTAAAGAAAAACATCGGCGGGGCGCGGTGGCTCACGCCTGTAATCCCAGCACTTTGGGAGGCCGATGCGGGCGGATCACGAGGTCAGGAGATCGAGACCATCCTGGCTAATACGGTGAAACCCCGTCTCTACTAAAAATACAAAAAATTAGCCGGGCGTGGTGGTGGGCGCCTGTAGTCCCAGCTGCTCGGGATGCTGAGGCAGGAGAATGGCGTGAACCCGGGAGGCGGAGCTTGCAGTAAGCCGAGATCATGTCACTGCACTCCAGCCTGGGCGACAGAGCGAGACTCCGTCTCACAAAAAAAAAAAAAAAAAGAAAAGAAAAAGAAAAGCATCAATATCATGAGAAGAGAAAAACAAAGATATAAAAAAGAACAAAATATAATTTTTAGGGATTAAAAATATATTATTAAAATAATGAATTCACCGGAAAGGATTAATAGCAGATCAGATAATGGAAAATAAATGACCAATAAACTTGAAGATATATTGACAGAAATTATCCAGAAATGAAGCTCACAAAGAAAAAAGATTGTAAAATAATGCAATAACCTGTGAGACAATGTCAAGCAGTATGTCGATGTCTAAAATACATGTAATTAAAGTCCAAGGAAGAGAGATGAAAAGAAAAATAAATTAAGGGGCCAAGTGTGGTGCCTCATGCCTATAATCCCAACACTTTGGGAAGCTGAGGGAGGAGGATCACTTGAGTCCAGGAGACTGAGACCAGCCTGGGCAACATGGCAAGACCTCATCTCCACAAAAAATGAAAAAATTAGCTGGGCGTGGTGATGCATGCCAGTGGTCCCAGCTACATAGAATGCTAAGGCAGAAGATCACTTGAGCCCAGAAGTTCAAGGTTGCAGTGAGCTAGGATCATGCCACTACACTCCAGCCTTCCAGCCTGAGCAACAGGGAAGACTCTGGCAAAAAAAAAAAAAAAAAAAAAATTAAGGAAATAATGCCAAAATTTTTCTTAATGATGAAAAATATAAACTCAGAGACCCTGGAAGCTCATTGAACCCTAAGCAGAATAAACACAAAGAAAACCACTGAGTACATCATAATCAAATTGTTGAAAAACAGTGATAAGGAGAGAAAAAACCCTTAAGCCGGGTGCAGTGGTTCATGCCTGGAATCCCAGCACTTTGGGAGGCTGAGGAGGGAGGATTGCTTGAGTGCAGGAGTTCAAGACCAGCTGGGCAATATAGTAAGACCTCATCTCTACAAAAAATAAACAAAAACTAGCACTCATGGTGACACATGCCTATGATCCCAGCTACTTGGAAGGTCGAGGTGGGAGGATTGCTTAAGCCCAGGAGATTGAGGCTGCAGTGAGCTGAGACTGCACCACTGCACTCCAGCCTGGGCAACAGGGTGAGACCCTGTCTCAAAAAAAATAATTAATTAATAATAATAAAACCTTAAAAGCATCCATTAAAAAAAGATACATTGCTTACAGATGTACCAAGATAAGGAACAGAGATTTCTTGTCAGAAACTTTGGCTAAAAAACAATGGAATTATATTTTTATGTGCTTTTTAAAAAGGTCAACCAAGAACTCAGTAGCTAGAAAATAAAAAAGTATAAAAAAGAAAATAATAGTGTAATGAAATAGAAGACAGACAAATAATATAAAATATAATTAAACCAAATGCTGGTATTTTGAAAGAGCAACAAAATTAATAAATCAGTAGCAAGACAAAAACAGAGAAGAAAAAAAGGCAAATTACCAATATTATAAATAAAATAGGGACATTACTATAAATACTACACACATTAAAAGAATAATGAAATATCACAAATAATTGTATGATAATAAATTTAAAAATTAATTGAAAAGGACATATCCTTTGAAAGGTGCAAATTACTAAAACTGACACAAGAGTAAATTTAAAAATCTGAAAAGCCCTGTACTCTTAAGAAATTTATTACTAAACACTTCCCCTCGAAGATAATTCCAGGTCCATGTGGCTTCCTCAATAAATGCTATGAACCATTTGAGAAAAATATATACCAATTGTACACAAACTCAGCCAGAAATTAGAGAAGAAACAACTTTCAAGTCATTTTATGAGGTCAGCATTCCACCAATACCAAAACCAGATTAAAAATAAAACAAACAAATTCCTGGACAAGATGGCAGAATAGGGACAGCTCTGGTCTGCAGCTCCCAGTGAGACCAACACAGAAGGCAGGTGATTTCTGCATTTCCAACTGAGGTACCCGGTTCATCTCATTGGGACTGAGTAGAGAGTGGGTGCAGCCCACGGAGGGCTAGCAGAAGCGGGGTGGGGCATCGCCTCACCAGGGGAAGTGCAAGGGGTTTGGGAACCCCCTCCCTTATCCAAGGAAAGCTGTGAGGGATTGTGCCATGAGGGACAGTGCTATCCAGCCTAGATACTACACTTTTCCCATGGTCTTCGCAACCCACACACCAAGAGATTCCCTCGAGTGCCTACACCACCAGGACCCTGTGTTTCAAGCACAAAACTGGGCGGCCGTTTGGGCAGACACCAAGCTAGCTGCAGGTTTTTTTCCTACCCCAGTGGTGCCTGGAATGCCAGCAAGACAGAACTTTTCACTCCCTTGGAAAGGGGGCTGAAGCCAGGGAGCCAAGTGGTCTTGCTCAGCAGATCCCACCCCCAAGAAGACTGGCAAGCTAAGCTCCACTAGCTTGAAATTCTGGCTGCCAGCACAGCAGTCTAAAGTCAACCTGGGACGCTTGAGCTAGGTGGAGGGAGAGGCATCCATCATCACTGAAGCTTAAGTTGGTGGTTTTCCCCTCACAGTGTAAACAAAGCTGCAGGGAAGTTCGGACTGGGCTGAGCCCACTGCAGCACCTTGAAGCCGCAGTAGCCAGACTGCCTCTCCAGATTCCTCCTCTCTGGGCAGGGCATCTCTGAGAGAAAGGCATCAGCCCCAGTCAGGGACTTATAGATAAAACTCCCGTCTCCCTGGGACAGAGCACCTGGGGGAAGGAGCGGCTATGGGAGCAGCTTCAGCAGACTTAAACGTTCTTGCCTGCCAACTCCGAAGAGAGCAGTGGATCTCCCATCACAGTGCTCAAGCTCTGCTAAGGGACAGACTGCCTCCTCAAGTGGGTCCCTGAAACCCATGCCTCCTGACTGGGAGACACCTCCCAGCAGGGGTCAACAGACACCTCATACAGGAGAGCTTGGGCTGGCATCTGGTGGGTACCCCTCTGGGACAAAGCTTCCAGAAGAAGTAGCAGGCAGCTATCTTTGCTGTTCTGCAGCCTCTACTGGTGATATCCAGGCAAACAGGGTCTGGAGTGCACCTCCAGCAAACTCCAGCAGACCTGCAGAAGAGGGGCCAGACCATTACAAGGAAAACTAACAAACAGAAAGCAATAGCATCAATATTAACAAAAAGTACAACCACGCAAAAACCCTATCAGAAGGCCATCAACATCAAAGACTAAAGGTAGATAAATTCACGAAGATGAGGAAAAACCCATGCAAAAAGGCTGAAAATTGCAAAAACTAGAATGCCTCTTCTACAAAGGATCACAACTCCTTGCCAGCAAGGGAACAAAACTGGACAGAGAATGAGTTTGACGAATTGACAGAAGTAGGCTACAAAAGGTAAGTAATAGCAAACTCCTCCAAGCTGAAGGAGCATGTTCTAACCCAATGCAAAGAAGCCAAGAACCATGATAAAAGGTTACAGGAACTGCTAACTAGAATAACCAGTTTAGAGAAGAACATAACTGATGTGATGAAGCTGAAAAACACAGCACGAGAACTTCGTGAAGCATACAAAAGTATCAACAGCTGAATCAATCAATTGGAAGAAAAGATATCAGAGACTGAAGATCAGCTTAATGAAATAAAGCACAAAGACAAGATGAGAGAAAACAGAATGAAAAGGAATGAACAAAGCCTCCAAGAAATACGGGACTATGTGAAAAGACCAAACCTACATTTGATTGGTGCACCTGAAAGTGATGGGGAGAATGGAATCAAGTTGGAAAACACACTTCAGGGTATTATCCAGGAGAACTTCCCGAACCTAGCAAGACAGGCCAACATTCAAATTCAGGAAATACAGAGAACACCACAAAGATACTCCTCAATCAGCTCAACCCCAAGACACATAATCATCAGATTTACCAAGGTTGAAATGAAGGAAAAAAATGTTAAGGGCAGCCAGAGAGAAATGTTGGGTTACCCACAAAGGGAAGCCCATCAGAGTAAGAGCTAATCTATCTGCAGAAACCCTATAAGCCAGAAGAGAGTGGAGGCCAATATTCAACATTCTTATAGAAAAGAATTTTCAACCTAGAATTTCATATCCAGCCAAGCTAAGCTCCATAAGTTAAGGAGAAATAAAATCCTTTACAGACAAACAAATGCTGAGAGATTTTGTCACTACCAGGCCTGCCATACAAGAGCTCCTGAAGGAAGCACTAAATATGGAAAGGAAAAACCGGTATCAGCCACTGCAAAAACATACCAAAATGTAAACGCTACTGACACTATGAATAAACTGCATCAACTAATATGCAAAATAACCAGCTAGCATCATAATGACAGGATCAAATTCACAGATAACAATGTTAACCTTAAATGTCAATGGGCTAATGCCCCAATTAAACGACACAGACTGGAAATTGGATAAAGAGTCAAGACCCATCAGTGTGCGGTATTCAGGAGACCCATCTCATGTGACAAGACACATATAGGCTCAAAATAAAGAGATGGAGGAACATTTACCAAGCAAATCAAAGTAAAATAAAGCAGGGGTTGCAATCCTAGTCTCTGATAAAACAGACTTTAAACCAACAAAGATCAAAAAAGACAAAGAAGGGCATTACATAATGGTAAAGGGATTGATGCAACAAGAAGAGCTAACTATCCTAAATATACATGCACCCAATACAGGAGCACCCAGATTCATAAAGTAAGTGCTTAGAGACCTACAAAGAAACTTAGACTCCCACACAATAATAGTGGGACCAAGTGGAACTAATAGACATCTACAGAACTTCTCCACTCCAAATCAACAGAATATACATTCTTCTCAGCACCACGTCGCACTCATTCTAAAACTGACCACATGATTGGAAGTAAAACACTCCTCAGCACATGCAAAAGAGTGGAAATCATAACTAACAGTTTCTCAGACCACAGTCCAATCAAATTAGAACTCAGGATTAAGAAACTCACTCAAAACCGCACAACTACATGGAAACGGAACACCTGAATGACTACTGGGTAAATAAAGAAATGAAGGCAGAAATAAATAAGTTATTTGAAACCAAAGAGAACAAAGACACAACATACCAGATTCTCTGGGACACAACTAAAACAGTGTTTAGAGGGAAATTTATTGCAAATTTCCCTCTAAAGCGGGAAAGATCTAAAATTGACACCCTAACATCACAATTAAAGAACAAGAGAAGGAAGAGCAAACAAATTCAAAAGCTAGCAGAAGACAAGAAATAACTAGGATCAGAGCAGAACTGAAGGACATAGAGACATGAAAAACTCTTCAATAACTCAAAAAGTCCAGGAGGTGGTTTTTGGAAAAGATTAATAAAATACATAGACCACTAGCCAGACTAATAAAGAAGAGAAGAGAGAAGAAGCAAATAGACACAATAAAAAATGATCAAGGGGACATCACCACTGATCCCACAGAAAAACAAACTACCATCAGAGAATACTTTAAACACCTCTGTGCAAATAAACTAGAAAATTTAGAAGAAATAGATAAATTCCTGGACACATACACCCTCCCAAGACTAAACCAGGAGGAAGTCAAATCCCTGAATAGACCAATAACAAGTTCTAAAATTGAGGCAGTAATTAATAGCCTACCAACCAAAAAAAGCCCAAGGACCAGACAGACTCACAGCTGAATTCTACCAGAGGTACAGAGGAGGTGGTACCATTCCTTCTAAAACCATTCTAAACAATAGAAAAAGAGGAACTCCTCCCTAACTCATTTTATGAGGCCAGCATCATCCTGATACCAAAACCTAGCAGAGACACAACAAAAGAAGAAAATTTCAGGACAATATCCCTGATGAACATCAATGTGAAAATCCTCAATAAAATATTGGCAAACCAAACCCAGCAGCACATTAAAAATCTTATTCACCACGATCAAGTCAGTTTCATCCTTAGGACACAAGGCTGGTGCAACATATGCAAATCAATAAACGTAATCTATCACATAAATGGAACCAATGACAAAAACCACAGGATTATCTCAATAGATGCAGAAAAGGCCTTTGATAAAATTCAACACCCCTTCATGCTAAAAAACACTCAATAAACTAGGTATTGATGGAATATATCTCAAAATAATAAGAGCTTTTTATGACAAACCCAGAGCCAATATCATACTCAATGGGCAAAAGCTAGAAGCATTCCCTTTGACAACTAACACAAGACAAGGATGCCCTCTCTCAGCACTCCTGTTGAACATAGTATTGGAAGTTCTAGCCACAGCAATCAGGCAAGAGAAAGAAATAAAGGGTATTCAATTAGGAAGAGAGGAAGTCAAATTATCTCTGTTTGCAGATGACATGCTTGTATATTTAGAAAACCCCATCATCTCAGTCCAAAAACTCCTTAAGCTGATGAGCAACTTCAGCAGTCTCAGGATACAAAATCAATGTGCAAAAATCTCAAGCATTCATATACACCAATAATAGACAAACAGAGAGCCAAGTCATGAGTTAACTCCCATTAACAATTGCTACAAAGAGAATAAAATACCTAGGAATACAACTTACAAGGGATGTGAAGGACCTCTTCAAGGAGAACTACAAACTACTGCTCAACGAAATGAGAGAACACAAACAAATGGAAAAACATTCCATGCTCATTGATAGGAAGAAACAATATTGTGAAAATGGCTATACTGCCCAAAGTAATTTATAGATTGAATGCTCTTCCTATCAAGCTACCATTGACTTTCTTCACAGAATTTAAAAAAAAACTACCTTAAATTTCATATGGAAGCCAAGAAGAGCCCATGTAGCCAAGACAATCCTAAGCAAAAAGAACAAAGCTGGAGGCATCACACTACCTAACTTCAAACTATACTGCAAGGCTACAGTAACCAAAACAGCATGGTACTGGTACCAAAACAGATATATAGACCAATGGAACAGAACTGAGGCCTCAGAAATAGCATCACACATCTACAACCATCTGATCTTTGACAAAACTGACAAAAACAAGCAACGGGGAAAGGATTCCCTATTTAATAAATGGTGTTGGGAAAACTGGCTAGCCATATGCAGAAAACTGAAACTGGACCCCTTCCTTACACCTTATACAAAAATTAACTCAAGATGGATTAAAGATTTGAACATAAGACCTAAAACTATAAAAAAAAAACCCTAAAAGAAAACCTAGACAATACCATTCATGACATAGGCATAGGCAAAGACTTCATGATTGAAACATCAAAAGCAATTGCAATAAAAGCCAAAATTGTCAGATGGGATCCAATTAAACTAAAGCGCTTCTGCACAGCAAAAGAAAGTATCATCAGAGTGAAGAGGCAACCTACAGAACGGGAGAAAATTTTTGCAATCTATCCATCTGACAAAGGGCTAATATCCAGAATCTATAAGGAACTTCAACAAATTTACAAGAAAAAAACAAACAACTCCATCAAAAAGTGGGTGAAGGATATGAACAGACACTTTTCTTTTTTTTATGATTATTATACTTTAAGTTCTAGGGTACATGTGTGCAATGTGCAGGTTTGTTACGTATGTATACGTGTGCCATGTTGGTGTGCTGCACCCATTAACTCGTCATTTACATTAGGTATATCTCCTAACTCTATCCCTTCCCTGTCCCCCCACCCCGTGACAGGCCCCAGTATGTGATGTTCCCCGTCCTGTGTCCAAGTGTTCTCATTGTTCAATTCCCACCTATGAGTGAGAACATGTGGTGTTTGGTTTTCTGTCCTTGCGATAGTTTGCTGAGAATGATGGTTTCCAGCTTCATCCATGTCCCTGCAAAGGACATGAGCTCATCCTTTTTTATGGCTGCATAGTATTCCATGGTGTATATGTGTCACATTTTCTTAATCCAGTCTATCATTGATGGACATTTGGGTTAGTTCCAAGTCTTTGCTATTGTGAATAGTGTGGCAATAAATATATGTGTGCATGTGTCTTTATAGCAGCATGATTTATAATCCTTTGGGTATATATCCAGTAATGGGATGGCTGGGTCAAATGATATTTCTAGTTCTAGATCCTTGAGGAATTGCCACACTGTCTTCCGCAATGGTTGAACTGAACAGACACTTTTCAAAACATGTATCCCAGAACTTAAAGTATAATAAATAAGTAAATAAATATAATACATATAATGTATTGTATTGTATACATACAATACAATGTTATGTTTTTATCTGTGATAAAAAATAAATAACAAGAAAAGAAAATTACAAACTAATATCATTTACTAGACACAAGAATACCTTAGCAAAATATTTGCAAATTGAACTCAGAAATATGAAGTAAGGATAATATGGCATTATTACGTACAGTTTATCCTGAGATGCAAGATTAGTTCAATACTTGAAAATAAATGAATGAAATCCATCACATTAGCAGAATATATTATATGACAACCTCAATAGATGCAGAAAAAGTATTTGTTGAATTTCAGCCCCCATTCATGATTTTTTTTTAATCTCAGAAAGCTAGGAGAAGAAAACTTCCTCATCTGTCTAATAAAGAACATCTACAAAAAGTCTATGGCTAATATCATATTTAATGGTGAAATACTAGAAGTTTTCCCCATAAGATCAAGCATAAAGCAAGGCATCTGCTCTCACTACTTCGTTTTCCTTGGTTGGTGGAGTGGGAAAGGTATACTACTGAGATCCTTGCAAGTGCAATAAGACAAGAAAAGGAAGTAAAAGACATGCAGATTATGAAACAAGAAGTAAAAATGTGGTTTTTGTCATTTAAATCATCATGTACATAGAAAATACTAAGTCATCTTTTTAAAAAAATCTACTAAACCTAATAAGTGAATTTGGCAAGACTGCAAAGTAGAAGGTCAGTGGCCACAGTTTTTTCATCTACTAGAAATAAATGATCAGAAAATAAAATTTTAAAATCAATACTATTTACAAAAGAAAATTTGCATAAGGACAAATTTAACTGACTATGTATAAGATTTCTTTGAAACCTATAAAACACTGGCAATAAAAATTATAAGAGGCCAATAAATATGATATAACATGATTGATCATGGATTAAAAGGCTCAATATTATTATATTAATCTACAGATTTACAGCAAGCATTTCTACAGAAATCGACAACCTGGTTCTAAAATTCATATAGAAATGTAAAAAACCTAGAATAGCCAAACAATCTTGAAAAAGAATCCTCCTGTTTTAGAGAATTATTATAAAGCTACAGTAATCACAACAGTGTGGAATTGATGTAAAAATAGAGAAATAGATTAATGGTTATACCATCTGATATTCTCCCTAACCGCTTTTGAAATTGGTCTAGCTGTTTTTTTATAAAGTTAAGTATGTGCCTACCCTGTGACCTAGCAATTCTACTTCCATATATTTACTCAAGAGTAATAAAAGCATTTGTACACAAAAAGTCTTGCACAATGATGATCATAGAAAATTTATTTGTGGCAGTACATAAATGGAAAAAAAAACTAATATTCTACATAGGGAGAAATGATAAATCATGATATATCCAAACAATGGAACTATTCAGCAATAAAAAGGAACAATCTCGGCCGGGCACGGGGGCTCACGCCTGAATCCCAGCACTTTGGCAGGCCGAGACGGGCGGATCACGAGGTTAGGAGATCGAGACTATCCCGGCTAACACGGTGAAACCCCGTCTGTACTAAAAACACACACACACACACACACACACACACACACACACACAAAATTAGTCAGGCGTAGTGGTGGGCGCCTGTAGTCCCAGCTACTCAGGAGGCTGAGGCAGGAGAACGGCGTGAACCCGGGAGACGGAGCTTGCAGTGAGCCAAGATCGCGCCACTGCACTCCAGCCTGGGCTACAAGAGCGAAACGCTGTCTCAAAAAAAAAAAAAAAAAAAAAAAGGAACAATCTCCTGATACATGCACCATCCATGAATAAACTTCAAAAAACATAACACCCAGAAAAAAAAATAGAACAGAAAAAAAAATAGAAAAGAGTTAGTACAATGTGATTCTATTTATATTTAATTCTAGTACAGGTAAAACTAATCTAAGGTGAAGGAAATCAGAAGAGTGGTTGTCTGGTGGGGGGCTTGGAAATGTCTGGGAAGGAACATGAGGAATCTTTCTGGTATGATAAGAATGTTCTGTATCTTCTCAGAGTGTGAGTTACATTGAGTGTATCCATTTGTCAAAACTTACAAATCTGTACACTTAAAATCTGCACATTTCACTATATGTAAATAATATCTCAATTTTTAGAAGTTTAAAGGGTTTGTTTGGCTCAAAGGAAAAAATACAAAAAGAAACCATGAGGGGAAAGTTTAGAAACTTGGAGAAGAGATTGAGGAGGCCTAAAATGTCAATAATCAAAAAATTAAAGTAGAGAAGAGGGGCGATAATTCAAGAAATAAAAGAAGCAACTCTGCCTGGAACAAGAAAACATTCAAGTCTGCACTTAAAAGAGTTCACTGATAGAAAGGATGGGAGGGATGGAGGGAAGAAGGAAAGAATTGAAGGAAGGAAGGAAAGAGATAAACCTAAGCATATGTTAATAAATGTCTAAAGTTTCAAGGATAAAAAGAAATACATAACCAACTAAGGAGCTAAAAAGCAAGTTTTTAATAAAGAAAAGGAAAAAATCAGATTGATAACAGCAACACTGGAAAATAGAAAGAATACAACATTGACAGAACACTGGGAAGTAATATAATTCAAAAATCTTATACTTAGCCAAGATATCTTTAAAACTGTAGTTATTTACAATGGAAAAAATTATATCATTCACTTGTCAACCATAATAAAGATGCTTTGCATATATATAAGAATACAGAGAACATATCATCAACATAAGACACATAAGGAAAAATATTAAAGACAGTACACTTAAAAAAACAACACACACATGTTGAAAGACAACCTGAAGATATGAGAAAATGAAGAAGAGAGGGACACAGGTAAGCAACAAGCCTCGTAATACACTTAGTTAGGTATTTCTTAACCTTGGCATAATGGATCAGATAATTACTTGTTAGGGAAGAGAAGGGGTGGGCTGTCTATTGTGGGGTGTTTAGCAGCATCTCTGCCTTCTATTCACTAGATTTCAGTAGCATCTCCCCTTTCCAGTTGTGAAAATCTGAAATGTCTCCAGATATTGTCAGATGTTCCCTAGGGGAAAAAATCAGCCCGAGTTAAGAACCACTGACATAGTTTATAATTATTCATTTAGATAATAACAGATTGACAAAAATTTGTAATGTAAGCGCTAAATAAGAATTCTTGAAATAGATGAGACATGCTGCTATTTAAAAATCTAATAATAATCTGGAACTAAAGTAATAAAATATTTCAGTAAAGCCTGGGCATTGAGTGCAGACTGTGAGCACAATAAGAAAAAATAAATAAAATAATTGGTAAGGGAAAATGGAACAATATTTTTGTTGATGATATAATTATATAGCTAGAAAATGTTTGATTCTAGTAAAAAACACTAGAATTAATAATGAAATGGACTACATCTTTTTAATACAGAAGGAACATATAAAAATTAGTAACTTCTCTGTACCACCATAACCATCTAGAAATGGAAATGGGAAACGCTTTTCATAACTGGAACAATATAAACCAAGTATTTAAAAGCATATTTAACAAGGACCATATAGTACCTATATTTTAAAACTTTTTAAATCTTACTGAAGGACAGAGGCAGATTTACTGTGAAACTTAAAAAAAAAAAAAAAGCTTCATTAGTTTCAGGGCCCTGCACTTGTCCTGTGGTAGGCTGAATAATGGCCCCCCAAAGATGTCCATGTTCTAGTATCCAGAACCGGTGAATATGTTATCATACATGGTAAAAGGGGTTTCCAGATTTGCAAATATAACTAAATTTAAGGATCCTGAGATGAGGGATAAGCCTGTGGCCTATCTGTAATCACAAAGACCTTTATAGAAGGGACGGAGGAGGATCAGAGTCAGAAAGAAAGATTTGAAGATGCTATCTGGTGGCTTTGAGAGAGAGGAGGACCACAAGGTGAGGACCACGAGGCAAGGACCACAAACAGCCCCCAGAAACTGGAAAAGGGAAAGAAATGGATTATCCCATAGAGAACCTGCAGAGGAATCACAATGCTGTTGACACCTTGATTCTAGCCCAGCAAAACCCATTTCAGACTTCTGACCTCCAGAACTGTATAAGGTAATAAATTTGTGTTGGTTTAAGAAACCAAGTTTGTGGTGATTTATTACCACAGCAGTAGGAAACTAATACCCTTCCCAACTCCTGGAAATGGTTTCAGCAATGGGCTTCCAAGGTAATATTTTGTAACATTCACAAAAGTAATATATTTTAGCCGCCATCAGTTAAAACCATTGTCTCTTTTCACTCCAGCTTCTTCACCACTTTCCTCACATTGGGTGGTTCTGAAGTGGCTTCAGGCATTTTAGGGATTCTGCCACAGGAAAGTTGAGTCAGGGACATACTCAGTTTTGGTTTTGTTGAATATATATGTGGTCATCTCCACAAGTTATTTCTAGCCATCCCACTACAAAAATGGCTTTCAGAAATACTTCTACCCCACGCTGTACTGACTCACCCAATGAAGGCGCAGAAGCAGAGGTCACATTGCATGATAAATGTGTCCTACAGCTCACACAGTGGAAATCTCTGAGGAATAGAGGAGAAAAATGTTTGAAGCCACACATGGAACCTGATGCTAGTCTAATGGAAACATATAAAACTAAGGGGAAGACTCAGTGCCCATTGGTTACTAGTCAAAATTATCAATATTTTTAATGCCCAATTAACCTTGCTAAAAGTGAAGACCTATATGCCTGCTTTTGATGAACAATTCTCTTACTACCAAACCCTAGGATCATAAGCACCATTAGTAAAAATTTTGCACATGGATTATGATGTGTAATTGCAATAAGCACAAGGCTCACCTTGGTTTCAAGCCCTTGGTTACCAGGCCTGTGTAATGTAGTGATGGAAATACAGTACCATACATTGTCAATTGTCCCCTTCCATCTTCAAAGCCAGTAATGGTGGGTTTAATCCTCACATCACATTATTCTACTCTGCCTCCTTCTTGTACTTTTAAGGACCCTTGTGATTACATTGGGCCTACCTGGATAATCCAGGAAAATCTCTGTCTTGAGTCCTTAACTTAATCATTGAGTGCAGGAAATCTCTTTTTTCATGTAAGGAAACATATTCACAGGTTTCAGGGATTAAGACATGGACATTTTAAAGAAGCCATTATTCTGTCTACCCCATCAGTTGATGGCACAACCACAAAGAAAGGAATATCCCACATTCCTTTAAAAGACAGTGATTTGACTATACCTACTTAATGGGATATATCCTAGGCATGAAAAGAACTATAAAGAAATCAGGCCGGGGGCAGTAGCTCAAGCCTGTAATCCTAGCACTTTGGGAGGCCAAGGCAGGTGGATCGCTTGAGGCCAGGAGTTTGAGACCAGCCTGGCCAACATGATGAAACCCAGTCTCTACTAAAAATACAAAAATTAGCTGGGCATGGTGGCGCACACCTGTGGTCTCAGCTACTCGGGAGGCTGAGGCAAGAGAATCGCTTGAACCCGGGAGGTGGAGGTTGCAGTGAGCCAATATTGCGCCACTGCACTCCAGCCTGGGCAACAGAGCGAGACTCCGTCTAAAAACAAACAAACAAACAAACAAAAAATCTTAAACTGTTTTCAGCGGTCATATTATTGGTAGTACTGTTGGTATTGTTATTGTGAGTATACTGTGGTAAAAATGCAAATAAGTAATTAGATCACTAAGGTAGGGAATAGGAATTTCAGCATGTGAGGAAAGAGATAAAAATTTAAGATTATAGAGATAGTTAAATAAAAACTCTAGAGTCCTACATTGGAAGTAGAAATATTGGTATGTTCAACCCAGGATGTATTTTATTTTATAATCTTATATATGTGTGTAAAATTCCCTAGCACAATCCCCTGAAAGGAACAATCCAGTAGCAATGAGCACCTGTAGCATCCAGATAGTTTTTAATTTCTATTTCCACAAAAATTAAGTAGAGCTCACTAGAGAATATGTTAAAGGTGGGAAAGGAGGCCGGCACAGAGGCTCACACACGTAATCCCAGCACTTTGGGAGGCCAAAGTGGGCAGATCTCAGGAGTTCGAAACCAGCCTGGGCAACGTGGCAAAACCTGTCTCTACAAAAAAATACAAAAATTAGTTGGGTGTGGTGGCTCATGCCTGTCGTCCTAGCCACTTAGGAGGCTGAGGCAGGATGATCTCTTGAGCCTGGAAGGTGGAGGTTGCAGTGAGCCAGGATCACGCCACTGTACTCCAGCCAGAGGGAAGGAGGGAGACGCTGTTTTTGTTTTTGTTTTTGTTTTTAAAGAAACTAGATCTAGATGAACTATTTAGAATTCAAGATGAAGCTGAAATCTTGCTATAAAAGAAAGGAAAAGATGCTATCAATGACTAGTGGAGTCCTGTCAAAAGGAGTCAAGAGTTACAATGAGTAGGCCATCACAGACCAAAGATGGAATGATCTGATGATTACTACAATGGATTAAAACATATCAAATATGTTTAAATCCATGAATTCATGATGATAAAAGAAAATACCTCATTGGTCACCTTTGGAAAATATTGGAAGCCAAGCAATTATTTTGAAAACTGACAAACAAAGAGAAAGAATGAATTTACTTTATTGCAACCAAATAGAGAGGGTAATACTTTTCATAAGTATTCTAGGTAATAAATGAAGAAATTATCGAATTTTTAAAGCTCATTATGCAAAAATCTAATGAATTAATGGTTTTGACAATAATCATCTCAGCTGATAGACAAAAAAGACATCTCTTTTGGCTGGAAAAAAATAAGAGACAATCAGACATTATAGAAGTACACAATATCATGTATGAAGTAGTTTTGCCACAAAAATCCAACCTGATTCTGATAAGGCTCATAGATCTATCAATGGATAAATGAGCATTTCTTATATTATTATGTAATACTTATACTTTTCTAAGTTAAAAAACTTTTTTAAATTTAAGAATAATTTAGGCCAGGCACGTTGGCTCATGCCTGTAATCCCAGCACTCCGGGAGACCGAGGCAGGCAGATCACGAGGTCAGGAGTTTGAGACCAACCTGGCCAATATGGTGAAACCCCACCTCTACTAAAAATACAAAAATTGGCCAGGTGTGGTGGCGCATGCCTGTAGTCCCAGCTACTCGGGAGGCTGAGGGAGAAGAATAGCTCGAACCCAGGAGGCGGAGTTTTCAGTGAGCCAAGATTGCGCGCCACCACACTCCAGCCTGGCAACAGAGCAAGACTCCATCAAAAATAAATAAATAAATAAAAAATTTTAAAAAGCAGGTAAAAAATAAAATATCTCACAATCTATTAGCATGTAATTCTTTCCTTTTAAATATTGTGGGGCTGTGTGTTTACTATACTTTTTTTATCATATGAGAAAGCTTCTTGTAAAACCTCCAAAATAAGCACTGACACATAGAATCAAAGCAGAACACCCATACTATATAAAGTACAGAAGCAGCCTCCCTGTCTGCCAGAAAATCACGAATTCAAAGCAAGACCTTTGTTTTCCATTTATCGTTATGATCCACATGCTACATCCATACTCAGGATCAGAAGAGAAAAATCTGTATTTCAGCGGGTGAGCAAGAAAGTAGAACTGACAATAATGAAAGGGGTAACAGAGTAGATATAGAAGGATACTTAAAATTTTCTATTTTTTAACCATTTACTATTAGCTAACTCGAGTAAATGTGAACGAGGGTATCTAGCTCTTCTGATACAATGTCTAGACAAAAGTCGTCCTTGCATCCTTAGGTTTCTGCAATGCTGCTTTAATTTTACAAAAAGCATAAGGTGGTGTAACAGAAAAGTAGTGAGATAATGATAAACTCTCTCGAGTTTCTTAAATACACAAGACCTAAGCAGCTAAGATGCAATGAAAGGATATGAGTGGGAAGTTTGTGACCCATGAAGTTGATACTGCAGGAAGCTTGAATTAAAAGTTGAAAGGCTTTATGGGTAGGCCAGACTAGATAGATAGTGAGGCAATTAGAATCATTCATTGCTGCCAAGGCATCAGGCCAACATGAATTACTACCCAAACTGAATGAAGCAGAATAGAAAATAGAAAAGCCTTTAATGAAAATGTTAGAGAACTCACAAGGGATGGGGAAAGTGCCAAATAACTGGAAGATGGCTAAGTAAACTAAAAGGTCTATTCTCCCATCAATGCATAAGGGATTTACAAGTTTAACTCTCATTGCTGTTAATAGGAATTCTATGTGTGATCCAAGGGTGTATTCATGGAGAAAATGCATCTATTAGTGTCTCGATTGGCCTCTCTTGAGCCAGCTCTGGCAAATGCTCCAAATTGTGTGGTAGTTTGGTGACAGGGACTAACAGGGGCTAGAATGAAAACCACCAGCTTAGTTTCACCTTGTAATCCTGATAGTACAAGATCCCTTATCAGCAAAGAGCAAAATATACTCTATACAATCTTATAACGTTTAATTTGGAAACATTAGGAAATTAACTTCCAGCAAACTAAAGTAAAAGAAGAAGACAAAAGACAAAGATTGCTATCCAATTGAAAAGACTGTCTTTGGAAAATAGAAGTACACTTTAAATCATTTTCTACCTAAAAATAATCCTTTTCCTAATTTAATAATAACAGCCATCATAGTCTCTAATATGTCCAGACATTGTATCAGATGCTTTACCAAGGTCTCTACTTAATCATTACAACTATCTATGAAGTAAGTAGTATTATCCCTTTTTCACAGATAAAGAAATTGAAACTAAGACATTAAGAAATTTGCTCGGGATCACACAGCTTCAAAGTTGCTCATTCAAATCCAGTTCAGCATAGCTCCAAAGTCCATGAGCTTTCCTTGACACCTTACCTACTACTATAAAATAGCAACCTCCATCCTCCACCAGGTTGCTTTGACTTCATGTTAGGCACTTCCCAATCCAATGTGCGTTTTCAAAAGCACCAAATCTCTTCATAAATTTATGTGTATGTACCTACAACACAGTATAATTATGTTTTCTAACAGTATACCTCCCCAAAAAAGAAAAAAGTGATATAATAGTTTTTGTAAATGGCTAATATTTTTATCCAAAATACAAAAAGGGCATTCATTGAGAAAATATTTATTCAATCTATTATGTACCAAGGTCTACACCAGACTCTATATGAAGACAAATAGAGACCCTGCTTTCAAGATCAGCCTAGTAAGATGAAAGTCTAGAAAGTCTGCTCACTAGTAGAAGAAACAGACATAAGCAATTCATTAAAAGTCTCAAGCTGCACACAGTGTAGTCCCAGCTACTTGGTAGGTGGGAGGACTGCTTGAGCCCAGGAGTTTGAGACCAGCCTGGGAAACACAGAGACCCAGTCTCTAAAAAAACAAATATTTTAAAATGGTCTACATGATACAGGAAAGGTAACACAAAGCGCTGTAGGGAAACATCACATTATGCCACTTGTGACTATTGGTTTCTCAATAATATTTGCAATTTTTATTGCTCTACTTTACTATCTTTATAAGAAGATATCATTTTATTAAAAGATGTCAACCAAGCTTTACTGAAGGCTCAACAATATTTTATTTATAGGAAGATCTTCCTTCTCCAAATCCCTCTAAAATATTAATATGTGCAGGGCAAGCATCATTATATTATACCCAAATCATTGGTGGAGAAATAGCGGCTCAACAAAATTAAATGACTTACAGACCTCAAAAGTGACTCCCAGTGCCGTATTTTATTTCTTTAAAAATTTTCTACAGAAATGCTACTTAATCCAAAGTAATTTAGGCTTTAAAGACCCCTCAAATAAGCTTAATTTTTTGAGCCAGTTTGAACAGGTTCTGTCAAGTAGTCTGAACAATCTTAGTTCAACCAAACAGCAAAACAATTTCTGAAACCATAGGTAGTGCTGGATATTGCTTTCATTTGAGTTAATTAAAAGTATTTGATCCACTATGGTGCATCTCAGTGTAAGATCTTTAAAAGAAAATAATTGATTAATCCATGCAAGTTTCAGATAACACCTAATCTAAATGCCAGAGCTTGTGACCAGATTTAATCAAGCTCTGGCTATTACTTATTGACTTATCCAAAAAATGGGGGTTGTTTTTATTTTTTTCAACAAAGGTATTCGAATAATGGATAAGCTGCCAAGACCAGCGTCAATTCCCATTATATAATGTATTGAAATTTTTGCAAACACAAAGTAGGAATAGACTAAGTCGGAATAATTTGTCTTATCCCAAATACCAAATATTAGGAGAACTGACAATGTAGGCTGTTGGAGGTGGGAACAGATAAATCTGACCTCTTGTTTTCTTAATGCCAGCTTCTTGGGGATGATAAACACAAATGAAGCAAATTCCATAGACTGTAGTTACAAACTGCTGCACAGCCACTCCTCACTGGGTTACCGGCAACACCATGGCTAACCATAAGCTAAGGAGACACTATCTATGTAATGAGAGCCTAGGATATCAGAAAGGCTTCAGGCCCAAAATACCTTCTTCCTACCCTGTCTGCTGATTCCTGAAGCAATTATTTGCATTTCATCCTTTTAGCTCAGTGGTCCTCAACCCTGGCTAATTATTATAATTATCTGGGGCATTTCTTAAAAACATCAGTGCCCTAGCTTCAGCCCCAAAGATTCTTATTTTAGCCTGGGCATGTGGTTTTTTGTTTGGTTTTGTTTTTGTTTGTTTTGTTTTGTAGCATGACAGGTGATTATAATGAGCAGCCATCGTTAAGAACTACTGGTAAGATAGTCAAGCAAATTTGAATAAGTACAAGAGAAAGCAAAAGGATATGTAGTCACTGAAAAAAAGACTAGAGAAGCAGTCAGTATACAAAATAGAGACAGAGAGACACAGGAGGCTAGGGCAGTCAAAAGCAAGAGTTACAATTTTGCCTTGGCCAACAATGTAAACCTACAACTTACTCCTTGGGACAGTGTTGGAATGGGAGGCATAGAGCAGTGCTACTGCAAAAAAAAAGGGTAAAAATAAACTATTAAAGATAGTTACTAACGCAGAAGTATTTGCTCTCTTTTACAGCCTCATTTGAAAGCTGAAACCACAAAATAAAAGACCGTTCACAAAACATAAACATTTTTAAAATATGGGCTGAAATTTTTCTCAATTTGACATATATATTTCATTGAATCTGTAAAATAAGCCATATAAATAAAAAATAAATTCTTACTATTTCTTTTTTTACATGTCCTATTTGTTTCCCTTTTTGTTGCAACTGCTCCTCTTTTTAAGAAAAAGAAATGCAGATTTACATTTTGGGATTAACAATAATTATAAAGCACATAAAATGGCCGGGCGCGAAGGCTCACATCTGTAAGCCCAAGCACTTGGGAGGCCAGCGGAAGGATCCCCTGAGGTCAGGAGTTTGAGACTAGCCTGGCCAACATGGCGAAACCCCATCTCTACAGGCATGGTGGTGCACGCCTGTAATCCCAGCTACTCGGGAGGCTGAGGCTGGAGAATCGCTTGAGCCCCGGAGGGGGAGACTCTGTCTCAAACAAAAAAATCATAAAGCGCATAAAATATTCAACTTTCGAACAAAAACTGTTGCAAAAAGTCTTGATCTCTAAGCTTAAATACCCAATGATTAGCCCTACCGTATGTTCCACATAAGTATTTTAATTGATCTTGTGTTCAATAAAACATTAAAAACACTATTAAAACTTTTCATTTTAGCAATCGCTTTCCGAGGTTCTGACCATCGTTATTGGCCAAATAAGAAACTAGATGATTCCACATGAATTTAACAAGCTTCTGATTAATTCTTTTAAAATGTGCAATGTTATTGGTAAAAATAATTTTTCTAATTCAAAATTATAACTATTTTACCAAGGTATATTTTATTTTTTTGTACAAAGGAAGTTGTACAACAAAAATATCACTGAGGCACTGATAATTTTGAGCAAAAGGTGAAAATTTTCTGTTCATTATCTATTTTTTTAAAAAAAGTTACATAGCTTAAACTTTTTAAAATTCTTAAATAGTCCTACTTACTGTAAACTATAAAGAACCATGAGAGACCAACAAAGAGGAATAATTTGAAATATTCACAAACAACATACGTTCCTATTATTCCATTTGGAAGAAATAATAAATACTGTATAACTGAAATAAAAACCTAATTCTTTTTTGAAAAATGAAAAGCAGGCCCGGCACGGTGGCTCACGCCTGTAACCCCAGCACTTTGGGAGGCCAAGGCAGGTGGATCACCTGAGGTCAGGAGTTTGAAACCAGCTTGGCCAACATGGCGAAACCTGGTCTCTACTAAAAATACAAAAAACAGCCGGGCTTGATGGCAGGCGCCTGTAATCCCAGCTACTGGGGAGGCTGAGGCAGGAAGAATCACTTCAACCTGGGAGGCAGAGGTTGCAGTGAGCGGAGATCGCGCCACTGCACTCCAGCCTGGGCAACAGAGCAGGACTCAAAAAAAAAAAAAGAAAAAGAAAAGAAAAATGAAAAGCAAATTATCCATTTGTTTTGTTCATATTTACATCATTAAATAAACTAAAGTTCTAAATAATATTACATTGGTGCAAAAGTAATTGCAGGTTTTTGCTATTGTTTTTGCTATTGTTTTCGCTATTGCTTTTAATGGCAAAAACCGCAATTGGTTTACACCAACCTAAAATATTGCAGATTAGCTTTCTTCTTCAAGTTCTTAGCTTCCATTCCATCCAGTTTTTTTCTTCATACTTCTTATAATAATCACCCTGAAAGAGAAATCAGTTATCATCCCATTTATCTTAATACTACTGCTAATAGTCATGACTCTAATACCAGATTGCCAGAGTTCGAATTCTGGCTCAACTATTATTTACTGTGCCCTTAGGCAAGTCACTTAACCTCTCTATACTTCAGTTTCTTCATCTGCAAAATGGAAATAATAATAGCATTGATCTCACATAATTGTTTTGAGGATTAGTTATATATGTAGAAGAACAGTGTCACAAAGGAAGCATTCACTAAGTATCATTAATATTATCACTGTAATACTTTAGGTATTTCAAAAAAAATTTTTTAGTTGCCATGGTGTCTGAGATACTATGTTTGCTTGGTTTTGAAAAAATCTGAGTAGTTGATTCTTAGATGCTCGATTTGAATTTCAAATCCATTTTATGACAAACTAAACCCTGTGCATTGGTCTGAGTTGAGTTGGATACATGATAAGAGTTTGAACAGAGGCAGATTTTAAATTGTAAAATCAGCTTGTATAATCCCAGCATTTTAGAAGGCTGAGGCAGTTGGATCACTTGAGGTCAGGAGTTCGAGACCAACCTGGCAAACATAGTGAAACCCCATCTCTACTAAAAATACAAAAATTAGCCGGGCATGGCAGGACACATCTGTAGTTTCAGCTACTCGGGCAGCTGAGGCAGGAGAATTGCTTGAACCCGGGAGGCAGAGGTTGCAGTGAGCCGAGATCATGCCACTGCACTCCAGCCTGGGTGACCTCAAGCAAGACTGTCTCAACAACAACAACAACAACAAAATGTAAAATCAAAATGCTGCAGGGATTCTAGGAGGTCAGCCCCATTTCTTCTCTTTCAGCCCGAACTTCACCCTTACCATCTCACACCTGTATCAAGCAGCTTCATGCTTCCAAGACTAAATGACGTGATGTTGGACTTTTAAATACTTCCAGGTTTCATGTCCTCTTGACTAAATATTTGAGGCAATAGTATAGTGAAGAGAACATGGTTTCAGGCAAAACAAATCTGAGGTTAAATTCTTGCTTTAACATTTGCTCCTTGTATAAACCACGGGAAAGTTTACATAGCCTAAACTTTCTGTGCTTCAATCTCCTTATCTATAAAATGAAGTTGGTGCTCATCCTGCAAGGTTGTTGTACAGAGTAGGTTATAAGCTTATACAGCATCAGGAATAATGTAGCTCAATATCATACCTGCAGATAAAGATATAAACAGAAAATATTTCTCAAAATTATACTATATGATCATTTCAACAGTAAGATATGTATTCTATGAGGAAGCAAATGATAATAACTAAACTGAAAAGTTTCAAATAGCTATTTAGAATACAAAAGTAATTGATGGTATGATTCATTTAAGCAAATATTTTTAAGATACCACTGTACTTTGATTTCTAAATCTAAGAGATTAAAATGTGGCTTTGAGTTTTTATTTTTACTTCAATTTAAATATTTTGTAATAAGAGATAAATTTTCAGGCCAAAATTTGTAATTTGCTTATCAAACCACTTTATTTGAGAAAAGAGAGTAATTAGTGTGCAGATGTAGTCCATGATATCTTACAAAGGTTCTTACACCATTACCAGCTAAGAAATAGTGCATTAAAACTAAATATGGAAATTATCTGCTTGCTTGTTTTGTGTAAGTCCCCGAGATTTATTCCAGCGAGACCGATAAGCAGAGAGAATGAAATAAAAAAGGCAGAAGGCCAAAGTGTCATAAATGCTGTTATTCGATAAAAGCTATTCACTTGAGGTTCATTACAACATGTTGGAAAAAATGATCATCCCATATTTAGACATAAGTGATATCAAACCAAATACTCTGTAAAAGATGTGATACTGTTATACAACAACACACAGAACCATATTCATTTTATTATTGCTACTTATGTGGCCTATAGTGTTAGTAGGAAACTTGATTTGATGTACATGATATAATGTTTGGAAGCTGCTCTGATTATTCTACCCTAATTAGCAGGATGTCTGGTAAAAGTCAGCAAACAACAAAATCCCTCAGTTTAGTACAAAAAATATAACTCTCAAATCTCCATAATATTTTCAAAACAAACAAACTAGGACATGAATTTTTTTTCCTGGATTCATCTTTTTCAAAAATTTCCAAGATTATTCCAGTCGATACATAAGACAGGGCACATATTGTTAAGGATAAGTTGTCAAAGTGAATATGAAATGTGCTTCTCAAAATATCATTTACACATTTACCAGATGGTAAAATAAACATATAAATTGTTATCAAGTATACACCAAGTTTTTATTAAAATTTTATGCATTGTAGGGTGTAAAAATTATCACATATTGTATTACTTGTTCAGTTAATAGTTTAGTAGTGTTTCATAAATATTTTCTTTAAGAAAATTACTTAAATGGTCAGAGAATTTATATACTGCTGACCAGATCTAAAGAAGCTATGAGGGCCGGGAGCGGTGGCTTATGCCTGTAATCCCAACACTTTGGGAGGTTGAGGTAGGCGGATCACTTGAGGCCAGGAGTTCAAGACTCTACTAAAAATACAAAGATTAGCTGGGCATGGTAGCAGGCACCTATAAGCCCAGCCACTCAGGAGGCTGAGGCAGGAGAATTGCTTGAACCTGGGAGGCTGAGGTTGCAGTGAGCTGAGATCGCGCCATTGCACTCCAGCCTGGGCTACAGAGCGAAACTCTACCTCAAAAAAAAAAAAAAAAAAAAAAGAAGCAGCAGCAGCAGCTATGAACTTCATTAGAAAATGCAGAATAATGAATTCTCCCATCCATTCATTGGTCAAAGGTAAAAATAACATTTTAAAAATTCTAATTAAATCCATAGGTAAATATAGTTTACTTAATACCTTTGTAAGATGTGGCATTAAACAAGGACACTAATTTGATGGACATGCGCACTTTTACATTGAGGATTATCCAGAACATTCCAGGTTAGAGTCCTCTGCTTATTAACAACTACTACAATAATTTAAAGTTCCAAAGAATGTTGACAAAAAAATAAGAACATTAAATCTCTGTAAAGTTTAAATTTATAAAACCTTTTCAATTTGATCTCGGTTCATAATTTTTGAAGATCAGTAGGAGCACTTTATGGCACATCTAGCCTCCTTTTGGATTTAATCACAAGTTTCAATGCACAGAGTTGGCATTAGTGGCTCAGTCTATCTGTCACATTTCATTGCTCTCTGGCTATGTGGCCAGATTTATCTGTAGCATGATCATTTAAAAAGCAGTATTCTTATAACAGAATATTTAAGGCAGAATTCCTGGAATAAAGCTACCTTTAGAATGAATGAATAAGCCAATCACCAAAGCTTAACTTATCTCAGAAACACATGATCATTATTTTTTAAATGAGTTCTTTTTTAGCTTTTCCACCAGAGTTACTATTTTGGCTTAGGAGATCCTATAAGTCAGGAGCACAGCCCAAAGCATCTAGTCCAGCTGTAAAATTTCCTTCAAATCTCACATTTTAAAAGAAATCCATAGAGAAAGGATCAATGAATCACAATAGAAAAGTTCCTCAAGGGTCACAGAGGTAACTTATTATTATGTTTGCTCAGCTCATGGAAATCAATAAACAATATGAAAAAGTGAGGTTCAAAGACCTGTCTGCTTTCACCAAGAAACCTGGAACCTAAAACCTTGGGCTTTTAGCTTTTCATATATCAAATTCAGGATTTATTGTCTTCCTAGAATAGACTACAGATTAATCCATTGAGCAACAGGGGTTTTTGTCTAGTGTCTCCTGAAAATCAGGAGCATCAGAATTGCTTAGAAGAGCATTTTCCCTGCACTGTGTTCTCAATAACCTAGATATTGTTGGAGGCACGTTAGGAGTCACTGGATGAACTGAGCAAGAAAGACCCAGTGACCAGAAGTCCAGGGACCTCACCCTGCTTCAACAGAACAGCTCCACATTTACACGTTTTATATTATGCATATCAACGCATTTTGATAAAGAGTTCTGTTGACCACCCTCATCCCTGGCAAACACAGACAGAAAATTCATAATCTTTTTTTAGTGCTTCTTTATTTTGAATGCGTTATCTCTTTTTTGTTTGTTTTGTTTTTGTTTTGTTTTAAGACACGTTCTCTGTCACCCAGGCTGGAGTGCAGCGGCACAATCTGAGCTCACTGCAACCTCAGCCTCCCTGGCTCAAGCAGTCCTCCCACCTCAGCCTCCCAAGTAGCTGGGACTACTACAGGCACCCCACCTGGCTAAGGCTGGTCTCAAACTCTTCGGCTCAAGCAATCCACCAGCCTCAGCCTCCTAAAGTGCTGGGATTACAGGCATGAGCCACTGCACCTCGCCCTAATGTGTTATCTTAAATATGAATTTAAATAAGTTTGAATTAGAACTAAGTATATGAGAAATGTGTAAGTAATTATGGCAAAAAATATAGACAAAAAATATTTTATTGATGTTGATGGAATTTTGCTGAGAAATTAGAGTCCTGTTTTTTGGGGTTCTGCTAAGTACTTTTAGCCTGTTTCCTTCAGTTCATCTGCCAGTTAAGAGAGTAATGTAAACTATATGGTGACAGAAAAAAAACTAATGCCTGCAACTGTAAAAAATGGCTTTTTCAATAAAAGCAAAATATATAACAAACACATATTACAATGAAGTTATTTAAAGCAATGTAAAAGTTTGCTTACAACCTGAAAAGAAAAAAGAGAAGTAGGTGTTAACTACCCTATGATACCTTCTGATCTGCATATGTGGCAATTCTATCAAAACATTTGAATAAATAAACAATTTGTCATTCCTTTTTCTTATATATTGACGGTTTGGTTCAGTAGTGAAAGAGATTTTATGTCCTGTTGTTAGCTAACACAGTAATAAAATTTGTATAGTACTTCCCAATATGCAAAGTGCTGTCAGATGTATTATTTAATAGTGAAATAGAATAAATGTTCCTTTTATTAATAAAAAAAGAGATAACATAAACTTTACCTTCATATTTTTCAACCTGTTTTAAAATGAAATTAATATGCACTCCCAAATCCTTAAGTAAAATTAACAATCTAGAAAGGTATGTCATATTATTCCTGTAAGTTTTCTCTTACATCATCCCACCCCAGGATTACACATCTCTCAGCATTATATGTTCCCTAGTTAATGAATGTCTTCCTATTTTAGATGCCAGTTTTTAATCTTATCAATGTGATCAAATATAAGTTGCACAATAGTTCACATGGTTCCTTCTACGAGAATTCATAATAAAAGTCAATTAAGTTTAATCGAACTCATTTCCATTTGATCAGAGGCTCAATTTGTCTTAACCTAACACTCAAAATGTTCCATTATATGGCACCCAGCTTTTCTAATCTTACCTTCCTTTTATCTCCTCTACTAACTCGTTTCCCAGGCATGAAAACCTGTTTCTCAAATAGGTCTCTGCTTTCCTACCTCATAGAATTTGCTTATGACCTTTTTTCTGTCCAGAATGCCTTTCCACCCCAGGAAATCTGCAAGTCCAACCTCAACAAGTATCACAGCCATAAAGGTTTTCATAATTATCTAAGCTAGACATAACCACACCCTCCCTTGTGCTTCCAAAGGATTTTTCCTATGCTTCTATTCTAGAACCCACTACTCTCACCACTTTTTATCTTGTAATAGTGTTTTCACAAATCACAGTGAATCCATATTTAATTCATCTTACAATCCCCATGATGCCTTATATAATGCCTCAATCATAATCAGCAATTAACAGAGGCTTGCTAATCAAAATAATCAAATCCATATAAAAAGTATTTGTTATATCAGTTTATATGATCAGATAAAGGATCCCAAATCTTTCTATGAAGGGAAGCTACTTTTCATTTCTCAAAGTTGTGACAGCAAACGAGGTAGAAGGAGAGAAAGGAAATTCATCTACACCACAATAACCCTAAACAGAAACATGAAATGGGAGTGTAACACTGTCCATTATTGCTCTTCTCTCAACTGGCAAGCCACAGGAAAAAAGAGGAATGGTCAGATATCAGCTTGGAGGTCTATCAGGAAGGCCTTGGAACTAACAGCAGAGAAATCCTGAGCTTTGGTTCAGGTATTCCTATCTTCATTCACCTTGGTAAGTACATACTCACTAGGATTTCTATGAAATGAACTATTGCAATGTTGCTTGAAGTTTGTAAATAAATAAACTGGACCTTTTTGTTTAATTATAGTTCAAAACAGCAAAAAAAGCAAGAATAAATAAAATGTATTAGTCCAAAAATTTCATTTTAGGAATATATGTATCCTCCTTCTTGCCAAATTGCATTTACTAATACACAGATTTCATTTTTACCACACACTTAACTTTTTGTTGTCTGGTAAAAATAAGAAGTAAAAGTAATCAAAAGCTTGGCAGATGGGGGCAAGTGAGAAGTAATGTACACAGATAATTCAGAAACAGGAAATGCCTAAATAATAAAACTTTGACCACATATCATTTATAGAAAGTATGTCAATTGAACAAACAAAAGAAGCATAATCATACAAATAAAACTTGGGGATCTCAAAAAATTCTAACACAATCTTATTTTATTCTCTTAAAAGGTTCAATACAGTATGATTAGGATAATAAAATCTAGTTTCAAAAAATATATTAAATCTAAAACAAGGAATAAACTAAAAACTGTGCATTTGTTCTCTAATCTTTTTACCATTTTTCAATCTGGGAACACTTCTAAATTTAGGAGTAAGCTATAATAAGCCACGATCATATGACTGCCTAGTTTCTTGAACATTAATAAATACTTAATTCCAGCTTACATGAAATATTGCATTTGGAGAGGTGGGTACTATGTAGTATAAAAACTAAGTCAAATCAGTAACTTTAACTTTTCTTCTTGTTGGTTTCCTTTTATTTTTAAATCCCAGAACCCAAAGATTTCTAAAGATTGTATAACCTAAATTATTTGTACATAACAAAAACTATATGGCTTTTCTAATACTGTAAGCTTAGAAAATCCCAGTATATTTAACCAAGCATTTTCCTTTTACCTTTTTGAATTTTAACCATTTTGAATCCTATAGCTGGTGAATTTTCATATTCTACAATTATGTTTCTCATTGCATTCTATCTTCTAGTTATGGTATAATGTTCCCACATATAAATATTATGTAAAATACAAATGCAATCAATTAATATTAACTTATTCCTAGGGATAATAATAGCAATAATAACTCGTCATACTTTAGTGAATTCTGAATCTGAGTGAAACAAGAATACCAAGTTTCTATGATATTTCTATTGCAATATACCGAATACAACAACTTCTCAAATATGTAAATTAATTTGTGACTCAGTTTGCTGGGTAATGTTCACATCATGACTCAAATAGATGCAACTACTTAAAAATGAATGACTTGGGAGGCTGCCATGGACTATGAAGCTGTGTGAGTAAGTAAGCTGCTTGTATCTGGCCTATATTGAGAGGAAGAAATTTTTCCATCTGACATATTTAGAGGTAATCCCTCTATAACAGAAGTAAAATATGGTATATGGATGGCATTGCTTATACAGACTTCCCACCGTTAGAATTCTTTATTGTTCCATGGATTGGGACTATGCTTGATGCTCTGGCATTTATTCTTTTAAGAATGACATCAGATGTCAAATATATATTATTTACAGACAACCTTCGAATTTCAGTCTATCTAGATAAAAGCTACCTTATGGATGATTGCAGAGTTTCCAGATATAGCAGTAATCATCATGTTTTATCATGATGAACTGGAGGAAGAGTACAAATGCTTCTTTTATACAGAAATTGAGAAGACAATGTACTTCAGGTCACTTTTCTCTTATAGTCAAGGAGATAAACTGCCAGTTCTAAAAGGTGACCATGCTACTCCTATCAAACTACCAACATCATTTTTTCACATAATTAGAAAAAATATTTTAAAATTCATATGGAACCAAAAAAAAGCCCCCAAAGCCAGTGCAATCCTAAGCAAAAAGAATAAAGCCAGAGGCAGCAGGCTACCTGACTTCAAACTATACTACAAGGCTACAGTAGCCAAAACAGCATGGTACTGATACAAAAACAGACACATAGACCAATGGTACAGGTTACAGAACCCAAAAATAAAGCTGCACCCCTACAACCATCTGATATTTGACAAAGTTGACAACAACAAGCAATGCAGAAAGGACTGCCTGTTCAATAAATGGTACCGGGATAACAGACTAGCCATATGCAGCAGATTGAAGCTGGACCCCTTCTTATACCATATACAAAAATCAACTCAATATGGATTAAACACTTCAATGTAAGACCTAAAACTACAACAACCCTAGAAGAAAACCTAGGAAATACCATTCTGGACATAGACCTTGGCAAAGAGTTCATGACAATGTCTCCAAAAGCAAATGCAACAAAACCAAAAATACACAGATAGGACCTAATGAAACTAAAGAGCTCCTGCACAGCTAAAGAAACTATCAACAGAGTAAACAGACATCCTACAGAATGGGTGAAAATATTTGCAAACTATTCATCTGACAAAATTCTAATATCCAGAATCTATAAGGAATTTAAACAAAACTCAACAACAAAAAGCAAACAACCCCATTAAAAAATGGGCAAAGGACATGAACAGACACTTCTCAAAAGAAGACATACAAGTAGCCAACAAGCATATAAAAAAAATGCTCAGCATGACAAATTATTAGAGAAATGCAAATCAAAACCACAATGAGATATCATCTCACACCAGTCAGGATGGCTACTATTAAAAAGTCAGAAAATAACATGTTGGCAAGGTTACAGAGAAAAGCTTATACACTGCTAGTGGGAATGTAAATTAGTTCAGCCACTGTGGAAATCAATTTGGAGATTTCTCAAAGAACTTAAAACAGAACTACTATTCAACCCAGCAATCCCACTACTGGGTATATACTCAAAGGAATATAAATCGTTCTACCAAAAAGACACATGTATTTGTATGTTCCTCACAGTACCATTCATATTAGCAAAGACATTGAATCAACCTATATACCCACCAATGGTAGACTGGATAAAGCAAATGCAGTACATATACATCATGGGATTCTATATAGCCATTAAAAAAAATCATGTCCATTGCACAACATGGATGCAGCTGGAGGCCATTATCCTAATCAAATTAATGTAGGAACAGAAAACCAAATATCACATGTTTCCACTTATAAGTAGGAAGTAAACACTGAGTACACATGGATAGAAGAAAGGGAACAATACACACAGGGTCCTACTTGAGGGTAGGGGTTAGAAGGAGGGTGAGGATTGAAAAACTACCTACAGGGTACTATGCCACCATTAATAGCTGTTAAACTTCAAAAAAAAAACTACTATTTCATTATAAAAACAAACAAAAAACCTAGAGTGTCTCCCAGACTTCGCAGCGCAGACTTTGCAGCACACTGGAATCACTTAAGAATCTTTAAAAAGTACAGATATGTGTATCTCAACACAAGATACTCACATCCTGATTTATTTGGGATGGTGTGAATCTGAGAATGATAATTTTTAAAACTCCTCTGGTGCTTCTAATGTGAAGCCAATGACCTAGAGGATAGGAGAAGTCACTGCTATCTTCTTCCCTCCGCTCAGCTGTGCCTTAGTGTCAGGAAAAGGAGGCAGTTCATGCAAAGAACCACACCAACAAGTGTGGGCCTGCTTATCTCCAACACCAGAAGTCACCTTGATTTTCAATAAATCAATATGCTTGGAGGAAGTGTGTGTGTGTGTGTGTGTGTGTGCGTGTGCGCATGTGTGCATGGTGGGAGGCAGGGAGAGAAAGAGAAAGGGGAGAAAAATATGGATTGTGAAAAAAGAAACATAAAGATAAGATAAAGTCCTAAATAAAATAAAGCAATCTTAAAGAGAAATGCCTTAATGATTTTAAAAAACAAACAAAAAAAGCCCCTGCAGATCATCATGGAATATTGTAAAGAACAGTTTCTCCATCTTTACTCCCAATCACACTGTATGCCATACACTCAAGTGTGTTATTACATAAAAAGTGATTCCCACAATTGCTAACATGTATAGTCTACCATTCTAGAAACGAAATATCAAAATGTGTGCGTAGAGACTTAAGAGGAAACAGAACATTCTAGGCTAGTTAAATTAACAGTATTACTATGGCAATGTTTTTCAAACTTCAAGTCCCTATATATTAGAGAACCCTGAAATAAATTTACTAGGTCATAACCAGAATTTTCTTTTCAAGGAAATTAAACACAAAAGAAAAATATCAGAGTATATCAAATGTGACACAGGTAAACATTATTTTGTGAAACTTTTGTTTGTGGGCATGTACATATGTTTATTACTGTGAGTCCCAGTTTAAAAAGTTTGAAAGCCACTGCTCTAGAGGTAGTTCTACCCTAGCTCAGAACATTTGAACTCAAACTGCATAGGCAGTCAGAAGTCCACAAAATCCACGGTGTTTAAGTCTGGAAGGTATTTGAAAGATTAATTATAACTTCATTTTACAAATGAGGATAGTGGAAATCATAGACATACAGCCTCTTACTTGTGCCCACAGTTTTCTACTATACCACAGGAATCAAGTTTCTTTGAAACCTGTATTTTCAAAACTCATTTAATATGGTAACTTACATACTAAATTTCCATGACACCAATTACAAATTTTCAGTTATATAAACACTTTTTTGACATGGCATTTTTACCAACTTCTTACTCAAATGGAAATTGTACTACATGCAAATTAAGTAATAATAAATTTAAAGACTCTTGATCCTAATGTTAGGAAGTAGATAATTATTTACATAAATAGGAGATTATTAAAAGAGCACTTCAGACTCCAACAGGAAATCCTCAAAGAGCACAGAGTCATGACAGCACCTAGAGCAGCAAAATGCAAGGAGTGTCAAAAATCACCTATTTGCTTTTCTTGATTTTATGTCCTTATTCTCTGGACTCATCAGGCTACTATACATACACACCACACACACTCACACACACAATTTATATTTTGAAATATGACCCTAAAGCAAAAACAATTTAAAATAAAATGTGTGTCACTTTAAAAGTTTAAACTCAGAAACAGAACAGAGTTTCCTAAAGAAGTGGTAATGCAAGTAAGACTGTTTCTCATGATCCACAAGGCCTGAATCTCTTAGGTTTTGTACCTTATTTTTTTATGGCTATGTTGAGAAAGGGCTGATAGTGATATATTTACTTAATAAGATATAGTGCAGATAATTGTAGAAACCCTTCCTATTTAATAGTGGCGTGTACACTTCATATTGCAATCTTCTCAAGGGGTTAAATTAATATTAACTAAGAAAACTTCGCTTTTTAAAAAATTCCTCTTAATCTTCATCATGCTAAACTTAGATGAAGAGTAAAGAGAAAGTGAATTGGCATCAGATGGTTCAAGGAAAAACAATCCAAATGTCAATTAAAATGTATTAGGCTACAAGAAATAAGAAACCATGGAGGAGGGGAAGGCCGTTAGAAAATGGGCTGAAAAGACATATTAAGAAAAACATTACCAGATCTTCTTTCCTCCACCTTATTCTTCCATATCACATGTCACATGTCTAGCAAGTTTTCTTAGGAGAGCTATATGAGGACATACCCTGTGAAAAGCAAATGCTATGGAAACCTGTAAAATGAATGAATGAATGAATGAATGAATGAATGAGCAAAAAGAGAGAACCATGAAAGAAAAGTTGGAAGAAGGAAGGGAAAAGTGAAGGAGTTGCAGAATCTGTGATTCTCAATCACCCAAAGGGCTAATTATGATTTTAAATGGCTACGAGAATAAAGATTAGCCTGTAATAAGGCCATTACATTTCGTTAAGAGGACACTGGTGAACTTAGTAAGAAAGATTGTAATGTCCGTGCAAATGAGAAAGCTGAATTGAAAAGGATCAAAGAAAGTATTGAAACATGGGTCCTAAGTACAACAAAAGAGAGCAGGGATAAATGCAGTGCCTCACATAGCTAAGAATGTTATGTGTAAAGAAGAGAACAGAAATACCAATAAGAGACAAAAATATCAAGTTGTCCTTTCACAAATACAAAAAAGAAACAAGATAATGAAAAAGTGACTATCAAGAGATGAAGTAATTATAGAAGTTCATAGGAAAAAAGTATAATAATGTGGGGAGGTGAAATAGAAAAACATATTCTAACCAATATTTGTTCCAAAAACATTGCTTTTTTCCCCCAATTGCTTTTGGGGAAAATAGAAAAGTTCTGACCTGAAATAAACAAACTGATGAATCAGGCATAGATTTTATAAAGATTCAGGTTCAGGGTGGTAGCGTGAGAAAAAAAAAAGAGTAGGTTAAAAAAAAAGTTGTTGGCAAGAGAGTCAACAAGGGCAAAATGAGTGTCAGAGAGGGAGCAGAGTTGGAGGAGGAAAGAACAAATTTGTTGAGAAAGAAGTCAGTATGTTTCTTTGTCTTTCTCCACAGGAACAAAGCAGAAAGAAAGCATAAATTAAAAGAGTGAATCCCAAAGGTGAATGAACTCTAAGAATTATTAAGAACACAGTCATTTTAACAAATAGCAAATTAAGGCAGAAGTAGAAAAAAAGATTTTATTTGAACAAAACATATAGCATTAAATGGTAAGTAAACTGGGAAAGGATAAGTCCTCATTACAGTTTCTATTTTCTCAAAGAAAGGTGTTAAGTAGTAAACGTTGCTATTATTTGGTAAAAATTGTCTCCGAAATTATAATTTTGCAATTCAAAACCATATTAGGTTATAAAAGTACTAGCCACCTTTTGAAACATACTTAATTAGGAGCAATACTTTGGCCTTCAGTAAATTCTCAATTGAACAAGCCATTCAAAATAATAGAAAACTATATAATAACTGGAAAGTTCTCATAAAATGTCTGTATTGATTCTTATGGCCTAACCTGAATCTACATAACACGCATGTGTATTTTTAAGGTCAAGGATGTTGAACTAAAAAAACATACGTGATAGCTTAATATTGTCAATACAAAGATTAAACTAATTTAAATAGTTGTAACTCCACAAAATAGCCTATAATTTGACTACATTACAAAGGGGTAGAAGTGATTTTGCAAATTCGTATTTTAGATACAAAGAAAATATTATCTCCTAGTGCACAGGGAGAAAATAACATCCTGGAGCTCTACAAAGAATAACCTTTTGTTGATAAAAGATGGCAAATGTTTGAACGTTCACGGGTATGCATATCACAACTCAAAAAGGATATTTAAAACACATGCACAATTCAAACACACATATGTATCTGAAGTACTAATGCCTTCTATTAGCCTTCAAAGGCAGACTTACGTGTGCCCACAAATGGCAACCCAGCAGGCAGTGACATCAGTCCTAGAAATGATGTGGCCTGTATAGTGTGCAGTGAAGTGCAGTGCTCTACTTGTTTGCAATGGTTTTATTTTTCGACTAGTTTTTATCACACTTGGCATGAACAAGGGAACATGTGCTTTGCTAAATTTGAACTTTTAAGATGAAACTGAATTAACTGAGAACCAAAAAATTGCTTCTGAATTTTCCTAAGATTGAAAAATGCCTTCCCTCTCATACTAGGAATGGCAAAATAAATGACAAATACATCTTGAAAGTTTAAATGTGAGCTAGGAAGACCCTGTGGTTTGAGAACAACATTGTTGGCTTTTTTCTTTTTTTAGACACCTGAAATAAGATAAGACTGTAATGTAAAGGCTTTTTCCCACACAGTACCCTTTTGCTAACATGAAGAGATGTATGAAATCTAAACCTAAAAGACCTAATATAAGCACTTAACCTAATATAAGCACGATTTGTTTTCTTTTTCAACCAGAAAGTTTAATTAATTTGCCATTTCTTAAAAGTTAGTAACCATCAAAATATAGAGTCAACTCTTGTTCCAGAATTTAATATTATATTTTTTTTCTACTAGTGTTGGAACAAAATAACTATATTGACTAAAACAACCAGACACATATCCCTAGAGACGCCCTCCTCTCCTAAACTTCCTCTTCCTTCTCATAAAAGGCGTGCCAGGGTACCCAAGTATAAATACTTTGTATATAAAATGAGTGCCCTGTCATGCTGATATTTTTAAGGATTAGAATTCAAAATAATTTTACTACACAATTCAAGTTCTAAATTGCAGGATATGTTTCTAAGGAATCTAGTGATAAGTAATAGGTCAAACAACCTGTAAGAATCAGCTTGTAGTACAAGCTTCATTGCATTAATAATGTCACAGTTAGTATGTTTATTAAATTAAATATTACCAGCAAGGGTCTTCTAAATGCCATGTTCCTAATACTAGATTACATATTTATTTCAGAGTTAGCATAGTAAGAGGGGGAGCTATCACTAGAAGGTCTATTAAGCCATGTGTTTTTTTTTCATTGCTTTAATAGAACTATTCAAATCAAATTTTTCACGCCATGCCTTGAACACCACTGCAAACCATACTGTGGGTGTAAAATACACGCAAGGAAGATATAATCAGCTCAGATGAGACCAGTGACTTGTACACCATCAAGTTTACTTTATTGTGAAAGCAATGGGGTTTTCTTTCAAGTGAATGTATTTTTTAATGTGTGGCAACCTAACACACAAACTGAGGATGGGAACCAGGAAAACACACAAATCTCAGAGCAACTGAATTAAACCAAGTATAACGCAATGCCTAAAATTTTGTCTAGTCTTCTCTGAGAGACTCTTATTTTGTTCTGGTAAAAGAAAACCCGACTGTCCAAAAGGAAATCTTGTTGCACTCAGACTTTAACTTCAATAAATCACATAATTCAACTTCCTTAAAAAGTACCAGTTACTTTTAAAAAAACTGATTTTACTGATATTAGGCTAAAATATTACTCTTTTAAACGTCAAAATTAGCCAAGCAATCACCAACATACCAGGGTAAATTAAATATGTTTAAAATTGATCACTATCTTTAAAGTTGCTGACTACTTCATAAGTACATTTGTCTAAAAATGATAATTGTTGCTGTTTCTTTCACGGGAATCTACATAGGTTTGTTTTCAGCAAGAGCATGGGTTCTATGTTTTCTCCCCCGTCTCATGGCCAAAATGCCTGTATGATAAAGTAACTCAAATACACACACAAAAGGTGCTGCACCAGATAGGACAGGCTGAACATCTTATAAAAATCACTTATGAACACATGCGTTGTCCAAATACCTATGAAGCATTTTAAACTCTGGGAATATAAACGGCCTCTGTTCAACGAAGCTTTTGTTCCAAACCTGCATCTTAAGCAGAAAGTAGAGCATCCTTTAAAGCTTCAGCGCTAAAAATATAAATACTCAATATCACCCCAAAAAAAGGTGGGTCACAAAGAGTTGTAGCAGTGAGATTTATATGAAAATGTTAACTGCGGGGGATAAGAGGTTCAGAAAGTTATCTATAGACCCTAAATTACTACAATTTAAAAGCTCCAGTGATGTAAGTCGGTCCTAAAAAGACAGAAACAACCTGATTTTTGAAACAAACTGTTCAGTAAGTTTCTGCTAGTCCGAAACAGGATTCCACGTCCTAAATCCTATTCGGCTGCCGGGCCTGGCTCTGAAAGAGCAGCGGACAGAGGCTGCGCGCTTAGGCCAGAGCCCAGGCCGCAGCCCTTTTCAACTGATGCTGGGGTCGGGGGTACTCAGAACTGCCTGGACCCCAGCTGGGACCTGCGGCCTGGATTGGGCCTGGACTTCCTTCTAGTCTCGCCCCACAGCCTGCTTCTCGGCCTGGACCTCTGACCTGGATCCCCAACTGTGACAGCCCCGGGCGCCGCCGCCCGCCCGACGGCAAAGCAGGAGAGCCCCGGCCCAGGCCTCAGGAGCGACCCCGCACCCGGGCGAGCTCCCGGACGCCCGTCCCCGCTGCTCTGGGCTCGGGTGCACCAGGGCCAAGCTGCAGCCTAGCCTGTGGGGGCAAGACCGGCCTGCCTCCCGCCGCCGCAACGCGCTTTGTTCCCGCCTCTGTCTACCCCGACGGGCGGCGTCCACCCGGAAGGATGAGAACCCAGGCCGCAGCATCTCCCAGCCCGAGCAGCACCCGCCGCCCGCACGCTCAGCCCCGAGGGACATTGAAAGTTAGTTAAGATGGCGCGGATTGCGAGTGGCGGGAAGACACGAGCCAGAATACAGTGCTAGCCGCACGCTCGTCTTCTTCTTTCGTCCTCTTTTTGAAAATACACTGTTAAAAACTGAGGAAATCTGAGTTTACGGAGAGGAATCGCCGTTCCTCTCAGGCTATCCCCTGACCCCTGCCCTCAGGAGAGAAAAGGCAACTCTCTTCTAACAGGAGACGCGAACTTTGATTCCCAAAGGGCCTGCCAAATCCAGACTCTGATTGCCTTTGAACAGCCTCAGCCTCTCAGACGCACTGACAGTGTCATTTCACCAGACACCCAAGACTTCTTGGAAGCGAGGAGAAATGATCATGTTTTAAAGGGACAAGAAAGCACAATGCCTCCGAGAGGAGCGCGAAGCTGCAAATTTACCTCACGCTGACTCAGTCCACGCAGCAGATGGTGGGAGAGCTGCAAGGGAAACGACCTCCCCAATTTTTTAAAAATACTTCCTAATATCAACCAAAGCGCGTCTTTCAGAACAAGGCACTACGTTCCTGTGAAATCTATCCTCGGCTCCTAAGAGCTTCGTTTACGCACATGACACCGACTCTTTTGCTCACGGTGACTGTCCCGAGGGCGGCGGGTAGCGCCGGGCAGCCCCGGGCTCCGGGGCTCCCGCGCTCCAGTGGCCCAGCCTGGGCGGAGAGCAGAGCGCGGCCCCCGCCGCCCCGCGGCCTCGAGCCCCGGCACCCCCCTGGCTCCCCGGCCCTGCGCCCCACCGACCGCACGTGCTCCTCCTCCTCGGCGGGAGTAGGCGGCGGGGTCGGAGGAGCGCAGCCGGGGTCGGGTGGGTGATGACACGAATGCACTGCTCCACTTCACTCGCCACACATGCACCGTGTCTTGTACTTTTGTCCTCTTACTTAGTTCTTAGATGTGAGGAGGGGAAAGAAACACAAAGGAAATTCAGTCCTCGCTTTTTTATGTGGCAGACAAAACTCCACGGAACGCCGTCTAGTGGCGGAATTGTCCAGGGAAGGCAAGTTAGTTTTATCCTCCCACGAATTTTCATTTTAATTAGAAATTTGAGGCCTCCTTACATCTGTCAAACTGCAGAAAGGACACAGGACAATGTCTATGTAAAGGTAAATTTAGCCCTGTAACCTGAGGATGGCCCAGACTAAGCAAGAATGTGGAACCATTTTCCGCCTCTTGCCTGGATCACCTCTCTTTGGAGACAAAAGTACAAAAATCGCTTCTCCACGAGGTAAAGAGTTCTGCGGACTTCACTAGACGCAGCGCCCTCCAGGTTGGAATTTCGCATTTCTGCATTTGTTCCCCAGGTGTGGATCTGGCCTGGATAGGACTGGCATAAGATTCCACTACAGAAGGGATAGAGCAGTGCCCCTACCCCCAGCCCAGATGCCTCCCAGAAGCAGTTTTAAGCTCAGTGGTTAAAAAACGACCCTTTCGCGAGTTTGTTCTACGTGTCTTTCGCCACCCTACCCCTGCCCAGTCTTCGGAAACCATCCACTCAAGAAATGTAGGCTGTTCTGTGTCTGCGTTTACAGATTCGCCACTCACCTCCAAGGCCTCGTATGTACAACCAGAATTTACTAAATCTGCGGTCAACATCCTATTTTGACATGCATTTAAATTACACCCTACTTTTGGCCAACGCCTCCCGCCTTACTCTGTGAAATTTAAAGAAATTCTTAACTCCTTATTTAAAGAACCTCCTTTTCCTGTTCGCATTATTTCCAACTTCAGAGAGAATCAGATAAATATGATGAGAAAAGTGCATATGTTTTCCTGAAAAAAGAAAATGAGCGCAGAAAAGTGAGACTTGGCTCATAGGTAGCTAAATAATTATAAATAAGAGGAAAAAAGTAGCTCCTGGAAGTACTGTAAAACAAATTTAAGGGGGGAATGGGAGGTGGCTTCCATTAAACAGGCTGCCCATATTGGAGTGGGGACGGGCTAGTCTTCCTTAACCCTTAAATATCATCACCTATAATAATTAAATTATTTTCAAACTGTAAACTGCTTTCAAACACCATAGTTAGCGTTTTTACCAGGTTTATTTTACTTGTTATACACAGACGATACAAACGAGCAAAAAACAAAACGTTTCTCAATGGAGTGTGTTCTTGTATAAATTATTCAGTTCACAGACAAAACGAAACAAATATAAAAATCACAACATTAGATTTACAGAAGAGCCAAAATATACACACGTTTAGACCCTGAATTCCTATTAGGAAAAATCCCCCCATGGACTGGAATCTAGATTGAATATTGTGTATGATGCATATTTCACATTAATTTTTAAATACAAAAAAGTATAGGTTTGCTACACAACATTAGAAATCCTACTAATCTATTTCCAGGGGGATTAATGCTCCTTATCAAATATAACAAGACTTAGGGGAAAATCAGTCTTACTTGCATTAATGCTAGTGTTCTCCCAAGGAAGTCAAATTTCAGCTGTTTCTAGGTGGTGGGGAAGTCATTTTCAAAACTAAAATGCAGTAAAATATACAACTCACACAATTCATCTTCACTAGACTACACTATAGTTACCAACAATTCAGTCATCTATATCATTAATAGAGTATTCATTACAAAGATTTACAGCATATAAAGGTGAAGGGGGTACTGAAAGATATTCAGAAACAGTTTGTCAGCATATTTGGCACCTGCACAGACCAGTAATGGATTTGGCACTTTGGGGAAAAACAAATAAGGCAAAATAATATTGCTGATGTCGAGCTATTCTATTTAGAAGGTGGGGGGAACATACAACTCCAGTTGACTTTGCTTTGCAGGCATCATGCCACTTAATCGACTTGCCTATGAACAGACACCTATCCTTTAAAGGTGTTTGGGTGAATTCTCCTTAGCTATTTGTGTGCATTAGGGCACATAGTAATTATTTCATGCAACGGATTGAGGAGAAGTGGGAAACCCATCACTACTGAGTATTTCATGTTTCTAGAGCCTCTTAGAATATTATCTCACAAGAAAATTAAAAGAGAGAGAAGAGAAAGTATGAGAGAGGAGAGAAAGAAAAGCAAAGAAAGGAAAGGAAAAAAAGGTTAAGCATGAACTGGTTTTGTGCCTTGACGAGAATAAAAACTAGCCATTCGTTACAATAAATTAACACTATGTACAATCATTTCACAGGCTTTGTTCCACTAAAATTATTAACATCCCTACCATCCATCCATCCATCCATCCACTCGGGGATAAGAAAGGACGCGCTGGGTGGGTCCAGGTTCTAGAGTCAACATCCTATGGTTAATGTGGAGGCCGAGACTTGGCGGGTCGGAATCGCTGCTGCCTGACAGGACTGCCCAGGTCTCCTAAAGGTGAAGAGTTGCATTACAAGAAAGAGAAGTAGGAGGTAAGAGAAAGACGAGGGGGAGGGGAATTGTAGGAGGATAACTCCACAGAAGAAGAGTAAGTAGGAAAACCAAAAGGTTTACAGCAAAGTTGAAGGTCGGTGAGCTAATTGCAGAGACTGCTGTGCAAAAAAGGTTAAAATCACGCTCGGAGACCTGCACTTATTCGCTGCAGACGGCCATCCAGGGTCAAATAAAATGAGTGGGTGCGCAAGGAGGAGTGTGGGGAGGCGGAGCTGGGGAAGAGCTGTGAGGGGCTGGCTGGGGGTCCGGGCCGCGGCGGGGCCGGGCGGGCAGGGGCGGCCTAGCTGTGCGAGTAGAAGCCATAGTAGCCGCTAATGTCCTTGGCGCAGTTCTTCTCGCAGTCCCGCTGGGCCAGCACCTCGCTCTTGAGCGGGGACGAACTCTCGGACACGGGCGTGTCGGCCGGCGAGATCCGCCTCCGCTTGGCCTGCTCGTAAATCCCCGAGTCGCTGGAGTCGATGGACTTGATCGAGGAGGGCGTCTCGATCCAGCTGGAATCGGACAGGTCCTTGGGCTTGGCGTCCTCGGCGGCGCCGGGCGGCAGCGGCGAGCGCTCGGCGGCCAGGCCCTCGGCCTCCTCGCCCAGGTAGGGATTGGCGCCGGCCATGCGCGCGGCGGCCGCGGCGCTGTTGGGCCAGCAGGGCAGCACCGAGCCCGACTTGGTGCCGCAGTACTGCGGGGGGCTGCGGGCGCCCCAGCCCGACGGGTCGGCGTAGTAGCCGAGCGGGCGGCCAGTGCAGCCTGCAGCCTGCAGCGGCAGCGCCTTCACGCCCGCCGCCGCGTAAGAGAGCAGTGTGGCCGCGTTGCCCGCGAAGTCCGTGGCCGTGTCATAGGCCGAGGCCGCGAAGTCCAGCCGGTTGTTGGCCGGCGTCACAAACCAGCGTTGCGGCGAGGGCGCGCCCGGGTCCTCGGCCTGCTGCGGCGACAGCAGCCCGTTGGTGTGCGGCACGCTGCGGTCCGTACCCGGCCCGGGGCCCGCGCCCGCGCCCGGGTGGAAGCGGGCCTTGGCGTAGTTGCTCACGAACTGGTCCTGCAGGAAAGAGCCGGCCATGGCGTAGCGGGCCCCGGGCACGATCTGCGAGCGCGGCGAGTCGTTGGGCGAGGGGGTCAGGCGGTCCATGTCACAGCCGGTGTAGATCCTGCGGGGTAGGGAGAGAGAGAGAGAGAGCCGAGGGGTGGCGCGGAGGTCCCTTGGGGTGGTGGTGGGGGCAGAAGGGAAGGCCACCTCCACTTTTCGCCCACCCCCACACCCTCCATCTACAAACTTGCAGTCCAGGATTTCCTGGAGAATACAAGAGGCCACAGACCTCTATCATTCCCAAAATAAATCATGGAATTATAAAGGAGCCAATCTGTCTATGCAGGGACCTGAGCAAGATACAGACCATCAAGGGAACGACTTCCCTCTTCTCTTGCTCTCTCTCGTCAAGTGTACTGGGGTACTGAGAGAGGGGCACAAGCAAGGACTTTCATCCACTTCTCCAACATATGTGTGCACATTAAGGCAGATTTACCTAGGGAGTAAGATGCTCTTTGCCCAGTGGGCCTTTCCTCTGCGGTCAGTTTATGAGTGAAATTTCTAAGCAAGGTACTCACTCCTCCACCCTTTTAAGACCTCCTGTGTCCATTTGATTGTTCAGGTGATATCTCTCCTTTTTCTAGATTGTTTCAGAAACCCCTAGGAAAAAGCCGCGCACGCAGTAATCATGAAAGACTGGCCTTCACCCGTGTTCTGGAACCCGAGGTTTGCTGCTGGAAGCCTCCAAGGTACTTAGTGTCTATTGTTTCCCCTGTGTGAAACTTTCACTCCCACCTCTACTAATACAAACAAGAATTACTACTCTGAAACAGTAGTCATCAATCAGAAATATTCTCTTAAGAGAAAAGGTGTTCTTTACTCTGACCTTCTTTTCCTAGCTTTTGGTCCGTTACCCGCAGAAACTTCGGGGCAAACCTACAGTGCACTTATCAGCCTACTCCATGCAATGGACCACTAATAACAGCTAACCTTTACGGAGCTCGACTATATGCCAGGCACTGTGAGCTAGGTAACTTTTATTATCCCACTTTACCGATGAGGAAATTGAGGCAAAAGGAAGTTAAATAACTTGCCCAACCACCGACAGTGATTGTGTTGTTGGGAATTACCTTAGATAAAATAATCAAAGATTAACTTTAGGCCCTGGGCCTAGAAAATCCCATTAGAATTGAGAGGAAACCAAGGGTTGGATGAAGATTGGTAGAAGTGTTTTCTCATACACATGCACACATGCCTCCCTTTTTATTTAGCTCACACATAAATGTTTTAATCTTTAGTCAACAGACTGTTTTGAAGGAGAGCCTCAGTCTTGTCAGACCTTAATCCTTTGGGGAGGAGATTCCCTGGTGAGTGGCCAAGCAAGCTCCTAGTACCCCATGAACCCTTATACTTCTCCCTCTTTCTCCAAAATTGAGCCATGTCCAAGTAACCAACGTAAAAGGGGAAAGGAAGAGTGTCATGAACCACTCAACTCTTCTCTGTCCCCTAAAAATCTCAGGGGTTTTTTTTTGTGTGTGTGTGTGTATAGATAAAGAAGCTTTTATGAAAGATTTAAAGTGATTTAAGATCAAAGAGGAGTGGCTTTTCCAACAGAAGGCAGCCAGAGGAGGAGGGGCATGTGAGAGTTTTGCTGTGGCTGCTCAGGTCCGTTCTGTTTAGTGCACAAAATTTCCCTTCTGAAATTGAATTCCAGTTTCAAATAAGAGAAGTAGAGGGAGGCAGGAAGGGAACATAACTAGCAAGGTGCAAATATCTTCTCTGTTTATCACCACAATATTTTAAAAAGAAAAAAGCAGTCTGCAAAAGATACAGTTTAGATGCCTATCCAGGTCCCACCCACTTGGGATTACTGAATTGATTTGTGCAAAATAAAATGCTTTTGAACAGATGTTCACAACAGAATTAAAATCTCAAAATCTACAGGACTCTCCTCTAACATCTCTAGTCTCTTGAGCCATATACTTTCCACTGTGCTGGGCACACCTTTTTAGATCGTGAGGAATAGAGTAGCCAAGTTTTTATTCTGGGGAATCATATTGATGAGACTTGCTTCCTTTGGAGTACTTTTGAAGAATATATATGGTGGGTATAGGCAGTAATATCAATGACTCTCTTTTAAATTATTAGAAAATATCAGGAGGGATGGTTGGTATCTGCTTGGAGATGGAATAGAGGCAGTCACTTGTCTCTTTCTCCACATATTTAATCTATGCTAGTGAAAGGCAGCTTCTACTTTTTAGCTCTGTCTCCGGCGCTCAATGTAAGCCACGAAATTAAGATGTATGTACCCTTTCCTTTTATGGTCAGAAAACGTGGGGGAACCCCACAATCCAGATTTAGATTTATAACACTATCTGAACTCTTAGGCACTATGGACCCTGAGTGAGAATTGCAGAACAAGCCCAGAAAGCATTCAGTTTACACCTACTGTTGCCCCCAGAGAACAGCCTTTTGATAGAAAAGAGGGAGGTAAGGGAGGCCTAAAGAAAAGGGCACCAGCATGTTTAATTAAAACACACCTAGATACAAAACAAAGAGGAAATATTTTTCTTTTGAAGCTTATAAATACTACACAGCAACACCGTCTGAATCTTTCCGAAAGTCTAAAATGACCGTAACAGCGGTTCTGCTCATGAACTCGCCTGTGGTGGGTGCACATTTGTATTCAGTCCGTAGCAAACTTGCACAGGAAATGCTATTATACAAAACTTGGAAATGGGTAAATAAAAGTCGCATATGCTAAGGAGACTGTTAACAACTGCCAGAGGAGCCACATGCACTTTTAGGCAGAATTGCCCGTTTCAGACAGACATAGACAATCTGAGCTGAGCATCTGCAGCGCCACATACAGTACTCGCACCGAGAACCAGGGCAGCCTCCCCAGCCGGCCAGCCAGCCCCAGAGGCCCGCCAACAACTTTGTAATCCACAGGAAAGTTAAAATTAGGTGGAGGAAACCTCTGACCAAAAACCACACAAGTACCAAGCCACAAGGTCACCAGAGAGAAGGGGAGCCAACCAAAAAAAAAAAAAAAAAAAAAGAAGAAGAAGAAAGAAGAAAGAAGAAGAAGAAGAAGTCCTCTAAAACAACCTTGTCTTCACACATTCCAGCTTTCAGAATCCTTGTACATAATAATCCACCTTTGACCTAAAGCCCAATTCCACAGCTATTTGAAAAGGAAGATACAAAATTACTTACGTGTCATAATTATCCCGAAATCCTTTTGCAAAAGGGTTGTGATCTATTTTCAGTTGTGTAATCTGGCAAAGAAAAAAAATGAATGTTATCTCACCTTTTATATGTGAAGACTGGGTGTTTGAGAATATATCATCTGCCACTTTTACAGGGGCTTAAGGCCTACAATTTATTAAATAGCAAGGTTTTCCTAACTGAAAAATTTGAGGGATTGAGTGGAAAGGAAAAAAAGAGAAAGTATCATGAAAGTTATGAGGAACATGTTTAAATTAAGGATACCTATAGCCAAAGAACTGCTTTCAATTAGCTCTCCTGTGTTTTCTAAATTTGTTCAAACTCACATTTTAAAAATGCTTGTTACACACAATGCACTTATTCAGACAAAAATCTTTAAGGAGAACTTGAATTCATCACTAAATGTTGACTATTTTAAGTATTTTATATTTTAAAACGTTTGTCGCTTCTGACTCACAACCTGAGAAACCACAAGTTGCATCTTAAAATCAGGTTGGATTTAAAAGCATGTTTTAATTTCTGATATTATCATTTAAGTAAAAAAAAGAAACAAACACAAAAACCCCTATCACTCCTAGTAGTCAAATCAGCCACTAAAATCAGTTTTTGCAAACTTGAAAAATCAGAAGTGGTTCAAGTGCTAGAAAGCTCAGTCCATAGCCCTCAGTAATTTGATTTATTGTAGTTTTCACATATATGAATGTGTATGTTCTTTTGATCTCCCAGAACAGTGATGTTTGTTCATTTCAGCCATCAGTTCTGAGATGAAAAAAAAAGAGAGAGAGAGAAATTTTTTTTTAGATGCCAAAGCTTGCCAAGAATAAAATGCACGGGGAAATCTGCTTGTTTTCTAAAGGAAAGAGAATTTTTTTTTTAAAGTAGATTTTAATCTGTTCTAGTTCAAAGCCCAAATTAAAACTCCCAAAAGAAGAGTCTTTAGAAATCCTGGCCACCTCAAAGGTGGCCCGGGTGACCAGCGACGAAAACAAATAGAAAGCTTTTTCCCACCGGCTTGGTATTTAGGAAAGGTGCCGTGGGCAGGCCCCGAGCCCTAGGCCTTAAAACGCACAGCGGAGCCAGCTGTTGCTGATGTTAGCGCTGCTAGTACCCTAGCCTTGCATGGCGGGAGAATGTGAGAGGGTGGGAGAGATGTCTGTGCCGCCCGCCTCGCCCCCAGCCCCTAGGTCTCCTTACATCGGTGTTCTGGTAGGCGGTGACGGCGATGAACTGAGTCTCAGGGAAAGTGAATGTCTGCACGCGGCCGGGCTGGCTAGTGTCCTCTGTGCCGTCCTCGTTCACTTCCACCACATGCAGGCGGGGCTGGTACTTGTGCAAGGACTGTAAAACCACCATCTGTCCGGCGGGAAGAAAGGGGAGCGCCGGGTGGCGTGTTAACGCGGTCGCTGTGCGCGTGGCTGTGTGCGCCCGGCTGCGCGCCCGGGCCGGCGGAGGCAGCCTGCAGCCCGCCTCCCAGGCTAACTGATCGCGGGACTCGCCTGGCTGGCGGCTGGCTGGCTGGGGCAGACCGGCTTTCGCACCTCTGGGAGCGAAGATAAGCCGGGGCACCGGAAAAAAAGGGGGAAGCCGACCGCCCGATCCTCAGGGCCCTTCTCCTAGTCCTCCTGTAAGGAGGAACAAAGATTTCCACAACCTGCAGATCTTGTGGGGTTTCTTCTCAAAATCAATCAGTATTAGTACTTGGGAAGGTCGGGCACTCCAAAATTGGGCCGACGGAGGTGTTGCCAATGATAACAACTTTACAGATTTAATATAAATTTGGAGGGTGGAAATACAGTTTTTAAGTCTTTTTAATGAAGCGAAGAAACGTGTATCCAGTTCCATATGCTGCTTTACACTGACGAACTGGATGTCAGGGAGGAAGGGGTGAGAGAGAGAGAGAAAACACGAGCGCTTGAGCCACTGACCTGCCCATTGTTATTTGAAGCTCCTTTGTTGTTCGTAAGTTTTAATTTTCCAAAAGAGATTTCTTGGCGCATCCAGTGAGCCCCAGTGTTGGGGGAATCCGGATGCATATAGACCCGATTTCCTAGAGAAAGAAATACATTGTTTACATATGCCCCTGGCACTGCCCAGTCTCAGCTCCTCACCACGTAGGACACACACACACACACACACACACACACACACACACACACCTTACTCCACCGTGAAGCCCATTAACTGGGGCTTTTTTAGGCCATTCTTTCTTCCTATTAACTGGGGGTGATTAAAATAGCTTTTGCATAATCCTCCCCCTTCTCGCAGCTCAGTCTGTCCCCCTGTCCCCCTCGTTTCCTTTTAGAAGTCATTGGCCGATCGTTTTAAAAGTCGCTCGAGCCAGTCCACAAAGGCTTTAATTAATCATTCTCACCTAAATAAGTGTCAAGAAAATGTGTTAATTGGAAGGACTTGCCTTGCACATTGGTGTCCGCTTTGCCGCAAGGAACCCATTTGCCTCCTTGAAACCTCCAGTGATTGGGATCCGCCAAAATCACATCCACAAAAATATTGTAATGAGCCGTGGGATCGAGACCAGAAATGTTAAAACTTAAAAAAGGAAACATGCGCCTATTTAAATTAAGGGGTGGGGGGAGAAAACAAGGAAAAAAGAAACATAAATGTTAAAGATTAAATGCAAGAAGCGGGGCGCCAGTTAGCAAAGCAAAACTTGTACTTGCAGCAAATAGGCGAATATTTGCTGGATTAGAAAAAGGGTGGTGGGAGAAGAAAAGAAGTGCAACCCAAATCAGGGAGAGCGGCGGGTGAGCTGGAGTGGGAAGGTGGCAGTTATCACTGCCCAGGTGGAGAGCGAGGTTGGCGACCTGCGTCTCCACCTGTCCGTGCATGCCAGTGTTGATGCGTCCCTCCCATCGCCCAGCCGCTGGCCAGGGCTCTTCCTTTTTCTTGCCTTCCTCTGGCCACTGACTGGCTCTCCCACTACGTTCCTAGAACGGGGTCCCCCCCACCAACATCACCGTGGCGGTTATCCCTTCCACTTTCCCCCTTTCCAAAACTAGCCAACTCTAGGGCGCCTTCCACTCCGCTCCCGACCCCAAATCGTCGCTGCCGCGGCAGTCTCAGCCTAGGTGCACTTGTCCCCGGCTGCGCCTAGAGCAGCGGCAGCCAAAAATGTAGTATTACCTTCCCTGTTTGGTGATGATCATCTCCGTTTGGTGCCGGTGAAATTTCAGCCAAAGGGGCCTGTTGCACAGGTACACCTGTGCTTTGCCGGGCACCAGCCCCGGCTGGGTGGAGGAGAACTGGTAGAACGGAGCTCCTTGGTAGGAGTGGCCGTACTGCTGTGGGTAGGGGTAGCCGGCCGTAGGGTATCCCTGCGGCGAGGAGTTGGACAGGAGGCTGTTGTAGGCTCCGTTGGTGATGACCGGGTGGTGGGCCATGTAGCGGCTAGGGCTGCCGATGGAGAAGGCGGGGTGCGCCGGTCCGTGCTGGCCGGGGTACGGGAACATGGCACTGGGAGCAGTGGCCGCAGACTGTGGCTGGCTGGACTGAGAGAGGAGGTAGCGATCTGCAGCAGAGCCATCGAAACTGTGACGAAGCTCAGAGACCCCGTCCAAGACAGGAGAGAGTTTACTTCTCTGGACGTCCCCTGGTGAGTCCTTGGAGTCAGGAAAATTGTCTGTATCTGACTGATTCGTCATCCCCCTGGTAATTTTTTTCAAAGGTGAACTTCTCTCCAGGTTGTCAGTGGTCGAGATAATGGGATGATCGTGCAAGACAAGCTCGGATCCGCCTGAATGTGGGTAGCTGCTGCTCACATTGAGAAATTTCTTGGAGAGCATGATAGAAGGAGAAAGGCAGTGCTCCAGCTGCATAGCTCTAGAACCTGAACACTCGCCCTCCCGTCCCTGGTTTTTAAAGTCCTATTTATCATAAACTAGAAATCCACAGACCCCCTCACTAGACAGAAAGCACTTCAACCAGCAAATGCTTCTCAAAGGTTTGATTTACTTTTTTTTTCCCTGGGAGAAGAGATTGGCCAATTGACACTATGCAGCAATCAGAAAAGGCTCACTTTTGATCTTGCTGCTTGTGCAGCCGATGAAACGGCTCCTGCCATTGGTTAGCTGCTGACAGTAATTTAATTAGATAGACATTAATTAGGATAATCACCTGGCTCCTGGTAGCGACGATCATGGCAAATTGAAGGGGATGATTTTATTGTTGGCTTGGGGGGTGGGGAATGTGTGTTGGTTTACGTGAGCACTGTTGTGTCACCTTTAAGCTCTGTGACCACTGCTTTAGGAAGATTCAAAGATGTGCAATTTACTAAACATTTCCTACCTTCCCCCCCCCCTTCCCCCCTTTAGAGCGGAGGGGCGGAGGAGGGAATTCGACGATGCTAGGAGACTTTTCGGATCTGAATGAGCCAAATATTCAGTTGAATGTAACGATTTCAAGTGCAAAGTATACAAAGCGCGAGCCGGTGGCCTCTTCTCGCCCTGTAAAAGTTCCAGAGTCTGTCTTTTCCAGCTAATACAAAAGCACACAACACCTGAGCTGGTGCTTTGTGAGCAGATCCTACATGTCCTTGGCGCCCCCACCCCCACCTTTTAAACTGCAAACATAAATAAATAAATCCCTGCTGCTGAGAGCCACAGCGACAAGCAGAAGGGGGGAGGAGAGGGGGCGAAAAGCAGCAACTCACCCACCAATCCACCCACCTCAGGAAGGTTCGGTTTCTTGGTTGAGCACAGAAACAGTGACAATCTATGATCTCCTTTTTAAGTTTTGAAATAATCATAAGCTGTCGGGCTGAAATGCCTTAATGTATTTGCAGTGATGTTTACCGGCTCTTTATTAAATATTTTATCAGCGAACTTGGTTGCAGATTATCTGAAGAACATGTAACTGGGGGCAGGCGCCATGCATCCTTCTCGTCCCTCTGCATTTCCTTCTCTCTGAGGTACTGGCTTGGCGACAGGTTCAAAAGCCTCGCCAGGAAAAGAGAGGGCCGAGTCCCCGTGCAAATGGGCTCGTCAGAAGCGCTGATCTGGGGAGACAGAGTGGAAGTGGTGTCAACACAGTAATCGCTACTGAAAACGTGTGTGTGTGTGTGTGTGTGTGTGTGTGTGTGTACGTGTGTGTGTTTAATGTTTATATAATCTGGAGGGGAGAAAAAGCATCCATGCCAATAATTTTAAAAGGAAAAAGAATCTAAAGAGGAATAGAAAAAAACCAATTTAAAAAGATGTTGGCACAAATAAATAACACGAGGCCCGAAGAGACCCCGAGGTGTAGGGAGGAAGTCTCCCAGCACCGGCTCTACAGAGGAGCCCAGCCCTCGGCCTGAGCCAGAGGGCCAAGAGCGGCAGAGGCTTTTTATCCGCCCAAAGCTGCCTCCCGCGGCCCGGCGCTCGCTGACCTGCCCTCCCGCGGCTTTCCTCCCGGACGCCGAGCCGCGCGGGAATGAGCAGGAGGAGCGCCGCCCAGAGCTCGGCTCGGCCCCGAGAGCTGGCCGGCCCGAGGGCGGGCTCCGCCCGGGAGACTGAAGGAGCAAGGGGTGAGCGGCGTCTGGCGCAGACCCCAGGGGCACACGCTCTTCCCGGGCTGGAGGTGCGGCCTGGGCACCTCAGCCGGGGGAGCCTCTGGCTTCGAGCGAGCGCGTCTGTCCTACCCGGGCCGGGGCAGCTCCCGGAGTGAGAGCAGCGCCTGGGGACATTGGGTGGGTCCTGAGCATGGGCGGAGACGGGTTAACCAGACTGGCCGCTTCGCCACTGTGGTGCATTTTCAGAGCTGCGCCTCGGTGGGCCGAGCGGTCAGCGCTGAGCCGAGACTGCGCCCCTCCAGGCGGGCTGAGCGCCTTGGCTGCAGAGGGCACCAGCTGCGGCCTCCATCAACGCGCCGCGGGCAAGGCCCTGCGCTGGCGGCCTGGGCAGGGCAGGTTGTTGACCAGATGTCCCAGACTAAAGCCGAGACAATTTTCTGGGATAAAAAGAGAGCCAGACCCATTTTTCCTTTCGAAAGCAAACCTCAGCTCCTGGCCAGGAAGCTTCATAAACAAGCAGTCTTAGCTGTTGAATCGTTGGGGTGCGGGGGAGGGGAGTAGGGGATGCCATTTGACACTTGTTTTTCTGCCCTTGACCTTCTACCGCCATTTGCCCTCATGAGAGGCTTTTGACCTCTTGACTACTTTTGGCTACTTTTGTTTCCTTCTTTCTCCATCTTCAACTTCTCTGTCCCTGAGTGCCTCTCCCTCCGGTGCTTCGGAAGACTGTACTTTCCTCCGTTCTCAGTGGGACAGAGCCTTAAATGTGTAAAGAGGTGAGACATCACCTGGGCTCTTTTTGAGGCTTTGCCATTCTCGACACCCTAAACTGTTTTTTTTTTTAAAATGCTAAATTGAAATGTTAAGGTGTTAAAGGATAGAAAAGGGAAAGAGTGCACCTCCTTCAGAGTTTTTAAGGAATTGAATTGATGTGCTCTCTGACCCACTTTGGATTATCAGTACCAAATTCAGTGATTGCTCACATATAGGCTATGCCTTGAATTTATATATACTAAGGAAAATGAAGGCTTTCCTCAGAATCACCACATGTGCCTGTGAACCGTACTTCTAAAAGAAGGCCAGGGCTTCTCAAACCTTAAAGTGTGTATGAACCACACCAGGATTCTTTATTATGATTCAATAGGCCTGGGGTGGGGCTTGCTTTCTGTATATATAACGAATTTCCATAAGACCCAGATGCTATTGGTCCAGGCAGATGACACTTTGAATAGTGAGGCCGGAGCTTTCAGTGCCCCCGTACTAGTCTGAGAGAAAAGCAGGGACATTTCTGCACTAGAGACAAACAGTTTTGTTTCCAGAGCTGCTTTACCTCTGCATGATGGAGGGGTAATTGCGTGCACATGTGCGCGCATACACATACAGTCTTAAACAGCTTACTAAGTTTGTGATTAAATGCATCTTTTCAGTGCCTAACTGGGCCTGGGACATCAGGCTGCTGCGAAAATAGCTGTACATTCCAAGACAAAGGTGTTCACTGAGCCTTGCCTCTTAGGGCATCTTGATTTTGATCGACTCCAAATCTACAAAAAGTAATGTAGGTTTTTGCTAGCAAAGATTTTGACAAGGTTCTGAAACTGGGAATGTCACCAACATGAACTAAGTGACAGTAAGTGGTGTGTGGCTGTAGGGAGTCCAGGAAGATGGGGTGATCAAATAAGGGCAAAAAAACAGGCAAGGTAAGCCTTTCCAGTCACAGGACTCAGGATATTTTCAGAGGACTAAGTAGAAAACAAAAACAAAAACAAAAGAACCCTTTCAACCCAAATATTGAGAATAGTTCTTGAAATGTTAAGGCCTTCTTCTGAGGGCACTGTACCCCCAAAAAATCATTGACTAGCACTCATTAACAACATCTGTGAAATAAGTTATAGAATCTTACTTGCAAAGGGAAAAATCATATCCAAAAAGCCTGCACACAAGTTTGAATTAGGCAAAAGAAAATTTCACTAACTTCCACTTATATTTTAATTTTAAATGGTTAAATGTAATCCCAACAACTTAATACATATTACATGTCCTACATAAAATATACTGTCACTATATCTGAAACAGTAAACCAGAGGACAAGCAAGAAATGCTCAGAATACTTCTTACTCCACCAAAAAAGATACTGTGAAACATACTGGGAATTTAAGCCATTTCGACTTTCAGTTTCTGGTAACTTCACTAGGGAACCAATAAGAGCCTAGACTTGTTCCAGTAGGACAGTAATTTGATCTATCATAGCACTCATAACAGTTCTAGTAGGTTAAGTTAAATTGCAAGTCCATGTAAAACATTCCTTTAATGAAGCTATAGTAATACTCTCACCATATTTTCACAAGGGTGCAGACTAGAATTAGATCTTTGTCTCTGTATCTTTTGCCATACAAATGGTATAATCAGTATGGTTCTGAACCGTAAGTAATAACAGGGGCAGTTACTTTTGTACATCACATTAGAAGTTGGTATTAGCCATTTTTTTTTCTCTATTAGAAAACTGGGTAGTCATAATTTAGAAAAGATGAGACCAAACAATAGCAAAATTATTGCTTATAAGCTTATATTAAACTCACATTATGACTACTTTTCTCATTTTGCTTTTTAGACATATACTTTCTGTGGTTATTTTAGATGAAAGTCCAGTAGAGTTTGCAGCAGCCAATTCCCAGTTTCAAAACTGTTGGTAGAAATGTACTCTTTTAAAACATGATAAAATCTAAATTAAAATTGCTCCCTTTTCTTTGTAAATGTACTCTTCCAAAATCCTAAAAGTATGTTTATAAGATAGTGAGTATACAATATTTAGCTTATGACAAATGCTAATAAAATGTCAACATTTTTTCTGAGTTACTCACTAATTAGGTAGCCACTCATTAATGGAAATCATTATACATTTGTGAAATTTTGTTATCACACTGATGTTTTATGTGTTGTAAGATCTTAAAATGCAAACGGAAACATATCTTTGTGTGAGATTTCTAGACCACTGTCAAATGTTATTCCATCAATCCCACCCATTGCCAAAAAGACCTCAGGAGGCATAGACTGTAAATGTATTTTATTTTGTAAGTGACAATCAAAATATATTTGTGCTACTGATTTTTTCAAATATTAAATGGGATCTTAACAAAATTTGTCCACTTTGATGTATTCATGTATAACTTTAGAATCTGCAAAGACCCTGACTAAAGAAACAGAAGTAATTGCACAACTGAGACTGAAGGTGTTACAGTGCTGCAAATGATGCCAGATGTCTTACATTTAGCCAAGTACACCTTCAGAGGTCCCTTGATTTTGAGCATTAGGAACAACAGAGGAATATACACTGAAGGCATCATTAATAGCGTTTTTCGTTGCTTTATTTAAATACGACAGTATCCAACATAGCTGCTAAACACTGGACAATATTTGAGGTCATAAGTACATCCACATGTTCCTCCAAATGACGTTTGGGGTCCTAAAAGAACAAAAATGAGGAAAGAGAAAACAGAACCATATTACTGGTAGATAAATTAAATTTTTTTCAGTAGCTGATGAAACTAGTAAAGAAAGCCAGACCTTACTTAAATATTTTACAATTTAACTTTACTAGTATATTGTTACATTCTTAGAATTTCTAAATCAAAAAGTTAAGTAGCTAATAAAATAATAGATTACACAATGAAAGCTTGATTTATACAATGCAATGACTGTGTACCAGAGATTTTTATAAGGAGTAACAAGGAATTCTATACAGCTCACAATCATCTGATTTTTTTTTAAATTTCATTTATATATGTATACCTGTCTGAATATATGTGTATATTCTCTACCATTCATATATCTTGAATGTCTGAGAGAATGCTTAATTCAAAGTGGACATACCAAAGGGTAAGAGTTCAGTGTGAATTCTCAGCACTTCTATGTTTTATAATAGCAAAAATCAGAATTCTGTACAATTTTAATATTTCAAGAGTAGTGCTTTAAATGATTCAGAAAATATTCTTGGATCAAAAGTTGCCATTTGTAGTTGAAGAATTTAAATACAATTTGGATCAATTCTAAAATGTTAAGAATGTTTCATGTAGCTATTTTGAAAAAAATGTATCATAGCAAATTATATAGGTGCCATCCTTTAACTTAAACCTGATCAAATCTATTTTTGAAATAGACTGAGTTAAAAAGGAGGCTTAAAATTGTATTGTAATAAAGTAATTTAAATTAAAATGCTTAGTATGTATTTATGTTTTAGGCAGAATTAAGTATTTGAGCAAAATTTCAGAGCTTTGAAATAAGGAATATATATTATACACAATAGAAAAATTACAATTTAAAGGATTATATTCTTACGATTATTGTTAAAATACCCAAGACTCCTAACTTTAAACAAATGTTCATTATTGCAATTATTTCTTGGCCATGCTTTTCTAACCCTTATTTTAATACACTTTTTTTTTTAAACAACCCAGAGATACAACATGTTACAAATAATTTCAAGTGACTAGACTACAATATATTTTTTATTTCAGAAACAAGTCTTAGGGCATTTTAGGTGAAAAACACTGAGAAACACTGGCCGCAGAAAAAAAGATATTGGTTTAATTCCATTACAGACAGTTTTGCTTTTGCCATGCAGTAGGCCAAACCAGTGAGGTAATAACTATATTTTTAAAAATGATTCTGATGATTATTAAACTTTGCCAATTACATATTTTTCAGTTTCATTTTGTATTTAGACCTTTTATTTGCTGCTTTAACTCTGTATCAAGAAACTATGGCCTTGGAAAGGCATTTATTCACAAAACAGTTACTGAATTCTATAAAGTATAAGGCTCCAAGTTGGTGATCTAGTATTATGATTAAAATAAGTAGTGGAAAAGATAACAAGGGTGATATCACATAAGATGAGAAAATAAAATGAACTGTATTTCATTTTGCTTTTTGAGGGTACTTGTTTTTAAACTGTAATACTTAGAAGGGAGTGAAATTTGATTTTCTCATTTATGACATATGATAAAGTCAGACCTTTGCCCCTACTGCTCTGTTGGAGTAATTCATTTTATAGTGAATTGGTAACACGCTTCCCTCAGTTATCTACATTACTTCTTGTGGCAGCTGGGTGATTCTTAGAGATTTCCCATCCAAGAATGGTCCTGGCCCAAACCTACATAGCTTGTGAGATGTGATGGGATCAGAGCATATGGTAGGATGGCTGAAAGCAAAGACAGCTTAGTGTCTTGCATCTGAAATATCAAGATTCTGCCAACATCAGCAATATGATAACCATGTTCCATGAAATGGGGAAAAAATGTAATCAACATTCTTTAAAAAACAGTCTAATTAATCTGTAGATTCCTTTAATTGGTTGGTGTCTTCCCCCACCCTCAGATAATAGAGACTAAAATATATATTTCATCTTAGAAAAGTGAAAGAGCAAATACTTAAAGCCCTTTCTCTTCACTCAGTATAACCCAATAAGGCTCTAACCTTTCTCAGGAATATTACCTACATATTGATAAAGTACATGATTAACAAAACTTGTTACACATGAAATAAATCTACCCTTCTATTATCTTATTTATCTGTAGGTAAAAATAATACTTAAAAAATTAATTCAGGATACAAGTGTCCTAATTTGTTCCTAGTAAATTATTTTCACTGACGATAATATCTCTTAGGTATTTGTGATTTACTTCTCTATAGAGAACCTGACATCAAATAAATTTAGTGACCTTTACAATTAGTATCACATTTACATGACAGAAGAAAAACATAGAGTGGACAGGAAAAAAATTATATAGGCCCTAAAACAGTTTTAACTCTATAAGAACATGTTATTATGCAACTGCATAACTTATTAACAGTACACCTCACCTGCTTGCCAACATTCTTTATTGCCAGCTGTTCAGGTGTCATCTTATCTTCTTCTTCTACAGCCTGTGAATGAAACACAAAGGACAGAGTTTAAAATTATAAATCCTCTATTCCCACTGCAGGATAATCACCAAAAATAATGATGACCAGAATTTTCATTCATACAACTTTTATTCAAATAATTTACTGAACAAATAAAATTATGCTAAACTTCAGAATAACTTTCAGGGCAATAAAAACTATCAGCATCATCATTTTGAAAACAGACAAGAAATACACAGAAAGTATTGAAAATATCAAACAGGATCACTAAATGATTGTGTTGACCATTTGCAAACTGTTACTGAATTCTTCAGGAGATGGGAAATGGAAGTACCTGAGGTGGCACTTACGGCACTGTGGTACTAACTAATTCTGTTCTGTTGCTCTCTCCTTTTCCTATTTGCACAGTACTTTCCCAATTTCCCATTTCTCTGTCTTCTTTTTTCTTATCAATCCAGCCTGCCCATAGCTTCAGTATCTATTTAACTATCAGTGGCACTTAGGATCAAAGGAGCTACCAACTTTTGATCCACTAAACAAATCACATGGGTTTCTCTCTTAGTAATTTCACATCTTTACATCTCTAAAAGTAATACATGTATTCAGAAAAAAATCTGAAACTACTCCACATGAGTGATCTTTAGTAACCATGAATAAATTGTCATTTGAAGTTTTCAACAAAAAAATTACCTGAACTAAAAACCAAATATAATCAAAATTAAGTTAACCCAAACAATACATGAAAACCACTTTCCACTACTTTCAAAGTTAGCTACAAACTCTTCTATGTATGATCATAACTTTCTGGCAGAGTAATTCTGAAATAATTATAACATTTAGATTGGCTACCACTACTGCCCTCCTCTCCCAATAATGGCACCAATATAAAACCTCTTTATTGAGAATTTCACACATAAGAAATCTTAACAGTTTGGGTATGTTATGGCCTGAAGACAAGACTCTGTATCAGATGAACTTTTAATCTATGATTTATTCATAGCATCTGATAAATGGGAAAAAAAAACAAGAAAATTTAAGGATCACTAACCTTAAGAAATGCCAACACAGCATTTACCACAAAAAGAGTTACAAAAGGGGGTGAGATGGTGGTGGCAGAAAGCAGGGAACCAAAATCCCAGTGAGGGTTAGATTTGGATACTCTGAACTTTATAATCTCACAGCTGCCAAATTTCTTCATGTGCGAACAATGAACATGTAGGAAATGTAATCATCAGACATTCCCCATAAACTGGGAAGTTTGGCTGCGTTTCACACCTTCTTAATAGTTTTGTAAACAGAGAACTTGAAAATGAGCAAAGATGGCAAGTGTCTAATTTTATAAATGGACAAACTATCTAGAGAATTTTCCCCAGTAGAACCTGCCTAAAGAGAAAAGATAGTGAATAGGTATTGTACCTACTGATTATCAGAGGATACTTATTTACAACACATCATTAGGAAATGCATTTATGACTCATAAGCCCGAAAGAAGAAAAAGTTAATAACATGCCAAATCTAGACAGAGAATATGCTCATTTTCAGAGTCAGATGTCACTCTATTATTTTCAGTTATAAAAGTATTTCCTAACTGGGAAATTGCTTCTCCCACTATTCAATGTTTTACATAAATGGAAACATTGACAAAACATATTAAGAGTATGTTTTTCTAAATTACTTTCACAAATTGTGACACTATACTTTATTGACTTAAAAGCACTTAGATGAATGGAACAATTCACATAAGTTTGTACTCCATACCCATTCAGTGTTAGTTGTTCTGGGTACATGCCAACAACAGTACTTACTACAGTATTGGAAGGAGGCAAAAATTTTGGAATTTGGCTCAAAATACCAATCCATGTACAAAACAGTTATTAGGGAGTATTGCGGAATATTGCAAACAACAAAGATGGTAGATAGACAATGAACGATGAAGGTCAAAAAGGACTTGAAGTACTGATCTTATTTGAAAAGTTAGGTATAAAAAGCGCTAATTCAAATTTTAAAAATCTTTTACATAATTTACCCACTTTACCAATTAGTTTTTCCATTCCCAATAATTAAAAGAGAGAGTTCACAAACTCTTTGAGAAGTACAGATGGTAAAAAGTACTCCCAGCCATAGATGCCATCTGGGAAATGAGGAGCAGCTGTAGATTTAGGCATATACTAAGGTTGCAAACCCCCATGACAAAAGAGTAAGCATATCTCTTCAATTCTAAGATATTCCAAATCAAATGCCTAAATATTTTCTCTATCTACCCAAGTTACCTGTATCTCATCTACCATCTGGGCAAGACCAGTTTGTCTTCATTCACAGTTCTAATCTGGCTAGTTACCAGGAAAAACGTAAGAAATGGTTGCAGCAGAAACAAATGAAATTCAGGCACAGGCAGTGTCCTCACTAGGGAACTTCTGTGTTTATGGCAACTTCTGTGATTTGGCGTCAAATTTTGCTTTTGCATTCGTGCTCTTCGGTTTACTCAACCAACAAAAAAGCACTGAAAATGTTTGTGGCTATTCACACTAGAAACGTTTTTAACAGTTTATCAACAAAGACCCCCAGATGGCTATCCCATCATGCACGGTCTGCACAGCTCTAAGAAATCCTTGGAATTTGGTCTGTTATGTGATCATAATCCCCTCCAATGTATCCCCTATCTTACAGAGGCTTTTACTAAACCCATTAACCTCATTCTCTTTTTTCTGCTAATGGTCAAGTTTCTTATATGGAAAATCTGTATCTCAAATTCCATCACTTTATTTACCCTTCTACAAACACTGATGGGATCTTTGGCACTTCACTAACACTCTTAAGGATCTCCAGGAGGTCAATTCCAATGGATTTTTTGTTGTTTTTGTTGTTGTTGTTTTTAACTTTCTGAACATACTTAGAGCTACTCCAACATCTGTCTTCTCTTCTATTCCCTTAGCCTTTGCTTTTGCCACCCTGTATCTCTCTTATTCCACATCATACTTCTTTCACTATTTCTTTGGTTTCTTTTTCCCACATTAACATGTTAACTTTGTTCACACTATAACATGCCATGATCCCATTTAAATATCTTTTTAATATCACCATTATGGCAATTTTTACATAAGACAGCACAAACTGCTAAAATGGCATATACTAATTTTTCACTATTAAGCAATCAATGCATAACTGCTAGTGGATTTCAAAAAAATGTATTTTACTTCTTTCATGATTTTTAAAGTATTGACTATATAAACAATATTATGTGTTATATGAAGACATTAAAACTAGTTTTTCTACTACCATCACTAATTAAACATCAATATACGCATGATTTTACAAATATTAATTTACTGAATCCTTAAAACATCTCAATAAAGAAGTTAATCTACACTTCATATGTTAATTCCAGCAAAATTTCTAGCATAAAAGGAATTTTTCAAACTCTTCTTGCTCTCAAGGAGCTCACATTTGGGCTTTACTTGCCCATAAATCTCAAATCATAATGCAGTGTAAAACATACAAAAAAGGAGTGTGCACAAAGCACGATGGGGACATAGGGGTTAAGTAAATGTACCTAACTTTTTCTTGTGGATCACCTGGGGAAACAGAGGGAGAGTCAGGATGAGAGTATAAAGAATGCATTAGGGAGGAACACATCATGTGATACTTAGTAGTAACAGGGAAAGGGAAAAACCATGGGAGAATGGCTGGATGTGGAAGAAGAGCAAGAGAGATGAGTCCAAAGTTTCAAACCTACACGATGCCTAGAAAAATGAGTGTCAGTTATAACCAAATTGGTAGAGGGAACTGTCATGAAAAAGTAGAAAGTAGGGTAGACAATATTGCTTACTCTTGAACAGCAGCATCTGAAGTAATGAACATGTAACTGGAAAGGTCTCAGACAGTGGAGATGATAATACATTTCAAATGAGAGGAAATGAAGAGATTTCAAAGTTGTTGGCATTGCTAAACTATGAAAACAGACTTTTAAAGAAAGGTATAAAAACAGAAGAGCAGAAAGGCAAGGGCTGAATCTTGGAAATGCTCATAACAAAGGCAGCAGAGTGTGTAGTTGCCAAAAAGTCAGGGGAACCATGGGAATGTATGGCCATGGAAGTAAAAAGAAGAGACTTCGGAAGTTCAAAGGTATGATGTGAAGGCAAGAGGACAAGGAAAATAACTGAAAGAGATGCAAGACTCAGTGCACTAAGAAAATAAATCACTCATCTCTTTTAACAAGCTGGAAACAGCAAATTGTCATCAGCGCCATACTCTGTCATGAAAAGGTTATGACTCCGAGAATACTGGAGGCAGGTGGAAGGAAATGATCAATGACGTAGGAGGTTATATTTTATCCAGTTAGCCTCAAGGAAGGGAGAGGGGCAAAGGGTGCCATGATAGAGAACAGTTGAAGATTAGGAAGAAAGGTGCCCCTTAGAGGACACTGCATTTCCTTAAATTTTAGTTTATATTATGTTAATATTAGTTAATAACAGTGCTTATGATTGGCCACTTAATAAAGTTACATTTTTGGTAGAAAAATACAAGTATAGCATAATTTCATTCATTTAATAAATACTTATTGAGCATCTACCATTTATCTGGCAGTGTACTAAAGATAAAATGAGACAATATCTGAATTCACAGAGCTTATAGACTAGCTGTAAAACCAGGAAATTAAAAAGTAATAATTAGGCTGGGCATAGTGGCTCACAACTGTAATAATCTCAGCTACTCAGGAGGCTGAGGGGGAAGCATCACTTGAGGCCAGGAGGTTGAGACCACCTAGGGAAACACATCAAGACTTTGTATCTTAAAAGAAAAAAAAAAAATAGCCAGGCATAGTGGTGAGTGCTTGGAGTCCTAGCTACTCAGGAGGCTGAGGCAAGAGGACTGCTTAAACTCAGGAGTTCAAGACTGCAGTGAGCTATGATGGTATCATGCAGCCCGCCTAGGCAACAGAGCAAGACCTGGTCCCTTAAAAAAAAAAAAAAAATTAAATTCATTTGATAGAAGAACAAAGTTCTACTGGCATATAAAGAAGGAGTAAATAGCACTCATTTGCTGGTATGGTGAGGGTCTCAAAAGTGAGAAAGGGTTAGGCTGAGAATTGAATGAAAAGGAGTGGGGATGGGAATATAGTAGTAAGGAGTGCTTCAGGCCAGGAAGCAAGAAAAAGCATTATAAGTTAGAAGAACTGCAAATTACTCAGTATTTCAACAACATAACAGTGATAAGAAATAAAGCTACAGAGGCAAGCAGGAGCCAAATGGGGTTTGGACCTCATTCTAAGGCAATGAGAAGTCAGTCATCAAAGGCTTTTTAAAAGCAAGGTAGTGACATGAACCAATTTGCATTTTTAAAAATGAGGTGCATTTCACATAACATAAAATTAACCATTTTAAAGTGTACGATTCAATCACATTTAGTGCCCCAATCACCTGTATTCCAAAACGTTTCATCACCCCAAAGGAAAACCTAGTACACATTAAGCTGTTACTTCCCCATTCCTGCCTTGCCCAAGTCCCTGGCAACCACACATCTGTTTTCTGTCTCTATGGATTTGCCTAGTCTGTTTTTTTCATATAAATTGAATCATATAATATGTGGCCTTTTGCATCTGTCTTCTTTCACTTACCATGTTTTAGAGGTCCATCCATGTAGTAGCATGTATCAGCACTCCATTTCTTTTTATGACTAATAGTATGTGGTAAGTACATACCTCAATTTGTTTATCCACTCATCTACTGATAGACATTTGGATTGTCTCCAACTTTAGCTAATGTGAACAGTGCTACTATGAACATTCATATACACGCTTTTTGTTTGAATACCTATTTTCAATTCTTTTGGGTATATACTTATGAGCAGAATTGCTGGGTCATATGGGAACTGTCTGTTTAACTTTTTGAGGAACCACCAAACTGTTTTCCACAGTGGCTGTACCATTTTATATCCCCACTAGTAATTTCTTCATACCCTTGGCAACACTTGTTATTTTTCATTATTTTGATTCTAGCCATTGTGGTTTTGATTTGCATTTTTCTAATGACCAATAATTGATTGGACATCTTTTTTATGTGTTTGTAACCATTTGCATATCTTCTCTGGGAAATTTCTATCCAAGTCCTTGCCTAATTTTGTACTGGATTGTCTTCTTGTTGCTGCACTGCAAGAGTTCTTTATAGTTTCTTTTTTTTTTTTCCTGTTTTTAATTCTTGTATACTTTCTTTTCATTTTTGTTTTGTTTTGTTTTGTTTAAGAGACAGAGCCTTGCTCTGTTGCCCAGGCTGAAGTACAGTGGTATGATCACAGTTCATTGCAGCCTTGACCTCCTGGGCCTCGCTGATCCTCCCACCTCAACATCCTGAGTAGCTGGGACCACAGGTACATGCCACCACACCCAGCTAATTCTGTGTGTGTTTGTGTAGAGACAGGGTCTCTCTGTGTTGCCCAGGCCTTGAACTCCTGGGCTCAAGTGATGATCCTCTCCTGCTGTGGCCTCCCAAAGTGCTGGGCTTACAGGCATGTGCCACCACACATGCCTTTCTATTTTCTAGATATTAGACCTTTATCAGATATCTGATTTGCAAAAATGTTCTCCCACTTTGTAGGTTGTCTTTTCTCTTTTTTTAAATAGTTTTCTTTGATGCATGACCAATATGCATTTTAGAAAGATCATTCTACAGAATGGAAAATTGATTTGAATGGGAAGGACTGGAGATGCAAGCAAACCAATTAAGAGGTAAGGCAATGGAACTGGCAATGCGAAGAGGCAGATTAATTCAAGAATTTAGTCAGAATGGTTTACTGATTGAGTAGATGTGAGAAAAAGAGAGAGGAGTCAAGAATATTAATAACATCAGAAGTGGTTGTAGCTATCATTTTATTAAATGCCTATCATGTGCCAGATACTTCACATATATCACAATCCTTAACCTCATTTTAGAGATAAGGAAACACAGTTCAGAGAGGCTGACTTGCCTCTAGCCATACACACAATAAGCAATGACACTGGGGCTTAAACACAGTCCTATGTATCTCCAAAGACCTCAAAGAAACATTCATGGCAATTGGGGAAATCATTACTTTTCACTGATACAACCTGAATAATAATAATAATAATGTCAAATGCATGATTTATTAAGTGGCCCTAAACAACATAGTTGCTTCATAAAAATTTCACAGAGAATTCAATTTCAAAATGTAATTACATGAAATAGAGATGAACAATAAAGATCATATATGTATGTGCACACATGCTTGTGTGTGTATATATGTATATAAGAGAAACTGTAGTTAAGGTTGTTGGAAAAAATTTCTATGGCAGAATCCGATAGTCACCTTCTTAATGTCCATCTTCCCCTTCTTCTGCTGTAACATAACTCTGATTTTACTAAAGGTATCAATGACCCCAGCTAAAAGACCACATTGCACACACTGCATAAGCTTTCTTGCAGCTAGTTGTGTCCATTTAACTACATTCTGCCAAATGAGATGTACAGTTGACCCTTGAACAAATGGGGATGAGGGTTATGGGTGCTAACCCGTCACAGGTGAAAATCTGTATGTCACTTTGACTCTCCTCAGACTTCACTATTAGTAGCCTACTGTTGACTGAAAGCCTTACTGATAATATAAACAGTTAACACATATTTTGTATGTTATATACATTATATACTATATTGTTACAACAAAGTAAGCTAGAGAAAAGAATATGTTATTAGGAAAGGTGTAAGGAAAAGAAAATACATTTACAGTACCGTACTTATTTATCAATACAATAAGTTTACATTATCTGTTTACAAGGTGAATTGCCTGTCTGAAATGGCAGGCAACAGCAGCTGCAGACCTCTATCTATAACATATCAAGTAATTCAACTTTCTCAACTGAGAATGGTACCATGTACATCTATGTATGTATACATTTTGACAAATTTTTATTTTATAGTAGATTAGTGTATGTTTTATGGTAGCAAATGATAAAACAGACTAGTGTCTCCTATATTTTATGCGTTTGTGACATACCTTGTTTTTTTTTTTTTCAATATTTCTGGGCTGCCAGGTGCTATGGCTCATGCCTGTAATCCCAGCACTTTGGGAAGCCAAGGCAGGCAGACTGCTGGAGCCCAGGAGTTCAAGACCAGCCTAGGCAACAGAGTGAAACCCCATCTCTACAGAAAATTAGCCAGGCATGATGGCACATGCCTGTAGTCCCAGCTACTTGGGGGGCTGAGGCAGGATGATTGCTTGAGCCCAAGAGGTGGAAGCTACAGTGAACCATGATCATTCTATTGTACTCCAGACTGAGTGACACAGTGAGACCTTGTCTTTAATAATAAAAATAATAATAATAATTCTGGGCTATGCAGTTTGAGGTTTTTTTCAAATTGTTGTACATCTCAAAAAAGATTCTAATATATTTATGAGAAAAATCCATGTATAAGTGGCCCTATACAGTTCAAATCCATATAGTTCCAGGGCCGGTTGTAATCAGGAGTGCTGTGTGGAACTTATGGAAAGGATCCTGAAAGGAAACTGATTTATCCCCCTTTTGCCCTTTCTTCTCTTCCTGTTGCATGAAACCCAGATGAGATGGCTGAAGCTATCGCAATCACAATGAATCATGAGGTGACCTAAAGGAAGAAAGCCAACACAAGGAAAGCAGAGCAGAGAGATAGAAGGCACCTGGGTCTCTAATGTCTTTGAAGTTTTATATTGGACTTGAAATATGAGACATACCTTTCTACCTTGTTTAAGCCATTGTTATTTTGAGCTAACACAACCTTAGATCTAAGTATTACTTGTTTAATGCAAAAACTGAAAATAATTCAGGCGTTACATAAAGTATAGGAGTCTCCTGCCTCACACACACTGTTACCAACACAATATGTTGACATATATGCAAGATAGAGATACTTTTGAAAAAGGGAGAGAAGATAACGTGATAGGAATTATTTTAACATTGTTATACAATTTAATTTTGTACATCTAACAGCAGGTTGTAGATATTTCTGTATGTTTTTGTGAAATTTTATTTTTCATAATAAATCCTTTAAAGAGAACATGTGGTTTAAAGAGTTATATGCACTTAAAACTGAAAGACAGCCTCCAAAAATGTATCAATTACTTTCCCACTAGTGGTATATTTTCCTAAAAAAATTCTTTTTTATTTAAAAGGAAAAAATATTTTTCTATTTATTTTAACTTTTTTTGACTACTTAAAAAGGCTAGAACTTTTCCATATTTATATACCATTTGTCTTCAGTGAGTTTTCTCTTTTGCTCAACTTATTTTAAAAAAATATTTTATAGGCAAAGACTACAAATTGGGTGCAGTGTATATACTGCTCAAGGGATGGGTGCACCAAAATCTCACAAATCGGCATTAAAGAACTTACTCATGGAACCAAACACCACTTGTTCCTCAATAACTTACAGAAATAAAAAACAAAAATAAAATAAATATTTTATAGGAATTCTCTGAATATTATGCATTTTTGGATACTAGCTCACTCTGTGTTATAGGTAAAAATATTTTCTTCCATTCTGACTCGTAACAAACACTCAATAAATATTAGTTGTTATTTTATGAAGATAAACTTTAATGTCACGTTATCAAATTTTTCAAAGCTCACATTAATATTCTTACTAGAATTATAGTAACCTTTGGGAAGCCTGACAGCAGCTTTACAATACTAAGTCTTCCCATTTGGAAACATGGTATGTCCCAATTTATTTACAAATGTTTTTCATTTTCTTCACAAAGGTCATACACACTTATACATTTACATTTCTTGTGATGGTTAATTCCTGAATATTTTTATAATTTTAGATGCTACTGTGAACTGATTTGCCTATTATATTTTTCGACTGTTTTCAGTTTATATAACTATGTTTACCACCTACATAATTCTTGATTAAAACAGTTCTAAGAGTTTTCTAAGTTTATTCTCTTAGATTTTTATGTTTGATTGCAAACACATTCTATCATATCCAAATAATAATCATCTTACCTGTTTTCCCCAATATTTATATCTGTTGTTTTTATCATATTGTACTACCAAATGAGATTTCTCCATTTAATATAGCTACTGTATTAAACCAAATGTAATTGTATATTTACATATTTCATATGTAAGCATATAAAAGAAATATTGAAACTTTCTTTCAGGTTACTAAGGAGGTCAGTATTTCTACCTGAACAGTAAACTGTCAGATCTCCAAATTTATAGCACTACATGCTTGGGGAAAAAAAGGCAAATTTTTGTTTCTATGCTATTCTTAAAATGTTCTTCATAATTCATTTTTTCACCTGCACATTCATTTACAAATATGTAATCAAACATTATCAAAATTAAAAAAAAATAGCAGATGCATCTCGGCATGAATAAATTAGGAGGCTTGGAGTAACAGAACTGTGGGTGTTGTTCAGTAATTAAAAAAAAATCAAATGACTAATAATAATCAAGCAGAATTTGTGTGGAATTCAGACTTGAAACTGAAAACTTGGGACGTAAGAATTTAATTATTCTCTAACCTTCTTTTACTTTAGGACCTAACTGGCATCCAACAGCAATTACCTTAGCTTAAAACACCAACCAATTAAAAAGAATACTATGAAGAATTGGTAGCATGGGCCTTTCTTTTTATATTTTAAGTGTTACTAAAAAAACCCACCGTATTTCTTTCAATCACAGAGGGAATTACATTCCCAAATTTGGACTCTTTCATATCACAGCTTACACATTGTTTTCATTTTATAACCAAACCTTACAAGTTTTTGAGTACTACAGAGATTTTTTAAAACTGTAAAATAGGAAAAACTTCTGTAGATGGGCAGCAGTAACCATAAATAGGTTATTTCCTGGCAGTAGTACCAATACAAATTTACTTAAACGTGTAATGTTAAAGAGAAATGAAAACCATTCCTACAGTCTGCTGAATAATTACTTAAGTCATAACTTTTTTACTTATAAAAGGTTAACTATTTAAAATACGGTGAGCGATTTATTTCTCTTTATCTAATCTCCACAGCATGAAAACGTATACTAGAAAGATAAGAAATATTTTCCCTACAATCTAGCACTAATGGGGGTTTCCAGTTGAAACACTATAATCAGGGCATACTTTTCAAAGCCAACCCTAATTCTGCTGGGATTTCATTTGTATGGGCCCATCAACTTTATTTTAAAGCTTAGTTCTCTCAAAAGTCTTATTGGCTACACTTGGTAAATTTTATACACTGTCTCTTGGATAAAATATTTTTTAAGATGTATTTATTTTTAAAAGGGAAATACTATGTTTTGGTGTAATAACCAACAACAATCTTAACTATGATCCTGAAATCTTGAGCTCTAGCCTTTACCATTAATTCCTAGTCCCACATTCTAATTGCTTCCCTAAAAATAAACTCTTTACCTCCTTCCTCAATCCTTCTACTTCTACCTAAATTGAAAATGCTAATGGTACTACCATACTACTGGTCACCCAGGCAGGAAACTTTGAATTCCTCTTTGATTCCTCCCCCTTCTTTCACTTCGTCTATCTGACCAGTGCCATGCTTTATTTATTTGCCTATTGGTACCTCCATTCCCACTGCTACCATGGTAATCCAGACTCTTCGTACCTTTTGTTTGAGTAGTAGCAAGCTCCTCTTAAACAGACTCTCCATTTCAAATCTTCTCTTACAGTGTTCCTTCTATACTGTTGTGAAATCATGTTTCTAAAGTCAGGTTCTAAGCATATCATGCCTCTGATCAAAAATAACTCTTAGGCCAGGCACAGTGGCTCATTCCTGTAATCCCAGCACTTTGGGAGGCCAAGGCAGGTGGATCACCTGAGGTCAGGAGTTTGAGAACAGCCATGGCCAACATGGTGAAACCCCATCTCTACTAAAAGATATAAAAATTAGCTGGGTGTTGCAGCGGGCGCCTGTAATCCCAGCTACTTGGGAGGCTGAGGCAGGAAAATCTCTTGAACCCAGGAGACAGATGTTGCAGTGAGCTGAGATCACCCCACTGCACTTGAGTCTGGGTGACAGAGCGAGATTCCATCTCAAAAAACAAACAAACAAACAAACAAAAACTCCTCAAAAAAACCTCTTATCCTGACATCCCAAGTGCTATTACTAGACTTCAAAAACTTTTTAAAACTTAATTCCCCACTGTTCACCCTCACATTCTATGCATGCTAGCCAAGCATATTGTTTCTTAAACATGTCCTATGTCTTTTTTGCTCCCCAACACCTCCCCAACCCACCCCGCTCCACCCAAACCTCACATTCCTGGTAACCACAATTCTAGTCTCTACTTCTATGAGTTCAACTTTTTTAGATTCCACATATAAGTGAGATGATGTGGTATTTGGCTTTCAATGCCTGGCTTATTTCACTTAAAATAATGCCCTACAGGTTTATCCATGTTGTCATAAATAACAGGATTTCCTTTTTTTAATGGCCGAATAGTATTCCATTGTATGTATATCTATACACCACATTTTCTTTATTTGTCTGTTGATTGACACTTAGATTGACTCCATATCTGGGGTACTACGAATAATGCTCCAATAAACACGGGAGTGCAGACATCTCTTCAACATACTGATTTCATTTCCTTTGGATGTGCAACCAGTGGTGGGATTGCGGGATCTGTTCTATGCCTTTTCTATCTCCTAGCCCTTGCCTGTGATGTTTATTTTGCCTAGGGTAACATTTCTTTGTATGTTCAAGTCTTACTTATGCTTTAAGGCCTAGTTCGAATGTTGTTTATCTGTAAGGCAGCAACCTGGGTGTTGGCCAGCTGGAAAGTCAGAGCCTATGAGCTCCTACAGGGCTTCCCATGGTCTTCTCTATGGTAGTGTTTCTCTAATGTCTAACTACAAGAGTAGACATTGGAGAGCTGGTTAAAGCGTAGATTTTGAGCCAGTAGGTCTGAAAGTCTGCATTTCTAACAAGATTCTAGGTGATGCTAATGTAGCTGGTGTGTGGACAATCTGAATATGAAGGTGTTATGGTACAGACTGATTTTTAACTAATGCCCTGGTTATTTAGAAGCTTGTCTAACTGTTCCTGTTTTCCTATAAATAAAGCAAGGATCCATTTTCTATTATAACTTGTATAAGAGATGTTCAATAAATATTTGTTAATATAACACTGCATAATGTATAAATGTGTATTTTAAAATTGTAGGTTTTCAACCCATTAATGAGTTGCAATCTATATGTATACATGTATGATATGCCTGGCACATTAGATTTTCAATAAATAATTATTAAATAATAGAAACGTTCATAAAATAAATTAGACACAGCAAGTAGTAAGTGCTGTTAATTGTTATCTATATCCCCTTACTCCTTGTCCCTTTCAAGAAAAAAATACACTAAATAATGAAGAGATTTCAAATGTGCAACTGTATTACATGGTCTACAACAGGAGTTGGCAAACTATAGCCCATGGGACAAATCTGGCTAGCTGCTTGTTTTAATAGATCCCAAACACATTCATTCTTTTACATATTGTGTATGGCTGCCTTTGCATTACAAAGGCAAGGGTGAGTAGTTGCAGACCAGATGAACTGCAAAGCAAATATTTACTATTTTATTTACAAAACAGGATTCTCTATTTTTAATTACTTACACAATGCTTGGCATCTAATCATACATATTCCAAAGATTATAAAGAAGAAATGGCAGAAGTAACTTTTACCTTATTGTAATTCTTGGCTAATTCCAACATCTCTTTTACCACTGATTCATTGTGTTTACAATGTTCACTGTAGTCCTGAAGTGTCAAACCTTCCATCCAACTCTTCTTATGCAAATTTAGCAACATCTAAAAAATAAAAGAAAAAATAATTCTTTTTCTGCCTTGAGGATACCCCTTCATTGTCTAGAGAAAAAAAACTTCAAAAAAAAAAAAACATTTCGACTTAATGGATTTAAGTTTAACTTTATTAATTCAAATGAACTCCAATTAGAATGCTCCTATATTTATATTAATATAACTTAAGGAGTACTCCAACACCAAGGCCTTTGCATTTGCTGTCCTTCTACCTAGAAGGGTATTCTCATCTTTGCATAACTTACCTTCCTCTCTTCCTTACAGATAGATGTCTTCCCTAACAACAATACCTAAAATAGTCACACTACACTACCTTAAACAAAATCTTTCTTCCCTTAACCTGCTGTATTACTTGTATAATGCTTACAAAGACCTGAAATTTTTGTTTACTTGTTTACTGCATTTCTCTCCCACTAAAGGGAAATCAAGAAGGCAGGGACTTTGCCCTATTCATTTCAAGATCACTAGGGTCTAGATTCTAGAACAATAATAATAGCTCAATAAATATCTGATGAATGAATGAATGAAATTTATAAGTATCTCTAATTTTTCATATAGCCTAGCTTTCAAATGCCAAGATAACGAGAAAAATGCCCCATTTACTGAGTGACCTTGTGTCAATCTTTCTGATCCTCAGTTTAGAGATCTATGAATTAAGGGGCTTGTATTAGGTAATCTCAAAGTTTCCTTCAAATTCTGGTATTCCATCTATAATTTAAAAACTTAAAACTTCCTTATTGTCAGGATGAAAAGCCATGAAGCTGAGAATAAAAGATTTATCTAGGCCGGGCACAGTGGCTCATGCCTGTAATCCCAGCACTTTGGGAGGTCAAGGCGGGCGAATCAGTTGAGGTCAGGAATTCGAGAGCAGCCTGGTTAAAATGGTGAAAGCCCGTCGCTACTAAAAATACAAAAATTAGCTGGGTGTGGTGGCAGACGCCTGTAATCTCAGCTACTTGGGAGGCTGAGGCAGAAGAATCACTTGGACCCCGGGAGACGGAGGTTGCAGTGAGCTGAGGTCACACCACTATACTCCAGCCTGGGTGGCAGAGTGAGACTCCAAAAAAAAAAAAAAAAAAAAATTATCTAGTGTGCAATCACACCAGCAAATTGGGGTTGGATCCTATATCAGTGATCATGAAACTAAACACCTTAGTTCAGTGTTTCTCAAATTGGACTTACAATTCTGAGTACTTATTCTTAGATGTTCCTAAGTTTTCAAGTTTATATTTTAAGACGGTTTTTCTTAAAGTTCTACCCTACAAATTTTCTTCAATTGAGGACCATCATTAAATAAGAAGTTTTTTCCCTTTGGATGATTCACAAAATTGTGAAAAGTAAAAGAAAAAAAATGATGGCTATAAAATGACTGTTGTTTTGTCAATAGAACCATTATACTTTAAATGAGATCCCTGAGCCATAAGAATCTGAAGATGTACTTGGAGGTATATGGGGGTTTAGTTTAGAAAAATTATCCCACTTGCTTAGAAGTTTACAGCTATTTGAGGTACAAATTTTATCTTACATTGGAAAATAAGCTGCCTGTCAAAATCACCTATAAGGCTTTTGAAGATACAAAACTCCTCCATTCCCTTCCTTTGGCTCCAAGGTCACTAATTCTCCCATTTTCTCCCATGGCTCCAGGGGTAAGGACAGTATGCCAAAAAAAATTAGGAAAACCCTCCACAGATGATTTCAGTTTCTTTGATTCCTTCCTAGCTTCTCCACTGATACTGTTCTAGAAAATACATGTTTGGGAAATGTGGGTGCTGCTACAACTACCTATGCCATACAGCTACCTATAATTAAGTGTTGAGACTTAGATTTCCCTACCACTTCAAAAGCAAACAAAGACAGTTCCCAAGGAGCAACAGGATATTCCTATCATACCTGGACAAGGATTCCCTTGCGACCCTCGAGTAAGGCTGGGGGTTAAGTAAACAAGTTGTCTGGATAAGAGTAAAGGCAGAGCTTTTGTTACCAAGAAGGCAGGTTAACAGCTAAACTGAGCTATTAAGAACATAAACATAACATTAAGTAACTTATGTAAGTGCTTATATATTTGCTTTTTATGCCAAGGAAAATGGCTAAGTTTATGAGATACTCCCCAAAAAAAGAGAAAGAAAAATTGATGTAATTAGCTAGACATTTCCAAATAGATGGGTGTCAGATATCAGTCTGATAAAGTATTTATATTCTGAATGAATTTTGTTTGTCCCTGAATGGTGCCATTTTTCACAGACTGTACTCATTCCATGTAAACTTAAAAATAAGTGTTAAAAATATACTTAAAGTAATCAACTAAATCTATCACAGCAGAAGTAAACTGTGGTACACAGGCAGGCAATTAGAAGAGAGCGTTATAAGATCCCCTTGCGCCAAGGGGGAAGTGGTCCCCCACTCCCCTCACTCATCACATGCTCAAGCACTGGGCCCTTCAGATGAGTTTATGAGTGGATTTGACCTTTTAAAACTCTAGTTTATCAAACTTAAAAAAAACAAAATTAGAATTCTTATTTCAAGGAAAATCTTATATTGCACATCCTCCCCCCCAGCATATGGACGTGATCTGGTTGAAAGAGGGGGTAAGCGTGGAGAGCCCAACTCACTCCATCCGCCACTTGCCATGTACCAGAATCCCCTTCTAAGACACCTTGGTGAGAAACAGTTTGGGCTAGATAGAATGATCTTATTTGCTACTGATTACTTATCACTTTCTGACTTGAGAGCGGTCTCACTAACCAAAACTTACTGGCTATCAATCAACAGTAAACTCAGTGTTCTTTTAAAAAATGCTTTTAACTTTCCCAGAGAGAAATACAAGAAACTAATTAGGTGGATGACTAATTGTAATAGTAAAGGGGGAAAACTGGTTCAGATTGTAATATCAAAAAACAACAGGCAGATTTAAATACTTGGCATTAGTTGAGAGAAAAACTGTACTAGAAATAATCCTAAAATAGAAACAAATGAGAATGCTAATTCATCAAAATGTCAGGTAATGTTAAAAACTAATCAAACTTGAAAACTGGTATAAAATGGGATCAGAATCTAGTACAAATTATCTGAAAACCCTAAAACTGTTTCCCTTTGACTCAGCTTAGTTTTCTTTAGAGTAAACATGGTATGTTTTCTAAAAGCACTAGGCTGGGTGCAATGGCTCATGCTAATGATTGCAGCACTTTAGAAGGCTGAGGTGAGAGGATCACTTGAGCACAGGAGTTCAAGCCCAACCTGAGCAACAAAGCAAGACTCCGTTTCTACCTCCCACCCACCACCCAAAAAATAGCCAGGTGTGGTGGTGCATGCCTATAGTCCCAGCTACTCGGGAGGCTGTAGAGTGAGGATCCCTTGGGCCTAAAAGTTCAAGGCTGCAGCGTGCCATGATCACACCATTGCACTCTAGTCTGGAAGACAGAGCAAGACCCTACTATCTCTTAAAACAAACAAACAAACAAAAAGCACTACACAACTGCAATTTAAGTTATTCCTCTCAAATTTACAGAGCAATATATTACTAATTTAATTACAAAAGGCCTTTGTATTGAAGATAAGTTAATCAGAAAAATCACAGAACTAAAAGAAATATTTTTATGACTTATCATAAAACCAAAGTGGAACGTTTGATTTATTTCCTACTTCCTCTCCCACTTCAGCACCTACCAATAAGGTAAAATATGTCTTTAAATAGTCCAATAAAATATTCCCTTATTTTGTGCTGCAATTCATCAATAATGGAATAATATTTGGAAACACTGAAAGAGGTCAAAAATTCGAATTTAAATCACATACCAGGTAATAGTTTAAATGGTTTGAAAAAGATTTTTTTCCTCCTATAAGATAAAAATTTAAACTTACCTTCTGTTCCAGTTCATTTTTCCGATAGTTAATAGTAATGGAGTAATAATGTCTGTTTAGTCCATGAATTAATGCCTATATAGATAAATGATTTTAAAAAGGACAAATTAATATTTTTCACCTAATAAAAATGTTTGAAACTGTTGATATATTCTTACATAATACCTGTACCATCCTCTAATAAAGGCATTTTATTTTAAGTAAATTAAGATGAAATTAAAGTATTCTTCTTAGCTACAAGTTTAAAACTAAGGTTTAGAGGAACGGGTTACACATTCTTCAAAGCATGATATGGAGGAGCACAAATTAAGCAGTTTCAGTAGCCTTGCTCAGTCAGAGATAAGGTTTGATCTTATCATAAGCTAAGTTTATAAATCATTCATAATTTATTAAATCTAACTTTATGATATCTAGGGGGCTTATGGGTATTTCAAATGAAAAGCCTAAAAAGCCACAATAACACAGCTGTTTCTTTACCCACATTAATCTGGAATTCCCCTTTTCCTAATTCAGTTTCGACTGATTCAAATAATTATGTTATGCATGTCTCCAAATTAACTATGTGGATTTTGGTCTTTACTGGGTCTGTCTAGCTCATGCTCTTATCCAGTGACATGCAATCTCACCAACCAGAATTTTTTTCACCTCACTCTGTCTCCAAGGTGAACAGGCCAATCATAATAAAATCTTAAGCTAATAGCATGGCTTTATTAAGAAACAATAATCCTGGATGTCCTGAAATCAATTCACAACTGCCCCCATATCTAACTCTGACAACATCAAGTGTTCAAATGAGGTTCAACAGTACTCTGGTGGACCTAAAGGACCCTCTGGCAGACTAGAAAAACATGAAAGTCAGAAATAAACCTTTAGGGATATTTTTAACAAGTATAAAAACAAAAAGGACTTTGGGGTTAACCCTCAGGAATCTAAAGAGAAAAACTAACCAAAATAACCACCACTTCTCTAACTAATAGACTTTTACAATGTAGGTCTTAAGATGTCACTGAGGTAGAGGAAGAAGGGGTAAAGAAGAGAACATTTAATGAGCAGCTAGTATCTGCTTTACACATTACATCTTCTAATCTTCATAGTACTGTAAGGTAGGGCAATTCAATTTCTATTTTGACAGATGAAAATAAAATGTAGGGTTGGGCTCAGTGGCTCAAGCCTGTAATCCCAGCACTCTGGGAGGCTGAGGCAGGAGAATCACTTAAGCCCAAGAGTTCAAGACCAGCCTGGACAACATAGCAAGACCCCATCTCTAAAAAAAAAAACAACAACAAAAAAGAAAGAAAATAAGACACAAATATTAATTTGTCCAAGTTTATAGCTAGTAAAAGGCTAGATGGGGATCTGAACCTAGGTCATTCTGATTCCATAGCCTATGTTCTTTCTAACATACTATGCTGCAATACATGTCAGGAAATTCTTGGATTAAGTCTATGTACTTTAAGGATCAGGATGAAACAAAGCATTATGTTAATTTTTAAGCTTTGCTAGCAAAAATCACTCCAATGAGTATTAAAATATTTTAGATGAGTACTTTAACAATAGATTCTTATTTTACCAATGTCTGTTATAAAAGTGAGCTATGAAATTCCATAGGAAGCAGTGACTGATTGTAAAGTACCAAGAGTATATATTAAATCCTTATTCATTTCAATAATCATCAGAAGCAATGAATTAAATATTAGTGCATAAAAATGCTATACTGTACAGATCAAAAAGTAGAAGTGATCAGGGCTTCCTTTAATCTGTGCTCATATTCGTGTACATTAGGAGGTGAATCAGCCTGGTAGAGAATTAGAAAAAGGTGCTCAGTCCTCTAAGCAGACATAGTCTGGCGTAGAGAGTGGAGCTTGAGCTGGAAGCTCCCTCATCCAAGCACATTTGCGCGATGCACTCACTAATTGCAGAACCCTACATGGTGGTCATAAAGCTAGTAACTGCTGTAACCAATACATACAGAAGCCAGTTAATGGACCCACAGATACTAGGCCCTATATTTTTGAGACTAACTGTACTAATGAAATATTAACTGGTGTCTGAAGGCACAATCTACTTGATTTTCAATTACATTATATAGATAAAAGCATTAAAACTAACACAGACAGCATGAAAGATCAGCAGGTATAACAATAACAAAACAAAGGTAAGTTTAAATCAAATGATATCCTCAAGTAGTCTTTCAATTTCACTTACTCACCTGCTGTGTGGCCCCAGTGCCTTCCCCCCAAATCATAAGTCAACCGGCCATGTCCTTTTTGGGTTCATGTAGAACTACACACGACCAACTGACTTATGATTTTACCTCTATGCACTCACTGCTATGGAAAAGCAGGTGCATTATAAAACACACGGCTTACGGATTATATATAAGCTATTCATGGGTTCCTGATAAGTTTTTAAAAGTTTTCATGCTCCTTAAAAAGGTGTCCTTGGATCTAAAGACAAATTTGTTTGCCTTAATTTATTTTATATTGATAAACTGAAAATACGGTGGTAACTGATATCCTTTAAATCACGTTCTAAAATGAAGCTTTTTGAATATAAATAGAATAACTGAAAAGAAACAAAATGTGTTTTGTGGTTCCCTCTAGAGTGGAGAACTGAGTTGCAGAAGGCAAAAGAGGAAGGGAGAGTTTTTGCTAAATGACTTTGTACTTTAAATTTTTTTAACTGTATATATATTTTCTATGCCAAAATTAATTAAATTTCCAATGATAATATAAAAGAATGAAGCAGTCTGGTTATGAGTACTAGTTCCTACATTACCTCACTGGATTACCTGGGCAACTCAACTTTATGGGCCTCAGGTTTCCTCATGTACTAAATGACTACAATGGCTCCTTTCTAGTGCAATTGTTTTATAACTTATATGTTCAGTAATTACTGAAACAATGTTTTCCAAATAGCTTAACTCTATTAAACAATGCAACTGTACTCAAGACTATACTTAGAGGCTCTTAGCCTTAGCATATGCATCTATGCATCAATATTTACTAAATTTCCATGAGACTGACTACCAATCTTCAAATTTACTGTGACACTTAAGAATCCAAAATGTCACTGAACAGTTTATAATGGAATAGTTTAAAAAATTTAGTTACTAAAATAAATGCTTGTTAACTCTCAATTCTAAACATTTGAAATAGCCAAATGTTCCAAGTGCAAAATAAAAATAATATACATTATCATATATTAATATAAAAGCCTAGAGGATAGGCATTATACTTTCTCCTCTCTATCAGGATTATTAGTGGCTTCTATTATATAAAACATGAAAGTGAAAATAACCTTTGTCTCTTAGCTTATTTCAACACTGTCAAGTAGTACTTTAAAAAATAACATTTTCTAAAAGCAATATATGTTTCACTGTAAAAAAATTTAAGAAATATGGACAAGGAAAGACAAAAAAATCTCATAATTCTACCATCCAAAGGTAACCAATGCTAATATCCTGGTATAAATATATAGGCACCATCTATAAAATATACACTTGCAGAATGGAGAACTGATATATTCTGTTTTATAATCTTTTCTTACTTAACATATTTGAACTTTCCCCAAGTTATTAAATAGCAGTCTACAGTGAATCATAATTTTTCTCTACTACTAAGTATAAGAGTAAAAAAAAAATCTGTTAGAAAATCATTAGTGACCACCAGCATGTGAGCTGATGGCTGTTATCAGACTTTTATCCCTACTACTTGAAAGCTGGTTTAGGAGCAAGGCCCCTCTTAACACCAGCTAACTCCCCCTTCAAAATAAAAGGCATGGCATTTCTGAAAGGTTTCTGATCCCAGAGTTAAAGATCCTGCTAACATAAAATAAAATTCCATTACAGATATTACCATTCCCTTCAGGCTCTTCTGGGTTGCTTTCTAGCTTGTCTTAGAAAAATAAGAAAGTGTATTAAGGTGTGGCTTTGTTCTGTCACTTGTTGGCTTGGTCTCATTTGCGTGTTTTAGTATTGAAATTGTCTTAAAACTGTAGAGCACCCAGATAGATGTCATTCTGGTAGGCGCTATATAAACTGTGAAATAAATATATTTACAGGTTCTAACTGGAAGGCAAAACAAACTAAAATGAAAGGAAAAATAATGATGCTGTAGTTGTTACATACACATGTTGTTTAACACAGGTTTGGAACCTGCTTTATAAGGTGCACTTTAAATTACAGGCTATAAGGTAAGACTAACAAATACAAACTGGACTGGTATAGAAAAAACACGTTATTAATATTGATTACAGTTGATTTTTAAGGTTAAAAAGCAGTGCTTTAATTTTAAAAAAGAAATCTGCAACAGGTGGTGAGTGGCTTCCAATTAGTAAAAACTTCTGGCAGAAACATACCATGTAGTAATCACAATGATCTTGGCTTGTGAGATGCTACTTAACCTTTTGCAAAAAATAATGAAGCAGTATGATGCTACCGGAGTTTATAAGAAAGGTCATTATCAAGGCTAAACAGGTCCAATAATATATTCTCTTGGAACATGCAAGTACAGGCTTGTCTGTACCCAATCAAAACCACTGGTAGCTTATTTCATACACATTATACTTTGCAGTTTTCCTTGACTTGCATTTTTTTTTTTTCAAATCAACACACCTCAATCCTTTAAAACAAAACACTTCACTTTGATGAAGATTTCAGATGAGTGACTGCCCCAAAATTAAGCATTTAAAAGTACAAAGTTATCAAAGTGTAACCAAGGCTTAACCATGGTTAACTGTCAAAGCCACAACTCCCCAAAGACAACCTCATGACAGAGCAAGGTTTCAGAAGGGAGCAGCAATAGCTACTATAATGTCTTTGCTTTACGTATTCTACTTAACCAAACATGGTATTTCTGTCCTTTTAATTAATCTTTAGAGTAGTAATTAACTAGATAGACACAGACTGTGGTGCGTTTAAAAACACATTTAAAATAATTTTTGCAGACAATAAAGATTTGTATAAAAACACCATGGCATGTGAATGATACAAAGAAAACAATCACTCAAGAGGACATTAAGTGTCTGAATACCAGTAACTGCAATTAACGGTAATTGACTATCACAATAAAAAACAAGACATAAACTCTCATCACAAGTAACATACGGATGTCTTTTATAGGATTTATTTTAAAGGTGGGTTTTTTAAAGAAGAAAATTTTAAGTATATTTAAGAATTACTTCTAGGGATATCTTAAAATATAAAGCAATTTCTCCATTGTTTTCTGCTATGAAAAATACCTACTAATCCAGCAATGATAATAGTTACATCCTTCACCAGAAACTCCTATTGGTCCTTCTCTATAATGTTAACCATGCAAAGCCAGAATGCTTTCAAGATAAAAGATCTACTATGCTCCCAAAAAGGGGGTCCTCAAATATGATAGGAAAATTTAAAGACCCCATTAAAAACTGACTCACATATGAGCAAATCTAACTTTTACAACAATATTTCCACAATTCTCTTTTAAAACAAAAGAAAAATTAATTTGCAAGCAAATTAAAATGCTAAGAATTAGAACTTAAAAAGACTACTTATAGCAGGCTTTTAAAATTTAAAAGAGTTTTAACACATTGTCAAATATAGGCAATACCTGGATAGATGGCTTGTTTAAGTGACCCAGATTCGAAGTTGTTTGTCTTGGTTCATGTCCTAAGACCATCATATTAGCATTGATCAATCTGAAGGCATCAATAACAACCTGTAAAAACAAGGTGTCAAGTCAATTTTTTTTTTAAAAGCAAGTGATAATGCCAAGCAACAGTGGACAAGGCATGATCGACGTGCATCTGTTTCTGGACTATATCCAGAAAATCATTTAATTATAATATTAATAAAAAAGAACCTCCTGCTGACTGTGCCATCAGCACACCACCCTCTATCTTGTAATGTAAGGTGACACCAATTATTGCAATTTTCATGAAGCAGTAAAGAAAAAAATTAACTTTGCATCTTTATTATTGAAATATGTCATTACTAAACTTACACCAAACAGCTTTCACTGGTGTGCATATGTTTGTCACCTAAATTTTACCTAATCAAAATGAATGACAGAGAAACTAAAACTGAAAGTGAGCACAAGTTAAGGGACCACATCTAAAGCCCAGCCCTGTCACATCAATTACACCACCACAGTACTTGAAATGACAACAAAATTACAGCCAGCAAGGCACTTGCCCACATATTCTCTTCTAGTCAGATACCTTTTACTTCTTGTGACTATGAAAGACTTTATACCTTGTCTGATGGCCTTAAATGTCCAAGCCACTGTCAAGTATAAAAGGCACAATATAAGAAAACCAAGGTCATCCATGCTTTAAGCCAAGAACATGGTATGGAATGATATGGTCCTAAATTCATGGTAAAGATATTACAATAGGTATATTCTTTTTGTGTGTGCAGAAATACTTCAAATTCTCCTATGATACAATAACATCTGTTAGCTCTTACATATAAAGAGATTAACAAGAATCACATACTTGCTAAAGCTTTTCAACACTGTAAAGTTTTATGTAAAGTCATGTGACTTTAAGACAGATTGCCACTTTAAGGGAATTTAACTCAATAGATTTATCACATGAAACAATCTTAAAGCAAGATCATATACTAAGTAACAGAGTATTTCTATATTTTGCCTTTAAAAGTGCTGAACGATTAAGATTTATCAATGTTTTAAAAGCTGTGTCAACTAGATTTGTTCTTATTTATACAATTATTACTCGAGGATATTAAGAGATTAAAAATAGTTAAGCCAACCAAATCTAATCAAGTCTGAAAATTCTGTTTGTAATAAGTATTACTGTATGCTGTATGCTAAAGAACAAGATTTAAAGAAAGAAAATCACCCTTTGTAAAAGATTGCTATGATGGGTCCAAAGACAATAACAAAAAATACAAACCTAGACTAAAACATGATGACAAGTGAATCAGTCTAAGCTTCTGTCTACTCATTCGGCCTACAATATCAACTCTGAATTTTACTTTTATTTTGAACAGTTAACATTTTCCCAGAGATTCATTCCTCTTGCATCAAAATAAAGCCAAGTATCCCCAGAACATGAATTAATAGTTTGTGAGAACTTTTTTCTTTTTATACAATAACCTTAATCCACACTTAACTTTCATGTTTATATATAAATAAATATGGCCTACATGCTTATACTTAAAATTTTTTTCTAAACATATTCTATTTTTTAAAAAAGCAATAAAAACAAGTACTATCAGACATATTTTAGTCAGATGTTATCATAAATAACTTCAAACAATTGTTAAAAACATAGGAGTAAAATTTCCTCACACTCATACTAAAAAAGAACATAAAATAAGATAAAGTTAAAATGTTGGCAAAGGAGGAAGAAGGTGGCCATTTTCCAAGATAGGTATATAACTTAAATACAAAATTAAGAATTGCCACCCTAACTATTAACGGTAAATATTTAGGAGCAAAGCATCATTTTGGTCCATTTCAAGATTTCAGTAAATTCATTTGTGAGAGGGAGAAAAAGCTACTACAAAATTATGAAAATTTCATTATATATCACAATAAAATTCCTATATACTTTTTTATACTGAATGCTTTGAAACTAAAACAGCAGACAGCTATTTTACTTGTAGAAGTCTATATTATTTCTCTGAAATATTATAAGCAGGTGTGAAACTTCATAGAAAGGAAATGAAAATACTAGTTCAGTAGATATCATGATCTGTTAAAAACAAATTTTTTAAATTTTCTTAAGAAACTAAGAGAAAAATTCAAGAACTTAATAAAATGAGATGCTTTCATTGACAATTCCTGAGTAGAAATGATGGCCTATAGAAAATGACTACTTTACACTAAGATTAAAGGAATTTGCTGCCATCACTATAGCAACTGTCTTAAGGAAACTAACATGTTCAACAACCTGCAGACCAAAATTAGATTTAGTATGCAATAAAATATAAACATGGCAATATAGTCTACATTTTAATTTTGGTATAATTTTATAATTGCGTTTTGCGCTGTGAAAATAAGTGGATTTATCCTTTAGAGCAACCTATCAAAATAGACTCATTAATGTCCAGTGCGCTAATGAGCAATGGGTGAAGAAGGTGTTAATTATGCCACCGTAAGATTAAAAAAAAAAAAGCCCTAGTGAGCACTTGATGGTATGTATAAGCTGAAAGCGTTTCTCCATGTTTGTGTATTTACAGCATGATGCAATAAAATGACAGCAAAATGGTCACTCCATGGTTAAGAACAGAAATCTTAGATATAACACACTGAACAAAGAACTCCCAAGAATTAATTAATGTATGGGTGGGTAGGGGAAATAATCCATTTTTTTGAGCTCTCTGAATTTTCTAAACAGTTCATTTTGAAGTATATAGACATTAAATTAGTTCAGTTTATATCTTATAAACTCAAACAGTAATTTAACCAAAAAACTTTACACAAAAACTATCTCCTTAATATATAATAACAAAAACCTCTGAGCTAAAGTATGAAGAATATTTTCAGGAATATGATGCTAGACTTTGAAAAATTCCTTTCCATGCTGAAGGCCTACACAATACATTGAATCTCTATTCACCCGCCTGACCATTTAATTTTTTCTGGTACAAGTGCCTTGAGACTTTTCAGAGGTCACTGCAACAGTAGACAGCTTATAACAAAACCATTAGCAGTTTGGCTAGCTTAGGGAAACCTCTTACTTTCCTTTTTTGTTTATTATCACTGCATGAATCTGCAGCATATGATAGTTTATAATTTCTCAGGCTTGTTAAATTCATGTTAAAGGTCTGTTTTCTTGTTGAATAAATTTTGTTCATATAATGCTGCCTATTTCATACACTCAGTCTTTAATAGCACCTTTGGTCTATGCGCAACTCACAGATCAAAACAGAGGACTAAAATAGGGGTTGATGATGCTATTTACATGTGTGATTCCTGCTGTCTTCTTGTTAGTAGCTTTAATATAATAGAAGACCTTGTCTGTTTTGTAATTAACACATCTTTACTGGAGAGATATTTGGAAGTGATTGCTGTGAATATACTGGTTAGTAAAATAAACACAATCACACACCACTTTCTGTTATCAGACAAATTTGTGAATTGTACACATTATACTCCAGATCAACAAACTGTGATATAACAGCCAAGTAGAAGACACATATTTATATAACCCTTTATTTTTCTGAAAATATGTATTCACTCTGACCTTGCAAATATAATTAGCTTGTGGGATGTGCAGATTTCAGTACCATGGTTGCTTTACTAATTGCAACTCTTGGAAATAGATACTAAATATTTGGAAGCTGCCAATACAAAATAAAAACTGCATGTTTTTTGTACATCTGTCTTAGATTATAAAAGCAAAATAGTTTTAAAAACAATACTGAGTTCCGTATTTATTCCAAGCATGCCCAAGGGTCAAGGATCTATCATTTCATTTTAATGTTGAATCTGGTTTATTACTTAAAACTCAGTTTAAACCATAATTTTTTGGCTTCTTTCATGAGTAGAATACAGTTCATCCAATATGCTATTTATTTTAAAATTCGTGTTTTCATATCAACTGCTAGGTCACTGAAAGACTAGACTAAATTTCTAAAGCACCAATCTATAGTTCCCAATTTTTACATCCAAAGGAAGCTATTTTTAAGCAAAGCTCTTCAAATTAGTTTAATACAAAGGTGTTTTAAAGAAAAATACACAAACACTTCTGGCAGTAGCTGTAATTTTTTTCTCTCTCTCTTTTCAGTAGTTGCCTTTGGTCCAGTTGCACTTATATTACAGTCAGTGACTATGGGTATCTACACAGAGTAGAAATAATGTTTTAAGAATTTATGATGCATTCATTTTCTTGAGCTTAAAAATGAAACAATCAGAATCTTCCATAACCTCAAGTCAGCTCACTATATATATAATGTATGTATTATATATGTATACCTATATATTATATATAATAAAAATTATTCAGTTCATCATATATGGGGTGAACATAAGTGATGAACTGAAATAATTTTTAAAATCTTGAAAAAAATTTTAAGACCTCAAAATCAATGTCAAACACTAAAAAGAAAAAAAGTAAAAATTCAGTTACTAGTTAGATTACATATTTTAAAACATAAAACCATCACTATATAAAGTAAATCTCTCAATGATTATAAAAATGAAAGGTGTGGAAAGAAAGGCAACACTCAACCCATATCCAATACTCTTTATCACCTAGAAATGACCTGTTATCAACTGCTTAGGTTGTTTCTAGATTCTTTAAAAATTAAGAGTGCATGTGACCTGGGAAGTACTGCTGGGGTTTGTGACCATTTCGTTACTTCTGCTGCCATGCACTGCCAGACATCTATAAGAGAAAAACATCTTATGTCTCTTGTAAGCCCACAGCATAAAAAATTCAGAGAAATCTTACTTTTTATGCCATTTCCAATGAAAAGCACTAAGAACTAAAACTGACTCATGCCAAATGCATATCACTGAATTGCTGTGATTTCTTAGTCTCAAGTTTGCAACACGGAAATTATTTATAAAATGTCAATTTTAGCTCTGGAAAAGAAATTCCTATGTGTATGTACATTTTCTTTCTTCATCCTCGGAGAATTGCTTACTGTAGCTAAAGATCTGTAGTACAACTTCAGTATATTGGGAGAAAAGGGGGATGGGGTGTAACTTGCATAATTTACTTTTTTTGACAAGTGAAGACATGCATCAAAATTCAAAGAGTAAATCCACAAGTTTTGAACGTATATGCTTTAATGAAAACAAATCGATCTTTAGAAACTAGTATGGTAAAAGGTAATTAGACATTTTTAGATTCATGAAACACTGGGAAAAGAATTTACTTAAGTTATAATAAAAATAAAGTTTCACAGAAATTTTTTCAACATATGCATGTAGTCAGTATGGTGTAGAGGTTTAAATGCTTCAGGCACTCTGGAGTCAATCCTGCCTAAGTTAGAATTCTGGGTCTATCACTTACTAGCTAAGGGACCTCTAACAAGTTATTTAACCCTTCAATTTCTCCATTTGCTCATGAATGACGATGCCTCATAGACTTGGTAATAAAATAATATATGTGTTTCTGCCACTATAGTTTTCAGTGTTACTAACTGTGGCACTGATGGAGTTGCCCAGCTCAGATCTTTCAACAGAACCTGCTGTGGAGCGCATGACTGACTCACAACCTCCAGCTTTTACACCTTTGGATCCACTGGGCATTCACACCAGGTCATACTTCTCCTGGGCAGCTCCCTGCCAACAACTGAACACAGCAGTGGTACTAGAACCTAGCCATTCCTGCCAAATAAGGGATTCCTCTAAAGGCTAATTTTGGCTCAAGGACTCCCCAGCAGCCTGGCTGAAATTTTCTGAGCACTAGCTGCAGTCTGTGGTTCTTCTACCCAATCTACCTTCACTTTCTCCTTTGCATGGTCAACCCTTCACTGCTGTCTGAAGTCTCTCCCCTTTCTCCAACATGGGTGTCTCCCCCAGTAAATCTCTTGCATGTCTAATTTCATTTTGGCATCTGATCCACAGAAGACCCAAACTGATACAGTTAACAAAGCAGAGTACTGCTATCATGAAGAGTGTTAAAATTGGAAAAAAGTTACCCTAAAAATCAAGTTATAACTATAAATTTTGCATCAGGAGACACCTGACATATAAAAAAATAGGAAATTAGAGATTGACGCTTTAAGATGTATTTCCTTAGGGAAATTCCTAATTACAATAAGAAAGTGTATAGTTGTACTGAAGGTTATTATCTCTCTTTTAAAAATGACTGAATATGCCTAGAATCTTGATACTACTCCTGCATGATCGGTGTTTCTACACTCACAAGTGACAAATAAACAGTGAGCTTAAAATTGAACTCCTCAGGGGACTACTAATAAGCTACAAGAGACTATCACCTATGGGTCACTAGTCTGATATCAACTTAAGAGTGTCAATTCTATCTAGTGGCTACTCAGCCTACATAAAATGGAACCAGTGACTTCAGATCCCTTTCTAGTGGAAAAATTAAAACAACTCGTTTGCCTGTTGCCAATTCCATATAAAGCAAAGGAATAAAGGGCCCTAGAGAACAAAGATGGGCTCAACTTTGTTAGCATGGCAGTAGAGCATGTGGATGAGAATAAAGGACCTATATATATTGCTTGTGCTGTAACACCACATTCAAAGAAAAATACAAAGTATATCCACTGGACTACTGTCTCTCAATAGGCAAAGGCATTTTAGTAGGAAAAATATGTAAAGGCCAATTACTTTGCTGTGTATCACTTTGTGTATTTTTATTTTGCTTATCAATTAAATACTATATAGAAATTATCTTGCTAATCCTCTCAACAACCAAGTGTAGGTATTAATATTATCAATTTATGGATGAGGAAACTGCAGTGTAGAGAATTTAAATCAATTAAATGAAATGACACAACCAGTAAATGTTATCACTATGATTTGTACCTATACAGCATGCCAAAGCCAGTACTCTTCATCATAAAGCTGTTTGTTATAATAGCTGTCCTGACACAAAACCAAGAAAGGACTACTACTAGGTTCAGTTATACTCAACAGCAAGGTTTGTGTCTCATTCGTCACTGAATATCCATTCTGTAACAGAGTAAGTGGCACACAAAATACAGTGCAAAATAAATATCTATTGAAATGAAAACCTCAAAAAAAAAGAGCACTTTTGGTTACTATGCTATAGAAATTTTTACCACTTATGTTTATTTTTCCTTAAAGGAAAATAAAAATATCCATTATCTATAAACAAAATCTAATCAGTAGCTTGTTAACAATATAGTCTTTACTTATCACTGCTCAGTTCTGAGTTCATGAAATACTTTTTTGTGACATGCTAAACTGAGAAACTCATAGAGCACTGACATGTATTTAATTTGGATTTAAAACTGCATATGGTAAAGCTATCTGGAAAGTGAAAAGTGGCTGTAAACATCTATTAATCAGCTTACTAGTAGCCTAAAAATCACAACTGAGGGATCAATTATGACTCTGAAGAAAATTTACCACTTCATTTTTACCGTCTTTAGAAAATTACAATGACAAGAAGACATTAAACCTGACAAAACTAAGTCCCAGGTCCAGAAATATCGTCACAAATAACAATGGCTAATGTCACATCTAGAATGTGATCTTTAAAAATTAAAATATATGGGCTCTGAAAAGGCCTCTCAATCAAAGTCATAGTTTCCACATTTCCACTTGCTAGTACAAAACTGGCATTAAGGACAGGGAGTAGATCGTATTCTTCTCTATAATTCCAATGTACTCTTGGCACAAAGTAGTGATCAACAAGTGTCTGTTGAACAAATGACAAGGGATAATTAGATGACTACAGAGAGAAAAGCATTCAAGAAGTGAGAGTCAATAAATAATATTCTTACAGGTAATGAATGATGTATTTTTACTGAAACAGTTGGATTCAAACTAATTTGAAGCACATTTACATCATTCAAAATGCACAGCAAGTAGTAAAGCATAACAAATTAGCTCAGAGATTATATTATTAATATAGAAGCTCCAGGTTAAAAGAACTCCATAGGAACTCTTACCTCTATATATGACTTATGCTGTTAGAATTTTAAAAGTAAAATTATTTCTACATTCCTAGCTGACAATTTCTTATATCAGCTAAATAAATGTGATAAACTATTACATGTTATTCTATCATAAATAGTATAGGCAAATTAGTACCTATAATATTTTCTTAGCTGTCCTCACAAGATCTGAGAGTGTTATAAAACTTCAAACTGATAAAAAGAGTGAAAGACAGGAAGCAAACAAAAGATAATACAGTAACAAAACTTGTTCCAAGAATACCTTGGAAGGGTATGCTCATAGAGCTATGTCAGGAATGGAAATAGATTTTTTTATGTATTCGATTTCCTATTTTTCTCTTTCCACCTGGAAAACTAGACAAAGAAAAGAGGTGTGTACAATTTATGATTAGGACTACCCAGCCCTAGCTAATACTCGTGGGATACTGATCAAAAAATTATCGCAGCTATGCTAAATATCTTTTCCTACTTTTAGTAGACAAATGACTATTAAACTTGAACTCTAGCTCTAATTTTACAGGGTTCAAATTGATCAAGGATAATGTCCATGAGTAAACTGGCTAACTGACCTTGTCAATCACACGTTCCAGTCATTTAATAAACGACTCTATGCTGACATATAAAAAATTACTAAATGTCACAAAATTAACTGCAGTTTTTTGGATATGCTAAAAACTAAAAAAATAGATTTGGTAATGGCTGAACACTGATGCAAATTCATTCCTCGATTTTATTTTATAAACATTTATTAAAAAATTATTGCAACGCACTGAATTCCAAGATATGAATTGGTATCTCTCCTCAAAGAAGTCTCAGTCTTGTGGGGAAGACAACACAGACAGATGAATAAAATACAAAATGGTTAAGTGCAATACATTAATCACCTCATAGGCCCAAGTTTCAAAGTAATATATTCACTTTCTTTTCATCAGCATGCCCAAGGAAAATATCTTAGAAAATGGTAAGTGCTAAATAAAAGTAGGCCAATCAGAAGAGTATTCCTAGATTAGTTAGCATGTACAAAATATAAGAAGGGAAGTCTTCATTTCTTTTGTAGTCATTACCATATTCCTAAATGTAGCAAATTAGAGATTAACTTATGGGCTTGTTCTTATCAAAACTTGCAGAAACATTCACATTCTATTTTTTTAATATTCTAGTTCTTGATCCTTTTAAGTATGAATTATGTTAATCTTCAGAATAAAGTATCATTTATTGCACACCTAATATGACATGTGTACTCTAATCTCTACATATATTACCTCATGATAGTCATAATGCTATGAAATAGGTACTAAGATTCCTGTTATATAGATGAAAAATCTGAAGCTCAAGAAAATTAGGTAAGGCTTGTTCAAGGTCACACTGTAAAGAGGAGATAAAAATGGGATTTTAATGCAGGCCTGACCCCTAAGTCTGTGTTCTTTATTACTCTATGCCCTCTCTCTCTATATGAGAGAGAGAGAGTATATATATATATATATATATATGTATATATATACATAGATATATAAAATAAGAAGCTCAAAACAAGACTACTATTTGAGTAAACTGAGTACTTAAAAACCTTCACCATCTTAAAACTTTCTAATATAAAATTTCTTGGAAAAGTAAAATATTTGCTAGCCACCCCTGAAAGAAAAGACACGACCTTCTAGATATCTGAAAATAAAGGGTATGCTCTTACAGCATTCATTCACTAACTTTTTATTTTAACTTTTTTAAAAATTAGAGACAGAGTTTCATCATGTCGCACAGGCTCGTCTCAAACTCCTGGGCTCTAGCGATCCACTCACTTTGACCTCCCAAAGTGCTGGGATTACAGATGTGAAGCCATGGTACCTGGCCACATTCCCTAACTTTCTTCCTGTATTTGTATTTATTCTCCAAAGCCCCATCTTTTGTAAAATGCTAGTTGTTTAAACAAATTAAAACCAATCAAAGCACTCATTTTACATTCTAATATCTGTGGAAAAAAGAATGAACAAAGAGGTAAGTACCACTTGGAATGATATTGTTTCTACATTCTTCCCATGAGGTACAAGCTCTTCTTTTCTCAGTGATGTCCTGCCTGCCCCTCAAAGCTCAGCCCAAGCTTTATCTACTTTGTGCAACCTACAGCTGATTTCTCCCTTGTTCTAATTTTAATTTGCATTTACTGTGTTTGTTATACAAGTAACACTTTATTGTATACTGGCACATACAAAATTCTGAATAAGTATTTGTTGAATTATTTCTGTCTCTAGCAACCAACTTAATACTTACAGAAACAAGCAATTTCAGTATATTTTGTATCAGTATGCAATGTAGGTTATCAGTATATAATTGGCAGAATAAGATCTTGCTCACTACTAACACTAAATGTATATAATTTATCTTCTCAAAGAACACAAAGACCATTTTTTAAAATTCATTTTGCATCTTAGAATCATTAGCATACAGATCAGGTATACTTAAGAAATACCTGCAGATAAGCTGACCTGCAGTTAGATAAACATCACATTTTTTAAAGTCCATTGAGTGTTTTGATCAGATTAAATAAAAATGCTTCAAGAAAACCTAACCAGTGGAAGACACATTTGGACATAATTAGTCATTCCTTTTTTTATGTTTTCAAAACAGAGAACAGACACAATGATTGTTAGGAGTTAGTTAGCTGGTAATAACTGAGCATTTTACTAACAGGAACCCATCAAGGAAAATGAGTTCTCTAAAGCAGTAATGCTTTTTAATAAATATATTACAATATCCTAATTAAGTTGTATGCTAGTTTTATGATTTTGCCCAAAGTGACCATTCTTTTTGCCTCAAGAAAGAAGTATAGTCACATTACAAGTTGAATTAACTTCTAAATTTGCTGCTGGATCTGGTTATGGGCTGAGTGTACAAGATAATAAAACATTCAGTAAGAGGTCCCCACTGTGCCACTTGAGAACTAAAGTTTAAAATATGTAAATATGTATATTTTACAAATGAACTAAATGCTGCAAGCGGACCTTATAAACTATTTCACTGATTAGAGCAGAACTCACTGGTAACTTCTGTGAGCTTACTCTCCATTTAAATTATGAATGCAATTACCATTGATTTTCACCTGTATCATTTTAAAACATTTATAGTACTGTACAATATGCAGAGGGTTACAGATTCTTTATCATATGGTGTATTTCATTATTTATGTTGATTTCAATGTTTACTCCTAGGGATGTCACAAAAGTCAACAGGAATAAGTCTGTCTAAATTGTTTTTTAAAATTAATTGAACAACACATTTTAAAAAATCAATTAATATATAATACATAATACCTACAGAAAACTATGGAGAACTTAGAGGAAATGTACAGCTCTTTCCCCTGACTTATGCTGAAGAGAGTGACACCTATCCACAGTAACTTAAAGAATGGCCTCACAATGACCTCTGGTATTCATTTTGCATTCTGCAGTTACTCTGATTACATCATTCATAATGGTTTAATATTAAGGAATTAAAGAGCCATTAAAAAAGCCCGAGCCCTGAAATTTTACAGAACTGGATTCATATCTTTGTTCTGCTGCTAACTCATGGTCTGACTTTGGCAAAGCAATCTCCTTGGCCCTAATTTTTTTTTTTTTTAACCACTAATAACATGTAGTGGTAACAGGGCCTATCTTTAGGATTATAACAAAGAATAAATGAGATAAGTTGAAATGGTTATTCACAATACCTGGCTCACAGCAATTATTCAATAAAAATATAATCAAGTCACCATAAAAGAAAATCAAACTATTGTGAATGAATTGAGATTACCAAGAAAGAATCCAGGCTTATCTAATTTCTCAAAGACAGAAATATTGGAATTTATAAAAATGGAAATATACAAAATGTTCAAGAAAGCGGTTTTATAAAAAGCGAACAGAGACCCAACTTAAATCATTTATATATAAAATGTCATTTTAATTCTTGATCTAATCATTGCCTTACTAAATATTTTGACAGCTTTGATAAATCACACACAGGAAAAGGGAGAGGGAGACTCTTATGCTATCCTTCATTTTTATAAGTTTATATTCCTAAGTATCATGATTTAACTAAAACACTAAGGATTTACTAGCATTTAATCTGATTCATAGTGATGAGAGGACTTGACACTGAAAGAACCATAAATTACAATCAAACTCTGACTCCTTAAAGATGAAGTTGCATTACTGACAAAGAATTGGATCCTTATTTCAAGAGATATAATAGTATGAATCTAGACATTAGGTCCAACAAGTGATACAAATCATCAATGATAGATATTTACACTAAATTTTTTCAAAAAGATTTCTTCCTAACATACAAAAGTAGACAGTGATCCATATGATTTCATAAATTTTAGATATATTTTTTTAAAAACTAAATTTAACATTAAGACGTGACACATGCATATTTTTAAATGAAATTCATCATTTTAATATAAATTACAATTAATTAGAAATAATGAAAATTCCAATATTATACAATACTTAAACTAGGTTTGGAAACTAAAATTGCCATTTTAAACATTACAAAAGGATAACCAAAAATAAAATACATACTCATTTATTTACATTTACATTTATTTAGTCTATTTTGAGAATGCATTCTTTCATTGTGTTTATGTTTATACTTTCCTTTTTCAAAGTAGCCACCATCACATGAGTCAAGATATCATAAAACCTAAGTTGAACTAATACTACAAAATAGAATTCTAATTATATTTAAAATTAAGCTTTAATTATTACTTGTAAATATTGTGGTAGGGGACTTTATTAGATAATTGTTATATTTGTAAAACAGTAATCATTACTTAAATGAATTACTTACGAGTTACTAAAAAGGTACCTTAAAATAGAGAATTAAACTTAAGAGGTATCAAATATAATTCATAAAGCTAATAACAATCAAGGATTTTTCAACCTCTTTTATCTATATGTTGAGTAACAACACATATAGTTAAAAAAAGTAAATAAATTGAAATATAGGCATATAGCAAGAATCAGAAGCTATCCATTCTGAATGGTCTAGTATATCAGTTTCTATTATTGTTTTTTGTGGATAGTTTTTGCCTCTGAAAAGCTAAATCACACCTAATAGGATCATGATTTAGAGAAGACCTCAATTTTTATACATGATAATGATATGATGTCAGAAAACATTCAACTTCAAATTTATGACAGATAAAAACTCCGTATTTTAACAGCCATGTTTAGTTTGTCTGCTGGTGAGCAGATATAAATGTAATCTGCACTACTATCAAACTCCAGGTCTGACAGATAGATAACAAGCTAATATTTATTTCTAAGTGCTCTAAAAATTATTTGTAAAACCTGCATAAAAAGGATTGCATAAATATATTGTGATTTTATTTTAACAATTATTCTACACTACAATGGAAGTACATGCTCAAACAAGACACCTCAGCAGTATTTTAAAGCAGTAACCACCTAGCCAATTTCTGTATGTCTGTAGTTTTTCTAATCCACTCTCCCTGTGGTTGAGCAAAATCGAATTGCCTCTCACATTTGCAGACAGCTCTGTGAAGGTGATAATAGAGCTGCTCCCTGCTGTCATGAGGCAGGAAATAGGAAAATGGCATATGGGGCTAGAAAGAAAGAAAGAAAAAAAAAAAAAGAAAGAATGAATGAACAAAAAAAGAGAAAGAGAACTAAACAAGAACAAAAGGGGTTTCAACAAAGAACTATAACCCAATATGCTTTGCAAGTTAATCTGTTTTCAGAATTATTTAGCATATTTAATCATTCATTTGCGTCCTCACTCCAAAAACATGAATGGTTGATACCAAGTCTTCGGGCAAGTTTTCATTGTCTAAAATATTTGGAAAACACACCTCCAGAATATGTCCTGCACAATGTCTGCAAAACAATGCCCTTTAAATAGATTTTTAAAATGTTGTGCCAATTCCAAATTCATCATTTGAAAATAAAGGTAAAGCAATGTTTATTTAAATATTAATAAAATGTTTATAGCAGGCTTTGAGTATGGTTTAACTTTCCTAATTTTATGAAATTCAAAAAATTTAAAGATAAATATTCATGAAAATTACACAATAAGTGATTAAAGAAGAAATCTCTAAATAAATTGCTAATAATACCAAGACACAGTTATCAACTTGTACAGTTTTTTAGTTTGTTTTTTAAGTAAACAGACAGCAGCTTTCTGTGTAATTAAGAATCCTGCTTTGAACAAAATGGATTTTTATTTAATGTATCTGTAAACAGAATGTGGCAGTAGATGGCAATAAAGATAGAATCTACTCTACCTTTCCTTTTACACTCTGAATGGGATCCACAACCACTGCCACAGCTCTCTCCGACAAGGCTTCAAAGCTCTGCTGAGTGTTGATATCCACACCAGAAAGCCAACAACCAAAGCCAGGGTGACTGTGATACCAACCAACAACCATCTCCGGCCTGAAACAAAGAGGGCATTCAGATGCTCAGAACAGAACAAGTAATACATTTATGATATGAAAAGAAACAACACACTAACGGGGTATAAATTAAGAAGAGATGAAAAACACACAGGTGTGAAAAAGCACCATTAGAAACCCTGAAATTGTACACCATATTATCCAGAAAACATGGAAATGAATATGTGTGACAAAGGAGTGCTATCATTAAGAGATGCACATTAGCAGTGGTGGATAAGGCTTTCAGTTTTTCACCTTGTTACCACAGTTTCTCAGAGCCAGTTTTTACCCTTTCAGCATTCAAGTAAATATCTACTCTTTAACTCCTTAGCTCTGGGAGTTGGATTTTCCAGGCACAGAGTACATTTTTAACAATGGACACCAGGATCCACTGTTGTGAAAGGATTAAATATCAATTAAACCAGCAGTAGAACTAGGAACTCAGTCAAAAACCAATTTGCACTGTTCTGCTCAGCTGCTGAGCCTTTTGCTAACATTAATTTTGAGGTTGTTTCCACAGCAGAAGAATTTGAGCAAGAGAATGACAACTATTGAGAGATTTGGTCTGAGGAAAAAACTTTAGAATATTTGGATTATACTTTCTCTGTCTTTAAAACTATGCCTACAAACATAATTAAATATTCATAATCTCATTCAGTTGCAACTCTCAAATACATGGAACATACAAGCTCTTTCAATTATAAGTGACTAGACAGTAACTCCATATGCTAAACAGAGGGAAGCTACAGCCCAAGCTTACTATGTGACAGTCAAGAATTTTAACATGAGGCAGTTCTCTGATGGGCAAATTTCTCTGGTTCTAAAGGGAAGATCTACAGGCAGTGCATGGCACTGATATTTACAGATAGTTTTATGTCAATTACATAACCACTTTTTCTAGAAATGACATTGATAAACATCTATAACTTTGAGGTATGTTTCTATAAATATTTCCCATTATTTCTTTAACTGATCATTTAAAATGCTTACCTTCCTGTCTGCTTCAACATATCCAACATTTTAGCTTGGAACACTGGATCAACTGCCTCCACACTGACACCCTGATTTAGAAAGAAAGAAAAATTATTAATTTTTGTAAATTTGGAAAAAAAGCTTCCCTATGTATATTATTTGGGGTTGCCAAAATCATTTTATAGGTTTTGATACCTACATTTGATACCTACTCAAGTCATTCAGTTATAAACCTCATACCAATCAAGCTTCTAAAATTGCCAACTACCAAACTGCTGTTGGTGAACGAGTTAAGCCCACTTTCAGGATTCTTTAAGAGTATATGGCCATTGCTGTGTATATGTTTACCAGAAATACGAAATAATTGAACCAACCATAACTATTGGTTAGACCTATTTAGGCAAGCATACTTCCTAATGCCATCCTATCATAACTGATGACTAAAATGAGCCTCATCCAAAGTTCTACAAATATTCAGCTATCATAATGAAACAGCCTCAAGTCTCTTACATACAGCATTATTTTGCTAGTTCAACCAAAATAAGATATTTGAACAGGAAGAATTAAAAGGTTCAGATCATCTCTCTGGTGATAGAGTACTGTCTTTATAGCTCCCAAGGCTTTCTTCTAACCTCAGGAATCTAAATCTAATGTACTTAAAGAAACTAGTTAACATAAGCACTTCCTTCCCACCAAAACAAACAGTACGCATATTGAATTCCAACAGAGAGTACATCCTCAAGAACAGGGGTAGGCAATCTGCTGCTTATAGGCTAAGAATGTTTTCGGTTTTTTTCTTTCTTTTCATATATATACTTTAAAAGGACTGTCTTAAAAAAGAAGAAGAATATGCAACAGAGACATATGTCTTTATAGAAAAAGTTTACTGACTCTGGGGTCAGAAGAAAAACTTTCTATGACACTAGAAAATAGAATTAGAGTGAATATAGGGATCAAAATCTTTTATTTTATATGGTCAAACAAGCATTTACATGGAAGTAATGATATTAAAGCCTAAGAACAATGTATTATAATGGGTATCTACATAAGTACCCATAACATATATGTTAGTTTTATGTGTTTCATGTAGCCTAATATAAAAAGACAGATACAAGTAATAAATAGTCTAAGATTTAAATCTAAACCTTTGGTTAACATGTAGAGTGTTTCTCTATTTCCAAATGTATAAAATAAATATAATAGATATCGAGATGGATAAAATCAGTAGATCCAAATTAGTTTACCTCAACAAATTCATCTATTTAGAGAAAACTTTACATTATTTTAAATATATTGCATTCTGTAGCAAATATTCTATTTTAAATGCTTATTTTTAATATACATACTATATATATTACAGTACTTAAAATTGTAATCTGTTCTCTAGCATCTACCTTATCAAAGTAAACTTACAGAACTCTGAATAGAACTAACAGCTTATAACAACAATTTCTTTAATCCTTCTTTTACAAGGCTCAGTAAGAGAAATATTGCCTAGCAAAGAAGAAATATCGCTTGGAAAAATACATGCATATTTTTCTAAGCAAACAGGTGAGAAGGATATATGTGTTTTTTTTTGGAAGGTAGATGGAATGGTTATTGTTTTTTGGCTATTTTCTTTCAGTCAAAATGCACATCTATCAACACAAGTCTAATGCATCAAACAAAAAGGCAAAACAAAACAAACATCTCTAGAAAGAATAATGTATTCTATACAGGTAATTTGTATGGAGAACGGTGCATATAAACAAAATACCATGCCTGGGAAAAAAATATTCAGGTTTGCTATTGTTTTGTTTTGCTTTAACTTAACATTTTAAATAAGAAAAGCTTAAAAAGTCATTCATCACCATATATAGAACATTTTTTAAATGACATATTTCAAAACAATGGGAACAAGACTTAAGAACTAGTATATGTGAGTTGAAAATCTAAATTAAGAGAATCTCAAATCTTTTGAACACTTGGTTCAAAATCAAACTAACACTCTGCTATTATAGGGTAAGTAACTTTTAAATCCAGTATTTTACACCAGTTTAAGCTGAAGGACTGAGAAAAGAAATTTAGCATTAGCATCATTCAGTTTGCAGACCTATAAGAAGTTATGCTGCGTTTTAAAGATTAATGGTTTAATTCAATACAATCTAAAAATTTCTATCAAACTTATGATTAATTTTTCCTATTGGAAAGAGAATATGTAATATGATGAGAGTTAGTTTGCATAGGAAAAGAAAAATGAAAAGAAACACATTTACTTGCAGCAGGCAACCATAAAAGTACTCACTGTTCCTGACTGTGGCATAGCAAACACATCAATCACTCTGACGGTATAATCATCAACAAATTCTCCAAGCATCAAACCCATAACTTCCATTGGAACTCCAGCACGGCCATGTTTTAACATCTGTAGAAAGGAAGAGATGTGGACACAAAGCAAATTTCGTTGAGGTCTCTGGTTCCTCCTTATAAAACAAAAACCAAATTTTGTTCCAGTGAAAATAAAAAACTCCTTTTATAAATGTACCTAAAACAATAGCTTATTTATGTCTGAGAGGATTAAGGTGACAAATATTCCAAAGTAAAAGATACAGTGAAAGCAACAGAGTTCTCTAAAGCAAGTAACTACATTCATTACTTACTTTTAACAGTGCCAGGGAAGAGATATAGACTTGTTCTGCTGTGTCCACTGCAGGAGCATCTGTAGGTGGCCCCTAGAAACAAATACATCAATTATTATTAAAACAAACACAGAGTTTATGAGTTTAAAATTCAAGTTACATGTGGTATAAACTTGATATTTTTAAAATAGTTTTGAAAAACATGTCAAGTATCCTTTTATTTGGCTATGACATAATCAAAACACATTTGCAAATATCAAACCTGTAGAAACAGGTAAAACTTAATACTAAGCCAAGGGTCTAATGGACATAAAGTTTAAGTGTTTCGGCAATGCCAATCTACCTTGGCTACAACATGGCTATAATGTACCAATTAGCCACATTTGTTACCACAGTGTGCATATGTGAAATGCTGCTGGACTAGCACAATTAACTAAAGCATCAACACAAACAGCAAATTCTCTGAGCTTCTTGATTTTCAGCTAAAGACAGCATGTATTAATAGATTAAGGCTATGGGATTCCTCTGCAAATTCATCACAACAGTGGAGGAGAAGGGGAAAGAAGACTTCTAATCCCTGGGTGAAAGAGCTGTGAACAACATCCTCTGCATGTCACCTAATGAAGCTGTTCCCCTCCCCCTATACAACAACAAATTTAACACAATTGCCCCAGGTGTGAACAAACCAGTTGAGACAGGTATAGCTGATGTGAAAATACTTCCAAAATCCTAACCACTACCTTTAAAACAAGTATTACTAAGGAAGACACTATGTTTCTCCTTTAAGGATTCTATCTTCTTCCTGAAAGGAAGCAAACTTCTCTTGACTATAACATTCACCTGCACAAGGTAACTGACATATAGTTCTTACCCTCAAGATGCCTACAATCTTATAAATGTGATTCTGCCCCACAATTAGTGCACCTAAAAAGCTTCTTGTTTTTTAATATGGGACAATCTGGGAAATTATAATGAGATATGACTTATAATTGCCAGGTCGTGTTTTGCTTAAAGTTCCCTTTCCCTGACAATAACTCTTACAAATTAGGTAAACAACATGTTACCTTATCCAAATTGTAAGCCGTGTTCTCTCTCCCATTTATACTTTTACATACTGAAAGTAAACAGTCGCTTTACATTCCATACATATAGGTCTATGTGTACTTTGTGCTTTTGTGTGTGTGTGTGTGTGTGTGTGTGTGTGTGTGTGTGTTAAATTCTAATACTTTGTATTGTTTTAAAAGTTCATATATTTACTGGAAGCATTAAGTATAAAAGGTTCTAGAATAAGTTTTCTCTAAATAAAATAATTTTGTTTTTATTTACTTTTGTTCAAAGTGGTGGGAAAAATCAAGTCCCTCAAATTTAATTTTCACCATAAATGCCAGGCAATAAAGTTGGAAACTGACCAAATTCTTCATCTATTATCACCTAATGCAGTTTTATTGCTTATTTTTCAAATAGCTAAGATCTCTTTCAGAATGAAAACTCTGCTAAAGTAAAGTAATAACAGGCCAAAGCATCTTGCTGAAGTCATCATATAAACCTAATTTTAGTGGTATGATAATTTTACTCATTTCACTTAGAAAGTTAAGAAAGATTAAGGAAAAGGTGAGGACAACAATAAATCAGTCGTGATGAGAGGTTTGGGGGAAGTAGTAGTAACCTTAAAAGGTTAGGATAATAATAAGGTTTCAGTTAAACAGAAGGAATTGATTCTGGTGATCTACTGCATAGCCTGGTGACTACAGTTAATAATAATGTATATTTCAAAATAGTTAAAAGACGACTTTAAATGTTCTCAGCACAAAGGAATGATAAATATTGAGGTGATGGATATGTTAGCCTTATGTGATCACTCCATAACATATATATTTATCAAAACATCACCCCCCCACCAATATATATAATTATTTGCCAATTTAAAATAAAAGTAGAAAAACAGGTTAACGAACACTGTATTCATAAAATTATTCCTGAATCCAGAGCAACCTTAAACACTGCATATGGAGAAAGAAGTTAAACTGGTATCTTAACTGTAGCTTTAACACAGCCTTTCTCAACTTGCCCGAAAATATTTTTTTTTAGAAAAAAAGGGAAATAAAACATCAAACCATCACCAAAATGCATTACTGAAAGAATCCAGAAACTATTTCTGCCACCAAAGAAGGAAGAAACACTATTTTCTTCAATATTATATATGTAACCAGTACTTAGAAAAGTGCCTGGGCCATAGTAAGAACTTAATAAGTACTGACTGAAAGAATGAATGAATAAATTAAGGTACTACTGCAAGCCAATGGAACAGAAAAGAAAAATACCAACTAGAGTTACCTCGAGAGAGAGGAAGCAAGCCACATGTCAGTGGCCTTTCTTCTGATTCAGAAACATACTAACTCACAATGGATTTTCTTCTGATTCAGAAACATACTAACAAGAAAGCCATGTACTAAGAGAAGACTATGCAGCTGTTTATTGCATGAGTGCTGTTTTATTTTTGTTTTTTTTTAGATGGAGTCTCGCTCTGTCGCCCAGGCTGGAGTGCAATGGCACGATCTTGGCTCACTGCAACCACTGCCTCCTGGGTTCCAGCATCTCTTCCTGTCTCAGCCTCCTGAGGCGCTGGGATTACAAGGGGCATGTCACCATGCCCGGCTGATTTTTTGTATTTTAGTAGGGATGGGGTTTCCCTGTGTTGCCCAGGCTGGTCTCGAACTCCTGAGCTCAAGCAATCCACCTGCCTTAGTCTCCCAAAGTGCTAGCATTACAGGCGTGAGCCACTGCACCCAGCCATGAGTGCTGTTTTTAAAACAGCAGCCAGTGATACTGCTGCCCCTTTCACCACTGTGGGCAAGAACTAGAGAAGGTTGGTACCAGTGAAATGCTGCCAGAGAGAGAAATCGCATATAATACACCGTCAATGGGACAGATACTAAAGACCTCGGCCAGCAGTGACTGTCTAAGGCTGTTGTTTTCCTACATGCTCACCTGTTCAGAATAGCAAAAACCAGGCAACAGAAGAAAACCCCATTAAAGACTCGAAACTGAGCTCAGAGAGGTATGTAAGAACATGAACAGCTGATATGGGGGGAGGGGGGCCAAAGCAAGGCTGGGTAGAGGAGGGTGTGGCCCCTGGCTAAGGCACCACCACCAGGCCTGAGCTCATGGACCTAGGTGAAGGTATTTTTGTTTTCCTCCCCAAATGTTGCATTTCCAAGACCACCCTGGCCTGCCACTCCCCCATGCTGTGTCTATTAAAACTCCCAGACCCTAGCAGGCAAAGACACAAGTGGCTGGACATTGAGAGGAACAGAACACATCAGCAGAAGAAGATACTGGCAGCTGAACATGAGAGAGGAGCACATCAGCAGAGGGACACACAAACGGCTGGACGTGGAGAGAAACCACTGGGGTATGAGCAAACCAGCACGCAGGCAGGCTATCAACCAGCAGAATGAAGCAGAGTTTGGCCAGGGCAGTTGGAGGACAGCGTCCTGACTCCAATGGAAAACCATCTCCCTTCTGGCTCCCCCATCTGCTAAGAGCTACTTTCACTCAATAAAGCCTTGCACTCATCTCCAAGCCCACGTGTGATCTGATTCTTCCAGTACACCAAGGCAAGAACCCCCAGATACAGAAAGGCCTCTGTCCTTGCAGTAGGGCAGGGGGTCTAATTGAGCTGTCTAACACAAGCCACCTATGGATGGCTAAAGTAAAAAAGCACCCTATAACACACACCCACTGGGGCTTCAGCTGTAAACACTCAATCCTAGACACTGCTGTGGGGTCAGAGCCCCATAGCCTGCCTGTCTGTATGCTCCCCTAGAGGTGTGAGCAGTGGGGCACTGAAGAAGCAGGCCACGTCCCAATCGAATGCCCTGTGAAGGGGACAAGGGAACTTTTCCCATTTCACAGCTACAGATCAAAGATGACCCAATTAGCTCCCAAGATGAGAAAAATGTGGGGCTGTGGACCATCTACGTACATTATCTTTTGGCAAACACTCCTGGGGGGCAGTATTCTGGTGATTCAAAAAGAAAGTCACCTAAATATAGGAATCATGAACAAAATTTTAGAAAACTATTTGACATCAGTAAAACAGAAGTTCCTTATCTTTGAAACAGAAAGCTGGAGGACAGACCAAGATAAAAAGATGAAAAATAATTTAGAATTAAAATCACACTAGGAGAAACAAGGGTAAAAGTATTATAACAAATTTAATTCAGTGATATACAATATAAATTTCTAGATGTCCCAAAATGTACAGTAAAAAGTTAGAGAAAAAAACTTTTAGAAATATAATAAAATTAGAGCAGCAGTCCCCAACCTCTTTGGTGCCAGGGACCGGTTTCATGGAAGACCATTTTTCGAGTTTTGGGGCAGGGAGGATGGTTTTGAGATGAAACTGTTTCACCTCAGATCATCAGGCATTATAGATGGAGCATGCAACCTAGATCCCTCACATAGGTGTTCAAAATAGTGTTTGTGCTCCTATGAGAACATAATGCCGCCACTGATCTGACAGGAGGTGGAGCTCAGGCAGTAATGCTCACTTGCCTGCTGCTCACCTCTTGCTGTGTGGCCTGGTTTCTATGGTCACAGACTCATATGGGGACACCTGAATTACAGGACAGACAAGAGCTCAAAGCTAAAAAACAGAATTGTTTCTAAGGATAAAATAAACAGAAACAATAAACAAAGGCAAAGCTGAAGAAAATTTTCTTGAATTTAAAAAAAAGTTCACCTTTGGGACCATCATATGTGAGGCAATAATCAATGAATAAAAAACTGTATCTTGAAAAATCTTAGCTAAATCTCAATTACATAAAGTAAAATGTCTAAAACCATACGAGTAGAGAAACCAAACAGCCTGCTGGGAAAAAAATGCAACACAGGTTGACTGTGGATTTATTTGCAACATTAGATGGCAGAAAACAATGAAGCAAATCTTCAAAGTTTTAGGTAAAAAACTGAAAGTAAAGAATTTTATACTCAATTTTTAAAAAACATCCAAAGGCCCACAAATACATTACTAAATGTATAAGGGCTCAGAAAATAGGATTCCATATATTTTCCCTGAAAGAGCTTCTTGAATAAAAGATCCACTTGAGCATCCCACTCCTCAAATAAATATTAAAAGCTAAAAAATGGAAGAGTCGTCATATAAAGAAATCTGTTACAACCACTGAATGCAGTTAAAAAGATATAGATATAAATAATGTAAATAATCAGGATCCGAATCCACCATTATCCAGGTAACTATATAGGCAGGAGGGAGAAATGAAGTATACAATATGCTCTATCTTTTATAGTAGGGGAAAATACAGATGTAAGTGTTGACTTTTACTATTCTGGAAACATAAATTAGTTTTTTGAACAACTTTAACCACTGTAAAAATTAAAAAGCATGTAATCCCAGCTACTCAGGACGCTGAGTGGGAAGATGGCTTGAACCCGAAAGGCTGAGGCTGCAGTGAGCCATGGTTGACCACTGCACTCCAGCCTGGGCAACAGAGTGAGACCCTGTCTCAAAAAAAATTTTTTAATTAAAATTAAAAAGCAATGTACACATTACTAAGTCACTGGGGAAGAAAAACCAAACACAATACTGACAGTAAAACAACAGTAGGAAATCAAGAAAGAAGAAAAAAATACCAAGCAACATAAGGTAAGATCAAATATATTAGTTATGAAAACATATAAATGGATTAAAGTCCCTTGTTAAAAGATAAAAGCCTCTCATAATGGGTTTAAAATGGAAATTCTTGTGTATGCTGCTTATGAGTAACAATTAAAACAAAAAGACTGAGCAAAATTTGTCAATGAGATACCAACATTTTTTGTTTAAAAGAAGCCACAATGGCCACTGGTTCACTCACCTTACCTTTCTTCAGTGGTGTATTACATTAATATTTCCCACTATTAAATCATCTTTGTACTTCTAGATTAATTGTTCATGTTTTCTTTACTATTTGTTCATTTATGTTTTCTTTTTCTCATAAGTGAGATTGTTCTGGCATTTTTGTGTGTGTGAAATTTGCCAGGTTTTGATATCATTATGTTAAAGTTATAAAACAAACCGAAAAATTTACAAGTTTCCCAATTACAAAGTTTTCCATTTTCTATTTTCCAATAATATGTATGTGAAAAAAAAATCTATCCATGTTTTTCAATTTTGGAAGTGTTAATTATTAAAACATTTGGCTCTGAGGCTGTTCTGTGGCTAATTGCTATAATCTTTTCAGTTGTATTGATAAATTCAGGTTATCTATATCTTGAGACTAGATGAACTATTACAGTGTTGCAGAAAGTTTCATTTCATTTAGATTTCAAAGTTATCACCATAGAATTGAACATATTCTATTTTAATTTTTCATTTTTTCTTAGTACTGGAAGCATTTAAAACTAAATTTCCTTTCCTATATCATGTTATACCACCACCCAGATGGATTAAAGAGTTACATGTTTTTTAAAAAATTAAAGTGTAACAAATGCTATGCCAAAAATATTGGTGAATGCCTATTTGATCTGGGTGAAGAAGCACATTTTAGGTAGAAACTCAACTGAACAAATAAAGGAACATAAAATTGCCAACATAATCTAAATTTCTAAATACCTAAAGACTTTAAAACAAAACACCCTGAAAAAATAGTTTTCCCATTTATGACAAGAAGTCAGTACACAAGCAAATTAAAAATACTAAAACCATAATGGAAACATGGGCAAAGAATAATAGAGACTAATTACATCAGAAATACATGATGAAATAAATACGAAGGCCAGGCGTGGTGGCTCACGCCTGTAATCCTAGCACTTTTGGAGGCCAAGGCAGGCGGATCATGAGGTCAGGAGATGGAGACCATCCTGGCTAACATGGTGAAACCCCGTCTCTACTAAAAATACAAAAAATTAGCTAGGTGTGGTGGCATGTACTTGCAATCCCAACTACCCAGAATAGGGCTGGGCACAGTAGCTCACGCCTGTAATCCCAGCACTTTGGGAGGCAGAGGCAGGCGGATCACCTGAGGTCAGGAGTTCAAAACCAGCCTGGCCAACATGGCAAAGCCCCATCTCTACTAAAAATACAAAAATTAGGCAGGCATGGTGGCGGGTGCCTATAATCCCAGCTACTTGGAGGCTGAGGCAGGAGAATCGCTTGAACACGGGATGTGGAGGTTGCAGTGAGCCAAAATCATGCCACTGCACTCCAGCCTCAGTGACAGAGCGGGTGAAAAAAAAAAAAAAACAATATGAAAGGCTCAGCCAGGCACAGTGACACATGCCTGTAGTCCCAGCTACTTGGGTGGCTGAGGTGGGAGGATCACTTGAGCCCGGGTCAAGGCTGCACTGAGTCATGATCTCGCCACTGCACTCCAGTCTGGGGGACACAGTGAGGCCTTGTCTCAAAAAAAAAAAAAAAAAATACATACATATATGTATGTTACGGGGTGGAAAAAAGCTGTTTATCTTTGTTTAACCTGAAGCTTAAATCATTCCATGAGCCACATAGTCCTATCAGAGAAAATCTGGAGTTTTTCAGGCTCTGGAAAAACACATCTTTGTTTTTTGTTTATTTTTTTCAAATGTGTGATAGATACCAATCCCATACTACAAAAAATACTTAAGTATTCATCATGTGCTACCACTTTAGCTGTGTGGTTAAACAAAAGCTTCGAGAAGCTTGTGAGGTAATCAAATATACATCTACATCAACATATATCACAAGGCTAAAATGTAACACAATCAGAGCTAAAATGCAACTTCTGACGCTAGTAATATACTTTCCAGTACAGTACGCCATCCCATTTTCAGATGCCCAAATCTACTTTTATTCTGGGAGCTTAGTTCACTTCCATTGTTTATAATTTTAGAATCCTCTGCCACCTGGAGCCATCTCCTATTAAAGAAAATGGAAAGAAAACTTGAGATGTCCTTCCTATTCAAAAGTAGTTAGTATGCTCACTGAGAACAGAGAACACTTCAGTGTCTCCCCATATTTCCTGAAGTCTAGATGGGCACAGTGGGCTATAGAGAGCAAAATGCACTATACACTGTATAGATACTAATATAAAAATTAAAATATGCCTTTTTTCCAAGTCCAATTAAAAAAAAATCTTTGCCCTGAAAAAATAACTTTTTATTAAAAGCTGTGGGAAATCTAAGTTACACAAAGCATTAGAGACTTTTTAAAAATCACAGCACACGATAGAAAAATAAAAACCAGGCAAGCACAGTTCTCAAATATATTACCAGTTCAAAGAATTAAATTATGGATGCATATATATAAGCATATAAAATTATATTCTTAGTATTAATGTATTTTAAAGAACTGAGTAGGGCCAGGCACAGTGGCTCACACCTATAATCCCAGCACTTTGGGAGGCCAAAGCTGGAGGATCACTTGAGCCCAGGAGCTGAAGACCACCCTGGGCAACATAGTAAGACTGCATCTCCACAAAATTTTTTTTAAAGATTTGCCAGGCATGGTGGTGTGTGCCTGTACTCCCAGCTACTCAGAAGGTTAAGGTGGAAGATGGCTATGCCCTGAGCAAATAAAGATATTGAAGTGACTCTCTTGCCTCAGCCTCCCAAGTAGCTGGGATTACAGGTACGTGCCACCACACCTGTATTTTTGGTATCTTTGGTGGAGACGGGGTTTCACCATGTTGGCCAGGCTGGTCTCAAACTCCTGATCTCATGATCCACCCGCCTCAGCCTCCCAAAGTGTTGGGATTACAGGCGTGAGCCACCGTGCCCGGCCAGGCTCTATTTTAAAAATGAAAAAACCTAAGGAGAAAAACGTATGAGTCAAGGGTTTCAGTGAGGGGAAATGTAGAGTAGGAGTGATCAGATTAATGAGGTTGTAATGGGCAGAAATGGGCAGAGACACAAAGTTTCAGGATTGGGAGGAGCTACCTAGTGGAAAGGAGACAGCGCATGGTTTTTATCCCTCACCCACAGCAAGTTTCCAAGTCCCTTTACCCCTACCCTTATGTCTCATATTTCCAATCCTAGACATAAATAAGAAACTAAAGATTTCACAAGTAGAAACTGCTAACATATTTTCTTAAGTTAGACTTAAGTTATAACTATTGTATTGCTAGTTTGTATTTACATTCAACTAAAATGGACTAAGTGATCACATGAGGACAAATTATACATGTCCTATTTATAGGACTAAAAAAGACCTGGATTTACAGAGTGTCAATCACTTCAATCATGTTTTATTTATTGAGAAATTATTATGTTTAAGAAAGTCAGGAAATGCTGGGTAAAGTGAGGTTAAAAAAAATTATATAATGATATAAACCAAATGAAAACCTGGCCTCCAAATACTTTTTGAATTTTTAAAATTGGCTTAGGCTGTTACCACTATAAAAAAAAGTAATGGAAAAAAAGTCTTTTTTCTGGTGCTTAATCAAGAGCATAGTTCTAAAATTATCAGCTTATACAGTATGTGAACTATTCAAGTTAACTTTGTTGACCTTATAACAACTGTTTCACCACCATTAAAAAAAAAAAAAGAACAGGAAGTCATTGATTGGAGATTGAATGTGATGTAACTTAAACTTCAAGGTCATTTAATAATACCTATTAGAATAAACGAAGGCACCAGTATAACTAAAGAGGTACTTAAGCTACATAAAATAGTCTCGTCTTTCATACAATGCCACTATAAAATAAGCACACACATCACTGACAATAGAAAAGTAAATAAGAAACATCTGAATATTCTGCAACTTCACAGTCTGCTGCTAAAACTTAAATGAATATTACCATTTGAAAATTGGAATATGATTTATAGTTACATACTTCTGTAAAAAATATGAAACTAAAATGCACATATCCCTTGTAAAACAAGGAACTGAAATAATTACTTTTGCTATATAAATCCTCAATACTAAATTCCTACAAGCGACTTTGAAATCACTTAAGTAATTCTGACTCTTGAAAATAAGTTTGTTATAAAAAGGGGGAAAATCCATACCTTTAAACAGACTAAAATTATAAGTCAGTGATCTAACAGAACTGTAGGGTAAAAAGCTGAGCCACAGGCACAAGCAGTGTGACCAGCCTTTATTCATTCATGAAAATCTAAGCAACCAGTGATATAAAACCTGTTATGAATTCTGCAAAGGCAAACAAACCTCAGTACAATGAGTTTTGATGTGACACATTTAGTAAGACAGATATTATCATCCAGGTTTACAAATTTTAAATGTGGTTAAATTAACTGAGGCATGAGGTGGATTTTTTTTTTCCATTTAGAAGATTAAAATCTGATCCAGTATAAAAACCTGTGACTTTTACATGGGTAGCCCTTGTTGACTAAGTGCTAAAAAAAAAAAAAAAAAAAGGCATTTGCCATTATAACAGCATAAAAACTAATGCCTCAAAGTGTTACCTACTCAGGCCTTTTAACAAATTTGTTAACACTATTAGTTATATTACTCCACCTTTCTCTTAGTGTGAACTGGTATCAATTATTTAGCCAATTTTATTATGTTATTAAAATACCTGCTGATTAAACATGAACTAAAGTGTCACTTAAAAGAAATGTAAAATAAATAGCATCACTGAACTGCAACATTCCAAAAATATCTAAAAATATAAAGTTATCTCGGGAAATGACATTAAACATTTCAAAAATTTGTAAAAAAAAAAAAAAAGGAGTTTGAATATTTAAATATTACATATGGCTTATTTTTATAATGGCTATTTAAAAGTGCATATTTAGTCCTGTGTTTTAAAAATTATTTTTAAAAGTCTGTTAAAATATATGCTTTATAACAAAAAAGAAAATAGGCTTTAGGAACAAATGAAGGTGATTATATGTTTTAAAACAAAACCTAAACATATAATTTATTGAGTTGATGGAAAATAATTCTTAATTTTATGGTATCTAATATAACCCTCAACAAATTTTATCATAAAATCAAAAATTCTGACGAAACCACTACATTCAGTTTCCTCAATTAAAAATTCCCTTAAAAAAATGCAACATAAATGAATTCAAACACATACAACTAACTACCATTGTACTGTTTATCTCTTACCCAGCAAGGTAAGAAACAACCTTTTAATACTTTAATTTTGTATTAAACAACTAGTGTGAAAAACAAGCTGCATGTAAACTATTTCTACTGCATGAGCTTCAATGACTAGCTGAGGCAACCTGTTATAGGAGGTGTTAATTGGCAATAGGAGTACAAGTCAGAAGCATGTTCCCCATCGTCCTAACCCAGCAAGGCTAGGTCATTAAAGTGGAAATGAATTCTTTCATGTCGACTTAACCCTTTCAATGCATGATTTCAGCTGTTTGCTTTCAATTAATTTAAAAAACTTGTTACTTTTTAGAGTTAAAAAAAAAATGTTCCAAAAAAAAGATCCTTTGGCTGACAGTTTCAATGACTATATTATTCAGAAGAGAAGAATAGAGCAAATTAATTGCAATGTAATACTGCAACTCTCCCCTCAGAAAAACATATAAACTAATTTGTATTTACCTATTTTAACAATGAAAAGAAGATAGAGGAGATAGTGTTTAGAAATAGCTCAGAACAATTTAATCACATAGGGTTTCCATTTACATTTCTGTTTGCGGATCCAACAACTGTCCCATTAATCATCTTAACCTTGGGATACAGCAGTAGAAATTTTTTATTCCCATAATGTCTATACAAGAATCTTTAATGTAAAAGTGTTTTAAAGCATAAACGAGTTAATACACCTTTCCAATTATGTTTTATTATTCTGATAAGGTGCATAATCACAGCATAGTCTGATGATTGGTTGCCAAAAAAGTCCAAATTCCTTTTATGGCATGATCTCAGAGGTTTCCAGATGGTGCATTAAGTCTTCAAAAGAAAAAAAGACAAAAAGAAAAAGAAAATAAGAATGGAAATGTCAAAATAATGATGCATTGCTTTTCAAATGCTACATTTATAAATACTAATATTGCCAATTTTAAGCATTATAGAAATTTAAAATAAAATGCAATTATATAATATTACAAATACTACAAATAAAAATATACATATACTGCATCTTTCATCTCTGAGTAATCCTGAAAGTACTGACTTTAGTAAAAACTCATAATATCAGAGTAAGAATTAAACATTAGAAAACATACCTAACACTATGTACCTTGCATAATAAATCAATAAATAATTGCCAACATGACAATAAAGACATAATTTCACCCACTGCTGAAATATACCTAGGTTCTTGAGTAACTTTAACCAACGATATATTTCTTTATTAAAAATTTGATTAGCAAGAGACAAGAAAACAATGGGAAATATAATGGTTCAAGGATGTCAAACAATGAGAATTATACTATATTCCTATACCATACTCTATATCCCTTTCCTACCTCACCCACCTCCTCTGAAATTTTCTAATTATTTAACAAATTCGGTTCCTGCCTCTCTGAAAAGTTTCTTTTCCTAGGCCTACTGAGTTCCTCCAATATAGTACACCTAAGTTTGGTGGCCCTACAGCCAGTATTTTGAGAATATAAAAACTGCAGCAAGAAACAAGCAGTGGGGTGAAGCGATGTAATAGCAGGGGAGAGGGGGAAATGACACCATTATCTGGTTATAAAGAGACCCTACCAAAGTAACATAGGGGCTGGCAGCCCAGTGCACAATGCCTAACTATGACATTTCTTTCCCTTTAAGACCACCTTGGTACTCACTTTGAAACAATTTTCACCTATTTAAAAAATGTGTGTGTATACTCCATAAATATATATACCCACTATCAACCCACAAAAACTAAAAACAAAGTTTCTATGTGTGTGTGTGAAATATACCATGAGCACCAATCACTTTAGATATCTATGAAATCTGTCTCATCAGAATAGGAAATGGCTGTCTCCCACTTTGGGTAACAATCACTGTGCTCCACTGCAACAAGTAAGGACCAAGCACAATGCTCGACTACCTTTGTTATAAAAAAACATCATTCAGCAGCCTGGGCAACATGACGAAACCGTCTCTACAAAAAACTACAAAAATTAGCCAGGTGTGGTGGCTCAAATCTGTAGTCTCAGCCACTTGGAGGGCTCAGGTGGGAGGATCATTTGAGTCTGGGAAGTGGAGGCTGCAGTAAGCCAACACGGTGCCACTGTACTCTAGCCTGGGCAAGAGTGAGACTCTGTCTCCACCAACCCCCCACCATCTGACACACATACACACAGCATCATTCACGGAGATCAGTTCAAACTTCAGAAACCAGAAAATATAAACATTTAAGATTGGCAAAAACATAACTGGAAAGAGGGGCCCAGAATCAAGCAGAACCTGAACGTCTCATAACAGAACATTGAGGTATCAGAATTGTTCCACAAAAGACTGCAACTGGCTTTAGAGTTCTTATAGTGCCAGTGGCCCTTTTGAAAATACTGTTCAGCTATGGTACTATTTATTTATGTATTTAAATCACAAAACATGTAAAAATAAATAAAAAATAAATTAACTGGTTATTTTGGGAAGCACCCATAATTCATAATTCATTAACTAGCCCATCTTCTAAATTATAATATGCAAAGCCATGTATGAAATATTACACAGAGAGACATACAAATAATCTACATTTTTATTTATTCACTCAACAACTAGACTTGACAGCCCACATACCATGTACTAGCTACACACAAGTAGGAAAGTCCCTGCCCTGAAAAGGTTTACAAAGTAGAAGGCAGGGAAGAAAGAGAAGAACCATAACTGCAATATAGAATAAGTACAAAAATAGATGCATAAATAGGGAACAAACACATAAGTGATAGCAATCTATTTGATAAAATTTTCCTTTATGCTAAGAATTAGGGAATACATAGACCTTTTCCAAGTAAGAAAAGGGGGAGGGAGGGAAAAGGCATTCTGGGAAGATAAAAATGACACACTGAAAGGCACAGAGACATAAAACACATTACCACTCAAAGCTTTTTAAACAATAAAATGAGCTAACTAAAGCGTGGATTCCTAATTAGTCAAACATGAGTGAATACTGTTTAAATTTCAATGGTTGTTTTTCTGAGGATGTGACTTTTCAAATAAGCAAGGTCATCTTTAAAGCAGACATGCTCTTCCTTATCCATACTTTTGGCTTTATGAAAAATATTCAGCACTTAAGAATATAAATCATTTTGGAGTTCCCTGACATGCCTAAAATAAATACACAGTTATAAAGACAATATTTGAAGGATAAGATGATATATTTTTCCACACAAAATATTAAGTCTTAAGGACCCAAGATTTCACTATTATGATATAGAGTATCTTTTCAGTTTATAGAATTTGTATAAATTTTACATCTGACTCATAGTCTTAAAGCCAGATTATTTTCTCTTTAATATACAGTTCTCAGAACAAAATATTCTTTTAATAAAATTATAAAGAGCTGATTATCTGACATCCAAGCAATGGACACCACTGGATGAGAAGACACAGAGTTCAAGGCTGGGATTAGCTGGATCACTGATCAAAGGAGCTGAAGGTTAAGTGGATGCTACTGTGATCAGCTGTTAAAGCCACTAAGCAGTCATAAAAGCTGGGCCCTGGAGGTGTTAACACAGAATACAAATAACCTTCCTGTTTGTGTGTATCTTGCTTTACATTTTTCAAATATAATTACATTTTGCTTTATTTCTCAAATGTGATTTACCTCATCTAATGAAAGAAGAGAAAGACAAAGGAACAATACAAGAAAAAGAAAGCACCACACAGAGGAGAGAGAATCCAAAAAAATGGGTGAATGTGGGCATGACTATTTGAAAAAAAGGAAGAAAAAATAGACTTGGGAAACTGGATGGCAGATACTATGACATGCACTGGGTATATGACAAACCAGTTAGATGTGGTCCTAGTCCTTAAAATGTAATATAGGAGACAGAAAATACACAGTATATATAAAAATTAATACTTGATTGTAACTTGGTGTAGTTTATTATTTTAGTGGCAAAATAAAAGGAAAGAGAGTAAGTCTTGGTAATATAATAAAAGCAAGGCCCTATTTCAAAGAGCCTCCCCAGAAACTAAATAAGCAATGAATGTAAGCCAGAGGTTCTTAACTGTATTTATAGCTCAGAATTACAAGGAGAGCTTAAAAAATTCTGATGCCTGGGCCCACCCTCAGAGACTCTGATTTAATTGCTCTGGATTGAGGCTCAGGAATCTTTTTTTATTTAGCTCCCCAAGTTATTCTAAAGTATAGCCAAGGTTGAAAACCACTGATATAAACTTATAAAACAAGGATTTCATTATTGTGAGGTTAATGAAATGGCTATGGTTAGTTTGTCCAGCCAGTTGTCTAGGAATTTCAGAGGTCTTGAGCCAATCACCAAATGCATCAAATTCTGAATTACTACAGCGTTTATTATAATTTCAATTTAGTGAGATACAGAGGTTTACAAATTATCATAGATATATGAAGTAGAGAGACTAATCAGGCTAGAGACATCATATGCACTAATTGCTGCTCTCCCTGAAATATTTCTGGTTCCGCTCTCTCAGGCACATAGTACGACTGCACTTCCCTGACCTGTTGAGGTTAGGTATGAACATGTGACTCTCCTCAGCCAATAAAATGTAAGCAGAGTGGCCGTGTCACTTTCAATCAAAGCTTTTTAAGGAGTCAGTGTTCAATGATAGCGCTGTATCAGCTTGAGTCCCACAGTAATGATACCACGGAACAGAGCACCCAGACGACCCATGTAGACATACAGTATGAGTGAAAAAGAAAGCTTTCTGGTTTTAAACCATTGAGATTTGGAGGTTATTCCTGAAACATAATCAACCTTTCCTGACTAGCACACCATAGAAGACTTCCAGGAGAAAGAGGAGGGTAAGGGATCATTTAAGCAGTCTAGAAAGAAAGTAGTAAATTCATTAATACACAATGGGGGCAAAGGGCTTTCCTTTACAGAGAACACCTTACAAAAAGTAATATAATGGATGAGCAGAATGGTATGAGAAACTTGAGGACTTACAGAGTATAATATGGCTACTTTGAGATATGAGAAGGTCAGAGCAAAAGATGAATGTAGACAGAGACAAATCATGAAGGATAGAAATTCTAGAACAACTCATAAAAGGGCCAAAGGGGCCATTCTGTGATACTACTCTGCAACCTTCTTTCTGCCCTAGTATAAGCTAAGTGATAAGACCACTTTCACCAGCAACAATGACACACTACCATACCAACCATTTTAGAAAGCTCCCAGATGATCCTGATCATGCCAAAAAGGTATAGGTGGACTTCTCTTTCCCATCCCCTTGAGTCCACTACACTTTGGCCTGAAGACCATAATTTTTATCTTAAACTGAAAATGACGGAGGCCTCATTAAGGATATTTAAACAAATGAATAGAGTAATAAGTTCCACATTTTAAAAAGAACTGTAGAATTTCTGGTGGTGGGAAGATTTACTAAGGGAGATTGGACAAAGGAGGACACAGACGGGATTATAGGAAGGCTGAAATAAGCAGAGGCAATGATGAGAAGAAACATTTGAAGCACACTCCACAGTATAATACTTGGAGACTAATTACACTTGGGGAAAATGGAGAAGTACAATATGATTGCAGGTTTTGCCTTAGGCAGCAGGGTAAATATCAATACCATTAATCAAGATATGGAATACCTTCAGACCATATCCAAAATCTCCAAAATCTAACTGCTTCTAACTATACCTGCATTACAGCAATCTAGTGATTAACTATAAATGTATTTATGTGAACATGAAATCCACTTAGTCCTCAATTTAGTTAATTTTGTTTTTACTCTTATTGGAAATGATCTGAGATCTCCTCTCCTTCCTGCTACTTTGATTAATCAAGACACAACATTACAAGGTTCAAAGTTAAGTCAACACAACTATAATAACACTTTATCTGTCTGTCTGCAAATGGCTGGTTAGGCCCTGCCCAAAATGGAACAGTTGAAGACTATTCGAAACCATTACAATAGTCAGTTATTCACTCAAAATTAAACATTATCACATCTAGTTTTAGGACTAGTTAACTTCCTTCTTGGTATAAATTACTTAAGTTCTTCATCCTCAAATAGGATTGCCAGATACATGATACTGAGTTAAATTTGAATTTCAGATAAATAAGTATTTTTATTAAGTACATCCCAGGCAGTATTTGGGACATATTTATACTAAAAATTAATGGTTACTTATCTGAAATTCAAATTTAACTGGGCATCCAGTATTTTCATTTGCCAAATCTGGCAACCCTATCCCCAAGTAACTACAAGTACTTTCTATTCTAAGTTCCTTACACATTTTATTTGTTCTGCCTAGCTTACTTAAGCCAAAGGCAACTTTATATTACTAAACATACCAACATTTCTTTAAAAATGTTACCATGTATTTGTCTTTAAATAAGCATACTTTTAAGACTTAAGTACCCTCACCAAATGGACATTCCCAGTTCCCTCTTATGAAAAGAATACAAATTAAATCTACATCTCATTGTTATACATATCATATTTTTAATCTTGTTGGAAATCAATATCAACTTTGAAGTATCTTCTCTCTCCAAATGCTAACATAATTATTCATTAACCAACAAATACATCTTTTACTTTAGGCAAGAAAACGTTCACAGTTTAGACCATACCTTGCAAGCCCTGCTGGTCTCTCCAACCCCACCCTGCTCGTCTGGCTCACAGCAGACTCTCCTCCCTCCTCTGAGGAGCACACCTCAGCTGCCCTATATATTCTCTGCTACAACTCTTCTCCTCATCATGTAATTAAGTCTCCATTAATTCAAACACTCTGTAAGGGTTTGGCATTCACTTGTTTGTAACTTCACATAGGATCTAGGTCAGTGCTCCACAGACTACATCTGTTACCTGATCGAACATCTTAAATAGAAAAGTCAAAAAGTTTAGAGAAGGGTACTGAAATAATTGAAAGAACTCCACACTAGGAAAGACTACCAAACACACACAAAAAAGATGCTCAATAAATAACTCTTCAATCTCTTTATAAATAAATGCAGTTTTAGCTTTTATTTTTGACTCACTATCTCACCCACAAACATGCCAAGCAGGCATTCTGATGCCTCTGTGAGCCAGGCATACATGAAAATGCCAAAGGCAATCCTTTGCCTGTGTGGTCTCCATTAAGAAATTTAGATCCTTTCTCTAGGAAGAGTAAGTATATCCAAAAGGCAAAATAAATGAGAGGCTAGAGAAAGGGGAACTATTAGGATTTGACGCATACTTATAAAACAACAGACTGTAGATACTATGTTGATGCAAAAGTAATTGCAGTTTTTGCCATTACGTTCAATAGCAAAATTTGCAGTGAATTTTGCACCAACCTACAGTAAGCCAATTCGGCAGCGGACTGAGCAAAAGGGTCATTTACTTAGAAAGCTGATCTGTCTTGCACCTAAGATAGAAAGATGCCTCTCTGGGAGTGAGAGGCCAATGAACCAGGTATGTGAGCAGCAGAGAGGAAGAAAGAGCCACGTGACAACTACCTGGAGTAGGAACAAATGTTTTTTCTAACCACTGTTATTTACTTTATTTCTTTTAAAATTTATTATGAAATATTTAGGAAATACAAAAAGGTCTAATGAATAATACAATAAGTTCACTACACCCAGCCTATGAAATAAAACATCACTAAAGCAGCTGGGTTGAAGCTCCTGTGTCCTTTTCCCTGACTAACTGCATCCTTACTCCATATCCTCAGATGTCACCGCTATTCTCATCTTAGTGATCGTGCATTTCTTTATACCTTTACTACATAAGTATACACAAATAACAAGCAGTATCATTTTGGGTATCTTAAAATTGTACATAAAAACAATCGTATAGAATTATTCCTCCATGTGCTTTTTCATTAGTATGAACTAATCATGTTAATATGTGAGGATTATTCATTTTTCAATACTTTACAAACTTCCACTATTAAGTACAATTATGTACACATTCTCCTACTGATGGATAGTTGGACCATTTTCAATTTCCTGAAATTATAAACTAGGGATCTCCAAACTACAACCTATCGGCAAACCAGCTGACTGTTTTTTAAAGTGAAATTTTATTGGAACATGGCCAGGCCCATTCATTTTTGTAATATATGGCTGCTTTAGCACTACAATGGCAGAATGAGTAGTTGTGACAGATATCATATGGTCCATGAGCCTAAAATATTTACTATCTAGCCCTTTAAAGAAAAGATTATCAAACCCTGTTATAAGCAATGCTGTTATGAATGTCCCAGTATCCATGTGGGAGACATTCTCTAGGGAATGTAATTAGGAGAAGATTTGCTGGGTTGTAGGTTAGTCAAATCTTCATTGTTAACAGATTCTGCCAAAAGTTTTTCCAAGAGGGTTGTATACTCTCACTAGCATATACATGTTTATGGTACATTTCTGCTTCTACTGTTTGTATCTTTTGCCCATTTTTAAATGGATATCTTTTTCTTATTGATTTGTCAAAGCTCACATAATTGACTAATACCTTGTCAATTATATGTTAGATAAAACTTTCCCAAGCCGTAGCTCACTGTTTGCTTTTTATGCTTCATGCCTCAGCTGCATCTGAAAAATGAGCACTGTGACAATAACCAAACTGCAAAGAGTTGTAAAGATTACATGACCTAATATATTTAAAGTACTTAGAAGAGTACCCGGCACACAGTGAGTGCTCCACAAATATTAACTGCTTATTTTTTAGTGTTTTTAGATAAAAATGAATCAATCGTCCCTTTATTATTTGTGCTATCTTGTTTAAGAAATCCTGTCCTACATATTCAATTTTAAGTATCCATAAAGCAATATAAATCTCAGCCTCATCTTATTTATTCACTATCTCTGAATGCTAAGAATAGTACTTTCTGTTAATCTGGTTTCAATTAACTATTTAATTTGAACAGATTTTCTTAAAATCTCAGCACTATCTTAATATTGATCTAACGTCTGAGTAGAGAGAGAATTCCATCTAGAATATTCCAACACAAATTTTTCCCATTAAAAAGTAAATAAGGTGCAGCGGGCTCATGCCTGTAGTCCCAGGTACTCAGGAGACTGGAGCAGGAGGATTCCTTGAGTAGTTCGACAGCCTGTTGATATAGCAAGACCTCCTCTCCCAAAAAATAAATAAATAAAAGAAGACAAAAGGGACATCTGCTTATGTCCAAGACAGATAGAGTAACAGAAACTAAATCTACATTCCCACCTAAAGCAAAGAAAAAACAGACAAAACTCTATGAAACAATAGTTTGTAAGACACTGATCAAGCAACAAAGAACAATGATCTCCAAAATTTGGGAAACAAATGAGGTGAGCCTTACCCTAGCTTACTGCCTTGAGATACTTTTTGGACTGCAGTGCAGAGGGGAAGAAACCCAGGCAGAGGATAGTAGACTCTCTGAGTTGAGATGACAGAACTGAGATTACTGAGACCAAAACAGCTCGTACTGGACAGAGTACCACACAAAAAATAGCTCCAAAGAGAGAAAACCCTAGAGATCTTCACAGGGTCCTCTTTGAGTATTCAGCTTAATAATGATCAATGCATGTGTGTGAGGAATCAATGCGTGGTCTGGGGAAAGAATCACTCAAAAGGATTACAGGGAAGAGTACACCTACCTCCCACACAGCACTGGAAAGAGTTCCTGTTCCCACCAGCCAAACTAGAAAATTTCAGAATTCACAAAATTAGAAGAGACAGAAGGGTCTAGCCTCAATAGTAGAAAATAATGACTCCTAAACAAGGTACTGCCCCAGTCTTAACTAGCAAGTGTTAAAAGCAAAACTAGAAAGAATCAAACAGTTTCCAAGTAATTCAACTGCATCCCATAACAAATATCAAGAATATTTCTAAGAATAAAAAGTAGCCAGCACATGAGATAAGACTCACAATGTGAAACATCTAGTAAAAACTATCAGACATACAAAGCAGCAAAAAAAATATGGCCCACAGTAAGGAGATAAGTCAGTCAATTGAAACTGAGCACTGACAAAGATGTTAAAATTAGCAAAGACATTTAGAAGTTTTTAAAACTGTCAAAAAGTTAAGGAGACACATGGAAAACATAAAAATGACCCAAATAAAACTTCTTGGGATGAAAATGACAATGTACCACTAGCAATAGGATAAAGCAGGGGGTGAGTTGAGAGAGGCATGACAAAACTTTATCTCTAGGCTGTCAATAAGTTGTCCAGAAGAAAAAACAATGCAAAATAAAAAATACACTAGATGGGGTTAATAGAAGATTTAACAAAAAAATTAAATGGCCGAGCACAGTGGCTCACGCCTATAATCCCAGCACTTCGGGAGGCCAAGGTGGACAGATCACCGGAGCCCAGGAGTTCAAGAACTGCCTGGGCAACATGGCAAAACCCTCTGTCTTCTAAAAATACAAAAAATTAGCTGAGAGCGGTGGCACATGACTGTAGTCAGGAGACTGAGGTGGGAGGATCGCCTAAGCCTGGGAAGTCAAGGCTGCAGTGAGCTGTGATCATGCCACTGTACTCCAGCCTGGGTGACAGGAGTGAGGCCCTGTCTCAGAAAAAATAAAAATAAAAAGAATGAACTTGAAGATGTAGCAACAGAAAAATGAAACACAGGGCAAAATGATTGGGGAAAAAAATAAAGCCATCTACAATTATAAGCAGAAAAAATATACATATTTTTGGGATTCCTGGGAAGGGTGGTAGGAGAATAGAAAAAATATTTAAGAAACAGTGACCAAAATTTGTCCAAATGTGATTAAAATAACAGGCCTTCAGACATATGAAGTTCAATAAACCAAAGCACAAGAAACATGAAGAAAACTACATCAATGAATACCATAACCCAAAATCAGTGATAAAGAAAAAAATCTTAAATGTATTATACAACAATATGAATAGAGGCCAGGCACAGTGGCACATGCCTATAATCCCAGCACTTTGGGAGGCAGAGGTGGGAGGATTGCTTGAGGTCAGGAGTTTGAGACCAGCCTGGGCAACATAGTGAAACCCTGTCTGTACAAAAAATAGAAAAATTAGCCGGGCATAGTGGCATGCACCTGTGGTCCCAGCTACTCAGGAGGGTGAGGTGGGAGGATCTCTTGAGCCCAGGAGACAGAGGTTGCAGTGAGCTGAGATCACGGCACTGCACTCCAGCCTGGGCGACAGAGCAAGACCCTGTCTCAAAAAAAAAAAAAAAAAAAAGACACAGAGATCAAGAGAACAGAATTGAAATTTCAGAAATAAATTTTAACATTTAATAGTCCATTGATCTTTAACAAAGGGACCAAGACAATTAAATGAGGAAAGAATAGTCTTTTCAACAAATGGTGTGAGACAACTGAGTATCTACATCCAGAAGCATAAATTTGGACTCCCACCTCAAAATATGTACAAAATGGATCACGGAACTCAATATAAGAGATAAAACAATAAAACTCTTGAAGCAAACAAGAGTAGATCCTCATGAACTTGGGTTAGACAAGCATTTCCTAGCATGATATCAAAAGCAGAAGTCAAAAAAAAGAAGAAGACTGATTCATTGGACTTCATCAAAATTAAAACCTTTTCAAAGGTCGCCCTCAAGAAAGTGAAAAGATAAGCCATAGACTGGGAGATAATACCTGAAAATCATATGAGCAGGCTTGTGTCCACAGATAAAAAGAACTCTTATGACTCAATGATAAAAAGAAAAATAACTTAATTTTTTAAATGGGCAGCAGACCTGCTTACAAAAATGTTTTATCCTTCCAGCAGGAGGAATATGATACCAGATAAAAATATGGATCTATACAACAAAAAGAACACCAGAAATGTTAACTACATCATTAAATATTATTTCTTATTTAACTCTCTTTAAAAGATAATCATTCGCTGTGAAAAACAATATGACACTTTCTCAAAAAAGTAATTTTTATTATGGACTGAATATTTGTGCCCCCTCCTTCCTATTCATATGTTGACATCCAGGGTGGAAGCCTCATGAATGAGATTAGTGCCCTTATTACAAAGGGTCTCCAGAAAACTCTTAGCTTTCTTTCTGCCATGCGAGGATACAACAAGAAGCCAGCAGTCTACAACACAGAACCAGGCCCTAACCAGAACCCAATCACACTGGCACCCTGATCTCCAACTTCCAGCCTCCAGAACTATGAGAAATGAATATTTGTTATTTAAGCCACTCAATCTATGGTAATTTGTTAGAACACCCCCAACTGAGTAAGACACTAAATGATCTGTCAACTTCACTTCTGAGTACAGTCATCCCTCAGTACCCTTGGGGCACTGGTTTCAGGACCTCACCCCCCCCCCCCCCCACCAAGTCTTAATGTAAAATAGCCTAGTATTTGCATATAACCAATGCCCATCCTCCATACACTTTAAATAATCTCTAGATTACTTATAATACCTAATACAATGTAAATGCTATTCAAATAGCTATTATATTGTTTTGGGAATAATGACAAGAAAAAGTGTACATGTTCAGTACAGATGTAAACGTTGGTTGAATCCATGGATGCAGAACCCATGGATAAGGAGGGCTACCTATATACCCAAAAGAACTAAAAGCAGAGACTCAAAGAGTTTTTTTTTTTTTTTTTTTTTTTGAGACAGAGTATCACTCCATCCCCTAGGCTGGAGTGCAGTGGCGCAGTCTTGGCTCACTGCAACCCCCACTTCCCAGGCTCAAGCGATTCTCCAGCCTTAGGCTCCCGAGGAGCTAAAATTACAGGGGTGGGACACCATGCATGGCTAGCTTTTGTATTTTTAGAATAGACAGGGTTTCACCATGTTGGGCAGGCTGGTCTCAAACTCCTGACCTCAGGTGATCTGCCCACCTTGGCCTCCCAAAGTGCAGGGTTTACAGGCGTGAGCCACTGTACCCGATCCTCAAACAGATATTTCTACACCAATGTTCATAGCAGCAATATTCACAATAGCCAAAAGGTGAAATCAACCCAACTGCTCATCAATAGAGAATGGACAAACAAAATATGGTATGCACACATACAATGGAATATTATTAGACCATAAAAAGGAATACAATTCTGACACATACTACAACATGGATGAACCTTAACGACATTATGCTAGGCCAGTCACAAAATGACAAATATTGAATGATTCCATATATGTGAGGTCCTTTGAATAGTGAGATTCGTAACAAACAGAAAGTGGAATGCTGGCTGCAAGGGATGAGGGGGTGGAAGATGAAGTATTATGGTCTAATGGGTACAGAGTTTCAGTTTGGGACGATGAAAAAGTTCTGACAGATGGCAGTGATGGTTGCACAAAAATGTGAACGTACCTGAACTGATCACTTAAAAATGATTAAAATGGTAAGCTTTATGTTACATATGTATGATCACAATTAAAAAAAGACAACTATTTAGACAAAAATAATGAAAATAAAGCATGGATTTTCAACATATAGCACAAAGGTCCAGAGAGCATATATGGAGTATATTATTATAACATTCACATGCTATAAATAAAGTAGTATATCACTTGAAGGTAGACTATGGTAAGTTAAAGATGTATACTATAAACCCTAAAGCAAAAAATAAACTAACAAAACAAGTTATAGCTAGAAATTCAACAAAGGGGATATAATGGAATCATTAAAATATCCAATTAATCTCAAAGGAGTCAGAGAAAGGAAAAAAATGACAAAAGAACAAATGAGAAAATTATTAAGCAAACAGCAAAATGAAAGATTTAAACTTAACGACATTCAATAATTTTGTGAAATGTAAATTACTTAAATATCTGAATTAAAAAGCTGAGACTATTACTGGATTTAAAAAAAAAAAAAAAGCAAAACACAACATCTCAAAATCTAACTACACGCTGCCTACAAGAAACTTATTTCAAATAGGTTAAATAAAGATCCAAATAGGTAGACAGTAAAAGATATACCACATTAGCACTAATGAAAAGAAAGCTGAATGTCTATATTATATCAACCAATTTCAGAGCAAAGAATTGTTACAAGGAATAAAAAAGATCATCTTATTACAACAAAGGAGTCATATAATCATCTCAATACATGCAGAAAAGGTGTTTGACTAAATCCAAGATCCATTTCTGATAAAAAAAAAAAAAAGTCTCAACAAAGTAGGAATAGCAGGGAACTTCTTCAACCTGATAAAGAGTATCTATAACAAATGTACAGCTAATATCATGTTTGATGGTCAGAGAATGAATGTTTCCCCCTACGATCAGGACAAGACAGGAATGCTCATTTCACCACTTCTATTAACATTTTATTAAAGGTTCTAGTCAGATCAGTAAGGCAAGAAATAAAGGGCCATCAGGATTTAAACAAGTGGTGCTGTAGTAACTGGATATCCACATGCAAAACATATTTTGTTAAACTAACCATAACCCATATATTGCACCACATATAAAAAACAATTCAAAATGGATCACAAACATAAATGTGACATTTAAAAATTATAAAACTTCTGGAAGAAAAGAGAATATGTTTGTGACGTTGGGTTAGGAGAGATTTCTTAATTATCACATCAAAATATAATTTATAACAAAAATTTTTATATATATATATTTTTTTAATTTTAATTTTTTTTTTTTTTTTGGAGAAGGAGACTTGTTCTGTCTCCCAGGCTGGAGTGCAGTGGCTGATCTCGGCTCACTGCAACCTTTGCCTCCCGGGTTCAAGCGATTCTCCTGCCTCAGCCTCCTGAGTAGCTGGGACTACAGGCAGATGCCACCACGCCCGGCTAATTTTTTGTATTTTTAGTAGAGATGGGGTTTCACCGTGTTAGCCAGAATGGTCTCAATCTCCTGCCCTCGTTATCCACCCACCTCGGCCTCCCAACATGATGGGATTACAGGCGTGAGCCACCGTGCCCGGCCCAAATTTTTATAAATTAAACTATCAAAATTAAAAACTCTGGTCTTCAAAAAAGTGTTAAGAAGATAAAAAGACAAGCCCATGTACTGGGAGAAAATATCTGCGAATTATATATTTGATAAAGAACTTCTATCCAGAACATATAAAGAACTCATAAAATTCATTAACAAAATAAACCACCCAGTAAAAACCGGGCAACACATGAATATATCCCTAAAATATATATATGAATGGCAAATAAGCACATAAAAAGATGCTCACCATCATCAGTCATCCAGAAAATGCAAATTAAAACCACAATCAGATACTATTAACCACTAGAAAATGGCTAAATTAAAAAAATTAACCATATCAAGTACTGGCAAGGATGTGGAAGAATGGGAACTCTCACACACTGCTGGTGGGAATATAAATGATAGAAACAATCTGAAAAACAATTTGGCAGTTTTTGAAGAAGTTAAACATATACCTACCATATGGTCCAGCCAATCTAATCCTAGGTATTTAAGCAAGAGAAATAAAAACACCTGTCCATACAATGTCATGTACATAATGTTTACAGCAGTTTTATCTGTAACAGCCAAAAACCAAAACACACCAAATTATCCATGAACAAGTTAATGGATAAACAAAGTGTTATATATCCATCCAATGAAATACTACTCAGCAAAAAAAATGAAATATGAATACACACTCTGAAGAATCTCAAAACAATTACGGTAATGAAACCTAGACAAAAAGAAGAGTACCTATTATATGATCCCACTGATTAACATGCTAGAAAATGCAAACTAATGTATAGTGACAGCAAATCAGTGGTAGTCTGGGGGTGGGGAGAGAAGTGCAAGGAAAGGGACTACACTGGGGGCATATGTAAATTCTGAGAATGATGGATGTTCACCATCTTGATTGCAGTGATGGTTTCCTGAGTAAATACAGTCAAAACTTAACAAATTATACACTTTAAATATTATAGTTTACTGTATGTCAATTATATCTCAATTGAGCTATTAAAAACATACAAAAGGCCTATAAATACTCCTATACTGAAATTCTCAAAATTCAAAAAGTATTATAAAGTTATTGAATGCCTTTTTTAGTACTTCCTCTTGTGATCATTCTCATACACAGTGATTATAAAGTAAAATGCTTTTCCAAGTCTAAAAGAGTAGAAAAAAGGCTTACAGAGTAGATAATATGAGTACAGCAGCTCAATAAATACAGGTTATCAATAGCAAAAATAGTACTCATTCAGAAAGGCCCAAATAAAAAAATTTTAAGAGAAGTTTTTCTTTCCAAAAAAAAAAAAAAAAACTCTCCTAACCCTACCTACAATATAACTGCATTATAGGGCCTGTGAATACATGCTCACGCACATGTGCACACACAAACGCAGTTTCCGAACTTCATTTCTCGTAATTTATAGCTCTAAATATAGTTCCAAGGATTCTTTGAGAGAAATTCTAGGCAAAAAAGAAAAAACTACCTTAGGGATGCTTCATCAAGGGCTCTACAACTCACCACAAGGCTATGTGCTTGGAGACCTTCATCTTTGAGGTTAAATTACTTATTGAGTACTAGATGGTTTTACAAAATGTTTTTAGATTTTCTCATCATTTTTTATTCTTGTAACAATTAAGTAGTCAGAGTTACAAAATGTTTTTAGATTTTTCTCATCCCTTTTTATTCTTGTAACAATTAAGTAGTCAGAGAGTATAATTCTTGTAACAATTAAGTAGTCAGAGAGTATAATCATACTTTTTAAAGGCATACAGATAGGAAAATAAATGTATATAAATTAAATAACTTGTGCAGGCTACAGGTCAAGACATACACTGAGAACCAGAACCCTTATCTCCTGATCCATAGTCTAATCCCCTTCCTGCTACAGCACATCATCTCAATTACTGCAAATGTACCTGTTTATACACTTTGAAAAATATACTACTTACTGTTCACAGTCATGTGCACTGGCAGCCATGGGACCGTCACCATAAACTAAGAACAATCATTTCTGGACTGGTTAATTCCTATAAGTTCATTATACAAAGATAGCAATGCCTATTAACAATCTGAATGATACTCTCCCAAACTAAAATATTGATTAGGTGCAGAGATCCTTTGGAATTAGAAAGACCAAGTCTGAGGTTTAATCCTATCTTAACCACTTAAAGCTATGACCCATTTTCCCTTGTGAATGGTGCTAATCATACCACATGGTACTGGTTAATGTAAAGATTAAATGAGATAACATATGTAAGGCATTTGGTATAGTGTCTGGCACACAGCTGCTGCTACTACTACTCCTAACAATAACCTTCTTTTAATATTTAGTTTACTGATACCAAAAAAGAGCAATTCTAATTTCAACAAAATATATATGATTTAGAAACAAATACTAAATTTAGGAACAAAATTTAACACTGTTTGTTTTTCCCCTTGAGTTTCACTCCCAAACGAGCCTTTTAGGTACTCAGATTTACCAAAAACAAACAAACAAACAAAGCAAAGCACATTTCCCTCTTGCTCATACAGATACAGAGCATTCCTGAAATTGATTCTTAATCAGCATACTTGTAAACATCTTGGTTAATGGTTTTTAAAAGATTAATTTTTCTTTAAATGACTTTGAATAAGTTACTTCCAAAGTAAATGATTCATATGAAAGTGTAAATTTTTGAAAAAAGAACTTCCTTAATGTTTATAAAAAATGAAGTCAAGGAAAACTTAAAATGAGCTTATTAATAGTTGCCAGTGTATTAAGAATATAAAAATAACACATAGGCTGAGCACGGTGGCTCACGCCTATAATCCCAGCACTTTGGATGGCTGAGGCAGTGGATCACCTGAGGCCAGGAGTTTGAGACCAGACTGGCCAACATGGTGAAACTCCATCTCTACTAAAAATATAAAAATTAGCCAGGCATGGTGGCGCACACCTGTAGTCCCAGCTACTCAGGAGGCTGAGGCAGGAGAATCACTTGAACCCAGGAGGCAGAGGTTGCAGTGAGCCAAGATCACGCCACTGCACTCCAGTCTGGGCAACAGAGCAAGATTCCGTCTCAAAATAAATGAATAAATAAATAAATAAATAATAAATATAACTGTGGTCAAGGAATCAAGTTGCAAAGTTTACTTCTTCAATGTAATTCTAAGGGTTTCAAATAAGTAACATCACTGAAAATACTAAAGAAAAAATTGATATCCAAACTCATAATATGCTTCCATAATTCATCCGGTTTTAGAACCTATAGCTGCTTGTAAATAGTATCAGCATCTTCATTTCCCTGTTTCTGACCAATATGCCATAAAATATTCAAATACAAGCAGTGTTTTATTAATATGGTGACTCTGCTTAAATTTAACTATCAGCTGACAGGCAAGGCACCACAATTTTGCCAGTTGATATAAAAGTTATAAATTAGCACATGAAAACTAGTTTATAGATGGCTATATATATATATATAATTCAGGTAAGTTAAATGAATAAAAGGTGGAGACCAAATGAATAAAAGGTGGAGACCATATTTACAAACCTAAAATGGGCGAAGCACAGCTATTCTGCCACAATTCAGCATTAAACATACGCCTCTAGGCTTATAATGATCTCCTTATTAATAAAACAAGTAATAGTAGTAGGGCTTTCATTATCTACCATTCCTAATTTAAGCTCCTAATACCAGTTGAGAAGACCATTACATATATTACTTCTAATAATAACATAACCCTGGCAAAGTGGATTCTACTGTGTCTATTTTATAAATGGGGAAGCTGAAGTTCAAAGAAGTTAATCAATGTCTAAAAAGTGACTAAGTAGTAAAGCCTAAATTCAAAGCCAAATCCTGTATTCTTTCTACCATATCAGGCTAACTACACTGATTAAACACAGAAATTCCACTCCTAGGAATTTATCCTCTGGGAAAATGCATGTGAAATAACGTTTTCAATGAGATATTTACTACAACACGGTTTGTAAATCAAAAGATAAGAAACAACCTAAGTGTATATCAGTAGAGCACTAATTAAGTAAATCATGGTTTGTCTAAAAAAATGGGAAAGCAAGCCATCCTTTAAGAAAAAACATGCAGCTTTATATCTATGGATATGGGATGAGACAATCTCTAGAATCCAGTTTCGTGTACACTGCACTGTCCAATATAGTGGCCACTGGCCACATGCAGCTACGTAATTTAAACTATTTTAAATTAAACAGAATTTAAACATTTAGTTCTTCAGTCATAACAGCTACATTTCAAGGACTCGGTAGCACTATGTGGCTAATGGCTGCCATACTGGGCAGCTAAATATAATATATTTCCAACCCACAGAAAGTTCCACTGGACAATACTAACATAGAATTATCTTTGGAAGGACATAAAGAAACTGGTAACAGAGGTTGTCTCTAAAGAAGGGAACAGAGACAACAGGGAAACTTAGTATTCAACATGTGCCCATTTGTATTCTGAAATAACATGTCATATACTGGTACCTATTTAAAAATAACTATTTACCTATTTAAAAATACCTTGTTTCTCATAAAAACTCCCTGAATTCTGTTAATTAGAAGCATAAAAGGCTCAGAAGTTCTGAGGCATGGTAGAGGTTAAGGGACAGAAGTAATCTCTGAGGCTTCCTAGAAATACTGCTGACCACTACCCTAATTTCACTAAGCATTCATCTATTCACAATGCTATTTGAGATACCACACAAAAGATGACACAGTGCCTGTTTCTGAGGAATTAAGGGAACAGACAGAAAAACACACATCAAACGGCAGGCGTGATGGCTCATGCCTATATAATCCCAGCACTTTGGGAGGCTGAGGAGGGAGAATCACTTGAGCTCAGGAGTTCGCCTGGGCAATATAGTGAGACCCTGTCTCTATTTTCAAAAAAAGAAAACACATCAGAAGAAAAATACTTAAAGAGCATGAAAAAGTGGCAGTGGTCAAAGAAGGGAAAATTCTATTCTTCCATCAACATGGTCACATCTGTTCCCATTTTCTCTTTCTTATACTTCCTTTAATGCTCTACAGAGGAGCACTTAAAAAAGACAGTCTTCCAGTTCTGCTCTGAAGGCACTTTTTAAAAAATGTCTTAATATACTGAATAATTTACTTAATTTCTACATGCCTCAATTTCCTCACCTGTAAAGGGAAACCTATTGATTAATCAAGGTTATCTATTAACTACTGGACATTTTTGCTGTGGAGAGAGAACAACACACAAACCTTAGCAAACAAAAAAGACACTGTGGCCAGGCAGTCAAAAAAAATTACATAATTTTTTAAATTTTAATTGAAATGGAGTTTCATTCTTGTTGCTTAGGCTGGAGTGCAATGGCGCCATCTCGGCTCAACACAACCTCCACCTCCTGGGTTAAAGTGATTCTCCTGCCTCAGCCTCCTGAGTAGTTGGGATTACAGGCATGCAACACCATACCCACTTAATTTTGTATTTTTAGTAGAGACAGGGTTTCTTTCTCCATGTTGGTCAAGCTGGTCTCGAACTCCCAACCTCAGATGATCCACCCACCTCAGCCTCCCAAAGTGCTAGGATTACAGGTGTGAGCCACCAGGCCTGGCCTTTTTGTTTGTTTTTTGTTTCTTTTTGAGATGGAGTCTTGCTCTGTCCCAGGCTGGAGTGCAGTGGCGCCATCTCAGCTCACTGCAACCTCCACCTCCCAGGTGCAAGCGATTCTCCTGCCTCAGCCTCCCAAGTAGCTGTGATTACAGGTGCATGCCACCATGCCTGGCTAATTTTTGTATTTTTAGTAGAGATGGGGTTTCACCATGCTGACCAGGCTGGTCTCGAACTCCTGACCTGGTGATCCGCCTGCCTCGGCCTCCCAAACTGCTGGGATTACAGGCGTGAGCCACCACACCTGGCAAAATAACATAATCTTTTTAAAAATTGATACCTTTCTCTCATTGGGAGCTTGTCCACTTGAGGAGGTTGAAGGGTCTGGGAATGATGCTAAATTGTGATCTACTCTGGAAGAAGAATAGGAACAAGATCCTAAACTATCTGCTTTCTTGAACATTTACACTGCATTCTCATTCTCTCTTCCTCTTCCATGGATCTCAGCCAGTGTCTAGATCTAGCCTAACTCCAGAGCCCTGGGTTTTTACCACCGCCCAATATATACTGCCTTTCATAGTGAGTTGGTAGGTCCGAAACCTGTGCCAGGACAGGCAGAAGGCCATGCAGTACTGTCCAAAAAGTGACATGGGCCATGAATTTGACCCCACACAGACTGGTAACCCAGAAGTCTGGCCAAATTTCAGGAATTTGGATTTACAGGAAAAGAAAAGCACAGTACAGTCCTACCAAGGGAAAATGTCACAAAGAGACTCTAACATCTAATCACATGCACAGGCATTTGAGGAAGTCAACTTACTAAAAAAGGAAACTTCCTATAAAATATAAGGACGAGCAATGAAGATATGGAACAGTAAGGAAAGACATACAACAATTATTTCCAGAAATTTATATTTCTATGCTATTATTAAACAAATTTTAAAATGTAATAATTACCAATAAGCAATTTAAATCCTTCAAAAATGTACAAGACAGACGCTAAAGTCATTTCACACAAGGGGTACACGTAGAAATCTCAACAGTAATGTGGCCTTAGGCTACTATGCTCTTATACATTTATTTAAGGGAGTGAGATATTTGAAAATGAGTTTACATTAATGGGAAAGTGCAAAGAAACTTGCCAAAGTGTGCCAGCTCCATGGCCCACAAGCAATGAGCATCACCTGCCTGTGCCAGTCAGATCCCCAACCAAAATTACTGGAAAGGCTATGAAAGAAGCTGTTAGCACTCTGGTGTAATCCCAGCACAGGCCAGAGCAGCAGATTAGGCAGAACTTTTCATCAGTGGCAGATCTCCCAAATTCTCTTGATGCCACAGAATTCATAAATGGGATCAGTATGTTCTAAAAAAACATGGTACTGCAAAAGGAGAAAAAGGTTCCACAGCATCAAGCAGTGTAATACTTGAAACCTCATCATTAAAGTGAGAGTTTTCAAGTGCCATTTATGATGCCCTAGTCTGGAAACATCCCAGCTAACCCATCTGATCAACAATTTCACAGATGGAAGCACTTGATGGCTAATTGGCAAGTCTATTATTCAAATAAAACAGCTCTCTGTACCTCTTTTTTCATTATTACAAGTCAAGGTACAACAAGATTGGTCATTGAAATTAGCTTAACAAGAGAAGCCTTTTTCCCAAAATAATTTTTTTAAATAAAACAACATATTTTGGCAATTAGAAGCACTAATCAGTTTCTGGACTGTAAGGAAAACCTTTTAAAGACTTAAAAAAGTAAGAAATGTAAACCTTCTTTTAAAAGTTGTACTATTTGTAACCTCTACCTTTACCAATGTGTGAAGATTCACATTATCATAGGGAATAAAATGAAATATTCACAAATTCCTTAAATAGTCTTAAAACATGGGCCAAGTATTACATGTCAGGATAAAGAAAATCCCTCCTAAATATTTTAATTTCCCAAAAATTTTAAAAAGCAAGCATCTTACTTTCGATCTACAATAAAAATTACAAGACTATTTAAGTTGTATTAATTTATGAAACAAGTAGCCGTGACAACTCTATTGATTTTATCTACCTAAAGAAATGTTGATATAAATAGGCTGGGACATCAGAAAAAGTTGTGTTCCAGCTCTAGCTCCACTTCTTGTTAGTTCTGTGACTCGACCCTATAATATGAAAATAATTATCCCTACCCATGTAGGATCGTTGTGAGGATTAAAAAATTAAGTGCATAAATACCTCATATCAGAATAAGGAAGGTACTCAGCATCAGTCCTTTTGGCTCTCCTCTGCTCCCCCACCCCATTTTTTTTAAATTCTAGAGGAAAATTTTAATACACATTTCAAAATATGTGGGTTCTCTTTATAGATCCATACATTTGTTCTAGATGTTACAATGACATTCCCTATTCACAGTATCTGACTGTCTCCCTATATTACTACAATTTTCATACCATTTCAAGTTGAAAGCTCCCTAGGCAAAAGCCTTATAGAATGGCTGAGCTATAAAATATCCAAAGAGGCCAGGCGCGGTGGCTCACGCCTGTAATCCCAGCACTTTGGGAGGCCGAGGCAGGCAGATCACCAGGTCAGGAGTTCGAGACCAGCCTGGTCAGCATGGTGAAACCCCGTCTCTACTAAAAATACAAAAAATTAGCCCTGGTGGCACGTGCCTGTAGTCCCAGCTACTCAGGAGGCTGAGGCAGGAGAACCGCTTGAACCCGGGAGGCGGAGGTTGCAGTGAGCCGAGATCGCACCACCGCACTCTAGCCCGGGCAACAGAGTGAGACTCCGTCTTAAAAAAAAAAAAAAAAAAAAAAAAATTCCAAAGACATCATCTAGTCTATACAGTAGAAATCAGGAAATGAATACAGTAACCAGAAATCACAAATGGGAGAGAAATAACCAGAAACCGTGAAACCAGGTACAAATTAAAGCAAAATCAAAATCATCTCCCTATAGTGATATAGCTATACAATGACAACAAAAATGTATTCTACTAGGTAGTGAAATATGTTGTTTCCTATGAAGTGAAAGTTTTCCTTTTCTATAAAACAGAATGGTGAACTTTTCAAAAACTAGGTTTTGTCATTCTACTGTCTACTTTTGATAAGCATTTTCCTTCTAATAACTCAGGCTCCGTTTACAACACTGGGGAATAGAAAATTACCACAGGCAGGTAAGAATGTAACTGAGTAAAAAGAGGGGAAAATGTACAATGAGTAAGAGAAAAGTACAACTATCATAATTTTTATTATTTTTATTATTTACTCTATTGTCCCTAAGCCATTATGCCCTTCACAGGCATTCAGTCTGCTGAAGGGAAGAGCCTGTGCAATCACGGGCAACAGCTTAAAAAGCAGCACTGAGAGGCTGCCCAGTGGAGACCACTGCCCTGCTCTGCTGGCATACTTTCAGGGCACTCAACCCAGACAACATCCCACAGAGAACCACCTTGAGTCTGTGTTGTAAGAGAATCAGTCCTACCTGCTTGGGTTTTAAATGAATCTGATAATTAGAGAACTTCCCAAATGATAACATGAACTGAAAAATTACAAGTTAAATTATGCAAGTTTAAGATAGGAAACCCGAAGATCAATGTGCCAAATCAGCAATGTAACCAGTAAATCAAATGTGTAAAACAATGTTGAAGGTAGGGAAAGAAAACACAGATTGTATCTTTGATCATAACAGTCCCATACATTTGGAATATTGAGATTATGTTGCAATGTCTTAATTTCCCATATTAGACAGAGATATCTTCTTCTGTCTTCTTTCCCATATACTTTCTACCAAAAATGGTATCAGATGTCATAGATCCATCATATCCTTGACTTTATATTTAAAACTTTAAACATTTCATTACTTTTCACAATTTTTATTTTTTCTCTTATTTCATCAGAATGTCACTAATTTGAAGGACAGTTTCACTGTAACTGAAAATTTATCACCAATCCCCTTCCATTCTAAGAACTTGAACAAATTTGTTTATCATAATTGCATATCAAAATAGAAATTTAGCATTCACAGGTGTCAAAGACCTTTCCTCTCAAAAGAAGACCTATCACAATTAAAATATTCAAACAAACTGACACAGGTTAACTATCATGTACCTATGGAAAATTTATGTCCCTTTTACTTATCTGAGAACCCTCAAGACTAGATTTGAGGCCTCTCAGGAACACCCTATTTTTCACAGAGTTTAATACGTATTCAGAATAATCACACTACAATGACGACTAGAAAGAATATGCTCTAATTAGCTTGCTTTTGACCTGACCCCTTTCTTAATTTTCTATCATATAAATATCAGAGTATATGAATAGAATGATTAGGAACTATATTTAATAAAATTATAACCTCACAAGAGCAGCAAATAAGAAAAACGTTAAAGCCATCTTGTAATTCTGCTTTGTTTCTAAAGCAAAATCACCATTATTTGTAGTTAAGCTAAGAAATAAAACAACTAAAATTTTTTGACCCTTCTCTACTTCTTAAGAGAAAATGCCCAAATTAATCTACTAATGTTTAGAAAGGACCTTCATAATGTACAAAGGATTACATCAGATACTCAAAGAAAAAAAAGGTAACCAGAATATTCATGAGCATATAAATACTGTCAATACAGCTAAGCTAAATAACTCAAAGAATATAAAGAAAACCTATGAAAACATTTTGTAAAGGTCTGCTCATTTGCATACTACTATGCCAGTGCTTATAGCAAAAATTAAAGCTTGTATTTATGACAGATGTGACAGATATAAAAAAAGACTAATTGTACACAATAATCTATGATGGTTCATTACATGGCAGGATTGCTCTAGCAGATATAGAATAAAAATAGAACAATAATCTGTAATTTACTTTAAAACATTATTGTGGTAGCTTCATCTTCAGAGTATCCAAGTTCTTTAAAAATGTAAGTCTGATAAGCATAACTCCTTTGCTCAGCATCTCTAATAGCTTCCCAACTCACTCAGAAGAGAATTTTCTACAGGGCCCTGCAAGATCTATACTGTGGTAACCTCTCTAGTATTATCGCCTTCAAATTAAAGACTGGGAGAGAAAATGGAATACCTAGGTAAGGCATTAAAAAACTACTAAAAAATAAATTCAAATGAATTTCTGACTTTATTTGGTGGCTCTTCTAAAAAGTACTAAAGAAAAATGTTATTTAATGTCATCTAATGTTATTTAGTGTTATTCCATGACTTGTTCTTTTGCTTTAGTTTTATGTTTGTGTACTAAAGAGAGAACATTATAAAGTTGAAGTTCCTTTTGCCTCCCTCCTTTTTTCATGAATTTGTTGTGAGTTATCTAGACCTGCGCTGTACAATATGGTAGCCACTAGCTAGATATAACCATATAAACTTAAATAAAATTAGAAATTCAGTTATTCAGTCAGACAAGATACATCTCATGGACTCAACAGGTACATGTGACTCTTTAAATTTAAGTAATATAACATTTAGAATTCAGTTCTCCAGCTGCTCCAGTCACATTTCCAGTACTTAACAAACATGTGGCTAGTGGCTACTGTATTGAATGGTGCAGATATGGACACTTCCATCACTGTAGAAAGTTGTACTAGACACTGCTTCTGTAGAACAACTTGTAATATTTTTACTCAGGAGTTATATAACCCTAAAAAAAGGTGTTACTTTATGTTTTTTAAATTTACATGCTTCCATGTTGTATGTATCTTTTTACAACTGAATTTTTCTCTTACTATGTTTGTAAGGTCTATTATGCATATTGGTATATAGAACCTAGTTCATTCATTTTAGCTGCTGCATTAATTTCATCATAACACATTTAGACATTTAAATATTTTGCAATTTTTAATATACCAAACAATGCTTTAACAATATTCTTCAACATGTCTCCTGATATAGACATATAAAAGTTTCCCTAAAGTGAATAAATGGAATTGTTTAGTAACAGAATTTTGGTCATTTTCAACTTTACTAGATATTGTCAAATTGCTCTCCGAAGTGACTTTAACCATTTACCACATATGGTGTGTCCATTTAACATATATTTATTGTCTGTTATTTGCCAGGTAAAGATCTAAGCACTGAGCTATAATTCCTAACCAACATCTCACACACACACACACACACACACACACACACACACACAGCTTACATGAGAATTCCTGCTTCCCTAATTTTCATTAACACTTAATTCAACAGGTTTGTTTTTTTTTTTAACTAATCTAATAGTTGTTTTAGTTTTCATTTCCCTGATATACAGTGACACTGACTATCTTTTCATAATTTTTTTTGGCCATTCTTATTTCACATTCTTTTGTTAAATGAGGTCATCTTTTTGTCTTACTTATCTATGGTTCTGCTGAATGAACCACGTGGTGTTGCAGATTAATGTGTTGCCAGTATCCTGTCTTCATCTTTGCTTGTCTTATAAGTTTGTTTCTGTAGTCTTTTGGGGATAATAATTAATAATATTGTCTTGAGGTAGTCAAATTATGAATCTTTTGAGTTGTGCTTTCCTATCTTGAGGTCATAAAGACATAAAAATTTCTGCCCCCAAAAATGGGGGGATTGGGGAAGGGTATCTGCTATGCACCTGACTAGTTCACATGTGAGTTTATTTAATCCTTATAAAGAACCATCTGGTTGGTATTATCAACCTTATTTTAAAGATACGGTAACTGAACTTTTAAATGTCTTTTTTGTAGTAAAAATATAAAATTTGCCACTTTAACTGTTTTTAAGTAACAATTCAGTGGCATTAGGCACATTAACACTGTCGCACAACCAATACCACCATCTCCAACACCAGTTCCAGAACTTTTTTCATCATCCTAAACTGAAACTCTGTACCCATTAAACAATAACTCCCTATTCTCTCCTCTTCCCAGCTCCTGGCAACTACCATTCTGCTTTCTATCATTATGAATCTGATACTCTAGGTACCTCATGTAAGTGGAATCATATAACATTTGTCTTTTGTGTCTGGCTTATTTCACTTAGCAAAATATCTTTTAGGTTCACTCATGTTGTAGCATATGTCAGAATTTCATTCCGTTAAAGTTTAATAATATTCCATTGTATGTACAATCAGCCCTCCATATCAACAGGTTTGTCATCCACAGATTCAACCAACCATAGACAGAAAATATCGGAGGGAAAAAAACAATAAAAAATAACAATACAACAATAAAAAATAAAAATGTTTTAAGTATATATATTTACATAGCATTTACACTGTATTAAGCATTATAAGTAATTTATAGATGGTTTAATGTATGCGAGAGACTGTGTCTAGGTTATACGCAAATACTATGCCATTTTATCTAAGGGACTTGAGCAGCCATAGATTTTGGTATCATCAGAGGTCCGAGAATCAATCCCCCGAGGATACTAAGGAATGAGTGTATATGCATTTTATTTATCCATTCATTTGTTGAGGGACATCTGAGTTGTTTCCACCCCTTGGCTATTATAAATAATGCTGCTAAGAATATTGGTGTACAAACATCTGTTGGAGTCTCTGCCTTCAATTATTTTGGGCACATACCCAGAAGCTGAATTGCTGGATTATACGGTAATCCTATGTTTAATCTTTTAAGGAATAATAATGTTTTCCATATTATCTGTACCATTTTACATTTCTACCATCAATGTACAAGAGTTCTAATTTCTCCAATCCTCACCAATACTTATTCTGTTGTTGTTGTTGTTGTTTAATTTGGATAACAGCCGTTCAAATGGGTGTATCTGCAAAAATTATGAAGTTTGGACTGGGCATGGTGGCTCTTGCCTATAATCCCAGCACTTTGGGAGGCCGAGGTGGGCGGATCAATTGAGGTCAGAAGTTCGAGACCAGCCCGGCCAACATGGTGAAAGCCTGTTTCTACTAAAAATACAAAAATTAGCCGGGCGTGGTGGTGGGCACCTGTGATACTCAGGAGGCTGAGGCAGAAGAATCTCTTGAGTCCAGGAGGTGGAGGTTGCAATGAGCCAAGATCATGCCACTGCACTCTAGCCTGGGTGACAGAGCAAGACTCCATCTTAAAAAACAAAAAAATTATGAAGTTTGATTTCATATTTAGATATTCAATCCATTTGGTACAAATTTTTTTTTGTATAGAATAAGGCAGGAATCTAATTTTAGTTTTCCCCCTTACTGGCTACTACTGCTTCAGCATCATCTAATGAACAGGCCTCTCCTTCTCCACTGTTTTAATGTCACTTATATTACAAACCAAGTTCCCACATATTGATGGATGTATTTCTGGGTTTTTGATTATACTGGTCTACCTGATTATCTCTGCAACAATATATTACTATTTCAGTCATATAGCATTAAAATATATTTTGAAATATGGTAGAGCAAATTTCTTTTTCCTTTTTAGGAATTTCTTTGCTATTCTTGAACTATTTTTTCCTATATGAATTCTAGAGTCAGTTTGCCTATTTCCATGAACATTCTGGTTGATATTTTTATTGAAACTGGGTTGAATGTATGATTAATTGGAAAGAATTGGCATGTGGTGATATAAAGAGTCCTCATCCATGAAAACAGTATTATTTTTTCATTTATTCCAGTCATTTTTTCCATTGCTATGTTAAATTAAACTTCTCTACCAAACATTAGAACCAAAACCTGAGACAAACAATTGAAACAACATTTCTGTCCCAACCACCACAATAAGAAACCAGAAAAAGTTATTAGTGAATATACAAAAAATCCATACACTGTGAAGATTTGGGAGTTATAACAAAATACATCCTATTCAATTCATGAATTTTTTTTTAATCTAGCCACCGGAAATAATTCTTCAAAATGTACACTATATCTCACCACATTCACTAACCCACAGTATTTTTCCCTTATTTTTGCATCCTGAAATTAATGAGGTCTGTACCAGAGACAGAAAGTGACAACTTATAGGCATTATATACCCTGCTGCATATGTGCTTAGTTTGGCCTACACAGTGTGAAATCATGTGATTTCTGTGTAAAATACCCTAATTTTACACAGAATTTCACAGTGTGAAATCATGTGATTTCTAACTTTGCTTTAAAACTTGCAGGTTGTATGTCATTCTCAATAATGGACCTGGCTAAAAGAGGCTCCATCATCATGATGTTGTTTATTACCAGGGCAGACAAATCACACACTGATTCTTAAAGCTTCCACCTAAAAGTGACCTATTAACCAATCACATTCCATTGGTCAAAGCAAAATCATGGTAAGGCTAACTTCAAAGACGACAGAAAAATATAATCCTGTTATATGCCTGGAAGGTTGAAAGTCACAAATATTCATGTAATTGATGACTTTGCCTTTAATATCTTCCCCTTTACCTGTTCTCCAAACTACCACTAGAATTACTTTTCAAAAACACAGATCAAATTACCTCACAAGTCTACTGGAAAGAAAAAAAAAATCTTCATATTTCAAAAAAAAAAAAAAGAAAGAAAATCTTCATGAAACTACAACACCTAGGGGAAAAAAGTAAAAATCACCAAGTATGGCATTCAACACCTTTCATAACCAACTTCAGACTCCTTTACCAACTTCTTTTCCCAGTATTTTCTTATGTATCTATTCTCTAGCCTTTTGAATATGCCTTGACACATATTTCAAAACTCAGCTCAAACATCATCTCCTTAATTTACTCTCATTTTTCCCAAGTTGGTCTAATTTTTCCCAAAAGAAGTTAAACTAACCTCCACTGTACTTACAAATCACGTTATTTACAATGAGCATTAGCTTTCACTGATTCAAAGTAGTTAATGTGTACTAGGCACTTAAAACATGATTGCTTGTGTGTCTATTATAACGTAAGGCTCTGGATTAGGCATTGATATTCTTGTTCGTCTTGGAATTCGTTATAGTATATAATACCTGATACACAGAAACTCAAAATATTGACTTAACAAATTAAAACTGAAGACAAGTTACTAAATGCCACTGACATTTTGCTTACGTTCCATCTACTTTCAAGCTTATATTGACTATTTCCAAAGCTAAAATGAACCCAGAGAGAAATCAAAATTTTTAAAAAGTACAGAATATGCTTTGGCTATTCTCATCTCTTGGGCTCTGTTTCCACTGCTTTTGGAAATCGTTTAGATGCCAAGACCTAGGTGGAGTTTGTTATAAAGACAACAAAGTAGCCAAATTATAGCAACATATGTTTTTAATACAATAATCTCATACCTTTTAGTAATTTCAAGTTTGTAAGCATTTTAACAAAGAAAATCTAAAAATACATTTAAAATTTAAAGCTGTTACCTTATAAATTTTAATAGTACTAATAAAACATCTTTATTTCTGCTTCAAACTACTGGTAAGTTAAACTGAAGTGGAGGACTGAGGACAAATTTAATTATTGTAGCCTATCACTATTCAAATATTAACTTTTTTTTTTTGAGACATAGTCTCACTCTGTCACCCAGGCTGGAGTGCAGTGGTACGACCTTGGCTCACTGCAACCTCCACCTCCTGGGTTCAAGTGATTCTCCTGCTTCAGCCTCCTGAGTAGCTGGGATTACAGATGTGCACCACGACACCCAGGTGATTTTTGTACTTTTAGTAGAGATGGGGTTTCCCCATGTTGGCCAGGCTGGTCCTGAACTCCTAGCCTTATGTCATCTGCCCCCTCGGTCTCCCAAAGGGCTGAGATTGCAGGCATGAGCCACCAGGCCTGGCCAATATTAACATTTTAAAATGTGATATTAAAAAAAATAAAACTTAGTTGTTTTGTAGGAATGGATACCATAACGAGAAACAGGAAAAGACAGCATGATAAAAACTAATGGAAAAGAAAGGTTTAAGATAGTAAGTGTGGAATATTGAAGTTTAGTTACAAGAGAACTAAAAATAGGCCAATAGACTTGGCAGTTTAAAAAATTCCAGTACAGTAATACAGGAGTTAGCCAGAATGCATTCTCATGAGAGTGAACAGAGGTAATTAAGTAGATTATGGAGTTTAAGCTATTATTTCAGGAATTCTAGAAATAAATGGAAGAAAAGGTTTAATGGCAGTATGCAGTAGAGTTTTGGTTTTTGGATACAGGAGACTTAAACATCTTTGTAGGCAGAGAAAGGGGTCAATGGAGATCTGCAGTGTGTCAAGAGAACGAGATCCAAGAACAAGGAAGGAATAGCCTTGGAAAAGAGAAATGTCACCTCCTATTTAGAGAAAATTAAGAAACTAGAATGAATGGGGACTTTGATTATTTACAAGTTCCTTTTTTACCTACTAGCCCTACTACAACTCCCAAATAAAACAACTAGGACCAAGTGGCCTCAAAAACAATGAAATATCAGTATCAACTGTGATTATAATACTGATATTCCTATATTATTACTGTGAATTCCTCCATTAAAAAAACATGACCAGGCCGGGCGCAATGGTTCACATCTGTAATCCAAGCACTTTGGGAGGCTGCAGTGGGCAGATCACTTGAGGTCAGGAGTTCAAGACCAGCCCAGTCAACTTGGTGAAACCCCATCTCTACTAAAAATAAAAAAATTAGCTGGGCGTGGGGGCTCATGCCTGTAATCCCAGCTACTTGCGAGGCTGAGGCAGGAGAATCACTTGAATCCAGGAGGGCGAGACTGCAGTGAGCTGAGATCATACCACTGTACTCCAGACTGGGCAACAAAGCAAGTCTCTGACTCAAAATAATAATAATAATAATAACATGACCAATTAGCATATAGAGCAAAGCCCAAAGACCCTTTTACTACTATTGGGTTATATTAAAGGCACTGGGACTCAAGGTGGGGTCATGTCTCTTGGAAACAACACAAAAATCAGTATCATAGTACAAGAAAAATTCAAATGAAATATTGAATTGTTTCTACAAATAATGAAGTCAAGGCTGAAAACAAGTCTTTGTTGCGTAATAATCTGGTCTTTATCCTGAGTTTCTGGCACAGAGCCTCAAAAACCCTTGGAGTTTCTTTTGTCATGCTAACACTGTGACTTAGTGCACACCCCTAGATAGCTTGCAGATGAGGGCTGATCAACATAAAGACCAACACGGTAATTAGAGGGCTAAGACTTTGAGCCAGGCCCATTTGGGAAGAGAGGATGGAGATTTGAATTTTGAGTTTGATCATCCAATGATTTAATCAATCAAGCTCATGTATGCCGAGTCCCAATAAAAACTTGGAAACCAAAGCTACACCAGGTGGAGTTCCCTGGCTGGTAAACTCACTGATGTGCAGGGAGGGTGACATGCCCTAATTCCATGAAGAGAGGGCACAGGAGCTCTGCATCTCCTCCCAGACCCCATCCTGTGTGTCTTCATTTTACTGGTCCTCCTAATCTGTATTTCTGGATAACAAAATTGTAATAATAAGCACAGCACTTTCTTGAGTTTTGTCAGTTGTTCTAGTGAATTATCAAACCTGAGTAGGTTGTGAGGACCTCCAAATTTATACTCAGGTTAAAGTGTCAGTCCAAAGTGTGGATGGCTTGGGGACACATGAAGTATAGCTGGCATCTGAAGTAAGGGTAGTTCTGTGGAGAAGTGAGCCTTTAACTTGCAGAGTCTGACAGTAACCGCCAGGTTTGTGTCAATTGGGAGTGAAACAAAATGTCTTCAAGCCAGTAAAGTAGCAACTGTTTGGACATTGATATAAAAAAAATATGTCTTGGACATTTCGTTCATCAAAGTTGGGTTATTCGTATAGATCGTGATTTAAGGTGGCCTATTCACTCACAAAATGTCCATGGTTCTTGTTCTTCAATCAAGGAAATAAAATAACCTTAAGGAACTCTCAATCATATGAGGCCCTTACCTGTTCTGCTCCTGTCTACTGCCACATTTTAAGAGGGCCATCTACAAACTTACCAGCAAGTGACCTGCTCCTATTTGGGAGGGAATTCTGCCTTTTCCATTAAATGGTAAGATAACATTTCCCACTGATTTTTGGAGAGAAGGGCCAATTTGTGTCTCCTTTTTTACTACTATTGGTGCCTATGCCTTATCTAATGAAAAGATAGCTATTATCAATCCAAAGATCTTTGACTTCTTATTAAAAATAAATAATAGTCTGGGCACGGTGGCTCACGCCTGTAATCCCAGCACTTTGGGAGGCCAAGGCAGGTGGATCACTTGAGGTCAGGAGTTCAAGACCAGCATGGCCAACATGGTGAAACATAGTCTCTACTATAAATTCAAAAATTGGCTGGGCGTGGTGGTGAACGCCTGTAATCCCAGCTACTTGGGAGGCTGAGGCAGAAGAATCACTTGAACCCAGGAGGCAGAGGGTACAGTGAACCGAGATCATGCCATTGCATTCCAGCCTGGCGACAGAGTGAGACTCCATCTCAAAAAAAAATTATAATAAATAAATAAATAATAAACAACATTCTTATTAGGCAAAAAAATACACTTAACGTTTCATGTTACAAAAGTAACACAATAAGTATTTGTCAAATTATTCCTATAACAAGATAAAATAAAATTTTAGAGAAAAAGAAAATTACACCTAGTATAGGATAAGGGAGATACCATAAAAATAAGAGTTCCACAAATTAGAGTTTATCATCTAATTGAGATGAAATGATTCTTAAGCAGATTTTTAACTTCAAAAAAGAGTACAAACTAAGGACACAATGGCTGATTAATCAGAAACCAATAAGGTTACTGAAAAAACATTAAGTTTTTCACTTGATACAAAGCTTTGAAGTCGCCATTGACATATAATGTAGCTCAATTTGTGGTCAGTAAAACCATTATTTCATGTCCAGGGGTTTTCCAGCATGGATTTCCAAGATGGGTAATTTATTGTATCTATGCTTAAGGAAAGTTATTTTTATATTTAAATTTGATACAACTTTCCTTAAGAATTCTAAGGCAACATCTTCACCTATAATTTGCAGGTAAATTTGCAGTATCTACATACCACCTCTGCTCACTTCTCACATTTTCACATGCCTGAACACTATTACTACTAATTTCAGAATAAATTAGAGAAATTCTAGAAGCTCTCTAGAATGTTTACAAAAGAATGGAAACAGGTTCAGGATCAAGTTCAAAGAGGCTTAGGCCTCTTGAGAGAATGAGTTATACAGGTGTTATAAAAATGAAGAATCATGAAGAAATAGGCTGACAACAAAGAAACATGAGAAATCATCAAAACTAACAAAAGTAAACGAAAAACAACTGAAATCCATCCAAGAATGCAATACAGAATCACAAAAAGATTTCAACTTTATAAAAGTCATAAACCATGATAGACCTAATCAAACAGTTCTTATGAAAGTTCTTCTAAAACACTGAAAATTTCATGAAGTCTGAAACAAAAACTGCTTCTTATAGTAAACACAGATTACTTTGAAGAAAGATGAAGTCACTGATAGCAGTAAGGAAATGTGGGAAAGCTGGAAACTAAAGAGATTTTAAAAGGGACTATAAAAATATTTCTAATATTTGGTCATAAAACAATACATTGCATATATAAAAGTCTTAGGAAGAGAAAAACACATAGTCATTTCTTTTGTTAATCAGTATTAACTCAATGTATGACTGCACAGATCAAAAGTGTAGAACTCACAAGAGGCACAAATTCTTGATCTGAAAGCAGATAGACTATCCTGAGGCAGAAATCTAGAGGTCATTTGCCCAACAGCAAATGGAACAAGATAAACAATATTAAAACAACTGAAAGCTTATTTATTTTTAAAAAAGATTATAAAAGAAACCATTTATACCAAATTTAAAGGAGAGAGATTACTTATTAATCCATCTATATATCATAATTACTAGCAGAAATTTACCAGTGTTAAGACTGTACATACAAACATTCTATGGGTCAGTTTTCTGGATCTGGCAAGCAGGATGACATGCTTACTTTTTCTTGCGTTACATCTAAAGTTTACACTGTAAATTCAGGAAGTAAGCTATTTTGAGGGGTTTTTTTTTTCCCTAAAAGCCAACTTTGATAATCCTACATATCTCAAAATTTTAAACAAAGCAAATAACAGAAAATTCTTATTCCCAGGAGAAAAGTAAACTAAGACAATAAATGTTTTCCACATGTTATCTAGTGTTGCAAGATAACAAACATCAATAAGGTAAGATTCTTACCATAGAGTTATCTGTTAGGTGATTTTCTCGGGGATAATTTCTTTCTCTTTGGCTAACTACAAAAAGGCTTGTAGTTTACACACAAGGAAATGCTCAAGAGACTATATACTAACCTGGCCCAGTCCAGGCATACCTCCTCCAAGTCTAAGAAGTCTGTCCATATTTCTAGAAAACAGAAACAAAGAAAAAACGTTCCTAAACACAAAAGTGTTTATTCAATTGCTATCTATATAATTCACCTTCAGTCACTCAGTATGTCAAAAATATTGGTGGTAATTACAACACAACATCAGACTTCCTGTTAATTAACACCACATATTAATTCAAGAAGCTGTCTTCCATGCTAATTAACAGACCTTATTTTACTGCTTTGGTTTTGGGTTATCCCCAGTTTTAAAGACAAGCAATCTTAGCATACTTTCAAAACTTTGCTATCATTAAGTTAATTATATTTTCTTATTGTTATCTAATAAAGTACCTGAATGTAGAAAAAGTGCCTGAAATGCTTATCATATGTATGATTGAATTTCCTTCAATTGGTCCAGAGTGTACAAATAAAAATCCTCACTTTTAAATTAAATTTTAACATCCTCATTAGTAAGTTCTGTGCTAATTAACTTACAGCTTGTCAGTTACCATCAAAACTACATGTGAAAGACATTGTGAGCAGATTATGGATCTCTGAATTAGCATCAAAGGCTTTTAAAAACTGAACTCATTATACTAAAAGAAATACTATAGCATAAACATTAAACATATTAAGATAGTGTTCTAGAACCTACACAGATATTTTGTGTTGTTTCAGATGTTGTAGAGATATACACCTTTTTCACTAAGGAAATTCAACTGTGCTTCTCAATTATAACTTCAGAGTTAACCAATACAAAGTGGATTTACTATATCAATCTGATTTAGTTTTAACGTTTAGAGTAACTACAGAAGATACTCTTACAAGCTTGAAAACCTCACAGAAGAAGTTAAGAAATATCAAGTGTACTTATATGGCCTTAAATAACAAAAAGAAGTAATCAAATTTTAAAAGTTAATAGCAGTACAACTAAGTAATTTAACAATGACAACAAAGCAATTTTTTCTACTTGAAAATCGCTATGTCCTAAATGAAATTCCTCTTCTTCCTAAGTGTACGCTTAAGAAAATGGTATTATTACAAATTATATTCTAAATTAAATGCTAAGATTCATTTCATCCTTCGTCCATGTTGTTTTACGAGTTCAAATTGCTATATAAACTAAAACTCAATAATGTACTTATATATTAACCCCCACCAATCACCTTTGTTGAATCCTGGTAACAATTTAACAATGTTAATATTGCAAACTTTATTCAAGTCCACCTACAGAAAAGAACTTCACTCAAGTGCACATACAGAAAAGAACACAAACGATATGGCCATGGAATCTTCAAAGTGAACACATCCATGTAACCATCACCTAGTTCAAGACACAGAACATTATTGGCACCTCAGAAACACCACCCAAGCCCCGCTTCCAGTCTATTCCACCCTGCAAAGGTAAAATTCAACTTTCAACAGCACAGATTAGTTTGGCTGCTTTTGAATTTTACATAAACGGAATCATATATTTTTCGTATCTGGCTTGTTTCATGTAACATGTTTATGAGACTCACAATTTTAAAAATTCCTTTTTTAAAATGAAAAGGCATATAAGAAAACGTGGTAATACAGACAAAATTTCCACTTCACGATCTTAACTCATCCTCCTAATAGCAACATTTACAAATAAAATCTCCATCAAATACTCATTGAAATTCCTCAAATCAAATATGGCATTCAACACACAGCACTTTTTAAAGGCTGAAAATGGGGGGGAGGGGGGGGAATCCTGTATATTTTATAATATTAAAGCAATTCTCTAGAATATATTACCAAAGAAGAAAAAAATTTCTTTTGGACCATTTCAACCTTACAAACTTAAAGAACCAACAGAAAAAACAAACAACATACAGTATACATTAGAATATATATATTCTAGGCCAAAACTGATTCCCAGCTGTGTTCAGTTTATCTATCCCTCTGTGTTGTTTCTGATGACTTTACACAGACTCCAGATGCTGTGAATATATATGAGTGATGCAAGAAGCAGAGAGAAAGAAAATCTGGCAGGTCAAATTTGTTTCTGTAGCAAAATTAGATATCACAGCAAAGAGGAAACATATTTAACAAATTAAAACTTTAAGCTGAGATAACCAGGTTTAATAAAAATACTAACATTTGGGAATGAAGTATATTGATACATATTCTAAATCACACCACTTTTCAAAATCTGGTTATCAATCATATTCATAATTTGACATCTGTTAAAAATAATACATTTTCATACTATCTCTCTATCCATCTGTAAAATAATAATTAAAAGTAAAATACATTTTTAAACCTTACCTGGTCAGTAACTACAACTCTTAAGGTGTTAACCTTCAATTTGTTGAGTTTGACAAATGTCTTCTTAAAGAAAGGTCTTGCTAATTCTGGCAGGTACAATTTCCCCAAGTATATTTTATTTTTTCTTTCTCTCCTAAAAAAAGTAAACAAAATAAAATATAATTATTTTGATAATTTAAGGAGGAAAACTTTATACCAAAATCTTTAAAAGAATCAAAATTCATAAAAATGAAGTAGAAATCAAAACTGTTTTTAAATAATCTTTTTCTGAGAGTACAGAATGATCTCCCTTACAGGGAGCTACAGAGCACAGTGATTAACCCTGTATCCAAATTTTATCTGTATGTTTCTCTCATGAACACTAACTTTGAAGACAGAGATTTCAAAACTTTTAGTCTTTCCAGACATCTTTCCAAGAACAAAACAGGCTGGGCGCAGTGGCTCATGCCTGTAATCCCAGCACTTTGGGAGGCCAACGCGGGCGGATCACCTGAGGTCAGGAGTTCGAGACCAGCCTGGCTAACATGGTGAAACACTGTCTCCACTAAAAATACAAAAAAATTAGCCAGGCGTGGTGGCGGGCACCTGTAATCCCAGCTACTCAGGGGGCTGAGGCAGGAGAATCGCTTGAACCCCAGAGGTGGATTGCAATGAGCCGAGAACGCGCCATTGCACTCCAGCCTGGGCAACAAGAGTGAAACTCGGTCTCAAAAAAAAAAAAAAAAAAAGAATAAAATAAAAATTTACTTATATTTTTAAATAAGACAATTCATTCTATCATGTCATTACTGTGTAGGTTAATTGTACATTATTACAAATCTATCAAATAGTATGGAATATTAGTGGTTATTTTTCTTATACCCTGAAAATTTGCTATTTTATCATACTAGGAGGCATTAGTAGTCCATCATTTCTTAATCAACTATTCCCAAAACTATTCCAAAAACACTAAAATGACAAGAATATGGAAAAATGATAAGAACTGTCTAAAATAATGCAATAGTGAAAAAAATTATAGTTATTACATCATCCTTCCATTTTTATTGTGTTGTCGAAAGCACTGACCCATCTTTCAAAAAGATATAGAACACTAGAGACTTCATCTCTGTAGTCTTTTTTTCAGTTTTCATTTAGCACAGTTAAGAAATCAGAATTTTTCATTTTAATAATGGCAAAAGAAAAAAGCAACAAAGAAAATGTTTCACATTACTACAAAATCAAAGATGAATGGGAAGGAGACAGATTATAGTACTCTAGTCTCTAATGATGACAATAAAATTAGCCAGGATTTACTAACTTCAGTACTACTGATATTCAGGACCAGATAATTTTTTGTTGTTCGTGGGGCTGTCTTGCGCATCATAGGATGTTTAACATCATCCCTAGCTCCACTAGACAACAGCAGCACCTATCCAGCTGTGACAATCAAAAATGTCTCCAAGCTTTACCAAACGTCCCCGGGGGACAAATGTTTGAAGCCATTCTTGATTGTCTCAAAAATCACTCTCAATTGAGAACCACTGATATAAACAAAATTTCAGACTACGTATCTTGAGATGATAATACCCTAGATTAATTTTCTCAAACTTAAGAACCAATGAGTGCTGGGAACAGTTTGGCAGTTCCTCAGAAAGTTAAACATAGAATTACCACTTGATCCAGCAACTCCACTCATTGGTATATACCCCATAAAACTGAAAACGAATACTCAAAATAAGTTCATGTACATGCATGTTTACACCATCACTATTCACAATAGCCAAAAGGTGGAAACAGTCCAAATGTCCACCAAAAAATGAATGGATAAACAAATTCTACTATAAACACATATAGGAATATTGTAATATGAAATACTGTTCAGCTATAAAAAGGAATGAAGTACTACTTACTGGTACATGTTACAAGTTAGCTGAACCTCAAAATATCACACTATGTAAAAGAAGCCAGGCACAAAAGGTCACATGTTATGTGATTCCATGTATATGAAATATCCAATAAATCCACAGAGACAGAATGCAGACTGGTGGTTATCAGTGGATGGGGAAGGGAGGAAAATGGAGAAAGTGCTAAATGGCTAAGATATTTTTTTACCTTGGAATGACAGAAATGTTCTGGAACTAAACTGAGGTGGTAATGGCACACTGCGAATGGACAAAATGATACTAAACTGTTCACTTTAAAATGGTTAGTTTTATATTATGTGAATTTCCCCTCAATAGATTATTTTTTAAAGTGTCAATGAGTGAACAATATATTTCTAAAACCAAAAAAGTGACATTCTTACTCAGTTACTTATTCAACAAGAAAGGACTTCACACAAAATTTTGCAATAAGAACCTGTTTTCTAAAGAGATGTGTGACGTATTTTTTGATGTTTTATGATGTTGATACAGTTCACACACGGAAAAATGCTAAAGTGTACACAAATGTGAATAAAAGGAAATGGATAATGTAGAAATTTTAAAAATCATTGGACTAATTCTAAATGGTGCCTATAAATCTAAAAATATAAATGTTTTGCAATTACGAAGGAAAGATGGCCATCCTATCTTCAACAAAATTACGAGCTCTCAATGTTTTCAAAAATATTGCAATTGGGAGGATGAAAAAATTCTGGATATGGATGGTGGTGACAGTTACATAACACTGTGAATATACTTAATGCCACTAAACTGTACACCAGAAAGTTAGAAGAGTAAATTTTATGTGATGCATATTTTCACATACACACACACACAGGATGACAAATACAAGAACCAGAAGTAATAAGCTAGAGCCTACTAGAAATGTATTTGAAATACAGAACTGATCTACACAAGACAAGTATGTTCTAGGTTCATGCATGATGGCTGATGAGCAGTTCATTCAAACCATGATGCCCATTCAAAGGATGATATATGAAGATATATGTACCTTCAAAACCAAGAAAATACAGAATAAACACTTGTATTTAGGCTGGGCGTGGTGGCTCATGCCTGTAATCCCAGCAATTTGGGAGGCCAACACAGGCAGATCACTTGAGGTCAGAAGCTCGAGACCAGCCTGGCCAACATGGCAAAACCCTGTCTCTACTAAAAATACAAAAATTAGCCAGACATAGTGGCATACGCCTGTAATCCCAGCTACTGGGGAGGCTGAAGTAGGAGGACCGCTTGAACCCAGGAGGTGGAGGTTGCAGTGAGCCAAGGTGGTACCACTGCACTCCAGCCTGGGCGACACAGCAAGACTCCATCTCAAAAATAAATAAATAAATAAATTAATTAATTAAAATAAAAATTTGTATTTGCTATGTTTAAGCTTTACTAACATTTCTAATACAGTTGTTTTTTCACTATCCTTTTATGGTCTACTGGGCCTAGATGGTAAATGGCGATGACTAATGACTATTTTGCCTGGTACATGAGAGTCAAGTACTATGACTCTACAGTCAGAGTGCCAGATTCAAATACTGGCTCTAACACTTACAAGTTCCATGCCCTTGAGTAAATACCTCTCTCCTCCCCAGTTTCCTCATCTGCAAAATGGAGATCTATTTCACAGAGCCGTTTAGAAGATTAACAAAAACAATGGACACAAAAAAAACATTTAACACAATGCTTATCATATAGTAAGCATATAATAAACACTAGCTACTGTAATCGGCAACCCCATCCTGAGCATGGCTACCAACACAGATCCTTCTTCCTCACATAGTTTGCCACTTACTGGGTTTCAGAATGCTGGGCATATGTCACATTACTAAATCACACTGGAGATAGGGACTTGCATTTCGCAGAATTTAGCAGAAAGACTCACAAAGTGAATGTGTTGTACTTAACATAAAAGGGAACACTTTCAATTCTTAGAAATAAAAGCAATAAAAAGGTCGATGGATGTAAACCAAGTTTTTACAGCTATCAAAAAGTAGAAGACTCAAAAGCTCATTCATGATATAATTAACTTTATGGAAAATATTATCAGACAATATGAATAAAGTGTTTATACCTAACATAATGTCATACATACAGTAATATTTAGAATCCTAATTGGTAAAAATAGTACAAAAAAGGTATCAGTACTTTCAAAAGTTGATTAGTTTCCACTTTTTCTTTCTCACTTTATGTCTGATTAGAACCTGATATTGCTAGATCATGTCCATGCTGGATTTAAAATAAATCAATTTTTGGCCAGGTGCAGTGGCTCATGCCTGTAATCCCAGCACTTTGGGAGGCCGAGGGGGGCAGATCACTTGAGGTCAGGGGTTCAAGACCAGCCTGGCCAACATGGCAAAACCCCGTCTCTACTGAAAACACAAAACATAGCTGGGCGTGGTGACGGGTGCTTATAATCCCAGCTACTCCGGAGGCTGAAGCAGGAGAATCACTTGAACCCAGAAGGTGGAAGTTACAGTGAGCCGAGATCGCGCCACCACACTCCAGCCTGGGTGACAGAACGATACTCCATCTCAAAAAAAAAAAAAAATTACTTTTCAGACTGATGCTCAATCCTTTTCAAGCTACTCCGTATTTGTTATCTTACTGTATTTCTAATTCCTCTGTTTTCTTATTTGTGCAAAGTAGTTAAAACTTCATATTCTCACTTTCTTAAGGACTTTTATCCAGTGGAAGATCATGAGTGAGTCAACATTAAATTTAATTATATAAATAGGATTTTGAAAGCAAGATTTCCGCAACTTAGAAGAGTGAGAATGGTGGCTGGGCACGGTGGCTCACACCTATAATCCCAGCACTTTGGGAGGCCGAGGCGGTTGGATCACCTGAGGTCAGGAGTTTGAGACCAGCCTGGCCAACATGGCGTAACCTGGTCTCTACTAAAAATATAAAAACTAGCCAGGCGTGATGGCAGGCACCTGTAATCCCAGCTAGGCAGGCTGAGGCAGCCTGGGAGGTGGAGGCTGCAGTGAGCCAAGATCGCACCACTGCACTCCAGCCTGGGCAACAGAGCAAGGTTTCATCTCAAAAAAAAAAAAAAAAAAAAAAGGAAGAGTGAGAACAGACTCATCATAAATAATCTATTATGGAGTCTCCTAATTTCAGCATCCATCTGTATCTGTGGGGAATTGGTTCCAGGATACCAAAATCATGGATACACAAGTCTCTCATATAAAATGGCATAGTACCCTATTTGCATATAACCTATGCACATCCTCCTATATACTTTAAAATCATTTTTAGATTAATCATAATAACTAATACAATTAAATACAATACAAATAGTTATACTATATTGCTTAGGGAATAATGAAAAAAATGTCTATACATGTTCAATATAGATGCAATTTTTTTTTTCCTTTTTTGAGACAGAGTCTCGCTCTGTTGCCCAGGCTGGAGTGTAGTGTCGCAATCTCAGCTCACTGAAACCTCTGCCTCCAAGGTTCAAACGATTCTCCTTCCTCAGCCTGTCCAGTAGCTGGGATTACAGGCACACGCCACCATGCCCGGCTAATTTTTGTATTTTTGTATTTTTAGTAGAGAAGGGGTTTCGCCATGTTGGCCAGACTGGAACTCCTGACCTCAGGTGATCCTGAGCCTCAGCCTCCCAAAGTGCTGGGATTACAGGCGTGAGCCACCACGCCTGGCCTAGATGCAACTTTTTTCCAAATATTTTCAATTTGTAGTTGGTTGAATCTACAGATGTGGAACCCACAGATATGGAGGGCTGACTCAAGAAATTTAGTGGCATGCACTGAGAGAATTTATAATCTATTGCGGTAGGTGGGTAGAAGAAGCTTGACACAAACCCATAAAAAATATGTAAAGGCAAAGGACAGCAGTGTAGAGTGAAAAAGGCTCTTGAACCAGTTGACCTCAATTTGAATCCGGCGTCACCACCTACTCACTATATGACACTAATTTTTACCCTCTTCTAGACTCTAGACCTCATTTATAAAGTGCGGATAACACCTACTTTGCAAGTCTGTTGTAAAAATACGTCCAAAGCAATTTATAGTGCCTGGAACATCCAAGGTACTCAATAAATGTTGTCGTTGCTATTCTTGTTATAATTGTTATTATTATCATTTTAGAACTAGAAGAGATTATTTAATCAAGTTCTCCCATTTCACAAATAAGGTCACCAAAGTATCACACACAAAGCAGAATACGAAATGTCAAAATGACCGCAACAAACAGGGAATATGACAAGTTCCTGAGCAAGAAATCACATGGATATTCAGGCAAGGCTTTCACAGGTGGACACTGAATTATTAAATGAACGTTACTACAAAATTGAAAATTAAAAAAGCACAATTGCTTCTTGTTACTGAAATAAGAGGACTAGAATAAATAATCTCTTCCACTTCTAAGATAATAATAACAACAGCAATAATATTTATTGATTTTCATACATATGGTTCACAAACTATATATTAACAAGCACATGGTTTACATGGCCAGTATAAAAATAAGATGAACCCATGTCAAACAGATTAAAATTCAGCTTTTTTTTTTTTTTTTTGAGACAAAGTCTCACTCTGTTGCCCAAGCTGGAGTGCAGTTGCGCGATCTTGGCTCACTGCAACCTCCACCTCCCAGGTTCCACTTCCAGCCTCCTGAGGTAGCTGGGAATACAGGCACGTGCCACCATGCCCGACTGATTTTTTTATACTTTTAGTAGAGACGGGGTTTCACTGTTAGCCAGGCTAGTCTTGGCCAGGCTGGATCATCTCATGATCTGCCCACCTCAGCCTCCGAAAGTGCTGGGATTACAGGCGTGAGCCACCGCACCCGGCCTAAATTAAAATGGCAATATATTATTTACCAAGCACTTTAGGCTGAAAAAAAAAACAAAAAACAAAAAACTCCCAAAGTCAACAGGTGAAGCATCAATAAAAGATCATAACTTGAAAACTTTCTTCCCTTGGCAAGATTTAGGGACAAATTCAAGACAACATTTAGTCTTTTTCACTAAATAGCACTTCACTAAACACATCTTAACTGTAGTTAATTCAGAACCATTATATATCTTAACCTCTCAACTTCAAATGAGTCAGCTGGTAGGTAGCCTTACGTGACAGGAAGGCCACCATTATATTAATCATCTCCACTAAAACTGTGTTCATGTTTTTGTTATTTCTACAGTATCAGTGCATGTCTTGCTGCTTTTCTCAAACACATTAAGTCAGAAGCACTAAAAAAACACTTGTGACCAGTGGAACAAAATCACTTTCACACTATTACTCTATTTTATGCTCATTTTTAAACCCTTTCCCCTGCCTTTCCATAAAATTTTTATCAACTTATATTACCATTTATTTTCTCGAGAATTTTTCCTTCAGTCACTAGGTTTACAGACTCAAAGTTTACATTCTTTTTCTTTTGACAGACACAGAGCTACATCCCCAGGAAAATTAAGTTGCAAGATGTAACATACGGTAGCAGATTTCTACTTTACTTAAAACGAGAAATGTAATCAATTCACCAACAATTACTCAATTAGTATGATATTGAAAGTAAGTTAACAGGCATAGTAGCACACTTTGTTTTTAAGATATTCAAGGTCCAAAAGCAGTGTATTTGCAGGACTTTTGTTTACTTTTTGGAGGGAGCTGAAAACCTAACACTAACAGAAAAAGGGTTAAGGCTTACAGGAAGGACAAGAGATAAAACAAACGTATTCAATGGGAAAGTTAATTCTACTCTCTCTCCCTTGTTTCCCCGGTCTGCTTTGAAAAACTTCAAAGCAGACCGGGTAACAACTATGGATAGAGCACAGACAAACAGGCCATAAACAAGGATTCTCTCTATACAGAGGGAAGAGGTTCCCATGATGTGAATTCGGCCAAACAGAAAAGAATGGAGAAAGGAGACGACATCCAGACCTGACCCTGCCAGAGAGCCCTGAGAGCAGGCGAAGAGAATGAAGGAGCCCGGGCTCCTCCCTCGCGGCCCAGGCCTCCTGTGGCAACTCAGCTGGGCAACGTGACTCAGGAAAGCACGGGGCTGGCGGCGGCCTAGCACGGCTGCCTCCCCAGACCTCCCAGGCCTGCCTTCTGGGTCTTACCTGAAGACGGGCGGGAGCCGGATGCCGCGATATGGACCCTTGTCTTGCCTCTGTGGTGACGCGAAGACAGAGGCAACAGCAGCAGCGGCGCAGACCCGACGCGGCTCTGACTGTAAACCGGCGATGAATCAGCCCGATTCCATTCAAAAGAGTTGCCCGGGCCTCCGCCGCGAAGCACTTCCGGGTTCACTAGTTTGCTTCGGCTTCCGTTCCCCGACGGCCAATTGGAGACGACGGGGAGTCAGGCGGATGTCCAGGAGGAGCGCTTGGGACAGACGGCGCGGGCGTCCCGGCGTCTCCTGTCTTCGGCAGGACTGTGAGGCCGCACTTAGCGCCCTGGTCGCTCGCGCCCCGCCGACGCCTCCTTTTTCTCTCCCTACTTCTGCGCTCTCCGGCCGCCGCTGAGATCTGGGACGGCGGCACATCCAGCCCGGGAGACGACTGGCTAGGAAATGGAACTGTTAGTATTTTGAAGCCCAGATCCCCTTTCGTTTTGGTGTTCACTACTATTATTGCCCTCCTCAAAAACCAAAAGGTTCATTTGAGCTAGATTTAACTTGGTTATCTGAGAAGAAAATGTTTTTAAAAGAGGGGGGATGGTGTGATTAGAGGGGACCGGTAAGACGCCCTTTTCTGTAAGTCCGCTTTATCCACCTCTTGTCATTATTGCTTTGCAAGGATTGGATTTCAGGGAAAACTAATGTTTCCCAAATGTTCAAACCACCTATTTTAAGCCGAGTTTAGTTTACAGGGTTTAAAGAGTCATTTATTCACATTTCTCCATGTAATTATCGGCAATCACGTTTTACTCATGATCTACTTTGTGCTAGGCTTTCAAAAAGCAAAGTTGCAGAAGATATACTTGACAAGTTGATATTACACTCTAGGTCTAGGTACAGTCTCTGTTTAAGGCAGCTTGTTTGCCACGTTCCTGTCACTTTCTCAAATATGTTCCAAATAACAAGCATCTTTAAAGCATTCCTAAATCGAGAATGGTGATGAATCTACTGGACAGAGGGTGAGGAAAGATTACAGCGCCTGAATCCAAACTGTGATTTGAGTAGCACAATTGCTTTAAGATATTAATACCTTTAAAAACACGAAGATTATTTTACTCATAGGTAATATTTGGATCCACATCTTTATGCTTCCCCCCCAAACCTATGCCTCTCTATTCATTTTTTATGGGAGGAGGGGGTGAGTAGCCCCGTCCTCCAAATAATTTTCCTAATCAGAAACTTAAGAGTATGAACACTTGCCTCTTTTTCATCTCTCCCCACTGTAGAAACCATGTGTAATCTCCATAACAGCTTTTCCAATCCACCACTTCCCCTTCTAAATACTCCCCACTTTGGCCTTAACTCAGACCTTTCTCACTTCTTTTTTATTTTATTTTATTTTATATGTATTTATTTATTAATGCATTTTTGAGTTAGGGTCTTGCTTTGTCACGCAGGCTGGAGTGCAGTGGCGCCATCTGGGCTCACTGCAACATCCCCGTCCCCGGGCTCAGGCAACCCTCCCACTTCAGCCTCCTAGGTAGCTAGGGCTACAGGCGCTTGCCATCATGCCCAGTTAATTTTTATTTATGTTTTATTTTATTTTATTTTTTTAGTAGAGACAGGATTTCACCATGTTCCCCAGGCTACTTTTTTAGAATGCTCTTTGATCTTTCCGCCTTCGGTCTGATTCCTTTTAATCCATTCTCCACCTCATTGGTAAAAATTTTTGTGCTACATGTAGTCATGCTCCTTCTTTATTTAAAATTCCACTAGTGGCTCCCCATAACATTCATTATAAAGGTCAAAAAAAAAAACCCTTAAACTTTGTTTGGAGCACCTTTTGCTCCAGCCATACTAAAGTATTTAGCTGGGGAATAAGATGTCCATAGGGCTTTGAAAATTGCTAACATATTCCTGAGACTGTAGAAGGTGCTTAGGGTGTGCACATGTCTAGGGTTATGTGAACACTCAAGATAGGCCTGAGAAGGCCCTGAGCTCTAACCTCTGGGTGACCCTGAGGCACTACAGAAGCAAGAAGTGAAGGCTAAGGCAGAATTATTTGGTTGGTTGGTGCAAAAAATTGCGGTTTTGTCATTTCAACGAAATTACTTTGGTACCAACCTAATGTAAAGTGCTTGGCTGATTGTTGAAGGCTTGTCCCAACGTAAGTACTAAACCCCTCAGGAAAGACTGGGAGGTTTTTTTGGTTGAAGGTGTTTAAGAAAACCTGTCTCTCTAATCATTGGTTGACCACTAACCTAACTGAGCAGAAACCTGCGTGGTCACACACAATAAACAATGCAGACTTTCAAGAATTCATTAATAAGCTAGGTGCGGTGGCACACGTGTAGTCCCAGCTACTCAGTAAACTAAGGCCAGAGGATCCCTTGAGTCACCAACTCAGACCCTTTCTCTAAAAAAAAAAAAAAAAAAGAATGAGTTCAGAAAAGTCACGAAATCAACAACTGCTACAACAAACAGAAATAACAGTGAAGCTTGGGGAGCGGGTAGAATCTGATTTCCAGTGTTGCACATCATATTATTTAAAATGTTCAGTTTTCAAAATAGTTAAGATACATGCAAAGAAACAAGAATGTATGGCTCATACACAGGATAAAAATTAATCAATAGAAACTCACCCGAGGAAGCCTACATGCTGGACTTACTAGATAAAAAGGCTTTAAATCAGATATTTTCAATATGTTACAAAGCTAAAGGAAACCATGTCTAAAGAACTAGAGGAAAGTATGAGATGTTTCATCAAATAGATGATAAAGACAAATCATTTTTTAAAACCCAAATAATTCTGGAGTTAAAAAGTATAATATGCCATGACAGAGACAAATTTTAAATTTTTTTTAAAAAATAAAATAACAAAAAGGTATAATAAAGTGAAAAGTTTACTAGAGGGGCTCAACCCCAGATTTGAGCAGGGAGAAAAAAAAAATCAGCAAACTTCGATATAGGTCAGTTGAGATGATCTAGTCTGGGCAACAGATTGAAAAGAGAAAGAAGAAACATGAACAGGCCTCAAAGTCCTGTGGGACACAATCAAGCACACCAACATGCGCGTAATGGGAGTTTCAGAAGGAGAGGAGAAAAAGAAAAGGGCAGGCATAATACTTGAATAAAAGAATGGCCAAAAACTTCCTAAATTTAATGAGAAATATTTATCTACACATCCAAGAAGCTTAACAAATGCCAAGTGACATAAATCCACACCTCAACACATTGTAATTAACCGATTAAAAGTCAAGGGCAAAGAGAGACTCTTGAAAGTGGCCACTTTGAAGAAGAAAAGCCACAAAGAGAGAAGCCACTCATCACATAATCCTCCATAAGATTTACAGTTGATGCCATGAAAGCCGAAAGGCAGGGGATGACATACTCAACGTGCTGAAAGAAAAAGATCATCAAGTAAGAATTTTACCTCCAGCAAAACTATCCTTCAAAAATGAAGGCGGTGTTAATACTTTCCCAAAATGTATGTATATACAAAGATAGAATTTGTCACTAGGACATTTTCCTTGCAAGAAATACTAAAGGGAGTCCTTCAGAATTAAATTGACAGTAGACAGTAATTCAAATCCACATGAAGGAATAAAGAACACTTGTAAAACTAACTACATAAGTAAATATAAAAGTATAATTTTTTTATTTGTGACTCATTTTTCTATTTTATTTAAAAGACTATTGCATGAAGCAATAAGTCTGTATGGGCTTATTGTAAGATATTAATATGACAGTAACAGAAAGGAGAGGAAGGAGGGAAAGAATAATGGAGGAACGAAGCCATATAGTAGCAAGTCTTTGTGTACTATTGAAATAAAGTTGTTATTAATCCAAACTAGATTGTTATAACTTGTTAATTATAATCCCCAGAGTAACTGCTAAGAAAATACTTTTAAAATATATGAATAAAGGACAAGGAAATTAAAATGGCATACTTGAAAATATATATTTAACACAACAAAAGGCAGCAGGAATTAAGAAATAGAGGAATAAAAAAGACACAGGACATAAAGAAAACATCGCAAAATGACAAATGTAAATTCTACCTTATTGATATCAACAATCCAAAGGATTTTCCTTAAAAAGGAAAGAGGCTGGGCGCAGTGGCTCACACCTGTAATCACAGCACTTTGAGAGGCCAAGGCTGGAGGACTGCTTGAGTCCAGGAGTTTGAGATGAGCCTGGGCAACATTCTAAAACCCCATCTCCACTAAAAAATACAAAAAATTAGCCAGGTGTGGTGGCACATGCCTGTAGTCCCAACTGCTTAGGCAGCTGAGGTAGGAGGATCACTTGAGTCCAGGAAATCAAGTCCGAAGTGAGCCCCGATCATGCCACTACACTCCAGCCTTGGTGACACAGTGAGACCCTGTCATAAAAAAAAAAGAGACTTTATTCCAGTGAATAGTTTGTAGTCTTTTGTACCAAACAAGGTGTTATTCAAGAAAACAAAAAGGATTGTCTTCTTTAGAGAAAGTTCGCACCCAGGTTCCCCCTCTGCTTTGCTATGCAAATGAGGAATAAAAGCTTGTTTAGTTTTGATTGGTTGATGCAGGTCACAGTGTATCAGTTAGGTCCAGGTGGTGAAAAGAGACTTTCTAGCAGTTGTTGATTGAGGCAGTGTAAACAGGAACAGACAGCCATGAATGACCCAAAGTCTCATAAGCTTGTTGGTTCTCAGAATACAGAGTACATCATGTGTGACCTCCAGTCAGCAAATGGCTGCTTGGCTCCATTTTGAATTTTGGACCAGTTAGCCACTCGGGATCCATCTTGAAAGATTAGCTGTTTCAGGATTCACATCAGTCAGTATATTAAATATAAATGGAATAAAAACTCCAATTAAAAGGTAGAGATTGACAGAATACACTTAAAAAAAAATCTAGCTATATCTATCCACAGAGTTACACTTTAGATTCAGTGACACAGGTTGAAAGTAAAAGGATGAAAAAAAGTACCATCTAAATAGTCACTAAAATAGCACAACCACTTTAGAAATTGTCCTGGCATTTAAAAAATAAAAATGCAATTATCATTTGACCTAGCAGTCCCATTTTATATTTACCAAAAATAAATGCAAACATGTGCCCACACCAAGACTCTTGACCACAACAGTTCATAGCAACTTTACTAATAAAAGCCCTAAACTGGACACAATCTAAATGTTTGCCAGCTGGTGAATAAATAACATCTGGTATGTCTTCACAATGCAATATTAACAATAAAAAGGAAACTACTAATATATGCAAGAACAAGGATGAATTTCAAAAACATCACGCTGCGGAAAAGTAAGATATGAAAGAGTGCATACTGTACAATACCCCTTAAAAGGACTGTAAACAAATCAAGTCAAATAGGCAGTGACAGAAAGCAAATCAGTTGTTGTCTTTGTGGTTCATAGTAGAGTTAGGTGGGAGGATTAACTGCACAGGGGCATGAGGGAACTTTTTGGTTTGTTAAAAATGTTCTATATTTTTATCGTGGTGATAGTTTGTCAAAACTCACCAAATTGTACACTAAAAATGGGTGCATTTATGGTTGATTATTTATGCCTCCATAAAGTTGATTTAAAAGAAAAAACCTCAAAGTTGTTATTTTCCCCCATTCGTTTAGCCATACCAAAGTATTTGCTATTAAATCATGCTGTCATATGCCTTAGAATCTTCAGACCTATTGCTTCTCCACTCTGAATGTCTTTTCTCCCATCTGCTATCCCCACACTCTTTCCCACATTTTGCTGGAGGGTGTTGATCAGTCAATACCCTCTCATATAATCCTGCCCTATAGCCCTACTCTGTAATCCTTGATTTATTTGTCTGCCTTACCATCTAAACTTTAAAATTCTTAACAGCGGGGAGCATGGCCTGGTCATAGTAGATATTTACAATTAATGTTGGATATTGAAGGTACTTGTCCAGATACTTTGCTTGCTAAGAATACTTTAAAAGATCAGGAACATTTTAAATCCAGATATAACTCCTCTTGAAATAATCAATTCCTTAAAAACAAAAAAACAAGCAAATTTATGCAATTTATATAGCTACATAACTGATACGAATATTACATGCCAATGCTTTTTTTTTTTCTTGAGACAGTCTCACACCGTCACCCAGGCTAGGGTGCAGTAGCACGATCTTGACTCACTACAACCTCTGTCTCCCCAATTCAAGCGATTCTCGTGCCTCAGCCTACCACGTAGCAGAAATTAGAGGTGTGCACCACCATGCCAGCTAATTTTTTTATATTTCTAGTAGAGACAGGGTTTTGCCATGTTGCCCAGGCTGGTTGCGAACTCTGGGCTCAAGTGACCCTCCCACTTCAGCCTCCCAAAGTGCTGGGATTACAGGTGTGAGCCACAGCTCCCAGCCCACATGCTAATGCTTAAAGCAATTATTGTTTGGGTTAGACCCAAGATAGCTTTGGAAACCACCTCAGTGCACAGAATTGTGAAATATTTAATTTTCTAAAATATTTAGTTTTCTAAAATCATAAAATGACAAGAGTTCACATTATTAAATATGTAATGTACGTTGTGTTGTGTCAAAGAGAAGCCTTCCTGCTCATTTGGTATCCACTGAATCTGGCAAGTTTATTAAATGAAGGACTGACTAGTGGCATTACTACATACATGTTACAAACCTTAAAATGCATCAACCTTACTGTAAATATTTCTTCCTATTTATAAAGAGCTCTAAGGACAGCTCCTTTCATATACAAAGTATGACTAAATGTCTAGTAAGAAATTGTAAGAGTAAATTTTCAGATTACCCAGATTTACAATTATGAATATCAAAAAGGGCTGTTGCCATTTGAATTTTTAAGAAATGTTTAAGAAACTGAATGTTTAAGAAATGCATTGTTTTCGTTCAAAATTTAAAATCAGCTTTGTCATATTTAATTATGTTTTTTGAGTTACATAGTTTTTGAGTATTATAAATAAATATAGATCCAGCAAAAGAAAAAGAAAAAATAGGAAAATATTTACATATTAAAGTACAGTGAATTAAGTTAATGTATAAGGCCAATAGAATAATTGTTACTTCTGCCAGATGGTATTTTACATTTTGATAAAGAGATATATTCTTAATCATATATGTCAAGGAAAAGCAACCATATGTTGTTAAACACTTCCAATTTGTCATTTAATTTAAAAGGCACTACTGATATTGCCATAAATTTTTTTTTTTTTTTTTTTTTTTTGGTGATGTAGTCTGTCCCTGGTGTCAATAAAATGTAATCTCTTCAAGTAGTTTCCTTAGTTTTCTTCAACTGTTTGATCCAATAATTCAATGAAGAGTTGCCTTAGCATCTACAAGGAAAGAACACCATACAGTGGATAAATCAGAATCCAGAGTATATATTCAAGTTACTACTGGGCAAGAAGCATAACCTCTGTTTTCAAGAAGGCTCTAGAATTTAATTTACTATATTCTAGTAAAGTGAATAAAATATATAGAGTAAATCAAATGATCACAAATTGGTTTGCCTTAAAGTTCAGAAACCAGTATATTCTTTTTTTTGTTGTGTTTTTGAGACAGAATCTCACTCTGTTGCCCAGGCTAGAGTGCAGTGGCACCATCTTGGCTCACTGCAACCTCTGCCTCCTGGGTTCAAGTGATTCTTGTGCCTCAGCCTCCCAAGTAGCTGGGATTACGGGCGCACACCACCACACCTGGCTAAGTATTGTATTTTTAGTAAAGATGGGGTTTCACCATATTGGCCAGGCTGGTCTTGAGCTCCTGACCTCAAGTGATCCACTCGCCTCAGCCGCCCAAAAGGCTAGGATTGCAGGCATGAGCTACCGCACCTGGCCCAGTATATTATTAAGAAAAAAAAAAAAAAAAGAGGGTGACTATATTACAAAACAATTTTCCTCTTTACAAAAAGATGTTGAATGAAAAAAACATTAAGGAAGACACAGAAAATAGCATTCAATCTACAATAGAAAAGGAAACTGGTATTAGATTATTATTAAAACAAAGATTTTATGTTTTATGTGCCTTTATTTCCTCTACTCTACTTTTTTGAGAAGAATATCTCAGCCCCTCTTCCTCTGTCACTCTTCACCCATTTCTCTTCTCACGCTACAGGGCTCCATGGATTATTTCTTTCAGGCTTAAAGTCTGAATTACCATCTACGTGCTGAAGACTTGCAGATTTCTATTGTCTGTGCATCTCTCTTCTCCAGACTTTTCATTGTTAACATGGCTGTCACTATTTATCTGTTCTCCAGTTGATGGACATTTGGGTTATTTCCAATTTTTTGCTATTGTGAAGAATGCTGCTATGAATATTCTGTGTGTCCCCTGGTGTGTCAGATCAAGAGATTCTCAAGAATATATACCTAGAAGTAAAATGGCTAGATTCTAAGACAGACATGTCAATTTTACTAGATAGTACCAAATTGTATTCCAATGTGATGTTCAAAATATCTCATTACTTTGTGCCATCACTAACAGTGTTGTTAGACTTGTTTATTTTTGACAATCTAATGAAAATAGAGTGATACATTGTTTTAATTTGCATATTTCTAATTACTGATAAGATTGAATGTGTTTCATATTTGTTGGCCATTTATATTTTTTCTTTTCTGATATGCCAATTCATGACTTGGGCACATTTTTTCCTCTAGAGTTAGCTGTCCTTTTTTGCATGCTTTCAAACTCTTCATTCACGCTTAGTAAAATGAAACTCAGTGAGGATATGTTACATGGGAAAGGTAATGTAGTTAGTAGCAGAACTCAAAATTCATAGCAACCAGTATGTGGGATTGGGGGAGGGAAGCAATTTATATGCAACTAATATCATTTCCTTGTGTGTTACATATTTTTTTCTAAAGTGAACACAAGTGAAATATTAAGTTTCAGTGACACTTAAGATTGTGTTGCCAGGCATGGTGGCTCACGCCTGTAATCAGCAAAGGAGACCAAGGCAGGCAGATCGCTTGAGCCCAGGAGTTCTAGGCTAGCCCAGGCAACATGGTGAAACCCTCTCTCTACAAAAACAAAAAATAAGAAAAAGAAACCCAAAAATTAGCCAGGTGTGGGGCACGTGCCTGTAGTCCCAGCTACTTGGGGGGCTGAGGCAGGAGGATCATCTGAGCCCAGGGAGTTTGAAGCTGTAGTGAGCCATCATTGTGTCACTGTACTCCAGCCTGAGTGACAAAGTAAGACCTTGTCTCAAAAAAAAAAGAAAGATTGTGTTTGACACTTAAGATTGCATATGATCACCTCCTTTCTGAGCCAGACAGACATGGGCTTTGCAGGCCAATGAGATTGGAATGCTATTCCAGGGATGCTACACTTAGAGTGAGTCTTGAGTAGTCACAGTTCTGTTCATTATATTGGCAAATAACTAAGGAAATTTTCCAAACTTTCCACCAATCCTGGAAACTCATATCTGGGGGATGGAGTGTGGAACTGCGTAGTGTAATAAAGATGCCCATATGAGTCTGATCTGTCCATTACTTTGGATGTATCTACTCATTGTCTAAAGTGATTGAGACACAAAACCAAAATAAAGTGAATTTCTTATTGTCTGTCATGAGTACCACAGGCGGTACACAAGATAATTTCAGATGATTCATAAACATTTTCTGTATTGATGGGAATATACTTATTTTGATGTATAATAGAAAAATACAAAAAGAACATATCAGACCTGTGATATGATTTCTTTTTTTTTCTTTTTAAAATTTTTGAAAGAGGGTTTCACTCTGTCGTCCAGGCTGGAGTGCAGTGGGCGATCACGACTCGCTGCAGCCTTGATCTTCCAGGCTCAAGTGGTCCTCCCACTTCAGCATCCCAAATTGCACGAGCCACCACACTGGCTTCTTTTAGAATCTTATATCTAACTTTTATCATCACACTTTATCACAAAGAAAAAGCCACAATAATAATTATTTTAATAATAGAACACATGAATAAAGATGAAAATAATTTGGGGTTTTTAACCTAGAAAATAAGACTAAGGGATGAATTCAAATGAATGCTAAATTATTTCAAGAAAAATGCTGAATGTCCTCTATTCCATAGAAGACACAGAATGATAATTATGAAGAGCTTTATTAATTATAAATAAAGAAGGCTTTATCAACTATAAGGATAAAATATAGTATTTCAGGGCTGGGCACAGTGGCACATGCTTCTAATCCCAGCACTTTGAGAGACCCAGGTGGGCCAATCGCTTGAGTTCAGGAGTTGAGACCAGCCTGGGCAACATGGTGAAACCCTGTCTCTACACAAAAATGCAGTAATTAGCCAGGCATGGTGGTGCATGCCTGTAGTCCCAGCTACTTGGGAGGCTGAAGTGGGAGGATCGCTTGAGCCTGGAAGATTGAGGCTTCAGTGAGCCATGATTGTGCCATTGCACTCCAGCCTGAGTGACAGAGTGAGACCTGTCTCCAAAAAAAAAAAAAAAAGTGTTTTCGTTCTTAAGAGCTTTGAAAAAAGATGAATGAGGAGGTAACCAATTTTTTAATAATAATGTCCTATCTTCCATTTATTACTCAAGAAGTTGTATAGATGAAAGAAGCTAAAGTACCTCCCCTAAAATTATTAGGATGCAGGGTAGCCAAAGAAAGTAGAAGAGGGGAGAGACCTTACAGCCCAGTATCTCAGGACTGACTTTTCTTTTTTTTTTAAATTTTGAGATGGTGGACTCGTTATATTACCCTTCTGGTCTTAAATGCTTGGTCTCAAGTGACCCTCCTGCCTCAGCCTCCCAAGTAGCTGGGATTACAGACGTGCACCACCATGAGACCTTTTTTAAAAAAAAATTATTTTTTTTAAATTTTACTTTCAGTTCTGGGATACATGTGCTGAACATGCAGGTTTGTTACATAGTTATACATCATCACTGGTCATCAGAGAAATGCAAATCAAAACCACAATGAGATACCATCTCATGCCAGTTAGAATGGTGATCATTAAAAAGTCAGGAAACAACAGGTGCTGGAGAAGATGTGGAGAAATAGGAACAGTTTTACACTGTTGGTGGGAGTGTAAATTAGTTCAATCATTGTGGAAGACAGTGTGGAGATTCCTCATGGATCTAGAACCAGAAATACCATTTGACCCAGCAATCCCATTACTGGGTATATACCCAAAGGGTTATAAATCATTCTACTATAAAGACACATGCACATGTATGTTTATTGCAGCACTAGTCACAATAGCAAAGACTTGGAACCAATCCAAATGCCCATCAATGATAAGACTGGATAAAGAAAATGTGGCACATATACATCGTGGAGACCTTTTTTTGAACTAACATCAGTGATCACTTGGATACACTGTTTATGTGCCTTATTGCTTAAGACAACTACATCAAATCACTACTGAATGACTTAACAAACTGGTTTTTATTGCAGGATTCAGATAAGTATGGTATTGTCATTTGGTTTTGCTTCAACATGCTCAATTACTGTTTGCATAAAATTTTGCACTCTTATTAAGAAATTGGAGTAAAAAATATTTTTCTTAATTCCATAAAATCCTCAAACTGGGGCCAATTTGAGTGTTGAAGATGGAAGGAGGGTGAGATTCAAAAACTACCTATTGCGTATTATGCTGATAATCTGGGTGACAAAATTATCAGTACACCAAATCCTCTCAACACCCAATTTACCCATGTAACAAATCTGCACATGTACACCTTGAACCTAAAATAAAAGTTAGAAAAAAAAATAATTTACAAAACTAAAAATAAATACTTTAAAGCCAAAAAGCAAAAAATAAATAAATAAAATCCGCAAACTGGATTTTTACTCTTAAAAATACTTTAAGTGAGGCCGGGCGCGGTGGCTCACGCCTGTAATCCCAGCACTTTGGGAGGGCCGAGGGGGGTGGATCATTTGAGATCAGGAGTTTGAGACCAGCCTGGCCAACATGGTGAAGCCTCATCTTTACTAAAAAAAAAATACAAAAATTAGCTGAGCCTGGTGGTACATGCCTGTAATCCCAGCTACTCGGTAGGCTGAGGCAGGAGAATTCCTCGAACCCAGGAGGCAGAGGTTGCGGTGAACCAAGATCGCACCACTGTACTCCAGCCTGGGTGACAGAGCGAGACTCCATCTCAAAAAAAAAAAAAAAACAACTTTAAGTGTATTTTTTTTTGAGATGGAGTTTCACTCTTGTTGCCCAAGCTGGAGTGCAGTGGCGCGATCTCGGCTCACTGCAACCTCTGCCTCCCGGGTTCAAGCAATTCTCCTGCCTCAGCCTCCTGTGTAGCTGGGATTACAGGTGCGTGCCACCATGCCCGGCTTTTTCTATTTTTAGTAGAAACAGCGTTTCACCATGTTACGCAGGCTGGCCTCGAACTCCTGACCTCAGGTGATCCACCCACCTCAGCCTCCCAAAGTGCTGGGATTACAGGTGTGAGCCACCACACCTGGTTTAAGTATACTTTTAAGCACATTTTAAGAGCAAAATATTTGTGACTTATTGGTTAGGACTTACATAAAGTTTCTAAACTTTTTATAAAATAAACTTAATCCACTTACAAACATGAAGATTAAACAGAAATTTGTTAGGTGTCAGAGAATATTGCTCTAGTTAAACTTCAAAAGCTTCTTAGCCCCTAATGAGGTAGTTTCAACAAGATCATCTTTGTTGGATGATACTGAGTCTATAAAGAGTCCTATTTTTAGAGTATGACTATTTTTATAATGAACTTATTTAATTTGTAGACTAGTTCACTATAAACCTTTTCTAATCTTTGTATTAGTTTTCTGAGCATTTTGTGATTTCTTTATGTAATTATTGTGAATTTAATAAATTAAGCAATAATCTTAATGCTTTAAGATGCTATTGTAGAACAGTCATTTCCTAAACAATTGAGTGAAAATGAACCTATTCATAGAGACAATTTGATATTTATTCACAAAATGACAAGAATTTTTTACAGATAAATGGTAGCTTTTAAAATCTCAGCTGTTGAATCAAAAGGAGCGAAAGTGGTAATTCTGAGACTACAAAAAACTTGATTAATAAGTAAAGGGAAGATTTTTTTTTATGAGAGATAACTTTTTATTTTGTGCTTCAAAACATAATTGGGCTGGGTGTGGTGGCTCACACCTGTAATTCCAGCACTTTGGGAGGCCAAGGTGGGTGAATCACTTGAGATCAGGAGTTCAAGACCAGCCTGGCCAACATGGTGAAACCCCGTTTCTACTAAAAATACAAAAATTAGCCAGTCATGGTGGCACATGCCTGTAATCCCAGCTACTCTGGAGGCTGAGGTAGGAGAATAGCTTGAAACCGGGAGACAGAGGTTGCAGTAAGCCGAGATGGCACCACTGCACCACTGGACTCCAGCCTAGGTGATAGAGTGAGAGTCCATCTCAAAAAACAAAACAAAACAAAACAAAACAAAACACAAAAAACAAAAAAAAAACATAATTGGGCCATGAATGCTTAACAAGAGCAATTGTGCTATTAGTTGTTCTGACTGAAAAACATTTAAATATAATAATACAACATCAAATCTTATATATACATTTATATATTTTTTCATAAAGCAACTTTAATGAGACTAGAATGCAAAAAGGCTTGCTTGAGTTATAATACTAACCATGGTATCTATGCTATGGAATTGCTTCAAAGGTGACACTTTATAATAAAATGCTTTGGAAATTTGGATGACATCAATGCATTATGCCAGATTTCACTAGTATGTAAAATGTTTCTAATGAATTTTGAAATGCTTGGAGGAATTTAAAAATAACTCTAAAAAATCATGTATATTATATATACATTTTTAAATCTATTCAGTTTTTTTCTAACCTGCATGTGTATGGACTCTGTAGTGCTGTAATAAGTAATTAAATAATAATGGGACACATGAGAAAGATTTAAAACCAATCAAAACTACCAAGAACTATACAAACTAAAAACCCCAGCAGGGTGCAGTGGTTCACACCTGTAATCCCAGCACTTTGGGAGGCCAAGGTGGGTGAATCATGAGGTCAAGAGATGGAGACCATCCTGGCCAATATGGTGAAACCCCGTCTCTACTAAAAATACAAAAATTAGTCCGGCATGGTGGTGCGTGCCTGTAATCCCAGCTACTCGGGAGGCTGAGGCAGGAGAATCACTTGAATCCAAGAGGCAGAGGTTGCTTTGAGCCGAGATCACGCCACTGCACTCCAGCCTGCAGACAGAGTGAGACTCCGTCTCAAAACAAAACAAAACAAAAACCCAATATGCTGTTTATTTGGTTAGTGTAAAAAAGGATTTATTTCAATGGCTAGTCCAATGTTTCATTTAATCTTCCCAAAAGGGTAGTAAAAAGAAAAAAAAAAAAAGGCAGCACAAAAAGTCTGGAAACCTTATGCTGCTACCTTTGTGACTTTAAGTCATTTACTACTTTGGTCCTCAGTGTACAGAGAGAACGCTGTTTAACTTCTTATTCTTATTCTCACTCTTATTCTAGCAATGGAACATTTTGTCAAATGGAATCTTACATAGGGCACCAATATATAAAACAGATAAATGCAGAGCTGCTCTGCTAAGGTGGTGGGTGGGAAAACCTGGAGCCCTCTCCAGATTTGTTTGTGCTATTTTTTGCTGTATAAAAGTTTCAAAAAACATTTAATGGCTTTGCTTTTGCTTCTGGGTTGTGTATATTCAGAAAAACATTTTATAGTGTAAAACTTTTAAAACATCTCTTCCTTCTTCAAAGACTTTCATATTTAAATCCTTCAGCGATCTAGAATTTATTTTAGTATAAGGGCTCCAACTTCACATTTTTCGAGGTTTCTACCTAGCTGTTCCTCCATTTATTAAGCAATTTGTCTTTATCCTGTTGATTTGCAATGTCACCTTTCTCATGTAATAAATTGTCCATATCAGCCGGCCGTGGTGGCTCACACCTGTAATCCCAGCACTTTGGGAGGCCAAGTCAGGCTGATCGTGAGGTCAGGCGTTTGAGACCAGCCCGGCCAATATGGTGAAACCCTGTCTCTACTAAAAATACAAAAATTAGCTGGGCATGGTGGTGCGCACCTGTAATCCCACCTACTCGGGAGGCTGAGGCAGAAGAATCGCTTGAATCTGGGAGGCAGAGGTTGGAATGAACCTAGATTGCACCACTGCACTCCAGCCTGGGTGGCAGAGTGAGACTCCATCTCAGAAAAAAATAAAAAATTTAAAAAAAATTGTCCATATTATGGAATCTGTTTCTAGTTTCTGGTACTTAAGTTTTAGGAATGCATTATCTCTCCCCATTCTGCTCTCTCCCCATTCTGCCATTCACCAATGACCAAGAAGGACAAACATCTTGTAGTCCTGTTTTTTTTTTTTTAATGTGAAGACTTTCCGTTATGTACACAAATGGTTAGCTTTTTGTTTAACTTTGCATGTCACATTTACCATTCTTTATTGCCAACTGTGTAAAAAAATTGTCATCTATTACATTTGCAATCACATAAGACATACAGTGGTCCCCCCACCTTATCCAAGGGGGATATGTTCCAGTGGATATCTGAAACCTCAGATAATACCAAGCCATATATATATATATATTTGTGCATCTATGATGCACAAATTTCATTTTTCTTCTTCACAATATCACAGATAGAAGATACATTCTTACTGTAGATCTCAGCAACCTCAGCATATGATTTTCTTTCTTTCCTTGTTAAGTTGAGAACTTTCATCTTTTCACTTAAAAGGAGCACTTGATGGCTTCTGCTTGGCATAGCCAAATTGCCAACATCACCACTCTTGCATCTTGGAGCCATTATTAAATAAAATAAAAGTTATTTGAACATAAGCACTGTGATACCACAACAGTCCATCTATAGCCAGTATGGCTACTGAGTGACTAATGAACAGGTGATGAACAGCTTACAGCATGGTGATGCTGGACACGGGTGATTCCTGTCTGGGTAAGACTGAGTGGGACAGTGTGAGATTTCATCACACCACTCAGAATGGTACACGATTTCCAACTTAAGAATTATTTCTGAAAATTTTCACTTAATATTTTCAGACCATGGTTAGTCACAAAATTGCCAATAAGTGAGGACTACTATGTATAAATTATTACCAGGGTACTAAGAGCTTGAATTCTGGAGCCAGAATGGGGATAGTTATAATAGTAGGGTTGTTGTGAGGATTAAATGACTTAATATTTGTAAGATACTTAATAAGCATTATGTCATTATTGTTGCATATAATCTATAGATCAATTTATGTAGTTTATAAGTGATACATTTTATATTTTTAAAGTTGCTACCCTTAAATATTTTATTTTATTTTATTCTTTTTTTATTATACTTTAAGTTCTAGATACATGTGCACAACGTGCAGGTTTGTTACATATGTATACATGTGCCATGTTGGTGTGCCTTACCCTTTAACTCATCATTTACATTAGGTATATCTCCTGATGCTATCCCTCCCCCCTCCCTCACCCCACAGCAGGCCCCTGTGTCCAAGTGTTCTCATTGTTCAATTTCCCACCTATGAGTGAGAACATGCTGTGTTTGGTTTTCTGTCCTTGCAAAAGTTTGCTCAGAATGATGGCTTCCACCTTCATCCATGTCCCTACAAAGAACATGAACTCATTCTTTTTTATGGCTGCATAGTATTCCATGGTGTATATGTGCCACATTTTCTTAATCCAGTCTATCATTGATGGACATTTGGGTTAGTTCCAAGTCTTTGCTATTGTGAATAGTGCTGCAATAAACATACGTGTGCATGTGTCTTTATAGCAGCATGATTTCTAATCCTTTGGGTATATACCCAGTAATGGGATGGCTGGGTCAAATGGTATTTCTAGTTCTAGATGCTTAAGGAATTGTGACACTGTCTTCCACAATGGTTGAACTAGTTTACAGTCCCACCAACAGTGTAAAAGTGTTCCTGTTTCTCCACATCCTCTCCAGCACCTGTTGTTTCCTGACTTTTTAATGATCGCCATTCTAACTGGTGTAAGTTGGTATCTCATTGTGGTTTTGATTTGCATTTCTCTGATGGCCAGTGATGATGAGCATTTTTTCATGTGTCTATTGGCTGCATAAATGTCTTCTTTTGAGAAGTGTCTGTTCATATCCTTTGCCCACTTTTTGATGGGGTTGTTTGATTTTTTTCTTGTAAATTTCTTTAACTTCTTTATAATTTGTGGATATTAGCCCTTTGTCAGATGGGTAGATTGCAAAAATTTTCTCCCATTCTATAGGTTTCCTGTTCACTCTGATGGTAGTTTCTTTTGCTGTGCAGAAGCTCTTTAGCTTAATTAGATCCCATTTGTCTATTTTGGCTTTTGTTGCCATTGCTTTTGATGTTTTAGTCATGAAGTCCTTGCCCATGCCTATGTCCTGAATGGTATTGTCTAGGTTTTCTTCTAGGGTTTTTATGGTTTTAGGTCTAACATTTAAGTCTTTAATCCATCTTGAATTAATTTTTGTATAGGGTGTAAGGAAGGGATCCTGTTGCAGCTTTCTACATATGGCTAGCTAGTTTTCCCAACGCCATTTATTAAATAGGGAATCCTTTCCCCATTTCTTGTTTTTGTCAGGTTTGTCGAAGATCAGATGGTTGTAGATGTGTGGTATTATTTCTGAGGCCTCTGTTCTGTTCCATTGGTCTATATCTCTGTTTTGGTACCAGTACCATGCTGTTTTGGTTACTGTAGCCTTGTAGTATAGTTTGAAGTCAGGCAGCATGATGCCTCCAGCTTTGTTCTTTTGGCTTAGGATTGTCTTGGCAATGTGGGCTCTTTTTTGGTTCCATATGAACTTTAAAGTAGTTTTTTCCAATTCCATGAAGAAAGTCATTGGTAGGTTGATGGGGATGGCATTGAATCTATAAACTACCTTGGGCAGTATGGCCATTTTCACAATATTGATTCTTCCTATCCATGAGCATGGAATTTTCTTCCATTTGTTTGTGTCCTCTTTTATATCATTGAGCAGTGGTTTGTAGTTCTCTTTGAAGAGGTCCTTGACATCCCTTGTAAGTTGGATTCCTAGGTATTTTATTCTCTTTGAAGCAGTTGTGAATGGGAGTTCACTCATGATTTGGCTCTGTTTGTCTGTTATTGGTGTAGAGCAATGCTTGTGATTTTTGCACATTGATTTTGTATCCTGAGACTTTGCTGAAGTTGCTTATCAGCTTAAGGAGATTTTGGGCTGAGACGATGGGGTTTTCTAAATATACAGTCATGTCATCTGCAAACAGGGACAATTTGACTTCCTCTTTTCCTAATTGAATACCCTTTATTTCCTTCTCCTGCCTGATTGCCCTGGCCAGAACTTCCAACACTATGTTGAATAGGAGGGGTGAGAGAGGGCATCCCTGTCTTGTGCCAGTTTTCAAAGGGAATGCTTGCAGTTTTTGCCCATTCAGTATGATATTGGCTGTGGATTTGTCATAAATAGCTCTTATTATTTTGAGATACGTCCCATCAATACCTAGTTTATTGAGAGGTTTTAGCCTGAAGGGCTGTTGAATTTTGTCAAAGGCCTTTTCTGCATCTATTGAGATAATCATGTGGTTTTTGTCTTTGGTTCTGTTTATATGATGGATTGATTACGTTTATTGATTTGCCTATGTTGGACCAGCCTTGCATCCCAGGGATGAAGCCAACTTGATTGTGGTGGATAAGCTTTTTGATGTGCTGCTGGATTCAGTTTGCCAGTATTTTACTGAGGATTTTTGCATCGATGTTCGTCAGGGATACTGGTCTAAAATTCTCTTTTTTTGTTGTGTCTCTGCCAGGCTTTGGTATCAGGATGATGCTGGCCTCATAAAATGAGTTAGGGAGGATTCCCTCTTTTTCTGTTGATTGGAATAGTTTCAGAAGGAATGGTACCAGCTCCTCTTTGTACCTCTGGTAAAATTCGGCTGTGAATCCGTCTGGCCCTGGACTTTTTTGGTTGGTAGGCTATTAATTATTGCCTCAATTTCAGAGCCTATTATTAGTCTATTCAGGGGTTCAACTTCTTCCTGGTTTAATCTTGGGAGGGTGTATGTGTCCAGGAATTTATCCATTTCTTCTAGATTTTCTAGTTTATTTGTGTAGAGGTGTTTATAGTAGTCTCTGATGGTAGTTGTATTTCTGTGGGATCAGTGGTGATATCCCCTTTATCATTTTTTATTGCGTCTATTTGATTCTTCTCTCTTTTCTTCTTTATTAGTCTTGCTAGCGGTCTATCAATTTTGTTGATCTTTCCAAAAAACCAGCTCCTGGATTCATTGGTTTTTTGAAGGGTTTTTTGTGTCTCTGTCTCCTTCAGTTCTGCTCTGATCTTAGTAATTTCTTGCCTTCTGCTAGCTTTTGAATGTGTTTGCTCTTGCTACTCTAGTTCTTTTGATTGTGATGTTAGGGTGTCAATTTTAGATCTTTCCTGCCTTCTCTTGTGGGTATTTAGTGCTATAAATTTCCCTCTACACACTGCTTTAAATGTGTCCCAGAGATTCTGGTATGTTGTGTCCTTGTTCTCATTGGTTTCAAAGAACATCTTTATTTCTGCCTTCATTTCGTTATGTACCCAGTAGTTATTCAGAAGCAGGTTGTTCAGTTTCCATGTAGTTGAGTGGTTTTGAGTGAGTTTCTTAATCCTGAGTTCTAGTTTGATTGCACTGTGGTCTGAGAGACAGTTCGTTGTAATTTCTGTTCTTTTACATTTACTGAGGAGTGCTTTACTTCCAACTATGTGGTCAATTTTGGAATAAGTGCAATGTGGTGCTGAGAAGAATGTATATGCTGTTGATTTGGGGTGGAGAGTTCTGTAGATGTCTATTAGATCCACTTGGTGCAGAGCTGAGTTCAATTCCTGGATATCCTTGTTAACTTTATGTCTCGTTGATCTGTCTAATGTTGACAGTGGCATGTTAAAGTCTCCCATTATTATTGTGTGGGAGTCTAAGTCTCTTTGTAGGTCTCTAAGGACTTTCTTTATGAATCTGGGTTCTCCTGTATTGGGTGCATATATATTTAGGATAGTTTGCTCTTCTTGTTGAATTGGTCCCTTTACCATTATGTAATGGCCTTCTTTGTCTCTTTTGATCTTTGTTGGTTTAAAGTCTCTTTTATCAGAGACTAGGATTTGCAACCCCTGCTTTTTTTGTTGTTTTTTTTTGTTTTGTTTTCCATTTGCTTGGTAGATCTTCCTCCATCCCTTTATTTTGAGCCTATGTGTGTCTCTCTGCACGTGAGATGGGTTTCCTGAATACAGCACACTGATGGGTCTTGACTCTTTATTTGATTTGCCAGTCTGTGTCTTTTCATTGGAGCATTTAGTCCATTTACATTTAAGGTTAAAATTGTTATGTGTGAATTTGATCCTGTCATTATGATGTTAGCTGGTTATTTTGCTCGTTAGTTGATGCAATTTCTTCCTAGCATCGGTGGTCTTTACAATTTGGCATGTTTTTGCAGTGGCTGGTACCAGTTGTTCCTTTCCATGTTTAGTGCTTCCTTCAGGAGCTCTTGTAAGGCAGGCCTGGTGGTGACAAAATCTCTCAGCATTTGCTTGTCTGTAAAGGATTTTATTTCTCCTTCACTTATGAAGCTTAATTTGGCTGGATATGAAATTCTGGGTTGAGAGTTGTTTTCTTTAAGAATGTTGAATATTGACCCCCACTCTCTTCTGGCTTGTAGAGTTTCTGCTGAGAAATCAGCTGTTAGTCTGATGAGCTTCCCTTTGTGGGTAACCCGACCATTCTCTCTGACTGCCCTTAATATTTTTTCCTTTGTTTCAACTTCGGTGAATCTGACAGTTATGTGTCTTGGAGTTGCTCTTCTCGAGGAGTATCTTTATGGCATTCTCTGTATTCCCTGAATTTGAATGTTGGCCTGCCTTGCTAGGTTGGGGAAGTTCTCCTGGATAATATCCTGAAAAGTGTTTTCCAACTTGGTTCCATTTTCCCCGCCACTTTCAGGTACTCCAATCAGACGTAGATTTGGTCTTTTCACATAGTTCCATATTTCTTGGAGGCCTTGTTAGTTTATTTTTACTCTTTTTTCTCTAAACTTCTCTTCTCGCTTCATTTCATTCCTTTGATCTTCAATCACTGATACCCATTCTTCCACTTGATTGAATCGGCTACTGAAGCTTGTGCATTCATCACATAGTTCTCGTGCCATGGTTTTCAGCTCCATCAGGTCATTTAAGGACTTCTCTGCATTGGTTATTCTAGCTAGCCATTCATCTAACTTTTTTCAAGGTTTTTAGCTGCTTTGCGATGGGTTTGAACATTCTCCTTTAGCTCAGAGAAGTTTGTTATTACCAATTATCTGAAGCCTTCTTCTCTCAACTTGTCAAAGTCATTCTCCATCCAGCTTTGTTCCATTGCTGGCGAGGAACTGCATTCCTTTGGAGGAGAAAAGGCACTCTGATTTTAGAATTTTCAGCTTTTCTGCTCTGGTTTCTCCCCATCTTTGTGGTTTTATCTACCTTTGGTCTTTGATGATGGTAATGTACAGATGGGGTTTTGGTGTGGATGTTCTTTCTGTTTGTTAGTTTTCCTTCTAACAGTCAGGACCCTCAGCTGCAAGTCTGTTGGAGTTTGCTGGAGGTCCACTCCAGACCCTGTTTGCCTGGGTATCACCAGCAGAGGCTGCAGAACAGCAAATATTGCAGAACAGCAAATGTTGCTACCTTATCCTTCCTCTGGAAGCTTAGTCTCAGAGGGGCACCCAGGTGTATGAGGTGTCAGTCGGCCCCTACTTGGAGGTGTCTCCCAGTTAGGCTACTCAGGGGTCAGGGACGCACTTGAGGAGGCAGTCTGTCTATTCTCAGATCTCAGACTCTGTTCTGGGAGAACCACTACTCTCTTCAAAGCTGTCAGACAGGGACATTTAAGTCTGCAGAAGTTTCTGCTACCTTTTGTTCAGCTATGCCCTGTCCCCAGAGGTGGAGTTTACAGAGGCAGGCAGGCCTCCTTGAGCTGCGGTGGGCTCCACCCAGTTCGCGCTTCCGGGCCACTTTGTTTACCTACTCAAGCCTCAGCAATGGCAGATGCCCCTCCCCCAGCCTCACTGCCTCCTAGCAGTTGGATCTCAGACTGCTGTGCTAGCAGTGAGTGAGGCTCGTTGGGCATAGGACCCTCCAAGCCATGCGTGGGATATAATCTCCTGGTGTGCTGTTAGGACCGTTGGTAAAGCAGGGTATTAGGGTGGGAGTGTCCCGATTTTCCAGGTACCATCTGTCACGGCTTCCCTTGGCTAGGAAAGGGAATTCCCCCAACCGTTTGCACTTCCCTAGTGAGGCGATGCCCCGCCCTTCTCTGTGGGCTGCACCCACTGTCCAACAAGCCCCAGTGAGGTGAACCCGGTGCCTCAGTTGGAAATGCAGAAATCACCCATCTTCTGCGTCGCTCACGCTGGGAGGTGTAGACTGGAGCTGTTCCTATTCAGCCATCTTGGAACCTCCTCCACTTTATTTTATCCTAGATACAAGGTCCCACTCTCTCACCCAGGCTGGAGTGCAGTGGTGCAATCATAGCTCACTGCAGCCTTGGTCTCCTGGGCTCAAGTGATCCTTCCACTTCAGCCTCCGGAGTAGCTGAGACTGCAGGTGTGCTCCACCATGCCTGGCTAATTTTGTTTGTTTGTTTGTTTTTGGTATTTTTTGGTAAAGACTGGGGTCATGCTATGTTGCCCAGGATAGTCTCAAACGCCTGGGCTCAAGCAATCCTCCCACCTCAACCTGGCTTGCACTTGAATTTTTAATATGCATATTTAACGTATCAATGTCTAAATTTAATCGGTATCTCTCTCATTTCTGCCTAAGCAGGAACCTTAAGATGCTAAAAACTCCAATAAACTTCTCTTCTATCTTCCATATTATTGTTGTCCAGTTCCATCTTGCTTTTGAAACTCTCATGGTTAATCATTATATTTATTTTTTGTTTGTTTGTTTTTTGAGATGGGTCTTGCTCTGTCTCCAGCCTGGAGTGCGGTGGCATGATCTCGGCTCACTGCAACCTCCACCTCTTGGGTTCAAGTGATTCTCCTGCCTCAGCCTCCTGGGTAGCTGGGACTACAGGCACACACCACCACGCCCAGCTAATTTTTGTATTTTTAGTAGAGATGGCGTTTCACCGTGTTAGCCAGGATGGTCTCAATCTCCTGACCTTGTGATCCGCCCGCCTTGGCCTCCCAGAGTGCTGGGATTGCAGGCATGAGCCACCACTCCTGGCCATTATATTGATTTTTTCAGTCAATGTTAGACTTACACACATGATTACTGATTTCTTTGCTCACCATTGTTTCTTGCATATGGACTTTATTGCCTTCTTATTGAAATACGTCATTTATTAGTTCTTTCAGTGAATAGTAAACTTCTGTTGACTTTGAAAATATATTTTCTCTCACTCTTGTATGATAATTTAACTAGCTACTACATTCTAGGTTATTGGTTATTTTCCCTCAGAATATTAAAAATATTGTTCTGTTGTTTTCAGTCATTTATTTTTGCTATTTTTTTTGTAGGTACTCCATTTTTTTTGGTTGTTGATTTCATGGTAGTTTTTTTGTTTGTTTTTACTTTTGAGATTTTTGCCTTTGAATTTAGTATTTGGAGTTTCATTTTGATATAGGTATATCTAGCAATATATTCATTTTAATTTAATTTTTCAGATTTCGGTGCCCTTCTTCAGTTTGAGGAATTCAAGTATTTCATCAATTTCAAAAAAAAAAAAAATTCTCAGCCATCTTCTTTTCTTTGCTTCCCCCCACTTCTCTCCACTCCTTTCATCTGTAACTAGTATTAGAGATACACGGTTGGCCCTTGCTCAATGGGAGTGGAAAGGATTAGGAGTACTGAGCCCTGTGCAGTCTAAAATCTGTGTATAGCTTTTGACTCTCCCCAAATTTACCTATTAATAGCCTATTCTTGACCAGAAGCCTTACCTATAACATAAATAGTCAATTAACACATATTTTGTATGTCATATGTATTTTTTTAAAGATGGAGTTTTGCTCTTTCATTCAGGCTGTAGTGCAGTGGTGTGATCATACTTCACTGCAGCCTTGAACTTCTGGCCTTAGCAATCTTCCTGCCTCAGTCTCCTGAGAAGCTGGAACTAAAGGCGCAAGCCACCTTACCCAGTTGATAAATAATCTTTTGTTTGGTAAACTGCTAAGATTTTTGAGTTGTTTGTTATGCAACATAAGCCTAGCCTCTCCAAGGCTTGCTTAGTGTCCCCCTTTTCTAAAATATTGCTTAGTATCCCCCTTTTCTAAAATATTCTTGCTGGGACTCTGACTGGGAGCCTTCTATCCCTCAGAATCCCTGTAGGAAATAGATACGTATTTAAAAGACAGTTTAATGAAGACTTCATTAAGAGATGTGGGAAAATTTAAAGGAACTCAACAAGGGAAAGTGTTAGGAAGGAATTAGGTTCATTCAATGGTAGGAAGCCATTACTACCCTTAGACTTAAAAGGGCAAAGGAAGTAGTTGTTACCAGGACCTGAGAGGAAATCCATAGCCACAGGCTCTGGGCCATCTGACAGAAACTATGGCCTTAGTGGAATCCAGACATTCTCAAGCTGAGACCTGGCAGGGAGAGAGCCAGAAAAATGAATACACTAATTCAAGCTTGTCCAATCTGCAGCCAGGAGGGCTGCACACAGCCCATGGCAGCTTTGAATGTAGCCCAACACAAACTCACAAACTTTCTTCAAACTTTTGTGATTTTTTTTTTTTTAGCTCATTAGCTATCATTAGTTTTAGTGTATTTTATATGTGGCCCAAGACAATTCTTCTTCCAGTGTGGCCCAGGGAAGCCAAAAGATTGGACACCCCTGTGCTAATTTCCTTCTTTTCCTGCTCCCTTACCTCCTGCAATTAGCCAAACCCAACCAGAAGCCAGAAGGCAAGGAAGTCTTTAGAGGCCAGCCTCTCTGGGCAGAGAGCAGAGTGGGGAAGGTGAAGAACAAATGTAGAGGGGCCAACAGAAAAAACATCCAGTGCAAGCCTCATCAAGTCTTGACATATCATGCTCTAGAAAATTAACTCAACAAATGACATCTAAGGAGGAATTTCATGGCCCAACCACACTTGACAATCACTTTGAAAGTTATAAGGATTAGGAAAAATGCACTGATTTTAGGGGACCATGCTGGGATATTAAATCAATTTAGGGGACGATGTGTGTCTTCCCTAAGATTAGTTAAAAATTACTTTAGAATTAATTAAAATTAAAACTTTAAGAATAAAAACAGGAAATGGGTATGTTTACATCTGAACTGAATAAAATTTAAAAATAAGATGATCAATGCATTTTATCTTTAAAATCGTGTTCCTACCGTCGCCGTAAGTTGTAATTTTGGACATCCAGCAAACTTCCCACTCCAGTTTATTGTGAGCTCTTTCAGTACAGAAACCTAATCTTAAAACCCTAGTATCTTGCTCGGTTCTCAAGAAGTAGAGTAAATGAATGAATGAATGTTAACCACAAAAAGATTCTGCAGGACGGATAGTGAAGGAATTTATTTCATAGGTTACTTGAACAGAGTTTATATCTGTGCTGTAACAACGCAGCCCTGTTTTGAAGGATGCACACAATTGTTGGAAGCGGGAACAGAAGTTTATTCTAGCGTGCCCCCCTCCCCTTGTTGTTTTTGTTTTTCTTTTAAGAATAATCGGTGAACTCAAATGAGTGAGTTATGTCATTATAGAGGTAAATTTATTTCTGCTATAAGTTTTTGAAAAATTATTTGCAAACTTTGCTGCTCTTTTCGTTTCTTCCTTTCTTTTTTTTTTTTTTTTTTTTGGACAGAGTCTCACTGTCACCCAGGTTAGAGTGCAGTGGCATGATCTCAGCTCACTGCACCTTTCACCTCCCGGTTTCAAGCAATTCTCTTGTGTCAGCCTCCCGCGTAGCTGGGACTACAGTACAGACGCCCGCCACCACACCTAGCTAATTTCTGTATGTTTAGTAGAGATGGGGTTTCATCATATTGGCCAGGTTGGTCTCAAACTCCTGGCCTCAAGTGAACCACCCACTTCAACGTCCCGAGGTGCTGGGATTACAGGTGTGAGCCAACACCTGAGTAAATATCTGAAATGGAGGCAGAAACAGAGAGAATGAGAAGCCCTGTGAATGGAAGGGAGAGAGAAAAGGGAAAATGGTCCTATTTACAAATGACAGATGTGAAACTGGGGTTCACATCAGCAGTGTCACTGCCAGGAAGGAGGGTCATGCTAGCCATGTCACCGGCAGTGTGGCTCGCAGGGACGCCGACATGCTGGAGCGTAGTGCCAGCATGGGCTCTGGCAGCCACGTGGGCCAGCAGGAGGGTCCCGCTGCACAGCTGTGGGGTGAGGATAGACTTGGGCGGTGATATCGGCCATTACAGGGGCCTCTTCTGCTGGCAAGAGTGTGACAGTAGCAAGTGGATGGACAGGCCTGTGTGTGAGGACGGAATGCAGGAGGGGCTCTTCTGCGGCTGGGTGTGGGGCCCCCACCAGAAATGTGGAGAAATAGCCAGGTAGCTGCATCATGTTGGCTAGTAGATTGGCCAGGGCTTCGAACTGAAGGACAATAACGGGGAGTAGCTGTCAGGCTCTGGGAGTGTCTGAGTGTAAGTGGAGATGGGTTTGGGGTCACTGAGGGATGCGTGGGAGCCATCCCTGTATAGATACAGGTCATAGGGAGATAGTCTCGTGAGGCCTGTGAGTGTCCAGGGTTCCCATGGGTGCCTGGGGCTGACTGTGGCAGAAATCTGGGGAAGGCTGGAGAGAAGCTGGGAGACACAGGAGAGTCCCTGAAGGCAGGGGGTGAAGAGGTGAAAGAAATGGGGGAGGGTTGCAGTAAGGTCCGTGAGTTGTAGGTGATTCCTGGGTGTGGGAAGCTGACCCCAGGTGTAATGTGGAGATGGCTGGAGAGTAGCTGAGAGAGACAGAAGAGTCCCTGAGGGCTGGGGGTGAGAACATGAGAGAGACTGGGGAGTAAGTCAGTGAAATTCGTGAGTTTGGTGGTGTGTCGTGGGTGCCTGGAACTGAGTCCAGCTGGAATCTAGAGAAGTTTTGAGAGTAGCTGAAAGAGACACAAGAGTCCCTGTGGGCTGAGGGCAAAGACCTGAGAGAGACCAGGGACAGTGAAGTCTGTGAGTCTGTAGGTGATTCCGGAGTGTAGGAGGCTGACTCCCGCTGAAATCTGGGCGTGGTGGGAGAGTAGCTGGGACAGACAGGAGAGTCCCAGGGGGCTGGGGGTGAAGACATGAGAGAGACTGGGGAGTAACTCAGTGAAACTGCTGAGTTTGTAGGTGATTCCTGGGTGCCTGGAACTGACTCCCGCTGAAATGTGGGTGTGGTTGGAGAGTAGCTGGGACACACAGGAGAGTCCCTGAGGGCTGGGGCTGAAGACATGAGAGAGACCGGGGAGTAACTCAGTGAAACTGGTGAGTTTGGTGGTGACTCCGGGGTGCCTGGAACTGACTCCAGCTGAAATCTGGGCGTGGTTGGAGAGTAGCTGGGACGCACGGGAGAGTCCCTGAGGGCTGGTGAAGACATGAGAGAGCCTGGAGAGTAATTGAGTGAAATTGGTGAGTTTGGTGGTGATTCCGGGGTGCCTGGAACTGACTCCAGCTGAAATGTGGGCGTGGTTGGAGAGTAGCTGGGACAGACGGGAGAGTCCCTGAGGGATGGTGAAGACATGAGAGAGACTGGGGAGTAACGCAGTGAAATTGGTGAGTTTGGTGGTGATTTCTGGGTGCCCGCAACGGACTCCCGCTGAAATGTGGGCGTGGTTGGAGAGTAGCTGGGAGAGACAGGAGAGTCCCTGAGGGTTGGAGATAAAGACGTGCTAGAGACTGGGGAGTAACTCAGTGAAAGTGGTGGGCTTGGTGGTGATCCCTGGGTTCCTGGAACTGACCCGCGCTGAAATGTGGGCGTGGTTGGAGAGTAGCTGGGACAGACTGGAGGGTCCGTAAGGGCTGGGGGTGAAGACGTGAGAGAGACTGTTGAGGATCTCACTGAGGTCTGTGAGTTTGTAGGTGTTTCTGGGGTGTGGGATACCGACTCCCGCTGAAATCTGGGCGTAGTTGGAGAGTAGCTGGGACAGACAGGAGAGTCATTGGTGGCTGGGGGTGAGCTGCTGGATGATGGCTGTAAGAACATATGGTATATTATTGATGAATGGGGTGACTGTGAGGAATCTCCAGAGGAGGACACGGGAGAACACAATGACATGAGTGATTGTCCTGCTTGGTTAGGAAAGGGAAATGTAAAGTTGTGGAATTCTGTTGATGACGGATGTGAGAGTGGTGAAGCCCTGCGGGATGAAGTAGAGTACTTCCACATCCCTGGTGAGGAGCTGCCCCTTGGGTCTGAGTTTCTGGGAGGGGAGAGGGAGAAGCTGGGTAAGGCAGGCATGAATCTTGAGGAGTCAGGGCTGGGGGACCGCTCATATTCTCCCGAGACCTGTGAGTCTCTGGGGGACTCCTGGGTGCATGGGGCTGACTCCCGCAGGAACCTGGGGATGGCTGGAGAATAACTGGGAGCCACAGGAGAGTCCCTGAGGCCTGGGGGTGAAGAGATGAAAGACATAGGGGAGGAGCACCGTGAGGCTCGTGAGTTTGCAGGTGATTCCTGGGTGTGGGGGGCTGACTCCAGCTGAAATCTGGGGTTGTTTGGAGAGTAGCTGGGAGACATAGGAGACTCCCCGAGAGCTGGGGGTGAGCTGCTGGGTGATGGCAGTAGGAACATGTGGTATATTATTGATGAACGTGGTGACTCTGAAGAATCCTCAGAGGAGGACACGGGAGAGCCCAATGGCTTCATTGATTGCCCATCACGGAGAGGACAGGGAAATGGGAGCTTGTGGGATACTGGTGATGACACAGGTGAGTGTGGTGAAGCCCTAGGGGATGGTGAATGGTAGCTCCGGATCCCTGGTGAGGAGCTTCCTCTTAAGTCTGAGTATCTGAGAGGGGAGAGGGAGAAGCTGGGTGAGGCTAGCATGGATCTTCGGGAGTCCGGGCTGGGGGACCGTTCATAAGAAGAGCCAGACAAGACCCTACTGTTCTTAGCTACAGACATGATTAGGAAACCTGCAGCTCCCAGGGACCCCTACTAATTTTGTAACCCACAGAATGAAGGAGAGAGAGAGAGAGAGAGAGAGAGTGTGTGTGTGTGTGTGTGTGTGTGTGTGTGTGTGTGTGTGTGTGTGGTGTGAGGTATGTGCTCCTTAAGAAAATGGAAATAAACCAACCAATGAGACAGACAGACAGACAGAGATTCACTTGCCCAAGTGTTCTGTCCTGTCCTCTGAATCCACTTCCAAGTCGCAAGACGCTGTGAGCTCCAAGTCCACGCAGAGTCCGCCAAACGCTCCGGCCGCTGCTCCGCTCTGCGAAGATCTGAGTACAGGTCACCCAGGGTGGGTTTAAATAGCCTCGGGCGCAGCCTCGCAGCGGAAAGGGCGGAGCTTCACTCCTCCTTTCCATCAGTCACCCCCAGCTTTCCCAGGCTACACCTCGTAGGAAACCGTTCTCCTGATTGGATTTCATGCGCCACCTTTGGGACAATCTAAGAACTTACAAGTTTTCTTGGCCAAATATATTATGAATTAAATGCACTGAAACACTGAAAACCAACTAGTGGTTCTGTGGTTCCCACGTTGTGGTTTTGACACCAGCACCATCCTTGCAACCCTCAAACCCCGGAGATCCACAGATCTGTGTTGTAACAAGCCCTCCCCCTGACCCTGATGCGTGGCAGTTTAAGAATTACCCGTGTAAGCGAAAAGACTTTGAAGAAGAGGTGGAGATATGCGTTGTATAAACATTCTTTTGCTCTGGAACCCCGTAGAGACTTGGGAGCCAGTTGGGTGGAGCATTCGTTGGATGAGGGTGCTCGGGTTAGGAATATCAAGGTGTGGCTCCAGATAATTCAATCATCTAATTAAGTTTCCTGTTATGCTAATCTGTTTTAAAATTCCGTTTGTGTAAATTCTTTTACTCAGACTGAGAATGGCAAAGCCTCAACCCCAATTTCCAGGGAGGGTTGAGAGCCTCAGGTTGAGTTGATCACCAATAGCCTATGGTTTAACCCATCATGCCTATAGAATGAGGTCTCCATAAAAAACCAAAAGGACTGGGTTTAGAGAGCTTCTGGATAACACTTCCTGGAGGGCAGTGAGCCCCTCCCCACGTGCCGGGCCCAAAATTTTTTCTGAATTTTTTTCAATATCCGCTAAAATACAATGGGAAATGTCAGTGTGTCCCTGCGTGCTGTGAGCTCTTCCAGCAAATGAATGCAGCTAAAACTGGGAGTGGTGGAAACCTGATTTATAGCCAGTTGCTGAGAAGCACAAGTAAAACAACGTAGGGCTTCCCATTATTATTAGTGTGGGAGGCCAGTCTTGCGGGACTCGGCCCTTTGGAATCTAATGCTATGTCCCGGTAGATAGCGTCACCGTTGAATTCGAAGAACACATATGTTGGGAATAATTTTTCTGGTCATTTGCTGCATGTCTTATTTACAATACGTAATCAAATTCTTGATCCTGACCTTATGGCACCTGGGTTGAGAACCATGATTTGAACCAAAAATTGGTCTGTCACTTTCTGAGTTTGAAACTTTGTTTTGCCGTTAGCGTTTTGCTATTGCTTTCTCGTTTTCTTTTGTTTCGTTTTGTTTCTAAGTTCTGGGGTATATGTGCAGGATGTGCAGATTTGTTACTAAGGTAAACGTGTGCCATGGTGGTTTGCTGCACCTGTCAACCCATCACCCAGGTATTAAGCCCAGCATGCAGTAGCTGTTTTTCTTAACGCTCTGCCTCCCGAAAGGCCCCAGTGTGTGTTGTTCCCCTTCCTGTGTCCATGTGATCCCATTTTTCAGCTCCCATTATAAGTGAGAATGTGGCGTTTGGTTTTGTTTTCCTGGATTAGTTTGCTGAGGATAATGACTTCACATCACCAGTGTTTTTGTTTTTTATTACAAAGAGTGGTATTTTATTGAATAAGTTTTACTCACAGAAAAATAAGCTTTAATCTACAATGAATGCCAGACTCTACAGCAGAAAGCAATTTTCTCAGTTTTCCACACACAAAGGTTTCTACTAAGTGAAAAAAGCCATAAAATTTCATTCACAAATGTACTACTCTGTCTCAAAACATCTCACATAATCATGCACTGTACTAATACCATTAGATCAGTTCTTCAGTCAGGTTAAAGTATCCCTCTAATAACTGATTTTTATAATGCTATCAATATCCACGCCCAATCAGTCTGCCATTGTTAATGGTGTACAGCATTATTGAATACAATGGAATTGATGAAGCCCATATCCACGGACAAACCGTGACTTATGATGGTTTGGTTTATGATTTTTCAATGTTATGATGGGTTTATTGGAATATTAGATGCGTTTCTGAGTTACACTGGGTTTATGAGTATGCGACCCTATACTCCAGAAACAGCTGTATAAAGAAAAACAGGTGTGCCTAATTAAAATATACTTAGTGACCTGGGATAAACCAATAGATGCTTACAACTGATGGAGAACCATGAAAGAGAGATAGCGGTAAATAATTACAATAACACAATTTTCCAGCACCTGTCGAGGATTCCCCAAAAAGACGCAGAACGTAGGATGCACCTAAGGCATATGAAAGAGAGAGGGCAGAAGGAGTAAGAGAGAAATAGGAGGAAGGAAGTAAGGAAGGAAGGAAGGAAGGAAGGAAGGAAGGAAGGACGGAAGGAAGGAGAAAACACCCGGTGTTACTAAAACCCCAAAAAAATGGTTTCCCCCTGTGGGTAAGGCTGCAATGTGGATGAATCTTGAAAATATTGTGCTAAAAGTGTTATGTCAGTCATCAAAGCTCACGTATTGTGCAATTCCGTTTATAGGAAATGTCCACAATATGGAAATCTATGCATATGGGGTTGATCACTCTATGCAGTTGTTACCTAGGGCTGAGGGTCAGGGAGAGGGTTTGAGACAGAATGAGGAGTGACTAATGTTCACAGGGTTTTTCTCTGGTCGGGGGTGATAAAACGTTCTAAAATGGATTGTGAATTAAAATTGAATGTGCACAACCACAAGCATAGTAAAAGCCCTTTCTTCTCTTTTATTTTTGTTTGTTTTTTAGAGATGAGATCTGTGTTGCCCAGGCTGGAGTGCAGTGGCATGGGCGGGATCATAGCTCACTGCAGCTTTGAACTCCTGAGCTCAAGCAACTCCCCTGACTCATCCTAGCTGCAGTTCTGTAGCTAGGACTACAGGTGTGCACCACCACCCCTTGCAAATTTTTTATTTTTATTTTTATTTTGTAGAGATAGGGTCTCACTATGTTTCCTAGGCTGGTCTCGAACTCCTGGCCTCAAGCGATCCTGTAGCCTCAGTCTCCTAAATTGTTGGGATTACAGGCATGAGCCACCATTCCTGGCCTCTTATATTTTATTATTATTATTTTGAGACAAAGCCTTACACTGTCACCCAGGCTGGAGTGTAGTCGCGGGATCACGATTCACTGCGGCCTCAAACTCCTGGGCTCAAATGATCCCACCTCACCCTCCAGAGTAGCTGGGACTACAGGCGTGTGCCACCACACCTGGCTAATTTTTTGTTTATGTTTTATAGAGATGAGGTCTCTCTATGCAGCTCAGGCTGCTCTTGAACTCCTGGACTCAAGTGATCCACCCTCCTCAGCCTCCCAAAGTGCTGGGATTACAGGCCTAAGCCACAGGCCCATCCACTTCTTGGCCTCTTTTATATCTTTAACCAGTAAAGCTTTAAGATCAAATACTGTTTATTCTCTATTAGTAACATACTACTTTTGGCAAATCTCACAACCATGGAACACCAACCAATCAATTTCAACATGGAGGTTAAGAACAACTGCTCTCCAGCTTGGGCACATAGCCAGATCTTGTCTCTGACTTAAAAAAAAAAAAAAGCAAGGAGCAGTGGCTCACATCTGTAATCCCAGCACATTGGGGGGCCAAGGTGGGAGGATCACTTGAGCCCAGGAGTTTGAGGCCAGCCTGGGCAACATGGCAAAACCCTGTCCCTACCAAAAATACAAAAATTAGCTGGATGTGGTAGCACATGTCTGTAGTCTTAGCCACCCTGGAGGCTGAGGTGAGAGGATGGCTTGAGCCAAGGAGGCAGACGTTGCAGTGAGCTGAGATGGTGCTACTGCACTCCAGCCTGAGTGATAGAATCACACGCTGTCTCAAAATAAATAAATAAATAGCCAGTGTGGTGGCCTATACCTGCAGTCCCAGCTGTTCAGGAGGCTGAGGCAGGAGATCGAGGCTGCAATGAGCTGTGATCACACCACTGCACTCCAGCCTGGGCAGCAGAGCAACACCCTGTCTCAAAAAAAAAAAAAGAAAAGAAAGAAAGAGAAAGAGAGGGAGGGAGGGAAAGAGAGAGAGGGAGGGAGGGAAAGAAAGAAGAAAGAAAGAGAGAAGAGAGAGAGGGAAAGAAAGAAGAAAGAAAGAGAGAAGAGAGAGAGAGAAAGAAAGAAGAAAGGGAAAGAAAGAGAACAACAGCTCTGCGGCTTACATAATTTACATTGTTAAAATATTAAGTGTGAAGTATGCAAACATGAGAGCCCATGTGCTTAGTTTATAAGAGGTAGGAAAAGATTTTGAATGATCGGTTATGTCTGTGTTCTGCTGAAGAAAACTATAATCTAATTCTTGTGACAGGACCTACTGTCATTTATGATAAGAATCTATTTATAAAACATTTACCTAGAGATAGTTTTTTTTCTCGTTTTATTTTATTTTTCTAAGACAAGGGCCATATTCAGGTAGAAATACATACTTTAAATACTTTTAAGGGTGGATAAAGAGGGATTGGTTAATGGGTGCAAAAAATGCAGTTACGTAGTAGCAATAAGATCTAGTGTTAGGTGGCACACTAGATTGTTATTGTTAACTATAGTAGCCATAGTTAACAATCATTACTTTGGTTAGCAATAATTTATTATATATTTCAAAATAACTAGAGGAATGGATGTTGAATGTTCCCAAATAAATAACAATGTTGAGGTGATGGATATCCCAGTTACCCTGATTTGATCATTACACATTGTATGTTTGTATAAAAATACATGTACCCTGTAAATATGTACAACTATTATGTAGCCATACAAGTTAAAAATTAAAATTATAAAATGAATTTTATGATGATAGATATTATTTGATATAGAAAATTTAAATAGTGTAGCTTAGAAATATATGAATGGATTCATAGGTTTTGTTTTTGAGACAAAGTCTTACTCTGTCACCCAGGCTGAAGTTCAGTGGTGCAATCATAGCTCACTGCAGCCTCGATCTCCCTGGCTCAAGCAATCCTCCCACCTCAGCCTCTCAAGTAGCTGGGAGTACTGGCCCATGCCACCATGACCAGCTAATTTTTGTATTTTTTGTGGAGACGGGATCTCAGTTTTTTGACCAGGCTGGTCTCGAACTCCTGGGCTCAAGTGATCCTCCCACCTCAGCCTTCCAAAGTGCTGGGATTACTGGTATGAGCCACTGTGCCTGGCCTGGATTAGTAGTTTTGATAGCTGAGGAAAATTAACATATCTAAATATTTTGTTTCCAGATACTGGAGGTAAAGCTGAATAACTGTTGCGGGCCGGGAGCGGTGGCTCACGCCTGTAATCCCAGCACTTTGGGAGGCCGAGGCAGGTGGATCACGAGGTCAAGAGTTCAAGACCAGCCTGACCAAGATGGTGAAACCCCGTCTCTACTAAAAATACAAAAATTAGCCAGGCGCAGTGGCAGGCACCTGTAATCCCAGCCACTCGGGAGTCTGAGGCAGAATTGCTTGAACCTGGGGGGCGGAGGTTGCAGTGAGCTGAGATTGTGCCACTGTACTCCAGCCTGGGTGACAGAGTGATACTCCATCTCAAAAAAGCAAAAACAAAAACAAAGCTGAATAACTGCTTATTCATTTTTTTCCCTAAGAATTTTGATATACTTGTTAATAAAAATTAAAATGTTATTATGCTTTGCCTTTTTAAAAACTGTTAAAACAATAAAAATGATGAATGAGAAAGAAATGAATGTTTTAAAAACTGTTAAAACAATAAAAATGATGAATGAGTAAGAAAGACAAAAAGAAAAAACATAAAGATAGAAACAGAAAATGCTACAAATACATATTGAGCACTGCAGGAGTCTAGGAAAAAAATAACTATTTTAACAACTCTTTTAGACTTTCCTTTAGGGTTTCTGACCACATACAGACATGAGGTATTTGACCCTCTTTTCTTTCTTCCTTAGACTCACATATCACTGTGCATTTAGATTGAGTCAGTTCAATGGCAACATAAGGTGGAAAACCAGCTAATTTTCAATGTATTTCACTATTTTTCAAGAAAATACTGTGGTTCCCTATTGTCTATCATATAAAATAGATCTTTAAGGAATGATTTCTTACATAATCCTAATGCCATTCTCGTGCTACTTCTTTTTACTCTCCACCTTGGCCTCTGCATCAATATTGCATGTTAATTTCAATTTTATGCTCCTATCTTTTTTTTTTTTTTTGAGACGGAGTCTTGCTCTGTCACCCAGGCTGGAGTGCAATGGCGTGATCTCGGCTCACTGCAACCTCTGCCTCCCGGGTTCAAATGATTCTCCTGCCTCAGCCTCCTGAGTAGCTGGGATTACAGGTGCCCACTACCACGCCCGGCTAATTTTTGTATTTTTTAGTAGAGATGGGGGTTTCACCATGCTGGTCAGGCTGGTCTCGAACTCCTGACCTCAGGTGATCCACCTGCCTTGGCCTCCCAAAGTGCTGGGATTACAGGCGTGAGCCACCGCATCTGGCTTATACCCCTAGCTTATATGCATTTTGCTCCTTCTTTGTCATTTTATATCTGTCACTCTCTTCTAGCTCTTACTCAAAACATCTTAAATCCTTCCTTGTCTAATCATATTCCATCTAACATATTTCCGTTCAGTTTTTACTATTGACTAGACTTGCATATCTATAGTAACAAAAGGGTCAACGAATTAAAGGAACTAAAGCTTATTGAAAACTTACCATAGCCAGGCAATGCCACTTATGGTTTTACACAATCGACATTATTAATTCTTTATAGAACAAAAGGTTGGCTCAGAGAATTTGAATACTTTGCAAACAGGCTAAAAACTAAAAATTGGCAGAACTGGGGTTCAATCCATGGCCATCTATTTCTAAACCCTATCTACTCTTCATCTCGTATACTGCCTCCTAATCCAAAATGGTGGCTGATTAAAAAAAGAATTCCAATTTTAACTTTGGAAAAAATGTATTTTGTATTTATGTTTGAACATAGCAGTGTCCAAAAGTATAGAAATATATGTCAAACCAAATAATAAGCCCACACTATAAAATTTAATAGAGTTACTTTCTCTTAGGCTGGCACAAAGCACCAGGATAAGCAGGAACCCCCTTTCTTGAGCTTTGATTAGATGGTAGTCATAAGTTTGGAATGCCTTTTATATTATTTTTTCTATGAAATATTATCAGTTGTAATTAACCCCTTGTCATTTCAGCTTATTTTGTTAGATTATGAGCAAAGATTATTTTTTCTTTCAATGTTACCTATTCCCTAGAATTTGTCTAGTTATATAGAGTAGTTATTTAATACACACTTGTGGGTTAACTATAATCAGAAAACCCAGTTTGCCTTATGACCAGCTAATTTCTGAATGTATAATAATGTCCCATGTAACCACCCTCATCAAAGAGAGGATTCTACTCCATATTAATAAAATACAAGGAAATAATAAAATGTAAGAAAACTATTCCCCATAAGATGCCTGTACATAATAAACATATCTATAATCAATCTCCAATGAAGTTTTTTCTTAAACTCTATTGGTATTGACTTTCATTTTGTATGCTCTGTATCTTCCCTATTTACATTAACAGTATCTTCATCATCTTTGACTTCTTCCTCACTTTGTTATCTTCAGCCATCTCTATTCCTTTCAACTTCAATAAACAATCTTCAGTTCAATCTGTGCAATTTAAAATAGACAATTTTTAAAAAGATTTTAGCAAGTCCTCTAGATATTATGCTCCCAGCTTATATGCCTTTTGCTCCTTCTTTATTATTTTATATCTGCCACTCTTCCAGCTCTTACTCAAAACATCTTAAATCCTTTCTTGTCTAATCATATTTCATCTACAATATTTTCTTTCAGTACCTGTTCAGTTTTTACTATTGACTAGTCTTGCTTGCTCATCTATATTAATAAAAGGGTGAAAGAATTAAAGGAACTAATGCTTATTGACAACGTACCACATGAAAGCCAGTTTCATATTACTTTTTGCCACTAGATGGCGCCTATGTCTAAGTAACAATCCCTATTCTTTAAGTTAAACTATTTGGGAAAAAACCTTGTCTTCCTTTGAGGTAAATCCAACTGGTGACTTTTCATGATAGGTGAAATGTACCTCTTTAAGAATTAAAGAGGCCAAGCATGCTGGTGCACGCCTGTAATCCCAGCATTTTGGGAGGCCGAGGTGGGCAGATCACTTGAGGTCAGAAGTTTGAGACCAGCCTGGCCAACATGGTGAAACCCCATCCCTACTGAAAATACAAAAATTAGCTGGGCACAGTGGTGGGCACCTGAGATCCCAGTTACTTGGGAGACAGAGGCAGGAGAATCACTTGAACTTGGGAGACAGAGATTGCAATGAGTTGAGATCAGGCCACTGCATTCCAACTTGGGTGACAGAGTCAGACTCTGGCTCAAGAAAAAAAAAAAAGAATTATTCCTTAAGAATTGTTACTTTTAAGCAATCCATCTAAAAGTGGTGACACATTTCTCTCCCTTCCTAAACTAGGGTTTATAAACCTGTTTGCTGATAATAAATAGTGATCATCAATCATGATACTACACAATGACATACAAATTATTCTGAAGTATTTGACCCTACATTAAATGGCCCCAGATGATTATACATTTTGAGATAACTCTTTACAGTATTTTAGTAGAATTGTAATTTGAGGCTTGTTTTTAAATAAACATGTTTTTCCTTTTTTCCAGATAGTACTTTTTAAAAGCAACTACTAATAACAAATGTCTTCTTTCCCCAACTTTCATTTATAAATATTGCCACCTTTCATGTACTGTGTTCAAATAAACCAGATAAATGAAGTTATTAGAATTGGGTCTAATACAAGTCTTATTTGTGAATTACATGGGCTTTACAATATTTTATGGAATCTGTTTTGTGTGATCTATGACATCTAGATCATTTGAAGTACTGAGATGTTTTGATAGTTAAAGTTGCTTAAAAGTGGTATATTTTAAATATTGATTATATTTCTAATTAATAACTGAGTTCTAGAGCATTCAAAAACTTGAATGTTATTTCCTATATTAAGATTCCCCTTTGACTTCTGTTCCCTTTTAATTTTAGCATTAATAATATTATTGATTCCATTAAAGTGACTGCAGGTCTGATAACTTACTTATTTTATATAAGTAATCTTAAGTCTTTATTTTTGGTCTGAGACTGAATCTTGCTGTGTCACCCAGGCTGGAGTGCAGTGCAGTGGCATGATCTTGGCTCACTGCAACCTCTGCCTCCCGGATTCAAGAGATTCTCCTGCCTCAGCCTCCTAAGCAACTGGGATTACAGGTGCATGCCACCACACCCAGCTAATTTTTGTATTTTTTAGTAGAGACAGGGTATCACCATGTGGGCCAGGCTGATCTCAAATTCCAGACCTCAGGTGATCCGCCCACCTCTGCCTCCCAAAGTGCTGGGATTACAGGCTTGAGCCACCATGCCTGGCCTGTAAATGTATTTCAGTGACTACTGAAAAAATAATTTTGTTTATAAAAGGGAAATATTTAAAGAAACTTAGGACAAGCATGAATATTAACCAGTAAAGTCATTCTCAAGCTTTAGTATGCATAAGAATCAAGTAGAGATCTTGTTACAATTGTATACAGATTCCAGGGTTACAATGCCAGAGACTGTTTCAATTGGTATGAGGTAGAGACCAGAACTGTGAATTTTAAATAAACACTGCAACTAATTCTTTTACCTCTGTGCTTGTCAAGGTTCTTAGCTTGCCCTTAGGAAGAAATTCTCACTTGATGGATGTGAAGTTGAGTGTTTTGTTTTGGATTCAAAATTAAGATGTGTTATAGAGCTATAACTTACAAGAGGAAATGTAGTTCACATCAAAGGCTCTACTAAAGTAATACTTAAAATTTTATTTAATACTTATCTCAATAGATAATACTTGAAGATATCTCTTCATTGTCAGAATGACATCTGAAGATAGTGTAACTAAAATCATTTCAGATTATTATTAGTAAAACTTTCTAATATGTAATTATGAAAAATTAACTAAAATTAAGGTAACTATATCAGCTTTTTTTACAGTGATCCTTATTTTTTTTAAATACCAACTCTTTCTAAAAATCAACTTTTGCTGTCTTTACCTGGTAGTAACACTTTTCCATTCCCTTTAAGTGACCCTGTTTTGAGCAGTGTTAACACCTTAGAAAAACTTCCAGATAAATGTCACGTATCTTTTGGTCTACTTTAACAACAAAACGGACTCTCCTTGTTATCCTATTTGCTCAACCAGTGTACATTCTTACTCCTGTGTTTATACAGTACAGTCATTAGTAGTTTTTACTTTTCTAGTCTTTTGGACCATTAAACTAGAGTTTATTATCCTCCAGGTGATGAATCTTATTTACAAATTCATTGCAGATCATGTGTGGGCAGCATGATTGCTGATCCTGCCTAACGAATACATTTAGTGTTTAATTTTTTTCTGTTGCTATTTTCTAATTTGAAGTGGGTAGACCAAAACCAATTAATTCTATTCCAGTTTTTCAGTACTTTGCTGCATGCTTCTTCTGTCACTACAGATGCTTATGACTCTTAATGTATAGCTTTAAATAATATTGATATTAGAGATGTACTGATACTAAATTACATGCTTCTAATAACTATGTCTTTCAGGTAAACCAGAGCTGCTAATTACTTTAAGGTTTTTTAAGTCACATCTTCATAATTTAAATTAATTTACCTTTACCAAAACTGCTTATAATCAGATTGCTGTAATAATAATCATAGAACTAGAAATATCTAAGAACATTTGAAAATATGGCTCACAGACTATAATACTTAGCTGAAGGTAGGTATCTGAATTTTTACCAGTTTTCTTATATCTACATATAAAATTAAGAAATAGACATGTGAGGTATTTTAGATTCAGAAGTTAATAGGTTTTCATACTCCCCTGTTATCTAGTCAACCAAAATGTAGAATGAAGTAGAAGAGGAGCTTTGGATTTGTAAAAACAAGCATTCATTGAGGCTGTCAAAAGACTCCAAAATTTCTAGTGATGTTTACGAAGCTTTTAGCATTAGAGTGAGTGAATAGGAAAGTGAATTAAATGAACAAGTAAATATTTATGTAAATTTATCTTGACATATCCAAAGCCCTAATGTCACAAGAATCTAGTATGTAATAGAAGTATCTTCATTTTTCTTTCATTTAAAAAAACTGTGAACTGGTTCTATATCATAATATTAGGTTAATGACACTTCAACAACTTCAACCTTAACATCATAATAGACAACCAAGTATCAAAAAAAACTATGTGACATTAAATAGGACTCGATACTTGGGAACAAAAAGAGTAATAAGTGTGATGCAAATGGATTTAAGTATAACTATTTTTAGTATGTGTTATATTTCTAGCACTGTGCTAGGTATGCTTATATAGGTTATTTCGTTTAATCTTCAATCCTATACATCTTTTGCAGATGAGGAAATAGTAACTTGTTCCTGGCTTATTAGTTTTCCTGTTCTCAATTATATAAGCCCCAGTAATTGTAAGTATTACCACCCCTAGAATTATTAATACTAAGGCCGTGTAAGTACAAACATCATCAGATGGGTGCTTGAACTAGATGTGTTCAAAATTCATCCAGCTCTGAGGTTCTATAAATTTATATAACAGTGTGCTGATTTAGATAATGGAGTGCCTTAGAAACCATGCAGCTAGGGCACAAAACCAGTAGGACAATATGAGTATGAGGCAGAAACCATGTCCCAATACTCATACATAAGCCACATCCATAGCAGTCTATCCAGGAAAGTTTGGAGCTGATTATGAATATAAAATTAATTGTATGCCCTTAATGCTCCAAATCTTAGTAAAATAATCACCTAGTAACTAAAACATGAGAAAGAACTGACTAAAAAGGAACCAATCCCCAAATTTTTTAAACAGCCAACTTAATACTCTCACCTACAGAATGAGCAGAGGTTAGAACATTCTAATCCTATTTTTCCGTAGGACACAAAAATAGAAGCCGCTTGCATTGAAATAGTACTGTGACTAAGCCTAGCCTCACTGTTGCATGTTTCTAATTGCATGCACTTCAAGGTTTGAATTTTTTTAGAAAGCTATTAAAAAGTGGGAAAGTAGGCCCTAAAGTATGACTTAGAGTTTACTTTAAAAAATTCAACTACTTAAAATTCACTAGTATTTAAGGCAGTGTTATTTTTCACTTCTTTTTACTTTATTCATTTTCATTTTTAGAAGTAGTCATACAGATAACTTATATGCTCATGTGCATGGACTTAAAAAAATAACAACCTGGACAAATAAAAATGGCCAGTTAAAAAATATAGGAGAGAATAAAGAATATTTAATAAATTTTGCCTTACTTTAATATTATCTTTTGGCTACTTTACATGATTAATTTGAATTTGAATGAACTCCAATGGCAAAGAACTCCTAAGTGTTTGCTCCAATGAATTGGGAAGAATGTTTGGTTTTTCTGCTTAATCTCTCAGATATTTTCGCATCTTTTCTGTACTATAGTTGCATTTTGTGAGGCAAGTAGGTTCTTAGAGTCAGTCCCTAATTTCTCATTCAGATTAATCTTAACTCTATTTTGTATTGTTGTAAAATATATTTAATATGAAACCATTTTAACTATTCACATTGTTGTGCAATCATCACTGCCGTCCATCTCTAGAACTTTTTCGTCCTTCTTAAAAACCCTCATTGTTAGATGTAGAAGTGGGAAATTGTTGCAGCATTTTTGTGACACCCACTCTACCTTTCTTAGCTAGTTTCCACAAGATAAATTTGCCAAAGACCTTCTAATCTGAAAGGCCGCATTTATCTGTAAATGCTAATAGGATGAGGTAGCTAAGTAAAATCATGACATCAGAAAGTGAATGGGCCAATGCAAATTATGAGGAGTAATAAGGATGTCTGCAAGCTCATAGATGTTTTGAACTATCTGTAAAATTATAATCATATATTTGAAATAAAAACTTTTTAAAACCACTAAAATGAAAAGCTAAAGTTATGAATTCCTGTAGCATAGAATTTTTTTTCTCCAGAATATGAAATATGGCACACAAGATAGGAGTTTATGTTATATTGGGGATAAAAACTTGTGAAAATTCAGTTCTTTGTATATTAATTATTTATATATCTGAACATATTACCATAGATAATGAATCTCCAAAACAGCCTCATATCGTTGTTCTGAAAATGTGTATGTAAAATAAGACCAAACTCACTCTTCCAGGAAATCTATTCATTCCATAATTTGGTTTTCAACTGAGCCTAACCATACCCCAGGTGAAAATAACAAGATCCAGATATGTCAGTATTGACGTACATATAGGTGGTTCTTTTATTATAATTTGTGAAATGCTTGCAAGCTGTCTTGGTGGGGGATCTCACATGGAGAGAGATAATCAAGATACAAGATGACAAAGGTCAGTCAAGTTGTGCAGTTTTGTGAAGTGATCAAGTACAGTATGTTTTAAACAAGGTAAATTGTTGGCCTATTCAAAGGTGAGGTGCTACGGTATAACATTTTAGTGCAAATTATTTGATATTTTAAAAGTTATTTCTTGTTATTTCTCTTCAGTCTAAAGTGACTGACAACACTTCTGAAATCACCTGCTTCCATTTGAGTGGCATTTCATTAAAACATCCCAAGCTAAGATCCCTCTTTATTCCTTTATTAAGAACTGCAGTCTACATCAAAACTGTCTACAACCAGGAGCTGTTTGTATTTATGTCTTTACATTAACTACTTTTCAACTGTATTGAGAAAATCACTTTTGTTTTTCAATTACTTACTGGATTCTAAAAGAAACAGTTGTCAGAAATAAGTTTACAGTGGCGAATGGCTGCTTCAATAGGTGTAAAATCAATTTGTAACTTTTATTTAAGAAAAGGGATCTGCCAAACTATCCACTGTTCCTTTAGTTACCTTTTTTTGGCAACAATGATATAACTAATTCCAAAGGGAGAATGTTGTTCTTTAAAAATCAAAACAGCGTACTTTACCACCAAGTCAAGCATATCATGTGCTGTATTGACATTTTTGAGGAAATAAGTTTTTTTCAAACTTTCTTCTTTATATGTCTGTATTTTCTCCTTGCAATGATATGGTAATCTCTTCACTCTACAAGTCAATCTATTTAAGAATCAAAGTTTACAGTGAAGGGGCCAATGATCAAACTTATGTAGTGTTAAGATGGAGGAATGGGCTGGGCGCAGTGGCTCACACCTATAATCCCAGCATTTTGGGAGGCCAAGGTGGGTGGATCACTTGATGTCAGGAGTTCGAGACTGGCCTGGCCAACATGGTGAAACCCTGTCTCTACTAAAAATACAAAAAATTAGCCGGGCGTGGTGGCACACGCTACTTAGGAGGCTGAGGCAGGAGAATCGCTTGAACCCAGGAGGTGGAGGTTGCAGTGAGCCAAGATCATGCCATTGCACTCCAGCCTGGGCAACAAGAGCGAAAACTCCATCTCAAAAAAAAAGAAAAATAAATGGAGAAATGACAACGGCTGCAGAGGAAACGGATGGACCAACTATGCTAGCAGGTGCTACGCTAAAATAAAGCTTATAATTTTTAATTTTTTACTCTTTACATTTCTCTTGAGATCAACTTCTGCACTTCAAAATCAATGACTAAAATTGCATAAGCAAGAGTGGTAGGTAGATATGTTGTCTAATAGAGTTAGATTGGTGCCAATCTTCATTTAGGGTGAAAGAACCATTGTTAATTTGCAAATTTTTTAAAAAGGCCATATAAGACATTTAGGTTCTTACTTAAACATATCAAATTGCAATGAATTTGCAAGGTGGAAGATTTTGGTACAAATAATAACTGGAGAAGTACAATGCTTGCAAATACTCAGAAAATAATTTAAAACTACCAAAGGCAAAGTATTAACGGCCTGCATTTGAAAACAAAACTGTTGCATTGAAGCTTAGCCAACTAGGCAAAAACACATGGTTCCTGGGGACCCCGTCAAGTGGATAAGTTATTTTGGGTCTACCTGAGGAGGGACAAAGATGAGAGGAGCCATTTAAGAGCAGTTCTGCTTTCTGCCTCTTTTGTTCTTGCCAGGGTGCCCATTTTTAAAGTATTCAAACAAAGAACCACAAACCGCCAGTCACACCATAATACCAGCTTGTGTTTACATTTTCAGCTCTCCGGATCGTGATCCTATTCAGTGCACACAGAGCGAGTGCTCGTGTACACGCGCCCGTCCGCCATCAGGAGGACTGAAACTGTAAACACAAGCTGGTATTTTGGTGTGATCACGCTAATATGGCGGTTTGTGAGGTCAAGGGGTGGAAGGTGAATTATGGATCCAGAATTTCCTTGCTTTTGTCAGTTTAAGTCAGGCTGCTTGCGAGTAGCTGCTTTTCAAACTTGAATAACTCAGCTATTTTAAAGCAATGGAGACCTACCTTAAATAATTAGAGGGGCTACACTGGAGAAGTGTCTTCCCAGGAAAGTAGTGGAGGCTCCATTCCACAGAACCTTTAAAATTAGACCATGAAAGGCATGTAACAGCCTCGTTCTCAACACAACCATGAGTTGTTCACAGAATAAAGTGTTGGGTAAAACAACCCAAGGTCTTTATAAAACTTCTCATCTCAATGGAAAACCATTTAGGTGGCTTGTTTTATTATTAGAAGTTCACTTAACAAAAAAATGGAAAATAGTTTATTTAATTGTCCAGTGTACCCTAAAAAGAAATGAACCAAGTTTCAGACAGAACTCGGAATACTTTTCCCACTTTGCTGTTGAGGAAAAAATTATCTTTGTTGTTTAGTTACAGGTAGGTAATATATCTTTAACCAAAGTTGTGCTAGATGGGGTCTTCAAGGTTATTTGGATTTGGATGTACTAAGAAAATATCCTCAGTAGAAAAATACCAGAAATGGCATTCCAACTCACCCTACCAAGGACAAGAAGCAGATCATTAAGAACAGATATATTGGAGCTTGGCCCTGTAAAAACATAGGATAGCTAACAAATACATAAAATTAGTTGTATAGCCTCATTTATTCCTTCATAGAGATACAGGTAAGTATAATACTTTCATTAATTTTAAGAAAGTATAACATTACTAAAGTCATCCAAGTTAGATAAATGGAGGTTTTGGTAAACGGGATGCATTTATACTACTATTAGCTCTTTTGAGTGAAGTTTACATGAGGACTGGTTATGTTTCCAGCAAAGCGATTTTAAATTTCATTCCTGCTGACAATATGGACATTTCTTTCAATGTGTATTATTTATATTTGTGTGAAAAATAGTTCTAAAATAGAATTCAGTTATCAAACTGCATATAGAAATGGAAAACAAATTTTTTTCTTCATATATGAATTTATTTCCAGTTCATCCAAATTCAGTTCGAAACAAAGTTTGAAAGACAGAAATTTTTTTCACCTTGAGGTGAACAGACTAATAGTAATGAGTGTGTATATATGTGTTGGATATTATATATGTGTATTTTTAGTTGTCCAGTAGAGACCAATCATTTTCGTGACAATATTGCAGTTTCTAGAAGTAAAAAGTTCATATGCTCCTTTGGTCCATTATAATCTTAAAGCTTTCTAAAAGCATGGAATTATCAGCCATCAATATTTTCTTGCAGAAACCATCTCTGGACTAATACAGAACAATTAATGACTTCTTCCCCTTCATGTATATGTATTTATATGTAATAATTTATGTAATAGATGCATACAAATATCTATATAATAAGCAAACCTACAAGTAAATATCTAGAATACTAAACAATCCATATTAGTTTAAGTGAATTCATTTCAGGGTTATCTTGTCTCTTCTATTAGATCATCAACTATTTAAAAGTTTGTACATTTAAATGAAAGTTGTATCTCCCAATAGCATCATTCGTTCTGTTGATATTCAATTAAGATGACAGTGCTTATGAAAAATGGAGGTGGTGAGAAGTGAGAAGAAAACAGAAGGTAGCTGGGTGCACTGGTGTGCACCTGTAGTCCCAGCTACTCGGGAGACTGAGGCAGGAGGACCTTTTGAGCCCAGGAGTTAAAGCCCAGTCCAGGCAACCTAGGAAGACCTAATCTCTAAAAGAAAAAAAACATAAACAAAACAGAATATAAAGAGAAGCTAATGTCTTGCAAGACTGTTAAGACCTAAGTAAGATTTTTAACATTTTTTTGTATCATATCATTAACATGTCTTTTGTTGCTTGTTCTTCAACAACGTATCCTTTCTCCATTGACTTTAGAAATACTACTATAAAAGGAAAAGGGAAGTAGATTTAAAGAACAAAGAAAATAATATGAATGATTAAAACCAAACAAAAAGCCGCATTCTTTATTGCTGAATTTTCCTGCTTTAAGGTTTTTACCTGCCTATTTCTTTCTTGGAATGCATTTATAGAAAAATGTATGAAAGCAGCTTTATTTTCTACTTGTTGAATTAAAAACTTTTCTTCCTAGGAAGATGAGTGGCTATTTCTGAATCTGAATCGTTAAAGCAGTAACTATCACTAGATTTTGTTCCATCTTATTAGTATAATACCTTTTCATTTAGAAAATAGAAATAAATTTGGCCGGGTGCAGTGGCTCATGCCTGTAATCCCAGCACTTTGGGAGGCCGAGGCGGGTGGGTCACTTGAGGTCAGGAGTTCAAGACCAGACTGGGCAACATGGTGAAACCCTGTGTCTACTACAAATACAAAAATCAGCTGGGCGTGGTGACACTCACCTGTAATCCCAGCTACCAGGAGGCTGAGGCAGGAGAATCGCTTGAACCTGGGAGGTGGAGGTTGTAGTGAGCTAAGATTGCACCACTCCATTCCAGCCTGGGCAACAGAATGAAACTCTGTCTAAAAAAAAAAAAAAAGCCGGAGGGGAGGGTGGGGGAGAAAATAGCAGTAAACTTTAGGAAATCATGCTTTTATTTGCAGTTCTTCTGCTGACCAGATCAGATTCTGTAGAGGCCATATGCGATAAGCTATGCCTACATTTTCTCCTTAATAATCTTAATATTAGAAGTCAGCTTAAAATGGCCTTAAATGAGACAGGCTTCAACCATAAAAAAAAATTTCCTCTTTTCAAGGAAGACCTCTGTTAAGACTAAGTTATGCTTCAGAGAAAATAATGAAAGACTTGGTTTAGATATTCAGGATTTTATAAAGTGGAGATCAAAACCTGTAGCTGAAATCTAGTGAGAGTGAACAAGTAAGTTTAAGCATTTGTAACCTTTTAAAAATTTACTTTTTTTGGAAGGCAATTTCTCAATATATGTCAGCATATCTCTTCCTTATTCACTATTTAAAATATTTCTCATGATAAAACAGGTAAAAACAAAAAATAATTGTGTACCTAAGTTTTAGATTGTAAACAAGTATATACAAAACTAGAGCCTAAGAAATGACAAGAGGTAAGTAATGTTTTTTGTAATTTTAATATTTGAATTACAAAGGTCTATATGGACAAGACTTAATCTCAGCAATAAATAATGTCTTGTGTGAGGTAAGCAGATAAATAGAAAATAAAATGTCAAAACAGAACATACATGAATACATACTAATATCTACTGGGATTCAAGTAACATAAGCTGTACATAAAGAAAAACATTAATAGAGAATAATTAGAGAATAAGTATTTCATGTTATACTTAAAAATTGTTTATCAGAGAAATGGTTCTCTGTGTAAAAATTGCTTTTAAAAATCAAAGGTTTGTTTAATTATTTCATACTTAAATGCATGCTCATCATTAAAAATTAAAACAACACACCAATATATTAGAGTAAAAAGTGAAAGCTCTTCTCCACATCTTAAAACACATCATTTTATCATCAGAGGTTGATATGATTAAAAGTTTGACATCTGTGATGGCCTGAATGTTAGTGTTCTCACCTCCCACCAATTCATAGTATTAAGAGGTAGGGTCTTTTTTGAAGTGATTGAGTCATGAGGGCTCCACTCTCATGAATGAGATTAATGCCCTTATAGATGAGGTTGGGAAGAGTGCCCTCTGTCCTCTTCTGCTATGTGAGGATGCAGCGTGAAGGCATCATATTGGAAGCAGAGAACAAGCCCTCGCCAGACATTGAATCTGTTGGAGCCTTGATCTTGGACTTCCCAGCCTCCAGAACTATTAGAAATAAAATTTTATTATTTATAATTTTCCCAGGCTAAGGTATTTTGTTATAGCTGCCCAAGCAGACTAAGACAATGTCTATTATTTCAGCATATATCCTTAAGCATTTACATCACATACATTGTTTGGAGAGGTTTGCTTGTTTAAACTCTAAGCAACACATCTTGAAGATCTTTTCATGTCTATATACATAGATATACCTCCTTCTTTTAAAATTGTTGCATAGTGTTTCAAAGTGAAGATATACCTTACTTTATTAAACCATCTATGATGAATATTTAGGTTCTTTCAAGTGTTTTCTATTGAAAACAATGATGCCACATGTAGCCTTGCACGTGTAGCCTTTGTGGGTACATTTGAGTATTTTATAGTATAGGCTTAAAGAAATGGAATTACTGAGTCAAATGCATGTGTACTGTATTTTGATGAACACTGCCAAATTTCCAACTACAGTGAATGAAAATGCCAACTAAACTTTTTTTGTGTGTGTCAAATTACTTCTCACCTGATATGTTAGTCCTTTGCCTTGATATAAAGAAACACCTGAGACAGGGTGATTTATAAAGAAAATAGATTTATTTGACTCAACGTTCTGCAGGCTGTACACAAAGCATAGTGCTTGCATCAGCCTCTGGTGAGGGCCTCAGAAGCTTATAATCATGGCAGAAGGTGAAGGGGAGCCAGCATGTCACACGGTGAGAGAGGGAGCAAGACAGAGGGAGGAGGTGCCAGTCTTTTTTAAACAACCAGATCTTATGTGAACCCATAGAGCAACAACTCATTCATTACCTTGAGGACAACACCAGGCCATTCATGAGAGATCTGCCCCAATGACCCAAACACCTCCCACTAGGCCCACCTCCAGTATCAGATATTACATTTCAACATGATATTTGGAGGGGACAAAACATCCAAACCATATCACCTGAGAATAGCTAAATACTTTTAAACTGTGGCTTTAAAAACAGCAAAGTTATGGAGAAGTTAAAGAAACCAGAGAAGGGTCAATTGTGTTACCATTATATTACATTGTCAGTTAATCAAAACAACAAATAAATATTGAGTGTTGCCATGCCTCTGGTGCTGTTTAGTGGTGGAAAAGTAAACTAGAAGGCAGAATAAACACTATTTTCACCTTTACGACCATAGTCAGTTCTGACAGTGGGGTCCTGTGATATAGTTTTTTATCTTACAAAAAAAAGTGTTTTAAATAAAACACAAAATATTATTAAAAATTAATTTTAGAAATTGAAATAGACATCCTACATTATTTCCACCTTGTGCATATTTCCATGCATTGATGATTCTATAGCTAAGAAAGCAAGGCTGTCACTTTTGGTCACACTCTCCTTTAAATGGGTTGATCTCTCTTGCTGCAATGCAAAGAACACTTTAAGGGATATTCACAACTAACACAGACATCAACACAGTTTGACAGCCTATTAGTCTTACAAATATGAATTTATCAATAGTTGAGATAACACAATAAAAAAGTGGAACCCATTGGAAGGCTTTCAAGCAGTGAAGGCCATTTAATTATGTAAAACTAACAAAGCAGAGAGAAGTTAGAACAGACCTTCATTTGGGGCAAAATGAAATCAGAGTCAATAATATCAGTAGTTTGGAAATATTCTAAAAATCTGGGGACAGGATTGACCCATTTGTAATCTGTAAATGTACTGCTTTCTTATACAAAGTTTATACCAGTGGGTTGAGTAGGGAATAAACTATTTGTGCTTTCCACATATATACACACATTTCACAGAACTATAGACAGATGTTTAAATAAAAACAAAACAACTTTACTTCATTCTTGCTTTCTACCAAAACACATTTCTTATTATTGGATCTAAATTAACTGAGGCCTAGATGTGGTGGCTCATGCCTGTAATCCCAGCACTCTGGGAGGCCGAGGTGGGAGGATCTTTTGAGGCCACCAGTTTGAGACCAGCCTGGACAGCATAGTGAGACCCAATCTCTATAAAAAAATCAAAAATTAGTCAGGTGCAGCGGCATGTGCCTGTAATCTCAGCTCCTCAGGAAGCTAAGGTAGGAGGATCTCTTGAGCCCAGAAGGCTATGGCTGCAGTGAGCTATGATTGCACCATTGCACTCCAGCTTGGGCAACAGAGCGAGATCCTGTCTCAAAAAAAAAAAAAAAGATAAATTAATCAACAGGTCTACATTTTTGAGAACTGACATTTATCCTCACTTAAAAATTCTTATCTCACACATATATATACACACACGCATGCACCCATACACATACACACACACACATACATGGAGCAGTTAGTTCCTCATAAGACTGAAAGCAAAGGATGTTGCTCCTCCCAGTTGCCTTTTTACTGAGAATTTCGCATGTTTTTTTTTAATTATTACAGACTCCTTTTAAAATGCATGGAAGATGCCCCTTTCAAAATTCAGTTTTTTAGGACTAACAAATAATATTTAAAAGGGGATTTTCATTCCAAAACTTGAGTCTTTGGAGGATAACTTAAAATATATGGCTTTAAAATTAAGGCTCAAAGTAGTGTTTAAAAATACATTTAAAACCCCATATTTCTATATTATAATCAATAATGAATGGGCATAGTTTGAGTCACATTTTATTGGATGCTTTTGCCTAGTAGCCTAAAATGATCCACAGAACAAAACTGACCAAATGAATTCCTAATATATCTGTTGCTATTTATCAAGAAGGAGTAAATTGGACAACTATGCTATTTTATTTTACATTAAAAATGTGCATAAATATGTCAGATATTTTGCTATGATGAACTACATAATAAATGCACAAGTTAATTTATTAATGAATACTACAGATTAACATGTTAGGCAATTTATCTTGAGATTAATTTATAAGCTCATAGTGTTAGAAGAGTATCTGTCTATCTCTGGCCTTCAAATGACAGTTTTAACCAGATTCATAATTGTCTATTCTCTTGCTTATAACATAGAATTATTTCACTTTCCAGACATAGAAAATGTTAAATCTTTCTTCATATTTATCTTTAGTATTTCCATGACTTAACAACAATCATTGCTCCTTATAGTCATAAATTGTTTTCATGAAAATTTTTTTGTTCTTATTTAGACATAGAGGAACAATGCTCAGTATTTTTTCTCTGGAAATAAATTTTACAAATGAATACTAATCAAGTCAGTACCTCAGCCTTTTAAGACTAAAAATGCCAATTCCCTTAGCTTGTCTCAAGGACCTAAATTAGATCTTTTTAGCTACTTTTTTATTCTTTGAACTCTCATCAATTTCTACACATCCTTTAAAAATGTGGTTCAAAGCAGGAAATAATTTTCAAATGAAAGTATAATTAGGGCCAGGTGCGGTGGCTCATGCTTGTAATCCCAGCACTTTGGGAAGCTGAGGTGGGAGGATCACTTGAAGTCAGGAGTTTGGTACCAGCCTGGCCAACATGGTGAAAACCCGTCTCTACTAAAAATACAAAAATTAGCCGGGCATAGTGGTGCGCAACTGTAATCCCAGCTACTCAGGAGGCTGAGGCAGGAGAATCACTTGAACCCGGGAGGCAGAGGTTGCAGTGCACCGAGATCACGGCACTGCACTCCAGCCTGGGCAACAAAGCCAGACTCCATCTCAAAAAAATAAAAATAAATATATATATATATTTATATGTATACTTTTATATATATATAAAAGTATAATTTATACATGAAACAGAGGAAAAATGGTTTCCTGCCTGTTTGGGATATTTCATAAATCATGAAAACTCTTTTTCATCCGCATTGGGGACCGTTCGTGCACTCTAGATAGGCCCTCAAGTCTTTTTTCTCTGTGCTTTTTGCCTAGACATTCCTGCACAATTCTATACGTTATTGTTTATGTGTACACCTCACATTTGCTTCTTTTGAGCCTCATTTTAAAAATATGATCATTATCCTAATTTAAATTTTAGTTTATTTTTCCAGGATACTAACCACCCCAATTTATTCAATATCATTTGCAAATTGGTGCAGTATAGTTTTGAATTTTTTGAATACACAAAAAATATGTTGATTATTACAGGTTCCAAGTCATTCCTGAACCTCCTCTTGGTAAGGCTCTGGAACAACTTGCTCATCAGTCTAAAAGTAGTATGACTGAGAAGATATTTTCCTCACTTATTAAAAAGATGAACATATGTGATGGAATCTAAAATCTATTCATTCATCTGGAGGAAAAAACGGTAGAGAATAGTCAGAAAATCCTTTAAAAGAAAGAATGATAGGGGTAGGAGCTAATCTGCCTTATCATCTGTATAATTGAGTCTTCACAATTATTCTATTTGACACTGAGGAAACTGAGACTTAGAAAATATAACTAGCTCAGTGTGGTAGATATTATTATTTGCTTACAGTTCTTCATTTTCTCTAAGTCCCTGACATGCCTTCCCCGTGGAGACAATGCATTTTCCTTTCGCATTCACTTAGGGTTGATTGTGTGATCTTCAGACCAATGCAGTGTGCGTGGAAAAAACAATGTATTGGAGTTGAGGTTTAAGAGTGTGGCAAGTTTCAGCCAGCCTTCTTGTACCCTTACCATCCATTATAAGAAGAATTTGTTCCAGGGAGCTGTTGTTATCACAGCCTGAAAAAACAGAAATGTGTAGCACTCAAATCTGACCTGTAGCTTGGAGCAAAGTCCATTTGTGTCCAGAAGAACACTACAGTGTCACAGCTGACCCAGATACCCATGAAAGAGAAATAAATATTTGTTGTTGTACGCCACTGAGATTTGGGGAAGTGTTTGTCACACAGCATTATTGCAGAAAAACCTGAACAATACCTCGGAATCACACAGCTAAAAAAGGTCAACGAAATAGAGGCAAAAATCCGGAACTAGATAACAGCATATCCAAGAATTTAGTGGAGAAAATAATGGATTGCTCAAAAGTGGTGTGGGGATAGTAACTAACCCCTTGGAAGAAATATTAAATCTCTAATGTATACTTTAAAAAAAGAAACTGTAAGTTGGTAAGAGATATAAATGAAAAATATGAAAAGATAAAGATAATATAATTAGAATAAAATACTGAATTTTTTCTTACTAATCTTGTAAAGAATGTCTAAGAGTGATACCAAAGTCATTAATTGGAATACATAAAAACTTTGTATGACAAAAATGGCATAAACAAGGTAAAAAGACTAAAGACATACTAAAAAAAATACACATCACAAACAAAAAATTAATATTTGTAATCCTAGAGAGGTGCTTACAAGTCAATAATAATAAGAGGTATACTCCAGAAGAACAGCAGATAAGAATAAGATAATAGGCCATAGATGCATGGAAACAAGATAAACCTCATTACTTATCAAATTCTGGAAATTAAAAGAAACAATAAAATAAAATTTCCCATCTATTGGAATGTAAATGATTTTTAAGATTATATTAACACCTGATATGTTCTGAGACTTTGCGGAGTTTGAAAATTAAAAAAAAGAGAGAAAGAAGAAAAACCAATGTAGAAAAGTCTTGAGAGCAAAATGACTGTGACCTCTTTTGGAGGACAGTTCAGCAATAACACATATTTTAATTTTAAGAAAAAATATTTAATTTTAACTCGAAAGTCTTAAAATTATGCAGACTCATTGAGCATTTACATTTCTTAAGGAATAATCTTGTCAAATGTGAAAAGATGTATTACAATATTCAAAGTAAAAAAAGTTGAAACTACCTAAATGTTAATCAACAGGGGATTGATCAAATAAATTATGGAACATCCATAAAATAAAATGTACGTTTCAACAATAGCCATTAAGAATTATGAAGATCTGTATGGACATTAAAAGACAGCAGTGATTATATATTAAGAGAAAAAAAGGAGGCTATAAAACTGTATGTACAGTGTGATCTCATTTTTATAAATATGTGAAATATATGTTAATGTAATTAATTCTTGAGGAATAGGCAAAATACTATTTATGGTAGTTTTATCTGGATGATAGGTTTATGGTTGATCTTCACATAAGAAAATACTTTTTGTCTATAGTATTGAATGCTTTCTACAATGATAATATATAGTCAGAAATAAAAGCAAAACACTTTCCTTTTAGAAATGAAAAAAATACAAGCAATATCTTCTGCAAATATGGAAAAAGTCTATAGGACTCAAAATGGGTGATATCTATTGTTTACTCCTTGTCTAGGTTCTCATAAATTATTCATGGAAATCCTATCGTACTAATAATTATTTTTCGTTCATTACTCCTTTGCATTCCTTTTCAGAGAGTGACAGGTATTATACTCTGCAGGCATTTATATTATAGCATATTCTTTATAATAGATATTTTCTTAAGCCATGTTAACATGATTCAAAAAAAATCACATAAATAAAAAACAGTTACATTGGCTAAATTAGAGTATTTCTACACAAACCAATAATTTTAGCTTGAACTTGAACTGACCAACTTGAATGGACCAATTACTTTAGGATTATTTTTAAGATTAAAGTCAAGAAAATTATGAAAATCAACAGTTTCCTTCAGTTATTTAGAGGAAAAAATAATTACAAAAAAGTCTTCAATGAGACAAATTAATTTTACAAAGAATAGCAATTAGGCAATTGATATAATATTATATATCTCTCTCTATCAATCTGTAGATAGAGATACAGATATAAAAAACCCAGGGATACACTAATAAACTACAGAACTTGTGTAGGACCCATATGAAGAAATTTCAAAATTTTCAAAGGATCATTAAAATTTTTGAAAACTTTCTATATGAGTAAATATTTTAAAGCTGTCCCATCATTTATAAATTTAATGTAATTCAGTGTAGGATTTCCAATAAATTTTTAAAATTAGCTATGACATTAAATTTCTTTTAATTGGGCAGCCTCTGAATCAGAATAGGTCTAGAGAGAGTCCTAAAATTTTTTTATTATGAAAATAATATGGGCTTCTCCTGAAAAATTCAGGCCATGCAGAAGGTGTTAAATGAAAAATATTGTCCTTGGCCTACATCCTAACTCCTCAATCCAACTCCCCAGAGGTAAATCATTGTAAATAGCTTTAAAAAAATTGTGGTAGGGCCAGGCAAGGTGGCTCACGCTTGTAATCCCAGCACTTTGGGAGGTCGAGGCGGGCAGATCACGAGGTCAGGAGTTAGAGACGAGCCTGACCAACATGGTGAAACCCCGTCTCTACTAAAAATAAAAAAATTAGCCAGGCATGGTGGCGTGTGCATGTAATCCCAGCTACTCAGGAGGCCAAGGCAGGAGAATCGCTTGAACCCAGGAGGCAGAGGTTGCAGTGAGCTGAGATTGTGCCACTGCACTCCAGCCTGGGTGACAGAGCGAAAACAATTGTGGTAAATAAAACTTATTGTTTTAAACATTTTTAAGTGTACAGTTCAGTAGCATTAGGTACATTCACATTGTTGTGCAACTATCACCACCATCCATCCAGACTGTTTGCATCTTGCAAAACTGAGACTCCCCTGTACACCTTTAACAACAACCCCCACTGTCCCCTTCCCTCAGCTCCTGGCAACCACCATTCTACTTGATGTCTCTATGAATCTGACTACTCTAGGTACCTCAGATGAGTGGAATTATGCAGTATTTGTCCTTTTGTGTGTAAGTAGCTTTTTAATAATCTTTTTCAAATATTTTTTTCAAAGACATTTACCAAAATTTTATGACTAATGCTTGTTCATAGTAGAAAATCCAAACTACCTAAGAAGATTCTTTGTAAGTAAAGAGCAAAATTTCCTCTTCTCCACAATGTCCATTCCCATTAACCAAAGCTAACCATTGTTAATACTTTTTTTGGCCAATCTTCCAGAATGTTTATATGTATCAATAAGGAACAGCCTCACATACACATGGGCCTGCACACACACTTCTATGCTTTTTCTGACTTTCTTAATTTTAAGAAGGCTAATATATATATTGTTGTACAATTTGCTTTCTTCACTTAATACATCTTGAGTATTTTTTCACAGCAAAACATATGTTCTTAAGTGAATCTTTTTTTAACTTAATAATGTAATTCAGAATAATATGAACGAATAAATAGTCAAGAATGACAAAGAAAATTTTGGAAAGGAAAACTACTGAAGGACTTGCAATACTAGATATAAGACTGTATTATTTAAATATTGTGATAAAGGTAGAAAAATAGAGAAATCAGTGGAGTGGAAATTAATCTCAAGAGAGGTCTCTAGAAGATAAAACCTTTCAGCTAAATTCAAAAATCTTAAAATCAGTAGGAAAAAACTATATTATTCAATAAACTTGCAGGGACAAGTTGAAAAACAAGAATCCAATCCTCTCCTCACATGATAAACCAAAATAAATTGCAGACATATTAAAGCATTAAATGCATAAAATAAAAACAAAAAAATCATCAAATATGTAGGAGAAAACAAAAGTGAATATTTTAGCAGGTGGTCATGCGTGCCTGTAGTCCCAGCTCCTCTGAAGGCTGAGGCTGGAGGATCACTTGAGCCCAAGAGGTTGAGGCTCCAGTGAGCCATGATCGTCCCACTGCACTCCAGCCTGGGCGATAGAGCAAGATCCTGTCTGAATAAAAAAATAAAGAAGTCAATAAAAAATAATAAAAGTGAATATTTATCTAACCTTTTGTGAGGAAGATTTTCCTTTTTTTCTTCAGAGATGGAGTCTCACTCTGTCGCCCAGGCCTCCGCCTCCTGGGTTCAAGTGATTCTCCTGCCTCAGCCTCCTAAGTAGCTGAGACTATAGGCATGTGCCACCATGCCTGGCTAATTTTTGTATTTTTTATTAGAGACGGGGTTTCACCATGCTGGCCAGGCTGGTCTCGAACTCCTGACCTCGTGATCCACCCACCTCAGCTTCCCAAAGTGCTGGGATCACAGGCATGAGCCACCGCGCCCGGCCATGAGGAAGATTTTCTACAAGTAAAGGTAGAAATGTTAATGAAAACACTTGAGAAATTGACAATTTAAAAGTGAAAAAGTCAATAACAAAATATGATAAAGTTTAGCTTAGAAAGATCCTTGTAAAATGTATGGCATAGTGTTACTATGGCAATTTTACATAAACACCTTTCTTTATAAAAAATAAAAAAAAATACAAACACCCCAACAGAAAAAATGGGTGTTGTATAGGAATAAGTACACTATAAAGCAATATTATAAATGGCAAACAATATATGAAATTTAAAATTTTTCAAGTAAGCAAAATAACTAAAAGTAAAAACAATTATTTTTTCAAACATCAAATTCGAGACCATTAAAAACCTGTTAACATTTAGTGTTGGTGAAGATTAGGATAAACAGACATTCTCATGTACTTCCATTTTGGAAGGCCCTTTAGTCTGTGTATCAAAACTCATTAAAAAATCCTTTTTGACCCTAAAATTCCCCTTTTAGAAATTTATCTGGAGGAAGTAATTATAAATGTATGCAAATATTTGTCCACAGAGATGTTCACATAGCATTGTTTATGATATAGAAAAATTAGCAATTATTGGCCGGGCATGGTGGCTGACGCCTGTAATCCCAGCACTTTGGGAGGCCTAGGTGGGTGGATCATTTGAGGTCAAGAGTTCGAGACCACCCTGGCCAACATAGTGAAACCCCATCTCTACTAAAATATACAAAAATTAGCCGGGCATGGTGGCACATGCCTGTAGTCCCAGCTACTCAGGAGGTTGAGGCAGGAGAATCGCTTGAACCCAGGAGGTGGAAGCTGCAGTGAGACGAGATTGTACCACTGCACTCCAGCCTGGGTGACAGAGTGAGACTCTATCTCAAAAAAAGGAAAAATTAGCAATTACCAAATACATAGTGTTAGAGAACTTGTTAGACAAACTATGGTGCATTTATACTATGGAATACTATAGTTAATATTTAATGACATGGGAAAATGTGATATATTTTAAGGGAAGTGTCACTCATCAATGAGTAATGTCATATATCCTAATTATTTTTAATACTTACTAGTGCATAAAAATATGTATAAGGGGCCAGGCACAGTGGCTCACGCCTGTAATCCCAGCCCTTTTGGAGGCCGAGGCGGGCACATCACGAGGTCAGGAGATTGAGACCATCCTTCCTAACACAGTGAAACCCCCTCTCTACTAAAAATACAAAAAATTAGCCGGGCGTGGTGGCACGCGGCTGTACACAATGAACATGTATTACTTTTGTAATCGGAAATAATGTTATAAAAATGAAATACTTTTAAAAAGCATTTATGATACAGATATTGTTATTTATGTTTTTCCTCAAGTGATTAGTTGCTCTGCCTTATTTTGGCCAAGTTCCAGGTAAGCTTCTGGGCACTTTATTGAAAAAAATAAATCAAGTAAATCATTAGACTAAAATTATATATTGATTTTGCAAAAGTAGCAGTATTTTGCTAGACAAAGTCACAGAGCTAAAATATATGATATTTTCATTTTTAACAATGAAACGACTATTATAATTAAAAGAATTCAATTTGCATTATATGCCTTTAAATAAAGATTAAATGGACCCCTGACACACCAAATTAATATGTAATCCAGTTTCATTTTTTAACTAATGGAAACACAAATTAGTATAATTTTATAATTTAATACTCAGCAATAGATCATTTTTTAAAATAGAAGAAATTAAACATTTTTCCACATACCATCCTTAGGGAAAAAGGCATATCATAAGATATGACAAATAAGCTCCTAGGAAAAGTCTTCATTTGTTCTTTCCAGAAAATGTGAATTTGCTAATTTGGTGACAAATGTATGTATACATATTATATGTAATAAAATTATACTGAAAATAAAATCAATGAAATATTGAAATTTTAAGTGCAAAGCATCTGGTTAAAACTGTCTACTCTTGCTTATATATCCTTTTTTATTTGCTATTTATATTAGCAAAATGAACTTAACATAATGCCTCAAATAGTTAATGAATATAAAGCTTTAAAACAGCAAATATGTATTGTACATGATCTTTTGGAATCTGATTTCAGGTACAACTAATTTGACAGGCAGTATGATAAGGAACAATCTGAATGACACGTAAACAGGAGGGGGTAAATTCCAAGCACAGCCTGAATGAGAAGTACAACTCATTTCCTGTAACCTAGATGCCTTTTTAACACATCTATGCAGTCTCCATGTGAAACCAGGTGCTGTTCCCAAAGGAGAAAACACTGCCCTCCAGTGGTCTTCAATGAAGAAATGGAAATAGTTTCAGGTACCATGATAGCAGCATTTACATGAAACATGGTGTATTTATCTAGTCTCATTTTTGGCTGTATTTCTTAAGCTGAAACACGTCTACAACTGAGCATAAGGACAAAATTTCCAAGATAAATTCTAATAGGTAGGTAGTTACTCCAGTTAGATAGACATATTAACAAGGGGGATTATGACTTTCTAACCCCAAAAGCTGACCATTTATTCGACTATCAAAATTGGATTATGTTAGCCACCCATAGTTTCTCACTTTCCAGATAAGAAAGAAGAGATTTCATCTCTATGTTTCCCTTGTTGGCCAATTTTTTAGCTAAAAGACATTTAAAACTGTACAGCAGGCAGAACCCCAGGGGACTGAACAGTGTTCCAACATCCTTAAAGGCTTCCCATCACTTGAAAAACCAAATTCTTCCTCCTGTTTCTTAAACTAACCAAAGTAGGCAAAAGCAATTTTTAAAAGTCTTTGTGTCTAGCATTGGAACTTTCTCATATTTCACACCATTATATAAATGTCACTCTAACCTATATGTATCACAAATGCTACGCTAAATTAGGGCCAAATTTGCAACCTAGTTTAACTGGGTTTCCTCTTTTTGCAAATGCAGTTTTTGTGTCTGCATTTAGCAATGCATACAAAACTGTCCGTGTAGCTAACTGCTTCAAATTGCTAAATTTGAGGATGGATGTGTAGATCTCCCAGTCTTTATGTATGTGCCAAAGCAATCCTGTTTCTAGTCATATAAAGACTTCCTAATCAAATGGACCTTGACTACATTGCTAAATTCTTGGACCACTTCACTTACTCTTTTGGATTTAGTAAAGGAAAAACTGAATTTTAAGAGGGGAAAGAGACAGTTTTCAAACCTCCTCCACGTCTCTGTCCTTCAGAAACCAGAATGGAACTACATCACATGATCAGATGGACTCTAGAGTCCCACAGCTATAAAGCCTCATCCATTACAAGCTATGTGACTTAAACTTAGCCTCATTTTTCTCATCAGTAAAACAAAATCATGTTGGGTTCATTAGGTGATTATTAACGACTGAATGAGGGAATGTACGTGAAGTGTCTAGCAAAGAGAAAGGGCTTCACCAAGACGCTACTGTTATTCTATCACCATCACTTCTTAGACTATTAATCCAATGGTCAAGTAAATTTTTCTAGAGATATGACTTTCTAAAATTTATTCCCATTTATCACCTTAAATAATGTTCATCATTCAGTTTACTATATAGAAAATGTCCTGAGTCCTCCAGACAAATTCTTTAAAACAAATGCCTTGTGCTAAGAGAAAATATTTTAACATCACATTCCTCAAATATAGCACCTTTAAGTATGAATCAAGTTTTTCTTCTTTTCACTCCCACAGAAGATGGTATCCATTATATAATCACCTGGATTCACAAAGCACTTTAGCATGTAAAAAATGACAAACATCAAAATTGTAATCACTGCAAGAGTAGTATAGTAATTAGACATATTTGGGTATATTGTAGTAAATTTAAAAGTTTCTGAGCTTGAGAAAATAAAATTCCATAACCATACTTGCTCTAATTGTTTAACTCAACTTACTGTACATTTCAGAGAGAACAATTACTTTCTTTAGGAGATTAATGCACTATCCTTTGAGATGAAGAAAAACCTACAGATTTTAACAAAACATTGTTTGTTCTTGTCACTAGCTGTGGTGAGGAGTTTTTACTGAGCCATGATAGCACATCTTTATCTCCTACCTCTGTGTACACTTGTGGCATTATAACACATAGTTTTATCTGGGTAAATTCACTGAGTATGGTCTTCACTGATCATGACATCTCATCAATAATCTCATTATTATACTTTATGTCATACAACATAGAATCTTTGATTACTCAAAATATTTCTTATAACTCAGAATCAAACTGTTTATGATTTAAAACAGAATGTATTGATGAACAGAGAATGCAACAGTGATTTGATAAATGTTTGATAATTTATCAAACTCAGAAAATTTTGGGACAAAGTACCATTCAAAGATAAAGCAAATAAGTACAGCTAAATATTGTAATAGTGTATAGGTGTTACACTGAAGCCTGTGTATAAGCATTAACTATGTACCAATAAATGCAAAGAAAATAAACTTTGGTTATAGCTTATCTAAATTAATCTCAAAATTTGACAATTAAACATATGAATTTGTAATAAACATTCTGAATTTTTAAAAAATTCATCATATTTGTAACAGTGCCAAAATAATCTAAAATCAGAACGCTTTCTGAGTATAATTATATTATTATAATTCTCTACCTTGACAGATGACAATTTTAGAACACCCTAAATACAATTTCTAGTATATGCACTAAAATAAAATGTAACAGATAGACAACTCACCATAGTATAAGTAACACATTCAAATTTAGTAATTTATTTTCCAGGTGGAAACCAGGCTTCTTGGAAGACTTCAAACTATGCCAAATGGTCTGATTTCACCATAGAGGTAGGCACTAGAGGACTAAATTTACTTCTGTGTAATTTTTGTTAGCTACATTTTACATGCAAATGTCTATACAACCATGTTAATGAAGTTATAGAGAAGAAAAGAAAGTTGGCATTCCCACTTTTGTTTTATTCCAAAGCAACTTTTCAGTTGACTTGCTATCATTTTAAGCCATTGTTATTTAATCATAAGAAAACAGAAAAGTCTAACAATGCATTCGAATTGGATTGCAAGTCCAGAAAAACAATATCTTACTTCTAAATAAAATTTAGATTTGACATTTTTTCCCTCATAACTTTATGGTGTTCACAACATAGGATAACTTTATGGTGTTCACAACATAGAATGCTTCTAGTGGAATCAGACAAAAAAAAGTTTTGTTAATAATAAATATTTAGAAAAGTTCAGTTTTTCTGATCGAGAGTTGGTTATTTAGAGGAAAAATTTTGTTCCTTCTTATCAAGGTGCTCAAAATTTTCTGCACCCCAAATGGAATTGGCTGCTTAATTGATAGTTATCCAAAATCTTTTTTCCAAGAAATATAAGCAAATATATTTAAATTTGACATGGGTAAATTTCCTATAAAAATGTTGATATTTAAGCTTCAAAGCCCATATTGGCAATGAAAAGTGTACAGTATCCTTTTAGGTGGAACATTAATAATCTAAAATTTGTCTCATTATAAGGGAAATGTGCCTGGGGTATATGAAAAATAATGGTTTAAACTAAAGACAGATGATTTGCAATAAAACTGAAAGTAATATCTCTAGAAGTGTAGGTGATAAAAGGAGAAAGAGACAGAAATAATGGTTGCAGCTCTGCATTTATGGTATAGGTTACAGCCAAGACTGGATACAATCTCATCTCATAACATCCAAAAGAATAAAGCAAAATAAAACTTCCTTCACCCTCACACATTAAAAGGAATCAACATCTTGACCCAAAGTTCAAACTCCTAGAACTTGTAAATATCTGTAAAACCCCCAACACCAAGGTTTCTGTAACCTGTCACATCAGAGAAATAGGGAGATCTTCCACCACGGAAATATGACTATTAAGAATTCACAGATTACCTGAAACATTTACTAATCACCTCCCAACACCAACACCCCCTCCTCCGAGGGAAAAAGAAAAAGGGAGTGAGAGAGGAAGACTCAAAGCATTGGGGAAAGCCTGCTATGAAAATGCCAGGCCTTTCTTGGGGCTTAGACCGTCAACCTAATCCTAGCCAGAACTATCGCAGGACTATAATAGGGCAACAGAGTACTTTGTGTTTGAGAATTGGGGTAGGAGGACCAGGATGTGAAGACATCTAACAAATTCATAGATTTTTAAAAAGCATTTGAGAGCGTTGTGTTTATACATGCTGGGCAACATAAACCATAAACCTTGCTGGATTTCTGCAAACTGCTGCGTGGAGGATACAAACGACATTCCTGTCAATGGGAGGAATAGACAGACAGAAATCAAGACAGAGGTAGGCAGCACCCCCAGGATGTGAAGCTTGTTCCAATTGCAAGCTGTAGTGGAAGGAGATAATGACACCCAGAACAAAATGTCTTTTTCACGAGGATGCTGAAGCTCTTGCTTTGTGATCTCTGTTTACAGAAGGAATGATCCATGGAAAGGACTTAATTTCTCAATTTTCTGGAATAGAAATATAAGGGCTTTTTAGTTAAAGTTCTTCCTGTAGAGTGTATTGTTGTGTTCCATGAAACAGACAAAACTCAGCAAGACAACAAAGACTTGATCTGTAAGAGAAGGTATTAAACAGCAAGTCCTCTCCAGAGGGTAATTAATCCTTAGTCATTCATCTTAGAAGTCCCAGTTACAGTTAAGGTTAATGTTCAGGTAGCTTCTTTCTACTTTCTTTAAAAATTTTTTTAAACATTTTTTTTTTTACAGAATGTTATACTATTAATTGCCAATTTGCATATGTGTGCAGCTGCTGTTTTGGCTCTGAACTCAATCCGATAAGCTTGCTGGAGGTATCGCAGAGCACTTGGCAGCTTTCCTATTTGAAAAGAAAGCCTCTCCCCTCTACAGAACAGCTGATCGTCTATCAGCGATAGACCCTGATGGCGTGAATTACAATTACACTACTTTTCACACTAAATCTGGGTGATAGCTACTTGGAAAGAAGTTTCATCATTTTTTACCACAAACTGGAAAAAGAATTACATGGTCATGCTGTGCTTTTAAAGGCAGTTTGGTTCACTTTTGTCTATTTAACACCTAATTCCAAGAAGTCCATAGGCATCTAGAGATCTGAATGGCGCGTAATGAATTCACTGTTTAGATTGAAGATTTTAAAAATCTACCTCAAATTACATTTATTAACAGGGCGACCAGGAAGTGTTAAAGTTGTTAGACACTTCATTTATTAAATAATTTGTGGGTATTTTCAGTTGTCATATCTAGAGTCATGGGGTTTGCTTATTTTTTTTTTAATTAGCAATCCAAAACAATGCTACTGCAATTTAACAATTCATCACATAATCTTGGGCTCTTCAGTTCAGCTGCTACTGTTAGATAATTCAGATTGTTATTTTGATCTGTTTATAAATGATTTTGGTTGCATTGTGCTGTGAGGAGAACTGCAGCAGCCCAGGCAGATGATCTTTCTCTTATTTCCTGCATTGCTCAGGATGGTTGAGGGGCCTTCCAAAAAATGCATTTGAGGAGTTAAGTTTAGCATCTAGCAAAAGCAAACAAGTGATGGGGCAGGGGGCACTAATAATAACTTGATTTATTATCATCACTTATTTACGTCATTATCAATTTACATTTCCTGTCTGTTGGGAAAACTGAGGAAGGGCCTCTTTGCCAAACTACATTTTGTTAGAATCCTCCATTTCTCTGATTTTCTGGGACGTTAGAAAGTATTGTCTTTCCTCTTCTTGAAAGAATCGGCCAACCATCAGAAAATTTAAGAAGCTCCTAAACATCCCTTTTCTTTTCTCTTTCTTTCCTCAGCCCTCTTCCCCTCCCACCTTGACATTTAAATCAATTTGTTGGGGTGGGTGGCGGGGGGAAAGAACAAGAGTTAAACCCACCTCAGGCAGCAGAAGTGGAACACATTAATCCTGACATAGTTAACCTAAGAGAAAAATAGATTTTGTTTTCCTTTTTTAGTCGCTAGCTTTATTAGATTTCTCACTCTCACAGATTATCCGAAGACTACCCATTGATTGATCGCCCGTAGAGCTGCATTTGGTGTAAAGAAAAAACTCACAGCTTTATTGGCTCTCAGGAGACAAAACAAACAGAACAAGATATTCATATTAATGCAAACAATGCAACAAATGAGGGGAAGAATCGCCCGGCTGAAGCGAGGCCCGGCGCGGCCGCGGCCGGGGGGCTGAGAAGGGCCTGGGTGCCTGTCGCCCGGGAGCCGAGGTTTCCCGGCCTCCCCCGACCCCGGGCGCCAAGAGCAGTCGGTCCCCCCCCCGGCCTCCCGCCGGCAAAGGGGCCCTGGGGCCCAGGCGCGCGGCCCCTGCGTGGCGGCAGGCGGCCCAGGCCAGCGCCGGGGCCTAGAGAAGGCCTCCAGTCCAGGCCTCATGGAAGGGCCTGCCTCGCGCGGCCCCTCAACGCCCCGCAGTGTGGCACTGGAAGGGACCTAAAAACCCACCTGGCTTTCTCCTTTCCCCTTCCCCACGCTTCCCAGGGCCCAATGCCCGCATCTCAGTTTCGCTTTCCGGCAGGGTCAGGGGTGAGAGGGAGGAATTCTCAGGTGTCACCTCCTCACCCGCCTGGAGGCGGAGGCTAGAAAGACGCCGGGGCACTCTGGAGGGGAGGAAGAGGTGTGCCAAGAATTCTCTCTCTTAAACGCTCGCGTTATCACGGAGGAGACTTTATAAACACTTTAAACACAACACCAACCATTTTATCAGCAAAAGCGAGGGGAGGGGGGCGTACAGTAAATGCTGAGAGATGTTCGAGAAGCCCCAAGACGTTCCCTACGGAAGGAGAACGGAAGAAAGAAAATTACGGGCGGAAAAAGAGTAAATATTAGCTCCACACCTAACCACTTCCCCAGCCCCAAACTAGGAGAGAATCTGCTAAGATTCAGCTTCATATTTATATAGTCTATGTGATGTTAAAAATAGGGTTGCCAAATATTGCATGGGGCATTCTTAGAGTAAAAAATTGTTATCTACCTGAAATTCAAAAAATTCAACTGGGCATCCTGTATTTTTATTGGCTAAATCAGGCAAGTCTAACTAAAAAATATTCTGCTGAAGAAATCATATAAGAAGGAAGGCTCATTGTCTGATGTAATCAGGTTATTGGGGACATGTTTAATGGAACCTTGCCTGGAAAAAGAAATTGAGTTTCTCCTACAGCATACTTTTGTAAGCACATGGTAGGGTGGAGGAGGAAGAAATGACTGAAGCGACTTGGAAATGTCCTTACATTATATTTGAGGAGGAAATGACAGTCATCGTTGCCACTTCACTAGGAAATGGAGCCGGGTTCCTTTCCTAAGGTTGGCTGACTGGGTCTGGCCCACAGAAACCCTCCCTCCCTAGCCGGTAGAGCGTACCCTAGCATGTCTGCAAGTGGAATGTCAGTTACAGTGGTTCCCATGTCGGCATTAGTGCATATATTTTTTCTAAACCTTGACTATAGAGCCACGTTACCCATTGGTATTTAGTATATTTTGAAAAAAAAATAAAAGAGTTGAGTTGAGAACTTTAAAGGCAAAGTCTGCTTTGAAATGTATCAAAGGCTTTAACCTAGAAATAGATCTCATCCAATAGGGTCTTGCAGATGCTGAGAGAAAAGGCTTTTGCAGTGCCAAAGGTAAAACCTCAGGAAAAACGCAACAAAACAGTGGGTCTTTGTATATTGAAGTGTGTGTGAGAGGGTGAGGAGTTAGAAAGCTGCTTTCTGGAGAAAGCCTGCTGCTTGCGTTGCTTCCCCAGCCCCAGTTAGAGAGACCTTTTTCAAGCAAGCTTTATCACCCTTACTGATACTTTGGATCCCCAGTGAGCTAGCCTTCCTTTTAAGCCAGTTGCTTGAAGAGGTCTGAATACACCCACACAGGATGCCCCTTTATCACTGGCGGGTAGAGCTATTTAACAGCTGCAAATGGAGAAACTATTTGTCTAATGAGTGCTGTTTTCAGAGTTGATTCACCAATACTCTCAGGGGAAGATAATATAAGGCCGAGACTTCCTTCTGAGCTGCGCAGCCATCTCCAGACAGTGAAGGCCAGGTCTGGAACCAAATGAAGTATTTGGTTGGTTTAGATAATGTTTTAGTTCCAGATCAATAGTTTTAGAAAATACATAAGCTCACTTCCAGTTCATGCTGGTTAGCTATTTTGTTTCCCCCAGACAAACTCTAACCTAGAATTCAGACTGTTAAAAAACTTAGCACTGTGGTTTGGCAGTTATGGTATGGTTTAACTCCATACTCTAGAGGTACAAATCATTTTTTATCTTCTCTCATGTTTGTTTGTGTCTACAAAAATATGTTCCATGACTTGCTCTTCCCTCATTGGAGCAGGCCAGAGAGATGCTCAACACCCAGTGGGTTAAGGTGCCTCTTTTCCAAGCAGAAATGGACTGGGGCCCTTGTTAGAGTGGTGATAAACTGACAACATTGATTGATTGATAGATTGATTGATTAAGATGGAGTCTGGCTCTGTCCCCCAGGCTGGAGTGCAGTGGTGCGATCTCGGCTCACTGCAACCTCTGCCTCCCAGGTTCAAGCGATACTCCTGCCTCGGCCTCCAGAGTAGTTGAGACTACAGGCATGCACCACCACGCCCAGCTAATTTTTGTATTTTTAGTGGAGATGGGGTTTCACCATGTTGGCCAGGCTGGTTTCGAACTCCTGACCTCAGGTGATCTGCCTGCCTCGGCCTCCTAAAGTGCTGGGATTACAGGCGTGAGCCACCTCACCTGGCCGACAACCTTTAAATAATAAACCCCACTCCAGTGTCAGGTAATGTCAGGCCCCCTACTCTCTCTGTGGTTTATTCTTTTGTGTAAAAAGACTTTGGATAGGACTTAGGCTTCCTCTGAAACAGAGTACAAAGTCAGTGAAAAACTATATTTTATTTGAGGTAAGGGCTGGTTATGGAAAAAACAATAGTTTGAAAAAGACAGGAGAGCTTGAGTTGAGTTCCAACTATTTGAGTAGGTGTGAGGGACTCACTTATTCTCTTTAGATACAGTGGGGTTTTTTTGTTTGTTTCTTTATTGTTTGTTTTGTCCACACAAAAAGAAAGTTGAATTAGGCAGTCTTTAATATTTTCTTTTAAAAACAACTATTCCTTGAATTATTTTAAAGTGAGAAGTCATTATTTTTACACTCCTTCCAAAGGATATTAACAAGATAGTTTTTGAATGTATTCATGGTATAGCCCTAAACAACAAAGGACACATGGGCAAGTGCCAGGATATCCAGGCCTTCTAAGATTCCAAGGGGACATTCAACCATGGGAGATGGGTTAAACGTCATAAAGGTTGCATAATCAGGTACAGATTCTCTGAAAATGTGTGAGTGATTTTGAGATAGACATAACCCTCTATAGTCAGGACAAGGGGATAACATGTTTGAGAACTTACTTCAGTCCTATTAGGGGACTGATGCTTCAGAGAAAAGAGGACTACAATAAGATGAAAGCTACAGCTATGCAGTAAATAAACGTGGCATAATCATTCTGAATATTCTAGTGCTTGGTGCACTTTAAAGTGTGTGAATTCATCCATGAGGAGCTCTGAGGATGGAGGAAGTTGGCAATCTAGGAACTGGTCCTAGAAATGACCCAAGAAACTTGCTTCTTTGTATCTTTTCGGTGATAGAAGGTGATGTTTCTTTTAATTTGAGGCCTTCTTGAACTGTAAGCTCCCACAATCTTTCGCTAAACAGACTTCATTCACATTCTGAATCTGGTTTTTGTCTCACACATATTAAATTTTACAAAACAGAAAGAAACAATAGAGCTTATTAGGAAAAACTTGTTTTGAATAGTAAATTAAGCATAATGGAAATAGGCACATGTTTTAGCACGGTTTTTTCCCCTTTTTTACCAATTGAACATTTACATCTTTTTCAAAGTGCTGTGATTTTCCCCTTAAGTCTTAAGCTGGCACCACACACTTTCAACAAATGAGACTTACATCACTTGTATCTGCTGAGAGAAATCATTGTAATACTGTGGATTCCAAATGCACAGCCTTCCAAAAAAGAGTTTTAGTCACCCCTAAACTGTATTAATCAAATCAATGTGGCATTCTAAGAATCCAAAGAACTACTTAATTTCAAAGACAGTGTAAATCAACTGGCAGCTCTGACTGATTTCAAATTATGCCCTGTTTTCAGAGACTGGAAACCTGTACATTCAGAGGTACACCTGACTACATGGAGTGTTATTAAGAGATATGCCCCAGGTGGAGGAATCTTCAAAGCCAATATATTTTCTTTATAACTGGTGTCAAATTGATGTATATATTAAAAAATCTTGGAAAATGATCTCAAAAAGGAAGTAACAGCCCAATGAGCCATATGTTCAGGGAACCTAACAGGTTTCCATTGGGACCAAATTTCACTTCACCTTTTTGTCCTTATGTGCAAATAAAAACTTATCTGTAAATACACCGTTAAAACAGTCATGCAAATTTGTGAGGTCTGTATACTGAGAGGAAATTACACTAAGCCTGTATAAACCAAGTTATTGGAAGATAAATAATTTGGTGAGATACATAACAACATGGAATTGAACTAAATTTATTTGAGCTCTATAGATTCACAGCTTTAGAGAGACATTGCTTCTACAGAATTGGTTAATGAAGCAAAGGCTGGTGAATAGTTAATAAATTGCTTAATTTTGATGCTGATGGAACATCTGAATCTCCACGTTTACATGAGTAAATATAAAGTTAAAATTTGTTTTGCTGTTAGATAGGTTGCTATTTTAACAGATTCAGACACAAGGGAATTTTCCAAATGCCAGCTAATACTGTAGCACCAAGAAGTCTGTATATGCCAAGGGCAGAGGCCTGCTTAGTGGTTTTCCAAAGAGTGGAAAGCAGAAAGCATTAACATTTACTTACACAAAATCCTTTATGTAACTCTTCTAAGATTTTTCAACTTAAAAACTTTAAAACGTTCTGTATGATTTTAGTAGATCTGAAGTTTGCATTCAGCTATTCTATTGGTATGCCTGGGCATATTCTAAAAGGAAAAATGATTCACTCTGTGCACTTGTGTAGTTTTTCACATGACTAGGATCAATGAGGATGGTATAAAAATACCAAAATTTACTCATTTTAATTTCATTTTTGTGTACTTTTATCAGGAAATATTACAAAGCAGAATAATATAAATGAAACCTTTGTGTATATATGACTGAGCTTTAGCAAACCTTATTTTAAATTGATTTTTTAAAAAGGAACAATGGTGTGTATAAAGTTATGCAAAGGTAGGGGTCAGCAGAAGAAACAATTACACTGCACAGGTTTTTAGTTACTCTGGAGGTCCATCTATGGCTTAGACGGGGAAGGAAATTTTATGATGTTTATAAGGGTAGTTTATGTAAACTCGTAACAGTAAAAATATTTTAATGGTAGGAATAAAAGTGCCTTTTAAGTGCAACAATCAGCTTTTACGGTCAAAAAGTAACAGGAGGTTGTATGAAATCTCAGGTCCCCGCCTGCATCAACAGGTATGAAAGGCTTTTTTCAGCAGACTCGGGTTCCGATGGGCTCTTTGTCGGAGGGGCGGCCAGGGCGCTGCTGTTTTTGACCAGCTTCTCTCGGGCCAGAGTATAGAACAGAGCGGCCAGGCGGGGAGCTGGGCCTCCAGATCAGCTCCTGCCCCCATCTGCCCCGCAGTCTCCGCGGCAGGGGGGAGCGCGGCCCGCTTCTTTCCAGGCCCTTCTCTCCCCGCGACGGTCTTTCGAGGGAACTCTCGAGGCCCAGACGGCCCCTTAATCTAGTCTTGGGGTCAGGAGGTCAGGCCTTGGAAGCACAGCTAATGCTAAGGCCCTTTATGTATCTTCGCTGCGATCATTTAAACCGTGGACCGGTAGCTCTGGCGAAAAAGGGGCTCCAGGGGTCTAAGAGCCGCAGCGCGCGAGGCGTGGCGGGGGGTGCTGACCTCGCCGACTCGCCGCAGGCCAGCGGGGCGCGGTCACTGCAGGGCGGGTTGGGGGCGGCTGGAGGCCTCGGGGTGGCGGCCTCACTCGGGCAGGGCAGGAGATCTGCGCTCAGTCCTGGAGCCCTTCTTGGCCTTTGTGACCCTGTCACTCTTTTCACCCCTGGCTGTCCCTAGCCCTTTCTGAATTCGCCTGGACTCCCACTCGCGCTCGCTGGCCGACGCGGTCGATTCACCAGAAAGCGAGTGGGCGTGAGAACGCAGGCTCTTCGGTCGCTTCCCCAGTACGTGGATCCCGGAGCGCGGGTCCTCGCCCCACCGCCCCGGGGAGTGGGCGCGCGGCGCAGGGCGAGCCCGCGCGGGGCGGCACTCCACCGGGCCGGCGCGGGGTGCCGCGCGGGGGCTTCTGGCCCGCTAGGGACTCGGTGGCGGTGGCTGGGTTCCACTCGCCAGCGGCGGGAAGGACGCGCGGGAAAGCGAGGGAGCAGGAAGCGGGTGGCGGCGGCGGCGCGGGGCCCGCTGGAAAGGAGGGAGCGCCGCGGGCGGGAGGAGGGAGCGCGGAGGAGGGAGGCCGGGAGGAAGGAGGGAGCGCGGCAGGCAGGCGGAGGGAGGGCTGATTAGCATGCAGCAGCGCTCGCGCGCCCGGCTCCATTGTTTTAACACCTCCCCTCTCCTCCGCGCCAATCTGTCACCGTTCAGCAGGCGAACGCTGCTGCCTCAAATGCTGCTCTTCTCAAATGAGACGGATAATTAGTTGCCCCGCACGAATGCCGCACTCTTCTCACCCCTGATTGCTATCACCTTCTTGCTCCTGGCAGTTTTGACACCTCGTAATCAGCCTGCTGCTTTTCTCTTTTCTTCCCGACTTCTGCTTCCCTCCCCCCGCTTTCCTTCCTAGTTTATTTATTTATTTATTTTTATTATTTTAAATGCAATCCCGGTGCTTATTTGGGCGAGTCCTCCGCCGAGTTAACCTTTCGCGTATACATGTGTGCATTTATCTGTATATGGGAAATTGGGTGTCTGTGCGTGAGCGGGGGGCGGGCTGGCAGTTTTGCGGGAAACACTGCTTCCACGCCGAGAGAACTCGCTTCTCCTAAAGATATTTTTGGGAAGGGAGGAGTTGCAGAGAGGGACGGGAGGGGAGAGTTGGGGAGACCTCAATTAATGCTTTAAAGATCTCTTAGAAATTAACAAACTGGGGAGTCTTGGAATCTGCTGTCAGAAGCGTGTTTTCCCCTCTCTCCTCTAACAAGCACTGACAGTCTAATTACTGTAGCTACAAGCAGCTGTCGAGGCAGCAGCCCGGGAGAGGAGGCGCCACAGGCTGGGCGCACCCGGCCGGCCCCTGCGCCCAGCCGAACCGCCGAAGCGCACCCCGACTCGGGGAAGGACTCGGGGGGGGATGGAGAGGGGCAAGGCCCCGCGCCCGAGAACCCCGGCGGGCCTGCGAGCCGGCGGACACGCTTATTGTTTCCTTAAGTCTTTACCTTGAAGGTTAAAAGATGTGACGAAAGGAGGGGACGTGGGGGGAGTGGGAAGAAAATCTTCTAGGCTTCTATCCACCCCTTTTCTACCTCCTCGAGCTCTCCCTCCCCCCGTGTTGGTAAAATAACCACGCAACCCGGGGCTGAGGGGGCGGGGTGAGCCAGGCTGGAGTGTAAGAAAGCAGATGTCCCCGCTGGCAGCAGCCTCAGCCTCCGGGGAAAGCTGCACCGGGGGGGGCCCTCCCGAGGACATTCACCTCCCACTTCTCAGGCATCCCGCTCACAACTGCCTCGCCTCGGCGGGGGTGGTTTTTTCAGACTCGGCGTTTCGCGTGTGCAGCTTTTTTACCTGGGAGCTGTTCTTACCCGGCCACGCTTAGCAGATGCCAAAAGCCAGACCCTGCACGACTCAGTCATGAGACAGAGGGAGAGACCTGGCGGGTGCCCACTCCACCTTTAGAGCGGTGACCCGCGCTCCCTCTGTAGAGCAGGGCAGGGGGCTGCTCTCCAGGCTGCCTTTCCTGTGGCCCCAAAGGGTCTATGTCCCTCACCACGTGGAGCTTAGGGTGCCGCTGGAACCCAGAAGAAAACCGAGTTTGCTAGTCCTGCTAAAAGTGGTGGGGGCGGGGAAAGGATGGGCTGGGGAGGAAGGTCAATGGTACACTTTAATTTGAGTCACCTTCTGGGACATAGAGTTTCCTCTGGTTGTCAGCAAGCTAGTAGATGTCAACTGTGTTGAGAGAGTCTTCCCATCTAGAAAAGGACAGGTGAAAAAAAGAATCCCCTTTCACGAGATAGGTACAGTGGTATATTCTGGCTGGTACACTCTGGGAAGTTTTTATTTTTAATTGTGTGTGTGTGTGTGTGTGTGTGTGCGCGCGCGCGGAGAGGGGAGGCTGGGTGGGCGGGAAGTGGGGGGAAGGGAAGAAACTTGGATAATTGTCTAGGCATTTCCATTCAGCCCTAGTGGCAATGAAAGAAAGATGTACATACTTCAGAACCCTTCGCAGTGAATACCTAATAATTACTGTCACCCTGGTGAGGAACATGTCAATATCATGTGCTTGGCACTGGGAGAAGTCGAGGCACGACTCTCATTCTTCCACAAGTTAAGGTTCTTCACTGTGGCACAGAGGCCTGCTCAAATTCCCCCATCCCACACCCTCTAGTTTAAAGCACTTGCTTCAAGAAGGCTTAAATTTCTGAGAGTTGCAAATCAATGCTTACTTCATAAAATGGAAGCCATGCCTTAAACACTTTTAAGAATCAGGGGAAAACAGAAACCTAAAAGGCGAGAATCATAGGGAATAAAAATGAAAGGGAAGTCTCATTTTAAACAAATTTTGCAGCCTTCTGAATTTGGTATCCACTCTCTCAAATGTCTTCAGTGGCCATCAATCAGGCTGCTAACAATGAATAACAAATTTCTCAACAAGAATATGAACATTTCTAATCTAAGTTAACAAATATAGATAGTCCTTGCAGGGTTTTAGATTTTCTCCCGTTAAAAACAAATGTTTCTTTAGAAAGTTTAGTTTGAAAAATAATTCTAAAATTCAAAGTGATTCACTAATTGTAATAAATGCCACCAAATCTGGTCATCACCATTCTATTAGGTTACTGAAATGAAAACATGAATTTTATAAACTTCCCTAAAAATGTGATTCCTTCCTTCCCTTTTTTTTTTTTAACTCAGGAACAAAGGACATACAAATGATCACAACATAAGTACCTCTTAATATTTAATTAATTTCATCATGTAGCTATACACACAGTAAAAATTAAAGCCATGTATATTATTTAAAAATCTAAAGTGTTTAAATAATTCTACCAGTTGTTTTATCACTGGACAAGAAATGTATTAGGTTTGATATTTACAAAGATGTTTATGTTGTCTGCTATTTTCTATTATAGGTTTATTCAAAGAGAATATCACCTATAGCATAAATAATTAAATTTTTCAATAAAAACAAACTAAAAAAACCCTAGAAACATTTGACATCACCAAATTCAACAGCTCTCACTAGAAATCCAAGCAATAAACTTAGATATTTGAAATAAACATAAATTATGATTATATAACTCTAAGTCACATACATAATTTTGAATTATAGTAATAGCACTGTAAACATGAATACAAAGGATTACAGTTTTATACAGAATTTTTTTTTGTTTTTCTTCTTTTAGGCTTATTTCTCCTTGAAAGAACAGAATGATCTTTTAAAAAATAAGAGTTATATAGTAAATCCAGAAAAAAATTCAAATAGCTGTGAAACTAGATTTTCCTATAAATGATCTTGAATTTAGTTTACAATCAAGTATTTATAGTATTAAAAACCCAAAATCATCACATAGAACTTGATATGTCTGTTTTCAAATGTGTCTTAAGTCTCTCCATTGAAGTGTGAATTAAGATGCCGAAGGAAATCCCCCCTGGATGTAATGGATGGTGGGAAAACTGCTTGACAGAATTCACATACTCGAGGTATATGCAGTTCTGAGTCTGTGCCACTTAGTACCACCGAGTCACTGTCTTGATTAGGAAAGGGCTTCCAAATGGGCTGCAGGAAACAAACAAAAATATCTGTTACTTATGTTTAAATTCAAATAGCACTGGACTTCAAATTTGAATTTCTGAATGAGTTATGTATGGGCATATATATTTAATTCACTAATATAAAAGCAAATTACTTTTCCGTAAAGTTAGCATGACATGACTCAATTCTTGGTTGCATAAAGGGCACAACTAAACTTTGATTAAAAGTCACTTGGGACACAGTCATGCATTTTATCTTTATATATTTAAAAAGATTGCAGCTTTAGCATGCAATTTTTAATAGTCAATGATCACAATAGCAGTAGTTTTGGAACAACAGTTAATACTCTAGTCTTTTAAATTAAATTCTATCTTTTGTTTTTTACAATAAAAACCTTAAATTATAGGGGCTTTATTAATTACATAGTACACAAGACATGATGTGTGTGTGCGTTGCATCTTAATCAAAATCAATTTCACTACTGTTTATAAGCAAATACAGTGAATACATCATACATGAATCAGCATTATTTTGATTTTTAAAAAGAAAATTTTCCTTTTAAACTACTGAACAAATTTCACTGATGTTATCTTTTGTTTTTAAAAACACAAATATTTAATCATTCAACAAAATCTAACACATGCAGTGTTTTGACTTCTTACTTTGCTTCTGTTATATAATAGGTAGTTTGGCCTTACTCATTCTTGTGGCTGAATAAAGTGAAACTCGTCAATAGTTGCCTGGTTAAAGAATTATGGAAAGTCATAATCTAACAGAACCACCTCCACTATAACCAGCACATAAATACCCTTTCATAACTGCATTTATTCTTTTTTTTAAATTTCTAGAAGGACAAGAAATAGCATTTAGCTTAATAATAGCTACACAATAGATGTCTGTTAACTGGAAAATATTTTCCTGAATTGTGTAAACCAAATTATTTTTTAAAATTTCTTTCTTATGTGGACACAGGTAAATTCCTCTTACACAGCTAAATTCTGATATTTTAAGACGAATCATCTCATAACGTCAAATTTAAAGAGACCCCTTATCCTCCTATTACTAATATGTTTTTAAAGTCACACATCCTAGTCTAGCACCTGACAAGTGTTACTGTTATTTCCCCTAACTTCTTTCATTCTGGTTAAGCAATCATTTACATAAACAGTATATTACTAATGGAAGCATTTGGGTTTCACGACATCACTGTCTTCTTATAAACAGTTTACTGGACAGCTGTGTACAATTGGTGTAAATATACAACGTCTGTCTAGGCACCCAGACACATTCAAATATCAGTATGGAGGACTTATAATAATGCTGACTCAATTCCTTTCATAAGAAATGTCAATTTTATTACAAAAATAGTAATATTTAAAATAAATGTTATAAAATTTAGGGTAAAATAACTCTCTGGAAAAACTTCTTTGATAAAAGTAGTAAAAATTGTGAGCATACAAACAAAAATCTAGTTAGAGTTAACTTGATTCTAATTTTAATGTTTTCAGTTTAAACAAAAAAGTACAAATCACTGTAATGGGAAATTGATATGGCCAAAAATAAAAGATTATTAAAGATAATTCTTATTTATATAAAATAGTAAGAAATTAAATCAGAAGCAATTTAGCTTCTAAATTTGGTAAGCCAATCTTCTACTCCCAATTTACCTATTAAGTCCGTATTCATTTTTCTCTATTAAGAACTTTTAGTTCAGATTTGATCTCTTCATAGAATTTAGTTGGGATCCCACTCACTGACTCAGTGAAGTGAAAAAGAAAATCACATAGAACAATAATAATCTGATATATTTTAGTCTTGGTTATGATAGCTGAATATATAAAATAGATGTTTAGTAGTAATGATTGATATAAAGTAAAATTTTGAAATATGTAGCCAAAAATTTCACTTGTCTTTGCTACTATCTACAAACAACTCAGGATTTTTTTTAAAAAAAAATTATTATTATTATTTTGAGACAGGGTCTTGCTCTGTCACCCAGGCTGGAGTGTGGTGGCACCATCACAGCTCACTGCAACCTCGAACTACCTAGCTCAAGCAATCCTCCCACCTCAGCTTCCCAAGTAGCTGGGGGCCACAGGCACAAGCCACCACACCCAGCTACATATATCTACATATTTATACGTATTTGTAGAGACAAGGTCTCACTATGTTGCCCAGGCTGGTCTCAAATTCCTAGGCTCAATCAATCCTCCTGCCTCAGCCTCCCAAAGTGCTGGGATTATAGGCATGAACCACCGTACCTGGCCCAACTCAGGAATTTTGTACTTATACTAGCTTTGTACTTATACTAGCTTTATTAATACTAATAAAATAGCTTAAAAGGTTTTTTTTAAAAAACTCATTTTAAGAAACATTCTTTCCATCCTAAACTGTAACATGGTCTTCAAAACAAACTAATTTCTTTGCTTTTTCTGCCAAAATATCAATTATCTAACGTTATGCCCCATGTCTTGTGACAACTCAACACTAATTCTCCTGAATTTTTTAAGCTGAATACTTTTCCATCAAGTTGTAATCACATACCAGCTGTTTCCCTTGCTGTAGTATAGAAAGCAAATGTACAATGCAGGGTGCCATCTACTGAAACATGAATGCACAGACTAGTAAAAGAACAAGCAAGACATATAATAGAGAAAAAAGTAACAAGCATTAGAACTGATGCACTTCACAGCTCCACAGGAATTCTACTTGCAATAAATGAAATTGTTTAATTTGTTTCATTTAGTAGCAACTATAACTGAGACTATGACGTGAAATAAAGTACAATGAACAAGAACATAAGTGAGGTTATAATTAAAACTTATTGTCAGCCATGCCTAGTTCTTCCCACTACTAAAATATACCACAGCTTGACAACTGCCTTCTTTGCATGCTGATTTAAGTCTATAACCTATATGTGTACTTAAAGCAAAAGGGTATTAATAACTTTTTTAAAAAATTAAATATCTCAAGGCAAAGAGAAATCAGACAAATGTTTGCAAGTTACATAGACATTTACATCAATCTGTATTTTCATAAGCTTCTGTTTTTTGTAAAAATTATATAGTTTTCATTTGCTTTCAGACATTAAACTTTTTTTTAACTAAAAGAATCATTCTGTGATAGAATTTGAATCTAAAAGGGAGGGCAGGAGTGGTTTGGGGGATATTAGTCTGTGAGCTTTAGAAACATTAAATAAAATATTTGATATCATACACATGCAGAGACTATTTAAAAAATATACTAGGCTACATGTTCATTTCCAGATTAGCAACCAAAACCAAACTAAACCCTACAGATCTGTGTACTATATAACTGAGGATGTAGTAGAAGTATTCATTGAAAGACAGTTCACTTATTTTGATAAACAGAAATGTAAGATGCAATTATTTACTTATGAAAGATCATGAATTCTTATAAAGATGAACATGATATACACAAACTATTAAATAAAACAGCATTTGTTTCACACTATGAAATTTAATAATCTTATTAATCCTGAGTAAACAAGCTTTGAATAAGGAACTAAGAAAGTGACACCACGACAGATATGGATAAGGCTTAACATGTATTTTTAAATCTGACATAAATTCTAAGGTACTTTCCAATAAAGTTTTACCATATTCAGCTTTTCTAATTTCATGTCATTTATTATAGGACTTGTTTTTTTGAAAGCCTTAACTTTGGCTAGTCAGTAGTTTAAAAAGGATGTTTGATAACGTAAAAGAGATGCATATCTGTGCATGTATGGCAAAATGTGTTTTCACACATAATAATATATTTGTTAATGCAAAACAGTTACCTGCTGTGGTCCTCGGATAGCTTTTCCCGGGGAATCGAGTGAGGGAAAAGGTGCATCAGATGGGTCCAGAAGTGGGAAGGTATTTACATATAATGCATTATGGTCTCCAGGTGGCAAACACGCAGCTCTATCCAGAGTTGTCCTGATACAAGTGTTTACAAGATTTGAGGGCTTTGTTTTGTCAGTTGTTTTAAGGTTTTGTATAGCTGAAGCTATGGGGTCAATTCCCTGAATTTCAAATAAAGTTTCTTCTGTTTTAACAAAGTTCCCTGGGTTGTCTCTGAACTCCATATTAAATTTCTCTTGGCACATTGCCTCAGACGTGGCAGGACTAAGGATGCCGGGTCTCTCTGGCGTGCTATGTAAGAAAGTTGAGTCATTGTCCATAGGTGGAAACTTGACATTGAATTTAGAAAGTGATTCAAAAGAGGTGTCTTCCTCATCTCTGCACAGTCCTCTTGGTGTGACAGATGTGATGGATGGTGCACCTCTATTTATATCATCTTTAGCCTGAGGTTTAAACAGCACTTCTTGTTTATCTGTTTTATCCGTACACTGTATAGGCACAGAGCACTGTGTTTCTGCAGGGAGAAGAACACAAAAGAGAAACAGCCGCATTCAAATCATTAAAAAAATCTGTTCAATCAGCTTTGGAGAGATTATTATTATTTTTTCTATTGGTTTTTATAGCAAATGAAGACAACTGGGATTTTAAAATTTGCTACCCTCTTACACAGAATATTAGCAGTCTCCAGCAGGTGAACTGAAACATAGCTTATTAGTTGCAATTTAACTACTTTGTCTTTTCCTAGGTCTTCTGCCGTAAGCTTTGCATCTTGTTCACAGTTACACTGCTCCACACTTGAAAAACATTTGCTTGTAGTGTATACATTTAAATATTTTGTCAGTAACGGAAGCTATAACTGTGAGTTTGCTTAGACAAATAAGTTGTTAAAAGGGAAAATCTTACTAGGTATATCTAAAATTAGGTCATTTATTATTAATGTCACTGTCTAACTAAGTATATCACTAATCAGTTTAGCCACTGTCTGCTCTCAATAATCCATGTGAGGGACTGGTGGTTGCAGGAGTTGGGAAAAAGAAGACAGTGAAGGCAAAGGAAGGATGAAATATTGTGATGCATATTAAGAAAACTGTGGATGAATAGATTATTTTATCATCTTATATCTTTTTTTAAAAAAGACCTCTGTAAAAAACAGGTAAATATCTGGTAGATAAAAGCGCCTCTGTAGCTCATTTATCTAGAACCACTTATCCAACAAATTCAGCTTTGTAGGACACAGTCAAAAGCTAGAAAGAAAACAGAGCTTCTGAGGAGCCAGAATTAGAGCCACAAGGTTCATAGATAGATGAATTTTGTTCCTATTGTCATTTTAGATTTATTCTAACAAACTTGGTGGTATTTCCACAGCTCATAGCTGGTTTGAAACAGCAAATTAAAAGGGAGTATGAGTTGCTAAAGGCAGACATAGATATCAACAAGAGCTAAAAGCATAGGAAGAGATAAGAAAGACAAAGAAGCTGATATAAGAACTTAGAAAACACTAAAGTCTAGTATAGGGCCAATGAGTGCTCAATACAAAAAAACAATCATCAAAGTACTCTCCATGTTGATGATTCTGAGACACTAGGAAAGGCCAAATTAAGCTCCACAATGTCCCTTAAAGAAGGCACTGAAGTTGGTAATGTATGTATTTTAAGGATTGTCATCAGCACTGTTGAACATTCACAAATGGAGACATTACCAATGATGCAAATCTAGGTAGACAGGGTATACAGAACACAAGGTATACAAAGTATCTGTACAGGTTAGTAGGCACTTAACAAACGTCAGTTCCTTTATATTCCTTTGGTCTTGGCAGTCTCATGACACCTCTCTGTCTTTTGCCACAGCACATTCCAATATATTTTTTTCTGTTTGGGTATGTGTAGTACAATGCAACCAACTTCTTTGGTTCATTTTGTTATATACCTACTGCCTCTCTTTATACCTCTCTTCATACCATCCTTTCTTATTGGATTATTATAACAGCCTTTAAACTGCTTCCTTGCCTCTGAATTTGTCTCATATCCAATCTGTTCTCTTCATTGCAACTTCCCCTCCATCCCTCATTCTCAGAGTAGTTTTTCTAAAATACTAATCTGACCATGTTACCTTCCTCATAAAATCTTTTGATGGCTCTACAAGCCCCTCAGATCTCAGAAAAGGCTTATTAGACTGTTCATGACTGGCCCCTGGTCATCTCTCCATGCTCATCTTTCACTCCATACTCTGGCTATAATGAACTTTGTATAGTTCTCCAAAATAGCCACACTCTCTTGTCTTTGCACCTTTGCACATGCTGTGCAGACTGCCTGAAGTGTCCCCTCCCATTACTCTTTGCCCAACTCTTATTTGTCCTTCATATCTTGGCTTGGACATAAGTTTCTCTGGATGACTCTCCCATGACTCTTGGATGCCCTGAGAACTGAAACACTCTGTTATATAGTTATGTGTCACTTAACGACGGAATATTTTGAGAAATGCAGTCTTAGGCAATTTTGTCATTGTGCAAACATCATAGAGTGTACTTACAGAAAGCTAGACAGTATAGTCTACTACACACCTACATTATATGGTACAGCCTATTGTTCTTAGGCTACAAACCTATACAACATGTTACTGTACTGAATACTGCAGGTAACACAATGGTATCTGTGTATTTAAACACTGAAAAGGTACAGTAAAAATATGGCATAAAAGATAAAAAATGGGTATGCCTGTATAGAGCACTTACCATGAATGGAATTTGCAGGACCGGAGGTTGCTCTGGGTGAGTCAGTGAGTTACTGGTGAGTGAATGTGAAGGCCTAGGATATTACTGTACATCACTGTAGACTTTATGAACACTATACACTTAGGTTACACTAAATTTACAAAAAAAACAAAGTGTGCTACAATGTAACAACAGCTACCTACAATGTCACTAGGGTGATATGAACTTTTTTTTTTTTGAGACGGAGCTTCGCTCTTGTTGCCCAGGCTGGATAGAGTGCAATGGCATGATCTTGGCTCACCGCAACCTCTGCCTCCCAGGTTCAAGTGATTCTCCTGCCTCAGCCTCCAGAGTAGCTGGGATTACGGGCATGCGTCACCACGCCCGGCTAATTTTGTATTTTTAGTAGAGACGGGGTTTCTCCATGTTGGTCAGGGTGGTCTCGAACTCCCAACCTCAGGTGATCTGCCCAGCTCAGCTTCCCAAAGTGCTGGGATTACAGGCATGAGCCACTGTGCCTGGGCTGATATGAACTTTTAAGTACCATTATACTCTTATGGGGCCATCATTGTATATGCAATCTGTTGTTGACTGAAAATGTCATTTGGCACATGACTGTATTTCCAAGTATAACTCTCTTTCTTCCCACTAAAGTAGGTTTTTTGAGGTCTTAAACTGTTTTGTTTCCCTCTAACTCCAGACCCTTGCCCAGTGTCTGGCACATAGTATGCCCCTAACAAATGAATTCTGAATGAATCTGTAATCTCTCCCCTACAAAGCCTACTATAATAATCAACATTTACCAGATACTCTATGACTAGGAGTGCTATAGTAATTGTCACCAAGCTTAATTGTTTATCTGGATTTCTTTAGCCTCTGAGGTTCTTAAAGTCCATTAACTCTCGAGTAGTCATTTTCCCTGGCAGTAGACTTGAAAGTGGTAGGAAAGTCTAGGAAACAGTACTGTCTTTGTAGATGACGTTTGCTACTTGCAAATAACAAATCAGGAAAACCAACTGTTGAGGTAATCAGATTCTGTAACACCCGAAGAGGAGAGACTTATCAAATGATCTTCACAAGGAGAACAAGGTGAATGCTGGAGAATCTGCTGCTGCTGCTAATGGAAATGACTATTAACATTAATAGCACTTCCAAATGGCGTGTACTATTATAATAATTGTATGTACATTAATTCATATAATACTCAAAGTAATCCTGAGGCAGGCACTATTATTATCCCCACTTTACATGTGAAGAAACTGGTTGGAGAGGTTAATTCAAAGGCCACACAACTATAATAGTAAGTGGTAGATCTGCCACTGGAACCCAGGCAACCTAACTGTAGATTTGTGCTCTGAACCATTAGGCTAAATTGAACATGTTGGTTTCTATATATAGAGAGAAGTCCCCTAATTGACAGAAATGTGCTTTGAATTATTTTTCTAGCAGTTGATCTATTCCCACTGTGAACAAAACGAGGAGAAATCAAACAGCTCTAAAAAAACAGATATTTTCTTTCAGCAAAGCTAGCTGGCATAAAACTCAGCCACATTAAAATAATCTGAGTTAATCTGCTCAAGCAGTGAGAGTTAATATCTATTAAAAAAATTTAAACCTTACATTCCTAATGCTACTAGAAATCTAAGCTGAGACAACTTAAAACTCAAATGAGATGCATGAAAGCACTTGTCATCCTGACACCATATTTGAGAAACATGATCAGGTGAGCAAATAGCTTTTCTATTTTGTCTATTTTAAGACTACTTAGCTTTGCAAGGAAAAAGTAAAATGGGAAATATTTTTAGATTTCCCAATTTTAAATACAGGCTATCCATTTAGTTACTTCTCAGTATAATCACATTGTATATTGACAAAAGAAAAAGACCTCATGGTTGTTTATTACCCTTCTCATGGATGTTTGTTACCCGTAATCCTATATTCTTCCTTCCTAATCTCTACTGAAATTGGACACTCCTTTATGAACCAAACAGTACTTTATTTGAACCTATGGATAAACATACATTTTATCTTTATCATTTCTTAAGTCTACTGCCATATGTAGATGAGTAGAAAAAACAAAGTAATAATAAATAGGAAATGTAGAATTCTACTAACTCAGTATTTTCAAATGAATCATATCTGGTTATTTAAAAGTAAAAATCAAATTTTAATACAAAATAACATAGGGACAATACACATACTCTTCCCAGATATATTGTGCAAATCATATTCAAAACAGTTCTTCTATATTTTTATACAGTGTAGCATACATACTTGGAAACCCTGAATAGGCATCTTTTCAAAAAATATTTTTTCCTTTCTCCTTTTGATATACTACTGTCAGAGTATAATATTTTTTTTGGTTTCTCTTTGGACCCCAGCAAAACTTCACTAGAGTCTGTAGCACAAAATATTTTGAGAATAATGTACTTATTATTTGTGACACTGTTAATATAAAGCATAAAAATAAGGCATCAGGAAGCAGTTTTAGTGGAGAAGAAATTGAAGTTAAATACTCAGTGTTCTAGCTGACAGACACATACTCAGATTTAGACCTGTGCAATTTAAAAATGGTCAAAGTATTAAGCCATTGATAATGAGGTAAGTTTTCTGTGTAACAAAGAATATATCACCATTACAATGCCTTGAAAAGATGTTGATGTTCAAAAAAGCATGTTTATGAATTCTAGGTACTACATCTCCATAGCTAGCATATTTTAAACAGAAATAATTCATTTACTTCAGAGGTACCTAGTATCTTTAGTCCATACAAAAGATCAATTTCTCATGAAAATGACAAAAATTAAGGTGAAGAAAAGAGTTGTTTTTGGGGAGGTGGGGGAAGGGAGAGAAAGAACCAAATTATGTCTGTCTACAAAGATTATTTTGTTTCTGTAATACCACATTGTGTAACTTTTCTGAAAATAAAATGGTAGTAGTAGCAAAAAGTGAATTTACACTATAAAATGATTTAAAATAGCCTAGATGTAAGAGCTGCAAGAAATGGAAAGTGATCTTTAATTAAAAGGGTGTTAGTCAGCAAGACTGCAACATCTCTCAGAGTGAAAACTGTAAATCACATCCTTTGGGAATTGTCTGCAGAATAGCTCAAATCACAAAGGTAAAGGAGAATTTATCATTATAAATGATCAGTTTACCTTCCTTTTGTTTGCAGAAGTGTTTGGTTGCCAGACCTAATCCCTTATATTTTGCTATTCATATAGAACTACTGAAGCAAACACCAGGAAGCCAGTCTGGGGTTTTAGGAAAGGGTACGGCATTTACAAAACATACTATAACACACATGTAAAACAAATGTTCCTTCTAAATTATATTTTATACTAAATGTGTATTTTGTGCATTAAACACAACTAGCACTCAGGAAATTTGAGTGCCACGTTTTTATTCTTGAACCAAATGAGTTCAAAGAATTCTTGAGCCCAGGAGTTCAAGGCTGTAGTGCACCATCAGGCCTGTGAATAGCCACTGCACTCCAGTCTGGGCAACATAGCAAGATTCTGTATTTAATTAAAAAAAAAAAGAACATGAAAAAAACATCTATCCATAGTGTATGTAATGAACTTTCAGGCAGAAGTTACAAACCTGATGTTATAATTTTACTTAGCTCATATAATATAGTAGTGTGGCTTCAAGGTCACTTATTAACATAAAAGTTAATGTTTAATAAGGTCCCCAAAAAACAACTGAAAACTTTCAGGGATATAGTCTGTATTTATTTTGTATTTTTTTAAGGTGGGATATCTCATTAAGATAATTAGTAATTATGTGTTTCAATTTAATCTATATAGTACCATATACAACAAAGAGAAAAAACCCAACAATTACACATGTAATACATTACAGAACTTACACAGCATGTACACATTCAAACATACGTGGATGAGGGGTAAATTACAGATGCTACACACTTAATAGGCATTCAGGAATATTTTCACATTCAAAAGGAAATCAATTTCAATCAAGCAAATCAATATTACTGTAAATTAAATTAAATCTTACCAGTTGCAGTGTCTGGTATATTAAGTTTGCTTAAGTGGTCTTTCTGTGCTTTTGCTAGCATGCATATTCTATGAAATTCTTCTTTCAGATCCCAGAAAGTCTTCTCTATATTACCCCTAAAAAAAAAAATCAACATTTTAAAATGTAAAGCTATAACTTCCAAGTTTTTTAAATAATCAAACTTATGTAGTACCATTTTATGTGCCACAAAATAATTATTTAAAAGTAAAAAAAAAAATTTTAAATTCCTAGACAATGTCCCCAAAATCAGCTTGTGTTTGTAGAGGGCCAGGCACAAAGTAAGTGATAAATTAAAAGTTTTAATACATAAATATAGTATAGTCTAGCATATCTACTTATTCATATATACACTAATGCTGGCTGTCTTATTCTCACATTAGAAATTTCAATGCATTGACTTTTGTTCTCTGCAAATATCTTAAATAGAATATTAAATATTCCTCATTTTGGTAAGGTTCACATTAGGAGCCATCCATATAAAGAAATACGACCTTAACACTTGATCTATTGAAATAGTAGAGCTTTAGAGAATTCAAGTTTTAGATTCAGCTCTGCTATTAACTGCATGACTTGTTTAGGTCATCTTTAACATGTAGGATTCTGGGGTTGGTCACTTCCACTTATTCTAAAAGGCTATTTTTTTTGCAATTGTTAAAGCTTAAAAAAAAATGTAAAATATATTTCAGTATTGATAATTTTTAAGAGTTGGCAAAAAAGGATGTAGAACTACCTTTCATGGAGCAAAGGACTGCCAAGACTCCTTGCTGAAGTTTCTTTTCTAGGAGAAGAAACCTCTTGTCTTCTTACCTTAAAGATACAAAATGATTACTATTACTACTTTAAATTGTTCCCAAATTCAAATGAGGTCGAGTAAAGAGAAAACACAAAGGAAATTTTATTTACCTTCACTACTGAAAAATAACTTGAGACAGCTTATAGACCTATATGTAATATACAATTGATTTTTTTCTTTAAATGAGAAAAATCAAGGAAAAAGGAAAATGAAGAAGGAAAGTCTGAAGAGATGAAATATTTCTGGTAACTTCAATTACTATTTCCGGTACTGGTAATTCAAGAAATTTCTCAAATTCAACTACTGATCAAAATTGCTGCTCTGTTCACCAAGCACCTCATACACTCAGAAACTTAGGGGGAAAAAAATCTATGTGTCTACTTCTTTTGATATTCAGTAAAAATGGCCTATATATTTAAATCAACGTGTTTGTCTTTTGTTATAGATTCTTTGCTGAAGAATGCAGCTGTATTAAAGGAAGAAAGAAAACCAAGCTACAGCTCCTTATAATTCAACAAGCATTTAAAAGGTTTATAAAGATGGTGCAATTATGTATTTAAGCTGCTTCAACACAAGTTCTTGCCTTTCACTCCCACCCTGTGGCTTACACTGGTATTACATCTATTCTGACATTTAAAAATCAACATTAAAGAACATATTGTAATAATGTATTCTATGGTTTAAATATTTAAAAAATTTTACATCATACCTAGAAAGTGTTGTGTACTTTCTAAAGCTTATAAACTGAAAAGCCCAGAGATTTGAAGAATCCTAATACAGAATCATAAGTTATAATTCATCCAAAATTGTATAGTTCTTAAATTTCAAATCCAAACCAGTGGATATCTGTCTTTAGTGGCATTTAGATTTTATTCAATTAAGGTCATTGTAGCTATTATAAATGGAAGATTTTACTTCATTGTGTCTTATCACTGAAGTACTTCACTCTTGCTTTTCAAAAGATTTCTTTCAATTTCTTCAGAGTCTTATTTGTTCTCTAAGACAAAGACTTGATTTCAGTTTGTTTTTCTTAAAATTAATATCTTCTCCAATTTATTTCCCAGTTTTTTCTAAATAAATACTTTAAATATATAGAGTATTATTTTTATAGAATCTCAGAATTAGTAAAATAAAATCTTGCCAATACAAACAATTTGTGATTTTATACATTATATTGTCAGACTGAAGTAAAATAAAGATTATTTTGTTGCTGCATATCATGTGTTTGACAAACATTCAGGTCATATATTCTTCTGGATTAAAACTGCTGTATTGAGCGTTACAATGCAGTCACATCAGAAGATATTTTCACATTCACAGTTAAAAGTGGTAGACAAGGTTTTTCTATGGTGTTTTGTACAATTAGAACACTCAATGGATTTTAGCGTGGACTAGGAAGAAAGGCAACATTTTACAGCTAGCCAGCCAGTCAGAACACTACAAATACGAAAACAAACTTTTAAAAGATTTTATCATTAAGTCTATATCAACAAAATCAGAGAAGAGGTATATTAAGAGAATACTTATATTTGATAATTTAATATGTCAAAGAAATCATAAAATAAGTGATTATATATTAAATGGAATGACCTCCTTATAGTGAGCCAAGATTGTACCACTGCACTCCAGCCTGGGCGACAGAGCAAGACTGTCTCAAAAAAACAAAAAACAAAACAAAAAAAAGAGTAATGCCCTGTAGTTTTAGCCTAAAACTGGAGATAGTTACAGAAAGTGGTAAAGATAGTGCTCCAAATTCCAAAGTCCTGACTTTGACATAAACTAGGAATGACTGCTTCTGAGATTAAAGAAGTATTAAAAACTAATGGGGATGAAGAGGGCTGAAGGAAAAGATAGGAAAAAAATGACAAACCTTTGTCTCGCTTGGTAAATAATTGATGCTAACTTACTTCTGTGATGTTTGGATTTGATAACTAGTGTGGGTGAATTTATCAAGAAAAGATTCCTTTGGTGTATTGGCAGGAGGTAAAGGAGGACTCCTTAAGGAATTCCTATGACGTATCTAAACTAAGGTCTTCAGCTTCTTTGGGGTTAGAAACACAGCTCTGCTTACTATTATTTTTGTTTTTATTCTTATTGAAAAAAGTATTATTGGTTGTACTAGGCAATACACTGCACCTTTTATCATTCATGCCAAATAAAGCTGTTAATATATTTCAAATGAAAATTCTGAGTTCCCAGTACCCAAGAAAAATTTTCAGAAAGGGACCTCTTAACATGTTACTTGGGGGGGAAAAAAAAAAGTAAACGGTTTTCTGACAGACATTTTGAAGTCGGGTTTATTTAGAATGGGGCATAACATGTTAATGCTATTTTCCATTATAGCAGTCTGATACAACTTTCTGAAAACAATCATTAATTTTTCAAAGGATTTAGGATTAGTATAATCAATGGCAACTTCAACACTTTCCCAGAAACTCAGACTTTTTTTCAATGCATTATCTTAATAAAGATTAATCAGTTTGTTGAGCATCTCAGAGAGTAAGATAACTTGTATTTTTCTTTCTATTCTCAAATATAATCCAAGTGGGCTCTGTACTGCAGGAAGATGAAGTTGTAACTTCAAATAAGAAAGCAAGGGAATTTTGAACATTATATTTTAGGAGATTTTAAGCATTAAATCATTCAAAAAATGAATTTATTTTGAGGTACTAAAACTTAAAATACTTAACATCATAAACTGTTCCAAGTACTAGTTTGGAAATGCTGAACTTGTGGAATGAATGCTGAAATAAGAGTTTTACACATCATACTTTTCATATACACTTCCAGTATGTCGCTGGGTAAGTCATTCAACTAAATCCATTAAGATAAACACATCTGAAACAGTTGGAAGATGTAAAATGTTTCCTTAAATTTCCTATGTGAATTGGGAGAATTTTGATTTAGTGTAAGTCAATTTAAGCTTCTCCCTAGATGGGTATTATATCAAAAATATATGTTCAAGGGACAGTTGAATATGCAGTGATATTTAAGGAGGAGAAAAAAAGTGGTTAATATTTCATTAGTCCAAATCAGGCTTTATTATTGATGCAAAAATAATCAAAAATGTTTTTGTTTCCCATTCTAGGATATGTTAGATATCAACCTCTCAAAGAAAGAAATGTACGTTTTCCTTAACACCTGCTTTTGTTATAGTTGATACTAAAAGTGAAATTATTTTATTCCTTTTATAAAAAATTTGAAAGATACAGAAAAGAAATAAAAATTGTCATTCAAAACCATATTTTTTCTTAAAAATTTTAAGCAATTAAAGTCAGCAAAATAAAATTGAGTTATGGAATTTTTTTTTTTCCTTTTTTGAGACAGAGTCTCGCTTTTGTTGCCCTGGCTGGAGTGCAGTGGCGTGATCTTGGCTCACTGCAACCTCCATCTCCTGGGTTCAAGCGATTCTCCTGCCTCAGCCTCCCAAGTAGCTGAGATTACAGGTGCCCGCCACCACGCCCGAGTAATTTTTGTATATTTAGTAGAGACAAGGTTTCAACATGTTGGTCAGGCTGGTTTCGAACTCCTGACCTCAGGCAATCTGCCCACCTCGGCCTCCGAAAGTGCTGGGATTACAGGCGTGAGCCACCGCGCCCAGCTGAGTTATGGAATTTTTAAAGATAATTCTGACTAAACTCTTTAACAAGATGTATATTCTCTCATATGTATGTAAGAAACCTAAACTTTAAAAGGCTTCTATTAAGTAAAGAAGGTTAGTTTTCAATGATACATATTTCACTTTACTCCAGTGTTCATATCAAAGACTCCCTTTAAACTTTAGTTACGATCCTTGCATGCAAAGGAATATTTATTTTTAGCTAGCTTAGGCAACTGAGTGTAGTCAATGTTTTATTTCGTTTCTGGATGAGGCTAAATAGAAATATGCTTTTAAAACAGAAACGAGAATCCTTATTTGGATCAATGTAAACCAAGAAATAAGCCAAGGTGGGATGGGATGGATTGGTAGAGGGAATATAAACTATGGAATAGGTATAAAAAATGTTAGCTTGATAAAATTCACTACGGAAAAAGGAAAAGTAAGTAGTAGGAAAAAAACTGAAAATAAAGATTCATTTGTCACTTACATTTTTGAGAACTAAGAATGAAATGTTAAAGGAGGAGCTGAGGTTGAATATTTCCTTACCAGTCTACATATACTGAGACAAAAGATGTTATAGTGAAGTCAAGCACTGGATACAGCTGAATCAGGGAGAAAGTGAAAAAAGGGCTGAGACAGAAAAAGATTAAGGTATAAAACAGGACCAAAAAAAAAATTACAAAAAGATATTTGATAAGAATAAACATAAAAGAATAGTACATAAAAGTTTGAGGACAAAAGATAAAAAAATAGAATATTGTATTTAATCTAAAAGAACTTACGGCCATATAAAATCTATGGTTCTCTCACCCTCATTAACATTCCTGAAAATCTAGCAAAGCAAGAGAAACACAAATCCTAGGAGCCTTGTCTGTTCTGTGTGATACAGTGTGCTAGGCAAACCCACTGCCAGTGTGGGAACAACTCCAGGGCAAAATGGGATCCATCCCAGAGTTCTGAAGGAAGTGGCAAGAAAATAAACAATATAAAAATAAAATTAAACACCCTAATTACTTCCAAGTTCTTTATTGGGTTGTGGTTTAACACAACCCATCCCCACAATCTCTACTGATTCAATGCTACAATAAAACATATTGTTTCAGAAAAGGTAAAATCCTTTGCCAGTACTGCCACAATTACTGTAATTTCAATTCTATCAAAGTTAATTTGTAGAATGAGATGAATACTTTTCTACTATCTGTCTTCTAAGTCTTTCACTTTGTATTAGGTACCTTTTGCATATATCTTTCTGATTTCTTTAAAGGGAAGAAATATTTAATTGTGGACACGCTTTTTTAATGCAAAATAGAAACTGCATAACTTCAGTGAGCAATTTAATTAAGATTTCTCACACTCCTTTCACTCTTTCCCCAAACACTACATTTAAAATGAACTCATCTGTGCTGTGCATGGTGGTATGCTCCTGTAATCCCAACTACTAGGGAGGCTGAGAGGGAGGAGTTTGAAACCAGCCTGGGCAACACAGCAAGAACTCATCTCAAAAAAGAAAAAATGAACTGATTTGGAAAAATCCTTTAACCACAAATTTAGTGTTATGCCACTACACCATGAAGAACAGAAGCTATCTTCTTGAAAATAGCTATTATTTAAGCAATTTGCATGTATTACTTATTTAACTGAAATCACAAAAGCTGCTTATTTTGAGATGGAGGTCTTGCAACGTTGAGCAGACTGGAGTCAAATTTCTGGACTCAAGCAGTCTTCCTGCTGCAGCCTCCGAAGTAGCTGGGACTACAGGTGCACGCCACTGCACCTGGCAAGCCACAAAATCTTCTGAATTACGTATTTAATTATGATTTTTAAATTTGCTTTGAAGAGATCAAATAATTTGTGTATAGTTTGGCAGGCGGAGTAGCTGTGATTGGAACACAAGCCTTTTTGCCCCAGTAGCTTTAACTACTTAGCCATAATGCTTGGCTGCTGGAGAAGCTAAGTGGTACAGTTATCCAGCATAGGGTTGGAGATAAAGAATGGTTACATTTACATATTGCACCAAGGCAAACTAATTTTAAGATTCTAAAATCTTCCTGTCATACAATAAAAAATATATTTATCACTGAGAAGCAGTTACAGGCCATGTTTTGATGCTTAAATATTGCCCAGGGTGGGAGGGGAAACCTTTGGTATAGCCTTTTTTTTGCTGCGTTCTCAAGGATGTATCGTACAAATAGAAATGTACATCCAAAAATAACTTAGGATAGATTTACTCAAGTTTTGCCAAACGAGTCACTTGTTAACATAGGCAATTTGGCAGTATTTTCTTTGACAAAATTTCATAGTATTTCTCAAACTTGGCATAGAAGTTAAGCATTTGACAAAGCATGACAATGGGTGGAGTACCCTACTGGTTAATTCTATCCTCTCTGGAAAGCTTAACTCCCTTCCTGCCTCCCCAGCTATCTTTTAGTAAAAGACTGGGTATAGTTATAGCAGCTGATAAAGTCCTTGTCTGATAATTTCAGTGTCTGAATCATCTTAGGGTTGATGTCTGTTCTCTTATAACTGGCTCATATTTTCTGGGTTCTTTATATGTTGGGTGATTTTGGACCATATCCTGACCATACTCAGCCAGAAAAAAACCAAAAAACTAGACTTTAGGAGCTCAGATTCCATTGTGGAGGAGTGAGCACCTAACAAACCATTCTTCTGCAAATAACAGTTACAAACTTTGGACAACACACACACACACACACACACGCACACACAAACCAACTACCTGAAAACATTGAAGACCGAACTTTGCATATATTGGAGGAGAGTAAAAATTGTGTAGTAAGTAATTGGCTTAGAGTGCATTCCCAGTTTTCTATGGTTTTGTCCTGATGATGGCCACACTGCAGTAGAGGCACAGTAGTGGCTGAAATTCCAGTAACAAAGCCCACTAACATTCTGGCTGGAAGAACCAAGAAGGAAAATGAGATCATAACCATGGTCACCAGAGAGTGAAGGAAAGGAGCCCTAGAGAATTTGAGAACCTTAAATTCCGAGTTTAAATTCAGCCCAAGTCTCTGGCAGTCCCCAGGTTGGGCGAGGCTAAAAGCTTTGCAGCTAAAGCTCTAAGGATTGAATGGAGATTGGAGCTGCCCCTCTCCATAGGAGTGACACTTACCCTGAGCTAATCAAGTTCACTGCCTGTAAAAACAAAACTACCAATACCCTTCACCACTCTAGAAAACATTTTGTCTGTTTCTTAAAATAAACAAACAAAAAAACTCCAAACATGTAAGTACTATATGACCCAATGAATGCACTCCTGGGCACTTCAAAATTTATGTTCACACAGAAACCTGTATACAAATGTTTACAGCAGCATTCTGTCTATAAAGTAAGAAAAAGATAGGAAGCACTTTCTCCTCTGAAGCCATGATTATATCACCTAAAAACGGTTATGGTAAATGAAATGGCTCATTCAAAACTCTCAGTTTTAGCTTTCAGTTTACATAATGTTCTCCCAAGTGACCTAGAATAATTGTGGCTCTTGTCTAGAAATTATCCTTTTTCCATTAACATCTTGTAGAAAATTTAACTTTACGTATCTATGCACACATAACCAAGATAAAGGCAAATAAGAACTTGTCTTCTTTTCTGTTAGCATCAAAAAATCTTAGGGCAGGAGAAACCCTAAAGAAACTGAGGCTAGGCCTTTCCTGAGTAGTAAAATTCCAAACTGGGGGCCTCACCAACTTTTTTCTCTTTTTTTTGGCCAAGAAAGAACTTAGTAAAAAATAAACTACCAAGACCTAGTATATTCTTCATGTCAAAGGGGAATGAACATTTATCAAAAAGAAAAAAAGTAGGAGGAAGAGTTTTAGATTCAGCTTTATCAAAAAATTATCACTTTATGCTTACGGCTCAGGATAAGATGAGAAGCAAGAGCTGAGGACAGAAGTGAGGAGTCTCAGGCTGCAGCACAGGTAAAAAAGAGAAAGCAGGAGAGAATGTTCAATTAGCAGAAGCAAGAAGGAAAGCAAGGAGATTCACTGTGGCCATTTGGCCATCTAGCAGACATACGGTCCAGATGTAACTTCTAGAGAATACAGACAAGTCAGTGGCTCCCTATTTATAATATTATTAAGATAAAATGTAGAGGGAAACATGCTGTCTTTAATGTTAAATAGTCAAGAGAAATTAGGAGTAGAAATAACAATGAGTAAATCCATCAAATATGGAATTACTTAGAGGAAACTAAGCTTAAATGCAAAAATCACACTACTATTGACAAACATAACAGGAAAGAGACAACAAAAGATGCTCGTCTTAGAATTATTTGTTTCCAAAAGGGACTTATCAGGGAGGGAGACAAAAACCACAGGTTAATGATAATGCAGAATGTGTGGAAACTGCTATACAATAGTTCCATTAGGATTCTAAGATATATAGCTTAGAGCATAAGTACATAGAAAGATGACTAACTGGCAAAGAAGGAAAATCTTTCAGGGAATAAATCAGCTTTCGTAACATAGCAAGACACTGCTTAACCAAGCAGCAGAGAAGCTCAAAGAGTGTACAGGTGCAAATGAAAAATTAGGTGACTCTTCCCCCTCCTCTACCCTCAAAATCTAGCAGTATCTTAGAGGGAACTACGAATCCAGTTACAGGATGTTAAAATACAATACTGGGAAGAGTGTTAGCTGAAGATCCTGTACTTAAACAAAGCTAAGTGGTTTTCTTAGTATTGATTTCAGATCCCAGATACAGTCTTGCGCCTTTAAAAATTACCAAACAGAGTACCTAGTATGCAGCACTTCATAGTCCTAGGGTTTTATGGAACATACTAGAAAATGCAGATATCTACTATCAAACTATCTTTTAACAAATTAGAGTCAAAATTCAGAGTCTGCTCTAGACTTAATATAGATTAATTTACAAGCATCACGATTTAAAGTATGAAGATGTAAGACAATTGATTATCCAATGTATGTGAAAAGAACTGATGAGGAAGCACTAGGACCTCCATGTACAAATAAAGGTTCCTGAGGAGATGGTGGAATATTCTTAGAACATGACATTTTTTCAGGAGGATGAAAAGTAACTTACTAAGAAAAAGGCAATATGATTTTTTTCTAACAGGAAATTATAATCTGGTTAAACCAGTGGTTCTCAAAATACGGTCCAGGATCCTTAAAGGTCCCAAGAGCCTTTCAAGGGATCCACTATTGGGAGAGGTAATCTGCCATGGCCCCTGAGCATCCTGGCACATTTTTGCTGTTCATGTCAGGAATACAAGAATCTCACTGTTCTTTACCGGAGCCTTTTCTTAGGCTTGTGTTTGCAGAGCAAATTTGAAAGACTAGGTAATGTCTCCCTCTTGGACAAAGAGCAGGCATGCTTACTGCCTGCTATAAAATGGTGGGTTCCCCAAGCTCAATATGCCTCTCCTTTAATGTAACCATTGCATGTATAAGCATCATCTGTGTCTGTGTTACCTCCTAGGCAGGACCAATGAAAATAAGATGTTCTTGGCTACCAGCTTTGCTGTAAATAATAAAGTCCTTTTTCTCTGATTCACTTTTCTGTTTTCCTCCAGTACCCACCCATGAAACAGTAACTGACTAACTTATTAGCTTGTAAGTAGAATAAAATGAAATCCCAGAGCCTGACATAATTGAAATCAACTATTGTCACAATTAAGATATTATTAATATTTGCATTTTTTACTGTGTTGGCATTTAGACTGATGATGCAAAAACAATGAATAAAACTGCTGGTGCCCGAGTATGACTAAGGCCATATCAAACTGTTGTCACTGTATTCTTTAATGTCACACACTCAGTTAAAAAAAAAAAAAAAAACCAGCAAAAAAAGGCAGTTTCAATTAAGAATGTCCTTAATAAGGCAGTAAAAGTGATTACTTTTATTGAAACTTGATCTCAACATATTTTTAATATTTTGTGTGACAAAATGGGAAGTATACACAAAAGGACTTCTGCTGCATACTGAAGTACAATTATTGTCTTGGGGAAAAGTACCTGTGCAACTATTTGAGTTGCAAGTAAACTGGTTACTTTTCTAATGGAATGCCATTTTTGCTTGAAAGAATGACTGACACACAAGCTATGGTTATTCAGACATTTTCTCAAAAGCAAATGAAGTTAGCCTGTCATGTTAAGGAAAGCAACAGACAAGATTTGTTGCCAATGATAAAATTTGAGCTTTCAAGTGAAAATTAAAATTTTGGAAGACCTGTACCTGTCACAGTAAGCTTGACAGATGCCCAATACTTGAAAGATTTTTCTGATGCAATCAGTGATGATGTTAAATGTGATTTTAAAATATTATATAATAGGTCAACATTTGCAAGATCTACACAACTTAATGAACCAATATTTTCCAAATGATTGATTCATGATGTTAAAGAATCATACATTAGTAAAAGACATACTCAAAGTACAAGATAGACCAACAGCTTTTAATGTAGCAGAAAAGTTCATTGATACGCTTTCAGATTCCATATTGCAGCTAACATTTTAAGACACTACCAAGTTGTAGTGCAGTATCAAAGACTATCCACAATCGCTAAAAAAGCTATTAAAATACTCTTCCCCTTTTCAAATACAATATCTATTTGAGGCTGAATTTTCATCATACAATTCAACCAAAAAAAAAAAATCACAGCAGGTTGAATGTAGAAGCATTTCATAACACTGAAAAAAAAAAAAAACCTTCAAAACAGATTTAGAGAAATTTTCTTTTTTTTTTTGAGACAGAGTCTCACTCTTGCCCAGGCTGGAGTGCAGTGGTGTGATCTTGGCTCATGCAACCTCCACCTCCTAGGTTCAAGCGATTCTCCTGCCTCAGCCTCCAGAGTAGCTGGGATTACAAGCACCCACCATCATGCCTGGCTAATTTTTGTATTCTTAGTAGAGACAGGGTTTCATCACGTTGGCCAGGCTGGTCTCAAACTCCTGACCTCAAGTGATCCACCCACCTTGGCCTCCCAAAATGTTGAGATTACAGGCGTGAGCCACTGCGCCCAGCCAGATTTTGAGAACTTTTAGGATGACAGGTTATAATAATAAGATAAACTAGATGGTTTGTGGGTGCTATACTTTGGATACTTGTCGCCTCCAACTCTGATTTTAAAATTTGATCCCCAATGTTGGAGGTGGGGCCTAATGGGAGGGGTCTGGGTCATGGGGGCAGATCCCTCATGAATAGAGAAATCCTGGGGGCTGTGGGGGTAAGGATGGCAGGTGAGTGAGTTCTTACTCTTTTAGCTCCTGAGAAAACTGGTTGTTAAAAAGAGTCTGCCACCTCCCCTCTCTCTCTTGCTTCCTCTCTTATCATGGGATCTTTGCAATGCTGGCTCCTCTTTGCCTTCGGCCATGAGTGGAAGCAGCCTGTGGCCCTTGCCAGATGTCAATGTCCAATCTTGAACTTTTACAGATATCAAAATCATGAGCCAAATAAACCTTTTTTCTTTATAAATCCCCAGCCTCAGGTATTCCTTTACAGCAATACAGACTAAGATGGAGGTGGACAGGGGGCTATTCCTTACCTATCGAAGTTTAGAGAACAGCCTTTCATTCCTTGGCCAAGAGAAATCAGGGCTGGATAGACTCTTATCGACTCTATTTTGTGTGCTTTGAAGACAAGTTTTAAATAAAGAGAAGTGTGAGAAAAGGGATGAGAGGGGAAATAAGGAGAGAAAAGCCATACCAGAGACATTCGAATTTGCTTCTAAGTTAGGAAAGAGAATTTAGAAGGTGACATATCACTTCTTATTTTCTTTTCTTCCTCAAAATTATTTCCAGTATTTTAACAAAAGCAAAAACTGTAAGATGATGTATTGAATTCAAAAACACAAACCCAGAGCAGGAAAGGGTTAGGATTAATTAATAATTTAGATTTGGAAACACAGTTTCTGCAATAGAAAATTTCAATGTAATTATTAAAATGTTTTGGATATCAATATTTGTTTTCTTAAGAGTTTGTGTATCAGCCAGGCACAGTGGCACACGCCTGTAATCCCAGCACTATGGGAAGCCGAGGCAGGTGGATCATTTCAGGTCAGGCATTCGAGACTAGCCTGGCCAACATAGTGAAACCCCGTCTCTACTAAAAATACAAAAATTAGCCAGGTGTGGTGGTGCGTGCATGTAATCCCAGCTATTCGGGAGGCTGAGGCAGGAGATTCACTTGAGCCTGGGAGGTGGAGGTTGCAGTGAGCCGAGATGGTGCCACTGCACCCCAGTATGGGTGACAGAATGAGACCCTGTCTCAAAAAAAAAAAAAAAGTTTATGTATTATGACTCTTTGGAAAAAACTGAACTTTTAATGAATAAATTGGTTGAAGATAGTTATTTTCCTTTCTAATTAACATTCTACCAGAAAGTCTATAAAAAAGGCTAGTCTCCAAAGAGGAGTAATATAGAAGCATTATATATAAAAATAGGGTATATATAATGCAGTTTCTAGAAAGAAAACCAGGAGAAGCGGCACATTTGCTTTGGACTGCAAGGCAAGGAGTACCTGAGGTACTACACACAAACACATGTTTTTCTCCAGTTCTCTAAGCCCCAGCCTACATTGGCCTGTGCCATTGTACAGTGTGCATAATCACCATTTCTGTATGATAAAAGATGGAAAGAAAAGATTAAACATTAAAGGAATTCAGGGGCAATTTTTTAAAAAGTTGAGTAACAAACACATGCAATTACATTTATTTCAAGTTCCTCTCTTAGAAGAGGTGCTATGTGTTTAGATGATGTAAATGAGATTTGGCTTTTCCATAGAAATCACTTAGTAGTTAAATATGTTGACTAACGGCCTAATTTTTAGCTTTTGTTCAAATGATGAAAAACATATTTATCATTTACCTATAAACCATTTTAAAGCTTTTACAATGAATATAAAACCAGGTACCTGGACAACATACAGCAACTTAACAAACAAATGTGGATTAAGGGACTTGCAACAGAAAGTGTCTGGAGTGTTGAGAGAAGCTACAGGGGCCCAAAACTCAGACGAAGATCCCTAAGTGGGCACTGCACTTGAAGTCCAGTGTATATAAGATATGAACAGTGTAAGGATGGGAATGCCATCTAAGACCTAGACCTGTGAGATTAGGATTTTATTAGCTACAGAAGATCAGAAAGCAAAACAGAGTTCAAGTTCATGTACTGCCTGCCAAAACTGCTATACATAATTGAAGGAGCAGACCATGCGTAAATGCCGCTCACTGAAGGACTGTCTATAGAATAAAGTTAAGAAAAAGGTAGAAAGCACTTTCTCCTCTGAAGCCATGATTATGTCAACTAAAAATGGTTATGGTAAATGAAATGGCTCATTCAAAACCCTCAGTTTTAGCTTTCAGTTTACATACATAATATTCTCTCCCAAGTGACCTAGAATAATTCTGGCTCTTGTCTAGAAATTATCCTTTTTCCATCAAAGTCTTGTAGAAAATTTAACTTTACTTATCTATGCACACATAACCAAGATAAAGGCAAGTAAGAACCTGTCTTCTTTTCTGTATTTGAACTTAAACTTTGGGCCCTTGATCAAGCCTACCTTAAGCTCACTGAGAATTTTAATTTTTAAATTAAGGTCCTATATGTTTTATCTGTGCCATAAAATTATAGTTAGAATTTCTTTTTTTTTTTTTTTTTTTAGACGGAGTTTCACTCTTGCCACCTAGGCTGGAGTGCAGTGGCGTGATCTCAGCTCACTGCAACCTCCGCCTCCCGGGTTCAAGCAATTCTCCTGCTTCAGCCTCTCAAGTGGCTGGGATTACAGGTGCCTGCCACCACGTCCGGCTAATTTTTGTATTTTTAGTGGAGACGGGGTTTCATTTTGTTATATAATTAGGACTTTACATTATTTTATAACGCTTGCTAATTGCTGTAGGTCTCCATATCGTCATTTCCCCAACCAGACTATATCCTTAAAGGGGATAGATGTTGTCTATTACAATACTATTGCTATTGCTGTGTTTTGTTTTTTTGTATTTCTGTTAATGACTAGCAAGGCTTGGCAAATAGGAGTTCAATAACTACTTCTTGTGTAAGTGACTGACAAATGACTTTTTAGACAACAGCTTTCTTCAAATATGTCAGAGCTTCTATATTTACTTGCAATTGTCAGGTACAGCACATCTTACTGCTTGCAATTGCCAGCTCCACAGCTATATCACTGTTTATACTATTCTAAACCTAAAAAAATCTTTCTTGTTCCTCAAAGCCACCATATCTGCTGATCTAATCACAATGATAGCTATATTTGAAATCTGCAAACTGTTTAACTGACATCTTTCAGTAACTGCACTCGTCATTTACTTGAGTTTTTGATTAACTCAGATGAAAAATAAAGACATGTTTAAAGAATAAATTAGAAATATATAGACATGAGAACACATAAACTCTATTTAATTAGTGAACTCATACCATGTTCACTTCATATTTTGGATCCTAGAATCTGAAATAACTTTTCAACATTCAATAATGTTAATTATTAAATCAAGACTTTAAGCCAGAAGACAGGGACAACATCTCTTTGCTCTCCAGTGGTTGGCAGTGTTAAGTATACATCATGAATTCAGAATTACTGGATAAATGAAGAAAAATAATTTACCAATATCACCAAATTTTTTGTCTTCTATATTATTGCTTTCTACATATTTTCTTGCATCAAACCACCGGAGAATTTTGTATAATTCTCCACAGGAACAAAAAGTAGCATAGAAAGATGAGGGCAAACAATTTCTGTCAAAACCTAGACACTCAAGATAGTATTTAGTTTGGCAACCAAACTATTTCCCAGAAGCAAATTATAAAAATCTCATTTCTGAGATTATATAAGTGACACAGTACATTACAATCCTGGTTTTTAAAAAAGTGAATTAAACTGACAATTTATAGTTTTGTATTTTTATAGAATGCCTTTATATTTGTTACACAAATACAAAACTTGTTATTTAAATAGTAACTGCTAACATGGACATAAGTTACTATGTCTGACAATGGTGTTCTGTAAACAAGAGATGAATAGTCTTTGTCAAGAATAATTGTGTGCATTTTTGTTATCTGATTTCCTATCTGCATTTTCAGTTTTTAACATTATAAAAAAGAATTAGTAATATGCAACAATTTCTTAGTTCTCTAAGCATTGCTATTATTCTCCTCTGGAAAGTATATTCATACTAGAATTTTTGAAATTGTTCTTAAGATGACAGGCTATGATTTTTTTCCCTTTAGGATTAATAATCACACGATTCAGGAATTTAATTCACTATTAAGTGAATATTAAGTTCCCTTACGTTTCATCAATATTTGTCATAAGGTAAATTAAGTATCAGCCCCCTTGTCTCTTGATCTTTCACATCCTCTTCTGTACACCACAATCTACAATACCTGTGTTGCTTTTAAAATATATCTATGAAACTTTGATACTTTTCCCTTCAAGGGGTGCAGCTTAATTTCTTGCCCCACTACTTAGTGACTTGCTTCTAATGAACAAAATTAAGTGGAAGTGAAGGAATGTGACTTTGAGACTACGTCACAGAGGGCACCTTTCTCTCTCTCAGATCCCTTACTTTGAGTGAAGTTAGCTATCAGTTTGTGCAGAGAGGCTCATATGGAAAGGCCTCCTGCCAACAGTCATGTGAGTGACTCATCTTGGAAGTGGATCCTCCAACCAGTTAAGCCTTTGGATGACTGCAGTCCTTGTCCACATCCTGACTTCAACATAAGAGACCCTGAGTCAGGGCCACCCAGGTAAGTCACTGGGTGAATTTCTGACCCATAGAAACTCAGGTAAATTTGTTGTTCTAAGCTCTAAGTTTTGGGGTAAGTCTGGAATAATATGATAGATAATGCAAAAGACTGTGCAAATTACTTTGGTGTACAAAAGACAAAACTAAGGTTTTCCATTAAACTGAGTATTTCCTTCCCTACTGTCTCAAGCAGAGTACTAAGGGTCATCTAATGATAGAGGCTTTGTCTTTACCTCTTTCTGTCCCTTTAGAAGTCAAAGGATTTTTGCATTCTTTTTGTGTAGGAATAACATGAATAGAGACTGAACTATAAATTTCATGTTTCTTAAGTAAAATTTTCTAAATGGGCCTCTTTCCCCTTCAAATATCCCTCTTGCCTCTACTTTGTGTCTCTTTTTTCCAAGGCAGCCAGAGTGGCTATTTGCCAAAATGTCCACAAGTCTTTCCCTTCTCAAACATCCTGACAAAACAAAATCCTAAACAAAACAAATAGTCTAAAGAAAACAAATCCTCAAACCACCCACCAAACAGAAGGAGGAAAGCACTGTGGGTGGCTCGTAGTGGCTTCCTTCTGTTACTGGTTCAAAGCATTTCTATTAACTTACTAATTCATTATAGAAGCTAGGCCAATTGACTGGGAATGTGATTTCCAGAAATAGATTAGTTTTGCAGAAGACCATTAAAGTATATTAAAAATAGAATAAAAAAGAATCATACCATCACCTTAACCATTTCTCTATAATGCCTTCCAGTTCTCATCCATGTGGGTGCATACTTTTAAAAAACTGCAACAGACATGGATTTTTTTCATTGTGGAAGAAGCTTGAATATAACCATATATTCAGAGTTCTTTACGAAAGGTTTCACCTGTATTAGCTAAAGGTGAATTATAACTCACTAAGTATAGATCAACACATAGGCCAATGGAACATATTTTAATTTCCATTGCTTGATGGGCCAGTATTTTTTCTAACATAGGCCTAATTTTTTACACTAAGCACACAGCCAACTCTCAAATATTCAATAAATCTAATTTATCCATTCTTTTACAATATATTTTCTCTTTTCTTTAATCCCTTATATGTTTAGTGCTCATTAGCACTTTGGCTAGAGATACATAAAAAAAGAGAAAGCTGAACTGCAAGACAGTTAATTTTTATTTTTATTAAATGGTTACAAAGAAAATTGAGTTGATGAGCTATTCAAAGTATAAAAATGTGGCTAAAACTAAACCTTTCCCCTATTAGTAAAGATAATTAAGAGAACTAACTGAAGTTAGATTTATTCCTTACTTGGAGCTTTTCCTCTTACCGTCTGCCCAAAAATATAGTTATAATTGATGTAATATTATTCATTCTTTGCACACAGGCTATCTCTGAAATGATTTCTGTTACTTAAACTTAATTTCATCCCAGGTATCCAAATATATATTTCACAGATAAAATACTTAGCTTACAGAATTTAAACAAATACAATTTTTAAAAAGACTTCCACTGAAGGTCTGCTTTTGATACTTATTGACTGAAAATAAACTCTAAAACTTGCATAAATAACAAATTATCCAAATTTAAAAAAACAAAACTATTACTACATCTTAGAACTTTTCACATCATCCCTTTTGTTCTAACCAAGGTTTTATTTTCAAAACTACCTTCTACATACTTTAAACTGGAGATATTCTATTACTTTCAAAGGAATGCTATAAATTATTATTAAATTTGCAGTTAAGTAATGGCATTTGGAAGACATTGAAACAGGAAGATTAGAAATATTGTTTATTTAAGCACTAAATTTATGTCAGTATAGTAATTCAACAATTTTATAATGTACTACAATAGGCCTAGTAACAAAATCGCATTCCAAAAAGTCAGAATCATTGTTTCTCAATTTCCTCTTTTGCAAAATAAACCTAGTATATTTCAGTGCCATGGTTTCTGTGTTTATCAGCATTTTTAGATAAATGAAAATTCGAATGGGGGTGAAGAAAACTGAATGACTCAAAGAATGGTTTAAAATAAAAATATATGTACTAAGGGGTACCAAGAGAACTTCTTATTCTAAAATTTTTATTTATAGAAAAAAGCTCTCAAAATTGGATTTCTCAGATTTGATGTTAAACAGTAAGATAGTCTTAGTTATGCAATCAGTAACTGAATAACCCTGACAAAGTGAAAATCTCCTACTTTATTTAGAAGGAAAGAAATAAATATAGCACTCTTGATTTAATTGTTCTTGTTGATGTTAAGAAACCTTATTTGCTAGGAGTTCGTATTTTATTCAAAATATGTATCGTCCCACTAAAAGCCAACTCATCTCATTAAAAATATCCTTTTCAAACTTTTAAAATTTCAATGACTTATGAAAACATGGAGAACAATATAATATACATACATATACTACTGAGTTAACAAGTGTTAACATTTTGCATACTTGCTTGGCTCTCTTCTATTAAAAAAAAAGTTGCAGATATAACTGCTGAAGCCCTCATTATTCCTTTCTCAGATATCACAGTCTCTTTTCTCCCCAATTCTAGAGGTGATCGTTTTTCTAAAGAAGATGTGTGCCCTTCCTGTACAGGTTTTTATACTTTTATTACATATTTGTGTTTTCACAAACATTAATGTTTTAAAAACTACATAAAGTATCCTAATTAGCCAGGCGTGGCAGCATGCGCCTGTAGAATTGCTTGAACCCAGGAGGTGGAGGTTGCAGTGAGCAGAGATTGCACCACTGCACTCCAGCCTGGGTGACAGAGCAAGACTTCATTTCCAAAAAAAATCCAAAAACAAAACAAAACCAACAACAACAACAACAAACTACATAAAGTATTCACATTTTATCATTTTGTAATTTCCATCTTTACTCAACATTGCTATTGAAATTTAGGCAAATTAATATATATTCAGTATATTTTAATTTTTCTAAAGAGTTTCTAAAGATGGACTATTCTATTATTGGTGGATATTTAGGTTGTTTCTAACCCATGGCATGAACGTCCTTGTATATGTCTCCTTGCAGAGATGTACTATTTCTTTCTGTATTACTTCAATAGAGTCTTGCTTAAGCTAGTTGGGTGTATTTTTCTTTTAAACTAAGCACAGACAATTGAAGAAAAAGCTAGAAAGCTATTATCTAATCTGTGTCTTATTATTTACCTGATTTTAATCTTTTATTTCATTGTTTGTTTATATATATACACACACCACACACACATATATGTACATATGTATGTGGCATTCATTCATTAATTCATTTATTTATTTATTTAGAGATAGGGTCTCACTCTGTTACCCAAACTGGAATGCAGTGTCATGATCATGGGTCACTGCAGCAGCCTTGACTTCTTAGGCACAAACAATCCTCCTACTGAGTAACTGGGACTGCAGGCGTGTGCCATTCTGCGTGGCTAATTTTTTCATTTTTTATAGAGATAGGGATCCCCCTATGTTGCCCAGGCTGGTCTCCAACTGCTGAGCTCAAGTGATCCTCCCTCCTTGGCCTCCCAAAGTGTTTGAATGGCAGGAGTGAGTCACTGTGCCCAGCCCTATTTCTTTGTTAAATCTTTTCTTTGTTGAAATGCTTGTGATGTAGAAAAACAGTCAGTAGGAAATACAAAACCTCAGCCTTTATTTTACTTGAAAATAGTTCTTCTATTTAGAAATATTTAAGCCACATATTTGTATATATGGAACTTCTGTTTGGAATTCCAGCAGATCACTTCAGAAAAATAAAATGAGGAAGCTATGTTACGCATCAGCATTTAAATGCTGCTTTCTGCAGAAGCAATGTCTACCTTTGGTAGTTTTTCTCTTGCTATTCCTGAAATCACTTTATCTTGTGGCTGATCAACAGTCAAATTATTCTTTCTTGTTTCACTGTCTTCAAGCAGAGGAACACAGCCATAATTGTTATCTGCAAGACAAAAACCTCTTGGACATTAGCAGAAAACCCTTATTTTTGGTACCACCTGAAAAAGCAAAAAATAATACAAACTCAAAACCATAAAGAGAATACATTTTAAGGTAGGAGTTTTAGAAAATTCTTTAGGTAATAGTTACTTTGACAAGTTGTCCATTTATATTTTTTCCTTCCCACTAAACAAACACACAAAACCCCTGCTCTCCAAAAGCCAGCAGTATGTAAAATATGCAGAATTTAGAAAACTAGAAATATGCTCTTTGCATCTGTCAGCAACAATTCAACTTTTATATTCATATTTTCAGGTATGCGTTTCTTATTTAAGATAATTATTTGTATTATGACTCCATGCTTACTATGGGAAAATTAGAAAATGCAGACAGCCAAAAAGAATAAAAAGTAAATGCTACCCAAATTTTTATCACCTGTGAATTATCCCAGTTAATATTTTGGTTTATATATTCTATCAGAATTCTTCTTTTCCTATACATATAAATTCACACAAGAATCACCTTTTTCTGCATAAATGAAAAATAACACTTATTTATGTATCCTGCTTTGTTCATTTTGCTATATATCGTCAACATATTCTTACAAGTTAATACCTATTATCATCACTTTTCTTGGCTACATAGCTATTCGTATAGATCAATGTAACTATTGAATATTTGTTTCTAGCTTTCCATGATTAGACATTATACTGTGATACACATCCTCGCATATATATTTTTGAGTTTTTGAGTACCTGAACAAATATTTTCTTATGATATAGTCTTAGGACTTGAGTTTTTGGTTCAAAAGGCATAGATGTTTTCAAAAGCTTTTGCTGCTATTTACTGGCAAATTGCTTTTTAGGAAGTTTTATAAACTTAGAGTTCTACCATATAGTATAGTATATGTGAAAGTCCACTTTCCCATATCCTGCAAGTGTTCATTTAAATAAACATAACACATAATTGTACCACAGTTATAATATCAAAACTATTGAGAAACAACGAAGGAATAAAATAGAAAAACTCAACTTACACCTTTCTTTTCACCAAGAGGTTCTAGAAATACATAAAAAATTAACATGAACATACCTTGAGTGGAATTCACAAGAAGTAACTGAGATTTTAGCTTGTCAATAATAGTCTGTTGAAGTGACAGCTGTTCCTGCTGTTCACGTATTCTCTGCTCATAGTTCTCAGTCTGCTGACATAAAAACCAGTTAGCCTGATATTCACTGATAGACATGAACATATATTTACCATGCATTGATAATATAAATAGATATGAGCTGCCCACATTGTCATTTTGCAGGTATTGTGATTTATGAGATACAAACTGGCTCCAGGAATGTACTTGTAATTGTTACAAACATCAGTGATTTAAGACACTTAAAGCACCGTAGAAGTTTTAAAGATTAACTTATTTAAAGACATTTCAGTCAAGGATTCAATCTATGATTTCCTGATCCTTCAGTAAGGATCAAAACTGTAATTTAGCATTTATTCCTTAATGAAAAAAAAAGCACAAATGATACAACAGATGCTATATTAAAGTGATTCTTTAAAAATACATACTAACTTAAAAAATTAAGATTTTGTGTCTTTCAAATAAACACACTTCTAAATTTATTTTTAGAGTACACAAACACTAAGGAAGTGTTGATACAAATCAAAGGGACAAATGCAAATTATAAAATTATACTGACCAGAAACTTCTCCACTAAGTTTTAAGAAATTAAGAGAATATAGTTGACCTCTGGTGTCTTAAATGCCAGTTTCCCTTATATTGTTAATCCATTCATTTTGCTATGTTATTGCAATGACTGTGAGAATAAAGCAATGAAAAAAGACACAAGTTTGTACTGAGGAATACAGATGCTGCAAACATTCAAGCAAATTTGAAACTGTTGTATCACAATTACCAAATTAGCACAGTCTTAAAAGCGTATCACCAAACAATAACAGAGAACTCTTTTTTTAACCAATTTCTATCCCTGGAGGGATAAATAAATAATGACTAAGTTGCAAATTCCTTGAAATATAAAATGAAAATGAAGTTCTAATAATCTCAGAATGATCTTCAGTAGATACTAGATATTTCACTTTAAACTGATTCTTAAAGTTCAAAATTAGTGAAGCTCTATTATTTTCAGAGACCAATAAACTTAAAAATTTTAATAAATTACATAGCTGTTCATAGTTTAGCAAATATAAATTAGCTTAAGAAATTAAAGCTTGGGAGGCCGAGGTAGGTGGATCACGAGGTCAGGAGATTGAGACCATCCTGGTTAACACAGTGAAACCCCGTCTCCACTAAAAATACAAAAAATTAGCCAGGCGTGGTGGCAGGCACCTGTAGTCTCAGCTACTTGGGAGGCTGAGGCAGGAGAATGATGTGAACCCAGGAGGCGGAGCTTGCAGTGAGCCAAGATCACACCACTGCACTCCAGCCTGGGCAACAGATCAAGACTCTGTCTCAAAAAAAAAAAAAAAAAAAAAAAAAAAAGAAATTAGAGCTAAATACTACATTTTCCCAAATAAAAGGTGAACTTTTATAAGTAATACACTCCAGATATGAATAACTGACAAAGCTGATAAGCAACCCATGTGGTACACTGTCTTTGCACATTGCCTAAAGGCAGTCTTACATAGTTTCACATTCCCCACAGAATTCATATGGATTAAGTAACTTATACATAGGAGATGTTCAGTATATGTTCACTGAAAAATTAAAAAAGGAAATACGGATTCCAATTACATTTTATTATTGTGAACAGAAGAATGAATCATGTGGGTCTACCTGAAGTGCATGTCCAATGAATACGTCTCAGAACTGATCACTGATACCCAAGTCTAGTCTAGGGCCTGGCTTCCCAGGATAAGACATCTTATTCCTGTATAAATTCACACCCAACCCCCTAGAAACAGTGTGGTAAGCTGACTGAATGAAGGATCCAAAAATCTACAGCAAATTCTAAATACCTTGGATTTACTTGGGCTACAGAGCACCACCAGGGCTGAAGAATCAGCAAACAAGTTACAGTCTTCTCTATATATTTCTGCGCTAATTAAAGCTTTCTCCAAGAACTCAAAGTTCTTCACAAACATCAATCAATAAGTACCTATTTTTTCACTTTATTTTGATAGGTATATACATTATATTGTCCAGAGATTAAGTAACCAGTCCAAAAAACTTAGCAAGTTAGAGACAGGCGCAGAATAAATGCCTATGTTATTCAAGTCTCTATGTCTTTTTTTCCCACCTTAATGAAGAAACCATATATTTTCTTTTGAAACCAACTCAGAAAGCTTCTGCCAGTTAATTTTTATCTTCTATTCTCTGGCTTAAAAAACATACTTTAGCACATCTGCATATAAGATATTACAATAAATAAATAATCCTGAAAATGTATTCAATAGCTAGGAAAAATTAATGGATCAATGGCTATTTCAAATTGAAGTTTTAACTACTTCTTAAGCTACTTAATAAAGTATTATAAAGGCCGAGCAAAGTCTACAATAATTTTAAAAACCAACACTCTGGAAGTATAGTAAGGGAAACAGAACAGCAAGAGTCCGTTTTCCTCCTACACTTCTCACATACTTGTATTTAGCAGTTATAATATTCTAGTCTAATTGTCTAATGTCTGATTTCCCTCTAGACTGAACTCCTCAAGGGTAGAGAGTATTTCCTCCTGATATCTCCAGAGTATTACAGAGTGCCTGGCACATATTAGGATGCTCAGTAAATATTAGTTGAATAAACAAACTAATTAACTTGTTAAATAAATATCAGAGTTGAGCATCCCATGCTGCTGCTCTGCCTCTGGAGTAGCCATTCTTTTATTCCTTTACTTTCTTAATAAACTTGCTTTCACTTAAAAAAAAAAAGAAATATCAGAGGAACAGATATGCTTTCAGAAATGATCTGAAGGAATGGAGGAATGCTTTTGCTTATATTTCTCTAAGGGAAACACTAAAAACAGAAACAAGGTCAGTAGGTAAATACGACAAAGGGAAACTAAGTTTGAGAAAATGGATGCAAAAGATAGGTAATGTTTGAAGATTCTTTTTTTTAAAAAAGGGAAGCTTATACCGTTAGAAAAAAGGTAGTAATTTGAGAAAATGCATATTCAGAAAAAAGTATAAAGATTTTGACCACAGACTATGAGAGGGAAAGTCCAAAAGGAAATATTACATCAAACTGGGAAATAACCAGTAGAACTTGGTTTATTTGCTATTTGGAAAGTAAATGAAACTAGTCTTTTTTTCTTCATTTGATTAAATGCTTTTGTTCACAGAACATATCTGCCTAAACTTAAAACCAGAAAAGTCCTTTTACAAGGTCAGATTATTGTTGCATAGTCATAGTATTTTTTTAAAATACAATTACAAAGCAAGTACATTCTAGCACTATCAAAGACCCCATGAAACAGAAAACTCACTAACAACCACATTGAAAATGTACAACAGCAATGTCTTGTCAACACTTCTGTACAGAGCACAGACATGACAGCTAAAACAGACAGAAGAGAAGATGCTTTTGACAGCCAGTGTGTGTGAATGATTCTTTGAGTCAGATGGCAGCAACAAGTTACCAACTAGGAGATCTGCATGACAACTAACCATCCATCTGTATCAAACACCATCTGGCCAAGATGACTCTGGCTTCTGTGTATTTGACACTCCTTCCAATTTCAAAGACTAGCAAAACAAGTGGTCTACCAGCATCTAAAGAGGTAAACAGGTACTTAGGTACTTGTGCTATAAGGTACTTTGCTTTTCATTTTATTATTATGTTATTTGTATAGAGACAGGGTCTTACTATGCTGCCCAGGCTGGTCTCAAACTCCTGGGCTCAAGTGATCCTCCCACCTTGGCCTCCCAAAGTGCTGGGATTACAGGCATGAGCCACCATGCCTGGCCCATAAGGTTAACTTTGTATTCTTTCTTAGTGTTCAAAAGTAAAACTTAAAACACTGGTGATCAAATATAGCACACATCCTAAATTTATCAAAAATGGTTGCCCATACTCTGGATTATGATAAGCAAAGCAAAAAGTTTATTTTAAAAATTGCCCTTTTATCCAGGCAAAATTTCAATATTTCCTCTTCAAAACTAAGGCAGCATATTTCCTATAATTTTCTGTAGATAGATGTTTAAATTTTCATGAGTATCATAAATATTAAAATAGAGTTCCATAAATTGAATTGTTTCGTATTGCTGGTATTGAACATTTTTTTTTTTTGTATTTTCCAAGGCACTTATTTCTTACATAGGGGAAAAAAAGTTTAAGTGCCCTTAAGTTATCTATAATATCCTAAGTCAAACATTTCTTCTCATCCTCAATAATTAATTGCAATATTCTCAAAAATATCACTGCTTTCCTCCAATGATTTATTAAGGAATTTAATAAATGTTGAGTGGATTGAAAAAAAAATGAAATAGTCCCAATTTAAAAACCTTTCAAATTATTCCAAGGTTAATAAAGAGAATGAAAGATTTACTAAAGGATTTGCGTGGCTACCACAAATGCTCTCCATAGGAAGCTCTACAGTTCATGAAGGAAGATAATTAAATATTAATTATCCTAATACATAGCACTTTAGATAGAAACTAATTAGACACAATCTAATTAAAATACATCTTGAAATTTTGGTAAGCTAAGAATCAACTTCAATTTTGAGTTTTCTTTAAATAGTATGAGATCAAATAGGATCAGCAACCCAGAGATCCTGGCTTACACAAGTCTTTCTTCAACCATTTTCTGCCTACTAGGTTATAAGCCCTGTACGTTCCCACCCTCCAGTACCAAGATTTATCTAGAAGATCTGCAATTTGACAGATCAGATTTCCAATCTAATTATCTACTTTTAGGTGACAGTGCTGCCACCAATTTCTCAGCATGCCAAATGGTAAACTATGACAAACTATTTTTATTCTACAATCCTGTGTTTCGGTCCTGATTAATTTACTTGCCTCTTTGAGCCTTTGGTTTCTTCCTCTGTAAATGAAAATTATACTTACCTGAAGGATTGAAAGACACAGAATATATAAAGTATTTGTCTCACGATATGCTCATTGGAAATATTAGTTCCTGTTTTTAAAAATGAGCAAGGTATCTAAATAATATCCAAAACCGTGGGAGTGAGGCCAATGCAGAGAGTCACCATCAAGGCAATTCCTAGTGGAGTTGCCCAGGCAGGGCCCCAGACCAGTAGAGCCACCAGGGTGCAACTCCAGGCTGGGAGACCCAAAGGCATGCAACTCCAACACACAAGAAATGCAGCCAGCAATGTGATGAAGTAGGGTTGTCTGGAGCCTTGGGGGCCCAACTTCCACCCCAGTGTGTCCAGAAAATGAGAAATGGGAGTAAAAGACTACACTCAAGCTTCAGGGTTTAATGTTTGCCCTACTGAGTTTTTTGTTGTTTATTTGAAGTGTTTGGATTTGGTTAGAACCTGTTAGCCCTTTGTTCTTTCCTGTTGCTCCATTTTGGAGTGGGAATGTCTATCCTATGTCTGTCCCACTATTGTCTTCTGGAAGCATATAACTGTATAATTTCATAGGCTCACAGCTGAAGAGGAATTTGTCTCTGGATGAATTGTACTTTGAGTCTCATCTCCACATCTGACTTAGATAGTGTTAAGATGAAACTTTAGATTTTAAAGTTGATGCTGGAACAAGGTAAGTCTCTTGGGGGCTTTTGGGATGGAATAAATGTGTATCACGTGCATGTATCTCATATATTTTGTATGTGTGGAGGATATAAATCTGGGGGAGCCAGGGGTGAAATGCTATGATCTGAATGTGTGTCCCCACCAAAATTCATGTTGAAACTTAATCCCCATTGTGATGGTATTAAGAAGTGGGGCCTTTTAGGAGGTATTAAGTTATAAGGGCTGCTCCCACATAAATAAGATTAAGGCCTTTATAAAAGGGGCTTCACACGGAGTTCAGTCCTTTTTGCCCTCCATCCTTTCTGCCATATGAGAACACAGTGTTCATCTCCACTAGATGATGCAGCAATGAGGTGCCATCTTGGAAACAGGGACTGGGCCCTCACCAGTCACCAAGCCTGCTGGAGCCTCGATCTTGGACTTCTCAGCCTCTAAAACTGTGAGAAATAAATTTCTATTATTTACAAATTACCTGGTATAAGGTATTTTGTTATAGAGTGCAAATGGACTAAGACACAGAGCATGTAGCACATGTTTATGAACAAAAGCTCTGGTTATCACCGAAGCCAGATCTCTCAGTCATTTTTCTAGTTCGTTGTAACCTAGGATTCAGGTGTTTCTTCATGAGAAATCAGTATGGTATCTCCATTGAATCAAAAACATTCTGTCAAGCAAAGAAAACAAAACAAAAAACCAACACCTGATTGTTCGAAGTTTACAAAGAGACAAAATGGACTAAATGATTAAAGATTAATGGTTATAAAGAGTTATAAAAATCGCACATTTGTTGAAAAATTCAAATAACAAAATGACCACTACCACCAACAGAACAAAAATAATGTACAAGTACGTACAGATATGTACAAAGTAAAACGTGGCAGTATCATCCCTTACTTTGCCTTCCATTTTTCCTCAAGGGTAACTGCTATTGACATTTTGGTATATACCCTTTCAGAACTCCTGTATACATGTGTGTATATGTATCACACTTTTTTACAAATGAGAACTATTCTGCAACCAAATTTTTCAACTCAGCAACACATTATCATCATGTGATAATTTCATTTAATACTATGTACCAAAATCAGTTTTATTTTCTTTATCTCATTTAATCCTTAAACCAACCTTCCCAGGAGACTATTTCCCACATTTTACACATGAGGAAACTGAGTCTTAAAGAGGTACAAAATAATCTGCCTAGGCTCACTGCAACCTCCACCTCCCAGGTTCAAGTGATTCTCCTGCCTCAGTCTCCTGAGTAGCTGGGATTACAAGCGCTCCCGCATCACATCCGGCTAATTTTTGTATTTTTAGAAGAGACAGGATTTCACCATGTTGGCCAGGCTGGTCTTGAACTCCTGACCTCAAGTGATCCGCCTGCCTCGGCCTGCCATAGTGCTGGGATTACAGGTGTGAGCCACCGCGCCTGGCCCCCAAGTATCAATTTTAATCTTAATTATTAAGATTTCCCAGTAGATAGTAGAGCTAAGATTTGAATCTAGGCTCGCCTGAATACAAAGCCCAAGCCCCTAACTAACCACTATGCCACATCGTATTAGTACCTCTAGCTCACCTGAGGCCCTCTCTTGCTATATAGTTCTCTTCCTAGGTAATCTCATCCATGCCAGTAGCTCAAATTTTTCTTCTAGCTTAGATCTCTCTTCTAAGCTATAGATCTATGTGGCCAACTGTTCCTGGGGAAGCACTTAGAATATTCAAAACTGATGATTTCCCCCAATTACCACTCCCTCTCATCTCTCCTCTCCACCCTGCCAAAAGTCTGGTTCTTTGCTAGTATTCCTTTTCTCAGTATATGGTGCTCTTATCTATACAGAAAGCTATAACCATCTTTGACATCTATTTGTTGTACAGCCAATCCATTACCAAGTATCAATTTTATTTATCTTTTTGAGATGGAGTCTTGCTCTTTCGGAGCTCTGTCTTGCTCACTGGAGTGTAGTGGCGTGATCTAGGCTCACTGCAACCTCCGCCTCCTGGGTTCAAGTGATTCTCCTGCCTCAGGCTCCTGAATAGCTGGGATTACAGGTGCCCGCCATCACGCCTGGCTAATTTTTGTATTTTTAGTACAGACAGGGTTTCACCATGTTGGCCAGGCTGGTCTTGAACTCCTGACCTCAAGTGATCTGCCTGCCTGGGCCTCCCAAAAAAAGTGCTAGTATTACAGGTATGAGCCACTGCGCCTGGCCCCAAGTATCAAGTTTAATCTCAACTATTAATATCTCTTAAATCTATTACCACAACCTTAATGGACTGCTGCAATAGCCTACTCTCTAGTAGCCACTGTGTTCTTTGCAAAATGCACATGTAATCATATTACTCCATACTTTTTCCCTACCCCTCACCCTTGTCCCCCAAAAAACCTTAAATGGCTCCTTACGCTCCTAGAATAAAGAACCGAAAGTCCTTAATATGGTCTCCAAGTCCCTACTAAGAGCCCCTGACTCTTCTCATTGCACTATTTCCCTTATACTTTAAGTTCTTTTGGGCCAATGGTTTTTATAATGCAGGTCCTTGAACTTAAAAAGCCCTCCAAACCTGCCCTTTCAAAAATCATTATATAATGATAATCTTCTCTGACCTGCTGGATTAGGTCAAGTCCCCAACAGACATTCTAATAGCAATTTACCTTTCTTCTTGATACTTTGATCAGAGTTTCAAGCTATATTTGTGAGATTGTTTGATTAGCCTCTGCTTTACTAGACTGTGCCACCATTCCATGAAGCAGGAAGCAAGCATGTCTGTTTGCTTATCCTTGTAGATTTAGTACTTAGTGCAGTTCCGGATACATAGTAGCTGCTCAATATATTTTTGAATGAATATCATTAATTCTTTATTAACCAATCTCCTTGAACATATATCCTACATACCTGACTAAAAGTTTTAACACGACATATTTCTGGAAGTAAAACCTTGGAAGAAAGGATACAAGTATCTTCCATTCTGATAACGTGGAAAATGAATCTACTGGCAAAGTACTGACAATGTACAACAAAGAAATAAAGCTTTGATCAGAAACTACCTGGAGCACTTTTATTCTAATACCAGTAGCTTCATTAGGAAAAAAAACCAGAATGAACTGCTTTACCCCATCAACACTTTGGATAGAGTATATATGTTGTTGGGGAAAAAAAGAGTGGTAAACAATAATGAGGCCATTTACATTTTATGTGAAAATGAAGGATTTTTTTTAACACAGTACCTACGATAAAGGTATTTTATGCCGTTTGCAATCCTTTAAAATATGTTTTACAAGCTTTCAGAGGTAACATAAGCCTTAGGCTAAAGGTTTACATTTCACATGGGTCAAGACTAGCTCTTGAGTAAAGCAATCTGACAACAAAACGGTCCTTATCGCTTAACATTTATTGTCAGAAAAACATTAGAGAAGATCTGTAATTTATGATAAAAAGACAAGGCACAGTCAAATTTACTCTTATTTTAGGCCTTCTCTTCAGCCTTACTGGCAAGTCAATAAGACTCTTTGCTTAGCAAATTGCATGGTTTTAAATATTATGTATCCTTCACTTTTCTTCTCGGTACAAAGAAAAAGCAGTTAATACATCATAGCATCTGAATAATTTTAGAATTAAGGAGAATGCTTCCTTTCTATGTAAGACTTTGTCAGTTTTTCTCTTTTAATCAAGAGGGGGCAAGAAGAGAAAAATTTCATTTCAAATTTCTCTTCTCAACAAAGAGATTTCTATTTTCTAATTACATAATACAAAGAATCTTGGGACAAGCACGAGAGGCCAGCTGCAGGTTTTCTATAACCTAATCATTTACGATTATGGTAATCTGACTTGTAAATTGCAATCAGTTTTAACATTTTCAGATGTTTTAATTATTTTATTACTGATTCTACTCTTGGAAAGATGGTCAAAGAAGCAATAGAAATTTCTCTCATGGAACAGTGGCAGAAATTGATGACAAGTAACTTGGTATGAGTAATAAACTGATTAAATATTTAATTCCATATTATGGAGTCTTGTGATACTTGAAACTCTCCAGGCAATTTTGGTGTAGTCAGCCAAAAGATGTGGCAAGGACTGCTAATTATTCCCCATATCCATTTTCTTTCTTTCTTAAGAGTTTTAACACGGCACATGGTCACCCAGCTAGAGGATATATTTACCAGCCTTCTTCACTACTAGATGTGATCATGTGACCAAGTTCTGGCTAGAGGGTGTGAACAGAAATCATCTGCACAAATTCTGGACAACATCATTAAAAGAAAGCTGCCTGCTCTTCACTTCTCTTCCCCTTCTCACTGGCAAGGAAATGAGGAGAGCAGCCATTGTGATTTGAGAGGGAAACCATATTTTAAGAATGGTAGAACTGCCTTACTAGCCCTGTTCTAGTCACCTGTGGACTGCTACAAAAGAGAGAACTTATTTATCTATTTATTTATTTTTAAATAAAGACAGGGTCTTGCTATGCTGCCCAGGCTGGTCTTGAACTCTTGGGCTCAAGCAATCCTCCTGCCTTAGCCTCTCAAAGCGCTGGGATTACTCACATGAATCTTTGTGCCAAGCAGAGACAAAAGTCAACTTTCATATTTACGCACTGTATTTCTTAGTCTCTCTGTAATAGCTTATCCTATATAATAACCAATTCAGGGGCCAAACCAACTCTACCACCCTATACTCTCCATAATAATCTTTTGTCTTATTCTGTAAGCATAGTAAAAATTGTCTGGTCAGAGGCTATTGTGATTAAAAGATTCCTCTACCTTGGAATGAACAGAAGACCTCTTAGTGTGGGTATGTATGAATGCTTACACATGCCAAGATATGGAATAAGCAGTATTTGACTGTGAACCCTTTAAGTGAATGCTCTATCTTTTAATTGCTAGCATATATGATGTCACTGGCACATGATAAATTGAAGGATGAGTAAAGAAAATATTCATAGCAAACTTTATACTCTAGCCTCTCTTGCTAAAAAGAGATGTATAAATCACAAAGTAAGGATTCATCCAAGAAGAGAGGAGACTATATTAAGTTATTCATAGCAATGGGAAGAAAACAGTTTGAAAACCTGGAATGAGCTATGACCTAGCTAGGTTAGTATAACGAATATGGTCTTCGGTCTGATAAACCTAGTTTCAGTACAGATTCTGCAACTTAGATTGGAAAATCAACATTTCTGAGTCTAGGTTTCTTCATTTGAAAATAAAGCTAACAATGTCTACTTTTGTAGGGCTGTGACACCTGTAGAATATGCTCATTCATTAAATGTTAATTTTCCTTTCTGATTTATGAAGTAATATGAATTTAAATGTTGAAGGGAAGAAGATTGCTTCTGTGTATCTGAGATTAGTGCACTGCTTCCATGTATCTGAAATTGTCTGGTATTTTAGTATGGTCTAGAATGAGGGCTGTACCAGAGGATAAGCTAAAAAGAGCCATGTTTTAAGACTAGAGGTTCTAAAAAAAAACAATTTAACAGCATGGTGGCAAGAGGGCCTTAGGCATAACAATGGAAAATTTGGTCTAGAACTAAAAGAGAAAAACACAATTTAGGGGCCAGGTAAAATAAATATACTTCGTGATCAGTAGCAGGACACTAGTAGTGGTAAGAGGAGAGATTATCCTTTGAAATTTATGTGAAGTAAATTTAGGGTAAATAAAAGGTAGTATTATTCCACGCAGCAGCTTATTAAACTCATTACTCTCTTGCAATGGTACAGGTGAGAAAAAATTGTGAATATGTAAGTTCAGGTCTGGATATTCAGTTTAATATGCCTTCCAAGTAGCAGTGATACAAATGGGTATACAGTTCAGAGGGCAGGTCTGGACTAGGAATATAAATTTATGAGTTAATTGTCACAGATATCTCAAGCCACAGGAAAAAATGAGAAGGTTCATGTAAGAATAGAAAGTAAGGGCTGGGCATGGTGGCTCACACCTGTAATCCCAGCACTTTGGGAGGCTGAGGTGGGCAGATCACTTGAGGTCAGGAGCTCAAGACCAGCCTGGCCAACAAGGTGAAACCCCATCTCTATTAAAAATAAAAAAATTAGCTGGGTGTGGTGGTGGGCACCTGTAATCCCAGCTACTCAGGAGGCTTAGGCAGGAGTATCATTTGAACCCAAGAGGCAGAGGTGAGCCAAGTGAGCGCCACTGCACTCCAGCCTGGGCAACAGAGTGAGATTCCAACTCAAAAAAAAGAAAAATAGTGTTTTAAGAAGGAAGGGTAGTACAAGGTATTGTCAGGTATTCATGATATGAGGTAGGTTTATATGTACAAACCTGAAAGACTATTGACAATTTTTGGCAGAGAAGTTATAGACAAGAAGTTTGTGGTCAAACATTTTTTGCAAATTCTAGCTCTACTAATTCTACTAACTTAGTAGCTATGTGGTTGTGGGAAAGTTACTTCATCTCTCTCACTTCATTTTCCTCATCCAAAAAATGAAATACTTCCTCATAAGATTTATACAAGGATTAAATAACTGTAAAGCTCTCTGGCAAACAAACCTCAACAAATCTTAGTGATGAAGATGATGACATTAAAACATTTAAAACCTTTTTCAGATTAGCATGCTTGCATTTTTGAAAAAATACGATTCTCATACTCTGAAAGGATATATACCCAATTACTAACAATGGATAGCCCTGGGGAGTGAGGGAGAGGACTATCACTTTATATTCTGTACATCTTGAATTGTTTACTTTAAAAAAAATAAGCATGTGGTGCTTTTGTAATTTAAGCCAATAATATTTTAAAAATCACTTATCTGTTTTGTCTTTACCTCCCTTATCAATTTGGAATACTTAGATGTCTTTCCTGAACAGAATGTTCCTTAATGGATACAGCATACTGACTTCTCAAAGAAAAACTTCTGAGTCTCAAATTGCAGTGAACTGGAAGAAACACTGAGAGAACTGATGTGGAGTATAGACAGCTAAGTGGTAAAAGGCTGGTGAGTTTATATAAATTGATGAGTGACAGTTGAATAGCAATAAAACATGGCTACTAAGATTATCTAGGCTAGACCAATTCTTTTTTTTGTAATAGAGTTTTTAAAAATATGGTAAAATATATATCAAATAAAAAATTCACATTGCTGTGCAGCCATCACCACCATCTACCTCCAGAAACTTTTTTCAACCTTCTTAACCAAAACTCTGTGTCCATTACGCACTAACTCCTCATTCCTTCCTCCCTCTCAACCTCTGGCAACTACCCTTCTACTTTCTGTCTTTATCAATTTGACTATTCTTAGTGTCTCACATAAATTTAATCATACAATATTTCTGCTTTTGTGACTGACTTAACTTAGCATAACATGTCCAAGGTTCTACTCTGTAGCACGTGTACAATTTTCTTTCCATTTTAAGGCTAAATACTACTATGTTGTGTGTATATACCACCTTACAGTTAACCATTCATCTGCTTATGAACACTTGGGTTGTTTCCACCTTTTGCCTAATGTGAAAATGCTTTTCTGAACCTGAATGTGCAAATATCCAATTGAGTCCTTGCTATCACTTCTTCTGGGTATGTAACCAAGAGTAGTAGGATTGCTGAATCATATGGTAATTCTATGTTTAATTTTTTTAAGAATTGCCATACCATTTTCCACAATGGCTGCATTATTTTACATTCCTACTAGCAATGCATAAGGGTTCTAATTTCTACACATCCTTGCCAACACTTATTTTGCTTTTTTGAATAACAGCCACACCAATGGGTGTGAAGTAGCATCTCACTGTGGTTTTACTAATGAATAGGGATGCTGAGCATCTTTTCATATGCTTATTGGCCATCTGTATAACTTCTTGGAGAAATCTCTAAAGTCCCTTGCCCATTTTAAATCCAGGTTTTGTTGTTGTTGAGCTGTAGTTCTTTATATATTCTAGATATCAATTTCTTACCAAATATGACTTGCAAATATTTTCTTTTATTCTGTGGGTTGCCTTTTCACTCTGTTGATAGTGTCCTTTGACGCACAAAAGTTTTAATTTTGACGAAGTCCAACTTAACTATTTTTTCCTTAGTTGCCTGTTTTCGGTGTCATACGCAAGAAGTCACTGCCAAATCCAATGTCATAAACCTTTCCCCCTAAGATTTCTTCTAAGTCTTTCATGGTTTTTACCTCTTGCATTTGGTCTTTGATCTGTTTTAATTTTTGTATATGGAGAAAGGCAAGGGTCCAATTAATGAAAATGTGATTTCTTTCCATATATTTGTGTCTTCTTTAAATGGTTTGTTGTTAATGTATAGAAACACAACTGATTTTTGCATGTTGATTTTGTAACTTTACTGAATTTGTTTATTAGTTCTAACAGGTGGGTTTTTTTTGGGTGTGGAATCTTTAGGGCTTTCTATACTTAAGATCATGTTGTTTACAAACAGAGATAATTTTATTTCTTCGTATCCAATTTGATGCCTTTTATTTCTTTTTCTTCCTTAACTGCTCTGTCTAGGACTTTCAGGACTATGGTGAATAGAAGTATATCCTTGACTTATTTCAATGGTAGACAAAAAGATTTCAGTCTTTCACTCTGGAGTATGATGCTAGTTGTGGGTTTTTCCTATGTTGGATGATCTTTATTTTGTTGAGTTCGTTTCCTTCTATTCTTAGTTTGTTGAGTGTTTCTTAAAATCCTAAAACAGTGTTGAATTTTATCAAATGCTTTTTCTGAATCAGTTGAGAGGATCATGTTATTTCTTTTTAATCCTGTTAACGTGGTATATTACATGGTATATCATGACTAGTTTTGTATGCTGAACCATTACTGCATTATAGGAATAAGTCTCACTTTGTCATGGTATGTAATTCTTTTAATACGCTGTTGGATTTGATTTGCTAGTGTTTTGTTGAGGATTTTTTGCATCAATATTGTCTTAGTCTGTTTTGTGCTGCTATAGCAGAATACCTGAGGTTGGATAAATTATAAAGAACAGAAATTTATTTCTTCACAGTTCTGGAGGCTAGGAAGTCCAAAACTAAGACACCAGTATCTGGCAAGTCCAAAACCAAGACACTAGCATCTTCCACATAGTGGAAGGTATCATGTGGCTGAAGAGCAAAGAGAAAGGGCAGCAGCAGCCAAACTGACAGTTTTGGAGCAGCATTAATTATGCCCATGGGGGCAGAGACCTCATGGCCTAATCATCTCTTAAAGGTCCCACTTCTTAATATTGTTATACTGGCAATTAAATTTCAACATGAGTTTTGGAGGCGACAAACATTCAAACCATAGCAAATATTCATAAGTGATACTAGTCTGTAGTTTTCTTTTCTAATAGTGTCTTTGGTATCAGGGTAATGCTGGCCTCATAGAATGGGTAAGGAAGTGTTACATACTGTTCAAGTTTTTGGAAGAGACTGAGAGGATTGGTATTAATTCTGCTTTAAATGTTTGGCAGAATTCACTGGTGAAGCTATCTCATCCTAGGCTTTTCGTTGTTGGGAAGTTTTTGATTACTGATTCAATCTCCTTACTAGGTAAAGGTCTATTCAGATTTTCATTTTCTTCATGATTCATTCTTACTAGTTAGTGTGTTCCTAGGATGTTTTACTAGCTTATCCAATCTGTTGGCATACAATTGTTCATAGCACTCTTTTATGATATTTTTAACTTTTGTAAAGTAGGTAATAATGTCCTCATTTTCTTATTTTAGTTATTTGTCTTCCCTCCTTTTTTAGTCAAGCTAACTAAAGGTTTGTCACATTTCTTGATCTTTTCAAATAGTCAACACTTGTTTTCGTTGTTTTTCTCTATTGTTTTTCTATTTTTTATTTATATTTGTTTCCATTTTTATTATTTTCTTCTTTATGCTAGTTTTGGGTTTAGTTCTTTCTCTAGTTTCTTCAGGCATAAAGTTAAGTTACTGATTTGAGATCTCTCTTCTTCAATACATGCATTTACAGCTAAACATTTCTCTATTCACTGCTTTTGCTGCATCCTAGAAGTTTTGGTACTTTGTATCTACATTTTCATTTGTCTCAATATATATTCATTCTAATTTCCCTTGTGATTTCTTTTTTGACCCACTGGTTGTTTAAGAGTGCTATTTAATTTGTACATAGTTGTGAATTTCCCACTTTTTCTTTTGCTGATTTCTAGTTTCATTTCATTGTGATTAGAAAATATACTTAGCATGATTTTAATCTTTTTAAATTTATTAAGTCATTTTTAATGGCCTCTCCCAGAGAATGCTCCATATGCCCTTGAGCAAATGTGTATTCTGTTGTTGCTGGGGTTTTTACATATGTCTGTTAGGTCCAACTGCTCTACAATGTTGTTCAAATCCTCTATTTCCATATAGATCTTTTGTCTAGTTGCTCTATCCGTTATTTAAAGTGTTTAAAGTATAATACTTTAATTCTCCTACTATTATCATAGAGCTGTAATGTTTCTTCCTTCAATAGTGTCAATGCTTGCTTCATATACTTTGGAGCTCTGGCATATGATGCATATATAACTGTTAATATTTGCTTGATAAACTGACCCATTATCATTATATAATGTCCCTTTCCTGTCTCTTGTAGTAGTTTTTGTTGTTTTGTTCTTTTATCTTTGAGACAGGCTCTTGCTCTGTCATCCAGGCTGGAGCGCAGTGGTGCGAACATGGCTCACTGCAGCCTCCACTTCTGGGGCTCAACCAATCCACCTGCCTGTCTCCTGAGTAGCTGGGACTACAGGAGCACACCACCATACCTGGTGTTTTTTGTTTTTGTTTTTTTGTACAGATGGGATTTTGTCATGTTGGCCCAGGCTGGTCTTAAACTCCTGTGCTCAAACGACCCACCTGCCTCAGCCTCCCAAAGTGATGGGATTACAGGTGTGAGCCACCATACCCAGCTTGGAACAATTTTTGATTTAAAGTCTGTTTTCTCTGATTTAATATATTCACTCTTGCTCTCTTTTGGTTATTAACAACTGTATGAGTGTTCTCCCTTTTCCACCTCTTTGCCAGCATCTGTTTTTTTTTGTCAAATTTTTTAATCAAGAAAACTATTTTAACTCAGGTGAGATGATATCAAATTGTGGTTTTGATTTCCATTTTCCTAATGATTAGTATGGTAAGCATTTTTTAAAATGCCTGTTGGCCATTTGCATGTCTTCTTTTGAGAAATGTCTATTCAGATCTTTTGCCCATTTCAAAATTGATTTTTGTTGTTTTGCTATTGAATTTTCTTATACAGCCTGCTTATTAATCCCTTGTCAGATAGTTTGCAAATATTTTCTCCCATTCTGTAGGTTGTCTCTGTACTTTGTTGATTGTTTCTTTTGTTGTGTAATTTTAGCTTGATGTAATCCCATTTGTCTAATTTTGTTGCCTGTGCCTTTGAGATCTTACCCAAAATATCATTGCCCAGACAGATGTCCTAAAGCATTTCCCCGATGTTTTCTTCTAGTAGTTTCATAGTTTCAGGTCTTATATATAATCTTTAATACATTTTGATTTGATTTTTATACATGGTGAGAAATGAGGGTCTACTTTCATTCTTCTGTATCTGGTTATCTAGTTTTCCTAGCACTGTTTATTGAAGAGACTGCCCTTGAAAGCAATAAAGGAGGAAAACAATAAGGGAGAAAACCATGAAAATATCCAAAGAAAAACCACTCCAACCAAATGGGATAGTAAATGCAAAGGTTCTGAAATAGGAGTATATTTGAAAAACAACAGGAAGCCCATGTGGTAGAAAGGCTGAGAGAGAATAGAGTGGTAGAAGATAAATGGACTGTCTGGTAAGGGCCAGATTAGGCTCTGCCTTAGTAGGCCATGGGAAGGACTTTCGTTGTTTTACTTTTTTTGAGCCAGGGTCTCGCTCTGTCACCCAGGGTGGAGTGCAGTGGTGTGATCTCAGCTCACTGCAGCCTCAAACTCCCTCAACCTCCCAGGATCACTGGGCTCAAGCAATCCTCCCACCTCAGCCTCCTGGGTAGCTGGGACTACAGGCACATACCACCATGTCCAGCTAATTTTGTTCATAATTTTGGCTTTTATTTTATAGAAATCACTGAAAAATTTTGAGTAGGAGACTGATATAATTAACATTTAAATATTTCTTTTTAAAAGGATCACTCTGGCTGTTGTGTAATGTGATTGTAAAAAGGCATGAATTATTTTTTCACTCTATGTTCAGGCTTTCTCCTCTCTCTCTCTGCTATGTTATTTATTCTTCCACATTGTTTCATTCATCCAAAAAAAGAAAAAAACAAAAAACCAAAAACCTCACTAGTTATCACTCTATTTATCTTCTGCACAGTCGAGCTTTTAACCATGTGGTTTATATTGTCTTTACTTCTTCATTCCCTAATTCTCCTCAGCCTACTACAATCTGCCCTTCCCACTCAACTTAACTGCCTTCATAAATGTCAGTAACCTCCACATAGCCAAATGCAATTGGCTTCTCAGTTGTCATCTTACTAGATTTCTTGGATATCTGGTACTGCTAACCAGTGCTTCCTTCTTGAAGCTCTTTTCTAATGCCTTCTATGATACTACACTCTTTTTCTATAATTTGTTTCTTACCTTGTAGAGTAGTTTTTATTAGTTTCCTTAATGATTTTTCCCTCTCTATGCCTATTCTGTAAAATATTGGTATTCTCCAAGTTCTCTTCCTATGCGTCTCAAATTGCTTAACCTATGTTCTGAATCTCCAGAGGCCAAGTGACTGATCTTCTTCCCTTCCTGCTCCGTCTCCCACTTCTGTCCTTCAAATATTCCTTCAACCTATACACTCTTAACTGGGAGATGTTATCCACATTTAAGGATACAATAAAATCCATTACTTCCATATCTATACTTTCCAATTCAGAACTTCTTCTAGGCCTAGATCCAAATTTACAACCATCCATTGGCATTTTCACCTATAAGCCTCACAGGTAACTACAACTATTAACTAAAACCTAATTATAGATCTTATTTCCCTACCCCAAATTTGTACCCTCTTATCCATCCTTGGTTTCAGTCATCAGCACCACCATTAATCCAGTAATTTATTCCAGATACCAGGATACCATCTGAGAGGGCACCAGGCCTCAGATGTGGCCTGCATTCAGGCGCCCCCGCTTTCCATTTTATCTCCTAAATAAACCTTAAATCTTTTCCCCAACTCATCTCTAATGCTTAATTTATGTCCTCATTTTGATGGCTTGAAATGATTGCCATTCACTTTTTTAAAAAATTGAGGTATAATATATATGTGCATACATTTAGTATGTATATTAATAGATATTTTATGTATCATATAACTACATAATTTTATATCAATACATATATTAAAGTGCATAAAGTGCAACTGGATAGTTGCCAGTTATTTTATATTGCTTGCTCTTAGAACATTGCTTAGTATGAAATAGGTTCTTAATATATATTTGTTGAGCTCAATTTCACATTGTTCCGTATCCTATCTATCTCTATCCCACTGTCAGGAAGACTGCTCCAAAGCACAAATTAATCCTTCAATAACTTTTGATTGAAAAGGATATAGTACAAACTACTTAGCCATACTAATCTACCTTTACAGGTTCTTTTCCTGGAATGTCCCATCATTCTCTTTGAAGCTATATGATTCCTTGTGGTACATGAAATGTATCACATACTCTCTCACTTTTGAGTTTTTTTTAATATATAGTGCTCCTCCTGCTTCTTCCCCAGTTTGCTAAACTCTTCCTAACCTTAGCTCAAGTATTGACTCACATTGAGCTTATTAACTGATTCTCACAGACCAAGTGTCTCTTCTCTGTGCTCATGTATTATCCTATACTGATCTCTATTGTAGTACAAAATACACTATAGTAATAACTACTGTCTTTTTTTAGTCTACTATATAGTAAAATATCTATTTTATTTATGATTTATTTGAACTTTTTAAAGTTTCTTAATGATATAAATGATATTTTATTTATTTCAGTATTCTCAAAACTTCATGAAGGGCCCAGTACTTAGGAGGTACTCAATAAATGTTTCTTAAATAAATCTACCAGAATATTTTGAATTTAACATATAAGAATATATATTATACATTTTTTCTTCATCCATTCTTGAGTACTCAACAAATATTAGCTTTGAAAACTAAATGTAAAAAAATTTTCCCATTTCCTTCTTTGGAATATATGCTAATGTGAGCAAAGGCTTCTTCCACAGCAGATAAGGGGTTAAACTCCCAATTGCTTACCAATGGCTAGTGCAAAAAGAATAGGAGTTAACAGGAATTCCTGTTTCTGTCTTATCCAAAAGATATCTTAATACTCCTCTAGAAGAAATATAGAATTGTCACAGTTTCTTAATGAATCTAAGAAGAACGTTGAGTTTTTTGCTTTCTACAAAAGTAGTTATGTCTTAAACCTGAACTGAAAAAAAAAAATTCAAATTCTAAACTTCATTTCAATAATCTTAGAAAGCCCTCTCTCATACTGTGCGCTCTTTCCTCCTATCTGCCCCTAATGAAGACTTACAGTCCATAAGTATTCATAGGTATTCCATAATGGAGTATTCTTTTGTAAACCAAGAGGAGACTCACAAAGAATAACAATGATTTCTGAAGAATGGAGGGAGTTATGAATGACAGCTAGTTTTATAGATTTATCAATTAGAAAGGAGAAGGAAATTGTGTAGCTCCTGTATTTAAGGAAGAAGCTAATAATTGCATGGCTAGCTGTGGCATTATGATTAGGTTTTTGTCCATGGTTCCTAGCTCGTAACTCTCACAACTCTTGTTATAGTCTTTTGTTACAATGCTGAGGTGCTTCAGGCCTTGGAAGCACGCCTCAGGAAACAGTCTCTCTCTCTAACCTTCTCCTGCCCTCCTCTCACTTGCTGAAGACAGGACTCTAATATGACTATGGGTTATCAGACCTTCATTCCAGAGAGGGTCCTGCTGCATACTCTGGAGGAAGGAATGCTGCACAGAATGACCAAGAAGAATCTGAATAGACAGGAACTGCTGGGTTTAGATCACACCCTTTTTGTGCAATCACATTTTGAACTGGTTGTCCATTCTTCAATCATGGACAATCAATGAAGTCTCCACAGAAGCCCCAAAGGACAGGGTTCAGGGAACTTCTGGGGAGCTGAACATATGAAGGTTGACAGAAAGATGAAGAACTCATCCACGTTGGGAGGGTAGTGCACCCCAACTCCCCAAAGACAGAAGCTCCTGTATCCGGGACACTTTCAGACCTCACCTTATAAGTCTCTTCATTTGGATGTTAATATCCTGTAAAATATCCTTCAAAATAAACTGGTACAAGTAAGTATTGGTTCCCCTGAGCTCTGTGAGCCACTCTAGCAAATTAATCAAACCCAAAGAGGGGACTGTGGGAACTCCAACTGGAAACTAATTGGTTAGAAGTTCTGGAGGCTGGGACTTGCAACTTGGGGAGGGGAGAGGGTGGTCTTGTGGGACTGAGCCCTTTACTTGTGGGATCTGATGCTATCTCTGAGTAGATGGTGTTGGAACTGAATTGGAAGACATCTAGCTGGTGTCCACTGCTTAATATGTGGGGAGAAACCCACACACATTTGGTCACAATTGTCAAGTTTTCTTAATGAACCTAATCACAAAATAAGAATAAACTCTGAGATTTTTTTTTTTTTAATAAAAATGGTTATGCCTTAAACCTGAATGGAAAAAAAAAAATTCAAATTCTAAACTTCAATTCTCTGACGTTCTCCTGTTCTCCTCTTCTATGTTGTTGATTATTGTTGTGTGAGATTAGAGGAAAAACAAGGTTCGAGAATTTTTCCAAAATATTAGCATATTAGACTTCAGAGTTTCCAGGCTAGTAATTTTTTTTTTAATTAGGAAAACCAACATAAGATCTCTCACTTTCAACTGCCTGTGCAGAAGTAATTTAACACAGCAGGCCTGAGGCTGTTATCTTCAGAAAGGTTTAGGTGCAAGTTTTCCCTTGGCTAGTGATGTGGTTTGCCTCTGTGTACCCACCCAAATCTCATGCTGAATTTTAATTCCCAATGTTGGGGGAGGAACCTGGTGGGAAGTGACTGGATCATGGAGGCGGATTTTCCCCATGCTATTCTCGTGATAGTGAATGAGTTCTCATGAGATTTGATGCTAAAAGTGTGTGGCACATCCCCCCCTCCTTGCTCTCTCTCTCTCCTGCCACCTTTGAAGAAGGTACTTGGTTCTGCTTTGCCTTCCGCCATGATTGTAAGTTTCCTGAGGCCTCCCAGTCATGCTGCCTGTTAAGCTTGTGGAACTGTAAGTCAATTAAACCTCTTTTCTTCATAAATTACCCAGTCTCAGGTAGTTTTTTTTGTTGTTGTTGTTGTTTTTTGAGATGGAGTTTCGTTCTTATTACCCAGGCTGGTGTGCAATGGTGCAATCTCAGCTCACTGCAACTTCCACCTCCTAGGTTCAAGTGATTCTCTTGCCTTAGCTTCCCAAGTAGCTGGGATTAAAGGCATGTGCCACCATGCCTGGCTAATTTTGTATTTTCAGTAGAGACGGGGTTTCACCATGTTGGTCAGGCTGGTCTCAAACCCCTGATCTCAGGTGATCCACCTACCTCAGCCTCCCAAAGTGCTGGGATTACAGGCGCAAGCCACCATGCATGGCCGTCAAGTAGTTCTTTATAGCAGTGTATAGCAGTGTGAGAATGGACTAATACAGCTGGCATTTGGGAAACTGGCTTTTGAAAACCTTTCCTAAATGATAATGTTGTGCCTGCTGTGCCAGCCCACTTAAGACTATACAATAAGATTTACGATGAACACCTTTCCTTTTGAGAGAGTCTGGAATTTTGGTTGACAAGAGGGTGCCTATGTGATCAATCCTCAAAAAAAAAAAAAAAAAAAAAACCCTGAACTCTGAAACTAAAATGGAGTTCCTGATGTACTGCACACGTTACTGAATTTTAAAGTTGAAGGAAAGGTGTATAGGAAGGCTGAACAACATGGATTCCTCTAGACTCCTCCTGATGTCTTTTTCCATTAATAATCTGGCTATATATCTTTACTATGTCACTGTAATAAATCTTAGCTATGAGTATGATCCAATGTTGAGTTGTATGAATCCTTCTGGGGAATCACAGAACGTGTAGGTGAAATTGGAGACTTCTGAAACACTACTATGTAAACATAATAAAAAGGAGAGAATCCTATCATCGTCATTTCACAAAAGTGTATGTTAATAAAATTCTGCTCTTTACTTTGATCGTATGGAAACATGGAACATAACATCAGAATAGAAGGCAGAATTTTAAATGAAATAAATGTAGCATTATGAGAAGTTTAATAATTAGCCTTATTTTTCTCATTTTGCTGCAGATCAGTGAAAATCTCATCATGAACCAGTAACAGACATGTGCTTAAGAACTATGAGGTTAAGTAATTTTTGCCTGGATATGCCTTTCCTCCAATTTACTTTCTTCTGAAACTAAAAGTACTAAAAATAAATGTTATGTGTACAGGGATAATTGTAAAAGCTGAAACTTTAGTAAGTGATTAAAGATTTCATTGAAATAGTCTACTTTGAATTGTTATAAAGAATGGAAGAGTATTATAAATTAATAACAAATTTAGTTCTTAAATATTTTAAGATTTGAAAAGTTTTCCTGTCAGCCAAATAACAACATAAAAAACACCAAAACCAAACAAACGGAGACAGTGATACTTCTGTGTCATAAAACTGTTTTTATAGTTATTTCCTCATTTATAAATACTGATATTTTAAAATTATTTATGGAAGACAACATTCACAATCTTTCACAATCACCTGAAAAGGAGCCCATCAAATCAACTCTTCCTATGGGTTGCAATATTTTTTAAAAAAACAACAAACAAAAACTTCAAATTTCATCCATTAATATATACCTGCATTTCTGTAATTATAGTTCTTCAGGGCAATTTCTAACAATATAACATTTTTCAGATGCAAAAGGCTCTAAAATTCCATGTACCAAGATAAAGAAATAACTTTCAAAACCAGAACCACACACCTTTTGCTGTAATTCTTTTACTGCAGAATCTCTATCCATGCATGCCTGCCGGAAGGCTTCATACGCTTTATTGAGTTGCTCGCCAATGTTTTTATCCATTCCTCTTCGTCCTGTAGCATCACTATAAAGGATGGAGTAAATGACAGGTCTGCAAAATAATGAGATCAATTTAGATAATTACTAAGTTACATAAACCTCATTTTAAAAATGCATCTTAAAGATAGTTCTATAAGGTTTACCACAAACATTATACCACCAAGTACTATAAACATAAGTCTCATCTAAAATCCTGACTAGAAATCGTATGAAACCTTAAGTTCCACAATTTTAAAATATTCTTATTCTAATGTTCAAGGAGCAAGTGGGGTTCCGGTTCAGGAAGATGCTACTTTGGGAATACTAATCTATAAACTTAACCTAAAAATGAGAAAATATAAAAGGCCATTTTAAATTCTTTATTATGGAAAGGTACAATAGGATCAGCAATGTGGGAAGGGATTTCATTTTATTAAATGGACTCTTACTCCCACTTATGAGGTGAATTCTTGCTACACTGAAATTAGAGCAAAATTAAATAGATAATAAATGTTTGTGGATGGAGTTCGCACTGTTGTTACCACAGAGCAATTAAAATGTGTGAAAATGCTCTTATTTTAGCACAAAATCTAGGGAGAGCCGCCGTTGCATGGTACGTTAAAAAAGAAAAATCACATCCCTTCAGTCCTAACCCCACTACCGACCAGTTTTCCAACTTCCCTGCTGTTTCTGAATACAGGTGATTTGCTCAGTGGAGGTAATTTGGTTTTATAACCTCAGTTTGCACAACATCTCTTAATGACATTCCTTGGCTCTGAGCAGAAGGCTAACTAATGACTCTGATTCTTCCTGTCCAACTGTAAAAATCACAACACAGGACCTTTCTCTTAATTCTCTAAAAGCCACAGACTAGACAAAGTTCTCTATCAGTTATATTGGGTACCGAGTTATTTCATGTTTGTGAAAATTCTTCAAAATTTCAGTCTCTAATCTGTCATAACATCTTTTGTTATATCTTCAGGCACACTTTTTTAATTTTCACATTTTCAATTGAGATACAATTCATATAGTATAAAATCCACTATTTTAAAGTGTACACTTTGGTATTTTTTAGAATATTCATTATGTTGTGCAAGCATCACCATCATCTAATTCTGGAACATTTTAATCACCCTCCCTAAAACAGTCCATACCTATTAAGTTAGTCCCAATCCTCCTCTTCCCCCATCTCCTGGTAACCGTTAATCTTTTTTTTTTTTTTTGTCTCTATGAATTTGTCTATTTTTGACACTGCATATAAATGGAATAATACAATACATGGTTTTTGTGTCTGGCTTCTTTCAGAAAGATATTTCTGAGGTTCATCCATGATGTAGCATGTAACAGTACTTGACTCCTTTTTATGGCTAAATAATATTCCATTGTAAGATATGCAACATGCTGTTTATTCCTCAGTTGATGGACATTTGAGTTGTTTCCACCTTTTGGCTGTTATGAATAAAGCTACTGTGCACATTTGTGTATACATTTTTGTGTGAACACGTTTTCAATATTTTCAGATATACACCTAGAAGTGGAACTGCTGAGTCATATGGTAATTCTATCTTTAACTTTTTGAGGAACTGCCAGTTTCCATAGAAGCTGTACCATTCTACATTTCCACTAGCATTGTATAAGGGTTCCAATTTCTCCACATCCACACCAATACTTCTTATAGTCCACCTAAAAAATTACAGCCATCCTAGTGGGTGTGAAAGGATACCCTATCAAGGTTTTGACTTGCAGTTCCCTAATGATGAGCATGTTTCCATGAGCTTATTGGCCATCTCTGTAACTCTGGCAATTTATCCATTCAAATCCTGTGTCCACTTGTAATAAATGGGTTATTTCTCTTTTTATTGTTAAATTTTAAAAGTTCTTTATATATTCTAGAAACTAGACTCTTATCCAATATATGATTTGTAAGTATTTTCTCCCATTCTGTAGATGCCTTTTCACTTCTTGATAGTGTCCTCTGACACACAATGTCTTTAATTTTAATATAGTCCAATTTACCTATTTTTTCTTTTGTTGTTTGTACTATTGCTGTCATATCTAAGGACTGTTGCCTAATCCAGGGTCATGAAGATTTTCAATTGTTTCTTTTTAAGAAGTTTATAATTTATATTAAAGTCTTTGATCCATACTGAGTTAATGTTGTATAAGTTGTGAGGTAGGGGTCCAGATTCATTCTTTTGCATGAGGTTAGCCAATTGTCCTGGCATTATTTGTTGAAAGGGCTATTCTTTTCCCACTGAATAGCCCTGGCACCCTTGCCAAAAATCAACTGATCATAAATCACAACTTTTTTTTAATACCCACATGCAAGTAATCTTTCAGCCAAAGTCTTTCATTTTAAGATACTAAATATATTTTAAGTAATTTACCAGGCTCAATAAAAACAATTCCAGGGTTTTGGATAACAACGTCATTACTTTCTGAAAAACTGAAGAAATGGCAATTCTTTTTATGCATTCCACTTAGGAAGTTAGTTTCTACTGCTACCTCTGATAGATGAAAAAGTTGAAATCCTGTTACGATAATTAATGTTGCTAGGATCTTGGCCCAGACATAGACACTATGGAAACATAAGCAGTTAGCATTAATATAAAGCATCATTTTGAGTATTTTAGACAGTGCTTCATTCGAAAACATACTAAGGCTACTTACAAAAAATACATGAGATTAAAAATAAATACGCAAAGAGGAAAGAAAAAGTAAGTATAGGTAGTCACAGGGACTATAATATACTATAATAAACTAATACAGAAGTTAGAGGTTTTAAGTAGCTAAGTGGCTAAGTTATCTATCACTGCCTTAAAAAGCTGCATGTCGTGAAAAATTGTCAATATAAACCACACCTGTACCTTTAGATCTGAGACAAATAAGAGCCTCGAACTGGAAATCCATCTAGTCCCTTGCTTTGTTCTATTACTGACTGACCCTTAGTTAAGGGCCACTAAATCTTTTGGGACCAAAGTTTCTTTTTCTTCAGTACAAAAAGGTGTTTGGACCCAATTTCTAAGAAACTTCCTTTTTCTACAGTTCTTGAGTTTGTGAGTTAAAAATGCATGTCTGTTCCATCGAGAAGGTGCCTTCTTGTTTTTAAAAATGTAAATGCAGCACTAAAAATAGCTGCATCATATGCAAGTAAATCATGTGGAGCCATCCCTTCAGGTCCTTGAATTAGATCACACAAATGTCACTAAGAGAGGAGCTACTGAGTAAATTCCACACGGATGCATCCTATTTCCTGAAATAAGAATGTATGCTGAAGAAATAAGTTCCAGGTTGATACAAATAAGTAAATGATACTTTTAATTCCTATTTCACAACCAAGAAGATAATTAGGTGTTAGATCAGCGACACTGACCAGAGAAAAGGGAAAGTCTCTGGGACTCAGCTAATTAAACTGGACAGATTTCAAATATTAACACCCTGAACTTTAAAGCCACTTGTTTATTTATTTATTTTTAGCATTTGTTAAGTATAAAATTAAGAGGCAGCTACATTTCAATCACATTTCGGTACACCTTCTGCAATATTTGCCAGACTCCAGGAAAATGCTTTTCATTTATAGTAAACATGCTCAAACCTAAATCTCATGGTTAAGCTCATTCTCCAAACCCAGGAGGCTGATGCTATAGCAATCTCTCCCTTGAAAACACTCTCCTAGTTAGGGTTTTGCTTTATTTCTGGATTTGGTTTGCTGGTTTCCTTCCATTACATGAGAAAAAAATTCTGAAATCCCTGAAGGTAGCAGGGCTAGCTCAATGCAAATCACCAACCCAATCTTGTCCCCTGCAGTTCTTCTGGAGCCTGGATACTCTCATCTACCCACTGTTGTCAATCTAGCAGTAATTCCTTTTTTCCTACCCAGACCAGTGGTTCAGACAAGCAAAACTGAGGGCAGTCGGTTCTTGTCCCACCTCTCCAGCCCAGTGATTGCCCATGGTGTGCCTGTCCATGAAGAAACACCAAGAAAATCCCTGCTTCCTCTTTCATTGATCCCTTGGTTCAATAATGAAACTGTCCTGGAGTAAGAGAGGCAGCATGAGCAAGAAAGATAATTTTCCCTTCCTTTGGTAAAGCTTCCCAGCCCTAGCAAAACTTTGATTTTAATAAAATATATCCCATTACCATTCAGTCAGAACAAGGTATTTGCTGGCTTATTATGTGTAAGGCACCATATGGGGAACAGCAAGGGATTCAGATATAGTACTATCTTAAAGTTATGTTTCTTTCACAAAGTATTTTCACCAATTCTTCATTTCCTATTACATATTAACATTCCTCTTTGACTGATAAGGCTCAGAAGGCCTAAATGCCTTATCTATAGCTATAAAGCTGTGTTATGAACTAGATTAAATCTTTAAAATTCTTAGTTCAAGGATTGTTCATTAGAGTCAGCTGCAAAGTGCTCTCCCAGGGTGTTATGGTAAATATGCTTATTTGATAAAATATTTAGTGCCAACTATGAGCAGAAGTGTGCTGGGTACCACTGATGCAGTGAGAATGAAACAGACATGACATCTCCTCCCATGAAGGTACCATTAACTGTAACTTGAAGTATATAGTATATGAGCATCCTAAGATATCCAAAAGGCTAGAGTTTGGAGAGGAAAGTTAATCTATTTATGAAGTTTAGGAAAGGCTTTGAGAGGTAGGTGGCATTTGAATAGGGTGTTGAGATATAGGTGGGAATGATCTTACCCATTCCTTTTATTTAATTATCAAACGGCAGTCATCCTTTTTCAAACAGGTTTCCCACTGTGATAAGGATGTTTTTAATATTAAATAATATCAATTCTTTACTAAAACAGGCCAGGATTATATGCATTTCTTATGCACTGCTCAGTTTGATTTTCCTGATCAGGACAACCATGCAAACCTGAGACAATTCTTAAGCATAACAATGATGGTTACTATAAACATGACGGATTACACTAAAGCTTTTCCCATGATGCCTGAAAGCAAGTAGAGGTGGAAATGAAAGAAAAGGCAAGTTCTGCAGCCTTGATTTTCTTTGTTATTAAGACAAAGAGTTTGGATAATAGAATCTCCTTTAACTTTATAATTGTATAACATTACCAAACTATACACAACATAAAAACTTTTGCTCAGCAAATATGGTGACTTATTTTTCCTCATAAATGATATCATATATTTAAAAACAGTAGCTGCTTTGTCTTAATTTATGTTACAAATTAAGCCTTGATTGCAAACCAGTTGCTAGGGCATTTCATTTCACAATGGTGAGAAGCAAGGAGTAAACTTTATATATAAAGTGTCCTGGAAGTAAAGAGATGATATGATACTGTAAAAATATGTGATATGAAAAATATGTGATTACAAGTAATACTGTGAAAATTACTGTGACTTTTGTTTATTCAATAACATTTATATATTCCCTCCTAAACACTTTACTAAATAGACTGAAAAAAAATACAGCCTTTAAATTCAGACCCCAGATCTGCAATTTCCTAGCCATTTACTGAACTCTGAACATCACTTTTCATATCATACATAGTTGTAGGGTTACAATAAAAATTGAGACCATATATACAGTAAAAATTAAGTAAAACTTCAGTGAGACCATATATAAAATATGTTATTTGTTCCTCAATATCTATTCTCTCCTTCTCTTACAGTACTAATACTTCTGATTTTTAGTTGGTGTGGTCATGTGACTATGTGCTAGTCATTGGCAAATGGGTGTAACTTCCATAACAAGTTTTCCCTTTCACCTTTTTTCCCAGCTGGATGGAATGTTACAGTGACAAGCCACCTAGAACACTGTGATGCAGGCAACCCTTGTTTAACCACTGTTTTGTGGGTTTCTAAAGGAGGAACTGAGCTGTATCCTGATTGGTACAATGTTCAAGACTGGTTCAGTGTTGAACACACAGTAGGCACTCCTTTTCTCCCTGGGAAAGTGAAAAACAGTCATGGTCTTTGCCTTTTTCTCCAATTAGAGCTTATAATTGAGTGAGGCAGACACACATGAAAATAATTAGCCAAAAGGTCAATTATAAGTGCTTAAAAAAAAAGGTCTGGGCACATCTTCACAGAGGTCTGGGTAGCACAGGTATAAGCATTTGTAGACCTCAACCAATGGTTCACTAGAGATTTACGCATTTCATTCACAGTTTTACCTAAAAAGAAGAAGAAGAAAACTGTTAAGTAAAAGGTATAAACAAGATAAAGGCTCAATAGAAGGAACAATCAAAATAAGAAGGATTGTGGAAGGCTTCACAGAGGATCTGACACTTAAACAGAGTCCCGAAAGATGAGAAGAGTTTCAACAAGTAGAGAATGAGTGGGCAAAGTACATTGATTCTGAAAGAGCAGAGGCCCTGAAAAGTCATTAATATGGTGCATTTTAGTGAAGGGAGTGAGTATTCTGTTTATGCAAGTCTAGCATGTGTGCAGAGATGATAGCGAGGTGAGGGTGCCATGATAAGCTATGGTCAGGGTCAGCATGTCTGACTGTGCTGTACTACAAAAATCCTAGGGAAGACCATACATAAAGACCATGATTGGAATGACATCCCATAGAGCTGTAGAGTACACTGGCTGCATAAACCACATGCAGCAGACTCAGTTATGGCTAGACTATAGTAGATCTCGAATGTCACTCTAAGAAATTTAGACTTTAACATGTTGACACAAGGAGTAATGAGAGATTTTCAAGGAGATGATGGACATATTTTAGACAGAAGAGATAACAGCATGGACTACAAACTAGCGAGGGAGACAAAGTGAGGCTATACCACAGGCAACTAATGCTGTATTCTAGGTAAAAGATGAGGGCTTGAACTAGAGCAGGGGAAATAAAGATGAGTGGATTCAAGAGGCATTTCAAGAGTAGAATTAACAGGATTTGGTGGCCGACTGGATGTGCACAATAGACAAGAGGGCAGCAATTCAGGTACCTGTGACTGCAAATCAGTTGGCCTGAAATGGGACCTCAGAATCTACATTCTAGTTAGCAAAGTGCCTCAGGTGATTTTGTTGCAGATGGTTCACCAGCCACTGGTTTTCAAAACACCCAGTAGAAAGTGGTGATAGCCAGACATAAAGTGACAGAAAGAAAATTTTCAGGAGGAGAGGGAAGATACTGAATCCAATTTTGGACAACAGTGCTAGAAAAGACATCATAATAAAGAGGAAGAAAGCATCACCTGCATAATTATCTATAGGAAAAAAATGAAGGCAACTATGCCTTCACTACTGTTTGTATTCTTGAAGTCCTGTTTTTAATGTCTCCTGATACTAGTACATCCTTGGATGGCCAATTAGGCCAAAATCGTTTTACCCAAAAAAAAAAAAAGCCAAAAAAAGCTACATTTTTGAAAAGAAAACAATAGAGAAAAGCAATACACATTATTGTACCACCTTATAGCACAAGATGTACATGTCTTTCCTACCAAATATAAACCAAAAAAGAGGACAGGCCCACTTATTATTTATTTGAAGGAGGCCAGAAGGAAAACTAGGAAATGCATAAAATAGTGTATGACATTTTGTGTCTGTTATTTTATGTAAAAAGACTATTAATCCAATATGTAGAAATGTTATCTAATGCTCTGCTTTGTTAACCTTTCTATGCTGTTAAATAACTCTGGCAGAGTATTTGAATGCAAGATTTTCCTTAAGTATCTTCTACTCTACCAGATTTATAAATAAATAATAAGGTAGTACTAATGATTTTTCAAAAGAGTGGTACAGTTTGTATCTATCCTCTGGTCTTAACCAGAAAAGTTTGAAAAAAAGTATTTTCAGTAATCTCAAAAAGGTCCCCCAAAACACAAGACAATAACATAAGAGAAGTCACAGGCTACACAAGATTCATAAATGGTAAAGTTGTTTCGAAAGAGAAGTAGTTAAAATCTTATGAGTTAACGGGTTGGCTGCCCCTCGAGTATCCCTGAGTCATTTACTGTATCAGAAAAAACCACCATGGAGGAAGAGAGCTCTTCTATGAAAAAAGAGTTGAAATTTCAAGAGATAGAGGACCTTTTCACAAAAGGGCCTAATTTCTCTTTAAATCACAATTTAAAATAGCTGAGCAGCTATTTAGCCTTGAGAACATTACCAATGATAAATAGGAACAGGCAAAAACCTACATAATTATAAAGCTTTACTCTGTGCTCTTAACCACTGGCACAGGACTCTACAGCTCTTCATATCCCTTGTTTTTAATTTCCCTGAGGACATCCATAGGCTGCTGGATTTGCAAGTCACAACTTGTTTTATTAGAAGTAATTGTGAGAACTCTAATGAAAAAATAAATAAGGTTTCAGAGATTTCCGGATCTCCATTTTCAGCCATTCTGAAGATGTTTAGGGTATGACTTTAACATATTAGCTTAAAACCAGATCTAATATTTTTAATCCAGTACCATGCAACAAGTTCTCTCCTTCAGACTGTTGAATATTCCTAAAGAGAAGGCTACAAAAATCCCTGGGCAGCCCAACAGACTAACCTTTCAAACTTGCATCTGTGCCAAAATTACCCAACTTTCTACCCTTTTCAAGGCCACACCAGTTTACCTCAAATATGAATATTCAGACCTAGTAAATCTTAACACTTGCTGTGCCACCCTACTGTGGGGAAGTAATAGTTGATTAGAAACTCAGATTTGCTGTTTCACTTCCTTTTGTCTCTGGAAAAAAATAAAAAGACACTATAAAATAAAGATTGCAAATGATATTTTTAACTATACCACATCTTGTGTAAAATGTACTAATTTCTCTGCTAAGGCAATTTAGATTAGATACTCTAAATTAAAAAGCCTAGTCAACTGAAGATAAAATCAGAGTTGAAGTATACAATACATGTCCAGTCTAGACAGGCTTGGTGATGGGTGAGAGTAAACAAATCATTTAACCTTTCTATGGACCTCTGTTCCCCCATTTCTCCCAATTTAGAATCTTGGCGTAGAGTCAGGCTGTAGGACATTGGTTCGCAACCTGTCAGTAAATTAGAATCATCCACGGTGGTTTTAAAAAATACATTACCAAACCCTGTCCAAGACTCCTGGATCTAATTTTGTACAGGGGGGAGATGTAAGATGGATTTAAAATTACTGCCATAGGGGGTCGAGTCATAGCTTGGAAAGCACTATTATACAAATATGCACCAATGCAGGGAAACAGGCTTTCATAAAGTTGCCTTTTTTCCCATAGTGATCTGCTTTTTAATTATTCTACAAGAAGTATATACAATTTAGGAACAATAATAGCAGTTGCTAAGGTAGAAGACTTTCTCAAATAAATAAATAAAGGTATTTTGATACTTTGGCAGATGGCCCAGAGCAACAGCACTTTGTTGATCTTGCTTCCATAAAACTTCCACAACTCATCAACTTAATTAATTAATAGAGAAAACAAATGTTTTCTCTATTAATGGCATTTGTTGAAGTTCTTGTTGAGAAATTTGACTGACCATAGCCCATCTCCCACTAAGTAGCAATGACACTTTTAACTTGATGTTCCCCCTATCAATACTCTAATCATCTTAATTCTATTTAAATTCTCAAACTATCTACAGATAGTTGAGAGACAAGATAGATGCCTCAAAGACATGCCTTTAATTCAAAGAGGCACAAAGAGTCATGGATAAGAAGGACAATCTCAGTCTTCTGTTTGAATGGCAATCATCCCAACAATGAAGAAGGTGGTTCCCTATTTGATCATGGGAAGCACTGGGGTTGGGGTCGGAACAAAGATCTATTTGCAGGTGCTTTACATAAACTACCTCATTTTTAATCTTCCCTCTGCAGAAGCATATATTGTCTTCCCTTTACAGAGGAGGAAACTGAACTTCAAAACTGAGCTTCAAAAGGGTAAATAAGTTGCATAAAGCACAGAATTAGAAAATGGAAGAACCAGATAAACCTAGGTCTCTGTTGCTAAAGCACAATCTCTAGCTCTCTCCCCTCTAATTTAGTTTTTATTTTAATCAGAGCTATACGTACCTATATCTTAATGAGTTGTGTAGTTCTACAAAATAAGAAAAACAGTAGTCCTCTGCTTTCCCCTTCCTATTTCCTGCTTCACCTTCGCAACAAATTCTTTTGACTAATTCTTTTTTGTATTTATCTCTGTATCCCTAAATAACATGTAATACTGCCACTACTGATTTTTCAGTTTTTGTCTCATTATGGAAAATTAGGATTCAGCTCTCTTTAAACATCCCCTACCTCCTATTCTCCCCCATTTCCCCAATACAGTTATATCTAATTTTTCATTAGATTAGCATTCAGCTTTTACTTTCTTATTACTATGTAATGCTATTCACTGCTGAACAATACCATGGATACTTTTCCTTTTCTGAAAATTTTTTTCCCTGAAAATTCTTGTTTGCTTTGTTTCCTATTATCACTAATACAACTCCTCAATATACTCAGACACGTCAGGTATTCTATCTCTTTAGAAGAATCACTCTGTAAGCTTTCTGGCTTGCTCCAATCTAGACTAGTTGCTCTCTATGCCTGATGGAAAGCCTTCATCTTGGGACCTTCTTTACCTTGAATTTGGGGATACCCTTTGTCCATCTCTTTCTTTAATTGAATCCCTCATTTTCAGTCTCCTAAATCTTGTTTTATATCCCCACGTGGTGACGCAAATCTTCTAGCAGCTTCCTAAGAACGTGTTTGGGAAGTAAATTTTTTGAGGCTTTGCATAACTAAAAATACCTTTACCCTCTGACTTAACTGATCCTTTGGCTAGATTAAGAGTTCTAGGTTGGAAGTAATTTTTCCTCAGAATTCTGAAAGCTTTGCTATGCTATCTTCTAGCTTCTGTTTATTTTTTTTGAGGATCAGATCCATTTTGATTCCTGATCTTGTACAATTCTCACTCTGTTGCTCGAGGCTGGAGTACAATGGTGTGATCTCAGCTCATTGCAACCTCCACCTCCGGGATTCAAGCGATTCTTGTGCCTCAGCCTCCCCAGTAGCTGGGATTACAGGCGCACGCCACCACACCCAGCTAATTTTTGTATTTTTAGTAGAGACGGGGTTTCACCATGTTAGCCAGGATGGTCTTGAACTCCCAGCCTCAGGTGATCTGCCTGCCTCGGCCTCCCAAAGTGCTTGGATTATAGGCATAAGCCACTGTGCCTGGCCTTAAACCGATTTTTTTCTCTTTGAAAACAATTAGGATTTTTTTTCTTTTTGTCCCTAGGATTCTGAAATTTCAAGACCATACCTGGCCATGGACTATATCATAGCAATAGGTGTTTGGTGGGCCTTTTCAATCTGGAAATTCCTCCTTCAGTTCTTAGAAGTTTTCTTGAAAATTTTTTGGGGCAATTTCTTTCCTTTTGTATTCCTTTCTGGGACTTCTACTATCTGGGTTTTGAATCTTCTGTACTGGTTCTCCAATTCTCCTTATTCTGCCACTCCTTTTAAAATGAACTTCCCTCCTTATTTCATAGTGAGAAATAAAAACTTTTAATGTGAGGAGTGCAAACCCATTTTAATTATCAGGCCCAGAGAGGCACTGAAATGTATGTGTGTGACAGCAGTCACACCTCACTCTCCCCTGTGAACTAAATGACCCTCTTGAAGCTACCTACTATGTGATGCCAAGTAGCCATAATATGCCATACATTAGATACCAAAACTCATGCCCTATAGTTCAACAATGTATAATCACTAATCAATGTTATTTCTGTAAACCAATGAGAATTCCTATCAAATAACTTAGTATCAGCCCATTCTTTGCTCTCTTTTGCCTTTAAAAACCTGGTTGCGGCCGGGCACAGTGGCTCACACCTGTAATCCCAGCACTTTGGGAGGCCGAGGCGAGTGTATCACAAGGTCAGGAGATCGAGACCATCCTGGCTAACACGGTGAAACCCTGTCTCTATTAAAAAATACAAAAAAATTAGCCGGGCGTGGTGGCAGGCACTTGTAGTCCCAGCTACTTGGGAGGCTGAGGCAGAAGAATGGCGTGAACCCGGGAAGCGGAGCTTGCAGTGAGACCAGATCGCGCCACTGCACTCCAGCCTGGGTGACAGAGAGCGACTCCATCTCAAAAAACAAAAACAAAGAAACAAAAAAAAACCTGGTTGCAACAAAGGCCGAATGGAGCAACCCCCCAAGGCAACCTGGAAGTGTGTCCAAGGCAGCTGTCATCAACCTTTACCCAAATAAATTCCCTATATTAATTATGCCTCCGTTTCTTTAGGTTGACAATAGATACAATATCTTAAGTCTGTTGTCTTTGGCAGCCATTATCCTGCCAAATGACAGCCAACCAATCCTGGATAAAGAAAGTAGTAATCAAGGGTAAGTAGTGGTGCCTCTGGAGCTGCACTGAGGCTGACAGTGTATGAGCCAAATCATGTTCCACCTCTAACTGCCTGTTAAACCAGAACATCTGAGCTTTGATCAGTTATGTATATATACATTGGAATTCCACGTTTGAAGAGAATCAAAGGCTTAAAGGTAGGATTTTCACCATCTTGACCCCAGGATGATTAGTCATTCTTTAGTAAGGTCTACTTTTTTGTAGGTGGTTGAGACAAGTGTGAGTAATTTGGGAGGCAGGCAAGGCCCCTCTGCTGGGTTTCCCCAACTGCTGAGCCTATTCTGTTTCTGGGTAAATGTTCTGCCAGAGTTCACACTTGTGGTGAGAGACCAACTCAAATCTAAAGCAGTTTCAGGATGGGGAAAGGAAATCACCTTGAATAACTGCTACTCCTTCCACTTTGCCCTAGAAAAGAAAGCCACCAGCCTTTCCCAACCCCTTGGGCTATGAATAAGAGGAGTTCATATTCTATTTCAGAAAAGTTGCCACTATAGTACATAAAGAGGTGAATCAGTGAATGAAAGACACATTCTGTGTTTTTGTTTTGTTTTGTTTTTTGTTTTTTTTTGAGACAGAGCTTCACTCTGTCCCCCAAGGGTAGAGTGCAGCAAGTGTGGCGGTGCAATCATAGCCCACTGCAGCCTGGACTCCTCGCCTCAAGCAATCCTTCCACCTCAGCCTTCTGAGTAGTTGAGATGATAGGCGTCAAGCCACTGTGCCCCGCTACATCTTGGTCTTTTCTGTATCTTAGTTACATGTTTGCCTTCTCACCCACAAAACACATCAGGAGTAAAAAGCAAAAAAATCAGTCAACAACACGGCATATACACATAAATAAGACATCTTCTCTTTTGGATGGTTAGGAAGATCTTTAAAGACACTCAAAAATATTAAGTGTGTTTTCCCTACCTGAAGAAAGGAAATGGAAGAGAACTGTCACTACTCAAATTTACTTGTGATCATTTTCCACTTTTAAGGAGTTATATAACACAAGCAGCTAATTCCCCAACTGACCTCTTGCATTTCTATTCTCCTTCCACATTGTAAACTTTGGTCATGAATATACCCATAGCATATTGTACTACACTGTTTCTGTGCTCCATCCAGGCAGCTGATATAATAGAAACCTTAAATATCATAAATCCAGCAGTTAGAATTTGAATTTTGTATTTTTCCATAAGCTGGAAGGCTAAATGCAACAGGATAAACAAGACAATCTCACTGGTTAAACCCAAAGGTCCCCAGTACATGTTCTCCATTTTGCTGGATGTTAGAACTTGGTGAAATTTTCTATGCGATCTTGCAAGAGCTAAAAGATTTCACTGTCAAAGACCACACCCATGAGTCTCAGTTTTGCCTTACTTCCTTTTTTTCTCCAGTAATACTTCTTTCTCTGAGACTATTTATCAAATGTTATGGGTTTAAGTGCACAACTAAACAGTATAACACCAAAAGGGAAAGCAGGCATGTGATGTTCTACTCCTCTGAGGTGAACATAAACATGGCACTGCTCAGTTGGCTGTGCTGAACTGAGTAATCTTTAAGGGGTATCCTCTCCTGTGAGTACGGGCAATGTTAAAATCTGAAGATGGGGGAGGAAGGATATACAATTTTAAAATAGTTAATATTAAAAATCTATTACATAAATCATATAAAGGACTTTGCATAATATTCACAGATGAGGGAACTAGAAGAGAAAGTCTGTAGTCAGTATGGTGAGGTGTAGAGGAGGAGTAGGACTGTATGGGAAGGAACATGTATTACAATCCTCTAGGATTTGTGAGATTTTAATGTTTATCAGAAAGGAAATATGGATTTTTAAAGGTTGAGAAACAACAATATCAAGGGAAAGGCACTTCTACTTTTGGGATTTCAAATACTTGAGGTTATGAAACCACATTCCTGTAAATGCCACATAATAAATGGTTATGAATAGTAAAACCACTTAAATCTCTCACAATAACAGTTGATTTGCTGATTCCAAAAATCCTTCTTCAAGCAATTAAAAAAAAAATCCTTTATTTTGAAAGAATCTAAGTCTCTAACTTCTGTCCCTTATAGCAAGTCACTCTCTGGAAAAACTATTACCTGATTGGGTTGTTTTGCTGTTCAATAGAACAATTCTCATACTGCAACTATTTCAAAGACTCTCATAACTTCAACTTGCTAAGTAACCATCAAAATGGAACTCATATTAATTTTCTTTGTCTACTCAATTTCCAGTAATTCCTTACTGCAATGACTTAAAATACTTCGTTTTCGATGTTAGCAACCTATTTTCAGTAGACCCTTCCTTTTGCAAAAAAAAAAAAAAAAAAAAGTATTGGTGTTAAGTAAAAGCTATTATAGATCACTAGTACTCAAACTGTTTACTCTCATAACTTACTACTGATAATTACCATTTATAGAGAATATATCTCTGAAGGTAAAAAGTTACTGTCCAGGAAATTTTCCATGAGACAAACAACTGCCATCATTTACTTCCCAAACTCTTTTCCTTAAGAAAAATACGTCCCTTTAAAAATGTTTTTCTTGGTTGCACAGCAATGTGAATGCACTTACCATTATTGAACCATATACTTTAAAAAAAGGTTAAGATGGTAAATTTTACGTTATGTGAATTTTACCACAATTTAACAAGCTTTTATAGATTAGGAATTGGAAAATGTGACACATGTACTACATAAGTCCCAAAGCCTGTTTTCAGTTGCATAGGGCTTGGTACCAGTTACCCTCAACTTATTTGAACAGTGACCAAATACTGCACTTAGTTCAAAAGACTTTGAAAATTAATTAACAACTCACTGAAAAGGTAGTTCATTTCATATTCTGTTATCCCTTCCTGAAGATAATCATAATCTTGGTTCTGAACTATAAAGCGATTTTTGTTACATATCTAAATAATAGCCTCCTCTTTCCCTGTATTTATGATTCAAAACCATGGCAGCAAGCATAGGAGATAACAGGTGGGAAATGGCAGCCACAGCATAAATCCTACAGGAAATAGAAACTAAAACTAGGCTTTACGTAACTGAACACAAACGAACTGCAATTAAACAGTAATATTTTATGCTTATAAGGTGTTAGAAAACAAAAAGGATAAACAGTAACAGTCAATCAGCTAATGCATAGCATCGAAATAGCGAAGCTTTATGTCAACAGGCTATTTTTATTTACCATTTCCTTTTGGACAAAGGTATGGTTTTAAAAAACATGCAGTCTTCTTTCATCATAGGGCAACTCCCCAATTATTTTTGCTATAGTAGCCCATAAATGGAAATAAAATACCCACGCATTCACATAATGCCTGCATCCTACTGTTAGTAACACTTCAGTGTCTGTAGGTATCCTCCACAGTTCATAGATGCAAACTGCTAAATTACATTACCTGTCTCAGGTCATGTTCTTGAAGGTGATCAAAAAGCATTTGAAATAATCATTTATAAAAGTCTATCAAAGATTACACTATTATCGAGGTATTAACAGTAAACCATTAGTCAAGTAAAAAGGTGGGCTTCTGTTAGATGACAGCACTGCCCCATGTGCGTGCACATACCATGCACATACCTGAACTATGCTAATGATTTTCACTTCATGTTAAATAAGCATAAGCATGTTAAGCTTGTATATTTTTTCACCCACTCATTTTGAAACCCTCTGTAGGATTTGGCTACAGTAAAATGTCAGCTTGGTTATTACCTTTAAAGTAAGAAATTTCCCGGCAAAATTGGGAAGCTAGTGACAATAAAGTGAAACTGACGCTTTCCCAGTTGAGTTTCACTCTTGGTTTCTTTCAGGGCATAGACAAACTTGCCCATGTAGAAGCAATACCCTTGCTTCTGTAACATAACTGAAGAAGAGAAGAGAAAGAATAGCAAGACATTTTACTTAACAGCCTCAGCCTACCGACAGCATTTTTCCTTGTCCATGAAAAAAAAGTTGTGTGTACGGGGGAAATAACCAGCATCAGTACAGCAGCTGTTCTTAGTTCTTGACATTACTGTGTCCCAGACTCTTTCATTCAATTGTATTTACTCCAAGGAGTTTTTGTTTGTTCTGAACCATTTTGCTGAGTATTGTTGCTGTCTTAAGGACAATGAACTCCCAGACCCACATGGTTTCATGAGTGAATTCTTTCAGATCTTCAAAGAGCAGAGTTCTTAGGCTATTTAAACTACATCAGAGCAGAGGAAGAGGAACTCTGCCCAGTTCTTTTTAGGAACCAGCATAACCTTGATACCAAAACCTAGCAAAAATAACAGAAAAAGGTGAGTATAAAATGAATCTCAATCATTGATTTTAAATAAAAATGCTACCAAAGGAACCAATATATACTTAAATATTACACCATGACCAAGCGTAAGATTGGTTCACAAACTGGAAATATACTAAAGTAATTCACTATCCTGTTAGGTCAAAGATGAAAAGTACCTATGAAAGGTTATGATAGATGTCAAAAAGCCATTTGACAAAATCCAACTTCCATTCCTGATAAAAATGTTAAGAAGTAATGAAGAGACATTATTTTAACACAACAAGAAATATACACACCAAATGAACATCCAATATCTATTATTTAAAATTGTTCTCAAAGTGCTATCTAATACAATAGACACTCCCCATCCCCAGTTGCAAAAATGACTTTGGATGCAATCCAAACAGTTCTCTGCAAAAATCACAATGAGCTAGAAATATTAAAGGAAACTTCCCTGATAAATATAATTTATTAGATATTAATAGTAACTTCATATTTAATGATGACATAAAAAAAAATCCCCAAACTAAGAAACAAGATAAAGGATGGCCAGAATCACTGTTTTATTTACCACTATTCTGGGGAAGCCAGCAATTCACTAAAGCAAAGAAAGAAAGAGATAAGATGAATTATAATTAGATGATTGTTTTCCTAGAAAATTCAAGTGAAACAATTTATTAAAATTAATAAATTTAGAAAGTTGGCCAGATACATAAACACTCATCTACATACCAGTCACAAAATATAAGAAAATATAATGGTTAAATCCCAAAAAGAGTACTTTAATGAAGCACGAACAGTTTATGTTAAATTTTATCTCAAAGATAATGCAATTATATTCAAGAAAATTTTGAGAAGGAAAAATGAAGAGGGACTTGTCCTATGAATTACTAGAAAACGTAGTATCAAAGCAGATTGGTACTTTTAAAGGAAGAGACAAAAAGATCAAAGCAACAGATGAGTCTAAAGAAAAGATGCATGTACACATGAGAATTTACTATATTAAGGAGGTATTTCTAGTCAGTTGGGAGAGAAATGATTTCAACAAATGATTTCAGGAAAAATGGCTGCCCAGTCATAAAAACGAAGAAAAAAAATTAAATCCTTATCTTAGCATACAAAAATCATTTTCAGATGTTTTAATGAGTAAATCATAAAAAGAGAATTAACAGGCAATATAGGAGAAGATCTTAAGAATTTTTGAGTGGGGACTACCTTCTTACCTGAGATAAAAAGCCTGGGCATTTTAAACCAAAGCATTGATAATTCTCGAAAATATTTGCCATATATTTCACAAAGGATTAATGAAATCTGTAGTCTAATGAGAAACAGATAATTTTGAAGAATACTGGGCAATATATACGGACAGTACATATTCAGTGATAGTTAACTATAATTTGGTACATCTACACAATGCAGTACCACGCCAACATTACAATAAAATAGAGCTACATATGGCAAGACTTTCACCATATATATATATATATATATACTTAATCTGAAACAGATTATCGAACAGTATGCATAATCTCATTTTCATAAGAAAGCAAAATAACATGGTTATGCACATACAGGAAAGATGTGGAAGGCTTGGATTACAACTGGGGAGAGGACTGAGAAGGATTTCACTTCCTGCTTTGCACATAGTTGTATTATTTGAGGATCCCTCCTCTCTCAAACGAGGACACAATAATTTTTAACAGAATGCACTGCTTGCTTCTCTGCAACCTCTCGTTTGGGTGTGTATTCCAACAGCGGTAAGGAGGCAGGTCATTTTCTTTTCCTTCAATTTCACGTCGCTTCTGCACTTCCTTTACTACCATCTCTCCCTTATTATAACTTGTCAAAAGCATCTCCTGTGAGGTGAGATAAACACCACTTTACATAGCAAGGCTGCTTTACTTTTGCTCGTTATAGCATAACAATAAAGGCACAGCTCTTCTTTGATTATCCTCCCCCTCTCTACTTCTAGAAAAGCACAGCTTTTTTGCCTGTAACTCGTTGCTAGTCAGTTTACACCGGCGTGAGGACTCTACCTAACGCCTGGGTTCCCACTGTGGGCGGGGTTGGCTTCTGTTCTTCCTGCCTTGGCCACCCACTCCCTCCGTGACCCTCTGGGAAGTTACCCAACTTCTCATTGACCAGGCTATGATGACACCCCACAGGAAGGCAGAGGGGAACTGTGCAACCACCTTGGGAAAACAACAGAAAGAACCAATTAAGTTTCCGAAAGAGTAACCACGATACTACTTGATTCTAGGAGGCAGTCTCTCTCCCGAAGGGAAGTCGGGAATGTTCCTGGCGGGTCCACTGCTCATCTCGACACCGCAGGCCCTTCCACCCCCATTTCCCGGGCAAAGCAGCCGGGACGAGTCCCTCCCTTGAAGCCGTGGGGGCAGACGCCGACGATGCTATGCTGACATCGCGGGCCCAGAAACCAACCCACAAGGAGTCCGCTCCGGGGGAAGGACTCGCGTGGTTTCTCCCGCACAAAATCCCTCCCCAAACTGCAAATTGGTTGTCTCCGCTGCTCCTCGGCTTCTCTCCCTGCGGCGCGCCTACTGTCAGCGCGTCCCTCTCGCTCACGCATACAAATTCTCCGACGTCGTGCTTGACGGATTCGGACACGCCAATTCACAAAGTTTCTTACTCACACAGTTCACGCTTTCAGCTGCGCTCCCTCTCCCCTCAGGTCGCCGGCGCCTGGCCGAGTGACTCCAACCGGAAGTTGCTTTTTGTTCCAGTTCAGAGGGCAGTGCCTGCGCGCAGAGCCATTAACTCTTCACCTTCCACCCAACAAGGCCAGGGCCCTTCCGCCCTGCCCCACCCAGCCCAAGGCTCTTCTGCCCCGCCCCTCCCCGCCCCGCCCAGCGCCCTCCCCGCCCCGCCCAGCGCCCTCCCCGCCCCGCCCAGCGCCCTCCCCCAGCCCTGCCCAGCCAAGTCCCCGCCTCTTAGAAAGAAAAAGCGTCAGCAGCGGAAGAGAATCCTATGTCAAGTGTAAAGGTCGCTTGTGAGTCTTTGCTGGATTTTTTTGCCAAACGATAAATAACCGGTAAATAAATAACCAGTAAATAAATAACATCACCCTATATATGAGTTAGAGTACACAAGAATCACCTGAGAAACAAAATGTAGTTTCACCAGCCGACTCCTACAGCTTTCATTTCAGAGCAACTGGAGTGAAGCCCAGGAACCTGCATTTTCAACAGATCCTCGTAAATTTATGTAATTAAACGTGGTTAAAGTCCACACTCTGAGAAACACTGCATATACACATACCCATTTGGTTTCTCCCCAACTAGTAGTATTTTTCAGTAAATGTATTTGTTAAAGAGGAATGGCTGGAAATGGAGGTGGAACTTTATTAGAAAATTTCCCATGAATTAAGACTTTCCCATTATTCCAATTCCTAACCATGCATGAATATTCTCTAAGATTCATATCTTAGATACCGCAAGAAAGATATCTTTTCCCTTTAGGGCAAGAGGATGAGGTCTGGCTGCCCCAATTTCTCCCTGTATTTCTGAATCATGGATGTTTACACATCTTTCCTTAGGCCAGTAAGTCCAAGGATTTAAAAACCTGCCAAGTTGCAGTGCATTCTGTCTAGTTATCTTGAGTGTTGCTGTATACTTTTAAAAGTCAAAGCCTAAATATATTTGAAATAATGTTTTTAACAAACAGAAACTTCTTATATATAACGTTTTGACTAGTTGAATAGTTTTCTTGTAATAAGTAATTGAGTTAAACATCACAATACAGTACTGCTTTAAAAAAATTATTTAAACTTTTTTTGAGGGCAGTTTTAGATTCACAGCAAAATGGAAAGGAATGTCCAGAGATTTTCCATATACGTTCTGCCCCGACACAAGCATAGCCCTTCCCCATTATCAACATCCCTCACCCCAGTGTGATGAAAAAAAGCTGTTATAAATATCTGCGTGCAGGTTTTTTTGTGCGGACATAAGTTTTCATCTCCTTTGGATAAATACCAAGTAGTGTGATTGCTGGATCATAAGGTAAGAGAATGTTTAGTTTTGTAAGCAATTGCCAAATTGTCTTCCAAAGTGGCTACCATTTTGCATTCCCACCAGGAATGAATAAGAGTTCCTGTTGCTCCAAATCCTTGTCAGCATTTGGTGTTGTAAGTGTTCTGGATTTTGGCCATTCTAATAGATGTGTGTCATATTTTATTGTTGTTTTAATTTGCATTTCCCTGATGACATATGACGTGGAGGATCTTTTCATATGGCTATTTATTTACCATCTGGTTAACTTCTTTGGGGGGGTAAAGGCCTTTGGCCCATTTTTTAATCAGGTTGTTTTCCAAATGTTGAGTTTTAAGTGTTCTTTGTATTTTTGATAACAGTCCTTTATCAGATATGTCTTTTGCAAAAAATTTTCTCCTTCTCTGTGGCTTGTCTTTTTACTCTCTTGACAATATCTATTGCAAAGCAGAAATTCTTAATTTTGATGAAGTCCAGTTTATTCAGCACTGCTTGAGCAAATTAAATAAGCTGATTTGAAGATTTCTGATTGAAATAGTGGAATTTAGTAATATACTCAGAGTCTAAAGCTGAATGCATAGGCATTTTGAAATATGGAGGTGCTAAAAACTTTGAATAAGGAAATAAGCTAGATATACACATTTCTTAAATATGTATTTTTCTCTTTCCACTTCCATGATGTTGTAGTCTTGAAGAGAAGTGGCTGCATAATTCCCCTGTATGTGAAATATGCATAAATGCTGGTAGAATTATTTTCTAATCAATGCTAAAATGGCATCAAACATTTTCCTTTTCCTATAATGATGATTTTTTAAGAATTCACATACAGTATGTTTTACAAAGGTTAGAAATTGAGTTGACATTTATTTGAGGAATAATCTTTTAAAATAATGACATAATTTTATTCCAGTTTTCCTTCACTCATATTATTATATACCTCAAGTTAGTGAGCAGTGATGTGGCATTGGAGGTTGGGTATGGTGGCATGAAAATGGGGAACTGACCAGGTGTGGTGCTCACACATATAATCCTAACACTTTGGGAGGCCAAGGGCAGAGGATCACTTGAGCACAGGAGTTTCAGACCAGCCTGGGCAACATAGTGAGACCACGTCTCTAATAATAATTAATTAATTAATTATTATTAAAAGAAAATGAGGGAATTGCAGGCCTTTAAAAGATATTTGGGAACCTGGACGGGTGCAGTGGCTCACGCCTGTAATCCCAGCACTTCGGGAGGCCAAGGCGGGCTGATCACTTGAGGTCAGGAGTTTGAGACCAGCCTGGCCAACATGGTGAAAACCCGTTTCTGCTGAAAATACAAAAATTAGCCAGGTTTGATGGTGCACACCTGTAATCCCAGCTATATGGGAGGCTGAGGCAGGAGGATCACTTGAACCTGGAAGGCAGAAATTTCAGTGAGCCAAGATCACGCCACTGCACTCCAGCCTGGGCAACAGAGAGAGACTCTGTCTCAAAAATATTTTGAATCCTAGTTTTAAAACTGCTTAATAATTTATTGAGAATTCTGAATATAAACCTAAGGACAAGGAAACCTGGCAATATAAACACTTACTATGACTTGGAATGTCAGTTATGTTCTCAGTCAAATCTTTGATGTGCAATATCACTATTAATGGAATCTGGTTGACTTCTGATTTACGATGACATCTGGACTGGCTGATTATATTGCAGACTCTCCAACTAAAATGCCTATGAACAATCAGAAAAACATGAGAACTCGCAATGGCCTTGGAAGGCAGACTGACAACCAGGGCCACTGTGTATGGTTGAGCAGGCTGTGCTCAGTTGCAAAGCCTTGCCTCCTTCAGCCTGTGTCTTCTCAGAGAGGTGCTTTTTCTAACTCACAGAAAAGTACCGTAAGAGCAGCTATAACCCTGTTGACAAGCACCCTAGTTCCAGAATTTGATAGGATACTGGACTTATTGCAAGAACTGTGAAGCTGAAATGGACATGTACTTTTTTGTTGGAAGGCAATCAAAGGTGTTGGTATGGAAGGATAGTAAGGAAGCCACCTGCCTCACGGCCCCTACTAGTAATTCCACTACTATGTGTGATGGCTAAGAAGTATTTTACACCTCTTTGCCCTAATCTCTCCCATTAGTTTCTCCACTCTATGACCCATTTTGGAGCTACGGCCTAGGGAATACCAGCAATAACCCAAAGGGAGTGGATAGGTGTAATGCTCTGTGTCCAAGCTTAGGAAACTAATAATGAAAGGGGTTGGGCAGACAGAACTGGGTGTTTGTTTCTCTGGGGGTTTACTTTTTCATATATGGTTCTTATCAAGAAAAAGACAAATCATTGTTTCTGATTAACCAGGAATTCTTCTCTTTATAGTAAAATAACTAGCTATTAAAGGTAAGGAATCTCACCTCAGCCCAACACCCGCAGTGACAAAGTTGATAAATGTCAGCTTCAAGCCAAAAAGTTAGCTGTTGACTGTGCATGTCTATATGTCTTCCAGCTCAACATCTATGCTGAAGAACTAATAGCATCAGAGAGATAATGAGAGGAGCCAAGAACCAAAATCCACACATTCAGGTAGTAAGGTTGACACAAGGCTTGGAACGAGTAATTACAAGAGAAAGCATCCCTTTGAAAAGATTATGCTATCTGAAAGAGAGTCTTCAAAATACAAAGAAAGTGAATACTTTGGAAAATTATTTACCAGAAGCAGAAGTATATGGAGAGAATCTGCTTTGTATTTTCTATGCAAAAATAGATGAAATACATGATAAGCTATTAGACTAAGATAAGGAGGGAACTAGAGACAAGGTGAAATAAAACGAAAGTTGGATAAGTTAAGTCTGTAAGGACACAGAACAACATGCAATGGCAAAATTCACATATAATTTGGACATAATCAAAGATGGAATCAGTATTGCAGAATAATAAATCAATGATTAGAGTAAAAGCTTGAAAAACTCTTCCAAAATATGACTGGAAAGTACAAATAGGTGACAACCATTAAAGGAAATGGTAGAAAGATTATGCCCCAACTTCTTCCTGAAGAAGAAATTGGGGTACATAGAACAGAGACGGCAACCACAGATATATCAGAAGCTATCTGAAGTAATACTTTGAACCAATACAATACTTCATAAAAATGAAAAGGACTCAATGTGTTTTGAAATATATTAATGACCTATCTTGTTAAAAATTTCAATATTAAATGCCCTATCAAGTCATTAATTTAATCAGTGAATATTTTGGGAATATTTGCTATGTGCTAAGAATTAGGGATAGAAAGATCACTAAGACACTGTCCTACCTTTAAAGAACTTGGTGTCTATACTGGGTGACATACATGCAAGAATCAGGCAATTATTATACAATGTGGTATTATGATTTTACATTAGGGGTAATATATGGTACTCTGAAAACACATTGGAAAGTCCATCGTCCAGCCTTGAGAGGGTGAAGGAAGGCTTCTGGTATCTAAGTTATGGAAAAAGTTCGACAAGAATCCAGGTGGAAAAAAAATTAATTGCAAAGGAAGAAAAACTTGTCTTCAGCATTAAACTTCAAAAGCTGAATAGAATAACATCTACAGTTGCCTGGGAAAGATTTGACCTATAGTGTCTGCCTACTCAAGTTATCATTTATTCAAGAAAAGGAAAACAAAGACATTCTCAGATACCTCAAGGTTCAAACATCATACCACCCATTTTCTGAAACAATTGAAGATATGCTTCCCTTATTCGAGAAGGAGTCAAAATTAAAAACTCAAGAAAGGTGAAATTTTGATATAAAATAAATATTAGAAAACATTTGAAATAATTTAAACATAAATTAAAAACATGTTGCAACTACAAAGCAATGGAAAAATGTAATTTTCGACACATAAGATACAAATCATTACCTAATAAATATTTAATAATAATAATATGGTTACAACTTTCTGATTACAGCAACAAATATGCAAGTGGGTGTGAGAGAGGTGGCAGGAAGTAAATGTGTTCTGCTATTTTACTCATTTTCTAATCTGTATATAGAAATAAGAAAATTACAGGATCTCATTCTAAGTATAATAATTGAAGATGTATCATTTTAGTTTTTTTAATATGAAGATAAATAACTACAAGTAGAATTTAAAAGTGTATGCTTGTTTTTGGCTGCACATCGTAGCTCACACCTGTAATCTCATCACTTTGAGAGGCCAAGGCAGGCAGATCACTTGAGGCCAGGAGTTCGAGACCAGCCTGGCCAACATGGAGAAAATTCGTCTCTACTAAAAGTACAAAAATTAGCCAGGTGTTGTGGTACACGTCTGTAATCCCAGCTACTCAGGAGGCTGAGGCACAAGAATCATTTGCACCTGGGAGGCGGAGGTTGCAGTGACCTGAGATGGCACCACTGTACTCCAGCCTGGGCAACAGAGTGAGACTCTGTCTCAAAAAAAAAAAAAAAAAAGTGTATGCTTAATTTTTATGTTAATAGAGGAAGAAAGAAATTAAAACATTGTCCACATAATAAAGATGTAAATATCTTAATTCCCAACATTCAATCAGTCACCCAATCAGGTACATCATGTGAGTACTCCTCTGCAGTATTTCTTGCATGCTTACACTCTGTATCCCCATTGCTACTATCTATCTCCATTCCTACCCGTTGTTCAAGCCACCATCAACTCACAGTTACAATGCTAACCTCCTAATTGTTTGCCTCACTTTCTCCCTTGTCAGATTCTGTGTTGTTATGTTTCTTTACCACCTACAACTGTTAAATGTCTTCCCCTCGCCTTTAGGATAAAATCCAAAATCTTAATCCTGGAATGAGGCATCCCCCTAACTCTCCAGACTTATGTCCTGCTTCTTCTTCCTGGTGATTTTGGGCTTCTTTTAATACCTTAAGTGATCACTCTTTTGTCCTTTTCAGGTATTTGCTGCTTTCCTCAGCCTAGAACATGTTTTCCTCATATTTTACCTAGTCTGTTGAGTCCTCTACTGAATGATCTGATTCTAAGCTAGGCCACACTTGATTTCCTTTCTAGGTTAAGACTGTGGGCTCAGCTGTGGGCTCCTATTTTACCCTGTCCTTTCCTCTTTATGACATGCATTATGCTTGAAATTTCAAGATACATATTTGAATGTTTTTAAGCTTAGGATGGCCATTATGACTGATGTCAGAGAAACTTATACTCACTAGGCAGGGTCCTAGGTTATCATTGCCCCCACGAAGGCAAACTACAGCTGAGAGAAGCTAAAGCATGATGACTGTAAGTGAGAGTTCTGTGTTAAAGTTGCCTCGTTCATATGTTGGTATTGCCATTTACTAATCATATGACTTTACTAATCCTGTGCCTCAGTTTCTTTTCCTGTCAAAGGTCGAGTGTACTTGTCCAACAAAATAATGTATGAACAAGACCTGGCCTACAGGAGGACTGCAGTAAATATTGGGTAATATAGAAAATTCCTGTAACTTAGTAGGTGGTTCTACATGCAGTTGATTTTTTTTTTTTGAGACAGGGTCTCACTGTTGTCACCCAGGCTGGAGTGCAGGGCAGGATCTTGGCTCATTGCAGCCTTGACTTCCTGGGCTCATGTGATTCTACCACCTTATGCTCCTGAGTAGCTGGGACTACAGACATGCACCATCATGCCTGGCTAATTTTTGTATTTTTTGTGGAGACAGGGTTTCACCATGTTGCCCAGGCTGGTATTAAACTCCTGAGCTCAAGAGATCCATCTGCCTCTGCTTCCCAAAGTGCTGGGATTACAGGTGTGAATTGGGATCACACCCAGCCTGATTTTTAATTTAAATAAAAAGTCATAATTATCACTTAAAATGTCTTTAAAAGTTCATACTGAGAAGGCCTCTATATTGGACTTAATAGAAAAAGACTTTCAATCAGTTGCCTTAAATATGCCCGAAGAACTAAAGAAAACCATGGACAAAGAACTAAAAGAAATATGAACAAAAGGAGAATATAAAAACATGATATAAATTATAAAACAGAACCAAATAGTAATTCTGGAGCTGAATGGCACAATAACAAATGGAAAATTAATTATAGGGGTTCAATAGCAGATTTCAGCAAGCAGAAGAAAGAGTCAGAGAATGTGATAAGATAGTTAACATCAAGCTTACCTTCTATGCATTGTGGGAGTCTTGAAGGAGAAATGAGAGAAATGAAGCAGAAAAAATATTTCAAGAAATAATGGCTGAAAACTTCCCAATTTGCTAAAAGTCTGAACCAGCTTATTCAAGTTGCTCAATGAACTCTAAGTAGAATGAACTCAAAAAAATCCACACTGAGGCATTATAATCAAATTATCCTTTAGCTCTTTGGGCATATTTAAGACAATTGACTGAAAGTCTATTTCTAGTAAGTCCAATATCTAGACCTTCTCAGTGTGAATTTTTAGACATTTTAAGTTATAATTATGGCTAATTATTTAAATTAAAAATCAAATGCATGTAGAATCACCCACTAAATAACAGGAATCATTTATATTACCCAGTATTTATTGAGTTCCTTCTGTAGGCCAGGTCCTGTTCATATATTATTTCATTGTACAGATACTCTCAATTTTTGAGGCAATTTTTGAACTGAGGACAAAGAGAGAATATTGAAAGCAGCAAGAAAGAAGTGACACATTATGTGCAAGGGATCATCAATAAGATTAACAGCCAATTTTGCTTTGAAACTATGAAGGCCAGAAAATAGTAGAATGACATATATAAAGTGCTAGAAAAAAGTGTAAACCAACAATTCTATAAATGGCAAGAGTATCCTTCAAAAATAAAGAAGAAATTAAGACATTTTGAGATAAATGAAAGCAGAAGGAGCTTGGTGTTAGTAGACTTACCCTAAAGAAATGATAAAGGGAGTACCTCAGGCTGACTACTAGGAGATAATTTGAGGCCATACAAAGAAATAAAGAACTTCAGTAAAGACAACTACATAGGTAAATATATTAAAGCTAGGATAATTGTATTTTGGTTTGTAACTCCTCTTTTTATTTCCTATATGATTTAAAAGACAAATCCTTAAAAATAATTATCAATCTGGCACACAACTTATAAAGATATAATTTGTGACAACAACACATAAGGGGTGATTAAGCTGCTTAGTAGCAGAGTGTTTGTATGTTACTGAAACTAAGTTGGTATCAGTTAAAATTAGGTTGTTTTAAATTTAGGTTGTTAATTGTAATTCACATGGTAATGACTAAGAAAATATTTTTTAAAAATCACAAAAGAAAATGAGAAGGGAATAAAATGGTATACCACTAAGAATAAGCTAAAATACAAAATAAGACAGTATTGGAAGAAGTGAGAAATAGAAAAATGGTATAGAACATACAGAAATCAAATAGCAAAATGGCAGCAGTAAGACCTTCCTTATCAATAATTACTTTAAATGTAGATGGATTAACCTCTTCAATCAAGAGGCAGAGCTTGGCAGAATGGATAATACAACATGATCAAATGATCAAATCATATGTTATCTGCAAAGGACTTAGTTTAGATGCAAAGACCAATAGATTAAAGTGAAATTATAGAAGAAGATTTTCATGCAAACAGTAACCAAAAGAGAGATGGCGTGGCTAAACTAATATTAGAGAAATAGACTTTTAGTAAAAAACTGTTACAGGAGACAAAGAAGGATATTATGTATTGACAAAAAGATAATTCATCAAGAAGATATAGCAATTATACACGTATATCCATCAAATAACAGGGCCCAAAAATATATGAATGAGACATTGGCAGACTTGAAGGGAGAAATAGACAGTACTACAATAGTCACTGGAGACTACATTATGTCACTTTTAATAATAAATAGAAAAACAGAAGATCCAAAAGAAAATAGACAACTTGAAAAATAGTATAAACCAACTAGACCTAGCAGACATGTAGAGCATTCCACCCCAGAAAAGCTGAATATACATTCTTCTCAAGTGGATATGGAATCTTCCCCAGGATAGATCAAATGTTAGGCCACAAAAAGTCTTAATATATTTAAAAAGATTGAAATCATACAAAGTATCTTCTCCAACCAAAATGGAATGAAACTAGAAGTTAATACAAGGAAAACTAAAAAATTTACAAAAATGTGCAAATTAAGCAACACATTCTTAAACAACCAATGAGTCACAAGGATAAATCATATGAAAATTAGATTTACTTGGAGAAGAATAAAAACAAAATTACAATGTATCAAAATATATGGGATGCAGTAAAAACAGTGCTCAGAGGAAAATTAATAGCAGTAAATGTTCATATTAAAAAAGATCTGAGAGTTGGGCATGCTGGCTCACGCCTGTAATCCCAGGACTTTGGGAGGTTGAGACAAGCAGATCACTTGAGGTCAGGAGTTTGAGACCAGCCTGGCCAACATGGTGAAACCTCGGCTCTACTAAAAATACAAAAATTAGCTCGGTGTGGTGGTATGCGTGTGCCTGTAACCCTGGCTATTTGGGAGACTGAGGCAGGAGAATCGCTTGAACCTGGCAGGCAGAGATTGCAGTGAGCCAAGATTGCACCAGCCTGGCAGACAGAGTAAGACTCCATCTCAAAAAAAAAAAAAAAAAAAAAAGAAGAAGAAGATTTGAAATCAATAATCTAACTTTATACCTCAAGGAACTGGAAAAGGAAGAGCAAACTAAATTGAAAGCTAGCAAGGATGAAACTAATAAAGATTAGAAAAGAGATAAATGAAATAGAGAATAGAAACACAGTTGAGAGAATCAATGAAACTAGAAGTTGGTTCTTGGAAAAGATCAAGAAAATTGACAAAACTTTAAATTGATAAGAAAAAGAGGAAGAAGAAATAAATAACTAAAATCAAAAATGAAAGTGAGGACATTACCACCAACCAAATAGAAATACAAAGTATTATAAATATTATGTTATGGAACAGTTGTAGATCAACCAATTAGATAACCTAGATGAACTGTACAAATTCCTAAAAACACACAGACTACTAAGTCTAAGTAAAAAGGAAATAGGAAATCTGAACAGACTGATAATAATACAGAGATTGAATCAGTAACCAAAAATCTCCCCACAAAGAAGCCATCAGGACCAGATGGCTTCGCTGGTGAATTCTACCATGCACTTAAATAACACCAAATTTTCAAACTGCTAGAAAAGAAAATGGGTGGAAAGGATGCTTACTAACTCGTTCTGTGGGGCTAGCCTTGACATTATACCGAAGCCAGACAGAGACGTGATAAAAAAGAAAGCTAAAAACCAATATTCCTTGTGAATATAGATGCAAAAATTCTCCACAAAATACTAGCAAACTAAATCCAACAGCCTATTAAGTGTATTATACATCATGATCAAGTGTGATTTATCCCTGTAACGCAAGGGTGGTTCAACATAAGAAAATCACTCCGGGCAATGCACCACATCATAGAAAAATGGAAAAAAAACCCCACATGATTATCTCCACTGACGCAAAAAGGCATTTGAAAAAAACCAACACCCTTCCATGATTCCTCAGAAAACTAGGATTAGAAGGGAACTTCCTTAACATAATAAAGAGCATTTATGAAAAACCCTCAGGTAACAACATATCAAATGGTGAAATACTAAAAGCTTTCTTCCTAGGATTAGGAACAAGACAAGGACACTTTCTTTCACCACTGCTATTTAACACTGTCCAGGAAATAGTAGCAAGTGCAATTAGACAAGAAAAAGAAATAAAAGCCATCCAAATTGGAAAGGAAGAGGTAAAACTATTTCTATCCATAGATGATATTATCCTATATATGAAAACTCCCAAAGTATTCACAAGAAAGCTATTAGAGCTAATAAATGAATTTAGCAAAGTTACAGGGTATGATATAAACACTCAAAAATCAGTTTTTTCTATACATTGCCAATGAACCCTCTTAAAAGGAAATTAAGAAAATTCTATTTACAGTGGCATCCAAAAAAAAAAATGCCTAGGAATAAACTTAACCAAAGAGGTAAAATAGTTATAGACTGAAAACTACAAAACATTTCTGAAAGAAATTATAGAAGACCTAAGTAAGTAGAAAGACATCCTATGTCCATGGATTGGAAGACTTAATATTATTAAGATGGCAGTACTCCACAAATTGATCTCCAGATTCAATGCAATTGCTATTGAAATTTCAATAGCCTATTTTTTTTTGCAGAAATCGAAAAGCTGATTCTGAAATTCATATTAAATTGCAAGTGTAGCCAGAAGAATATTGCAAAGGAAAAACAAAGTTGGAAGACTCACGCTTCCCAATTTCAACACTGACTACAAAGCTACAGTAATCAAAACAGCATGGCACTAGCATAAAGATACACATATGGACCAAAGGAATAGAACTGAGAGTACAAAAATAAACCCTTATAAGTGTGCCAAGACCGTTTAATGGAGAAAAAGTAGTCTCTTCAACAAATGATGCTGGGACAAGTGATAACCACATGCAAAAGAAAGAAGGTGGACCCCTACCTCACACCACATACAAAAATTAACTCCCAATCGATCAATTACCTAAATATAAGAGATAAAACCATAATAGCACACTTAGACAAACACAAGTGGGTAAGTCATCATGACATTGGATTTGGCAATGGATTTTAGATATGATACCAAAATAACAAACAAGAAAACAAACCAATTTGACCTAATAATTTTTTAAAACTTTAAACATTGAAAGATGTCAAGACACTGAAAAGACAGTCTATAGAAAAGGAGAAAATATTTGCAAATCACATATCTGATAAGGGGCTAGAATCTAGAATATATAAAAAACTCTTATGACTCAACAACAAAAAGACAAACAATCCAATTAAAACGTGGGTAACTGACTTGAATAGACATTTATCTAAAGAGGATCTACACATGGTCAACAAACACATGAAAAAATGCTTGACATTATTAGTCTTCAGGGAAATGAAAATCAGGACTACAATGAATTACCACTTCACATTCACTAGGATGGCTGTAATAAGAACCCAAATAGAAAATAACAAGTGTGGAGGAGGATGTGGAAAAATTGGAAGCCTTATATATTGCTGGTTGGAGTGTAAAATAGTTCAACCACTGTGGAAAATAATTTGCCAGTTCCTTAAAATGCTAAACATAGAATTACCAAATGACCCCAGAATTCCACTGATAGGTATATACCCAAAAGAACTGAAAACAGGTACTGAAACAAATACATGTAAATACATGTTCATAACAGCATGATTTACAATAGTCCAAAAGTGAAGACAGACCAAATACCCTATCCATCAACAGACGAATGGATAAATAATTAGCGGTATATACATATAATAGAATATTATTCAGCCACAAAAAGAAATGAAGTACTGATACATGCTACAACATGGATGAAACTCAAAACCATTGTGCTAAGTAAAAAAAGACAGTTTAAGAAAGTCACAGGTGAGGCCATGATGGCCGACTAGAAGGAGCAGCGATTGGAGGCTCCCATCAAAAAGAACTATAACAGCGTGCAAATCCTTCACTGGCAACGGAGGTATCCAGGTTCTGTCATCAGAACTGACCAGGCAGCTGGCGTGACCCTCGGAGAGGAAGGAAGACCATTATGGTGCGGTGGCCCACCTGAGAGCCACATGGGGCAGGGAAGCCCCCAGCCCACAGCCAAGGGAGGCAGTGAGTGAGTGTGCTACCCAGCCTGGGAAACCATGCTTTTTTCATGGAACTGTGCAACCCACAGGTCAGAAGATCCCACTAGTGAGCCCACACCACCAGGGCCTAGCCTCCCAAGCACGGAGTTGCACTGATTCTCAACAGCCACTCAGCTAGAATCTGCTTAAGCCTGCTAAGTTCCCAGGGGCAGGGGCAGTCAGCACCACAGCTGCAGCTCTCTGCTGTCCAAGCTGTTTGAGCTCCTTGGGGGAGAGATGGTAGCCAACACTGGGACTGATAGCCACCTAACACACTAAGTTCCCAGGGTGGGGGAAGGGCGACAGCCATCTCTGTAGCTCCAGGCTGCGCTTTTTCCCTGCTGGAGCCAGGGAGGCTGGATGGCTTGGTCCCAAGCAGTAACTCCCACACCCCCACCCCAACACACCAGCTGTGGCAAACTGCGGCCAGACCCTCTTCAAGCCTGACCCTGACTCATCCCTCCTTATTGGGCGGGGCCTCCCTGCAGGAACTCCAACAAGGAGGGACTCCAGCCAGGGACTCAGGGACAGAACTCTGATCCCCCTGGGGCTGAGCCCCTAGGGGGAGGGGTGCTGCGGTCTCTATGGACCAGGAGACTTAGTCTTTCCTTCTGCTAGTTCTGAGGAATCTAGGCAGCCCAGATGAGTGGGTTCCCCCCAGCAAAGCACACCCCCTCCACCAAGGGATAGTCAAAGTGTTTCATTAAACAAGTCTTGCTCCCCATGCCACCCAACTGGGTGAGACCCTCCAACAGGGGTTGTCAGACACCCTATATAGGAGCATTCCTACTGCCATCTGGTTGATACCCCTCAAGGTCAGAGATCCCAGAGGAAGGAGCAGGCATCCATCTTTTCTGTTCTCCAGCCTCCTTGAGTGATGTCTCCAGGTGCAAGAGCAAACACCAGATGAATAAGGCCTGTAGTGCATCCCTAGCAAACCTCAGCAGTCCTACAGAAGAGGGACCTGACCTTTGAAAGAAAAACAAACAAACAGACAGCAACAACAACAGCATCAACAAAAAAATTCCCCACAAAAACCCCATCCAAGGGTCAGCAACCTCAAAGATCAAAACTAGACAAACTTGTGAAGATGAGAAAGAACAAAAAAACTCTGAAAACCCAAAAGGTCAGAGTGTCTCTTCTCCTCCAAATGATCACAATGCCTTTCCAGCAAGGACGCAGAACTGGACGGAGGATGAGATGGACAAATTGACAGAAGTAGGCTTCAGAAGGTGGGTAATAAACTCCACTGAGCTAAAGGAGCATGTTCTAACCCAATGCAAAGAAGCTAAGAAGCTTGATAAGAGGCTATAGGAGCTACTAAATAGAATAACCAGTTTAGAGAGGAACACAAATTACCTGATGGAGCTGAAAAACACAGCACGAGAACTTTGTGAAGCATACACAAGTATCAATAGCCGAATTGACCAAGCAGAATAAAGTATATCAGAGTTTGAAGATCACCTTGCTGAAATCAGGCATGAAGACAAGATTAGAGAACAAAGAATGAAAAGGAATGAACAACACCTCTGAGAAATATGGGACTATGTAAAAAGACCTAACCTACGATTGATTGGAGTACCTGAAAAAGACAGGGAGAATGGAACCAAGTTGGAAAACACACTTCAGGATATTATCCAGGAGAACTTCCCCAACCTAGCAAGACAGGCCAACATTCAAATTCAGGAAATACAGAGAACACCACTAAGATACTCCACTAGAAGATCAACCCCAAGACACATAATCATCAGATTCTCCAAGGTTGAAATGAAGGAAAAAATGTTAAGGGCAGCTGGGGAGTAAGGCCAGGTAAACTACAAAGGGAAGCCCATCAGAGTAACAGTGGACCTCTCAGCAGAAACTCTACAAGCCAGAAGAGAGTGGGGCCAATATTTTAAAGAAAAGAATTTTCAACCCAAAATTTCATATCCAGCCAAACTACGTAAGAGAAGGAGAAATAAAATCCTTTCCAGACAACTAAATGCTGAGGGATTTCATTACTACCTGGCCTGTCTTGCAAGAGTTCCTGAAGGAAGCACTAACTATGGAAAGGAAAAACTGGTACCAGCCACTGCAAAAACACACCAAAATATCAACATCAACAAAGACCAATGACACTATGAAAAAACTGCATCAACTAGTGTGCAAAATAACCAGATAGCATCATGATGACAGGATCAAATTCACATATAACATTATTAACCTTAAATGTAAATGGGCTAAATGCCCCAACTAAAAGACACAGACTGGCAAATTGGATAAAGAGTCAAGACTCATCAGTGTGCTGTATTTGGGAGACCTATCTCACATGCAAAGACACACATAGGCTCAAAATAAAGGGATGGAGGAACATTTACCAAGCAAATGGAAAGCAAAAAAAAAAAAAAAAAAAAAAAAAAAGCAGGGGTTGCAGTCCTAGTCTCCTACTCTCTAACAAAACAGACATTAAACCAACAAAGATCAAAAAAGACAAAGAAGAGCATTACATAATGGTAAAGGGATCAATGCAACAAGAAGAGCTAGCCATCCTAAATATATATGCACCCAATACAGGAGCACCCAGATTCATAAAGCAAGTTCTTAGAGACCTACAAAGTGACTTAGACTCCCACACAATAATAGTGGGAGACTTTAACACCCTACTGTCAATATTAGACAGATCAACGAGACAGAAAATTAACAAGGATATTCAGGATTTGAACTCAGCTCTGGATCAAGTGGACCTAATAGAAATCTACAAAACTGTCCACCCCAAATCAACAGAATATACATTCTTCTTAGTACCACATGGCACTTACTCTAAAATAGACCACATAATTGGAAGTAAAACACTCCTCAGCAAATGCAAAAGAACTGAAATTATAACAGTCTGTCAGACCAGAGTGCAATCAAATTAGAAATCAGGATTAAGAAACTCACTCAAAATGACACAACTACATGGAAATTGAACAATGTGCTCCTGAATGAGTCCTAGGTAAATAATGAAATTAAGGCAGAAATCAAGAAGTTCTTTGAAACCAATGAAAATCAGATGATGTACCAGAATCTCTGGGACACAGCTAAAGCAGTGTTAAGAGGGAAGTTTATAGCACTAAATGCCCACATCAGAAAGCTAGAACTGAAATTGACAACCTAACATCACAATTAAAAGAGCTAGAGAAGCAAGAGCAAACAAATCCAAAACCTAGCAGAAGACAAGAAATAACTAAGTTCAGAACAGAACTGAAGGAGATAGAGACACCAAAAAACCCTTCAAAAATTCAATGAATCCAGGAGCTGTTTTTTTGAAAAAGTTTACAAAATAGATGGCTACCTAGACTAATAAAAAAGAAATGAGAGAAGACTCAAATAGACACAATAAAAATGATAAAGGGAATATCACCTCTGACCTCACAGAAATACAAACTACTATCAGCAAATACTATAAACACCTCTATGCAAATAAGCTAGAAAATCTAGAAGAAATGGTTAAATTCCTGGACACATACACCCTCCCAAGACTAAACCAGAAAGAAGTGATACTTGAATAGACCAATAACAAGTTCTGAAATTGGGGCAGTAATTAATACCCTACCAACCAACAAAAGCCCAGGACCAGATGGATTCATGGATGAATTCTACCAGAGGTACAAAGAGGAGCTTGTACCATTCCTTCTGAAACTATTCAAACAATTGAAAAGGAGGGACTCCTCCCTAACTCATTTTATGAGGCCAGCATCATCCTGATACCAAAACCTGGCAGAGACACAACAAAAAAAGAAACTTCAGGCCAATATCTCTGATGAACATCAATGCAAAAATCCTCAATAAAGTACTGGCAAACCTTATCCAAAAGCACATCAAAAAGCTTATCCACCAAGATCAAGTCGGCTTCATCCCTGGGACGCAAGGTTGGTTCAACATACACAAATCAATAAACGTAATCCGTCACATAAACAGAACCAATGACAAAAACCACATGGTTATCTCAATAGAAGCAGAATAGGCCTTCAATAAAATTCAACATCCCTTCATGTTAAAATCTCTCAATAAACTAGGCATTGATGGAACATATCTCAAAATAAAAAGAGCTATTTATGACAGCTAATATCATACTAAATGGGCAAAAGCTGTAAGCATTTCCTTTGAAAACCATCACAAGACAAGGATGCCCTCTCTCACCATTCCTATTCAACATAGTATTGGAAGTTCTGGCCAGGGCAATCAGGCAAGAGAAAGAAATAAAGCGTATTCAGATAGGAAGAGAAGAAGTCAATTGTCTCTGTTTGCAGATGATATGAGTCTATATTTAGAAAACCCCATAATCTCAGCCCCAAACCTCCTTAAGCTAATAAGCAACTTCAGCAAAGTCTCAGGATACAAAATCAGTGTGCAAAAATCACAAGCATTCCTATACACCAATAATAGACAAGCATAGAGCCAAAGCATGAATGAAGTCTCATTCACAATTGCTACAAAGAGAATAAAATACCTAGGAATACAGTTAACTAGGGATGTGAAGGACCTCTTCAGAGAACTATAAACTACTGCTCAAGGAAATAAGAGAGGATACAAACAAATGGAAAAACATTCCATGCTCATGGATAGGAAGAATCAACATCATGAAGATGGCCATATCGCCTAAAGTAATTTATAGACTCAATGCTATTTCCATCAAACTACCACTGACATTTTTCACAGAATTAGAAAAAAACACTTTATATTTCATATGGAAACCCCAAAAGAGTCCATATAGCCAAGACAATCCTAAGCAAAAAGAACAAAGCTGGAGGCATCATGCTACCTGACTTCAAAATATACTATAAGGCTACAGTAACCAAAAGAGCATGGTACTGGTACCAAAACAGACATATAGACCAATGGAGCAGAACAGAGACCTCAGAAATAACACCACACATCTACAACCATCTGATCTTTGACAAATGGGACAAAAACAAGCAATGGGGAAAGGATTCCCCATTTAATAAATGGTGTCGGGAAAAGTGGCTAGCCATATTCAGAAAACTGAAACTGGACCCCTTCCTTACACCTTATACAAAAATTAACTCAAGATGGATTAAAGACTTAAACATAAGACCTAAAACCATAAAATCCTTGGAAGAAAACCTAGGTAAGACCATTCAGGACATAGGCATGGGCAAAGACTTCATGACGAAAATGCCAAAAGCAATGCAACAAAAGCCAAAATTGACAAATCAGATCTAATTAAACTAGAGTTTCTGCACAGCAAAAGAAATTATCATTAGAGTGAGCATCAACCTACAGAATGGGAGAAAATTTTTGCAATCTACCCATCTGAAAAAGGTCTAATATCCAGAATCTACAAGGAACTTAAACAAATTTAAAAGAAAAAAAAACCCCATCAAAGAGTGGGCACAGGATATGAATAGACACTTCTCAAAAGAAGACATTTATGCAGCCAACAAACATGGAAAAAAGCTCAACATCATTGATCATTAGAGAAATGCAAATCAAACCCGCAATGAGATACCATCTCATGCCAGTCAGAAAGGTGATTATTACAAACAAGAAGCAATAGATGCTGACGAGGCTTTGGAGAAATAGGAATGCTTTTACACTGTTGGTGGAAATGTAAATTAGTTCAACTATTGTGGAAGACAGTGTGGCAATTCCTCAAGGATATAGAACCAGAAATACCATTTGACCCAGCAATCCTATTAATGGGTATATACCCAAAGGAATATACATCATTATACTATAAAGACACATGCACACATATGTTTCGTGCAGCACTATTTACAATAGCAAAGACATGGAACCAATCCAAATGCCCATCAGTGATAGACAGGATAAAGAAAATGTGCACTTATACACCTGGAATACTATGCAGCCATAAAAAAGAATGAGATAATGTCCTTTGCAGTGTCATGGATGAAGCTGGAAGCCATCATCCTGAGCAAACTAACACAGGAACAGAAAACCAAACATCACATGTTCTAACTCATAAGCGTGAGTTGAACAATGAGAACACATGGACACAGGGAGGGGAACAACATACACTGGGGCCAGTCAGGGTTGAGGGGCAAGAGGAAGGAGGGATAAATAGCTAATGCATGCAGCGCTTAAAACCTAGATGACAGGTTGATAGGTGCAACAAACCACCATGGCACACGTATACTTATGTAACAAACCTACACGTTCTGCACTTGTATCCCAGAACTTAAAGTAAAATAATAATAAAAAAGAAAGTCACACTGTCTGGTTTCACTTATATGAAACATTCAGAATATTTGCATCCAGAGACAGAATGCGGATTTGTGGTTGTCAGGGGCTGAGGGGAGTCAGAAATGCAGAACAACTGCTTAATAGTACACTGTTTCCTTTTGGGGTGGTAAAAATGTTTTGAAACTAGATAGAGGTGGTGCTTACACAACATTGTCAGTGTACTGAATGCCACTGAATTGTTCATTTTTAAATGATTAGTTTTGTGTTATATGAATTTCACCTCAGTTTTAAAAAGGGAAAAAATAAGAAAACCCGAATAAACTATGGACTTGAGTTAATAATAATGTACCCATATTGGTTCATAAATTGTTACAAATGTGCCATACTAATGCAAGTTGTTAATAATAGGGGATGCTGTGAGTGGTGGGGGTAGGAAGGGTGGAATATGTGAATTCTCTGCAGTGTTCGCTGAATTTTTCTCTAAATCTAAAATGGTTTTAAAAAAGACAGACTATTCATTAAAAAAAACCCTTACTATCCTAAATAAATCTGATCAAAGAGGAAATAAAACTTCAATTAAAAACTTTAAGACAGTGAAATGTGAAAGCAATGTATCAGAAGTTGTAAGATGTTAAAATAGTACTAAAAAACTCCTAGCCTTAAATATTTTCATTATAAAAGAAGAAAGAATAACAATACATGAACTAAGAATTCAACTCACAAACTTAGAAAACTAAAATAGTCTAAAAAAGGCATTGAGAAAATATTAACAAAGATAAAGCAAAAACAATTTTACAAAGAGCTAACTATAGAAGGAATAGATCCAAGAAATTAGTTCTGTGACATCCAATCAGAAAAAAAAAGAGAGAAAAGACAAATGGACAAAATGCATCATGAAAAAGGGTTATCCACATAGTTATGGAGATGATTTTAAAAAGTTCAAGGGAATACCATGTATGCCAATATATTTGAAAAATTTTTAAAAAGAGTAATTTCTAAGCAAAAGCAAGTAAACTAAGCTGCATGAAAAATAGCATAAACCCCAAATAGATCAATAACAATGGAAGACATTGTAAGCATTTAAAGAATTATTTTCAAAAGGGGATGCCAAGGCCCAAGAGTATTATGGATTCTTCTTTAAACATTTCAAGGAACAGATAACTCCTATTGAATTTTCTTTAGAACTTGGAACATTTTGGTATTTTTATCATTTTACTTTATTAAGCTAGTCTCATTTTAAAACTGAAACCTATCAGTGATATGTTCTAGAAAATAAAAATACAGACTAATTTTTACAGACTTATGAACATAAAAACAAAAATACACACTAACCTTCTAGTTTTGAATATGAATATTAAAAATTCTTAGCAAATTTCAAACATTTCTCTTTAGCATACATTTTCTTAATATAAGTTGGATATAAGATTAATCAATTTGGACACACATTTTGCTTACCACAGTTGTAACTGAATTGCGGTCTGCAGCTAGCACTGTCATAATAGGAAGAAGGCTTTTTGCACAAAGCGTAGGAATAGCTGCTTTGTTTATTTGGCTGCTCTGCCTGGATAGGGTTACTTGGCTTATGTCACATTGTTTTCATTCTTTTTCTGTTAGTTTGAGTTGGGAACAGAATTATGAAGCCAAAATAATAGAGAAGAGGTGTCTAAGCGTGTGGATTGGAGAGAAAAAGAGGAAATGTGTAGGTTTGGTTGGTTTATTTTGAACTACCAATTTATTATTTTAATTGGAGCAACAATAAATCATAGCTCATAACTATAAATCTACCTTTATTACCAAAGCAATCATTTTCATATCACAATATTTGATGACATGGAGTTTTTAAAAATGCAATGACTGTCTTGTGTAACAGCAGACCACTACACAGTTTGAAGTAGAAAAACCATACAGTTGTCTCTAATGATATCAAAAAGACATTGAGTATAGTTTAACATGAAGTCTCTATTTTGTTTTTATTTAAATAAGCCTCTAGTAAACAAGGTACTTGGCAATTATTTGGTTTTTATGATAAATGTACTTATCTCAAACCAACAGCCAACCTCATTCTTAATGTTAACCACTAGGGAAATTCCCACTGAGATCAGAAACAAGACAAGGTTGACTGCTGTCTTCTCTGTTATTAAACACTGTTCCAGAAATTCTGGCCAATGTGGTGAGGAAAAAAAGGGATAATACATAATTGTATTTTTTTCTGTCTAGGCATCACATATTAATTACCTAAGGTAATTTAGAAAAAATGAGGGATCAATAAAATTGCTAGATGAAAGATAAAATTGTGAAATTAAGAAGCCAGCAATAATTAGTTAGAAAATATAGTGGAAAGAATATCCCTATCAAGTACCTTTACTACACACACAAGAAGACAAAACAAAATATATTGGAATACATTTAATGATAAATAAAGAACTTTTATGTCTACTGAGGCCTTAATACGTTAGAGACATATTAATAGAATATTCAGGCAGGAAGTTTCTATGCTATAAGGATGATCACTTTCCTAAAATTAGTGCATAAGTTTCATGAAATTCTAATCAGAACTTTTTCAGGGGAGCTTTATTTATTTTTAATCATCTAGTTAGTTATCTCTATGACTCAATGTCATAAGTGTTTAAAAGAAGTAACTAGACATTGCTCTAGGTCCCCAGTTGGCTGCTGGGCAGAACCTCAAGGCAGGTTAGACTGGGTATACAACCGCACATCTTCCGGCTCTGAAGCTAACTGCTTGGAGGCACACTAATGCTCCCACCTGTATGCATGTGGAAGTGTATCCTGGAGGGAGTGAAGAGATGGGAGTGGGTGAGTGAGAAGAAAGACCTAGCTTCTAAAAATGACTTGGTTGTTGCGTGAACATGGCCAAGTCATCTTCCTTTTTCTATCATAAGAATCTCCATCTTTTGGAATATGACATCTCTCAAATATTATTTTAATCTTATAAGAATGCAGGGCAGTAGTAACAGAAAGCCCTGGATAAAGAGGTGATATGAATTTATGTTTAAGCCCTGGTTCTGCCACTTACAAGCTTGAATATGACAGCTATTATAATAATGTAACAATAGTGATAATAATTCTTGACTTTTAATCTTTTTGAGCTGTCATTTTTCCTATGATTATTCTTAAGAAAATAACTTAATGAAATATTACATGATATTTAATGTTTATTTTTGGTTGTGAAAATATGAGGGCTAATTGATAATAGAATAAGACTAGATTACTATAACTGTGTAAGTTTAAATGGTCCAAGGAGATGCAGCATTGTCTATAAGATTAACACTTTAGTGTAATGAAATATTCACTATCATGTGCTTTTTATGAGATGAGAAAAATACTAAACTTGAGTTAATCACTATTATTATTATTTTTTTGAGACGGAGTTTTGCTCTTGTTGCCTAGGCAATGGTGCTGTCTTGGCTCACTGCAACCTCTGCCTCCTGGGTTCAAGCGATTCTCCTGCCTCAGCCTCCTGAGTAGCTGGGATTACAGACATGTGCCACCATGGCCAGCTAATTTTTGTATTTTTAGTAGAGATGGGGTTTCATCATGTTGGCCAGGCTGGTCTCCAACTACTGATCTCAGGTGATCTGCCGGCCTCAGCCTCCCAAAGTGCTGGGATTACAGGAGTGAGCCACCGTGCCCAGCCTTGAGTTAATGTTTGTATAGACACACTGGATCAGGCCAGGATCGATTTTTAAAAATATAACCAAAAAAGTATGAATACACTTTTACTTTAATTTACTTTTCAGCCTAGTAAGTTATGAACAACTTAAGCCAAATATCTTTCAGCATAATGTCAACATTATGTTATAAAAATCATTCATTGGAGAAGGCTCTCATTCCAGATATAAACTTAAAAAAATCATTGAGGTAGAGACATAAATTCTATCTTAAAATTTAGAAAGAAAATTAAAAAAAATTTAAAATTTTCCTTGGTCTTGGCTAGGGACCCCATTATTTATTTATTTATTTATTTATTTATTTATTTATTTATTTATTTATTTATTAAATAGAGATGGGGTCTCACTATGTTGCCCAGGCTGGCCTCAAACTCCTGGGCTCAAGTGATCCTCTTACCTTGGCCTCCCAAAGTGCTAGGATTATAGGCATGACCCACCACGTCCAGCCATTTTTTAAAGGCCAAATTTCTAACTATGATGTTGACTACAAAGGCAGTATTGAATCATGTCATAAATTACTCACATAGCAAGAGTAAGAGGGTAACACATCTGCAACACTTCAGTTTAAGACATCCAGGCCACTTTCCTAGGTTAAGAATCAGTAGGAACTATTGAAATTAGATTACCTCTTCTCCAGGTTACAAGTCTTCCTTTGTAGACTATTCCTCTGTAAAGATGAAGACAGTTACACAGTTGTAAAGTGTTTTCCACAGGCTCTAACAATGCTGCTCAAACTGTCCAGAGCTCTCCCTTATGTTGAAGTGGGAACTTCCACTGAGAAATCCCCCAACTTGAAGACTTCCTTATTTGTAGCTAGCAACAGCCAATCATGGCACGATACTGAAATGAAGCAAAGACTATCAGAAAATATTCTGTAAACCACTCGTGACTGTAGCTCTGACTTCCTTTTGAAGCAAGATACTTTATGTGAATAGTTAAGGCATTTTAACAACAACAACAACAACAACAAAAACCCCAGGAATTGTAAACACAAAAATATTTTTGGATTAAGCATTTTATGTAAGAAAATTTAAAAGTTCAGTTTATTTGATAAGTGGCTTTTTAACCTTTAAGAAGTCACTTTTTGACCTAAGAAGCATGTTTATAAACAGGAGGTAAAAACCAAATTTGATTATAGTTGTCTTTATGGCCTACAGAAGTCACTTGGAAGAAGCTTTGTAGTAATAAGGTTTAAGCTCAATTGCAGAGCCTGAGCTTAGGTACTCAGAAGACAGGTGAAGCAAACAAGGCTCTTAAGACAGCTTTTCTGCCTTGAGAACTTAAGGTTCACTGTTCGTGGGATAAAAGTGTGTTCCAGCAAACTCGGGAAATGCTTTACAAATACATATATTTCTCTTAGGTTGCTTAGAGCAAAACATCACATTTTACATGCAAACGGAAGACAGCATGTGCACCACAGACATTTTTCTTTGATATAAAATTTTAGAGCTGGAAATGTCCTTAGACAACATCTGTTCCATTTCCTTTTTATTACAGATGAGGGAAACAGGAGAAGGTAAATGCTCAATGTCACAAGTAAAGTTAGAAGCAGCGCTTAGATTAAAATCTGAGTCTTTTGAATCCAAGTGCATTTCTTTTTTTTACTGCACTACACTCTTGGCATATAAAGTTACTGAGCTGGATAAAAACTGAATTAAGCAGTCTCCTTTTTCAGCTCCTGCATTTTACAGATGAGAAGTATGAGGCTTTACCTAAACTTCAACAGTTATTAAAAGGTCTAGAATTTAGAACTTCTGATTCTTAGTCTAGTTTGTTTTCCACTTTGAAACACTGCCCTCTCTTATATGTTAAATAAATCTGAGATATTGCTACTTATGATGAAATTATTCTATAAAAAATAATTTCAAAAGTATCTAAAATGCTGAATAAACTTATGATTAAAGGCTTCTACGTACTCATCTAACATACAATGAAGCATTACATTTCTTTTGGAACTATGGGTTTTATAACTATCTTACTGATGAAATGCTAAATATTAAATGCTATTGTGTGCAATGGAAAAATAAAACCAACCTATCCCGTGCTGTAAATATAGCAAAACAAACCAACAAAAAAGTGAGATAGCCACTAGTGAAAGGAAAACTTACTTCTTAAGAATTTACAGTTTTGAATGAGCAGAGTTTTAAAAACACAGCTTTTAAAAAAAGCAGTGCTCCTGTCTAGACTGGGAAATGCCCCTTTCTTTGGTCTCTTCATCCTGTGCCCCCTCCCTCCTCTATTTACTTTGGCATTTGAGCTTGGCTGACACCCAGGCTCCTGCAGAACTGGCTACTCCTGGGTATGTTGGCCTCAATCTGGTGGGGCATTGTTTGAGAGAGGGTCCTACAGCCAAGACAGAGAAGTTACAGTTAGAGAAGCTTTTTGAAGAAATTCTGAGTACATGAAATTTAAAACCTATGCCACTAACCAGTTCTAGACTAGGCAAAATATGTGAGGCAGATGGAAGTTTTAATTTTTGTCGTCTCTAGTAGTTCCTTTTCCTATTTCCCTACTCCCCACCTTTTTCCTTCTCTCGGAGTCATAAATCAAGTGACTAGGGCTGACAAAAATGCAGAAATTCCTTCAGAGGAGGAAGCAAACTGGTACTAAGCCAGGATTGGCAAGGGTTAGGGTATAATGACCAGGGCAGGAGTGGGATGAGCAGCTCCAAGCCCAAGTTAGAGGGTGGGAGGCAAAAGTCAGGTTCCTATTCAGGGAGAGAAGAATGGCTGAGGGGAGTTACTAGTCAAAGAATGCGGACATCACTGCCCGGGGGCAGCAGGATTCTCAGGGCAGGTCTGGTCGAAAGGCCTCCCTAAGAAGAATCCTGGAAATTTTTTTTTAAGTGAAAGTGGAGAGCAAGAAAGCCAGGTCTCTTAATTGCTAACTAGGATTTAGAAATAGGCTCCCTCCTTCAGAGGGAGACCCAGGTGCCTGCGACTCTGGCCAAGTAGCTAGTTAGGTAGCCAGGCTGCATGGGGTGGGTGTTTGATTGAGAAACTTGGTTCAGATGATCACATGGACACCTACAGGATTCATGCTCTAGGCACAGTATTTGTGAAAACAGCGTGTTTTCCAGGCTCTACTTGCTGGTGGGCTGATGCTTCAGGATTTTATTGGCCCGTGGCCACAGCAGGGCTGATGCTAAGGGGAATTGAGACCTGCAGGGATGATAGATGCTCTTTTTCCACGACCACCCCAACCTCTATAAATTGTGCACTGGGCAGAGTAACCTATATGACTTATTTGCAACTCAACAAAAATTTATGCCAAAGTTTTGCTTCTCCAGAGGGGATATTTGCATTTTAGTTCGAGTTGTGGAATTAAAGGTATCCCCATTTAATGAAACTTCTGGTCACACTGAATGGATGAAAGGGATATAGTGGATGTAGGGAGTGGGGTGGTGCAGGGAAAATGTCCTTACTCTTTACAATTCATATACTTAAGCTGTTACCTAAGTTAATGATTGGCCTTATACCTGTAGGGACATTTAGTTAGCATGCTTGGTCAGTTACAGTTGCATCAATCCCCCTCGTATAACTTTTGACTCCTCCAAAACTTAACTACTAATACATCTTACCTATAATATAAAATCAATTAATGAATATTTTGTATATATGTTATATACTATATTCTAACAATAAACTAGAGGAAAGAAAATGTATTTAAAAATCATAAAGAAGATAAAATATATTTGCTATTCATTAAGTGGAAGTGGATCATCATGAAGGTCTTCATCCTTGTTGTCTTCACATTAAGTAGGCTGAGGAGAAGGAGGAAGATGAGAAGGTCTTGCTGTATCAGTGGTTTGAGGAGTCAAAGAGAAGGAGAAGGTGAAAGGGGAGGCAGGGGAGGTGGGCCCACTTGGTCTAACTTTTACTGAAATATATTCACATGTAAGTGGACCCACACAATTCAAACTCATGTTGTTCAAGGATCAACTGTATTTATTCAATAAACATTTATTATCTACCATGTGTTAGGCTCCATGCTGGGTGCAGAAGTTCTTAAAATGGTTTTTTTGCTCTTGAGGAGCTCATGTTCTTAAGCAAGAGATAGACGTGCAAACGTTTAACTCTGCTCATTGACAAAGTTAAGAGTGGTGAGGCATACAAAGTACTGGCTGTGTGGGCAGAGAGGCAGTTCTCAGAGCTCGAGCTACGCATGAAGAGATGCCTAGATACCCACGGATTAAACAAGTGAAAGGATCAAGGGTTAAAAATTTATTTTATACCCTTCTCCGTATTCTCAATAAATCCACTCTGATTTTTTTTAGACTAAGCTTGTGGTTTTCTGCTTGTTTCCATAGCTTTATTAGTAAAATAATTGTAAAAATCTTATCTTTTTAACATTGTAGGGGATTATTTATAATCTTTACTTTTTCTTTTTTCTTTTCTTTTCTTTTCTTTTTTTTTTTTTTTTTTTTTTTTTTTTTTTTTTGAGACAGGGTCTCACTCTGTTGCTCCTGGCTGGAGTGCAGTGTTACAATCATAGCCCGCTGCAGCCTTGAACTTCTGGGCTCAAGCAATCCTCCCACCTCAGCCTCCTGAGTAGCTGGGACTACAGGTGGGCACCACCACTCCCAGCTAATTTTCTTTTTAAATTTCTTTGTAGAGTTGAGATCTCATCATGCTGCCCAGACTGGTCTTGAACTTCTGGGCTCAAGCAATCAACCTTGGCCTCCCAAAAGGTTGAGATTACAGGTATAAGTGACTGTACCCAGCATATAGTCTTGATGATAGTTAGACACAATTTGAGTGTTCTTAGCATCTAGCCTTAAAAAATAAATCTGTGAGGTACACAGACTAAGTAGTTAAGAAGTAGCTTGAGCATATTCTTTTTAATTTTTTTAACTTTTAAGTTCAGGGTAAACTTGTGTAATGCAGGCTTGTCGAACAGATTATTTTTTCACCCAGGTATTAAGCCTAGTATCCATTAGTTATTTTTCCTGATCTTCTCCCTCCAGTGTGTGTTGTTCCCCTCTATATGTCCACGTGTTATCATTTAGCTCCCACTTATAAGTGAGAACATGCGGTATTTGCTTTTCTGTTTCTGCGTTAGTTTGCTAAGGATAACGGCCTCTAGCTCCATCCATGTTTCTGCAAATACATGATCTCGTTCTTTTTCATGGTTGCATAATATTCCATGGTGTATATGTGCCACATTTTCTTTATCCAGTCTACCATTCATGGGCATTTAGGTTGATTCCATGTCTTTACTATGTGAACAGTACTGCAGTGAACATACACGTGCATGTATCTTTATTGATAGAGCAATTTATATTCCTTTGTGTACATACCTAGTGTTGGGATTGCTGGGTCAAATGGTAGTTCTGTTTTTAGGTCTTTGAGGAATCATCACACTGCTTTCCACGATGGATGAACTAATTTACACTCCCACCAACAGTGTATAAGTGTTTCTTTTTCTCTGCAACTTAGGCACATTATTTTTGAGAACAAGAATAAAAGTGGGACCCTGGATTCCCCAGCACCTTGTCCTCTCCTTTATATGATAGGTATGTATTTTTGGCTATCAAAAGAAAGAGGAAACTTACTAATATGTGATAAAACAAAGATTGATAGACTAAAAATTTAAAAAGCTCTTGACAAACTCAAGTAATAGGCTGATGCCAAAATGAAATTCAATAGGAATAATTATGAAATTGTCAGTTACTACTCCCCTCCCTACCACCATCCCACAAATGAACAAAAACCAGAAAGGAATTGCATAATCACGGAAAGGGTTGATGAGATGCAAGTTAGTAGCAGTCACACAAAACTGACTTGAGTTTTATTTGAGGTGATAATATGGGGATTCTAAAAATATCCCCAAAGTAGTAGGACCTTAGAATTCCCTCTAGAATGAGGGACGCATTAGTCCTGCTTTCTGACCCATCTTTCTGGGTACCACTCTTTAAGACCACAGACAAACTAGTTATCAAATACTCATCCATATTACATGTGTATGATTGCAGGAATGGAGAATGTTTAGCTTAGAGAAACTGGGAAGGAGAGAACTGTATTCAAATATCAAATTCATTTATGCAGCTCCAAGAAAGGCCTCAGACAGTGAGCCAGAACTATAAGGGAAAAAAAATTGGCTTGTTACGGGAAGATCAACGTTCCAATAGTCAGAAAATGAGATAGGCCACTTTAAGAGGTAATGAGTTCCTTCTTCCCCGGGAGAAAGGAAACATATGATGAATGACCATTGTTTGGGAATGTAGAAGAGATTAAAATCTCAGATGGGTTAATAATGACAAATACCTGTATATAATTTGCTATGGTCCTGGCACAGTTCTAAGTACGTTACATGTATCACTTTATTTAATCCTTATAATACCCTATAAAGGAGGTACTCTTTTATAGATTCAAAACTGAGGCATAAGGAAGTAAAGTGGCTTGACCAAGTAAACATAGCTATTAAATGTAAGTGGAAACTGAAGTGTCTGTCTCCAAAGTCCATCCTCTTAACAACTTTTAAAGCATCTGGGATTGCCCAATACAGTGCACTTTATCTAGTGAAGATTCTCTCATTCATTGATACATGAAATTTTAACGGAGGTGGAAAAAAATTCAGATGCATTCTCTACCACTTTCAATTTCTTCCTTTTTTTTTTTTTTTAGATGGAGTCTCGCTCTGTCACCAGGCTGAAGTGCAATGGCGAGATCTCGGCTTACTGCAACTCCACCTCGCGGGTTCAAGTGATCCTCCTGCCTCAGCCACCATGCCCGTCTAATTTTTTGTATTTTTAGTAGAGACGGGGTTTTACCGTGTTAGCCAGGGTGGTCTCAATCTCCTAATCTCATGATCCGCCCGCCTCGGCCTCCCAAAGTGCTGGGATTACAGCCGTGAGCCACTGCGCCCGGGCTGATTTCTTCTTATGCCTAGTTGTGGAAGCTTCCAGGCTGAGAAGAACTTAATGAACTGAGAATATACCACCTTCAATTCCTGCTTAATAGCTACCTTGGTCTTGGGATGGGCATGTTAAGAATAGCATAATTGAAGATGGCAGGAGGATGGGAAGGTAAAAGGAGGGTGATGCAGAAGAGGTGCTGATATGATTGGCTTTGTGTCCCCATAATCCCCACGTGTCAAGGAAGAGACCAGGTGGAGGTAATTGAATCATGGTGGGTGGGGGTTTCCCCCATGCTGTTCTCGTGCTAGTCAGTTCTCACGAGATCTAATGGTTTTATAAGGGACTCTTCCCTCTTCGCTTGGCACGCCACCTTCCTGCCCCCTGGCGAAGAAGGCGCTTTGTTTTCCCCTTCACCTTCTACCATGACTGTACATTTTATGAGGCCTCCCCAACCATACTGAACCGTAAGTCAATTAAACCTCTTTCCTTTATAAATTACCCAGTCTTGGGCAGTTGTTCATGCAGTACGCAAACGGACTAACACAGGTGCTCTTGTTGAGAAGTGGAGGAGCAAATTAGACTTGCTGTCTCTTTTCAAATGCCAATTTAGAAAAATAGGGCAACCTGGGAGCAGATTCAATGCAATTAGTCAAGGAAGATGATAATGCACATTTGTTTCTGCAGTTTTACTCATCCTTCCATTTTTCCTTTCTAATCTGTTATGTATAGCTTAATATGTCTCATAAAAAATACATGATACTTTCTACAGGGTACAAGGTGAACTATTTAAGTTTCCATAAAAAGTCTCTGTAAGCTGACAGAATTTAATCAGAAAATGAGACATCTCACCATTGAAGAATTTGTTTTAGATATTATACATTCTACTTTCTGTTTTATTGGCCAAGATAGCAATACATTTAGTTTATTACCAATTAACCTTTCTATTTTGATCTATGCACTGGGATTTCTCTTTTCTAAAGTTGATGAGAAACACCAGCCAAAAGAATGAGCCTCACAGGCATTTTCTTTCTAAACTGAGAAACCCAGAAAAGTGGTTTTGATATTAGGATAAAATAGAAATTACTGAACTCCCCTCAAAGAGGTAAGGAATATATAAATTGTAGAAAACAAATTTGCATTACCTGAAATATATTTCTTTTGGAATTATAAATTCATGAAATTGAAATTGCTATGAGATGCCTGTCATCAATAATTTTCTATGTGAGAACACAGTAATTTATTGATACAATTACTAATATTAGTAGGATTAATAATAATAGTTCATACTTGTAATTATCTATAAATGAGAAAGATAAAAAATGTCAGCCTGTCTGTAACCTCTAAGACACAATGGTGGTGAGAAAGAAATCAAAGAGAAGAAGAGAATAGAGGGAGAGATGGAAAGAATAATCCATAAACTCTGGGTTTTTCTATTACTTCAATAAAATAAGTCAAATTCTCAATGAGATCTGACCTTTGAAAACTGTTTAGCATGACTCCAGGGGAATGTTGGGAGGATTAACTAGCTGAAGCTTGCAGAGAGATTTCAAAGTTCCTTGTGTGTTATTTATTCCTTGGTTTACCAGTTCAGTTCCTTTTTAATTTGATCATATTTGGTGGGATGCCAGAGCCATGATAAAATATCCAATAAACACGGGTTTCAAGTAAAATCACAAGCTATTGTTTGAGGAGGAAAGATTGAGGTAGTTCTAAAAGTGTAGAGGTAATTCTGTGCGTAGACATGCTATTTTTAAAAGTTTTTATAAGTTAAATCACTTCAAAGAGCAGGAAACGGACCCAAAGAGATTAATTGATTTTCTAAATATCAAACAGCTGACTCATAATTTTGACAGTTTTTCACTGGCATTAGAGATCCTGGCTTCAAAGTACTTGATCACCTTTGGCATTATAATTTGAAGATGCTGTTATGGTTTGGAAGCTGAGTGGGATGGAATTGGTGAACTTTTTCTAATTACTCAATTGGTGAAAGAACTGTGTGTTTTATTCTTCTCTTATCATTGGGTTTCAGATTTTAAAATATTGTTTGGATGGAAAAAAACTTTGTAGAAACACCTCTTTCTCATGTCTCATTTATTTATTCTTTAACCCTTCATTCATCAATTGCAATATGCTGATCAGCTCTTGGGAGAGGGAGCCATAGAACCAAGCCCAGTGGCACTTTCTGGAGCACGTCAGAAGTAACACCCATCTCTCTGCAGAGGAGTTAGGCAAATAGGTGCTGGAGCCATAATGCCTACATTCCAAATCCTGACTTCACCTTTGGCAAATGTCTTGCCTAAAACTTATGGTAGTTTTGAGAATTGAATGAATTAGTACATGTAAAGGATTTAAAACCCTGAGCACATGGTAAGACTACGTAAGACAGTTTCTTTGTTGTTTTTTATTCATTGATGTATTTTTCTTCACTGTCTCTGTAGAATTAAAATGTGAATTGGCTGGGTATGGTTGCTCATGCCTGTAATCCCAGCACTTTGGGAGGTCGAGGTAGGTGGATCACCTGAGGTCAGGAGTTCGAGACCAGCCTGACCAACATGGTGAAACCCTGTCTCTACTAAAAAATACAAAAATTAGCCGAGCATGCTGGCAGGCACCTGTAATCCCAGCTACTCTGGAGGCTGAGGCAGGAGAATTGCTTGAACCTGGAGGGTGGAGGTTGCAGTGAGCCAAGATCACACCATTGCACTCCAGCCTAGGTGACAGAGCAAGACTCCGTCTCAAAAAAAAAAAAAAAAAATTGTGAATTCATACAAGTTTTGCAGGAAAACTAGATGGCGAGAAATTAAATTATTTAAGCAAGATCATTTTTGTTTGTCTATGCAACTTCTATATTGCCTTTTCCTTTTTCCCCTTGTAGCCTATGTACTGTTTGGGAAGCAAACTCCACCCACTGTCCATGAGTAGGCTAGGACTGGCTCAAACCAGTCAGTACATTATATTTCTCCTACTTTTGTTATTGGCTGAGGGTGGAGTGCATGATACGAGCCAGTCTAACCTTGGTGAATACCAGGACTCTTGCTTGGATTACAGAGCTGAAAGTAAAAGTGAAGCACAGCCTTCATTATTTAGGCTGACAAACAGCCTAAAGCTGTAAGGATCTTCAACTACAGAATAAAACCATCATCACGAGATGGCCAAAAAGAGAGATGGGGAAAAAATTGGTGTTTTAAAAATTTTAATTAATTTATTTACTTTTGAGATGTAGTCTCGCTCTGTCACCCAGACTGGAGGGCAGTGGCATGATCTCAGCTCACTGCAACCTCTGCCTCCTGGGTCCAAGCAATTCTCATGCCTCCACCTCCTGAGTAACTGGGATACAGGTGCATGCCACTGTGCCCGGCTAATGTTTGTATTTTTAGTAGAGATGGGGTTTCACCATGTTGCCCAGGCTGGTCTTGAACTCCTGGCCTCAAATGATCCATCTACCTCGGCCTCCCAAAGTGCTGGGATTACAGGTGTGAGGCACTGTGACTGGTCAAAACATGGGTCTTTAATAATATTGCTGAACCACTGACTCAAACAACTTTAAAGCTCCCTCTACCTCTTGACTTTTGAGTTATGTAATCCCCAAGGTTCCCTCGTATTGTTTAAGCTAGTTTGAGTTAGATTTTCTGTTACTAGCAATTGAAATCTTCTTGCTATGATACTCTATATGGTCAAAAAGGAGTCGTGAATACAACAATAACCACAACAAATAGCCTTTATGGAGATTTGCTCTGCGTCAAACACTGCTGTCAGTATTAATCTTTACAACAAGCCTGTGAGACAGGTATCATGACTCTCAATCATTAGCACTCTAAGTGTGGGACTCTGCATAACATATGCAAAGTATCATGGCTGCAGATCTTGCATTTCCAACATGACCTGTTTTGGCCTATTTTGTGATTACGTGTGTGTGTGTGTGTGTGTGTGTGTGTGTGTGTGTGTGTGTGTGTGTGGCTTTTTGAGATGGAGGTCTCTCTATTAGTACTGATACAATTTCTAATAGGATTAATAGTTCATACTTGTAATTCTCTATAAATGAGGAAGATAACAAATGTTAACCTATCTAACGTCTAAGACCCAATGACAGTGAGAAAGAAATAAGAGAGGAGAAAGGAATAGAGGGAGAGATGGAAAGGATAATCTATAAACTCTGGGCTGCTGTGCAGTGACCATTATCAAGTATGATCATAGCTTACTGCAGCCTTGAGCTCCTGGACTCAAGCAATCCCCTATTTAGCCTCCTGGGTAGATGGGACTACAGGCATGCATCACTGCACCTGGCTTAGTTTGAGATAATATTTTTGCAGAGAACAGATGTATAAAGTCTAGCTAGTCAGGCTCCTTTTCCCTGCTTCCTCCAGATAATTTTTAAACTGAACACAGAACATATTCATTTGGGTACCATACCGCAAATTAACAGTTGATTAAGTCCCTTGTATATTTCAGTTTGAATTTTTTGTTTAAGGGTTTTGTTTTATTTGATTTTTTGGTTGAGGGTTTAATATGAGAAACTATCTTTCTTGGATTTGAATGCTCACTGGTTTTTTTCTATGTCATTTGTTATAGTCAGGATATTAGAGTCATTTGAAATAGACTACTCTGGCAGAAGGGCAAACTATCTTCTGGTTCTTTGCATACTTTGGGTTTTTTAAATAAGTGCTTGGAAAGTTTATTCCTTAGGAATGAAGGCCTTTTTCCCCAACCCCTCTTACACCAGTCAAGGTTCAATCAGGAGACAAAATCAGATAGTAATTAGAACAGGGAAAGTTTAGTATAAATAACTATTAACTATACCAGGTGCTGATCTATAAAGGAGTAAAGATACTCAAAAGGATATCTGGGGCTTAGGGAGGGTATCTAAAGAAGGAACAAATGTGGGAAAGAGAACCTCTTTCCTAAGGCCGGAATTCAGACCACAGTGGAAAAGGTGTGGTTGTAGACCAGGAAATTCCAGAGAAGTGTGCTTGGTTGCCCAGGCCAGAACCGGTCCACAGATGCTGGGCAATGAGTAAACCACCCCTCCAAAGTGCACGTGGGCCAAGGCTGGGAAGCTGACTTTCGGGACACCTGTGAGATTCATCGGGAAGCTGTCAATAGGAATGCCACTGCAACTCGATGAGGAGCCATCAGTATGTATGCCACTGCAACTTGATGGGGTGTCACTAGAGCAACCTTACATGCACAGTTGGTAGCCATGAGATAGGAACAAGAACAAAATAGAAAACACCAGCACCAGGAAGAGAAGCCCTATTCCTCTTGTCGTGTTTCTCCACCTCCCTATACAGACAAAGCTTGACACTGTTGTCACTGCAAAGAAGAAATATTTCAACATTCCAGCTTCATTTTTGCCAAGCAGTCAATAAAAGGTGGCTTTGAAGCTGGGATGCAATACATACTTAGCTGGCACACTTTTGAATGCAGGGGATAAGTTTTCATTATACCCTGTTATGTCAACATTCAGCAGTAGCTTTGTTTAAGTATATTACTTACATTATATGAAGGTCAGTGAAGCAGATGTTAACTATAAAATGTCTTTACAGGTGTAGTCCCCACCAACATCTTGGGGCTCCTCAAATCTTCCTTGAATGATGTCTGAAATAGGTTAGATCTTTATTTGTAATATAATACTTTGACCCCAGTTAAAATATAACTACCTCATGAATGAGAACTATTATACTGTTATTGGCTATTAAACTTTAAAATGATTGAAGGTGATAAATTACCCCAAGAGGCTGAGGAGAGGACTTTAACTGACTCCCTGTATTTTAATCAACATTCTCTCTTGAAACTTTTGACAAATGGTATCAAATCATCTTCATGAGCTCTGAGTATTCTCTTATTTTCTATCCACTGAAACATGGTAAAACCCTGAATATGCTCTTGTCTGAACATATGTTTATGTTAATGAGGAAAGTTTACTTTATGTAGGAAGAAAAATTGTTTCTATTTCTGACATGATAAGATGTAGGAACAGGCTACAAACTTCAGACTTTATGTGATAGAACATTTGAAGATAATGAAAGTTTATTTCCTCTTCTTGAAAGATGTTAAAACTTTATAAAAGACACAGAATTCTAAATTGACTTTTTAGGTTAATTTAAAATTTGTTAGGGGTATGGTTCAGAAAGTTTGTGCAGCTATAAGATATAGAACACTTAAACTTATAAGTAGCAGATTTTTTTTCCCCTTCCATTAACCAGTTTATTTGATGTGCTATCTGCTAGAGCTGCCATAACAAAATACCACTGATCAGCGGGCCTAAACAACAGAAATTTATTTTCTCACAGTTCTAGAGGCTGGAGGTTCAAAATTAAATTGCTGGCAAGGTTGATTCCCTCTAAAGGCCTTGAGGAACGAACCCATTCCGGGCCTGTCTCCTTGGCCTGCAGTTAGCTATTCTCTTCTGCTCCTTCACAGGGTGGTTCCCCTGTACAGGCAGGTCCCTTGTGACTGTGTGTGGCTAAATTTCCTCTTATAAGCACACCAGTCTGATTAGATTATAGCCTACCCTAGTGGCCCCATTTTAACTTGATCATCTCTTTAAAAGTTCTATCTCCCAAAACATTTTCTGAGGTTAGGGGGGTTAGGGATGGAACACACGAATTTGGTGGGACTCACTTTAGCCCATAACATTGGATGAACTAAGCATGATATATGCAGAAAGCACTAAATTTCTTTTCTCACCACTGCCTTTTATCTGTGCTATTTGAATTTCTAGATCGGCTGTTTGGGTGGCTTCTTAAATTCATAATGTGTGTTCTTAATCTTCTCTGTTCTAGGGTTTCTGATGAAAATCAGAAGCAACAGAGAAAAGCCTATATATACTGCTATATGCATCAGTAATTTTACTACTGAGACAATTTAAACTCAAAGTTTAGATTCAGGTTATATCTATAGACAGAACAAGAAGGTTTGATTTGTGGACTTGTTTTCTCAAAGTATTGCTTCAGTCAATGTGGTTGGACCAGTTTGGTGTGTAGAATTATTCTCAGAGACATTCATCATTCTTTCAGGGTGGCTCCCAGACAGGTGAGTGGATAGACTGGGTAAATGGGAGTAATTTTGTAGGTAGGGCTGACAAAGAAGATTTCCAAGAGATCTACTTAAGGTCTCTTAGGCCTTCTTTCCCAGGAAGCCTGAATCAAGGGGCTTCACTTAGCATGCATCTATCTCTGGTCTGTGTTCCTGATCCTCAAATAATGACCTAATTCTGTTCTACCATGTTCCTAATTTTGGCATGTCCACCAGACTCAAACAGCCTGTGTTCCTGTGATATTTCTGCTTTACTCCTGATTTCAATTATGTTTCCAATCCTGGATTTACAATCTGGGCTTGATTCCTGCTACTCCCTTGCTTGAGTTCTGTTGTCTGTGGCCTTGAATTGCTTGACTATGAATCATTCCATTTCATGACTCAGCAGGAAGCACCCTGCCACTGCTTTCACAGCTTGCCTACTCGTAAAGATTTCAGAAGTTTTTATTTCTCTAATTTCAAAAGCATTTTCTTTGGTTTCTTCTTTATTGTCATTGAAGCCAGTTTCAAAGCATAGGAAAACAGAGTTTTGCCTTCCCTACAAATCCAATACAACTTCTTAAAAGTGATTACAGAATTAAATCCTGACAGCGACTCAGGAACTTGTTTCTCTTCTGGATACTTATCCTGTGTGGGCTGCTCATAAATGCAGCCCATACCATGTAAAGTAATCAGTGGCAACTTGGTGGGAATCAAACATTCATATTCTGGAAAAACTGATAAAACAAAGTTCTCTTGTTTAGGGCTGGCATTTCCTCAATACAGAGGAAAGAGGACTGTCATAACTAGGATATCATAGAACCTATCAATATGGACCAGCAGGTAGGAGAAGGAAGCTGGGATGGGGCAAATAGATATCAGCCTTCTAGGAACAGCTCGTGTCAACTGCAGAGAGCATGGAAAGGATGATAAACCTGGAAGTGGTTTAGGTTGGTACTGATTTTCAAACCAGATTCATTCTCTGCACAAAGACCCTAGTCTTAGTTATTGATGAAGAAAATATTACTTGCTATCAAAAGTTCCTCCTGTTACTTAAGCCTACAGTAGTACCTAAAGTGGAGTGTATGGACTATTGTTTATGATGAAGTTTTTATCAGACCAGGTGAAATGAGAAGGATAAGGCTAGTGTAGTGATTTTTCCTATAAAGCTAAATTTATTCACTTTTAAGGAACTGCTTTTTATTATGAGATGAGTTCCCTCCTAGTTATGTTTTGGTATTAACATGTGCTTTTAAAAAATAAAACAACACTGTTAATGGATGGTAGTTATTTGTTTTTATATCTTTGCTTAGCTAATTAAAGATTAGCAATCTTATATCAGTCCCCAAATTGTTTTTGAAAATATTACCTAGTTCATAAAATCCAAATATTTTGGAAGTTCTGATTGAAGCCACACACTATCCGGTGATATAACAATGGAGAAAGGAAAAGGAAACCTAATTAGCAAGAGACCATGTTCTTTGAATGATGGCAAATAGAGGGTGGGGCAAAAATGGCATCAAACCCCAGACTCAGTTTATCCAGAAAGTTTCTCTCTTCACTGTGGTGCTTCCTATGCACTGAATATAAAAGTGGGTTATCATAAGTGGATTGTGTTTTTCCATAGGAGCAATGCTTTAATTATGGGACATACTTTTATCCAAAGACTCAACATCAAATATATCAGAAATGGTAAACAATGTCTCACAAAAGAAAAAAGAACTGCAAACAGTTGAATTATGTTCTGCCCACAATTAGAGGTGAAAAAGACCATGGATATCCTTGCTATTTAAGTGTGGTCAGCTGGTTGGTGAGTGACATCAGCATCATCTGGGCAATTGTTAGAAATGCAGACTCTCAGGGCCCTGCCCCTGCATTTCTGAATCAGAACCTACATTTTAGCAAGATCCTCAGGTGATTCTTATGGACATCTGTTTGTTTTGTGGAGGAAAACCAGGACCAAAAGGACCAGCAAACAGAACAAAGTCTATTATGACCCCACAATGGGAATAATCTAAGGGCAAGATTAGGAGATGAGCCCAGGGCAGGTAGGGCACACAGGGCCAGGTTAAGACATCAGGAAGGTTGAAAGGAACAGCTGCTTAATAGGAAATGCTGCTGGGATGTGCCTGGAAAGTCATGGCAAACTCACAGGGCTCCTTCTTGGGAACAGATGATGTGGTTCTTCCATAATCCCATCCAGTGTTTTGGCTGGAGTTGGGACTCAGAATAATCAGTGGGGAGCACAATGGGAAACTCTGACATACAGTAAATAAGAGGGGAAAATGTAGTCAAATCTCCCTCCTCCTACATCCCTCAGGCTGTTCATTAAAATCACCCAGAGAGCTTTACAAATGCCCCACCCCCAAGTGCCTGGGTGCTACCCATGGAGATTCTGATTTAATTGGACTGAGGTCTGTCCCAAGCATCAGTAATTTAAAAATGTCCTCAGTTGATGGTTATATGTGGTCTGCATTGTAAACTCTGAAACGTTATTGCTTTAAAGACCTGAAAGGGAAAAATAGTAAGTATTTACAATCCATAAAAAAGCAACTCTGCTATAGCATAAATATATGCCATATGAATTAGTATAAAAATTGGAGTAAGCATTTAATTAGAAATTTTATTTAATCATGTTAGAATCTGGAATGATGAGGGGGAGCTTGGATTTGAAGGTATTTTAAACCACAAAGTATTGTGTTTTCATCTTATTTAAATTTCCTGTTGCAAACAGATACTCAGAAGTATAAATAGGGATTAAGACTCGGGAGGCCTGGATCTGCTCTGCGACCTATTGCTAGTGATTAACCGTTGTTGAAACTGATGAATGCGTGGGTGAAGGTGAAGAGTGAGTGTTAATTAGACTGCCTTGAAGTGGAGCAGCTCCACAAAAGGCTAATCTTGGAAGCGTGGAGATTCTTTTTTATTACCTTGACACCTAGTTTGCAAATTCCTATGAAGGGAAGTAGCAAGAAGCTAACTTTTATTGGGCGCCTATTCTGGGCCAGGCTAGGTTTTCTCATGTCATTTTCCCAACTACCCTTTAGATATTTTTCAGAAGATCAAGCAGGCTCAGAGACTGAGTAACTTGGACATAGGTAGTAAATGACAGATACAGTTTTTGAACTCAGGTGTGCCTGTCTTCAGAGCCTATGGTCTTTCTATGGCACACATGCTGTGCTCTCCAGAGAACAGAGGAGCCTGCTATAGCATCTTTCTTTCTCTCCTTCTTCTTATTTTTTTCTTTTTTTGAGCAGGATCTCACTCTGTCACCCAGGCTGGAATGCAGTGGCATGATCATGGCTCACTGCAGCCTTGAACTCCGGGGCTCAAGCCATCCTCCTATCTCAGCTTTCCAGGCAAGTGGGACTACAAGTGTGCACCACCATGCACAGCTATTTTAAACAACATTTTGTTGATATAGAGTCTTGCTGTGTTGCTCAGGCTGGTTTCAAACTCCTGCACTTGAGCAATCTTTCCACCTTGGGTTCCTAAAGCAGTGGGATTATAGGCATGAACCACCATGCCTTGCCTAGCATGTTTATATCCATAAAGATGTGTCTCACACAAAATAGATGGCTGCTAATTATTTAAGAAGGAACAACTTACTTATGAAACATATATTAGCTGAAGGTCTACAGCTGTGCCTTACATCATGACAGTGGGCCATGGCCATGAACTCTATTTCCCTTTACTTCTCCTCATCTTCTATCATTCTCTTTTTGGTAATTCTTCAACTATTCCCACCCTGTGGTATGCTTCTTCTCTCCCTGTGGAGCTGAAGAGCCAAATGCTGACCCAGCTCCCAGATTCCCTTTAGCTGCTGGTCCTGGCCTGGCAGTCTTTGGAAGTATAGTAGAAAGGTCAGACTGACCCAGGTCTGAAGGTACCCAAGAAAAGCCACAGATGCATGGTGCTTGAACCTTGATATGAGTTAGACTCAGGTACAGAAATGGAATAAAACTGTAGGCTCTGTTGGGGGTCAGAACACATACTCCAAAGCATAGTACCTTGGGAACTGAGAAAACAGCTGAAGCAATAAGGTAGTTCTCTGACTTCCTTCCACGTTTCTCCCCTGAGAGCTAGCCATCAAAGAAGTCTGACCTCCTTCTCCTGAAAGTAGGTCATAAGATCCTCATGTGACAGGTGTCCTGACCTATACCCCAAGGGAAGGAATGTCACACAGAAAGGTCAAGAAGAATCTGAACAAGTAGGCCTTGTGGAGTTTCCCCCAGTTTGTTACCATTAGCTCATACCCTTTTGTCCTCCAATCATTTCTGCATGACTGTCCACAAAAATACACAGTTTTTCCTAGGTCTTTGGTTCTTCATTTCTGAAACCTCTGGTGTCACATAAACCTTTTATAAAATAAATTGTATGCTTTTCTCTTGTTAAACTGTCTTTTGTTATAGAAGTGTTAGCCATGAACCTTGCAATGGGCAAGGAAAGAAATCTTCCCACCCACACAGCTACTACATTCTAATTTAGAGATTAGTTAAGTCTTCAATAGTTAACATGATGGATTCCTAAGACCCTGTATATTTCTGAATTATTGATGGGACTGAATAAAACAGACTGTTCTCAAAAATTTATTCTGGGGCTTCCTCTTCCATATGATTTGGTGTATTCAAGACTACTTGAATCACTAAGGCTGAGCTCAGGATAATTTTTTTTTGATGGTATCTCCACAAAATGGGTGCTAAATATTGAATAACCAAAATGAAAGCTGTAGTTTTGCTGGAACTGAACTAGACAATGTCCTAGAAATGAGTAATTCTATTAAAAAATCAGTGAATTGATAATAGCTGTAAGAGATTTCCACAACAGAAGCAGTCCTGTGTTGGTTTGGGACAGCTGTATGGGCAAGTGATTGTCACAAGTTATGGTTTCAATACTAAGCATAGTGTGAGCACTCATTAATCTGGTGAGGATTAGCTAAGTGGAAAATAGTTTTATAACTAGTTGGAAACTTAGTGCATTACTTTGAGTTCTTCCTACCTCCAACTTAATGTTTGACTGATTTCCTCTTTACTCAGAATTTACATGAGAGTAATGAGAATGATGATAATATTTATGATTTGTTAGACACACAACTGTCCTAGATACCTGTATATATTAGTTTTGAAGTTAAAAGCTCATAAATAGAACTTACTGTAGCTAAATAGTGTCAACTGACATCTTTTATTCCAATGCTGTGCCATTTCCAGAGACACCAGCATCACTGTTACTGAGCTTCCCTGGAGCTGTGCTTGGGTAGGGCAGATGTTAGAGCTGGAGATTGTTCTCTGTAAGTCACAGAAATACAAGCCATACTCTTTTCAGCTGTCTGTGTGCACTGAAGAAACTGAATACTAGCAGTGGTCTTGGCAGGGTCTTGGCAGGGAACCTTTGTTTCTTAGTACAGTCAAAAAAGCACAAGAAAAGGGAACAATTCTGTATCCACAAGTCATCTGTTATATTGAAGCATCTCCTGGCGGACATTTTTGATGAGGTGAAAATCATGCAATGAAGGAGCTTTAAAATAGGCAAACTTATAGCTGATTTGTTCTCCCTTCTAGCTTTTACATTAACAAAAGAACAGATCTGGGTGAGGAGAGTTTGGGCTGAATGTTGGCTGGTCCTCAACCTCTTGCCTGAGCTGCTGTGTAGTGCACCTCCTGAACATTTCATGATGTTCCTGACACAAGATATGGTGCTGTTTATAAAATAAAGGTGTGGTTTAAGAAGAGTATTTCATCTTGAGAGCCTCTATATCATATGTTTACAAGGTAGAAGGAAAAAATTATCTCTTCCTAACTTGAAACCCTAAGAATAACAACTACAATAAACAAATATATTCAATTCCAATAGGCCAGTTGGTAACTTTTGCACTCAAAGCAAAATGTATTGTGAATTCTAAGTTTGGCCACGTAACCCGTGGATTTCCAGAGAGGGAAAATGAGGGTACCTGAGGCCATAAGGGAAGAGAGAGAGAACGTGATTTCTAGACTGAGAAGTGAATTAAGAAGTCTTGATGAAAAGAGGTTACATATTAGTGGGAAGATGATGGGAAACAAAAAGATCATAATGTATTAAAGTGAAATCTAAGCCCCATGAGAAATCAAGGTAAACAGAATGAGTCGCCTTCACCTATTCTCTTGTTTCATAATACTTGCAAAATAGGTGTTGTTAATTTAATTAGTAGAACTGTTAGGCAGAGCCTGCAATTAGGATTTCCAAGCTCTGTCACAGTCTATCTATTTAGCTTAATTGTAGAAAAAATGCAATGTTGAATATATTTCTTTAAAAAAATTGAGGGAGACGACTTTCCCATAATCTGACAACTCTGACATTTTCTATTGTAGTTTTTCTTTCAAATACAGAAGATATTTAGTTGCAATCATGTACACGCAATTTTGTGCTGTACATTTTTTTCTATTTTCTAATGCATATTTTTGTATTGCTTAATTTTTTTTAGTGATAATTTATAAAAGCTGAAAAATATTCCATTGAGTTGATGTATTGTACTTTAACTGTTTTTCTATTGTTGGATATTTAATTCAAAAATTCTTTTAGACTTCTTGCCTTTTAATAAAGGAAATTAAACTATGTGTATCATTAAGATATACTTGTTCTTTAGAAATTATCCTATTTAACTAAAAGTATATATTATATCTCTTGCTTGTTTGCCTTTTAATAAATGGCTTATGCTTGTGTCTTGTATTTTATGGGACAATTTATAAAATAACATAATTATTGAAATTCTATTGGTGATAATTTCAAAGGAGCTGTTCTCAAACCTTAGTGGCTATAAGAATCACCTGTGGTACTTGTTAAAATGCATATTTCTGAGCTCTATCTTCAGATGTTCTGATTAACTAGATCTTGGGTACTGGCTGAGGCATTCTCACGTAGGGGGTTATATAGCACAGGTAGGTAAGCACTGTCTTTACGGAAATTTAGGATATCATTTAGCACAACGTTAGTCAAATTAACCACAGAATGCTGGAAAATCTTTAATTGCATTTAGGAGAACTTTTTAAGGCAGCTTGTAAAATCTAATGATTCTTGTGCCTACAAGCAGAAAGTCTAGTTTGACTTTATGTCAAAACTCACTGGGCAGCAAAGAGGAAGTTAAGGCCAGGAGAATGAAGAAGAGAGCTCCTACCCCTGAGGTGGAAGACAGAAAGGGTAGAAGACTTGCCGGCTGCATGTTTGAGATGATGAGAGGTCTGGAGAAGATGTGAGGACTCACGAATCATAGATCCGTACTCTTCTCCAGCTACAAAGTGATGTGATAAAGAGACAGCAAACCTATTTGATTTCTTAAGAAATCTAAACAGCAGTTTCAATAAAAATAGTGTTTAAACATATTTAGTCAGCTTTATAGTTTGACAAAACTAAGGGCTTAAACTCAAGTTCAGCACTTACAAAAAAAAAACCCACAGTATTTCCACCTTATCAGAATAAAATATATGTAAATTTGTCATACTTTCCCCAAAGTCAATGGAGAATAAAAGTGTGATTAGGACCCAGTATGTTTTTATATGATGTTCTCCTATTTTAGTGTCCATCATGAAACTCAAAGCATTTGTCAGACTGTTCTTTTTCCTTTATTTCTCAAAATAAGCAGTGAGTGGGCAGATATCATTCCTATTTTGTAATCACAGAAAGAAAAGCACTGAAAAGTGAAATGTTTTGCTTGTAGTTCCACATCAGCTAGTTGATCTTCCACTGAATTCTGGAGGGCTGAGGTCATACTTCTTTAGCTTTTTAAAGTGCTACAGCAGGCTTAGCACTGCTGGGAGAACTTTTCCACGCATCTGTCACATTTCTGCCTATCTTAGGAGCAGAGACATCAACTGTCTGTTGCCCAAGAATGTCTTTGATGAAGTTTGTACAGCAAACAGTCTTTGAAGACAGAGATAGTGTCTCCCTTTGGTGCAAAGGCAGGGCATGCTGGCTGTCCAGTATAAAAGATTCAAGTTCCCTAAATTCAAAGTCCTTTTCCTGAAATGCAAACCACTGCACGTGCAGGCCTTCATCTCAATCTGCATTGCTTCTGTAGGACCTGGGGACAAAGGAAAAATATGGTACTCATGCTGCTTGCTGTGCCATCAGTAATAAAGTCCATTGTCTTTGACCCAAGAGTCTTATGTCATCAGCCAGCATCCATGAATCTATGACAGGCTAACTTGTTAGCTAATCAATGGGGTAAAATCTCACAGCCTTCACAGTTCTTGACAATCACAAAATGGTATTCAATTAAAGATTGTAAAAATGAACAAGACTCAAATAATAGAGTCTGAGTCTTCTGGCTGTAAATTCAGGGTGCTTAGAGAAATCTGTACTACCCGATAAAGTGCAGCCAGAGAAGTAGTAACAACCACACATGCCCTGGGGAGAAACAGATAACCCATTTTGAGTAGAATAACTGCTGACAAAGGTGGTTCATCTAATTGTATTTGAAACTATTGAACTTGGTGTTACAAACTTGTGTGGATAAGGAATGTTCTTAAAGTTACTGAGCTCGCAGGAAACCTAATTTTTGTCCTTGTTCTCCTTTTCCTTCAATCTAGAGGTTTGCATTTTGCCCCGAAAATGAGGGCAGAGCCAGTGTGGTCCATTATGGTCACTTCTGATCTGCTCTTTAAGCCAGTGTGGTGCCTTGAAGCAGCTGATTCTGTGCTTCTGTGCTGATTTGGCACGGGCATCTCTACTGAGGCTGCACCCAGAGAGGGAAGTGAGTTCCCAGGCTCCTTCCTCTCTTTCCAGTTGAGGGGAAACCCTCTCTCTCTGTTAGGACAAATTCTCATTATACACATAACATAATACCTTCAAGGAGCTTATACTTTTTGAAAAACAAAATCAGGAAGGAAACACATCCTGGAGCAAAGGAGTCCAAAGGGTTTTGGCTCTTTTTCTGGAAAGCGTCTGAAGAGGAAAAATAATTTGAGAATAAAGCACAGTTAAATATTTCAATAAATCATCCAGCTAAACTGTGTTTTATATCTTTTCCTTCTTTATATTCTTCTTGAATCCTTTTCCAAATAAAAATGGGTGACCATTTTTGGAGCGTTACATGGATTGTTTTAAAGGTACAAGTTCTAGGACAGTAGCCTGGGAGTTAGAGGGGAGTTAAGGAAAGAGGTGGTACATGCAGAGGGTGAGCAATACAAATAGAAAACCTTTAAGTTGGTCTCTTAGGCTTTAGTGCTCTTAGTTCTCTTCAACTAGTAACACTTCCTCCCTGTATCAGGCTCTCAAGGTAAAACCAAGCAGCAAAATGCCTGCTTAACCAACACTTTTACAATTGAAGACTATGTAAATGACAATAAAACACTGGCAGTATGTGCAGATTCTCTTGCATACTAGATTCAGAACAGAAAATATGGTCTGTCTTGACTCTCACTGCTGTCAAGTGTTTAAATTGTCCTTCCAGCATATATTTAAAACACATTGTCATTGCAATGTTACCAAACAGTGAGCAAGTCAATGTATCTGAGACCACACAATGATTGACATTTTATAAGTCAAACAGAGAGACATGGAACCTCATTCTGTGACTGCTGTTTCCAGCTCTGAGGACTGCTGATACAGTTTCTGACAGTATGGGGAGATGTGTAATGTTGGTTCACAACCACAAGCTGTAGAGTCAGAAGGTAGCCTCAACTCTTCGGTCGCTTGGCACGTGCTCCTTTCTGGAATGAGAGAGAACCAACTCAAAGGACAGTAATGTCACTAACACATTTTCAAGCAGTTGTTCTCTTTTGTGTGAATGTTGGGGTATTCTGATTTTGTTATTTTCCATCTTTTACTTCTTTTGGGTTTGGGAAAGATGAGCTTATCTGGGTTATATGTAGGGCCACTTATACGATCACAGAGCAAGGCAAGGGGAGACACAGACCTTCTGGGACATGACACACGGTCATACATGGGTAAGCAAGGTTCTTGTCCTCAATTCAAATCATTTACCAAGTTTCTCACATACCATCAGAAAAATTTAACTAAGATTCAACTTTTAAAAATTTAATTTGCACCTGAAATGAAAGGACAGATTAAGCTTTTTAGTTAGAATAAAGTTCTATCCAAGCAGCTGCCTCAACTGAGTTAGGGTGAGATATTTTTCGCCCCTAGATTGTGAGCCATTGCAGAAGGCAGAAACTGCATTTTTAATTTTTGTATTCTAAAAACGTAGCTCAGTGCCTGGCACAAAATACGTGCTTGATAAATTTTTGTCAAATAAGAGAATGAATACCAACAATTGAATAACAACGAATATAAAAGCCTTTCAGATTTCCTGGGTTTTGTTTTCAGAGGTTACTCTTTCTATTGACATATTTTTTTTCAGCTTGAATAACTACATCTCATTTTATTACATCTTTTATCTTTTTTCTAATTAAAGTTACCATGGTTCACAAACCCTGAGAAAATAGCAAGGTTATCCACTAGAGAGTATTTCTTGACCCTCATTCCCTTAATAAGCATCCCTGGCAATGTTTTTGACTTCCCAAAAGAGTTGTTACACAGATTTCATATTATTTAGATGGAGAAAGAAGAGAACAACATGATCAATGAAATTAAGGCTTTTGCATAATTAGGGGAAAAAACACCCTTTGCCTGGCACAACTTCAATCTTCCTTTCCACCAGCTGCTAAGTCATTTTCATATCCCTCGCTGCTTTCTCCAAGCACAAACACACCTGTTCTCCCAGCTCGGTACCCATTTTATGCTGGCTCCTGTGAGCAGGAGATGTGAGTGTGTTTTGACTTGCGTCAGAGAGCTGAATAATCATCTCTTTATTCTGAAATGATAATAGCCCTCTTTGGCAGAGGTAGGTAGCTAAATACTGTTCAACCTTAGAATTTTTCTCCTGAGACCGTGAGCAGGACAGTTCACTTAGCAAACCATTTGTAAGATAACTACAAGCTCGAATTTCTCTGGTCAACTTGTTGTTGTATCAATCTGTGAAAACTCCTCTGGTCTCTTATACTTTATGCAATGGCTAGAGATGTGTGTTTGGTGACCTCACCAGAAACAAATATTCTTACGCTTCCAGTCTGCTGTAGATGAAGTTGCCACCAGATTGGGTGACTGGCAGCCAGCATGGCATCTCTTCCTTTGACACTCAAGAAAGGAACGTGATCTATTGCATAAAGGCTGCACAGTTTATGTATAAATAGGAAGAAAGCAAGAGCAAGCGTCGGGGCACGAGATTAAGAGGCCAATGGTAGAGCAATTGGTGTGCTGATAGACAATGATATTTGGCAAAAGTAGAGGCTATTCACATCTCTGCTATTCTTTTCTTTCTTTCTTTCTTTTTTTTTTTTGAGACAGAGTTTCGCTGTTGTTGCCCAGGCTGGAGTGCAATGGCACAATCTTGGCTCACCAAAACTTCTCCCTCTTGGGTTCAAGCGATTCTCTTGCCTCAGCCTCCTGAGTAGCTAGCATTACAGGCATGCACAACCACACCCAGCTAATTTTGTATGTTAGTAGAGATGGGGTTTGTCCATGTTGGTAAGGCTGTCTCGAACTCCCAACCTCAGGTGATCCACCTGCCTTGGCCTCCCAAAGTGCTGGGATTACAGGCGTGAGCCACCGTGCCCGGCCCCATCTCTGCTATTCTTTTATACTTCCATTCCATGTGGATGAACTATATGGAATTCAGGCATTTTGGCTCAGAGCATTTTTAGTGTTTCTTATCACAGAATATTCAGGAGTGACTGACTCATTTTTTACTGGGAGTTGATTATAGGACCCCAACCCCAGCTGATTTATAATAGTTTCCAAAATAATGGTGTCATTCTGAGGATTTCGCTCCATTGTTCCACTCTGTATTTTCCCATCTGGTTAATACACCACTCATCTTAATTAGTAAAATGCCATCCTGTCTGGTTCTCCCTTGCCCAGAAAGTCATTCAGTTCCCAAATCACTTCTTCACCTCCATCATATAGTTTAGTATTTTGCAACAGGAAAACTGTAACATAGCACATTCTTCCTCTCACAGGGAAAAGTGAAACCCACTACAGCAATGCTAATTAAGCAGAGTTTAACATTAGCTTTAATTTAAAGCGGCTCTCCTGAGACTTCTTAGCATATACCCAGGGTGTCATAAAATATGAAGCCACACTCCCTCTCAATTAGCATCCCTTTATTTGGGAACAACACCAAGCAGCAATAAACAGGCACAACCTGTTCCTTTCTTTCATATTCTGCCTAGGAGCAGATAGCTTATTGGATAGTTGCTTCATAAGAAGTGGCATCTTCTAGGTGACTGGATTAAACCAAATTTGAGCCAGGAAAAATACCTTGCTAGGCATTCCTCTCAAATCTTAGGTATATTTTTTCAGTTTTAAGTTGCATCATGGCAGTGAGTTAACTGTTGAAATAGCTTGCATTAAAAGGAAGATGATTAAATCACATTCAAAATGGAATTGGCTTGGCCAGAGGTGATTGTAAGCAGAAAGCAAGCAGGTGGAGGCTGCCGGGCCCGAGACTGTCAATGTGTTAGGTCTATGAATCAGGCTTTTAGAAACTTTTCCTATCCCTGCTGTAACACCTCCACCTTCCAGATCTAACCCTCCATCAGTCTTCTGTCTCTTGGCAGCTAGTGCCTGCCTTATTGAGCCTTTCTGATTTCCCTCTGTCAAACTGTAAATGACTAGTATATCTCTGGTCAGTAGTTAATGCTACTCTGCTAGTTTAGTCTATAGTGTTGATGCTAGACCTCCCAGATAAACATTTTTAGTACAGATGAGGCTGTCAAATTGTTTTCTTTCCGTTTTAGTTCATGAACACCAAAAAAGAGGACATTTTTAGAAGAAAGGAAAGGAAAGGAACTTAGAATTCATCTATTAGCCTGCATCAAATCCTGGTACATTGGGTAACTGTTCAATCCAACTGTGTCAGTTGTTCCTACTGGGAAGACCTCAATGCATTTACAAATGCATAGAAGTAATAATTTAAAAATTGCCTGGATAAGGTGATCTTGGCAAATTCAACCCAAACACAGAAGACTTCTGCTTTTTCTTGTTATGTAGATCAGAGCTAGAATTTTAATAAATAATAAATAAGAGAGGTGGGAAAAAGAAGAAAAAATTACAGGAAATATCAATAATATCAAACATCTTCTAGGGCCCATCTGTTGCATAATCCATTAGCTGAGAAATTGCAGAGAGCCCTAATAATAGTACTTGAGATTTAAATAGTACATTTCAAACAAAGAGCTTTGCCATCACTAATCTCATCTGTTCTCACGACATCCTTTTAGGGTGAGTGCCTGGGATAGGTATTATTATCTATGTTTTACAAATAGAAACACCATGATACAGAGTTTAGTTATTTAAGCGAGGTTATAGAGGTTATACACTGTTAGCCAGGGGAAATATAAGATGTATACCAAGTGCTATAACTATAGCACATCATTATAGCAGCTACATTGTTCAGCTCTATGCAGACATGGTCCCAGATGTAATTTAATGACCTAAACAGCACTGTCCATAAGGTACTTGTGGGAAAAGATTAGATCCTCTTTTTAAGGGAATGCTGGTTGCATATATGATAATATATGTTCTTTATAAATGCATAACAAATGTCCTTTGCCTGGATGAAACACTTAAAAGTCCTTTCCCCAGCATGCATTTGTCCTTTCCCCCCACCATCCCCCGCAGATGGAGTCTCACTCTGTTGCCCAGGCTGGAGTGCAGTGGCCCGATGCCAGCTCACTGCAACCTCCGCCTCCCGGGTTCAAGCAATTCTCCTGCCTCAGCCTGCCAAATAGCTGGAACTACAGGCATGTGCCACCACGTCTGGCTAATTTTTGTATTTTTTAGTAGAGATGGGGGTTTCACCATGTTGGCCAGGCTGGTCTTGAACTCCTGATCTCATGGTCTGCCTGCCAAGGCCTCCCAAAGTGCTGAGATTACAGGCGTGAGCCACTGCGCCTGGCTGCATTTGTCCTTTTGATTGAAATATATGTTTATCACAGTCAGTGTCAGTCATAAATATATGTGTGTGTGTGTATGTATTTGTATATATATGTATGTGTGTGTGTGTGCATGTGTGTGAGGAGATATGTATGTGTTTATGTGTGAAACTTTTTGATATGCTGGCCAAATCTGAGGCTGAGCTACTGTCATTAGAACAAATTTAGATAAAAAGCAGCAGGAAATCTGGTCAGAGACAAATATGTAACAAAGTTCTGTCAGTCTCAGATGCACTCCAGCAGGTTTCCTCAGAGTCTGCAGTTGGGTATTATCTTCCACTAATGGAAATATTCCTAGTTGGGGGTCCAAATAGAATTGGCTGCGGGCAAGACCATGGTGTTCCGCAAGAAAAATCACAGGGAGAACAGTGGGTCCTTTCATATTTGAGAAACGTTTAGCATGTCAGAAAAGAAGGGCAAATATCACATTTTAAAGTATTTTCTAGATTTCTCAGTTTTGCTTATCGTTATAACCTTGGAAACAAGTATTTAATAGAATTAGTTCATTCAGTCGACAAATATCAATTAAGCTCTTACTATGTGTGAGATCTTTATCTGGGAGCTGGGGGCAGATCATTTAACAAGACATCCTAGGTCCCTGTCTGCATTGAACCGATATTCAAGGGGAGAGAGAGATAATAAGCAAGAAAAGAATGGGACTACAGAAAATAAACACATAAAAAAACAAAGAAGATAATTAGGGATTTTTAAAAAATCTCTTAAGGAAATAGGGTTAGGGAGGAGAGAGAGAGAGAGAGGAACTGAAAAAGGTCCTTTTGGACAAGGTGATTAGAGAAGACTTTTGAGAGGGTGACTTTGAAGCTGGGGCCTAAAGTTGTTGATAAAATGATATTTGTCATATTTATGTGTTTCTTAATCTGTACTGGGTCTCACATGCTGCAAAAGTAGAACAATATTTAATTATTAATTCCTTTGGAATAAAGCTTGCTATTCAACACACACCTTGGTTCTTATAGAGCCATGGTTCTCAAACTTTCTAGTCTCAGGATACCTTTACACTCTTAACAGTTGTTTATGTGGATTATATTAAGATATACTGTATTTGAAATTAGAGAAATTTTAACATATTTATTGAAAAATGTGATGTTTTATTACTGTTAACATAAGCAACATAACTATATATTTACATATTATAGATTTATATTTAATTATTTTTTAAAACAGAACCAACTAGTGAGGAGAGTGACATTGTTTTACACTTTTGCAAATCTCTTTACTGTCTGGCTTAATAGGAGACAGCTGGATTTGCATGTCTGCTCCTGCATTCAATCTGTCATGAAACGTTGTTTTGGTTGAAGTGTATATTTTTAAAAAATCCATCCTCACACAGCTATATAGTTGGAAAAGGGAGGATCTCATGTTCCTCTGGGAACCCACTGTCATAGAGTAGCTTTTAACTCAGTGTATGTAAAGCAATTCCAGGACAAGTGAAAAATCTCCATGGGAAGCCAGATATCTGGTGATCCTAATCATCTTCACATTTATTACTTTTCAGCGGTTTACCTCCCTGTTGTTATGGGCATGCATCAGGTTAAACTCACGTAGTAATAAAACTCAAATTTGACTTCCAGCAGCTTGTTCCTTTTTGAGCAATTTGCAAAGTGACTTTTAAATCTCTGAACATAGAAAATGTAGCAGGTGGTAGGAATTTACACACTATGACTCCTATTTTCACTTTATTTTCTACGACCAATTTCATTGTACTCTGGAGACTTCATTCCCACTGATGGCAGTATGCACTGGCTATGACGCACACCCTCACCTCTGCAGGTTCAAACAGTCTCTTTTCAGTAATTACTCAGTTTTCCAGGGTCTTTTCTCAGAGGCAAGTTTATGGGAATCTTATACTTCAGGGCCCCTCATTTGCCCAGGACTCTTTCAAGGCCTGGGAGGGACCCCAGCAATTTTCTATTTATAATTTTGTATTCTTTTTTTTAAAGAGGGTTCTATAAATTGTATAAACTTCAGGCAAAGCAAAACCTGGATTCTCCCCCTTTCCCCTTCTCTGTGTCTTCCTTTCCCCCTCCTTCTCAAGGTGGCAGCTAGAGGTGAGAGGTGATACTAACTAGCCTTTTGGCAATGGGAGAGGGATGTCTGTTCTTGTGAGGGATGCCTGGGTTCTTGCTGAATGAGCTTCTGAAGTGCCCTTGGTCCTGGGAACTATGATGGAAACTATTCTTGTTTCCTAGCTTGGCCCTCGCTTTAGTAGTTGCAGTGAGATAAATCTTCTGCGGTCTGGCTGTGATCCCTGACTTAGCTTTTGCTTTGTGGTCTTCTGCTGAAGAGTTATCTCATCCATGATCTTGGTAAACCTCTCATGAGCTTGACAGTCAACACCCTGAGCTATCTTCTGTGACTACCCAAGTAGTCACAATGATATCTCATTGTGCTTTTGATTTGCATTTCTCTGTTGAGTAGTAATGTTGAACATCTTTCCATATGCTTGTTAGCTATTTGTATGTCTTCTCTGGAGTAATTTCTATTCAAATTCTTTGACTGTTTTTCTTTTCTTCTTTTGCTGACATCTCCTGCCACCTTGTGAAAAAGTCTTCCTTTCTTGGGTCAGGAAATTCCTATAGCTAATAGTCTTATCTCTCCTGCACCGTAGTTCCTTGTAAAGCTCTCTGCTTCAGTTTTCTCTACCTAGTTCATGAAAAGTAAAGTTTCGCTTCACAAGTAAAGCCTGGAATTTGCAAATCAAAATAACTTGTTTAGACTATTGTCCTACTGACTCAAAAGGTGATTAGTTCCCTAGTTTAGGATTTATTATATAGAGAGATTCTCCCAAAGCAGTATATGAATCCACTCAATCCTGCTCTCCACTCCAACCCCACTTAACTTCCATTTTTCTTGCTGCAGTTCTAGTTTAAGCCCTGATCATTTTTCATGTGAACTCTCTCAATAGGCTTCTGTTTTGTTTCCCCAAGTCTGATCTTGATCCTTTCAAGCTATCTTGTTCCTTATTGCTAGAGTGCTGCTATTTACAAAATATGATTTTGATAATTACTCAATGCTTAAAAATTTCAATGGCTCCTGTGGCCTACAATAAAAAGTCCAGATTTCTTAGTGCAGTATATAAGGCTAATTATCATATGAGTTTTGACTACTAGCTTGTGTCTCTACCATACTCTGAATACCTTTTTTTCCTCATAGTACTTAAGCCTTCTTCCTCCTCTCATAGTCAGCCTCTTGAGGGAAGGGCCCTGTAACATCTTCGCATCCTTTTATCTCACATAGTTTCTGACGCAAGATAGGTACATGATAAATATTTGCCAAATTAATAAAGGTAAATAATTATGCCTAATTGTTCATTTTATTATTTTGAACTCTATTATATTGGCTTTTCCTTAAGCTGGAATATATATGTATATAATTAAATTAGGTTTTCCTAAAGCCACATATATATGGCTTTAGAAAGTATATAGGATAATATAGGATATGTATGTGTATCTATATATGGACACACATTAATATCCTATCATATTATCCTATATATTTTTATCCTATATTATTTTATATATTATATTATCCTATATATTTTCTAAGGCCATATATATACGTGACTTTAGGAAAAGCAAATTAATTATATACATATATATTTCAGCTTACGCATATATATGTCCTATTAAGACATATAAGTACAGGGATACATAATATTTTGGGTCAAATTCCATCATCCTTAAAATCAACATTGATAAACTAATAAAATTTAGAGACTGAAAAGAAATGAAATTATGCGATTCATGCCCCAAAAAGATTTACAATCTGCTAATGACTTCATAGCAGAGTTTTAATAAAATGTCCTAAATAAGCAAGGAATTATGCAGGAAGAGGGAGTCATTCCACTTTTAATTTCATCCTTCTACATTTTAATGGAAAAGGCACTGTTATTTTCACTGTCCATTTCTTCTTGTTTCAGACTCATGGTTCAGGGGTTTACTTATTTAAGGCATGAAGATCTTCCTGATATTTGAGAGATATTCTTCCTCATTTTACCATGATTTAACTTTGCATGCTGAACCAAATATGGCAGAATCAAATAATGCATTTTGCACTATGTTTTCAAAGTTATTATTATTATTATTATTATTATTATTATTATTATTATTATTTTACTGAGTAGAATACCTATTTTGAACCTCTCGGTTCCATCCCCTATCATGATTGACCGTCAGGAAGCACCGTGGGGGCTGATGTTCAGAAAGCCCTTTCAGCTACATTTCATATGTTCTTTCTCAAAATATTCCTGTGCCTCAGTATTCCTTAGCCAATATTTATGTGGCAGGGAAATGTGTCTTATCTCTTTTGTGTAGATGATTAAAGTGCTGCACAACCATAAGGTGGTTTCATTCTGCTGTTTTCTACCCTACACCTGTGACTTTGATAGGGAGCTGTTCATGGGCCTGGGAATAGCTTGCAGACATGTATGTACCAGCAGTATGTTAGGATTCAGTCTGAAAACCAGCAAGTCTGCAGCCTTGGCATCCAGGGCTAGATGTTTCTCACATTTTTCTTTCCTACATTTCTTCCTGTTCAGCCCCTGGTTTTCCAGAATCATGGTTAGGTTTATATTGGTTAAGGTTTTTGTTTGTTTGTTTCTTAAAGCTTCCTCTTGTAGTTTAAAATCCTGAAGATCCTCAGAGCTTGAGCCTTGACCTTAGATTTGGAGAATGTGGGGTCTGTGCAGCTGTGATCCTACTTGAATAAGTTTGGGCAAGTCATGGGACAGGAGTCTCTGTTTCTTCATTTGTTATATGGGTTTATTATCACCTGACAAAAGGGTTTCTTTAAAGTTTCCATGAGATTATTTGTGAGCGAGTGCTTTGAAAGGTGTAAACTGTTGTACAATTTTGACCTGGTATAATAATGATTTTTTTTTTTTTTTTGAGACAGAGTCTTGCTCTGTCGCCCAGGCTGGAGTGCAGTGGCACGATCTTGACTCACTTCAACCTCTGCCGCCCGGGTGCAAGTGATTCTTCTGCCTCAGCCTCCCGAGTAGCTGGGATTACAGGTGTGTGCCACCATGACCAGCTAATTTTTGTATTTTTAGTAGAGATGGGGTTTCAGCATCTTGGTCAGGCTGGTCTTGAACTCCTGACCTCGTGATCCACCCGTCTCGGCCTCCCAAAGTGCTGGGATTACAGGCATGAGCCACTGCGCCCGGCCCAATAATGATGTATTTTTTAACCTATGGCTATTAAATTCCTGTGGGCAATTATGTGGGATGAATCTTTGCTATATTATAATAACCAGTGATTTCAGCTAATGCAGCCAAACATCTGGTCAAATCCACAGTAAAGCTATTTCAACTGAATTGGTTAATAGACCTGTATATAGAGAGAGTCCAAAATAGCCTCAAAATTTAACTTTGCTTTTAATAAAGAAGCTTCCTGTTTGTCTCATTAATGGCACCTGTCTGACTCACTTCTGAGCCAGATGTTATACTTCATCGTTTCATAATGTGTCATTTCTGCACACCGACTTTCTTTTCATAGTTTCTGAAGCAAAATCTATTTCATCCCATCACCAGGATATTGTTGGTGACAGCTGCAACACCTGAATAGGTAGCTTTAGCTTTCACATGGACATAGATATGGAAAATGTTCTCAGATTCGAGCCAGCAGGGAATGAAACATATGGCAGGCAGTGGAAGAAGTGAAGGCTCGTTTCTATAACAAACCCCTCTGAGTTTTGACAAGGCTCTCTGATATACTGTCAAACCACCCCAGGGCTGAGAGGCGGGTAACTCTTCTCTATCTCTAGTCTGAGCACTAAGACTTGCCTGAGGAAAGAACTTTCTTACATTGTTATCTAAAAACTGTGAGTTCTTCATGATTAGATATAATAAATAGTTTGTAACCCCTAGCTGCTCATCAGATTCACCTGCATAGATACTTAGAACTCTCCCCAACCCTCACCCCCTGCATCCTTCGATATTTTAATTCAGTAGGTCAGGGATGGGGCTCAGGCATTTTTTTTTTTTTTTTAGTTCTTCTGGTGTTTCTGACATGCAAAAAGCTAGCCAGAAATGTATTAGAGGATCTAATTATCAAATGGACGGTTGTTCTAGAAGATGGACTTTAAAGACCTCTGCCAAAGCTGAGTGTGTAAAAGTAGATGAAGATAAATCTTCACTTGCAGGGGTCAAAGTCTGCAATGCATACAGGAACTAATAGGTAAGGTGAATGTGAAGTGTGAAGCGGCTTATACAATATAAGTAGTGATGGGGATTGTGGCAAACTGGAGAATGAAACTCTGTTGAAAGGCACGCCAGCTAACAAAATGTCACTGTTGACAGATTTGGCCTTTGTTCTTCTCTTTTACTTGAGTATAAAGTCTTCATGCCTGGAGTTTTCTTCAGTTTCTCCTGTGTGAAATACTCAGTGTTATTTTCCTTTTGAGATTTTAAAAATAATGTTAAAACATTAAATGTAAGAGGGGTATCTTGTAGACTGCTTTTCACAAAGGTAGAGGAGAGGAATATGATTAAAATGGATCCATTTCTATTTCTCATTTTATCCCCCAGCTTACCCCATCTGACTACATGGATAGCAAGTTTGAGTTGGATGAGGCTAAGCAGGGCATAGTGAACTTGACATTCAGTTTTTCTCAATTTCTTCTGCTCCTGGATTCACTCCTAATCTTGTAGGACAGTGGTAAGAAAGACATCAATAAAGTAAGAGAACTATAAATGAATAGGAAGCACTTCAAGAAGATTTGAAGAACTATTTTAAAGTTAGAAGTATTTTAGGGGCATCTGCTGAAAATGTTGCCTAACTGTGGTATTTCTTTTTTTCACTCTGGGGCAATGAAATTTTATGAGTCACTAAATACATATTTTGACATCTGGCTTCACTGCTTTTTTTTTTTTTTCTGGAATGCTGTAAATTATCATCATGAGAGTTTACTTCTTGTCAGTCTTTTGATACTACACTCTCAATCATTTTCTGGGTGATTTACAGATGGTGGTACCTAATTGCCTTAGGCCTTAGTTTCCTATTGATTCCCTAGGCTAGGGTAAGGCACAGGGCAAGGAATGAAAATGTTAAACTTTATGTGAAGGCAGGCTTAAATTTTGACCTTCCCTAACTATGCAACTTTTATCTTTGTGCTTGTTTCATTTGTTAATGTAAATTCTTATATTTAGCATTATTTAGACATGATTTCATACAGATTTGAAGATTCTCTTGACTTAAAATTTTGTTCTGACACCTCTAGTCTTAACTACAGCTACCAGTTTTGGAACTCTGATCCATGTGAGATCCTGAGATGTTTTAATTTAGAGTTTGTTGATTTTATTTTGTAGAGAAATTAATTTTACATAGACATAAGGTAACAACTGCTCTTTTTTTATAAGTAAATTTTTAAAAATTTTAACTGAATATTTATGAGCATCAAAGAGAGTTTTAGTTTCCCTGTATGTCTATGCTGTTTGATACATGGGAAATGTGGATGAGCAATAGGTACTAGCCATTTTCATGTGTATGAAATAAAAATTTCTTCTATGATTGTGCATTTTAGGCTATTGGCTCAAGGGTAAGGAAGGGACTAGATTATAGTTCTAAGCTTCTGATCATAGTGTTTTTTTCCTCCCTATGGCTATATTGCCTGATTGTCTTTTGATTTTTATTTTTTATTGGGGTCCTGGTTCTGTATTTGTGAACTTATGTTTTGACTTATGAAGTTTTATATTAAGAGCTAGGTGATGAATAGAAAATGACTATCAATGATACCACATCAAAACTGGCTGCCTAGAGTATGTATAATTTTCTCTCTTATCTCCCTCTTCTCAAATTTTATGGATTCTTCTAGAGTATTTTAAGAGTTTCATTGAAACCTGATTACCATCATAGTGAGAAACGTCTATCAGTAACACTCACCATTAGGCAACCTTGTGGGAGGTATACAAGGAAATTTCTGGAGTGAGTTTGCAATTACATGTTCCAGGAAATTAAGGATAATATGAAGTCCAGCTCTTTAATAACCATCTTAATTAGTGAAAATGTGATGGAGAAAATGGATGGAATCCTGCATATGTATGTAAACTTTTAGAAAATTAGCCCTCATGCATACCTAACATCTCAGATGTCAACATTGAGTTCTAGCCTGTCGCATTAGTTCCTTAAATGGTACTGCCTAACCTTAGGTATTGCTGCCAGAGTGTGAAAGAATGTGTTTTGGGTAAGTTACTCTTTGCATTTACCAGGAAAATTCCTTGGGGTGTCTAAAGGCACAAAGTTAATTGCTGAAGCAAACTACAAGAACTCTTAGGACCACAGCATTCTTAGGATGGCAGTGAGAAGCTTGGAATGGGAGATCATCTTGAGTTGCCAACATTTCCCAGCAATTGGTTTCTAGTTGAGAACAAATAGGCATTTATTTTAGAATCTGTGGAGGCGCTTTCACTTTTTTTGTTTTGTTTTGTTTCCACTTCCGACTTTGGAATTAGTGAGGAAGGTTTTGCCAGCCAAGGATAAGATCCTAACATGCTGGAATCCTAATTAATTGCTTCAGGAAAGATATTCAATCTACTTGCCTGAGGGTTAATGACCAGTTTTGTTTTCCTGACTTTCCTGAAGAGAACTGCTTCATATGCAGCCTGGATTTGGGCAGGGCGTAGAAGTTAAAAACAGGCCCAGCTTTGAGGGGCAATGCTTGAGTGACTCAAAGTAAGGTTGTTTTGTTTTTTTGTTTTCCCCCTCATAGGGTGCCTCTATGCTACTCACTGATTTTTGTTCTCCCGAATATCACATATATCAATCCTATAATATTTGATTAAAATATTAGAATAGTTTTGAATTTTATTGCCTCTTGCATCAGAGCATAGCTTACCCAGACAGCCACATCACAATGAGCACATTATTGATTATTCATGAAGACACCCTAGGCATTGTAATTATTAGCTCTTCTTTAAATCGAATAGGCCTACTCATGTAATTGAAAAGATTAATAGGAGCAGGGGCTGCAAGTGAAGAAATGGAAGGCCAACTTGCAAATCTGATTAAAATGTCTAGTATATTGAAATTGAGGAGATGTAAAATTAAGAAAGTTACAAGCAGGAAATGGCAAACACCAGCTGAGGCGATAGGGAATGCCATATGTTATATGTTCTTCATGCTTTTTTTTCCTCTTGCTTTTTTCAAGAAAGACTATATATAAAATACACACATTATATATATACATGCATACATTACCCTGGCACATGTATCATTAAGGATCTCCTTGGAAAGACAAGTTGATATATTTATTTTTTGGAAACAAAAATTCAAAGTTATTTTCTGCAGCATCAGGTTTGCATTTATACCAGTAATCCCACGACTCTATTCATTGTTGAAGATTTAAAATTCTAGTCAGTTTACTTTTGGTTTTCCTGTTAGATTTTATCTGTCCAAGTTCTGAGCTCTGCTGTCTCTCTGTGTTTCTGTTGATGAGCATCCAAGGAATAGTTTTGAAGCCTGTTCCAATCTATTCTTCCCACAATATTTGTTTAACACAGGATAAACAACTGATCACAAAGGATAAACAATGATAGAATATTCTTAATCTTATTGTATTAGGGCCATGCAAATCTGGGAAGCATTTATTACATGAAGGCAAATGCAAATTTTATGTTATTTCATAATGTGAAATTACTTTTGGATGTCAAAATGAATTATCCCATTTATATTCCCTGTTTAGATTTACTTTAAAAATTTGACATTTCCTTCTAAAATTCACTGTTCAAAACCTGTCTGCATATTTATGTTTTTTCATCATATACTGCTCTAAACAATAATCAATAAAGCATGCAATAAAAAGTCTAGAATTACTAGTTGTTAAGAAAATCAACTTTTGAAAAAGGAGCAGCTATTCATCCTATCAGCTCATCTACATCTCTCCAGGCCTTAGATGTCTTTGACCTCCCTAGTTTGCCTTCCAGATGGCAGTAGCAACTAAATGTCCTCTACATGTTCTGTATTCTGATTTCATAGAGCTCATTTAAAAGGAAACATCTCAGCCTTAATGAACAATTTATCATTGTTTAATAGATTTACAAAATTACATCAAGAATGCTCTCTGAGAGGAAGTCAAATTGTCTCTGTTTGCAGATGACATGATTATATATTTAGAAAACCCTGTCATCTCAGCCTCAAATCTCCTTAAGCTGATAAGCAACTTCAGCAAAGTCTCAGGATACAAAATCAATGTGCAAAAGTCACAAGCATTCCTATACACCAATAATAGAGAGCCAAATCATGAGTGAACACCCATTCACAGGTACTACAAAGAGAATAAAATACCTAAGATACAATTTACAGGGGATGTGAAGGACCTCTTCAAGGAGAACTGCAAACCACTGCTCAAAGAAATCAGAGAGGACATAAACAAATGGAAAAACAGTCCATGCTTCATGGACAGGAAGAGTCAATATCGTGAAAATGGCCATACTGCCCAAAATAATTTATAGATTCAATGCTATCCCCATCAAGCTACCATTGACATTTTTCACAGAATTAGCAAAAACTACTTTAAATTTCATATGGAACAAAAAAAGAGCCCATATAGACAAGACAATCCTAAGCAAAAAGAACAAAGCTGGAGGCATCATGCTACCTGACTTCAAACTATACTAAAAGCCTACAGTAACCAAAACAGCATGGTACTGGTACCAAAACAGATATATAGACCAGTGGAACAGAACAGAGGCCTCAGAAATAATGCCACACATGCACAACCATCTGATCTTTGACAAACCTGACAAAAGCAAATGGGGAAAGGATTCCCTATTTAATAAATGGTGTTGGGAAAACTGACTAGCCATATGCAGAAAACTGAAACTGGACCCCTTCCTTACACCTTATCCAAAAATTAACTCAAGATGGATTAAAGACTTAAATGTAACACCTAAAACCATAAAAACCCTTGAAGAAAACCTAGGCAGTACCATTCAGGACATAGGCATGAGCAAAGACTTCATGACTAAACCACCAAGAGCAATGGCAACAAAAGCCAAAATTGACAAATGGGATCTAATTAAACTAAAGAGTTTCTGCACAGCAAAAGAAACTATCATCAGAGTGAAGAGGCAACCTACAGAATGGGAGAAAATTTTTGCAACCTATCCATCTGACAAAGGGCTAATATGGAGAATCTACAAAGAACTTAAACAACTTTACAAGGAAAAAAACCATCAAAAAGTGGGCAAAGGATATGAACAGACACTTCTCAAAAGAAGACATTTATGTGGCCAAACATAGGAAAAAAAGCTAATCATTACTGGTCATTAGAGAAATGCAAATCAAAACCACAATGAGATACCATCTCATGCCAGTTAGATTGGCGATCATTAAAAAATCAGGAAACAACAGATGCAGGAGAGGATGTGGAGAAATAGGGATGCTTTTAGACTGTTGGTGGGAGTGTAAATTAGTTCAACCATTGTGGAAGACAGTGTGGTGATTCCTCAAGGATCTAGAACCAGAAATACCATTTGACCCAGCAATCCCATTACTGGGTATATACTCAAATGATTATAAATCATTCTATAAAGACATGTGTACATGTATGTTTATTGCAGGACTGTTCACAATAGCAAAGACTTGGAACCAACCCAAATGCCCATCAATGATAGACTGGATAAAGAAAATGTGGTACGTATGCACCATGGAATACTATACAACTATAAAAAAGGATGAGTTCATGTCCTTTGTAGGGACATGGATGATACTGGAAACCATCATTCTCAGCAAACTAACACAGAAACAGAAAACCAAACATCACATGTTCTCACTCATAAGTGGGAGTTGAACAATGAGAACGCATGGACACAGGGAGGAGAACATCACACACCAGGGCCTGTCGGGGAGTGAGGGGCTAGGTGAGGGATAGCATTAGGAGAAATACCTAATGTAGGTGACGGGTTGATGGGTGCAGCAAACCACCATGGCACATGTATACCTATGTAACAAACCTGCACGTTCTGTACATGTATCCCAGAACTTAAAGTATAATGATAATTTTTAAAAAATGCTCTTCCTCTCCATGACAAAACAAATAGCAGTGATTTTTTCATTTTAGAAAGGAGCACACCGCTTAAATGGCTGATTTGTTCCGTGGCTTAATTCTCTGCCATTTTGCAGTCTTGGAACCGGTAGGGACAGTTGTCTTTTTGGTAGACAATAAAAGTTGGCTCTACTAAAACAAAGAAATATGCTTTATAACCATCAGATACTTCATTCTGGATGTGACATTATCTTCTGGAAGACCCATTTGTAGAAGGAAAGGTTGCCTAGTTCAGTCAAGAATTGGCAGTGACCTGGTATGTCAGTTTAAGCTACACATAGACTGCAACAAAAGCTCTTTGAATATTTACTTTTTTGTTTGTTTTGTCGTTGCTGTCGTTTTTTGAGACAGGGTTTCATTCTGCTATCCAGGCTGGAATGCAGTGGCACTATCAGGGCTCACTGCAGCTTTGACCTCCTGGGCTTAAGCAATCCTCCCACCCCAGCCTCCTGAGTAGCTGGGTTTACAAGTGGGTGCCACCACGTCTGGCAAATTTTTTTTTTTTTTTTTTTTTTTTTTTTTTTTGTAGAGACAGGGTCTCCCTTATGTTGCCCAGGCTGATCTTGAACTTCTGGGCTGAAGTGATCCTACTGTGTAGGCCTCCCAAACTGCTGGGATTACAGGTGTGAGCCACCACATCTGGCTGAATTTTTACTTTTATTTTTAACAGGCAAATCTCACTATGTCACCTAGGCTGGAGTGCAGTGGCTACTCACAGGCCTTGAACTCTTGGGCTTAAGCAATCCTCCCACCTCAGGCTCCTGAATAGCTGAGACCACTACATGTAGCCTTACCTAGACCAACATTACTGGTATGGATAAAAGCATTATAAAAATTATTAATTCAGAATGCCAAAAAGGTTTAGGGTCTGGGGATTATAAAGGGTTGGGGATTATAGATATAAAAAAAGCTATGTCCAGAAAGACATTGATAATCTTTGGATTATTCTACAAAACCCTGAGTTACTACATGTTTCAGAAAAGTGCCTCCTCCACCTCCTCTTCCTCCTCTTTTTCTTAAACAAGTGAATTATCTACCTATGTTTTGATTGTCTATTGTATTTCATAAATGATAGTCTATGTCAGGAAAATGGAAGCTCAAAGTAAGGAAATGAAAGCTTTCTCTTTTTAAATTATAAGTAAAATAGTGGTTATAAATACAAAATCCCAGGGTAATTTGACTGACAAATGTAATCAGACCAAGCTCATTCTTTGTTTCAGTCTTCACAATGGGAGATGCAGAACAGCTGGCAGGAATCAGTGTACTCTGTGTTTCTCATGGGAGAAAGAAAGAACACTGAAGGAAATAAGGACTGTGCCAGGAGAGGTGATTAAGCAATTAGAATATTTTGAAGTCTAAAAGAACTGTAGTATCAGGAGAACAACTGAACGAGAAAATAAATTACTGAGAGTAAAGCAGTCTGTAGGTTTTGGGAAGATTCGTAGGTGTGTGAGAAACAAGATATTTTGGAATCTTAATGTAATCTGAGAAGTCAAATAGACCTGTATTCCTGTCATTCTCTTTCTCATTTTCTTCCTCCCCACCAAATCATGATGTTGAAGGTCAGTGAGAAGAGTCAATTCGGGCTGTTTCTCACGAAGGTGTACACCAGTCATCCGGAATGTCAGTATCCCTTATTCAGAGTGATTTTGATAAATGTGCTTAAATAAATAAACACTCTCATTTCAACTAAATAATTTGGTGGGAATCATAGGTAAAATGCCATAGTATGAACTAAGTCATATCACTGGTCCCCTGAAAAAGTGAAGGTGGAGTTTTTGTGCTTGTAAATACTGAAAAATGATGTTTCTATATTACTTATTTTTATAATGCTATTTTCATTCTGTGTGATGTTCAGGTTCTGAATATCACAGAGGTGGAAAGATAGACAAAAAGACAGGTAAGAAAAGGGAAAGATAGGAAAAGCATTTAAACATTTTGTAGCATTTCCAAGGTACTGGTGCCTATTTTTTTTTTTTTTTTTGAGACAGAGTCTTACATTGTTGCCTGGACTGGTATCCAGTGGTGCAATCTCGGCTTGCTGCAACCTCTGTCTCCTGGGTTCAAGCGATTCTCCTGCCTCAACCTCCCAAGTAGTTAGGATTACAGGCGCCCGCCACCATGCCCAGCTAATTTTTTGTATTTTTAGTAGAGACAGGGTTTCACTATGTTGACCAGGCTGGTCTCGAACTCCTGACCTCGTGATTTGCCCGCCTCAGCCTCCCAAAGTGCTGGGATTACAGGCGTAAGCCACCACGCAGGCCTTTTTTTTTTAAAAACTTGCTTTAATTGATTTCTCTCTGTGCTTCTCAACAGAGCTTTCCTTATGAGTGAGGTGTTATATTTATGGTAGGATTAACATGTTATTGGGAGAGTTCTATTTCTTCCAAGATATTTTAGTTTCTCACTCTTTTAGTTTCTATGGTTTAACCATTCAGAATTGATTTCTTCAGGTCTTCAAAAATGGCCCAGTGAAATGTAAATATACCAGGAAAGTTAATACTTTGAGCTTCCGTTGGCTGAAACCAGGGTGGGGGTAGGCTCACTTCAGTAAGATAAACCCTGAATGTAATATAGGCTAAATGTGAGGATGGGAGGACAGTCGTGTTCCCAGAGGACAGCTCAGCAGTAAGGTGAGAAACTTTTATGGAGCCAGGGAGTGCTGTAACTTGCTAGGAGAACTAGTTAGCGCTGATTACAGCTTCCATTCTTAAGTTGAACAGATGAGTTACTTAAAATGGTTGCGTTGGGGGGCAGGTTGAAGAAATTTATGTCGTTCATCATCTTACTGAGAGTCATATATAAACAGGCTTACTTTCTATTTTAAAACAAAGAAAACAGAGGGCTCTGACAGAAGTACACTGTAATTGTGACCATGTGTGAAACCCAAATATAGGCCATAACAATATTTCTACCTGTCCCTGCAGGAACTAAGACATTTGGTGAACTACTTTCTAAAATTTCAAATAAATTATAAAAATTCAGCAAATATAAGAAAAGAAAACAAAAAAAAGTTACATGGAGTCTTATCTTCCAAAGATAACTGCTGATAACATTTTAGAGTATTTATTTCCAGTCTTTAAAAAAATTAATAATGTTTCAACTTACCTTGTTATGAAAGAAATAGATGATCACTGCACAAAGTTTAGGTAATTCAGAAAGTGTAGAGGAAACAGTCTTTACAAATCCTATTAACTTAGAGATAGCCACAGTATTTCCTTCCTGCATTTAAAAAAAAAAAAAATCTGTCCAAATGAGATGTGACAGACTACTGGTTGTCCCCAAAATTCATTCTTCTTTTCTTCCTGGACACATGGCAATTCAACTGAAAACTAAATTTCCCAGGTTCCCTTGAGGCTTGCTGTGGTTACGTGACAAAGTTCTCACCAATGAAACATAAACAGAAGTCATGTGTACAATTTCTGCCCATTTTCTGTAAGGTGATTGTCCTGGCCTGTTCCTCTGTTTCCTTCCCACCCACAGGGCCTGATTCTTTGGACGGGAGCAGGAGTTCAGGCTGATCGCAGGGGTAAGGTATGATAGCACATACCCTTACCCCAGTCTGGGATTTGCCTATATTTTTCATCTTAGAGAACCCATGTACCTTTTGGGGACTTCCAAAGAGATACTCAAGCAGAAGGAAGTTCGAGTTTGTAACCTTTTAGTTAACAGCTAATGATACAATGATCCCTTGGATTTAGTGGCCTTCCTTACAAACAAGCCAATGGGACCTAGGGGAAATTTGAATTTGTATGTTGATATTTTTAATATTCTATACATTTATAAATACTCTGCAAATATTTAAATAAATACCATACATTTATTTTGGCACATATTCCTATATCATTAACTGTTCTTTGAAAACATGATCTTCAACAGTTGTATAATTACATGGATAAATTAGTTTTTATTGGACATTTAAATTGTTTTCAATTTTTATTAGAATTTATATATGTATGTATATATTACTTTGACTTACTAATTTTGTACTTTGGATAAAATGCTGAAAGTAAAATTAATGGGTCATAGGTCATGTACATTTTAAAGACTGTTGGCATATTTTGGGCTTAATAAACTGTCACCATAACTGTGAGGTACCAGGGATGTATCTGTAAGTCTCTTTCCCAAAGACAAATTACACATATGACAGCAATGGAAAGAATCACAGAATGCTTGCAAAAGGATCATGAAAAGTCCCTCATTATCAAGAAATTATGCTGGTTAACTCTCTAATGATTCTGTTAGAGAATAGAGAGAAAGTTGATTTTTAGTGCATTGAATAAGTCAAGAAATTTGAGATTGGATATTACCATGCATCTTGGTGGTGTTATTATTTTTTTAGAGATGGAGGTGTCACTGTGTTTCCCAGGCTGGAATGCAGTGGTGCAATCGTAGCTCATTGCATTCTAGAACTCCTGGGCTCAACCGATCCCCCTGCCTTAGCTCCCCAGTGACTGGGACTACAGATGTGAACCACCACACCCAGGTATCTTGGCTTAAATAATGTAAGATAAGACCTCTGCAATCTCCTGATTTCTGCTTCAGAGAAGGTGACTAAAGGGGATGGAATCTTTCTCCGTTTGAAGCAGTTGCCCACTTGCTACCTTAAAGCTTGCTGTATCCTGGGAGCAAATGCTTCCTCAAGTAGGAAGAGTAAACCAAGAATGTCAGTCCAGAAGATCATAGACAGCAAAGAATCTCATCTTTGACAGAGGTCTGGAACTTAATGAGGTTTCATTGGAATACTGCTTAGCACTATCTGTGTTGGGAAATTAAGGCAGAATAGAAGCATTTAGCTTAAAACTTCTGTTTCACTGTGATGACAAAACTGAAGTAAAACAGCTCAGTATGGGGGAGGCAACCCTGGTTCGTTGTGATAGCTCCTAACAACATTAGTGACTCTTGAAGGCTTCAATTTCACATACGAAATCTATAGTATGGAGAAGCCATTACTGCCTCCATCACATAAATGTGCTACTTGCTCCAATTCTGAATTTTTTTTCATAGCACTTTCATTTAAAATAGTTAAAAACTGGAATGAAGCCAAATGTTCATCAGCAGGTGAATGAGTAAACATATGGTGGTATATTCATACAAAGGAATACTACTCAGCAATAAAAATAGGAACATATTTCTGTTATGTGCAATATCATGTCTTAAATTTTATACAAATGAAATAATACAAGGTGTACTCTGGTTTCTTTTGCTCAGCATAATGATTTTGAGCCCCATCCAGCTAGAGTCCATTTGCAGTAGTTCACACCAGCTGATTGCACATATCTCTTTCCAACTCTACATTCAGTGACATCACAGTAGTAGTTTGAAATTAAGCATGATGGGAGTATTTGTATCATGGAAACTGGCAAATGCTACATAAACCTGGGCTTTAATAAAATTACTGTGAACATTTTTGCACAAAAACAGCTATGGACGTTCCTGCAGAAGCCTTTTTGTGGACATGTATTTTCATTTTGCTTGGGCAAATACTTAGGAGAGGAATTACTGGGCCATAATGTAGATATATATTTTACTTGACAAGAAAACTGTACCTCATTTTTGAGGCATTAGGTATTCAAACTGGAAAAAGAAATGTGGAACCAGGATGTCCAGCATCCTTTCCTTAGACTCTTGTTTCAATGCTACTAGTATCCCACTCCACCACCACCTCCTCCAGATTAGAAGAGAGAAACTCATGTGCTATGGTCTGAATGTTTATGTCCCTTCAAAATTTATACATTGAAACCTAATCCCCAAGTGACAATATTAAGAGGTGGGACCTTTGGGAAGTGATCAGGTCCTAGGGATACAGCCCTCATAATAGGATTAGTGGCCTTATAAAAGGGGCCCCAGAGAATTGCCTTGCTCTTCCTCCATGTGAGGATGAATCAAGAAGGTGCCATCTTTGAGGAACAGCCCTCACCAGACACTGAACCTGTTGGTGCCTTAATCTTGGGCTTCCATCCTCCAGGACTGGGAGGAATAAATATTTGTTGTTTATAAGCCACCTAGTATTTTGTTACAGCATCCTGAACAGACTATGACACTATGACAGCTTGTGCATTTAATCATTAGTTAATTAGTTCATTCAACAATACTTACTTATTGAACATCTACTATGTGCCAGGCACTGTGGTATGCACAGGAAATACAGTGGTAAATAGCACAAGTAAGCACAACTTACAGTCTCGTGAATATCCAGCCTCTTTTGGACCTCTTCATTTCTGCCACATTTTTCATATGTAGAAGGGACAATTATAGAGCCACTCTCCTAGTCACCAGGATGGAGAGTTTCATGGAGAGTGACACCCTGGTTCCACATTTCTTTTTTGTTTGAATACCTAATGCCTCAAAAGTGATGTATAATTTCTTGTCAATCTGACCACAAAATCCAGGCAGATTTGAGGCTTGTCATGAGTGATAAGTTGAACTTGTTTAAGGTCACTTTTGCTTTGTTTTACTGTCTAACCAGAGAATAGAGGTGTGCCTGAAGCTTGGGGGTGTCACCGTCTGGGCAGAGTGAGGACCCCACAAGGTCAAAGTAGCCCAGAGCTGTGAATTATCTGTCCTAACGTCAGATAGCATTGAGGGATGGCCTTATGGCAGCCTTTAAGGCTTCACTCTATTGTCATAGAAAACTGAGTCTTGTTCTGCCACAGTTATCTACTTCTGTGTTTTTTGTTTGTTTGTTTGTTTTTACTGTGTCACTGAGCCCACCAAAATTTTTAGTGCCGGAGACCCCGTATGCTCATGTTGAATTTGCCAACATAATGACAGTATTTGTTCTTTCCAACACTCACCATCTGGGAAGGAGAGAGCTTAGTGAGCATTATATCCTCTCTCTGGGCAGAGGTAAATAAATGATAAGAAAATATCCCCCAAATAATTATGCTGCTGTTGGAAAATGATCATCTCCATTTTAAAGACAAAGAAACTGAGGCTGGGACCTATATGTGCTATGTAATAATAGGATTTGAACTATGTGGTTCCAAAGTTGTACATCTTCCTGAGTCCTTGGTAGATAAATTATGGAGATCTAAGGTGATTGGGAGAGCTCTCTGTCTCCTGGGTACCCCATGGCTAAATGTCAAGTGTTTGCCCCTTTGGAGTTCTTGTAATGTTGGACTAAAATGACTAGAAGTGGAGTTGGCTCCCAAACGTTTTGACCTCATCAAAGGGCCATTTGCTAAAGGCTAGCCTATCTCTTCCTTATTTTAGTTCTGTCAAGAAAACAGAGGCAAAATTGACTTGCCTATTTGCCTACTTTACAATGTTGCTGTGGCTGGCCCTTGTTATAGATTGCCAGTAAAGATCCTAACTTGTGGGGATATCAAGTTATAAATGGGTAATTAGACATCCTGCCTGAGTTTTCTTCTTGAGGAAGTTCCATGTGGATGCCTGTGTTTGAAAAGCGGGGATCCGCGGGTAGCGTGTTTGGTGTGGAGGAAGGTGTCTTGGTATGCAAACTCTGCTTAGAGGCACCACTCACCAAGCCAGCATTTCCTGGCAATGTGTTGTTGGGTGAAAAAGCTGTATAGTTTCTTTTTTATTTTTTTCTCTTTCCTTAAAGCTTTATCTATATTCACACACCAGCTAGAGGGAAGAAAAAACCCTCAAGAGCTGAGTTCAAACACCTGCAGTTATTTTGAAGACAAATGGTTGAATGAACTTAACATTTCCCCCCAGCAACAAGTGCTGGTGTGAAGATGAAACCCGGGAGAAGAGCAGCAAGTTCAAGAACCATAAAGTAAAGCAGAAAAAAACCTACTTTGGGTAGTTGTAATTACTCAGTTCAGGTTGTTATTGTATACAGCTTTAAACATTTAATATCTTGCTTTATAACCTTATAAATAAACAAGGACCCACATAAGGCTTTGGGCCAGTTTGAACCTCAAATATGAAATATGTCAATCTACACATATAATACATAATTATGAGAAAATGCCTTTTCTTGCTCTTCAACATTTTCTGTGTAGAGTCAGCTGAACATAAAAACACAGGGGATGGATTCACCACATTTATTTCCATTGCACAGAAAGTATCTTGCTTGTTTACTTAGTAGGTCTGCAGCAATTGCACAGGTTCTTACCTCATTTCTTCCTTGGTAATTAGTATATTTTTTCTTAGAGGAGCATATGGCATCCTCACTTGTAAACAAACCCTGCAAACCTCTTTCCATGTTGTTGAGATCTGAACTGAGCTGTAATTTTATCAAGTCATAATCATGGAAGCTCATGGATTCCCTAAGATAATAAAATTCAGCACACAGGCATAATAGGTAAATTGTCAGGAACTGGACCAATGTGGTCTTATATTGCTAGATGATTCAGGATACATACAGTATACAGAACTAAGGGATGAAGTGAGAAGACCTAATTGCAGCAACTTTAGCCTGTAAACAAAGCTAGAGAATGAAAGACCAGACAGAAATAGAAAGCTGCTGAGTTTGAATTACCAATCTGGGTTCAGTGACTCTCTGAGAAAACTGAAGTTGTTCTTTAAACAAAATAGATTTTTTACTAAGATTCCTATTGTCTGAGATAGGAATAAAACATGATTTTCAACTACCTGTTTTGTCATAATGCAGTAGAAAAGGGGTGATTATATCTGGTCACATTTTGGAGTCTGTTGTCTGAAATTGCACATGGAAATTTTGCTTGACAATCGTTGTATTCAATATGCTTATCACAATTGCAGCACACAAATAACATTTATCTTCTTCCTAAATATGTAGGTGTAGCTGTAGTCATTCTAACTTTAAAAACAACCTGCAACATTTAAGAAATTCTGGCTTTGAATTTGGGAGGCCAGTTGTGCCGAAATCATACTGAATGTTTATAAATTGGTCATGAAAAAAATCCTAACAAGACAATTCAAATGTGTTATTTTTCAATTGTGACACCTATCTACACCCAAGGAGAAAGGTGTAGGTGACTAAGTGGGGAGGTTAGAGTGGGTGCTTGCCTTTTTGCCCAGGAAATCATTTTAGCATTTTGAAACTGTTTTTATGGCACCTTGTGTAAGATATATAAAACAGAAAGTGTTAATTATACATGTTAAAGAATAGGGGAAGGAGAGGAGCTAAAAACTGAGGGAGTTCTAGAGATTCTTCCCATTCCCCACACCTCATAGCCATGCCTTGATGCTGCCAGGCCCTAGACTTTCCTAAATGCCTTGTAAAACCAAAACTACTCAGAAGATTCACATCAACGTACATGCATCAACCTTAGCTGACTTTAGTGTTTCAGAGGGAAGTGAGAGTTTTGGGGCCTCTGGGAATTCTGAGCTAAGCGGTTTGACAGTAGACTGAGAAAAAACAAGAGATGTTATGAGGTGCATCAGAACCCTTGGGGTAGCCTCAGGACTGTCAAGCAGGGAGTTGCGGATTCAGGTTGGGATATGACAAACACCATGCCTGATAGCCTAGGAAGAAAGTGAGAGCCAAAAAGAGTTAGGTGTCTCTGGGGAGAGTCATTTCGTCAATGGTTTCTATAAGTTCTGGCTCTATATTGGTCAGATAAACACAATGAGCCCCAGTGTTGGTCAAATAAGCACAATAAGCCCAAAGGTATATTACCTGAGTTAAATCTTACATCGGTGAATCTCAGTCTTGGCTATATATTGGAATCTCCTGGGGAGCCTTAAAAAATACTGATGCCTGGTTCCTACTCTTAGAAATACTGATTTAATTGGTTAGGAATGCTGTGTAGGCTTTGGGAGTTTTAAAAGCTCTCCAGGTGATTCTAATGGACAGCCAAGGCTGTGAACCACTGCGTATGACCTAAATTGAGTCTGTTTGGGTAAATATGTTGCAATTCACCTTCTCTAAAAAAGTAAAAATACTTGGTTTTAACCTTGCACTAATATTTCAAATATTTCAACAACCTTTCAAGGTTTAAGAGTTGAGTAGTATACATTTGAGATGTAGTAATATCCCAGGGTCAGGTTCCCCTGGGACCTACCCTGGCTAGCCTCAGCATGATGGTGCTTGCCTGCCCTTCACCTCAAATCCTTGCTGCAGTGCTGTGTTCTGTCATGAGAGTCACAAGATACTTGGTGATTGCAAATCTGCTGGCTTATAATAAGTAAATAGTGGGCAAAGCAAAGGTCCTTAGGAATCGAAGATACCTATGGTACCCTATTATCTGTAAGATAATTTTGGACTTCATTGAATCATTTGTGTGTGTGTTATTAATACTTTGCTTTGCTTTTTCCAGATGAAAAAGATGTCTTATACAAAATTTGTCAATCAAACATAGCTGAGGTATTTTGCTCAACAGATATATTGCCTCTTATGATTTAAATGGGGGATTAACGAAAGGTTTTGAAAATCTGGCATTAAGAAAAATGGCTAAAACTCACTTTTGATTGCCCCTGAGTGATGGTGAAGGAAAGGGGGAATAAATGAAGTCAAGTGACTTATGGTTGTACCATCTAATTTTCTTGCATCTTGACAGACCTTGTCTTGTGATGATTTCCAAGGGGTTCTTGCCTTTTTACATCCAGAGTAGTATATGTGGACCCAGGATTCCTACTCCAACTAGAGGACTAACCTCTTGAAGGCTGTGATTATGATTTTTCTTCTAGAATTATTAGCAAGTCAAGATGTAAGCAATAAAGCTATAATGGTGGAATAAATGAGGTGGGGGTAGAGAATTAGGGGTCTATTTATACCTGATCACCTAGGTAGCTCACCACCCCACTACCTCCAGGGTCCACCTCACCACCCCACTACCTCCAGGGTCCACCCTGTCTAAGCCTCAGAATCTATCTGCATGGATGGGAAGGATGCTAGCTTGTCAAAGAAAGCAAGCTTTGAGAAGACCACCAAGACATATTCTGAGATCAGATTTTACAACCTTATTTGCTGAGATCATTAGACTGTTTGCAAAATGTTTGTTGTTGCCGTTCTACTTAGTAAATGGACCTATAGAGATCTATTTAGTAAAACCTTGTTATTTGGACAGAGAAAACCAATGGCTAGGGAAGTTAAATTGGCCATAATCAATACCGTGAGTTTTTGTTTTTTTTGTTTTTTTTTTTTAAAAAAAAGCTAAGACTAGAAGCTGGTTCTCTAGTACCAAATCCAAGGCTGTTTCCTCTGAGATGGTTGCAGTTTCAGAATAAGAGAAAGAACCTCTTAGTCAATCCCACAGTTTAACAAAGCTGATTGGGAAAAATGAAAATATTAAAGAAAACATGTTTGTATAGTATTTATGTTTAGTGATGTTAAATCAGCATTTATTTATATTATAAAAAATTAGAAATTGCCTGAACTGTCACAGAAAGGAAGGTTGCTTGGTAAAATACCATTTCCATTATACAATATGATAGAAAATAATTCAACCATTAAAAACCATGTTCTTGAAGCCTATTTGAAGATATTGAAAGATGGTCATAAGAAATGGCAATTCATGACAGAAAGCAAAGTTGAAAAAGCATGGGTTAGATGCTAAGCATTACTTCTAAACTACTAGGCTTCGTGTCTAAGGCTACACATTTCTGAAGTTTATGGAGAGCCTTTAAATGTCAGCATCATTTTTAACCAAGAGCTCTTTTCTTACACAACATCTAAAAATATCTATTAGTTTAACTTGTCAGCATGTAAAACATTTGCTATGATTTTTCTCATCGTATCACTCAAATCATGTCAGAGCTAGAAAGAAAAAACTGCTTGGATAATCTGGCAATGACTAATATTATTTGCTGAGATTTTCTGGAGGATGTTTAGCAGCAATTTAATAATGGTTATAATCATAAGAAGCCTAATCAAAGAGTTCTATTTACTGCATATTTCCACTTAGGTATCCCATAAGCAATTCAAACTCACAATGTCCCAAACTAAACTTTGTGTATAGTACCAGTATCCATTTAGTTGCCTAAGTCATGAACTTTGAATCATCTTCTAATTTGTGTATTTTTAGCCTGGATTACTGTGAAAACATCTAAGTCTTCTCTCTAAATCTAGGCTTGACCCCCTCCAATCCATTCTCCACTCTGAAGATAGAAGAAATGCTCTGAAAAGGAAATCAGATTATGTTACTTCCTTGTTTATAAACCTTTATTGGAGTCCCATTGCCTTCGGGATAATATAAACTCCTTGGCATGGCCTTCAGGCCATGATCTCCATCATGTTTTCACCTCCAGACTGAAAGCTTGCTGGTTCTCCAGATATGCTCGCCTCTCAATTGCTGACTCCTCATCTTTCTGGGCCCCAGTTGTATGTTGCCTCCTTTGGGAATCAAGGCCAATTAAGTGCCCCATTCAAGGAACTTCCCTGGGACCAGGATGTAACATTTTATGTTGTAGTTGCATGTTTACTTGTGTATCTTCTCTCTTAAAACTGTCAGCTCCTGGAGGAGAGAGATTTAGTTCTGTCCACTCTGATGTCATTAGCATCTATCACAGTGTGTTACTACTTTATTTTTTTATTTATTTATTTTTTTCACCATGAGTTTCTTTTTTTTTTTTTTTTTTTATTGATCATTCTTGGGTGTTTCTCGCAGAGGGGGATTTGGTAGGGTTACAGGACAATAGTGGAGGGAAGGTCAGCAGATAAGCAAGTGAACAAAGTTCTCTGGTTTCCCTAGGCAGAGGACCCTGCGGCCTTCCGCAGTGTTTGTGTCCCTGGGTACTTGAGATTAGGGAGTGGTGATGGCTCTTAACGAGCATGCTGCCTTCAAGCAACTGTTTAACAAAGCACATCTTGCACCGCCCTTAATCCATTCAACCCTGAGTGGATACAGCACATGTTTCAGAGAGCACAGGGTTGGGGGTAGGGTCACAGATCAACAGGATCCCAAGGCAGAAGAATTTTTTCTTAGTACAGAACAAAATGAAAAGTCTCCCATGTCTACCTCTTTCTACACAGACACGGCAACCATCCGATTTCTCAATCTTTTCCCCACCTTTCCCCCCTTTCCATTCCACAAAACCGCCATTGTCATCATGACCCGTTCTCAATGAGCTGTTGGGTACACCTCCAAGCCGGGGTGGTGGCCGGGCAGAGGGGCTCCTCACTTCCCAGTAGGGGCGGCCGGGCAGAGGCGCCCCTCACCTCCCGGATGGGGCGGCTGGCCAGGCGGGGGGCCGAACCCCCACCTCCCTCCCGGACAGGGCGGCAGGCTGGGCAGTGGGCTGACCCCCCCACCTCCCTCCCGGACGGGGCGGCTGGCCAGGCGGAGGGCTGACCCCCCACCTCCCTCCCGGACAGGGTGGCAGGCTGGGCGGTGGGCTGACCCCCCCACCTCCCTCCCGGACGGGGCGGCTGGCCGGGCTGAGGGGCTCCTCACTTCCCAGTAGGGGCGGCCGGGCAGAGGCGCCCCTCACCTCCCGGACGGGGCGGCTTGCTTGGCGGGGGGCTGACCCCCCCACCTCCCTCCCGGACGGGGCGGCTGGCCGGGCGGGGGGGGGCTCCTCACTTCCCAGTAGGGGCGGCCGGGCAGAGGTGCCCCTCACCTCCCGGACGGGGCGGCTGGCCAGGCGGGGGGTTGACCCCCCCACCTCCCTTCCGGACGGGGTGGCTGGCCGGGCGGGGGGCTGACCCCCCCACCTCCCTCCCGGACAGAGCGGCTGGCCGGGCAGAGGGGCTCCTCACTTCCCAGTAGGGGCGGCCGGGCAGAGGCGCCCCTCACCTCTCGGACCGGGTGGCCAGCCAGGCGGGGGGCCGAACCCCCACCTCCCTCCTGGACAGGGCGGCAGGCTGGGCGGTGGGCTAACCCCCCCACCTCCCTTCCGGACGGGGCGGCTCGCCGGGCGGGGGGCTGGCCCCCCCACCTCCCTCCCGGACGGGGCGGCTGGCCGGGCGGGGGACTGACCCCCCCCTCACCTCCCTCCTGGACGGGTTGGCTGGCCCGGCGGGGGGCTGACCCCCCCACTTCCCTCCCGGACAGGGTGGCAGGCTGGGCGGTGGGCTGACCCCCCCACCTCCCTCCCGGACGGGGCGGCTGGCCGGGCTGAGGGGCTCCTCACTTCCCAGTAGGGGCGGCCGGGCAGAGGCGCCCCTCACCTCCCAGACGGGGCGGCTTGCTTGGCGGGGGGCTGACCCCCCCACCTCCCTCCCGGACGGGGCGGCTGGCCGGGCGGGGGGGGCTCCTCACTTCCCAGTAGGGGCGGCCGGGCAGAGGTGCCCCTCACCTCCCGGACGGGGCGGCTGGCCAGGCGGGGGGTTGACCCCCCCACCTCCCTTCCGGACGGGGTGGCTGGCCGGGCGGGGGGCTGACCCCCCCACCTCCCTTCCGGACGGGGCGGCTGGCCGGGCAGAGGGGCTCCTCACTTCCCAGTAGGGGCGGCCGGGCAGAGGCGCCCCTCACCTCTCGGACCGGGTGGCCGGCCAGGCGGGGGGCCGAACCCCCACCTCCCTCCTGGACAGGGCGGCAGGCTGGGCGGTGGGCTAACCCCCCCACCTCCCTTCCGGACGGGGCGGCTCGCCGGGCGGGGGGCTGGCCCCCCCACCTCCCTCCCGGACGGAGCGGCTGGCCGGGCAGAGGGGCTCCTCACTTCCCAGTAGGGGTGGCCGGGCAGAGGCGCCCCTCACCTCCCGGACAGGGTGGCTGGCCGGGCGGGGGGCTGATCCCTCCACCTCCCTCCCGGACGAGGTGGCTGCCGGGCGGAGACGCTCCTCACTTCCCAGACGGGGTGGCTGCTGGGCGGAGGGGCTCCTCACTTCTCGGGCGGGGTGGCTGCCGGGCGGAGGGGCTCCTCACTTCTCAGACGGGGCGGTTGCCAGGCAGCGGGTCTCCTCACTTCTCAGACGGGGCGGCCGGGCAGAGACGCTCCTCACATCCCGGACTGGGCGGCAGGGCAGAGGTGCTCCCCACATCTCAGACGATGGGCGGCCGGGCAGAGAGGCTCCTCACTTCCCAGATGTGATGGCGGCTGGGAAGAGGCGCTCCTTGTTTCCTAGATGGGATGGCGGCCGGGCAGAGACGCTCCTCACTTTCCAGACTGGGCAGCCAGGCAGAGGGGCTCCTCACATCCCGGACGATGGGCGGCCAGGCGGAGACGCTCCTCACTTCCCAGACGGGGCGGCAGCCGGGCAGAGGCTGCAATCTCGGCACTTTTGGAGGCCAAGGCAGGCGGCTGGGAGGTGGTTGTAGTGGGCCAAGATCACGCCACTGCACTCCAGCCTGGGCACCATTGAGCACTGAGTTAACCAGACTCTGTCTGCAATCCCGGCACCTCGGGAGGCCGAGGCTGGCTGATCACTCGCGGTTAGGAGCTGGAGACCAGCCCAGCCAACACAGCGAAACCCCGTCTCCACCAAAAAAATACGAAAACCAGTCAGGCAGGGCGGTGCGCGCCTGCAATCGCAGGCACTCGGCAGGCTGAGGCAGGAGAATCAGGCAGGGAGGTTGCAGTGAGCTGAGATGGCAGCAGTACCGTCCAGCTTCGGCTCGGCATCAGAGGGAGACCGTGGAAAGAGGGGAGAGGGAGAGGGAGAGGGAGAGGGAGAGGGAGAGGGGTGTTACTACTTTAAAAAGAATCTTTCCTCTTTCCATATCATTAACAACATGGAGGACTGGAACAGAAAGGATTGCTTACCCAACATTCACGCCATATGTACTGCCCCACCCCACCCCAGCCTGCCAGTCCTTTTTCACAGCAGAACCAGATTGTGTTCATATATCCATCCTCCAAGTGTTTCAGGGGAAGCTGACCACAAGGCTGATTTGTCTATGACGATTATGTTAATCTCCTCCCCCTTGCCTGCAGTTGGTTTAAGAAGGGTCACATGACTCAGCTCTGGCCAAGGAGGTTTGAGGAGTAGTCTGATGGGGGTTTCTGTGAAAGGTTTCCTTGCTTCTAAGAAAGAGACACAGGAAGAGACGGTTTGTTTTCTCTTGGCATTTTTATGACAAAAACCACTGTAGAATTTTTGTTCCCATGAAGGGAACCAGCCTGGGAATAAAGCCAACACATGAACAATGGCTGAATGGAGAGGTGGAAAGGACTTGGGCCCCTTTCGGCATAAACATTGATTATACTTCTTGGAGCCCACCCAAGCTCCAGACTTCTTATGTAGGATAATCAATTTTCCCATTGTTGAAGTAAATTTGAATTGGGGATCTCCTTTAATTGTAGCCAAATACCTATAAAATGATAAAAATATATATTAGAAATAGGCCTTGTTCTATTGATAATTATTCTCCTGGTATAAGAAAGTAGGCTTTCTTCCACTGGGAAGTATAACACTAGGCATAATATAATTGTACAACAGACCTAGCAATTGAGGTTCCAATAACTTGGAACAGCAAGTTATTCTTGCCTTACATTCACATATAACTTATTTATATGCTCTCGTTGGGTTGTTTGGTGGCTTATACAGTACCCAAAGGAAAAATGACATTTGATATTTTGGAATTTGAGGCAACAGAGAAACCTCACTGCATTTTAAGTTGCTGAAGTCAGTATCAACAAAGTTAGATAACCCATAAATTAACTACGAAAAAAAAACCAGCTTTAAATTTTTTAAAATATTTTTTAAAAAAATAATTAATTTTTTAAAAATAATTTTTAAAATTATTTTTAAAAAAATAAATTATTGAGGTATGGGTAGACATAAAGTCTCTCAGATGCTAACAATTATAGAAAAATTAGAAAATACAAACAAATGTAAAAAATGTAAAAAGTAATGCATAGTTTTATTATACACTGATAACTAATTTTAATACTTTGATGTATTTCCTTTCAATCTTTTAAAAATAAAAATATAAAGATACACATTATAAAAATATATAAGTATATGCATAGCTTTGACTCATGTGTTTTTCACTTAATATTTTTTCATAAACATATTTCCATGCAATTATTTTTCCAAACTGTGCTTTTAAATAATTGTATAATATTCCATCCCCTACATAAATGTGTCATCGTTTAACCACTCACCTTGGTTGACTCTTTTAGGGGTTTCTTAACATTTTTATCATAAGGCAATATTAAGATGAATATTTCTGGGTACAAAACTTGGATTATATCCTTAGGGTAAATTTTAATTTATGCTGGTCTTTGGGCTATCTATTCTGTTTCATCTTTCTGCCCATTCTTACATTGGTATCACTTTTTGAAAACTATAATAGCTTTATAATATGTCAATTTCTAATACAGCAAGTTGTTCCACATAAATTTTCTTTTGAATAATTGTCCTCATGTTTTTTCCCTAGATAATTTCTTTAAAAATTGTCCCAAACTCCAAAAAAAACTAATTGAGCTTTTGATTCAATTGTATTAAACATATATATTGACTTGGTAATAATTCACAATTCTATAATATTGAATCTTCTTATGTTTATTTATATATCACTCCATTTATTAAGGCTTCTTTTATGTCACTCAAAAATATTTTTAGTTTTTCCCAATTTCTTTTTAAGATTTTTTTTTCTGCTTTTCTTTAAATTTTTTTTTGTTGTTGCTATTGTAAATGTTTGGGCAAAACTATTAAAAGTATCTTATTGAAAGCCTGACCTTTTAGCATCAGGCTGTTTTTTTTGAAGATGTTCACATTGGCATCTTCTGGCAACAAAATATGACTTTCATGAAGTATGAGGCAGGAATAGTCACATGCTCTGAGTCCCAGTTCTGTCACTAATGGTAACAATTTATAAAAAGCAAACCTCTTATCTCATTTTATAAATCTAAGAATAAATATTTAATATGCCTTGAACATATGCCATTTAAATCTTTCAATCATTGCTTTAAAAAATTAAACCTGTAAAAAATTATACCCTGGAAGAGGTAAATTTTAAAACAAAATTTTTCCTTTTCTTCTTTATATATAAAGCAATATAAGACCAAGTACATTTGGTTTCAAAGACTTGATGGCTCACATAATTATGTAGAACTAATTAATTCAAATTCTGTTTATCAACAGTAGTCTGTAGCTACAGCATTTTCTCTCAGAGGCATTAACAAAGGCTTATCACCTGCTTTCTTGTTGCAGTTTGTCTCAAAGGCAAATCAATACAAAAAAATGTAAAAATGCTATTCCCAGAACTAACAGTTTCAGCAACTTACAAGAACTTTTAGTATCTGATACCAATTAGTTTTCTTAGCTTAAATTAAAACAGTTTTATTTTAGCAATGAAATGTGTCAAAATACTAAGGATTTTAAAGGGCATAATAAAGTTTTACCAATGATTTTTTAAATTTAGGTTATAGATTTGTTTATATATGTGCATACATTTTTAATTAATATAAAATAAAGCTATTACATACTTTATAGATTGTACAACATAATGTACATTGCACATACCCACATTACATGCATATGGAAATAAAAGAATCCATATCATGGGCAATATCTTCCTTTGTATAGTATCAATGAAATAGCAGAAATGAGTTATCAATGAATGTATGTATCTGATTTTTGATAGGTTTCCTGGATCAATTAGATCCCCCAAACATTATTCAAATTATTACATTTCTGTAAGTTCACTGGATAGAACAGTAGGTAAAATGCAACAGTGTTTTGAGTTAGAGAGAAATACTTATTTGCTTTTACAGAAAAGAAAATGAAATTTCAGGAATTGAAATTCCCCTTTCCTCCTGTTTTTAAAAAAGGTGCACCTGTCTTTTGAAAAATTAAAAGTTCTCCTTGTAAATTAAATGAACTTATTCCTTTTTTTAGTTCATTTTTATAGTTGGCTTTGCAGGCTGAAAGAAAGGGTTAAAATCTGCTTCTTTTGCCTCAGGAAGCCTGAGGGTTTGGCCCTTGTTCTTATGCTGCTTACAACACAACTCAAGGAACTGTTAAAAGTTTCCCTATGAAAACCTACAGAATGTGAGAAAACTTTTGCACTCTATCCATCTGACAAGGGGCTAATATCCAGAATCTACAAGGAACTTAAATGAATTGACAAGAAAAAAACAACCCCATCAAAAAGTGGGCAAAGGATATGAACAGACACTTCTCAAAAAAGACATTTATGCAGCCAACAAACAGGAAAAAGCTCATCATCACTGGCCATTAGAGAAATGGAAATCAAAACCATGATGAGCTACTATCTCATACCAGTTAGAATGGCAATCATTAAAAAGTCAGGAAACAACAACTGCTGGAGAGGATGTGGAGAAATAGGAACACTTTTACAGTGTTGGTGGTAGTGTAAATTAGTTCAACCACTGTGGAAGACAGTGTGATGATTCCTCAAGGATCTAGAACTAGAAATACCATTTGACCCAGCCATCCCATTACTGAGTATATATCCAAAGGATTATAAATCATTCTACTATGAAGACACATGCACACATATGTTTATTGCAGCACTCTTCACAATAGCAAAGACTTGGAACCAACCCAAATGTCCATTAATGATGGGCTGGATAAAGAAAATGTGGCACATATACACCATGGAATACTATGCAGCCATAAAAAACGATGAGTTCATGTCCTTTGCAAGGGTATGGATGAAGCTGGAAACCATCATTCTCAGCAAACTATCACAAGAACAGAAAACCAAACACTGCATGTTCTCACTCATAAGTGGGAGCTGAAAAATGAGAATACATGGACACAGGGAGGGGAACATCACACACTGAGGCCTGTCAGGGGTGGGGGCGGCTAGGGGAGAGATAGCATTAGGAGAAATACCTAATGTAGATGATGGGTTGATGGGTGCAGCAAACCACCATGGCATGTGTATACCTATGTAACAAACCTGCATGTTCTGCACATGTATCCCAGAACTTAAAAGTGTAATTAAAAAGAAATCTAAGAAAAAGTCAGGAAACAATAGATGCTGGTAAGCATGTGGAGAAATAGGAACATTTTTACACTGTTGGTGGGAATGTAAATTAGTTCAACTATTGTGGAAGACGGTGTGGAGAGCATTAGGACAAATACCTAATGCATGCGGGATTTAAAACCTAGGTGACAGTTGATAGGTGCAGCAAATCACCATGGCACATGTGTACCTGTGTAACAAACCTGCACGTTCTGCACATGTATCCCAGAACTTAAAGTAAAATTAAAAAGAAAACAACAAAAAAAACTTATCCAATTCCCTACATGTTAAAGTATTATAAATAAAAATATATTTTTCATCAGAAAAAAAGTTTCCCTATGCCAGATCTAAAATAAATGCAAGTTCTATTGTCTATGAAACCTAGCACCTGTACCTTACTGTTAACGTTGTTTATCAAGTAGCGAGTAACCAGTATTGATGAGATGCAGCTGCACAGCTAGCGAGGTATGAAAGGTGAAGATACGCCAGAACTGATGGTGCTATGGTTTGAATGTCCCCTCTAAAACTAATACTGATATTCAGTTGTCATTGTGATGGTGTTAAGAGGTGATTAGGGCCGAGCGTGGTGGCTGACATCTATATTCCCAGCACTTTGGGAAACTTAGGAGAGCGGATCAGGAATTTGAGGTCAGGAGTTCAAGACCAGCCTGATCAGCATGGTGAAACCCTGTCTCTACTAAAAATACAAAAAAATTAACAGGGCGTGGTGGCATGCACCTATAATCCCAGCTACTTGGGACGTTGAGTCACGATAATTGCTTGAACTCGGGAGGTGGAGGTTACAGTGAGCTGAGATCGTGCCACTGCACTCCAGCCTGGGTGAGGGAATGAGACTGTGTCTCAAAAGAAAAAAAAACAGGTGATTAGGTCATGGGGCTCTGCCCTCATGAATGGATTAACAACATTATTTCAGGAATAGGTTTGTGATTGTGAGAGTCTGCCCCCCTTTTTCTCTGTCTTGAGTGCTGTCACTCTTCTCACTATATGATGCTTTCTGCTGTTATAATGCAGCAAGAAGACCTTCACCAGATATGGCCCCTCAGTCTTGGACTTCCTGGTCTCCAGAACCATGAACCAAGTAAACTTCTTTTTAAATTACCCAGTTTGTGGTATAACAGCAGCAAAAAACAGACTGAGACATATGGCTTCCTTGAGCTTAGAGATGCTGTGTCTACTCAGCTTCATCTGTCATTATGACCATACATTTCCCAAGTGTGTGGGATTTGGACATTGGAAGCTGTGCCTAGGAGTTGCGAGACCTCTACTACACTGTTGCTTTACATACTGTGCTGTTACTTTTTGATTCTTTCTAAAAACAAAGTAAATTTGGAGTTAAGTGAAGTCTTCTGTGTCTCATGAGTTGATTATTAATCTGAACCCAAGTTGAGCAGAGTTGGAAAATTTTCATAGCAATAAATTATCCTCTGTATTCTAACTTAGTCCTTCTAGTCTCAACCGCCAAAGCCCAAAGGGTCTACAAAGAGGAAAAACCTACTTGATAAATGGGTAGGTGGATTCTCATTATGACTCGACGTTAATGTCCCTCTCAGCTCAGCAACTTCAAACACTAAATTGTCAATGACCCTAATGGTTTTCTGAGATAATAGAAAGTACCATCATGAGAGAAAGAGGTATAAAAAACACAAAGGGAGAAAATCCTATAATAAAATGGCATGCAATTGGCAGCCACTGATTCAATTTCTCCCACTTGCCCACTAAAATGTTTATGAAATACTGGTAAAAGGCAAACCTCACATTACCTCATGCTGAAACCAAAACTGACAGATAATCTATTGCTAAAACCTATAAAAATTTGTATCCATTTCCTCAAGGAAATAAAAGCAGATTGAGGAAAAACAATTTTTAAGTTAGCTAATAATTGCCTCCTGAAATATAACAGGACAGCTAAGCTGAAAGAAGGTAAAAAGCCAAGTATTTCTCCATGAGCCCTGCTGATTGGTCCAGGGTTTAGAACAATCAAGAAAAAAAATGGATGACAAAAGAAGTACTTTTTGAGGTATACTGTTCTTCACTCCCACTTTCCACATCAATTCATAAACACCCTGGAAGGGAATGGGGTTGGTGGCATGCCATTGCATCTGGGGAGATTTGGTCCCCACAAATAAAGCACTGTAGTTGAATGTAGTACTTGAAGAGTCAGACAGACTTGCCACTTACTAGCTAGGTGACTCTAAGTGGGTTATTTAACCTCTCTCTACTCAATTTCCTCATCTAGGGTTGCTGTTAGTATTAAATGAGATAGTGAATGTACAGCACAAAGCATAGTACCTTGTACAATGCTTTGTTCAATAAATGGTAGGCATTTTTATTATGACAAGGGTAGAAAATGGGAAAGTTCTAAGAGTTCTAGGAGTATGTGTGTGCATTGTAGGTTGAGGCTTTGTTTTATGCTCTATGTTCAGTGTGTCAGAGAATCTAGCCATGGAGTGAGAGTGGGGTAGAGTGAGAGTGGATTCTCTGTTAGTCTTATGCTGTCATATATGACGAATGTTTGTCCAGGGACTCTTCATTTTAGCCAGATTTCCAGCTACACAGTCAATGAGGGGCTCACACTTAGCTGAATGGATAGGGTTGTACAAGCCACAATCCCTGTCTTTGGTAAAAGACAAAAATTGACACTACAACAAAAAAACTGACATGGGTTATGGGTCTATGAAAAAAATACTGCACAAAAAAATGGCTTGGAATCCTAAATAATATGCAAGAATACACAAACTCTATGAAACAGCAACAAGCTAATTAGCCACCTTAAACACTGAAGAGTTGGGTACCTCATTTCCCCTCATCATCTCTACCCATTTTACCACCATTCTGGGTGCCCTCTGTCTCTTCCTGAATGACCATTCTGTTGTGGGCAAAATTGTGTTTTCAGCTCCATCCCCATTCATATGTTGAAGTCCTAAGTTCTAGTGCCCCAGGATATGACTATATTTGGAAATGGGGTCTTTAAAGAGTTAATGAAGGTTAAATGAAGTCTTTGGAGATTGGCCTCAATCCAATATGACCCATGTCCTTGTAAGGGAAGATTAGTTCACAGACAGAGAAGAAAGAACACTTAAAGGCACAGGGAGAATACGGCTACCTACAAGCCAAGACAAGCCTCTGAAGAAAGACCCTGCTCACGCCTTGATCTCAGAGTGCCAGCCTCCACAACTGTGAGGAAGTGAATTTCTGTTGTTTAAGCCACCCAGTCTGTGGCACTTGGGAAGCCCTAGCAAACTAATATACCATCCAATTGCTTGGCCTCTCAGTTTCTTTATTTTCTCATCTCTAGGGACTTTTACTGTGTTTCTCTTCAGCCCCTCCTCCCAGGGCAGCACCCTGATGCTGTCATGATCCAGAACCTTCTGAAATATTACATTCAAATCTGTACTGTTGGGAAATCTCTGACCATAGTTATATTGCCTTGTGACCTTCACATTTGGCTACTGCCACCCAATCCTTCAGTGTCACCCGTGTCCCCAAATAAACCCCACTTCTTGCTTCCAACTCCCCCGTCGTCTTCCTTCTCAACTGAGTCTAGACATTGTGGTTTATCACTTCATCCTTTGTTTTGTCAGTATCTTTAAACCTGTATTTCCTTCCATAGTGACAGCCTCGCAAAACCCCAACCCAGCTGTTTTCCCTGAACTCATACAGTATTTCTGAGCAGTGTTAAAGGAAACCGCACAGCCACATCATGTGTTCTGAACCATTGTAAAGTCATTTAGGTCTTCAAGCCTGTCCCATTATCTCTTCCCTTCTCTGCAGCTACTATTTCAAACTTCCTCTATTCTCTCTTCAAAATTTGGCTCTCACTATGTCCAACAGATGACTTCACTTCCTATTTTATAGGGAAAATTGAGGTCACCAGAGAGAAATTTCCCCCAGTTCTGCCAACTAATCTGTAAACATCTTCATTCTCACTAGTCATTCTTTGTTACCCTGTATTACACACGAATATGTGCTCCTTTTCCTTCCTGAGGTTAATTCCTTAATAACCCTTTGAATTCCATTTCTCACAGTTCTTCCGAGGCCTCACACTTTTCATTGTTCTTTTGTTCTCTCTCATGTTTAATTCTCTACTTTCTCCCCTTATCTGTTCCTTCTGCTCACTATTTAAATACTCTCAAAATATCCCGGTAGCCCCTGCTACTTCTGGAAGCGTGCCTCACGCCTCAGTGTGCTGGGGCAAAATGTTGGAATGAGCCCCACTGGCACACGGACATACAAAGTTTGTTTGTTTGTTTTGAGATGGAGCTCTATCACCCAGGCTGGAGTGTAGTGGCGCGATCTTGGCTCACTGCAACCTCTGCCTCCCGAGTCAAAGCGACTCTCCTGCCTCAGCCTCCCGAGTACCTGGGATTACAGACGGCTGCCACCATGCCCGGCTAATTTTTGTATTTTTAGTAGAGATGGGATTTTGCCATGTTGCCCAGGCTGGACTCAAACTCCTGACTTCAGGTGATCGCCTCAGCCTCCTAAAGTGCTGGGATTACAGGCAGGAATGACCACGCCTGGCCTGGCATTGTTTTAAGTGTCTTTCATATTTTAACTCAACTACCACACAACAGAGCTCTAAGAAAGGCACAATTTTTTCCATATTGGGCAGCTTAGAAAACAAACCATACATAATAACAGAACAATAACAAAAGCAAACATTTACATGGCACCTAATATTAAAAGTGCTGTACATTATTACATGATTTATTTCTCACATTAACACTATGAGATTGGTACTATGACCGTCTCTGCTTTACAGAGTGTGACTTCTAAGGATACCCAGTTGGCAAGTGGTAGAGTCAGGATTAGAACCCAAGCAGTTTTAACACATTGTTAAATGTGTTAGCACTGTTTTGAGAAAATCTTTAATCAAAAAGCAAATCAAAAGGAAGACCTGAAGAAGGAAGAAGTCACGGAATAAAAGAATCATTGACTAATTTCTGTCCTACCAGCTCCACTGCTTCCCAGCTCTGTGACCTGAGGCAAGTTGTGTAACCTTTGTGTCTCAATTTTCTCATTAAAAAAAAAGGAATAATAAGATTATTTATTTCTTTGGTTGTGAAGATAAAAATATGTTAATGCACATAAAGTGCTTATATCAATGCTTAAGAATGTAAGATGTACTAAATCAGGGGTGTCCAATATTTTGGCTTTCCTGGGTCACATTGGAAGAATTGTCTTGGGCCATACAAAAAATACACTAATAGTAATGATAGCTGAGAACAACGACAACAAAAATCCCCCAAAATCACATTATGTTTTAAGAAAGTATGAATTTGTGTTGGGCCACATTCAAAGCCGTCCTGGGCTGCACGTGGGATCAAGGCTGTGGGTTGGACAAGCTTGTGCTAAATCATACTATTTTGTTTTTCTTACATCTTCTCAACCATGCATAATTAATGATGAACAGGAGGTAAGGTGAAAAGGAGGCTGGCAAAATCTCTCCTGAAGAATTTACATAAGTGACTTAATTCCTTTTGGAATGTCCCTCTGCATTGCTGCAATGAGTATAGCTCTTAGCCCAGGAAAGAGGAGTCTCTGTCCAGGTCCTACAATTTAGAGGGCCCCTTGTATCACACATAAAATGAATTCATTAAAGAATGCATGGGTGCCTCTGTCACTTGGTAATCCTAAAAATTCAGTCTCAGGACAAACACCATTCAGGCCACAGAGAAATCCTTCTTCAAGTCTGCTCGATGGCCTCAAAACAAAAGTCACCCGTTCAAATGGCATGAAAGTGTATGGGTTGAAATACTATTGGTATGGAAGACACACACTACTTGGAATCCAGGAGCAGTGGAAACACTGAGCTACATGAAAATATAAATGTCTAACTTGTTAAATTCTCCCTCTTAATTAACATGCATGAAATAGATTCTTGTTATGGTGAAGTATCCCAGTGCTGAATGTCTATTTTCTTGCTTCACTTCTTGTTCCAATTTGTGGTTCTAGAGGTACTCATAAATTAGTGCGATATTTGAAACAGTTGCACAAAGCTGTAGAAATTCTGTAGGATTAGTTTATATTACTCAAATTAGTGTATATATATGTATATATATAGGTTTAAGCTTAAAATTTTTGAAGCATGTAAAAGATATTGATTTTTTATGTTATGAGTAGATCTACATATTGCTTTAAGAGATGATAAAAGTTGCAATATAGGCAATAGCTATACATATGGTGAAGTTAAAAATATTTTGCAATATTTTCTGTAATAATTTATCAATATATCACTTTTACAATATCTGAGCAAGACAAGTATATCTTACTCATTTCTAAATCTAACTATTGAATTAATAACTTGACAATTCCTGCCCCTATTGCCTCAGCAGAGCCAAGTTTCTTTAAACAGGAATTAATAAAAATTTATTTAAAAACAACAGTGACTCAAGAAAGTTTGTCTAATTTGGCATTACTATCAATAAAGCACAAATAATGTGAAAATCTTGATTATAACAACATGTGTGATGCTATGGAAATTAAAGCAAGATAGAAACATTTTATGGAATAATATATAATTTTGAATTATATGTATTGTACTTGTCATCAAAACATTACTAACCTATGAACAGACATGCATGATAAAATTCAATTTATTCCTTTTTGATATTTTGCTTAATTTCAATTACTATATATAAAAATCATAGCTTTTCACACACTTTAATTTTTTATCATTATAAAGATGTGTTTATCAGGGTAGGAGAATAGAATATCTTTTATCTAATCACCAGCAGCTTGCTTTCTACTTTTGAAACAATTGGACATATGGTATGTGGACTCCTATTTGTACTGTTGCCCTGGGTCCTGCAAATGTCAGAGGTCAAGACCTGGGATTGTGAGTTCGGGAATTTAATGTGCGTTCTCTTGAGAATGAAAGTTCAATATACAGTCAGCCCCCTGTGTGTGTGTTGGTTCCACATCCATGGATTCAACCAGCCACAGGTTGAAAATATGTTAAAAAAATAATAAAACAAATTAAAAGAGAATACAGTGTAACTATTTATAATGCATTTACATTGTATTATGTATTACAAGTAATCTGGAGATGATTTAAAGTATACAGAGGGATGTAGGTAGGTTATATGCAAATACTACACTCTGTTATATAAGGAACTTCAGCATCTGTGGATTTTGGTATCCTGGGGAGGGGGTGGGAGTGGGCATAGAACCAGTCTCCTGCAGATAACAAGGATGACTGCATATCTAAAAATATCATCTTGTAGATGTGTGGTGTTATTTCTGAGGTCTCTGTTCTGTTCCATTGGTCTATATGTCTATTTAGGTACTAGTACCATTCTGTTTTGGTTACTGTATCCTCATAGTATAGTTTGAAGTCAGGTAGTGTGATGCCTCCAGCTTTGTTTTTTTGCTTAGGGTTGTCTTGGCTATACGTGGTCTTTTTTGGTTCCATATGAAATTTAAAGTAGTTTTTCTAATTCTGTGAAGAATTTCAATAGTGGTTTGATGGGAATAGCACTGAATCTATAAATTACTTTGGGCAGTATGGCCATTTTCACGATATTGATTCTTCCTATCCACGAGCATGGAATTTTTCTCATTTGTTGGGGCCTCTCTCATTTCCTTGAGCAGTGGTTTGTAGTTCTTCTTAAAAAGGTCCTTCACATCCCTTGTTAACTGTATTCCTAGGTATTTTATTCTCTTTCTAGCAATTGTGAATGGGATTTCATTCATAATTTCACTCCCTGCTTGTCTATTGTTGGTATATAGGAATGCTTGTGATTTTTGCACATTGATTTTGTGCAAACCTTTGACAAACCTGACAAAAACAAGCACTGGGGAAAGGACTCCCTACTTAATAAATGGTGCTGGGAAAACTGGCTAGCTATATGTGGAAAGCTGAAACTGGACCCCTTCCCTATACCTTATACAAAAATTAACTCAAGATGGATTAAAGACTTAAATGTAAAACCAAAACCATAAAAACCCTAGAAGAAAACTTAGGCAATACCATTCAGGACATAGGCATGGGCAAGGACTTCATGATGAAAATGTCGAGAGCAATTGCAACAAAAGCCAAAATTGACAAATAGGATCTAATTAAACTAAAGAGCTTCTGCACAGCAAAAGAAACTATCATCAGAGTGAAAAGGCAACCGACAGAATGGGAGAAAATTTTTGCAATCTACGCATCTGACAAAGGGCTAATATCCAGAATCTACAAGTAATTTAAACAAGTTTACAAGGAAAAAACAAACAACCCCACCAAAAAGTGGGCAAAGGATATGAACAGACACTTCTCAAACGAAGACATTTATGTAGCCAAGAAACGTGAATAAAAGCTCAACATCATTGATCATTAGAGAAATGCAAATCAAAACCACAATGAGATACCATCTCCTGCCAGTCAGAATGGTGATTACTAAAATGTCAAGAAAAAATAGATGCTGGCGAGGCTGTGGAGAAATAGGAATGCTTTTACACTGTAGGTGGGAATGTAAATTAGTTCAACCATTGTTGAAGAGAGTGTGGTGATTCCTCAAGGATCTAGAACCAGAAATACCATTTGACCCAGCAATCCCATTACTGGGTATATACCCAGAGAAATATAAATCATATTACTTTAAAGACACATGCACACGTATGTTTACTGCAGCACTATTTTCAATAGCAAAGACTTGGAACCAACCCAAATGCCCATCAATGATAGACTGGATAAAGAAAATGTGGTACATATACACCATGGAATACCATGCAGCCGTAAAAAGGAATGAGATCATGTCTTTTGCAGGGACATGTATGAAGCTGGAAGCTGTAATCCTCAGCAAACTAACACAGGAACAGAAAACCAAACACTGTATGTTCTCACTCATAAGTGGGAGTTGAACAATGAAAACACATGGACACAGGGAGAGGAACAACAACTGAGGCCTGTTGGGGACTGGGGGGTAAGGGGAGGGAGAACATTTAGGACAAATACCTAATGCATGTGGGGCTTAAAGCCAAGATGATGGATTGATAGGTGCAGCAAACCACCATGACACAGATGTACCTATGTAACAAATCTGCACGTTCTGCACATGTATCCCCGAACTTAAATAAAAACATTAAAATGACATCTTTACTCATTCAATACATTTGCTCATTCATTCAACATGCGTTAAGCACCACACTGAAGATACAAAGATAATCACTGACTATTACAAAGACAGACACCTGGCAGGGCAGTGACAGGCTTGTACACAGGTATCACTTTTTCCCAGAAGCTTTCCCTGACCATAGGCTGATACTCTTCTGGGTCTTTTCCTTCAATGGTTTCTATTTCCGTGGAACAGTGAGTGAATTCCCTGAACTTGGTAAGAAAATCTGATTGTGAATCTAGACCTTTTCACTTACTGATCATAAGGTCTTGGGTTAGTTAATCACTTGGACTTACTGAACTTCAGTTTTCATTCCAGTAGTATGGAGGTAAGAGAACTTGTCCCAGAAAATGTAGAGTGTTGTTGTATGGGTATATACACATGAAGAGGAGCCACATGCCAGATAAACAATGAGCCTGGGAAAGGTGATATTCAAGAAAGTACTCTTCAAATTCAAAAGTGCTATTGAAATATGGGATGGTGATATTCTAAGAATCAAGTTCGGTTTTTCTGAGATTTTCTCCGACTATAACAATTTACTATGTGACCTCCTCTGTAGTGTCAATGCGACAAACTGAGGAATTTAAAGTGCCATGGAATTATATAAACTTTTCTCATGAATAGACTGTTTTTTATATAGCAGTTTAATAAAATATCTTGTGCTAAGTTGTTTAGATATCCACTTTTCAGGGGTTTTTTTCTTATTGATAATTCCTCATCAAACTGTAAGAGGGAGGGAGGGAGAAAGAGAAAGAAAGAGAGACATTGCGTCTCATTTCCTCAGTCTCCAAATTGTGTAATTTACCACCTTCCAGGCAGGTACTCAAAATTCGTACTTGGGAAAAGGCCTTAATGAGCAAGTGGAAAATGTTTTTATAAAATTAAGGTCAAACTTACAGTTGTGATAACTTAGCAGTCATCACTACATTTGTAACCCTGAAGGCTGTTCTTAGTCACTTGTGCATGTATACTGTATCTCCCATATGTATCAGGAAGGAGAGGCTGGTTTATATTGTGGTAACAAATAACCCCCAAGTGTTAATAACTTAAAAAAAACAAAGGTTTATTTCTTGCTCACATAGGTTTATTTCCTCCTCCAGGATGCTCTCAACAGAGCACCTGCTATGGACTCTTGCTGGTCTTCATGGCAGAGGAAAGATAGCTCTGCAGGCTCTCACACTGGCCTAGAGTAAGTAAATGCTCTGGCTCAGAAGTGTTGTACACCACTCATTTCCCCAGACACTGGCTGAGATAGTCAAGTGGCCCCACCTGACAAAGGAGCCAGGAAATAGAACCCTATCATGGTCCAGAAAGGGGAGAACTAGAACTATATGGTAAGCATTACTAATGACTGGCATGCCATTACTGCTTGCACAAAGCAGTAATGTGGGTTTCTAAAGTGAATCCAGCATTGCCCAAGAAGGCCAGCAGGCTGATGTGGTGTGATTGTCGGTCTCAGTCTGCCTCAGTGTCAATCTCCCTTATCCACTCTCCACAATATTTCCTACTGAAGCCTGTTATTTCTTTGTCAGAATTTACTCCTTATGTGAATTCTAGGCATAATTTTGCTCTCTTTTAAAATGCATATAAACATTAAGTATAGCATAATTTAGTCTGTTCATCTGATGGTTTTGGGGAGCTGGCTGATGCAGAGTTCTTGAGGATGGAAAAGTTAGTTTGGAAAGACTAGAATCTCCTCTGAAGAAGGGGAGAAAGGATGTCTGAAAGTAAGTTATCTGCTTCAAATTATTTCCCAGAATAGGTCCTGACCACCAGGGTGGGGATTTATAGGGCTATGCACCATATATTGTTCCTCAGTTGCAAGCCCTGGAGCAGTCACATAATCGATTCTTTTCCATTTTAGGAAATAGGCCCCAGGAATATCAGGTTTGGGATGCTTGCAGCACAAAATGACAAGGTACATGCTGAACTATACATTCTCTGGTGCCCAACACAAATAGAATTTCCCTTCTGATAAATGTACAGGAATTGAAACATCATTTCTCTTGAACACTTAAAAATGCTTCCCATTATCTTTAAAAACATCTTAAAATATATTGCAGTTTGTTTTCTAATTATGCAATAAAATCACTCCCAGTTCTGGTATGTTGGTTAAAAGTCAAAACAGCTTGTATTTGAATACAGCTATACACATTCAACATTTAAAAGCTGTTTTCATCATGATAATTAGACATTAAATTGTGATTTATATTGTTAAATACTGATTTAGAGTTAACCAAGTAGCAGTCTGGAAATTTTGAAGTACTTTTAGAATATTATGTTATATTAAACTATGCCCATAATACATCACATTTTTTTCTTTCCTCCCAAATTTAATGCATTATTATAATTCACATCTTAAAATATTTTGGGTAGGTAATATGTATACATAATACAAATGGCTAAAGTTACAAAATAGTTTTTCAGTGAAAAACAGGTATTTTTCCTATCCCTGTCCCCTAATCCTCAAATTTCCCCTTCAGATATAACCACTGTTATCAATTTATTGTGTTTCCTTCCAAAGATAGTCAATGTTGCTATGATTTTCTTTTCTTTTCTGTTTTTTGTTTTGTTTTGTTTTGTTTTGTTTTTGAGACAGAGTCTCACTCTGTCACCTAGGCTAGAGTGCAGTGGCGCAATCTTTGTGCACTGCAACTTCTGCCTCCCGGGTTCAAGAAGTTCTCCTGCCTCAGCCCCTGGAGTAGCTGGGACTACAGGTGCACCCAACCATGCCTGGCTAATTTTTGTATTTTTAGTAGAGACGGGGTTTCACCATGTTGGCCAAGATGGTCTTGAACTCCTGACCTCAAGTGATCCACCCGCCTCGACCTCCCAAAGTGCTGGGATTACATACATGAGCCACTGTGCCTGGCCGCTATAATTTTCAAGTGTGTGTGTGTTTGGTTTGGTTATTTGTTTGCTCTTATACTTTATGTTTTTCATTTAACAGTATGTCTTGGAGATTGTTTCATGTCACTATATACAAAGCTGCTTTATTCACCTAACAACAACATATATTCTATCATTTTAATCTATTATAATTTATTTACCCAGGTCCCTATCAATAGATATTTATGTTGTTTCAAATCTTTTTCTATATAGACAATCCTGAAAATTATATTCTTACATTTATTTCTATATATGTGTGACTTTACAGTAGACATAATCCTAGATGTGGAATGGCTAGATCAAAGGCAGATTTTGTTATAGAAATGTCATTAGCATAAATTAAATTTTAAACTGTGACAATAAAATTAAAGACTTTTTTTTTTTAACCAAGGTGAAGTATTTGTGAAATATTTGTTCCCTTAATTGTCCAACTTTGGGCTAACACAGTCAAATGAGTCATCATTTCAGACCTCAAGGGACTGAAATACTATGGGTAAAATGGCAGCTGTTTAGAAAGTACATATCTTGAAAACCATTTTAATGTCATTCTTAAAAGACTTGTTTATTAACCATATAATTGAATCTAAAAGAGATATTCAAATGTTCCTACTTATACATCTGGACTCTGAAAACTCCTAACTATAGAACATTATAATAATAGTTCTTCAAAAATGAATGCATTTTCAAGTAAAGTTCTGTTAAAAACATCACCAGGATTAATCACATCAAACCTGTCTTGGGGTTTCATAAACAGTTGACAAAGTCAAAACAGTGATGTGCTTTGTTAAAGGGCTCACTGAAAAGCTAATTTGTAAATTGGCCATCACTTAAATGCATGTATCTAAGTTAGCTCACTGAGAACTTCTTTAGACTAGAAAATCCCCTGCTTTAAGCTTCCAAGAAGATACTTGTACTCTTTAGAAAATCTTGCATAATTACAGATGATTAGAGAAGCCATAGTAACTTCATGGGACAAAATTAGACATCCATTTCCTTCTAGAGAAGAAAGGGTGTGGTTTCCCAGAGCAGCACAGGAGGGGTTAAACTATCATTCCTTCCTGATAATTTCATATCTCTTGTATAAGATTGCTAAATGTCAAAAAGTGTTTATTTTTTTGCTAACAGTATAAAACTGAACATACTGTGAGACATAAGGTAGCAGGTGTCTTGGCTCTAAACTATCAAGTCTGTGGGCATTCTGTTATAACAGGTGCTCCAAAAAAATTTGAACAGATTTTAACAAGAGCTGTATGGGCTTTTTAATTAGCCTGGTTATTCAGCATGTGTAAAAAGCATTAGGTATATGCTTAAAACATCATAGGGTCTAAAAAACAAATGCTTCACATAGTTACTCTCTCCGGCTTCTCTTTGCTTTCTGCTGTTACATTTGACGTATGTGTTTCTCTTATCACAGAATTTCCCCAGCTGAGACAAGAGCGTGACAAAAAATGACCAGCGGTAACAGTGATAGAGCAGAGATCTAGAATACTCTTCTGGCTGATACACAGACATGCTGTACACTTTTCATAGAACTCAAGTTTGATATGTATTAGGGGCATCCTTACCTTCCCTGGAATAGCCTCTTAAAAATTTTATATGTCTCATAAATTGACTATTATCAGAAGGATTTTACATCAACCTCTACAATATGGGAAGATGAGCTTTTACTTGGGATTTGTGTTCAGGATTTAAAATTAAAAAGCTTCTACCTATATTTTAATTTCTCTTACAGGTCATTATATTAACACAGATGTTAATTTAAGACTATCTTTTTCCTTCTGTTGTTAACGTACTAATGTGACATTTGATCTTTGGGATCCAAATTTGCAGCACTAATTCATTGGTCTAGCAAACATTTTCTGAAAATCTATTATGTTGAGTTTGTGTGTGTGTGTATGTATGTGTGTGCATGTGTGCAGCAAAGAGGAGTAAAACAGATTTCCTATCTTTAAGGCACTTAAGATCAATATAAATTATAAAGTGGAATATGTTTGACTCCCTAGTGATGTAAACAGAGTATACCATGGGAGCTGAAAGGATGGGGAGATCTACATTTAATGAAACTGAGGAAAGATTCATTGAAGCAGGTGACATTTAATTTTGGTCTTGAAAGTTGAATGGAATTTTGAAGTCATGATAGAAGCTGACATTTGGGGCTACATTACAGGCACAAATGAAAGTACATTATAGGTTGTTGACTTATTGATTATAGTTATTGCATATATTGTGATCAGTGCTTAACTTTTTAGATATACAGATGTAAGGTACAGATTTATTTTAAATAAACCAAGTGAAAAGTTACCAATTACTGATTGCTTAGTGTGCTGGGTTCAGTGTGCCAGGCTTTACCCACTTTGCCTCAGTTGATGTTTATGACAACCCTCTGTGAAAGGTATCATTCCACCAGTTTTACACATGAAGATACTTAGTATCAGAGAAGTTAAATAGCATATTCAAGGTCATGTGATAAGCAAGAGGTGGAGTTAGGATTTGAACTTAAATCCATCTGTTACCAAAGTACATGCACTTATTCTTCACAACACTGCACCATCCTCCTAGTTTTAAAGTAAGAAGGAATCTTGTAGATCCTTCTTGTGGATATAATTCATGCATTCTCTTGGGAGGTAAAAAAAATACTCTTTATGTATAAAGTGCAGACATACGTACAGTGCATATTCAGCTGTACAGTTTAACTGTGGCATTGATATTTTATGATGGAGGGTGACATGGGAAAAGAGTCTAAAAAGGTTCTGTAGGGGTGTGATCACGGAAAAAGGTTAGGAAGCATTGATCTAACTCAAGCTCTTTCACTTTTTAGGGAACAGATGTGGAATGTTGGAGAGTGAAATGACTGCCCCAGTCACACGTCTAGTCAGTGATGTATATGCATGTGTGTACTTAAAAATAAATCCACTGTTTCTAGGGGCAAAAGGCTCATGCACCACTTATCACTATGCCAAGCTCAACAATCTTGTCCTCTCCTTTAACTCGATTTCTTTCTGGGTTTGTGCGTGGGCTTATTTATGCTCTCCCCCTTAAGCTGTGAATCACTAAATTTCAACTTCCTGGACGTCAACAACAAGGAGTGAAATAGTCCCACCGCTAAGTCTTGACCCTGGAATATGTCATTTAAGCTGCGGTGTTTTGGGGTCACTCTTGAGCGGTCCACCTGGTGCTTCTAGAGCAGCAAGCAACATATAGTAGGTGCTCAGAGTTATGAATTAATGTGTGAATATTGACAGTAGCAGAAAGAAAAGGGCTCAGAAGGACTGAGAACTGCTTGTCTTTTAAATTATTTAAGTATTAGTTAAATTTATTTCACATGGCAGCAAGCAACACTGGCTCATTTGCTGGCTGTCGGACATCTGCTGTTGAGCTAAAAGTGGCCTGAGGTCTTGAAGAAAAGTTGGGCACTAAGCAGAGCTCTTATCTTGGGGTCAGGTACTCCACTAGATCTTGAGTTCTGTTATTGCTAGTGAGCTGAGAAGTGACACCCTTAGCTTATTTGGGGCCAGACAAAATTTCATCATGAAGGAATAATGTTAAGGAAGCCCTTAAACAGTTTTACTTACACTCTTCCTACGCATCAACACACAATCATTAAATCTGTTGAAGATAGAAGAGGGATTTTTTTTTAACCTACTGACATAAATGATTCTATTACATTTAATGTATATGTGCTATTTCCATGTATTTCTCCCCACCTCCAGCCCCACATAAGAATGCAGTAATATGTTTTCTTTCCACAATCTGCCTAGTCTATTTCCATGGACCAATGTTATTACTTTCATGGGCATTTTTCTAAAGTTTCTTTATGTTTATAAAGCATATTATGTTATTCTTAGATAACAGGTATATTACTATTAGATAATAGATAGTAATAGATATATTAGGCTGGGTTTGGTGGCTCATGCCTGTAATCCCAGCACTTTGGGAGGCCGAGGCAGGCAGATCACCTGAGGTCAGGAGTTCGAGAGCAGCCTGGCCAACTTGGTGAAACCCCGTCTCTACTAAAAAATACAAAAATTAGCTGAGCGTGGTGGTGCGTGCGTATAATCCTAGCTTTTAGGGAGGCTGAGGCACAAGAATCGCTTGAACCTAGGAGGTGGATGTTGCAGTGAGCCGAGATCGCACAACTGCACTCCAGCCTGGGCGACAGAATGAGACTCTGTCAAAAAAAAAAAAAAAAAAAAAAAAAAAAGTTATCCTCTCTTCGCTGTAACTAAAAAGTACCATATTATGCATATGGTTCCATACCTTTATTTTTTTCTCCAAATATTTTATCTTGGAAATGCTCTGCATTGGTAGTATATGTATGTGTGATGTGGTTAGTTTGTTAAATTGTACTTTCTAGGAAGTGTGTCAATTTATACTTACAGTAGAAATGTTATGAGTGCCTGTTTCTTCATAACCTTGCCAAGAGGATGTGAACAAAGTTTTAAATTTTGCCAGACTGAAAGGTAAATATAATATTTTGATGTCAGTTTAGTTTTCATAGCTCTGATTTTGGGTGAAGTCAACCATCTTTCCTGTGTTTAAAACCATTTTTTTAAAAATGTGTGAATCATCTAATAACATTCTTTGCAATACTGAGTTGTTGATTTTTCTTATTGATTTCTAGGAACTATTTATTTATTATAAAGAGTCTCCGATATGAGGTTACAGATGTTCCCATTTGACATCAATGATATTAAATATTACATAATTAAAATTTTATTTTTAGAATTTGCTAGCATGATGAATTGACATTGCTGAAAAAGATTACTTGACATAATCACACTATTTATTGTCTCATATTAAAAACAAATAGGATACTTACAAAATAATTACATCTACAGATGGAACTACAGCACCCCATTTTACATTTATTTGCATTGAGATAAGTAAACTGCTCAGAGAACTAGCTGCTTGTGCTGGGGTAGAAATAATTTTGCCATTTATTTTACCAATGGTCCCTAATAAACAAATGACAAATCTAGAACGTCCAAATTTCTAAGTTTGCCCTTATGATCAACTGCCAATTGAACAAGAAACTTAACAAGGTTATGTTCATAACTTGGCAAAGTGTCTAGCATATAGGGCTTGGAAAACGTTTATTTATTATAGAGATAATATGCTGAACTGCCTTTCTACCTTATTGTGCCTCAATGTAGTTACTAGAGTAGAAAAGATTTCCACTCTCGGCTGCCATTCACAGGGCTCAGCTAAGAAGTTCCCTCCCTAGCTTACATTGAACTATATGAAATTTGCTGCTTTATTGCTCAAAAATGGTTGACTGTTGGCACTTTCATACGGTTCAATCTATATCTGAAAGCCTGATGCAGTTAGAGAGGATTCAGCTGTCACAGCAAAAAGCTAAAAATTTTCAATACTGGGTGGACTGGAGTTCCTAGTCCCCTCACATGTCTATGTGTGGGAAGTGGGGTGTCACAGCTCTCTTGCTGGAAGCGAGGACTGCAGTATTCAGCAAACACCACAAGAGGGGGCATTTCTCTTGGAAATGTGAAGACTGATGAATGCTTTTCAGACTAAGAACCGGTACAGTCAGTCTGGCGGGTGTGCCAACAGGCTAGCAATAAACATCGAATTGGGAAGAAGAGGGGCCAGTGATTACATGTTAAGCCATTGTCTATCTCAGAGGGAAAGTCAACAGCTTTCTGTCTGGCAGCCTTAAAGCTAGTAATGCTGAGAACAGGCAAGCCAAAGTGAAGGGAGATCATAGCAATTGTGATTTTTGCTGGTCTAATTGTGGATTTGGTAGCCAGAATCAAAACATCAAAAGTGACAAGTAGAAAGGGCTGAAGGTGCGCCTCTTACATATTTGAAAATGTCAGCTTCTTGGGAAAATTCGAGATGATGTAAGAGCTCTGCTGCATTTGCCGGTTGAATGGCATATTCCTGTTGGAAGTTCTGGCTGCCTTGCTAAAAATGCAGTGCACTCTAGCAATCGGCCCTGTGAACAGATGTTACACAGCCTTTACATTAAGCAGATAATGCAGAAAATATTTTCCTTTGTATTGGCACAGCTGTTACCATCTTCAACACTGTGCAGCTCTTGATTAATAGGAGATTTGTCTTTTGTTTGGCTATGAAAGCTAGCTCTAAATGAGAGACTTGGCTGCTCTTTCGCTTGTGTAACACCACATGGCAAATGAGTGCAGAGCAACGAAGGTCCAGACTTCTGGGGCTGGCTTGTACAATCAATCTCCCATTGACCAAGAAACTCTGCAACAGCCAAGCCCCCTATATGAGAACATTAAGTGGCCCTAAAGAAATTGCTCAACTAGAGGGGTTCTTATTAGAAAATTAAGGAAGAAAAAGGACAATATGACAAATTACGATATACTCTCATAACATTGAATTTAGCAGTCCCAGCCTTTTTTCATTGCCCAGCATCCTAGGTCAATTAGAATTCAGTGATCCTTGGATTCAGTTAGTGAATTGTTATAATTTGACACTGAGATAATAAACAGGTAATTATTTCTCTTCTGTACTCCCCTCTCCCCACCCCAAATCCTCCAAAACATTTAAGCTAACTGGGGTGTTTTGCTATGGTGGTTTGTTGGAATTCTTTCTCCTCCACATCCAAAATAAACCATCATGTTTTTACTTGTTTTTCTGAGAAAGCAACACGGATGTTACATTAAAAAATGTGAGCTTTAGCTTGTTATTGTGTATAGGCACGAAAATGGCTGTCTTATACATTGTAGCAAGTGTAAGCTGTCCTATCTCATGCTGAAAGCAAACAACTTACCAGTAATGCTGGTGCCAGATTAAGATTCTCAGTGCATCACAAATGAATTACCATGTCTGTTATTTTAAAGGAGAAAAGAAAACGGCAAAAAAAAAAAAAACCCCACAAGAAACAAACAAAACCAACCAAAGCCAAGAAATATAAGAAGGGGGACATTGGGCCAGACTTTGCTAAAAGGTACATAACTCACTTTAGATTATCAGCTGGATAGATTATCCTGTTTCATTTCTAAAACAGATTTTGCAAGTGAGTAGTGAACAAGGAATCGTTGATTGCTCTTGTGGCTGTTTGAGTTCTTATGGCCCAGAGATGAGAATATTCAGATAAGAGGTCTTTCATATTTTGTGTGTGTTCCACAAAACCACATGTGAAGAGAAACATTTTAATATATTGATTTGTCATAATAAGTGCTCAATAAATGTGTTATTGAAACAATGAATTAAAGGGAATCTTAGGGAACTCTACTACATATAGTGCGTGAAGTGCATCACAGATAATAAATACAATAAATAGGGTCTGGGAGGTAGATAGAGATGGTTTCTGCTGGGGAAAAGGGTGGAAAACAGTGGATGTCTTCTTCCGGCTGCAAGTCCTTGAAATATGGGCCGTAGCTTCCTCTTCCCCACAAATTTCACTTTAATTCCTAGACAAAATAAGAGAAAAACAGATACGTGTTGAGGGCTGAGTTACAGAGGTCTTGTATGTTCAAGATCTGTATCTTTTTCAAACATTCCCCGTATTTATCCTGACCATCGGCTTGCATCAATAAGCCAGAGATAAGCTTTGCAAGAAGTGGAAAGGAGAATTTATCAGGGAACAGAGATGGTGGGATATCAGAGAGACATTGTATTAGGGTTCTCTAGAGGGACAGAACTAATAAGATAGATGTATATATGAGAGGGAGTTTATTGAGGAGAATTGACTCACACGATCACAAGGTAAAGTCACACAATAGGCCATCTGCAAGTTGAGGAGCAAGGAAGCCAGTGGTTGATCAATCCAAATCCCAAAACCTTAAAAGTAGGGAAGCTGACAGTGCAGCCTTCAGTCTGTGGCCAAAGGTCCAAGAGCCCCTGGCAAACACTGGTCCAAGTCCAAGAGTCCAAAAGCTGAAGAACTTGGAGTCTGATGACTGAGGGCAGGAAGCATCCAGCATGGGAGAAAGATGAAGGCCGGAAGACACAGCAAATCTGGTCCTTCCATGTTCTCTGGTCTGCTTTATTCTGGCTGATCTGGCAGCTGATTAGATGATGCCCTCCCAGAATGAAGGTGGGTCTCCTTCTTCTAGTCCACTGACTCAAATGTTAATCTCCTTTGCAATACCCTCACAGACACAATGAGGAACAATACTTTGCATCCTTCAATCCAATCAAGTTGACACTCAATATTAACTATTACAGACACCCTTGGAATAGTCCAGAGGCTTTAATTGTAATCCTTTCTTGGAGATTACTCTGACCATATCTGTTCATGATGCTGTTCTATTAGCAAAGAAGAAGAGCCAGTGCTTTCTGATAAAGGCCCACCTGGGGCCAGTGTGTCAAAGTTAGAGTAGAGGAGGTTTGAGTCAACAGGTGTTTTCCATTATTATAATTCGGTTCTCACCTGCACTCAGGATTAGCAAGACCTGCTGCAAGAATTCACAGCTGAGAGGAAAATGGAACATCTGGGTTGCAATTTTTCTTAGGTCTACATTTCAGAGTGATATTTTGTGTCAGTTTCCTTGAAATGGAAATAAAGTTTTGGTTCAGGGCATGTCTGTGTAGCTATTTGTATTTCACAGGAATGTGGGCTTTCTTACAAGGAACTAAAGAGTTTTAGAAATTCTCAGGTCTTGTTTATGAGGTTGTTAAGCCATCTGTGACATTATATGCATTTTCCACAAGGATTTCAAGAAAAGGAGATACAAGTGTGTTCTGCCCCATCATATAACTCATTGTTGGGTCAACATAGGACTTAAATTCTTGTTAGTTTTCTAGATAAAAGTGGAGAGTGAGAGGAGGCTTAGAATGTTTAGTGTATTGTTCATTGGTTTTGTGCAGGAGATAGGGACTTCTGTGGATGCTTATGAAGGGTACTGAAGCACTGAGTAGAAATGGGATACAGTTCCTAGATTATTGTAAATATATATTTTTGTCCCTAAGTGAATTCCAAGGCCTGAAAGTGACATGATTTACTTTACTACAATAGAGCTGTCCTTAGTGAAACTCATGAGAACACTACATTTTATCCTCAAGGATCAAGAGAGTGGACAGTAGAATTTCTCCCCTGCATCCACACCACTGACATTGTGCTTATTTGTCAAGGCCAGATCCTAAAATCTGGACATGCCATTGAGGCATGTGTGTCATGGCCACAGATACGTGTTGAGGGCTGAGTTACAGAGGTCTTGTATGTTCAAGATCTGTATCTTTTTCAAACATTCCCCGTATTTATCCTGACCATGAGTTTGCATCAATAATCCAGTTTGCAGCACCCTTCTAATAGCCTATTCTCTAAATATTTTAGGATTTTAGCCTGATGCTAACTTCCTGCCTTAGAAGAGGAGAAAGGGGAAAAGAATAGAAGGGGAAAATTTGAATTCTCTTAAATTTTCTAAGGATAATGAGGTTATGATTTCATGAAGATACAGTGTTTCTTTGGGGGCTTCAGTCAGGCTAGACAATTGTTCTTCCTACTAAATGGAACCAGATATTCATAGGGGCATAAGGATGCTTTCCAATTTCATGAGTTCTACAGCTGGCATACAAAGACTATGGTTTCTCTAGAATCTAGAGATTCTCCTCCAAGAGGAGTCTGAGCTAATGCTGGAATTATAAAGCTCTGAAGTTAGAAGTCTAGAAGTTACAAGCTTCTAGGTCAATTTTGCTAATAAAAATCTAGAACACAAACAGGACTGTCTCTGCCTGGAGCTCTCCCTCCTTGATGAACCAGTGCCTGATCTCTGGCCTCTGTCTGCTCTGGTGTCAGGCCATTCTAACTTGGCTTGACTACAAGGCAACTTCTTGTTCCACGCTGTGTCCAACCTTCTCTGACCTCTGCCAAACCCCTGTGCCACTCATTGCCAACACTGACTATGTCTGTCCCCATTGCCTGCCTCAGATGAGGCTAGCAGTTTGCTTTTCCAGAACACACTCATATTTCTTTTGCTATAGTACAAACACATGTTGTTCAATGTTAAGAAAGATGATATTTGAAAATCAAACCCTCACATCCGATGGACTAGGCAGCATTCCTTGTTCTAGATGGGAACAATAAGCTTAGCTGACCAGGTGAGGATGCAAGGCCTGTGGCAGTAGCCTGGTGCTGGAGGTTGGGATGGTAGATGGAGTCAGGGTGGGTCACAGTTCAGTGCCAGCTGGAGCCCGGGTCATAATAGCCTCATGGAAAATTCCTTGGAGTTAGGGTTTTATCTGGAGACTGATGTAGTAGCTGCTTCTTTATTCCTGGTCACCCAAGTGTTCTCTGATTTATCCTTAATACCTAAAAGAGCCACCAAGATAAGTGTTGTTCCCTGGGAGAAGGATTCCTAGAGCTAAGTGTTCTTGGTTTCTGTGTCTAAACCAGAGTCAAGTCCGCCCTTGGCATGTTGAACGTCTGTGGAATCTGACTCCTCTTAGGAGAATGCACACCCTGACCCCTTCCTGAAGGAGTCAGTAACATTTTTTAAGCCTTTACTATGATCTAGGCATTCTTAAGTATTTTCTGTAGGCATAGAATTCTATGACATTCTGTATATATTGTTGCCATTTTACTGTTATGGAAATTGAGGCTCATCAAGGTAAAGTAACTCCCCCAAAGCCACATAATCAATATGAAGCAGAGCTTGGCTTGAACCTAGGTCTGCTGGACTGCAAAGTCTGCAACTACTCCATGGAACAGAAAGAGAAATTCCTGCAATGGGATCATGATTAGATAGATTATTTATACCATAAAGGACTTTTTTTTCATATATACACACAGAATGCCTCTAAATAGTGAAATCTATTAGTAAGTTTCAAATGTCTGATTTTGAAAAGATCAAGGTATGCTACTTTACAGCAAAGTGCATTATTGCATAAAGCAAGCTACAACTTGCAACTTTTGTATGTCTGTTTTCTTGGCAATGTTCAATAATGTTTTATTCTTCACTTAATTACTTCCTTTTTTTTAGGTTGCTTTATCCTTAATTTCTCCACATTATCATATTAATTAAGCTTTTCAAATGTGATAATACCTTTTCATATATTCTCAAGGAAATGCTGTTTTCACCACTGGGCTATTTTGCTCTAGAAACAGAGATAACAGGCTGGGCACAGTGGTTCACGCCTGTAATCCCAGCACTTTGGGAGGCTGAGGCAGGTGAATTACCTGAGGTTAGGAGTTTGAGACCAGCCTAACCAACATGGAGAAACCTTGTTTCTACTAAAAATACAAAATCAGCTGGGAGTGGTGGTGCATGCCTGTAATTCCAGCTACTCGGGAGGCAGAGGCAGGAGAATCGCTTGAACCCAGGATGCGGAGGTTGTGGTGAGCCGAGATCGCACCATTGCACTCCAGCCTGGGCAACAAGAGTGAAACTCCATCTCAAAAAAAAAAAAAAAAAAACACCCCACAAAAACAGAGATAACACAACTAATCTTCAATTCAAGAAGAGGCTTTGGATACTGGGAAGAAAAAGCAGCAACTCCAAAATAATGTTACCACCAACTCTTGCCCTCCTCCTCTACTTCACAGCAGCCTCCTCTGCTGGTGGCATTGCTGGCAAGAGCTTCTGCTGGCCCCCGCCCCACCATGAAGCCTAATTGCGTTAAGCCCATTAATGATCCATTTGTTTCTTCTCCTCCTGCTTCCACAAAAGGAAATGTATTATTCATGGATAACCTTTCTCCCCTCTCCCTTTGTGTTTTATCAATACTCTAGACCATCTGAATTTCATATTGTTGCACAGACTGTGATATTGGCTGTTTCAGTGTCTCTGTTGTGAAATTACTCCATTGTCATCAGACATTAACAGGGTTCAAGAAAACATTTGGGTAGCAGCTCCTTGTTTCACTTAGGACTCCAGCCATCCTTCCTAATCTCTCAATTGGCCCACTTCAGCAGAAAGTTGGTCGAATCTCCATTCTATTCTCTTGGGGAGATGCCACTTGCTTCTTGTGTATCTAACAAATATCCTACCAGCTACTGAAACCTCCTCTGGAGGTACAGGAGTTGTGATCACATTTTTTCTCCATGTTATCTTTGATCATCAACACCAACAAAATAAAGCTGTGTCCTAAGAGCTATAGCTCTATCTTTAATTGGTTGGGCCTATTCTACAGCACTTCAGGACCAGGGTCTTTGGGGGATAGAACTCTGTGCCTTTTTGTATACCAATAAAACCCTGTTTAAAGTGGTTGCTCTGACAAACATATGAAAAGAGCTCAACATCACTGATCATTAGAGAAATGCAAATCAAAACTACAGTGAGATACCATCTCATGCCAGTCAGAACGGAAATTACTAAACAGTCAAGAAACAGATGCTGGTGAGACTGTGAAGTAATAGGAATGCTTTCACACTGTTGGTGGGAGTTTAAATTAGTTCAACCATTGTGAAAGACAGTGTGGCGATTCCTCAAGGATCTAGAACCAGAAATACCATTTGACCCAGCAATCCCATTATTGGGTATATACCCAAAGGAATATAAATCATTCTATTATAAAGATACATGGACACATATGTTCACTGCAGTACTATTCACAATAGCAAAGACATGGAATCAACCCAAATGCCCATCAATGATAGACTGGATAAAGAAAATGTGTTACTTATTCACCATGGAATACTATGCAGCCACAAAAAGGAATGAGATCATGTCTTTTGCAGAAACATGGATGTTAGAAGCAGATAATCAGTGTCACCAAGAAAAGTCAGCATGGAGACAAAGGATCTCTCAGCAAGGCAACCTTTACTTTCTGCAGAAAGGGTGCTGCTTGCCAGCAGTCTTGCCACGAGAGCACACTGAACAAAGGCATAAAAATATTTATATCTGACACATCCGTACCCTACTGCTGTGTCCTGATTCCATTGGCTGGAATTGGACCTCACAGTCTAGGCTGCTCCCGATTGGCTAAAGGTTTAAAACTTTTCCTAAAGAGATAATGGCAGAGAAGAACAAAGGAAAGGAGAAAGTTTCTTATGAAAAGACTTAGAAAAGTAATAACATTCCCAAATAAGGAAGGGGCATAGGCTGCGGGCTGGGACATGCTTGTGAGCACGTCTAGCACAGATATCTTGGTTAAAGTACAAGGTCATAGAATGTACTATGTGCCTGTGAGCATGTCTAGCATAAAGTTAGTCTTTAAAAGAAACTATTATTTCTAACACTTATGACTTCTTAAGAAGAGAAACAGTAAAAAGGAACTTTTACTTTCTGCAAAGAAGAAGCTGGAAGCCATTATCCTCAGCAAACTAATACAGGAACAGAACACCAAAACCACACATTCTCACTTATAAGCAGGAGCTGAACAATGAGAACGCATAGACACAGGGAGGGGAAAAATACACACTGGGGCCTGTTGTAGGGGCTGGGGGGAGAGGAAGAGTATCACGATAAATAGCTAATTCATGCAGGGCTTAATACCTAGGTGATGGGTTGATAGGTGCAGCAAGCCACCATGGCACATGTTTACCTCTGTAACAAACCTGCACGTCCTGCACTTGTATCCCGGAACTTAAAAGAAAAAATGGTTGCTCTGTCTTCTGCCCAGCTGTATATGGCTTTTTGAATTTAAATGAATAAAAATGAAAATTTCAGTTACGCTAACCACAGTTCCTGTGCTCGATAGCCACATGTGACTAGTGACTGCTGTATTAGACAACACAGTGGAATGTCCATCATCTCAGAAAATTCTAGTGGCCAGCAGTGGCCTAGTAATGCTAAGAGCTAAAGCTTTTTGAGTACCTCTTATGTGCTGGCCACTGTTTGCAGCATTCTACATGTGTGAATTCTCTTATTCCTTATAGCAAACCTAGGAGTTAGATACTATTTGTCTGATTTATAGATGAGCAGACACAGGCACAGAGAGCTTATTTACATCATAAAACCACATGCATCACATCCTTAATATGTGACACAAACAAGACAATCACAGGCAATCTGTCTCCAGAGCCCAAGCTCTGCACCTCCTGGCTCTCACACTGGATACATTAGAAAGAGACGGAGCCCCAGACTAACTATGATTTAAATAAATGCTTCTATTTTCAAAGAATGAAAGACTGTTAATCTAGTAATCATTGCTTCCCTGCCCTTCCTGGCCCTGACTCTGCTCTAAGCAGATGGTTGACCTTCCATTTTATAAAAAGGAAAGAGGCAAAACACCTTGTTCCTTCAACCATTTTCTTTGCTACTTGACTGCTGCCCTGTTTCTTCAATTTTTGTCTCCTCTCTTGTATCCTCCTAAAAATGGCTAATACCTTTACTGGTCTGTCTGATTTCATCCTTTCCCACCTCACTCAGAAACAAGCTGCCATTGCTTACTTTCTCTCTAATCAATGTTTTCCCTCGGTGAGATTCTTTGTCTTTGCAGAAAACACGTGTGGTACTTTTCTTCCCTATGCCTTTGTTTGAATATGCCAGCCCAGCTTCTAGTTCTCCCTTCAGAGTTAACAGGTATCATCTGTTTAGGAGGCCCTTCAGCCCCATCACCTCCCCTTTCCCCAGACCAGGCCACCAGGCTAATAAATGCTCTTGTTCAGTGCTTCCGTAGCCTGCTGGTTACCTGGCTTCAGGTTGAACAATGTAGTTACATTTCTGTTTTCTCCACTAAATTGTATACTGCTTGAGAGTAAGGATCAAGTTCTAATCATCTCTGGATCTTGCCAGCCAGCACAACGTAGGCACTAAATAAATGTTGATTGGAATATAACCATTTATTCTGAAAAGAAAACCGCACCAAACACCTAAACATGTCATCTTTCTTTTGACTCTGTTTCCTCCTGTGATATTGGCTTCTGGCTTTTATCCTCAGACTTCTTGAAACATTTGTATTTACTACCAATTACTCTTTTTGTTTTTTTGAGACAGCTGTTGCCCAGGCTGGAGTGCAGTGGCACGATCTCAGCTTACTGCAACCTCTGTCTCCCGGGAGGGATTCTCCCACCTCAGCCTCCTGAGTAGCTGGTATTACAGGCATGTGCCACCACGCCTGGCTAATTTTTTTATTTTTAGTAGAGATGGGGTTTCACCTTGTTGGCCAGGCTGGTCTTGAAATCCTGACCTCAAATGATCCTCCCACCTCAGCTTCCCAAAGTGCTGGGATTACAGGCGTGAGCCACCACGCCCAGCCTACTATGAATTACTCTTTATCTCCTGGCAATTTGGTCTCTGCATGTAACGCGGCCTTTGTGTATAAGCACTGTGCGTGTGTAAAAACATTGAAACTTCCTTAATAAATGAAGAGATGTCCTTTTTGTACATCTGAATTTGTGAAAGGCATAATTTCTTGAGATCTTAGCTGCTTGGGCAACTGCTTGTACAGTGTGACCCATTACAGTTTTTGATTGATCTAGTTGAAAGACTTCATCACAGTTGTCATCACAGTATTTCAGATGACTGTAGTTATAAACCTGAGTGCACACAATTACTAACCAAGTTACCATGTGTTTATATGTTTCCCTTTTTATGCATTTCCTTTTTTATTCTATTTCTTCATGCATATCATTTGCTTATAACTGTTATACCTGTGTAACTGTTGTCAGTATATGAGAGCATTTGTTTGCAACAATATGTATGTTATTATTGCCTATATTATTATGTGAAGTAGCCTATGAAATGTTCTGTTGTGATATGTTTCTCAAATAAACCCCCCATTTAAAGTGTGAAATGTCTTTTAAAGAACTTTTAACATTATTTTTTTCCCAAATTACATTTCTGGGACTTTAGACTTTAGGGATTTTGATCTTTCAGGATTTCATCATTTAGGATTATATTGTACAAGACTGTGTCAACATTATAATCAGCTCCCCCTTGATAATACATTTTTGGAATTTAAACTACTTGATATTAGTGACCCCACCTTGAAGCTCTCCTCTCTCTTAAATTCTGTTCACTTCAGCATTTGGACTCCTGTTTCTTCTTTGGTCAAATCACTTCTTGCTCTTGATGTTCTTGGCTAGCTTCTGTTCTTCTACCATTCATTAATTATGATGGACATTCCTTAAGCTTTAGGAATTCTTCCCCTTTCTCTGTGATGGTATAAATTTCTGTGACTTCAATTATTTTCTCCATGGGAATGATTCTTACATTCATGTCCTTCTTAGTATCTGTATCCTGCTTGTTCTTGAAACTTAACATTTGTAAACTAGGTTAATCATTTTTGCTGTTAAACGTGTCCGTTCTCCTGACTTTCCAGATTCTTCCAAAGTCATCACTATTTTGCATTACTATATTTCAGTCTCAAACTCATCTCTGATGTCTCCTATGTCTTCAATCCCATATCTCCAATAAGCCATTATATCCTATTGAATTTTCTTTGAAATTGCTCTCACTTCTTTTTTCACATGCCTTTCACATGGTGGCCTCCCTAATCAAGTCCTTTATTTAGCTCTTGTCTGTTCTATTGCAATAATTTTTCAGCATCTAGCCTCTTCTGCCTTCTAATATATCTTTCACACCACTGCCAGAGTGATCTTCTCAAACAACTCTGATTATATCTGATTATGTCTTTTCTTTATTCAAAATATCTTTAATGACAGCTTCATGCCTAGTTAAGAAAGTCCGTATCATTTGCTTGACAGTCAAGAACCAGATATAACAATTTTTCTTTTCATTTTTATCTCCCATGGTTCTATGCATATACCCTGAATGTCTCATGTCCCAACACACTTTCCAGTCTTTCATCTCCACACTTAAAAAAAAATTCTCCATCCTGCTTGAGTTGCCCTAGATCACTCCTCTGTCTTCTTCACCTCCAGTTCTACTTATTAAAGTGCTTTCCATTCAATGCCCTGTTCTGATGCCATCTGCTCCATGAAGACTTTCCTGATGACTGCAGCCAGGAATGATCTCTCTCTCTCTAAACTCCCACAGTCTTCTATCTGGGCCATGAGAATTACTGCCTTCTGCTTGTTACCTGACCACATGTCTTCTATGAGATGGTAGCTCCTTGAGCATGAATGCATGTCTAATTATTCTTCACATTCCTCACAATATTTTGCTAAGGGCAGATGCTGAGTCAGTATTTGTTGACTGGGGGAAGCCCCCAGCTTTGATACTGTACTTCTTTTGTCCAGAGTATTGCATTAACATCTCTGCTATGAGAACTTCAGCAGGAATAAAGAAGAAGCTGAAAATCTGCCATTTAAATAATAGGTGGCAGCTCTGTGATGTGTCTGCCATTTATCTGTCTTTCTTTTCGATGGTAAAAGAGTATAGGCAATAAATCAAGGATTGAAGAGAAGAGAGTTAAACCCCAATTTTGGCCTCATCACTAGTCTTTCTGCAATACGCACACATCCTTTCTTTCTTCACTTTCTTCTTCAAGGAAATTGGCATCACTGGGCTACCTCAAAGGAGCCATGGTGATAACTACCAATTACATTGACACTTCAAAGTGTTAAGACCGTGTGGCTGTCACTTTGGCACATTGTGCTTTCTTCCTTCTGAATTCTCATGACTTTTCCTGGATGCCTCACTAACTTACACATACTATAGTGTATTGGATGGTGGTCCTGAAAACATATGTACACATCCTAATCCCTGGAACCTGTGAATATTACCCTATGTGGTAAAAGAGCAAATATTACCTTATATTGCAAAAGATGTGATTAAGAATCTTGAGAGGAGGGGTTTATCCTGAATTATCTGAATGGGCACTAAATGCCATCACATATATCTTTATAAGACAGACAACACAGAAGAGAAGGCAATGCAAAGAAAGAGATAGAGATTGGAATGCTGCAGCTACAAACCAAGCAACACTGGGGTTGCCAGCCACCCTTAGAAACTAGGAAGGAGGCATGGAAAGAAATCTACCCTAGAACACTTGGAAAGAGTGTGGTCCTCTCAGCATCTTGGTTTTGGACTTCTGACCTCCAGAATTGTGAGAGAATACATTTCTGTTTTAAGCCACCACATTTGTGGTAGTTTGTACAGCAGCTCCAGGAAAAAAAATATACCTATTCCATCCTGTGATACATCTTATGCTGATATTTAATATTTGCATCCATGTTTTGACTTTCTTACAAGCTACTTAACAACCACTATGCTTAAAACTTTCCCTTTCGACAGGTATTGATTGAGATTCTACTATGTGCCAGGTACAATTTTAGGTCCCAAGGTTACAAAACCAAAAAAGATCTCATTCCTGCCCTCAAAAAAGTCATAATCTTTAGGGGATAAGGTAGTCTAAGTGAAGCAGGGGCAGGTAAGGAAGCTTCCTGGATGAGGTGACATTAAACTGAGTTCCAAAGATTGAATTGGGATTAACTAACTAGGCTGGGGGAGTTAGGAGATAGAACAATTTTAGGCAACGAAGACATCATGAAGAAAGTCACAGAACCCAGACCTCATGGTGTGTATCTTGTGTGGACAGGGATTGGTGGGAATTGCAGCTGGAAAGTTAGGGAATGGCCAGATCACTGAGGCTTTATGTTCTTAGAAGAAGGGGAGAAACCAAGTTTTAATGTCAGTTAAACTACTCATAGCAAGTGGAAAGTTTTAACCATATAGTCAGTACTCAGTAGATGTTCCCTGAATGACTCTGTATTAAAATAGATGCAATTTGTAATAAAAGTTGGTAGCATTGGTATAAAAAAACCCAATGTTTTCTTACTGAATAGTGTCTAAATCTGTTGGTTATCTGTAAGAGTGCAATGAGGATAATTATGGGATAAATAAAATTCACAGACATGTTTTTAAATACCGAACAATATAATGGATATTTTACAACTTGCTACCTTTCAGATTGGTTATATGAGGTCCATAAAGCAAGTTTGTTCAGTGCCATGCATATTAACGAAAAGCCATTTGGAGAGCGGAGGACCCATACAGTGGTGCTGCTGTGACGATGTGAAGGCGTCTCCCCAAGAACACATCTTACCTACGGATGACACTCCTCTGCAAGAAGATGGAGAGGCAGAACTTCAAATGGTGGCAGTGAAACCTGAAGCCACCGGGGGCTTTGGATGTGAGCCTATCAGAGGCTCAAAATGGAAATGTGTCAGAAGAAACAGTGGGGCATGGAAAAGTTAAAAAGAATCCCTAAAACATGTTACGATTGTGGGCTTGTTAGAAGCCCCAAATGGAGACATGTCTAAAGAAATAGTAGAAAATGTAAAAGTTAAAGAAAACTAGAAATCTACCATACTAACCAGTGCAGAAGCAGCAATTCAGTCTCTAGATTCGAAATCAAAAAAGAAAAGAAGAACAAGAGAAAAATAGTGACTAATGCTGGGCGTGATACAAAAAAAGCAAAAGCTGAAAACAAAGGGGAATCCGAAGAAGATGGTATCGAGGCTCCTGAAGAAACAGAAAACTGGGGGGAAGCCAGACAATGAGAGAGATGAGAATACTTCATTTCTTCTCTAATTTTGTCAGTGAAAACACTTTGAAGGCAATAAAAGAAATGGGCTTTACCAACATGACTGAAATTTAGCATAAAAATTATGGGCCACTTATGGAAGGCAGGATCTTCCAGCAGCTACACAAACCAGCAGTGGCAAAAACCCTGGCATTTCTCATCCCTGCATTTGAACTCATTGCTAGGTTAAAGTTCATGTCCAGAAATGGAACAGGAGTCTTTATTCTCTCACTAATTGAACAGCTTGTCCTGAGACTCTTGGTGTTCTTAAGGAGCTAATGATTCACCATATGCACATGCATGGGTTGATAATGGGTGGCAGTAACAGATCTGCTGAAGTACAGAAGCTTGCAAATGGGATCAGCACTGGTGGTCACACCAGGCCATCTCCTGGGCTATATGCAGAATTCTGCAGGATTTAAGTATAAAAACCTATGGCGTCTGGTTATGGATGAGGCTAATGATATCTTGGATGTTGGGTTTGAAGAGAAATTAAAGCAAATTATTAAACTTCTTTGAACATGGAGACTATGCCCTTTTCCACCACACAAACTCAAAAACTTGAAGACCTGGCAAGGATTTCTCCAAAAAAAAAAAAAAAAAGGAACAAATATATGCTGGTGTTGATAATGATAAAGCTACTGCAACAGTGGATAGTCTCAAGCAGGGATATGTTGTTCGTCCCTCTGAAAAAGGATTCCTTTTGCTCTTTATATTCCTTAAGAACTGAAAGAAGAAAGTGATGGTCTTCTTTTCATCCTGTAGGTCCGTAAAATACCACTATGAGTTGCGGAACTACATTGACTTGCCTACCTCAGCCATTCATTTCCAGAAGCAAAATTACGTGTCGAATTACATTTTTTCCAGTTCTGTAATGCAGATTCAGGGATATTGTGTACAGATTAGGCAGGGAGAGAGCTAGATATTCCTGGCTGGATTGTTCAGTATTATCCTCCAGATGACCCTAAGGAATATGTTCATCGTGGGGGGACAATAGCCAGGGACCTAAACGAAAGAGGGCATGCCTTGCTCAGTTTTTGCCCAGAAGAATTGGGTTTTGTTTGTTACCTGAAGCAACCCAAGGTTCCATTAAGTGAATTTGACTTTTCCTGGCCTAAAATTTCTGACATTCAGTCTTGGTTTGTAAAATTAATGAAAAAGAACTACTTTCTTCATAAGTCAGCCCAGGAAGCATATGAGTCATACATACGAGTAAATGATTCTCATTCTCTGAGACAGATTTTTAATGTTAATAACTTAAATTTGCCTCAAGTTGCTCTGTCATTCGGTTTCAAGGTGCCTCCTGTTGATGTGAATGTGAACAGCAATGAAGGCAAGCATAAAAAGAGAGGAGGCGAGAGTAGATTCATCTACCAGAAAACCAAGAAAGTTAAGTCCATAATCTTTAAAAACATTAGCAAGAAATCATCTGATAGCAGGCAGTTCTCTCACTGAAGATACACCTTTCTTTCATCTTGAATAACTGTCCTGAGGTGGAGTTTTTCCCCTTTGCTCTAACAAAGGCATTTTTGTAGGCTTTAGAATTTGAATGGATATAACAACAGTGTAGACTGACTTGGGTTGCGAGCACTGAGCATTGTTATTTCCAGCAAGTCTCTTTTGTATTTTTGGGATTTAAAACAGATTTTAACTGTTCTTGGTTGCTCAAGGGCAAAGCAAGGAGTCTTCTTCATCTTTCTTGTGATGATATGATATTTTAATTTTAAATACACCCCAAATTTATGTAATTGTTTTAATATAATTTTGTACCTTAAAAAAAAAAGCCTCAGAATCAAGATGAAAACTTCAAATTTCCTGTATTTTTTCTTTTTCTATTTTTTCCTTTTTTTTTTTTTTTTTAGAGATGGTTTCGTTCTGTCACCCAGGCTACAGTGCAGTAGAATGATCAGAACTCACTGCAGCCCGAACCTGGCAGGCTCAAGTGATCCTCCCACCTTAGCCAACCAAATAGCTAGGACTACGGGCATGCACCACCTTGCCCGGCTAATTTTTTATATTTTAATTTTTTGTAGAGATGGAGTTTCACTATGTTTTCCAGGCTAGTCTTGAACTCATTGATTCTCATCCCAAAGTGTGAGGATTACAGGCATGAGCCACAGCACTCAGCCCAGCTTCTCTTTATTATGAAAAATGAGAGCTTATTCTTGAGAGGACAACAGGTTTCATTGTTTATCTGGTCTGTCTACTGTAATGAAAGCTGGAGATGTTATTTAGGCAATGAGGCACAATACTGCTGTCACTAGCATTGGTGAGCTGTCCCCACATGTTATGATTATGATTTTCATGTCGTTAGCACTGAAGTCCTCAGAAACAGGATAAAGTGGGAAAGCAGGTGTCAGGGGAGAACTCTGTCCTTGTAAGGAACATCCAGTTGATAGATATGAATGCAATTAAGTACTTCCTGTCACTGGATCATATCATTAGGACTCTGCTCACCTGATCTGTGGTACAAGCTGAAATCAACTATGCTGTGAAAACTTTTTCAAATTTTGTCATTTTAGCAAATTACAAAATATTCTCTATATGTAAAAATCTCCAGGTGGGCATTTTAAAGTGAAGTGAGCAAGTTCCTAAGAAATATTTCCTGTGTATCTGTTGTTTTATGTTTTGCTAGAAACAAAGGAGACATAGTTTCAGCTCACAAAGGGCTTAAAGTTTTGTTGGAAGAGAAAATGATAAAGACACTTGACAAAAGTATATACTTTTTTTTTTTCTTCAGAGACAGGGCCTTGCTCTGTTGCCCAGGCTGGAGCACAGTGCTATGATTATTGTTCACTGCAGCCTTGAACTCCTAGGCTCATGCTATCCTCCCACCTCAGCTCCCCAAAGCACTGAGATTACAGGTGAAAACCACTGGGCCCGGCCCCCAAATATATAATTTTTGGAAGCATGTTGTGACACTTGGAAGTCCCTAAGTGGAAAGTCATATTGAGCAACCAATTAAAAGGTGAAAGAGTTGAGACTTGCATCTGACTCAGCCTTAGAGCACCAGATTTGAATTGGTATGGCAGGAAAAATGGTTTGAGTGGAGAAGCAGTGTGGGATTAAAAACAAATGAGCATGTTTAGGGACTGAAAGGAGACCCACTTGACTGGAGCAGTGGATTCCTGTTTCAGAGCACTGGGATGTTTTGGATACATAAGTTGGATCCAGATCGCTAAAGGTTTAGCTTTGGATTTTGATTGCTGCCATAACAAATAATCACAAATGTAGTAGTTTAAGATGACACAAATCTATTATCTTATAGTTCTCTGGGCCTGAAGTCTAGTGGGCTCAACTGGTTTCCCTGCTTGGAATTCATAAGACGAACGTGAAAGTGTTGTTGCAGTTGTGCTCTGGAGAAGAATCTGCATCTGTGCTCATTTAGGTTGTTGGCAGAATTCACTTCTATGTAGTTGTAGGACTGAGGTCTCTCTTTTCTTGCTGGCTGTTGGATGGTGGTTGTTTTTAGCTTTTGGAGGCCACCTGCCTTCTTTGCTCATGGATCCCTTGCTCCATCTTCAAAGCTGGCAAAGGCAGTTCGAGACTTTCTCATACTTTAAATCACTCCAGTGCCTCACTCATCTGCTGTATCACCCTGATTCTTCTGCATCACCCTGATTCTTCTGCCTTTCTCTTCCACTGTTAAAGGCCCTTGTGATTACATTGGTCCCAACTAGAGAATACAGGATAATCTCCTAATCTCCCTGTGTTAAGGTTCAGAACCTTACTTCTATCTGCAAAGTTCCTTTTGCCATGTCACGTAACATATTCATGGGTTCCAGGGACTAAGGGCCAAGCTGAGGAGTTTGAATGTGAGACAGAAGATAATAGAGAAGCACTGTAGATTATTGAACAGAGGAAATGTACGTAGGTACACAGGACAGGCTGATGATATGACATACCTTCAAACCAGTATTATTTAACTATTCATATAACATTTATGTAGAGGAGAGACTGAGCAAGACATAGGGAAGAGATGAGGAGAACTACTGGTGGCTGTTTTTGACCTCTCTTTATTAGACCCAAGCAAATTGACTCAATCTTGAAAACTCCACTCAGTAGAAGAAGATTCCTGTAGTGGATTGTACTTACCCTCCTTCAGGGCAGTTTAGCCAACACCTTTGTGGGAGGGTGGCTCATCCTCCCCTTGACTTAAGTGGTTTATCAAAGTATTCCCTCTATAAACATTTGCGGAGGAATTCTAAAATAAATATCCTTTATCTCACTATCTTTTCAGTGAAGCTTCAGCCCCCTTTTATAGATGGGCATCTTAGGCCACCACCCCACTGTGCCCCCCAGCCCTAAGCTGGTTCTGAGGATATTCATCATTTTATTCATTCATGAGCATTTGCTATGTGCAAGTAATGATCCAGGTGCTGGGGTTACTGCAGTGAACAAAGTCCCTTTGCTCCTGGAACTTAACCTTCAAGTGGGAGAAGAAAGTCAGGAATCAAACAAATATACATCAGATGATGCAAATGTGAAGAAACTAAGTAGGTTAGGAGGATAGAGAGTGGTGGGTGAAGATGGAAGGTAACATTGGAGGAGACACTTAAAAGAAGTGAAGGGTTAAGCCATGTGGCCGTCTGGTGTAAGAGTGTTTAAGGCAGAGGAAATAGCAAATGCGATGACTGTGAGAAGGGGGCATGCTTGGGACATTCATGGAAAATAAATGGGTCTAAAAGACTACATATTGGGTACACTGCTTAGGTGATGGTTGCACCAAAATCTCAGAAATGACCACTAGAGAACTTATTCATGTAACCAAACACCACCTGGTCCCCAAAAACCTATTGAAATAAAAATTAAATAAAAATAAATTGGTCTATGGCTGGAGCAGAGTGAGTGAGGGGGGAGGAGTGTTTGGAAAGGAGGTCAGAGAGGTGGCAGGCAGTGCTGTAGTAAAGTCATCTGTCATTGGTCCACATTCAGCAACATTCTAAACTTGGGCCTGCATGTTCTCACACACTGTTTACTCCAAAACTTTAGTCTGATTACCACACAGAAGGATTTATTTGTCTCAAGAAATTTGGACCAAAGAGCAAAATAGCATATCCAAGTTCTGGGTATAGACTGCTGTGAAAAATTAACTTATATGCATTTATTGACTATTGTTTATGACATAAACAAAGCTGCTCTTCTTCTATAATAAGAAGAGTTGGTAATATTGTACCTTTATTTTCCACCGTCAATATTATTATACAATAAAAGAGCTGAATATATAATATACTGCCGAGAGGGTAATGAGCAGGATTCAATCACACATTTAAATGAATTTTTAAGAAATCTGAACCATGTCCAAGTTCTTCCATCTAAGCATCACTAAAGAATCTGTTTGTTCAGTTGAGTTTCATCTCTGCAGCTGCCAAGGCACTTCAGTTCTGCCAGCTCGACTCTCTGATTGCAAAATAAAGGGTGGTCAGTTAGCAGTGGATGTGAAGAATAAGAATGTTCTGTGAAAAGAATGACATTATGAGAAACCCTGATAATGGAAAACTGGAGGCTTCCCTCTTGTGCCCCCCTTAGCCTGAAGGCAGTTAAATGGGAGGGTATTCTCACCTTCCCCGAATCTCAGCAGCCTTTGGCGGGGTATGTGTGCTTTTGGAAGATGGATGCACTTTGCTGCAGCTTACATTCATAAATATTTTTGTAGTATAATAGGTTGTCAAAACAAATCTGTGTTTTCCATTTGTGTGTGCGTGAGTGTGTCAGTATGCCTCTTCATCTTTTTGTCCATCTAGAGGTAGAGCACAAATAGTTTACTTTCCTCGTTGTGGATTTTTCATTACGGTATAGAGTTTTGCAGAAGTGAGTCATGAGGAATAGGTAAATAAATGACCATATAATCAGTGGGAACAGTTTGTATATCTTTGTTTTAGCAGTTCCATGTCTTTGCTGGAAATCTGTGGTTCTTTTAAAGCATTTTTTGTTGGAAAATCCTATCTGAAGCTTGGCAGTAACTATATCATTGAGCTGGGGAGGGAAGGCAAGGTGGTCTTGTTGACAACACAGTCGTGCCTGTGGAAATGCAGCATTGTGTTCAGAGGACAGGCACCAAGTTTCATACAACTTCATCACTTGTTAGCTGTGTGACCTTAAGTGATCTGCTTAACTTCTCTGAGACTCCATTTTTTATTTTGTAAAATGAGGAAAACAATGCTTACATCCTGGAGTGGTTGTGAGAATTACATGAGGTAGTATAAGTATAGTGCTTAGTGTAGTGCCTGCACCTGCTAAATGCTCTATAAATGGTAGCCATTTTTACTATCATTTTTCTTTGGCTCATTTCGTTCTGATGGCACAGCATGTAGACTTGGCATAAAGCAGCAGTCTTTCTGGTGCATGGAAATGTAGTTCCTTAGAGGCTAGCACATCAAACCCTGAAACTCAGTGTATATCCTCCTTCAAATTTTTCACAATATTTTTCTCTCTTCAAGGAAACCTGGACAAAACATTTTGCTGCTTGCTGCCTGAATTGACCAGCAATTCTAGTTTCCAAGGAGATTGTAAATGGATGTATTTGTGTATGCTGATTTGCCTCAACTTTAGAAGAATTCATCAGGGTATTCTTCAAAAGAGACAGAACATAATGGAAATGCTTTTATTTTTTCATAAGCCATGGAAAATTGTGTGTGTATGTGTGTGAATCCTTAGTGATCTAAAAGTTACTTAGAAGTGGTCAGGCAAATGGAAAGATTTGCTAATGAAAGATTTATCTCCCCATGACTGCAATTTTATATGTCCTTTCAGATTAATTTATCTGGGTCTTTTTCTATTTAGAAAGGCATTTAGTGTAATTTGGAATTGTAATTAGGATATTCTATACCATCTGCAGTGCTCGATGTAATTCTCTAGCTTCACTATGGTTACATCACAAAGGAGGCTGGAGCTGAAGTCTGCTTTTTTACTCTAGAAAACCCAACAGCACTCACACAATGTCTATCCTTGATAGGTATTCAATATTGGTTAACTGATAATAAAGTTTTACTCCTGGTACAGGTTCCATTAGGGCTTGTGGTGAAAAATTGCACATTAGTATCTTAAAAATTATGGATTGATGGACAGAGGATGCCACTTTCAAAGGCTCTTGGTTCTAATTCTAGATAGCCCATATGACATTGACCCAGGCCTCTCTTAGTCTCTCTGTTTTCATTCAGTCAATTGTCAGATGGGATAATAAAACTGATATAGCTTCTAGTATTTTAAGGAGAGTTATTGCTGTTATTTTTTTGCATATCTAAATGTTGAAAATTTTGATTTAGAGGTCAATATCATTCTTTTCACAGAACACTTTTATTTTTCACATCCACTATTAAATGGCCACCCTTTATTTTGCAATCAGAAAGTTGAACTGGCAGAATTTAAGTGCCTTGGGTCCAGGCTTGTTTGATTCATTCATTCATTCATCACTCATCATGTATTCCTGCAGCATTGAGTGGCACAGTGTGGTGTAAAGGACACAAGCTTTAGAGTCAAGACTTGGGTTTGCATCCAAGCTCTCTTACTAGTTTTATGATCTTGGTAAAATTACTTCACCTTTATGAGCTTCCATACTGACATCTGTGAACATAGGTGGTTGCAATGATTACAGAAGAATGAAGAGGTGAAATGCCTGCACAGTGCATATTCCTTGTAGATAGGAGGTGCTCTACTTCCCTCCTACTTTGCACACTGGCATCCCATGGAGCAGACTGACAGTCTTTACTCTTTAGAGAGTTTACAATCTAAATGAGGAATATGTAAAAAGGAATAATCATAACATTATGATTTGGCAAGAGCCATCCTGGTCTTATTAAAAAATGAGTCTGTGGATAGTTTGAGTGAAAACAGTGGGTAAAAACCAGGGTTCAAGAAGAGATTCTAAACAAAACATGATTGGCAGTCAACCTTAACTTCTGATACCGGAGCTGCCTTTGCCAGTGCTTTCTTCATCAATGCCTAAGTTGTAGTGAGACCACAAAAGCGAAATCTCTCATGCCTGCTTGCTGATCAAGGGGATTATGTTCAGTTATATGTGAGTTGTACTAGATTAAGTATTAGTAAAGAGTTTCTTTTCTCAACTTCTCCTAAATAGATTAAGTGGCTTATTAATGTGCTTTTAATTCCATTATCTTTAACATTTTTCATTCAAAATGTATGTAATAGGTTGGCAGTGCTGGGGGATGTACCCAGCCCCCACAGGCAGATTTGTTACCACCCCATCTGCCATCCCAAATGCTAAATCCCAGGAACACCACTGCTTTGCAGTATGTTCTATTTTACAAGACTTTGAGGAAAGAGAAACACAGAAAGACAGTGACAATCACTGCAGGGTTAGAGAGACAGAGAGCATAAGGTTAGAGCTAAAACTTCTAAAAAGCAAATGGAGTGTTGGAAAAAAGGAACAGAGGGAAGAATTGAATACATTTACCAGGGAATTAATGAATAGGCTAAAGGTATTTATGCAGGCAGAGAGCATATGGAAAAGGGGGAAATGAATCATGGAAGAAGGCAGCAAGTCTTATCACACGAGTTTTTTCATCTTGAGAAGTGTGTGTGTGTGTGCGTGTGTGTGTGTGTGTCTGTACACAAGCTAACGTGTGTGTGTGATTGGAAGGAGAAACAGTTACTAAGTCCAGTCCATACCACAGGAGAGAGGAAAAAAGTATCTACCATGAGGTTGTCATGATGGTTAATGTGTTCTGAAGTGTTACATCTGAGCTATACCTTATAGAGGAATTCTGTAGCAACTATAAGGAGAAAGCCATAGAGCAAGGGGAAGGGCTGTGGAGAGCTGAGATCTGTATGAATACGGTAAGCTTCTCCACTTGCTGGCACTTCTATTGCCCCCTCCTCCTTCCTGTTTTCAAGACTTGCTGTCATACCTAGTGATTGGTTTTGCCAGGGCCCTTACAGGTATTGGTGTCTCCTGTAAGAATGACTGTAGAGAAATGGGAGGCTTGGAGAGATTGGGGGATTTTGAAAGACTATGGGTTTGAAAACTTCTGCAACTTGGGGCTGTAGAAATAGGGAGGGGAAGACAAACTTATTCCTAAGTGTTTCTAATGAAGAATATCTTGGCCGGACGTGGTGTCTCATGCCTATAATCCTAACCCTTTGGGAGGCTGAGGAGGGTGAACACCTTCAGCTCAGGTGTTTGAGACCAGTCTGGGAGGCATAGCAAAACCGCATCTACAAAAAGTACAAAAACTAGCTGGGTGTGGTGGTGCATGCCTGTAGTGTCAGTAACTTGGGAGGCTGAGGCAGGAGGATCGCTTGAGCTCAGGAGGTTAAGCTTTCAGTGAGCCAAGATTGCACCACTGCACTCCAGCCTGGGCGACAGAGCGAGACCCTGCCCCCCTACCCCCCCAAACACACACACAGAGAATATCTTGCCTCAGTAAATATAATTGTAACATTGGGGACAGGGTTCAGGAGAGTATGTGGTACAAGTGAACGTGGGAGGCAATTAAGCACATGGGAGGAGCCTGAGAATAATGCAGAAAAAAAAATGTCAAATAGGACTCAGAGCAGTTGAAAAAAATGGCTGAACCTGGATGATATAAGAAAAGGCTCTAAGAAGGTGGGTGTATCTGAGGCCAGAGGATGGCCAGCAGTGGAACTGCCCTGCCGGTCTACAGTGGAGCCACCTGAAGTGAGAGCTCAGCGGCCAGCACAAGGCCAGGAGTCATGGCAGTGACATCTGTACTAAACCCATGGGCTAGGCTTGGGTTGTGCCTGCAGGGACAGGGCCTGGAACTGAATTCTCCCGCAGGGTGATCTCTACACAGATGTCTGACTGAGGCCTGTGTACTGGCACTATGCTCCCTGCTCAAAGCTCATATGTGGAAATTATAATCCAGCAGATTATTTTTGAAATCTTGAAAAATCTCCTGATCATAATAAGTTCCTAGCTAAAAACCTCCAGATAGACAGGAAAGCACAATTTCAAAAAAGAACTTACATCTAAGAAAGTAAAAAAAGGTAATTTTATAAAATCAAAAATGTAAATGCATTTAATAACCTCAAAGAGATAAAGAGGTGAAAGTATCTATACATAGACATATAGATAGCTATATAGATATATAAAAATATGATGTTATAAATCAAGAATGGGTTATTATGGAAAAGAGCCACTTAGAAATAATGGCAATAAAAAATAAGGTTGTTGATATAACAAGACTCGACATAGTGAACTAGACATAACTTAGACATAACTGAAGAGTCAATTAGTGAATCATAAAATTGTGTTGAAATATTAATTTTATCTGATATTAATTGAGTAATTATTTTGTGCCCAACATTATTCTAAGCATTTAATATGTATAATTTCATTTAATCCTTGTAAGAATGATATAAAGTAGGTTCTCTTTTCATTCCCAATTTATTGATTAGGAAATTAAGGCCAAGAGGATAAGTAATTTGCCAAAAGTCACACAACTAGTCTTGAATCTAAAAAGAGCCCTTGTGTTTAACCATTGCACTATAACACTAACTCCCAAGATTTCTCAAGATGCAGCACAAATAAGTAAAGAGATAGAAACTAAGGAAGGAAAAGTTAAGAGGGGATAAATTCCAGAGATAATGAATAAAAATCTGTACTTTAACAAATCCACGGGTGATTTATAAGCATTTTAAAGATCAAGAGCTTTGTTCATTCCCAAGTCTGTTTTCTTAAGATAGTAATGAACAAAGCTCTTCTCTCATCCTCTATTGGATGCTTCTCTGAACAGTGACTCAGATTCTGGGAGAATTCGACAAGGGAAGCTCACTATTCAGCAGTCCCTAGGGTGATTTGGCAGCATAGATCTTCTGAATGCCAGTTCCAAATGATTGCTAGTGGTCATCTGAAGCTATGTCGAGAAGGATTCTGAGGCTACATCTGGCCGTAACAGGAAAGAGTACTGTAATTAGTGATATGTGTCATGGGCAAGGGAAGGAGTAACATGGGGGAGGGTTAGCAGTATGTGGCCATATATATGGCCTGGAGAGAACCCCATCTGCTAACCATCTTTGGAGGCCAATGAAGGACAGGATTAGGAGAGCAATGAGCAGGTAGTGAGGACCACTTCTTTTATAGAGACCTCAAATTCTGGGTTACCAAATTATCTGAAGACTGCCTTTGTTTTGAGGTGACATAAGTAAATTATTTTTGTACAAACATGGGCTTGAGACCTTCTCAAACTGACCCATATATTTCAAATTCTAGTACTGAAGAGAACCCAATAGGACCAGCTGATTGGGGAACATCTACACCAGCTTATGTGAACTTGGTTTCTAATAGCCTAAAATCTCTATTGACAAAACAGGATTTCTGAGAATTTTTCACCATTCATATTAGTGTGTAGAATTGAATACTCCTATCAATTTGTCAGGACTTTCATATTCCTGCTCGGCTCCTCATTTCTATCCTACTCATCTCGAGCTGACCTAGGTTAAAGGGCTGAAGCAGCTTTCAGCAGATGACACTCATGGCCCACCACGCTTGTCAGGCCATAGGATGTTGCACCGTTAAAGATTTTACTCAGGCAGTGTTTTTTGTTTGTTTGTTTGTTTGTTTTTCTAAAGTGTTTCAATTTCCTAAGATATTTTAGGATCTTTAATATTTTTCAAGAAGGCAAAGTCTTCTAGAAGCAAATAGTTTATTAACAAAGAATAAAAAGGTCTAATAGTGCTAGACAAGGGGCTTTAAGAATGGAATTGAGAAGTCAGGGATCTATAATAAAATGATAATATGACTGCCTTTGGATGAATTGCTGCGTTGGAAAAATCAGGAAATTTGATATCTGACAGGTCTGGTAGAATTTTGACTATTCTAAAATGTACAAATTTGAGAAGGTCTCTGTTTCCTCAGTTGTAAAATGGGTAAAATAATACCTCCCACACAGTGCCATGTGTATAAATGTGTGACACATTAATAACATCTAAACAAAAAATGAGAGTTTCCCTTTCTTCTGTTATCTGGTTTCATTGCACATGACATGTTGTTATCAACCTCAATTTTAAGAGTTCAGAGGAACATGATGCCAACATTTTAGTGTTCAAACTTCCAATTAGGAAAGTAACATGTTATCTAATCCAAATCTCTCATGTTTTAATTTATTCTGCAAATTATGAAAATAGCAAATTCTTATGCTGATCAAGCTGCCCCTGAAGACATGGATGTAGGGACTAAGTACCTTAAAGCTCACAAAGCGAGTGGAGCTGAGTTGGTGCGCTTCCTTTGCCAGCAGGATAAGCTGCACTCGCCTGCCAGGCTGCAGCAGGGAGATGAAGTACCCTGATCACTCATGTCTTGATTCTGAGTCCAGCCAACACTGCCTTTGAAAGTGATGAGGATATGCATTCATTGCCATAGACTAAAGGAGAAATGTCCCGTAAAAATAATTCTTGCACTTGCAGACATTCTAAAGTCTCTATGGTAAGATCTTTTTCAGTCTATTTGCACTGTGAGGAGGAGACTGAAGAGGAAACTGAGACACACTCAGCTGTCAGACATGGAGCTAAGAATACACATAGCCTCCTGATTCTAAGTCATGCTAACCAGTTTGCCTCTTGATTGCCCCCAAGGTACAAGTACAAAGGATTTATGGACAAAATCATCTCTTTATGTGGTGCTCCTAAGGTATCTAGCATAGTCCTGGCATCTAGAAAGTGCCATGATGTCTGACTATTGTCGCAGAAAGTGACTTTTTTTTTTCTTTTTAACTACAGTAGCCATGACAATCTAGGGATGTTTGGGATTCAGATAGACTGTTTTCCCTTCTTCCTTGAGCTCAATCTGGTCAGTAGGAAAGGAAATTTGACGATGATGCATCCTTAAGGAAATCTTCCATAAAAAGACATGCCATAAAGACTTAAGCACATGGCAGAAATTATTACAGAGTCATCTTCAGAAAGTTTATGACAGTTAAGGATGTGGGAACTGGAGGACTCCGGATAATTGGATAAGGCTGTGATGTACTGAGAATCATTTGTGGTTTTGGTGGCAGTAAATGTGCTAGTAAGACCAAACCAGTCAAAACTAACTGCAATGGGCCTATTATTTGAGGGAAATATGTTCCCATAAGAAGCCTTTGATGAACAAGTAGCTTAATGATAACATAAAAACCTAGAGACTTTAGCCTGAGGTCAAAGATACTTAGTAATAGCCAGTTCTTGGTCTTGACATTAAAGGAAAGAAAATATCTGAAAATCAAAAAAGGAATTCACTAGATTAATGAAGGAGGCCAATTAACCCACTTTGCAACCAAAACTAAACAAAACCAAACAAGAACAAAAACACCATGCCCAGAAAGTTGAGAAAAAAGAAAATTAACATAAGTGTATCAGGCTTTGTGAAACTTTGGAGCATCCTAGGAAGGAAATGATATGGACTATCACCAGCTAATTACTAGACAGAATCTGCTGCCAGCGTCGGGGAAACAGAACCAAGGAGGAATCAATCTCCCCTCCATGAGGTGCTAATTTCAAAGCCCAATTAGGTTTCCACGGCCCTGATTTCTTGGCTATGGACAAAGTGTGTGGCGTTCTCACCCTTTTCCATGCTGCTGCCAAGCTTGTCCTGCACTGTGCCCTTAGGTGCCCACTGATGATATCCCGAACCTGAGTCACCTGAGGTCATCCCTGCTCAGACAGAGCTCCAGCCAAATTGTCTCGGATACAGATTCAATTTTCAATACTTACTTCCAAGAGATACTCAGTCCCTGGTTCAGATACTGGCAATCCTTGGCCTTTTCTCGACCATCTCCACCCACCTATGTGCTGAGGGCCTTTCTTAGAACAGGGGTTTGGTCAGCATTTCAGCTAAGCTAAGCAGCTGTCTCTGGAGGATATCAGGACAGACCCTCAGAGTCTCTGTGTCCCTGTGACCATCCTCCTCCCCAACATATGTACTTCACTGCCACACTGCCAAGTGACAAGATCAAATAGCCTTTCTCCATAAATGGGACATAAGGACAGAAGTGGCATTTAAGGCACAGGAAAGGATGGGAAATTTTTCTTTTCCTTAAGTGTCTCTTGACTCTAAGGGATTATATAGGTGTAGGAGTCAGAAAACCTGGACTGTAATTCTGGCTCTGCTAGCCACTTAACTTGAGAGCGTCATGTTAGGTGCAAAAAAGAGGTAGTTGCATTATGGAAAGCAATATGGCAATTCCTCAAAGAGCTAAAAGCAGAACTATCATTCCATCCAGCAGTCCCATTACTAGGTATAGCCAGAAAAATATAAGGCATTCTACCCTAAAGACACATGCACGCAAATGTTCATTGCAGCACTGTTTGCTATAGCAAAGACATGGCATCAACCTAAATGCCTGTCAATGACAGATTGGATAAAGAAACTATGGTACATATACACCATGGAATACTATGCAGCCATAAAAAACACAAGATCTTGTCTTTTGTGGGAACATGGATGGAACAGGAGGCTATTATCCTTAGCACACTAATGCAGGAATGGAAAGCCAAATACTGCACGTTTTCACTTACAAGCTAAATGATGAGACCTTTTGAACACAAAAAAGGGAATAACAGACACTAGGGTCTACTTGAGGATAGAGGGTGGGAGAAAGGAGAGGAGCATAAAACAATAATTATTGGATACTGAGCTTAATACCTGGGTGATGAAACTATCTGTACAACAAACCCCCGTGACACAAGTTTGCCTGTGTCACGGCAAACTTTGTATGTTATCTACATAACAAACCTTCACATGTACCCCTGAACCTAAAATAAAAGTTTTTTAAAAGAGGGGGTTGTGTTAGATAATCTGTAGAAGGATCCGTTTCAGCCCTAACTGTCCTTCATAATCTGTGAAAATGGCTTGCAGTCAAGGAGGTTTCAGGCATTCATTGCATTCTCTTCCTATCATTTGCCTTTCTTGACTTCCATGTTCTTTCCCTCCATTGAATCCATATGCACTTTGTACCACCTTTAGGGCATTTACCATGTTCTGCCTTATAGCCATTTGAATTCTTGACTTCTCACCTCCTACAGATGATAAGTTTGGGAGCATCAGGGATGGCAATTTATATACCTTGGTTTTGCATCAAAGTACCAAGTGAATTGCCTGGCACATAAATATTTGAGAAGTTAGATTGTCAGTGTCTAGCACGGGAACCATGATAAGTCAACAGTCTTTGCCTATGGCAGGTGCCTGGTGTCTGGGAGCAATTCTCAACTTGCTGTTAAGTTGTCATATCCCAATCAATATTGTGGCCATGGTTTGTCTGATGAGTGGTAGTTGGAACCTTTTATTTCAGGTTGTTTGGGGTCAACTTGTATGTTTTGTGCTCTTTGGTAGCTTCTTTAGATTATGGCCCTTGGGCTTTTTAATTCTCATTTCTCTTGGATGTTTTTTTGCTCAGTGCTATGGTGCTAAAGATGCTGTACATCCACTGTTGTAACCTCAGTTGTCTTGAAATCATCAGGCTTTGGTAGGAAAGATTTGAGACTTAATTGAACAGTGACTATGAAGGAGTTAAGTGTTATATTGTAAAGCAGCCACTTGATTAATGGATGCAAAATGCCTTTTCCCTTCCTTTATTGTTTTTATTCCTGCTTTGCCTTAAAGTTGAGAGATCAAAGGAACTTATAGTAGTTATAGTCATCTATAAATTATTTGGTTCTCAGTTTCTCAGTGAATTTGTAGACTACTTTGAACATCTGTACTACCAACGAGATTGAATAGAAAGGGATTCTGTGATGCTTATATTCGGATATGCCAATGAGAAAATAGCTACATTACCATTTTTCACTGTTGTCTGAAGTGCCGCTTTTAAAATTAATCTCCACAGCATCACTTGGATAATTTGTGATGTTGGCAGAAAGCAAGTCTTCAGGGTTCAATGGTGCTCAGTTCTGAGAGTGACACTAAAGAACAGCAAGTCATGGATGCAGGAGACATTTGTCTTGAGTTTTGACTGCCTAGTTCTTGAGCACCCTCCCTAGGCTTGTAGGAATTTTCCTCATACAGTGCAATGTTTCTCATGACCAAAGAAGCTGAAAATACCAAATACTCGCTTTCTTGCAGCTGGAGGATGGGCACGTGACTGGGTTCTACCAATTGGGTGCACTCACCTGTTTTTTGGAAACTGATGAAACAAAAAACCTCAGAACACTTGAATTTTTATCTTAGGGAGGTTGATGGTCACAGCAGCAACCTAGAGGTTTCTGAAGTGGTTGTGACAACAGTTTATCTGCAGTGTCCAGCAATGTGACTGTTGGGAGGGCTGTGTCCAGTGATGCTGTTTGTTTTCACAGGACCAACCAGTTCTGTGGTGGATCTGGGGCCTTGTTCTGGGCTGCAGAGCCTCTAAGCCTGGTTCTCCAGCCCTTCTGTAGATTCTGGGAGCTATGTAATATATTTTAATAAAATCCTGTTTCTGCTTTAGTTAGCCAGAGTTGGTTCCTGTTGTTTGCATCTAAAAACTGTGATTGATACATTGGTCCATGCTCCCAAGAGATTTCTAATCTTGGGGTGGAGGTGACTAACATAAACATCTGGAATATATAAGATAGTATGTCAGATTATATCCAGTGGGTAGTGCTTCATACTAAAACAACTACAGGAATAGAGAATAGGAAGAGAAAGCACAGTGTAGTGATTCAGACTCCAGACTAAATCCAGGGATTACCCACTCAGATGCCTTGAAGGGCCATGCAGATAGAAGTAAAAGAATGCAGCAGTTGGGCTTTGGGGAAAATTAAACAAGACAGTAGTTATAAAGCTCAGTGAACTGTTTATAATAAATGAACAAAACTGGTACCATGGTAATAGCAACAACAATAATGAGGGCTAAACCAATAAAAATCGCTAGTCTTTACCTATTCCTTACTGAGAGCCAGACCTTGTTCTAGAGCTTTATTCTTAGGGTACATAAATTACCTATTCAGCTTGCCTGGGAATGTCCTGCTGTATCCTGTTTAGTTCAGCTTTTATCCTGGATTTTCCTTCCCCTTCCCCTTCCCCTTCCCCTTCCCGTTTTCCTTTCCCTTTCCCTTTCCCTTTCCCTTTCCCTTTCCTTTGACAGAGTCTCATTCTGTTGCCCAGGCTGGAGTGCAGTGGCATGATCTCTGCTCACTGCAACCTCTGTCTCCCAGACTCAAGTGATTCTCCTGCCTCAGGCTCCCTAGTAGCTGGGATTACAGGTGTGCACCACCATGCCTGGCTAATTTTTGTATTTTCAGAAGAGACGGGGTTTCACCATGTTAGCCAGGCTGGTCTCGAACTCCTAACTTCAAATGATCCACACACCTGGGCCTCCCAAAGTGCTGGGGTTACAGGTATGAGCCGCTGCGCCCAGCCTCCACAGTGCGGTTCTTGATGGCCACTCAGTGGACCAACTAGATGTGCCAAGGCCCATGAGACATAGCCTGCAAGAAAAGGGCCAAATAAAGCTAAGCAACTGATTAAAGAATGTGAATATGCCCCAACATGAATATTCTGCTTATATATATTTTTTAATATTCAGAAAGCCAAAAAATTTAGGCTTAATGTATACTGATATGTATTGTTTTTGGGAAAAAAATTATTTCTGAAATAGTGTTTGAATAGAACTATTTTATAGATCCATTAATAAGTTTAAAATATTTTCTGGGGTCAGTAAATAAGTTTAATTGAACTGCGCATCATTATTTCAAAAGTAATATGCATTTTACTCATTTTTAGTACCTCTTTTCACGCTCAGAAATATAATGTTTTGGACAATAAATTATAAGATCATCTTATATGTTTGTATTTACTTGCTTAATCCTCTCAACAACCTTCTGAGGTAGATTTTTTAAAAAAATTCTATTCACAATTGAGAAAACTGAGGGTCAGCAAATTATAGGAATCTGTTGTTTAAAATACTTAGCTAATCTGCAGCAAGCTGAGATTTTAAATTTGGCAATCTGGCTCCAGAGTCTTTGCTCACAACCATTACTCAAAAGTAGACCTAATGGGAGAAGTAAGATTTTAATACAAAGACCTGCTCTCCTCTTCCACCGAGCCTCTTCCTAGAGTGGAACCTGAGGCAATTTACTTCCCCTCTTTGAGCCTCTTATCTTTATCTACAAAATGGGAGTACTACTCTCCATGTCATAGAGTTGCTGGGAGGAATCAATGAATTAATGTGTAAGAAAAGTGCTTTTGTAGGCTTAAAATGCTGTACATGTTTAAGATAATCATGTGTGGCCTTTTCCATACATCTAAGGCAACATTTCGTGGGATGATGCCGTAAACCAGAAGTCAGGGTGCATTCTGGGTGATGGGCAATGACTCTCAGTTTCTCCAAGTTCTATCTCCAGTTGAATAAAGTCAAAGATAACACTTCAGATGTGTGTAGAGAAACACATTATGATGTTAGATATCAAGAATCCTCACACTGGTGGCATGAAGCATATGCATATGTGGTTGAATTCTTCTGGGTTTACGTAGAGTCATAGGGCCTAAGAGATCAGAAGGATTTAAAATCTGTTCTATTCTTTTAGAAGTGGCTGCCAGCAAAGAGAAACCATTTCTGCCTTGTTTCTCTGATTTCTGCCTAAAATCTAGGTGGAAAGTGGGAATAAAAACTGGGTCATTGTGGCTAACTGATGGATTTTTTTTAATAATCCCATGAAGGGAACTAGGTAATTTCCCATCCTCATGACCATTGTTCAGGTTCTAATCTCTATCCTCTCAACAGTGGCAGGAGTTGGAATTACCTCAAGTCTGAACTCCTCTGACCCACTTGCTTTGCTGCTACTGCACAGATTTTTCTAAAGTGCAAATCTGATCACTCCACTTCCCTGCTTACAATCCTTCAGTGACTTCCTTTGCTCTTAGGATAAAGTTTAAAGCTCTTTGCATGGTGGAGTGGACATCCACTATTTTCCCTTGCCCCGCTATCACTCCATATGGGATGGATTTGACTGAATTACCTGGAACTAACTATGGGCACGTGACCCAGGCCTGGCTAATAAGAGTATTAGAGATTCATTTAGGGATGGGCATAAGATCCAGTTCAGGCCACTGCAAAGTTAAGCCTGAGTTGAAGGAAGACTCCTGATCCATTATTTTTCCCTGCCCCACTCTTCACTCCACATTGGATGGATTTGACCGAATTGCCTGGAACTAACTGTGGGCACATGACCCAGGCTTGGCTAACTAGAGTATGAGAGATTCATTCAGGGATGGGCACAAAATCCAATTCAGGCCACTGCAAGTTAGGCCTGAGTTGAAGAAAGATTCCTGATGATCAGCCAAGTACTGTAACCAGCCATGCTGGAAAACTCATTTACCTCCTAAACTCTCTAGTATCTGAGTCACTGCATTCCACATTTTGTTATTTAAGCTATTTGTATCGTGTTTCTGTGACTTGAAACCAAAAAGTTCTTGCCTAACACACCAGTATACAACGTTCTTCATGCTCTGGCCCAGGTTACCTCCTCTGACTCATCCCCTTGCACTTTGGATATACAGTGTTGAATTGCCCAATGCAGCGTGCCATTTTATGCCTCTGAGCTTTCTGCCTAGAATGCCTTTCACCATCCTACTCTGCTTCTTCATCCTCCTATCTTATTCTATTCATCATTCAAAATGCCACTCAACAATGGTATCTTCTCAAAAGGCTCCATTGAAACCCCAGTCTAGGTTGCTCCTTCCTTGTGTTTGCTCTTATTACTCCACGCTGTAGCCATGGGTCTACTTCTCTGACATCCTTTCTAGATCAAAAATTTCTCAGGGAAAGGGGTCCCATGTCTTATGTCTTATGTCTCAGGGAAAGGGATCCCATGTGTTACGAAGTTCAATATGTGTTTGTTTAATGAATAGAGGCAATTCACATTTGGCTGAAATTTTCTCTAGTCTAGATAATTTTTGGCATACTAAGGTAATTTATCTGATTGACAATTTTTGGGTGGGGGGGGTTCTGTGCACTTTCTAGCCAGATTCTATTCAGACTAAATTAATATTTGGACCAAATGACCCTTCATAATTTAATATCCTAAAATTACTTCCTCACCAGGACATAGGGAATCTTCCACTTTATGAGTCTGGGTGTGGGCTTCTCCATCAGCCTGAGACAGGCCTAGGCTAGGCTGGACTTAGAGTGGGTTGCTGGCAGAAAGATCTCAGAATGAACCCTGACAAGTTGGCTTGGGAGTGATTGAGTTTGACGAACTCAGGAAGATAATGCCATAACTAACACAGTACAGTAGTCCCCCTTAATTTGTGGGGGGTACGTTCCAAGACTCCCAGTTGGATACCTGAAACCATGGATACAGTGGTACTGAACTCTATGTATTATATATTTTTCTTATATGTACATAGCTATGATAAAGTTTAACTCATAAATTAGGAACAGTAAGAGATTAACAACAATAATAATAAAGTTTACCAATATACTACAATAAAAATTATGCGAATGTGGTCCCTTTCTCTCTCATTCTCAAAATATCTTATTGTATGTCATATTTTCAAATTGTGGTTGACTGAAATCATGAAAAAGGGCAACTGTGGATAAGGAAGACTACTGTCCTAGAGAGTTAGTTACTCACCTTCCACTCACTTCTAAATCCCCTCCAGTCTGGTTCCTGCCTCTTCCCCAGAAACAACTTTTGCCGACGTCATCAATAATTGATTGTCACAAATCCATAGACATATTTGGTTCCACAAGGCTGAGTCCTGGCTTTCTTCTGTTGATATTCTACGTTCTTTTCCTATAGGGCCTAATCCACACCCTTGACTTCAATTATCTCCACCATGTATGTCACTCACAAATTTTTATGTCTAACCCAACATTTTATCTAAGCATTGGACTTGTAGTTACAATTGTTACTCACTATCTTTAATTAGGTAACATGTCAAACTCAACAGGTCTAAAGCCAAATTCCAGACTTGTCCCAAACTTAGTCCTCAGTGTACATTCTCAGTTTCAATGAGGAACATCATCTTGCATCCATTTACTCAAACCAGAAACCGAGGTGTCATCTTTGATATCTTGTTCTGCCTTTTATTTGATACGTTTTCAAGACAAATTGATTTTATGGAGATATCTTTTGAATTTTCTCATCCTTTTATATTTACTACTACTACTATATCAAAGTGTTTTCTCCTACTAAAATAACCTCCTGAATGATTTCTCAACTTATACTCTTTTCCTTCTCCAATTCTGTATTAGAGTGATCTTTTCAAGACGTAAATTGGTTTTGTTACACACTGCCTAAAAACCTTTAATGATAACCCATTGTATCCCATTGCTCTTGAGTAGAGGTATAATACCTTAACTTGGCCTTCAAGGCCTTGGCCTCTACATGTATTTCCTGGCCTCTACATGTATTCCCTGTCTCATCTTGTGTCTGTATTTCTTGGTTTCTCTTTTTTGGGTCACTGTGACCTTATTCACCTCTTCCTGTTTTTCATCTTCCCTTCCAGCACAGGCATTTTTACATACTCACTTTACCCTCCTCTTGATCTGGTTAAATCCTACTCATCCTTAGATCTTAGATCAGTGGTAATTCCTTCAGGGGAGACTTCCCTAACATCCCAAATTAGGTCTCTTGTGTACTCCCATAGCACTGAAGATCTCTCCTTCATAGCACTAACCACAGTTCTAACTTAACTTTTATTTGTATATTATTAGATGATAGTCTTTCATTTAGACTACACTGTTAGTCTGATGAGGACAGGGCCATTTAATTTTGCTAACTTTTCTTGTCAATTATATAATGCTACATAATAAATGACTCAAAAATTTAGTGACTTGAAACATTAACCATTGCATGATAAGATTTGCTCGTATCATTAGTTGTTAGGAATGTGCAAATGAAAACCGCAGTGAAGTACCACCTCATACCAATAACATGGCTATAATTAAAAAGAAAAAAACAAGTGTTGGTGAGGATGTGGAGAAATTGGAACCCTCATACATTGCTCATGGGAATATGACATGGTCCAGCTGCTGTGGAAAGAGTTTGACATTTCTTTAAAAAGTTAAACATAAAATTATCATATGACACCGTAATTTCACTTCTAGGTTTACACCCAAAGGAACTGAAAACAGGTATTCAAACAAGTACGTGTATGCATTATAGCTGCATTATTCACAAAAATCAAAAGATAGAAACAGCCCAAATGTCTTTCAATGGATGAACTGGATAAACAAATTATGGCAGACAGGCATACCTTAGATATATTGTGGCTTCAGTTCCAGACCACAACAATAAAGCACATCACACAATTTTTTTCTTTCCCCGTGGATATACAAATTATGTTTATTTAACTTTAAGGTTCAGGGGTACATGTGTAGATTTGTTAGACAGGTAAATTGTGTATCATGGGAGTTTGGTATATAGATTATTTCATCACCCAGGCAACAAGCATATTACCTAATAGGTAGTTTTTCAGTCTTCACCCCCCTCCTCCCCTCTACCTTCTAATAGGCCCTGGTTTCTGTTGTTCCCTTCTTTGTGTCCATATGTAATCATTGTCTAGCTCCCACTTATAAGTAAGAACATGTGGTATTTGGTTTTCTGTTCCTGCATTAGTTTGCTTAGGATAATGATCTCCAGCTCCATCCATGTTCCTGCAAAGAACACGATCTCATTGTTTTTTTAATGGCTGCATAATATTCTGTAGTGTATATGTACCACATTTTCTTTATCTAGTCTACTGTTAATGGGCATTTAGGCTGGGCATGGTGGCTCATACCTGTAATCCTAGCACTTTGGGATGCTGAGGTGGGAAGATCACGAGGTCAGGAGTTTGAGACCAGCCTGGCCAACATGGTGAAACCCCTTCTCTACTAAAAATACAAAAATCAGCTGGGCGTGGCTGAGGCAGGAGAATTGCTTGAAACCGGAGGTAGAGGTTGCAGTGAGCTGAGATTGCACCACTGCACTCCAGCCTGGGTGACATCTCAAAAAAAAAAAAAAAAAAAAGGGCTTTTAGGTTGATTTCATGTCTTTGCTATTGTGAATAGTGCAGTGATAAACATATGTGTGCATATGTGTGCATGTGTCTTTATGGTAGAATGATTTATATTCCTTTGAGTAGATATACCCAATAATGGGATTGCAGGGTTGAATGGTAGCTCTATTTTAAGCTCTTTGAGAAATCTCCAAACTGCTTTCCACAATGGCTGAACTAATTTACATTCCCACATGTAGTACATAAGCATTCCCTTTTCTCCACAACCTTTGCCAGCATCTTTTATTTTTTTTACCTTTTAATAATGGCCATTTCAACTTGTATGAGACAATATCTCATTGTCATTTTGATTTGTGTTTCTCTAATAATTAGTGATGCTGAGCATTTTTTCATGTGCTTGTTGGCTGTGTGTGTGTCTTCTTTTGAAAAGTGTCTGTTCTTGTCCTTTGCCTACTTTCCTTATTTTTTTTACTTGTTGAATTAAGTTCCTTTTAGATGCTGGCTATTAGACCTTTGTCAGATACATAGTTTGCAAATATTTTCTCCCATTCTGTAGGCTGTCTGTTTACTCTGTTGGTAGTTTCTTTTGCTGTGCAGAAGCTCTTTAGTTTAATTAGGTCCCATTTGTCAAATTTGATTTTTGTTATAATTGCTTTTGGTGTCTTTGCCATGAAATCTTTGCCAAAGCCTATGTCCAGAATGGTATTTCCTGGGCAATCTTCTAGAGTTTTTTATAGTTTTAGGTTTTACATTTAAGCCTTTAATCCATCTAGACTTTATTTTTGTATATAGCGTATGGAAGGGGTCCAGTTTCAATCTTCTGCATATGGCTAGCCAGTTATCCCAGCACCATTTATTGAACAGAGAATCCTTTCCCCATTGCTTGTTTTTGTTGATTTCATGAAAGATCAGATGGTTGTAGGTGTGCAGCTTTATTTGTGGGCTCTTCATTCTGTTCCATTGGTCTATGTGTTTTCTTTTGTACCAGTACCATGCTGTTTTGGTACTGTAGCATTGTATAGTCTGAAGTTGCGGTGATACCTCCAGTTTTGTACTTTTTGCTTAGAATTGCTTTGGCTATTTGGGTTCTTTTTTGATTCCATATGTATTTTAAAATAGTTTTCCTTTTAATTCTGTGAAGGATGCCATTGGTAGTTTAATAGGAATAACATTGAATCTGTAAATTGCTTTCGGCAGTATGGCTGTTTTGACAACATTGATTCTTTCTATCCATGTGCATGAAATGTTTTTCCATTTGTTTGTGTCACCTCTGATTTCTTTCAGCAGTGTTTTGTGATTCTCATTGTAGAGACCGTTCACCTCCCTGGTTAGCTGTATTCCTAGTTATTTTATTCTTTTTGTGGCTATTGTGAATGGGATTGCATTCTTGATTTGGCTGTCAGCTTGCACGTTGGTGTATAGAAATGCTACTGATTTTTGTATATTGATTTTGTATCTTGAAACTTTGCTGAAGTTGTTATCTGATCAAGGAGCTTTTGGGCAGACTATGGGATTTTGGTTTGCAAACACAGATAGTTTGACTCCCTCTCTTCCTATTTGAATGCCCTTTATTTCTTTCTCTTGCTTGGTTGCTCTGGCCAGGACTTCCAGTACTATGTTGAATAGGAGTGGTGAGAGTGGGCATCCGTGTCTTGTTCTGGTTCTTAAGAGGAATGCTTCCAGCTTTTGCCCAGTTAGTATGATGCTGGCTGTGGGTTTGTCATAGATGGCTCTTTTTATTTTGAGGTATGTTTCTTCAGTGCCTACTTTGTTGGGGGTTTTTAACACGAAACGGTGTTAAATTTCATTGAAAGCTTTTTCTGCATCTATGGAGATGATCATGTGGTTTTTGTCTTTAGCTCTGTTTATGTGATGAATCACATGTATTGATTTGTGTATGTAAAACCAACCTTACATCCCAGGGATAAAATCTACTTGATTGTGGTGGATTAGCTTTTTGATGTCCTGCTGGATTCAGTTTGCTAGTATTTTATTGAGGATTTTTGCATCTATGTTTATCAAGGATATTGGCCTGAAGTTTTCTTTCTTTGTTGTGCCTCTGCCAGGTTTTGGTATCAGAATGATGCTGGCCTCATAGAATGAGTTAGGGAGGAGTCACCCCTCGTCTTTTTTTTTTTTTTTTTTTTTGATAGTTTCACTAGGAATGGTACCAACTCTTCTTTACACAGCTGGTAAAATTTGGCTGTGAATCCAACTGGTCCTGGGCTTTTTCTGGTTGGTAGGTTTTCTATTACTGATTCAATTTTGGAGCTTGTCATTGGTCTGTTCAGGGTTTCAATTTCTTACTGGCTCGATCTTGGAAGGTTTAAAAGTTATATTTAAATTATACTGTAGTCTATTGAGTGTAGAAGAGAGTTATGCCTGAAAAATGTACGTACCTTAATTAAAAAGTACTTCATTGCTAAAAAATGCTAACAGTTATCTGAGCCTTCAGTAACTCATAATCTTTTTGCTGGTGGAGGGTCTTACTTCTATGATGGTGGCTGCTAGTTGATCAGGGTGATGGTTGCTGAAGGTTGGGGTAGCTGTGGCAATTTCTTGAAAAGTAAGACAAAAATGAAGTTTGCTGCATCAATAGACTCTTTTTCACAAAAGATTTTTCTGTTGCATGTGATGTTGTTTGATAGCATTTTGCCCACATCAGAACTTCTTTCAAAATTGCAGTCAGTCCTCTAAAACCCTGCCACTGCTTTATCAACTAAGTTTATATAATATTCTAAATCCTTTGTTGTCATTTTAACAATGTTCACGGCATCTTCATCTGGAGTAGATTCCATCTCAAAACACCACTTTATTTGCTCATCCTTAAGAAGCAACTCTTCATCTGCCCAAGTTTTATCATGAGAGTGCAGCAATTCAGTCACATATTCAGGCTACTCTTCCAATTCTAGTTCTCTTTGCTATTTCTACACATCCGCAGGGACTTCCTTCACTGAAGTCTTGAACTTCTCAAATTTATCCATGAGGGCTGGAATCAACTTCCAACTCCTGTTAATGTTGACATCCTGACCTCCTGTTATGAATCACAAATGTTATTAATGACATCTAGAATGGTGAATCCTTCCCAGAGGTTTTCAATTTACCAGATTCATCAGAAGAATCACCATTTATGGTAGCTATAGCCTTATGAAATGTATTTTTTTTTTTGAAACAGGGTCTCACTCTGTAGCTCAGGTTGGAGTGCAAAGGCATGATCATAGCTCACTGTAGCTTTGAACTCCTGGGCTCAAGTTATTTTCCTGCCTCTCACCCGCCGGAGTAGCTGGGACTATAGGCGTGCACCACCGCACCCAGCTATTTTTTTCTATTTTTTAAAAAATAGAGATTGGGTCTCCCTAGGTTGCCCAGGTTGGTCCTAGACTCCTGGCCTCAAGCAATCCTCCCACCTTGGCTTCCCAAAGTCTTGAGATTACAGATGTGAGCCACTTGCTTGGCCAACACAATGTATTTCTTAATAAGTCTTGAAAGTTAAAATTACTTCTTGATCCATGGGCTCCAGAAAAGATGTTGTGTTAGCAGGTCTCAAAGGAACGTTAATTTCCTTGTACCTCCTCATTGGAGCTTTTAGGTGACCAGGTGCATTGTCAATGAGCAGTAATCTTTTGAAAGGAATCTTTTTTTCTGAGCAATAGGTCTAAACACTAGGGTTAAAATATTCAGTAAATCCTGCTGTAAACAGATGTGCTGTCATCCAGGTTTTGTTGTTCCATTTATAAAGCACAGAGTAGACTTAGCATAATTCTTAAGGGCCCTAGGATTTTCAGAATGGTAAATGCACATTGACTTCAAATTTAAGTCACCAGCTGCTTTAGTGCCTACTAAGAGAGTCAGCCTGTCCCTTGAAGCATTGACTTCTCTAGCTCTGAAAGTCCTAGATGACATCTTCTTTGAATATAAGGCTATTTTATCTATGTTGAAAATCTGTTGTTTAGTGTAGCCACCTTCATCAATGGTCTTAGCTGTATCTTCTGGATAACTTGCTGCAGCCTCTCCATCAGCAATTGCTGCTTCAGCTTGAATTTTTATGTTATGGAGATGGCTTCTTTTCTTAAACCTCATTAACCAACCTCTGCTAGCTTCAAACTTTTCTTCTGCAACTTCCTCACCTCTCTCAGAGGGTCTTTGATATGGTTTGACTTTGTGTCCTCACCCAAATCTCATCTTGAATTGTAATCCCCATGTGTCATGGGAAGGACCAGTAATCCCTACATATCCAGGGAAGGAGGTGATTGGATCATGGGGCGGTTTCCCCCATGCAGTTCTCATAATAGTGAGTGCACTCTAATAATAATAGTGAGTGAGATCTGATGGTTTTATAAGGAGCTTCCCCCTTTGCTCACTTCTCTTTCTTCTGCCACCTTGTGAAGAAGGTGCCTGCTTCCCCTTCTGCCATGATTGTAAGTTTCCTGAGGCCTCTCCAGCCATGTGGAACTGTGAGTCAATTAAACCTCTTTCCTTTATAAATCACTGAGTCTCAGATAGTTCTTTATAGCACTGTGAGAATGGACTAATACAGCCTTCATAGAATCAAAGAGGTTTAGAGCCTTCCTCTGAATTAGGCTTTGATTTAAGGAATATGTCTGGTTTGATCTTCTATCCAGACCACTCAAACTTTCTCCATATCAGCAATAAGGCTGTTTTGCTTTCATGTCATTCATGTGTTCACTGGAGTAGCACTTTTTGTTTCCTTCAAGAACTTTTCCTTTGCATTCACAACATGGCTAACTAACTGTTTGGCACACTGTGCCTAAGCTTAGGCCTGTCTTGTCTTTTTGCATGCATTCTTCCTAACTAAGCTTGATCATCTCTAGCTTTAGGTTTAAAGCAAGAAATGTGCAACTCCTCTTTTCACTTCAGCACTTAGAGACCACCGTAGAGATAGTAATTGGCCTTGTTTCAGTATTGTTGTGTCTCAGGGAATAGGGAGGCCTGAGGAGAGGGAGAGAAATAAGAGCATGGCTGGTCAGCGGAGCTGTCAGAACACACACAACATTTATTGATTAAGTCTGCCATCTTTTATGGGCATGGTGTGTGGCACCCAAAACAATTATAATATTAACATCAAAGATCCCTGATCACAGATCACCAAAACGGTATGAAAATAATAAAAAAGTTTGGGCTGTTCACTGCGGCTTATGCCTGTAATTCCAACACTTTGAAAGACTGAGGTGGGAGGATTGCTTGAGGCCAGGAGTTCAAGACCAGTCAGGGCAATATAGCGAGACCTCGTTTCTACCAAAAAAAAAAAAAAAATTATCTGGACATGGTGGTGTGCACCTGTGGTCGTAGCTACTTGGGAAGCTGAGATGGGAGGATTGCTTGAGCACAGGTGATTGGAGCTGCAATGAGTCGTGATCGTGCCACTGCACTCCAGCCTGAGTGACAGAGTAAGACTGTCTCAAAAAAAAAAAAAAAAAAAAGAGAGAAAAAGAAAAAAAAGTTTGAAATAGTGAGAATTACCAAAATGTGACACAGAGACACAAAGTGGGCACACACTGTTGGAAAAAACAGTGCCAATAGACTTCTTGATGTAGGGTTGCCACAAACCTTCAATTTGAAAAAAATGCAGCATCTGCAAAGTGTAATAATGTGAAGCACAAGAAAATAAAGTGTGCCTGTATATATACACATTATTAAACCACAAAGAGGAATGAAGTATGCCTATATATATATATATATACACATTATTAAACCACAAAGAGGAATGAAGTATGCCTGTGTATATACACATTGTTAAGCCACAAAGAGGAATGAAGGACTCATATATGCTACAATATGGATGAACCTCGGAAACGTTATGCTAATGAAAGAAGCCAGATACAAAAGGTCATCTATTCTATTTTTCCATTTGTATGAAATATCTAAAATAGATAAATCTGTAGAGACAGAACACAGATTGGTGGTTGCCAGAGGCTAAAGGGATTGGGAAATGGAGAGAAATTTGCTTAGTGGAGTGTTTCTTTGTGGCATAAAATATTTTGGAGCTCAATAGAGATGATGCTCACACAACATTGTGAATGTACTAAATGCCACTGAAATGTTCACTTTAAAATGGTTAATTTTACATCAGTAAATTTCCTTTTTTTTCTTTTTTCTTTTTTTCTTTTTTTTGAGACAGAGTCTCTCTCTGTTGCCCAAAATGAAGTGCAGTGGCATGATCTTGGTTCACTGGAATCTCTGCCTCCCCAGCTCAAGTGATCCTCCCACCTTAGCCTCCAGAGTAGCTGGGACTACCAGTGTGTGCCACCACACCTGGCTAATTTTTATATTTTGTTGTAGAGGCTGGGTTTCACCTTGTTGCCCAGGCTGGTCTCTAATTCCTGGGCTCAAGTGATCTACCTGGCTCGGCCTTTCAAAGTGGTGGATTATAGGCGTGAGGCACTGTGCCTGGCCTTAGTAAGTTTCTTAAATAAACCTTAGCCATTTGTTATTTTACAAGAATCTGCACAGTTGGCTAGACTCAGTTCTGTTGATCTGGGTGAGGTTCAATGATCTCAAGTGGGCTCATTCATGCATTTGCAGTTAGCTGTGGCATTGATTGGCGGTTGGAAGATCTAGGATGACTTTGACTTGGATGACTTGGCTCTATTCCACATACTCTCTCATTCTCCATAGGGGACACTGGCTTATTTTCAAGGCAGAGGCAGAGGTTACAACAGCAAGGCCTCTTGAGATGTATGTTCAGAATTGGCATCCGTATTCCCCTCCATTTAGTTGGTCAAAGCAAATTGCAAGACCAGCTTAGATTCAAGGGGTGAGAAAATAAACTTTATTCCTTAATGGGGAAGCTAAAATGTTACTTTACAAAACAGGTAGATGCAGGGAAGGGTGGGGGGAATTTGCAACTGATCTATCATAGTTTTTTTTTATCCCTAGTGCATGGTGTGCACTCAGTAAGTATATGTTCAATTAATGAGTGTCATTGAATTTAGGCCAGAAGGGGATCTAGGGTCCCAATTCAACATTTGAAATTATGAGTTCCCATGAGCTGGAAAGAAAAAACAAAAATAGAATTCTTGGAGGTATTGATATACCTTCTCAGATTAGCCTAACTTTTCCAATCATAAATCAGAAGCTCTTTCACTATCTTGTAAGGAGGATGGAATACCCCATCATCATCCTCTCCGGCCCAGCTCTCTCCTTCTCCTCCCTGTTTTGGTTAGGATTTTGAGGACTTCCTGGTGTTAAATTCTAGGTAAAACAAGTTTGGTAGCTATGCTAGTGGTGTAGCTCTCTTAAAAAAACAAATAAACTGGATCTCTAAAAAAACAGTCTGATTTATGGTGTTTGCCGATTTCCACGGTGTAAATAGTCCCACGATGGCCAATTTCAAGCTACCAGCTTAAAATGACTGAATGCAGAGCTGGGAAAAGATGTACATTTTTGACTCTTGAGAGTCAACAAGAGCCAACTCCAGCTTACCACTGGATGGCTCTGTGGGGCCCAGCTCAGCAGCACCTTGGCTGCCTTACCCCCTGCTCTTCCAGGACCATCAGAGCCAACAATCTGCTCTGATTTGTTCTTCTGACATTTGAATTTTTTCTTTCATTTACTCAATGATAATTATTGAGTAACTCTCATATACAATTATGTTAGGCCGTGGAGGTGAAATGATGAACAATGAGAACATGGTGTTCACTCTTATGGAACTCGCATTCTCCGTAACTAAATCAGTACTTCCAGATCCTCCTGAGGGAGTCCTATATCTCTAAAATTGTTTTCACTGATGCTCTCTCATTGATGGTATCTCATTGTGCTTTTGATTTACATTTCTCTAATGACTGGTGATGATGACCTTTTTTTCATGTTTGTTGGCTGCATAAATATCTTCTTTTGAAAAGTGTCTGTTCATATCCTTCGACCAGTTTTTTATGGGGTTGTTTGTTTTCTTGTAAATTTGTTTAAGTTCTTTGTAGATTCTGGATATTAGCCCTTTGATATTAGAAGGTGTTAGTGTGGTGGGATTTCAGCCCAGATGAAGAATATCCCTATTTTTTAAAAAGTATTCCATCCATAGGATGAGGATGTGGTCACTCACAGAATTGGTATTTACCACAGTCTTTTTGGACTGCTTCTTTCTGGATTGGAAACAAATATTCAATTATAGACCAGCTATATAATTCAATTTGAAGGCATTGCTTCATCACAATCTGAAAAATTAGAATTTGTTGAAGCACCACACAGAACGCAAAGAAATCAGAAGGCATGTAACAGCTTTACTGCGTCACATAATATTCAATGTAGTGTAATCAATACATAGCACTCTGTAGAAATAAACCATTCAGATTCTCACACATCTGAAGGAAGAGGAGATCATTCTCAGAAGTGCTTTCTTTTCACTGACTGAATGATAATGACACCCTGGGGGAATCAAATATTCATTTAAAGACAAATACTAAGGCATATATGATCTTTTCTTTTCAGTTGTATATAATGCTTTTTTGGTATATTATTAACCATGGACATATGTTTTCTATTTCACTTTGTTCCCAACACACAGTGTGGTTTTTTCCTTTTTCCACAGGGGATGGCAAGTGGGGGTAGCAGTGGGGAGTGGGCAGGTGGGGTGAATCAACATATAAAATATAACTATATATACATATATTTCATATTCTGTTATATTTTATATGTTGATAATATAAAATATGTCTTTATAGATATATATTTCAGATGACTGACTGAAGTTCCTAACACAAATTATGCTTTAGCAAACAAAAAAATTTTGTGATTTATTTACTGTGTCCAGGACCCAAATATAAAGCTTAATACAATCAGTCATCTATGGCACTCACAGCTTTAATATTAATTGCATTTGGAAAAGCAGCATAATAGCAATCTTTGTGTGGGACAAGCAGCTGGAAGGCATATTTTCAGAATACAAAGCAGCTGGTTACCCTTGGTAAGTGTAAGGAGATTGACTTGGGAAACAGTAACTCATTCCAGAAAAAGAATGCACTCTGCTCAGCAGTCAAGGTCATAGAGCCTGGAGTCGTCCTAGAAAATAGACTTACTGCTGGGGCAATTTGGTCTAACAAACTGTTATTTCCCCATGCAAAATACATTGCCCTCCTGCCAAGTCTCATGAGCATGTAAAGAAAAATAACCACTTGTACCAATTGCTTTGGGAACCAATGTTATCGTGAGCTGTGAGTGATGGGTTGCAGTGAAGTTCTGTGGAGGGCCCCTCAGGGACACAGAATAGAAAGATCTGTGTTCTGCTAAATTTCATGAGGACTTGTGTGAGTCTTAAAACCAACTCAGTGGCCAGCCTTACCGTTGGAAGGAGGCTTACCGGGCAGTGATCACATGTTTCTATTTGATTCAGAACTGCATGTTGGGAGACTTGGCTGGGGAGACCTTATGTGGGACTCTTAATGTCAAAATTAATTTCTCTTTGCTCCATGTTCCTACAGCACATTATTCCACCTCTAGTGGAGCATACTCTCCATTCAACCTGAACTGAGCATCTCTAGAGAGTGGAGACTATCCTGGTTTATCTTAATATTCTCTCTGTTCTTGATAGGTATAGAGTGAACATTTGTTCAGCAGAAGTGAGAGGAAATTTAATTATTTCACAGGCTTTGCAGTCCCCAGCTGATCACACATTTTCTGTTTAATTAATGGGGCCTTTAGTGGAGCTGCCTTGGCTACCTCTGGTACACTTGTGCCTCTTGGGTCTTGCCTCTCTCTCTTTCTGTGGGAATAATCCTATCTGTCTTATCTATTTGACAGGATTTTTGGTAAAATCAAATAACAGCATATATAGAATTCTGAAAATTTCAGAAAGGACTTTGAATACTTGTAGTCTTAAATTCTCTCAAGCAGGGAGCTCCTGTATCATCGCTCCCCAGTAGTCATTTGGCTTCTGCTTGAGAGCTGCTGGTGATTCTAGTAGGCAAAATGGTTCAAAGCTATAAAGTGAGATCTGCTAACAACATCCCTTTCTTTGTTTCTCAATAATTAGACAGGAGTGTCTCTCCTATGTCCTCATTCTACCTAGTGACAGAAAAATGAGTCCAGGTTTCTTAGTCATTTTAAGCTCAGCCATTTCAGCCAAATTCATCTCTCTGGTGGCAGACTTTAGTGCCGCGTATGCTTATAAAGTATTGGGCTTCTGGGAGGCGCCTGGTCCTGAAGAAATGCACTACACTGGTACCACTGTGAGACACAGTCCTGCTTGATTCCTGGGCACAGCACCTTTTCACATTGGTACCCACTAGAGTGCTCAAGTTCCATTTATCTCAGATCATCAGCCTAGACCAGCAATTCTTAAACTTTTTGGTCTCAAGACTTGTTTACACTCTTAAAAATTATTGAAACCCCAATAATTTGTTTTTATGTGTTATATCTATCAATATTTATCATATTGGAAGTTAAAACAGAGAATTTTGAAATATTTATTACTTTAAATACAAAAACTATTATGTGCTAACATAAATCACATATTGTTTATGAAAATATATTTTGCAAAATAAAAATTAATGTTGAGTAGATTTAAAAATTTCTCCCAGTGTCTTTCTATTAAGCCAATATTTGGCTTAATAGAAAATAGATTATCATATCTGTTTCTGCATTCAAACTCTTGTGATATACTGTTTCGGTTGAAGCATATAAAGATAATCTGGCCTCATACAGATGTGCAGTTGGAAAGTAGAAAAATATTTAATAGCATTTTCAGATACTGTCCATATTCTCCTCAATACTATCCCAAAACTCAACAAGTGGTAGTTTCTTTTTTTTTTTTTTTATTACACTTTAAGTTCTGGGATACATGTGCAGAACGTGCAGGTTTTTTACATAGGTATACACGTGCCATGGTGCTTTGCTGCACCCATCAACCCATCATCTATATTAGGTATTTCTCCTAATGCTATCCTTCCCCTAGCTCCTCATCCCCCAACAGGGCCTGGTACATGATGTTCCTCTCCCTGTGCCCATGTGTTCTCATAGTTCAACTCCCACTTATGAGTGAGAACATGAGATGTTTGGTTTTCTGTTCTTGTGTTAGTTTGCTGAGAATGATGGTTTCCAGCATCATCCATGTCCTTGCAAAGGACATGAACTCATCCTTTTTTATAGCTGCATAGTATTCCATGGTTTATATGTGCCACATTTTTTTTAATCCAGTCTATCATTGATGGCATTTGGATTGGTTCCAAGTCTTTGCTATTGTGAAGAGTGCTGCAATAAACATACGTGTGCATGTGTCTTTATACTAGAATGATTTATAATCCTTTCAGTATATAACCAGTTGTGGGATTGCTGGGTCAAATGGTATTTCTAGCTCTAGATCCTTGAGGAATCACCACACTGTTTTCCACAATGGTTGAACTAATTTACACTCCCAGCAACAGTGTAAAACTGTTTCTATTTTTCCACATCCTCTCCATCATCTGTTGCTTCCTGACTTTTCAATGATCGCCATTCTAACTAGCGTGAGATGGTATCTCATTGTGGTTTTGATTTGCATTTCTCTAATGACCAGTGATGATGAGCTTTTTTAATGTTTGTTGGCTGCATAAATGTCTTCTTTTGAAAAATGTCTGTTCATATCTTTCGACCAGTTTTTGATGGGATCGTTTGTTTTTTTTCTTGTAAATTTCTTTAAGTTCTTTGTAGATTCTGGATATTAGCCCTTTGTCAGATGGATAGATTGCGAAAATTTTTTCCCATTCTGTAGGTTGCCTGTTCGCACGGATGATAGTTTCTTTTGCTGTGCAGCTCTTTAGTTTAATTAGATCTTATTTGTCAATTTTGGTTTTTGTTGCCGTTGCTTTTGGTGTTTTAGTCATGAAGTCTTTGCCCATGCCTATGTCCTGAATGGTATCGCCTAGGTTTTCTTTTAGGGTTTTTATGGTTTCAGGTGTTAAGTTTAAGTCTTTAATCCATCTTGAGTTAATTTTTGTAGAAGGTGTAAGGAAGGGATCCAGTTTCAGCTTTCTGCATATGGCTAGTGAGTTTTCCCAGCACCATTTATTAAATAGGGAATCCTTTCCCTGTTCCTTGTTTTTCTCAGGTTTGTCAAAGATCAGATGGTTGTAGATGTGTGGCATTATTTCTGAGGCCTCTGTTGTGTTCCGTTGGTCTATATCTCTGTTTTGGTACCAGTACCATGCTGTTTTGGTTACTGTAGCTTTGTAGTATGGCTTGAAGTCAGATAGCCTGATGCCTCCAGCTTTGTTCTTTTTGCTTAGGAATGTCTTGGCTATGTGAGCTCTATTTTGGTTCCGTATGAAATTTAAAGTAGTTTTTCCAATTCTGTGAAGAAAGTCAATGGTAGCTTGATGGGAATAGCATTGAACCTATAAATTACTTTGGGCAGTATCACCATTTTCCCAATATTGATTCTTCCTATCTATGAGCATGGAATATTTTTGCACTTGTTTGTGTCCCTCTCTTATTTCCTTAAGCAGTGGTTTGTAGTTCTCCTTAAAGAGGTCCTTCACATCGCTTGTAAGTTGGATTCCTAGGTATTTTATTTTCTTTGTAGCAGTTGTGAATGGGAATTCACTCATGATTTGGCTTTCTGTTTGTCTGTTATTGGTGTATAGGGATGCTTGTGATTTTTGCATATTGATTTTGTATCCTGAGACTTTGCTGAAGTTGCTTATCAGCTGAAGGAGATTTTGGGCTGAGATGATGGGGTTTTCTAAATATAAAATCTTGTCATCTGCAAACAGAGTCAATGTGACTTCCTCTTTTCCTAATTGAGTACCCTTTATTTCTTTCTCTTGCCTGATTGCCCTGGCCAGAACTTCTAATACTATGTTGAATAGGAGTGGTGAGAGAAGACATCCTTGTCTTGTGCCTGTTTTCAAAGGGAATGCTTCCAGCTTTTGCCCATTCAGTATGATATTGGCTATGGGTTTGTCATAAATGGCTCTTATTATTTTGAGATACGTACCATCAATACCTAGTTTATTGAGAGTTTTTAACAGGAAGGGCTGTTGAATTTTGTCAAATGCCTTTTTCTGCATCTGTTGAGATAATCATGTGGTTTTTATTGTTGGTTCTGTTTATGTGATGGATTACGTTTATTGATTTGTGTATATTGGACCAGCCTTGCATCCCAGGGATGAAGCCAACTTGATCGTGGTGGATAAACTTTTTGATGTGCTGCTGGATTTGGTTTGCCAGTATTTTATTGAGGATTTTTGCATCGATGTCCATCAGGGATATTGGCTGAAATTTTTTTGTTGTTGTGTCTCTGCCAGGCTTTGGTATCAGGATGATGCTGGCCTTATAAAATGAGTTAGGGAAGAGTCCCTCTCTTTCTATTGTTTGGAATAGTTTCAGAAGGAATGGTACCAGCTCCTCTTTGTACCTCTGGTAGAATTCGGCTGTGAATCCGTCTGGTCCCGGACTTTTTTTGATTGGTAGGCTATTAATTGCTTCCTCAATTTCAGAACTTGTTATTGTTCTATTCAGAGATTCAACTTCTTCATGATTTAGTCTTGGGAGGGTGTATGTATCCAGGAATTTATCCATTTCTTGCAGATTTTCTAGTTTATTTGTGTAGAGGTGTTTATAGTATTCTCTGATGATAGTTTGTATTTCTGTGGGATCAGTGGTGACATCCCCTTTATCTTTTTTTATTGCATCTATTTGATTCTTCTCTCTTTTCTTCCTTATTAGTCTTGCTAGTGGTCTATCAATTTTGTTGATCTTTTCAAAAAACCAGCTCCTGGATTCATTGATTTTTTTGAAGGTTTTTTTGTGTCTCTGTCTCCTTCAGTTCTGCTCTGATCTTAGTTATTTCTTGTCTTCTGCTAGCTTTTGAATGTGTTTGCTCTTGCTTCTCTGTTTCTTTTAATTGTGATGTTAGGGTAACAATTTTAGATCTTTCTTGCTTTCTCTTGTGGGCATTTAGTGCTATAAATTTCCCTCTACACACTGCTTTAAATGTGTCCCAGAGATTCTGGTATGTTGTGTCTTTGTTCTCACTGGTTTCAAAGAACATCTTTATTTCTGACTTCACTTTGTCATGTACCCAGTAGTCATTCAGGAGCAGGTTGTTCAGTTTCCATGTAGTTGTGTGGTTTTGAGTGAGTTTCTTAATCCTGAGTTCTAATTTGATTGCACTGTGGTCTGAGAGACTGTTGGTTATGATTTCCATTCTTTTGCATTTGCTGAGGAAGTGTTTTACTTCCAATTTTGTGGTCAGTTTTAGAATAAGTGTGATGTGGTGCTGAGAAAAATGTATATTCTGTTGATTTGGGGTGGAGAGTTCTGTAGATGTCTATTAGGTCCACGTGGTCTAGAGCTGAGTTCAAGTCATGGATATCCTTGTTAACCTGCTGTCTCATTGATCTGTCTAATATTGACAATGAGGTGTTAAAGTCTCCCACTATTATTGTGTGGGAGTCTAAGTTTCTTTGTAGGTCTCTAAGAACTTGCTTTATGAATCTGGGTGCTTCTGTATTGGGTGCATATATATTTAGGATAGTTAGCTCATCTTGTTGCATTGATCCCCTTACCATTACGTAGTGCCATTCTTTGTGTCTTTTGATCTTTGTTGGTTTAAAGTCTGTTTTATCAGAGACTAGGATTGCATCCCCTGCTTTTTTTGCTTTCCATTTGCTTGGTAAATATTCCTCCATCCCTTTATTTTGAGCCTATGTGTGTCTTTGCACATGAGATGGGTCTCCTGAATATAGCACACCAATGGGTCTTGACTCTATCCAATTTGCCAGTCTGTGTCTTTTAATTGGGGCATTTAGCCCATTTACATTTAAGGTTAATATGTTATATGTGAATTTGATCCTGCCGTTATGATGCTAGTTGGTTATTTTGCCTGTTAATTTATTCAGTTTCTTCATAGCATTGATGGTCTCCACAATTTGGTATGTTTTTGCAGTGGCTGGTACCAGTTGTTCCTTTCCATGTTTAGTGCTTCCTTCAGGAGCTCTTGTAAGGCAGGCCTGATGGTGACAATATGTCTCAGCATTTGCTTGTCTGTAAAGGATTTTATTTCTCCTTCACTTATGAAGCTTAGTTTGGCTGGATATGAAATTCTGGGTTGAAAATTCTTTCCTTTAAGAATGTTGAATATTGCCCCCCACTCTCTTCTGGCTTGTAGGGTTTCTGCTGAGAGATCCGCTATTAGTTTTATGGGCTTCCCTTTGTGGGTAACCCGACCTTTCTCTCTGGGTGCCCTTAACATTTTTTCCTTCATTTCAACCTTGGTGAATCTGGCGATTGTATGTCTTGGGGTTGCTCTTCTCTAGGAATAACTTTGTGGTGGTGTCTGTATTTCCTGAATTTGAATGTTGGCCTGCCTTGCTAGGTTAGGGATGTTCTCCTGGATAATATGCTGAATAGTGTTTTCCAACTTGGTTCCATTCTCCCTGTCACTTTCAGGTACACCAATCAAACATAGATTTGGTCTTTTCACATAGTCCCATATTTCTCAGAGGCCTTGTTCATTTCTTTTCACTCTTTTCTCTAATCTTGTCTTCTCACTTTATTTCATTGAGTTGATCTTCAATCTCTGATATCCCTTCTTCTGCTTGATCAATTCAGCTATTGATACTTGTTTATGCTTCATGATGTTCTCGTGCTGTGTTTTTCAGCTCCATGAGGTCATTTATGTTCTTCTCTAAACTGGTTATTCTAGTTAGCAATTCGTCTAACCTTTTCTCCAGGTTCTTAGCTTCCTTGCATTGGGTTAGAACATGCTCCTTTAGCTCAGAGGAGTTTGTTATTACACACCTTCTGAAGCCTACTTCTGTCAATTCATCAAACTCTTTCTCCGTCCAGTTTTGTTCCCTTGCTGGTGAGGAGTTGTGATCCTTTGGAGGAGAAGAGCTGTTCTGGTGTTTGGACTTTTCAGTCTTTTTTATGCTGTTTTCTCCCCATCTTCATGGCTTTACCTACCTTTGGTCTTTGAAGTTGGTGACCTTCGGATGGGGTCTCTGAGTAAGTGTCCTTTTTGTTGATGTTGATGCTATTCCTTTCTGTTTGTTAGTTTTCCTTCTAATAGGCCCCTCTACTGGAGGTCTGCTGGAGTTTGCTGGAGGTCCACTCCAGACCCTGTTTGCCTGTGTATCGCCAGCGGAGGCTGCAGAACAGCAAAGATTGCTGCCTGTTCCTTCCTCTGGAAGCTTCGTCCCAGAGGGGCACCCGCCAGATGTCAGCCAGAGCTCTCCTGTATGAGGTGTCTGTCAACCCCTACTGGGAGGTGTCTCCCCATCAGGAGGCACAGGGGTCAAGGACCAACTTGAGGAGGCAGACAGTCCCTTATCAGAGCTCAAATGCTGTTCTGGGAGATCCACTGCTCTCTTCAGAGCTGCCAGGCAGGGATGTTTTAAGTCTGCTGAAACTGCACCCACAACCGCCCCTTCCCCCAGGTGCTCTGTCTCTGGGAGGTGGGGGTTTTATCTATAAGTCCCTGACTGGGGTTGCTGCCTTTTTTTCAGAGATGCCCTGCCCCGAGAGGAGAGGTAATCTAGAAAGGCAGTCTGTCTGCAGAGGCATTGCTGAACTGTGTTGGGCTCCACCCAGTTCGAACTTCCTGGTGGCTTTGTTTACACTGTCAGGGTAAAACTGCCTTCAAGCCTCAGCAATGGTGGACCCCCACCCCCCTCACCCCCCGCCGCCCCACCAAATGCGAGTGTCCCAGGTCGAGCTCAGACTGCTGTGCTAGCAGTCAGAATTTCAAGCCAGTGGATCTTAGCTTGCTAGGCTCCGTGAGGGTGGGACCCGTGAGCCAGACCACTTGGCTCCCTGGCTTCAGCCCCTTTTCCAGGGGAGTGAACAGTTCTGTCTCATTGGCGTTCCAGGTGCCACTGGGGTGTGAAAAAAAACTCCTGTGGCTAGCTCAGTGTCTGCCCAAATAGCCACCCAGTTTGGTGCTGGAAACCCAGGGCCCTGGTGGCGTAGGCACCGGAGGGAATCTCCTGATCTGTGGGTTGCAAAGACCATGGGAAAAGCGCAGTATCTTGGCCAGAGTGCATGGTACAGTCCCTAATGGTGTTCCTTAGCTAGGAGAGGGAGTTCCCAGACTTCTTGCACTTCCCAGGTGAGACAGCGCCACACCCTGCTTTGACTTGCCCTCCTTGGGCTGCACCCATTGTGCAACCAGTCCCAATGAGATGAAGCAGGTACCTCAGCTGGAAATGCAGAAATCACCTGCCTTGTGTGTTGATCTTGCTGGGAGCTGCAGACTGGAGATGTTCCTATTCAGCCATTTTGCCAGTAATCCCCCGTGGTTTCTTAAAGGGTAGTTGCAATGTGGAAGCTGAAACCATAGCAATAAATGTTTTCTATTCTGTCACATTAAAATCCATTTGTTTATCTTGTACTTAGGATAGATCTTTTACTCATACATAATTTCATAACATCATGCCCTGGTCTTTTGGAAAATTGGTTTACTCAGTCATGTAGATCTTCTAAGTGCTGACACATTTCATTATATAACATCCAAACTCATAGTCATTAACATCATCAATTCATTAATATCATCTATTTCATGAGAAAGGTCATTAAGTACCAGGATGCTATCAAGCTCACAGTGGTGGATACAAGTTTTCAAAAATTTTTTGCTTGAAAGCAAAAACTGAGTTATGGGCAACAAATTCTGTTAATTGTTTTCTTTGATATGCCAGACTCAGTTGATTCATTTTCAAGAAAATACTCAAAAATACTCAAGTCTGCCAATACTGAAATCTGAATAGTCATAATCTTTCAGTCTTTTATGGGAATAAAAATGCCGTTCCATGAAAAAAACACCTAGTTCAGACTGCAACTCAGTTGCACTCCTACTTTACCATTTTTTTTTTTTTTTTTGAGACAGGGTCTTGCTCTGTCACTTGGACTGGAGTGCAGTGGTGCAAAAATAGTTCACTGCAGCCTCAAGCTCCTGAGCTCAAGCATTCCTCCTGCTTTACCTTCCTGATTAGTTAGAACTATAGGTATGCACTACCATGCCTGGCTATTTTGTTTGTTTGTTTTTAGAAATGGGGTCTTGCTACATTGCCCAGGCTGGTCTCAAACTCCTGGCCTCAAGTGATCTTCCCACCTTGGCCTCCCAAAGTGTTGGGATTACAGCTGTGGGCCACTGGGCCCAATCCTCTGCATTTCCTCTACACAACCATTGCACTTCGAAATGCAGCAGAAGTGCTTTGTACATACTATCTGTTTTAGTCTGTTTTCATGCTGCCAACAAAGACATAGAGACTGGGTAGAAAAAGAGGTTTAATGGGACTTACAGTTCCAAATGGCTAGGGAGGCATCAGAATCATGGCGGAAGGTGAAAGGCACTTCTTACAATGGCAGCGGCAAGAGAATAATGAGGAAGAAGCAAAAGTGGAAACCCCTGATAAACCCATCAGATCTCATGAGACTTAATTCACATCACCAGACTAGCACAGGAAAGACCGGCCCCCATGATTTGATTACCTCCCCGTGGGTCCTTCCGCAATATGTGGGAAGTCTGGGAGATACAATTCAAATTAAGATTTGGGTGGGGACACAGCCAAACCAGGTCACTATCCATTTCCTCCCATGGGATATTAAAAATACTCATGCTCAAGAGATTTAATAAAATTTTAATTTGTACTGTGTTATCAAAGACATTCTTAAGTGAAACTGGCTTTTTTTTTTTAAAAATTAAACGTGCATGTGTGGTGATAAAGGATACGATGACAACTAGTACAGTTTCGTGCCATTGTCTTGACTCATGCTAAGGTACCAGCAGTTTAACTCACCGTTCCTTTTGCATCATCAGTGCAAATATCAGCACCATGAAAAAGGCAAGCAGCATCTTAGTATTAATATGAGAATAATTTCAACCCCATGGATGTCCCAAGAGGATCTCAGTGACCCTTGAGAGTCTGTGAACCACACTGATTACTGCTAGCCTAGACACACAGAGCCCTCTTCATTCTAACTGGGAGGTTCCCAGTCTTTCCAGCCCTCTCATGTTCAAACACATGGCCTTGGGGAAGGACATTGGTTTGTTCCCCATGTTTTTAGGGGGGCATGATGAATTTGCAAGGCTCCCTCAGGCCCCTCATGCCCAGCATCATGGTGCAATCCTGTTATTCCTTCTGTTATGCTGTGGTGCAGGCGTCCTGAGAAGGTTCTTATTGTAAGGGAGTCCTGTCAGCTCTCAGGCCCCCAGCTTTGTGTATGAGTAGGTTTGTTTTCATTAATATCAGAGCTTGGTGGGCATTTACCCTCTCAGGCACACTCATCAACATTCTAATATTGAACCCAAATCTGCCTCCTATTATATTCATGCATTGAAATAAATCCCATCTTTTGGACTTACAAAGAGCAATTCAAATCCCTTTACAAAAATCGTCCTTTTGCACATGCACACGTATGTTTATTGTGGCACTATTCACAATAGCGAAGACTTGGAACCAACCCAAATGTCCAACAATGATAGACTGGATTAAGAAAATGTGGCACATATACACCATGGAATACTATGCAGCCATAAAAAATGATGAGTTCATGTCCTTTGTAGGGACATGGATAAAATTGGAAATCATCATTCTCAGTAAACTATTGCAAGAACAAAAAACCAAACACCGTGTATTCTCACTCATAGGTGGGAATTGAACAATGAGTACACATGGACACAAGAAGGGGAACATCACACTCTGGGGACTGTTGTGGGGTGGGGGGAGGCGGGAGGGATAGCTTTAGGAGATATATCTAATGCTAAATGACGAGTTAATGGGTGCAGCACACCAGCATGGCACATGTATACAATATGTAACTAACCTGCACATTGTGCACATGTACCTTAAAACTTAAAGTATAATAATAATTTTAAAAAAAATCGTCCTTTTGATTTTTTCAAAAAGGCTATCACAAACCTCCCTGTCACTTCTATTCTCAAAAAATAAATGACGTAACAGGAATGAGAGGGATATGGGTTTAAGTTTTCCACAGTCACTTAAAGTGTGACCTTGGGCAAGTCACTTCATTTCTTTCATTTCCGGTTCATTATCTGTAAAGCAGGGATAATAATTCTTAACTCAGAAGGCACTATGGGGATTTCAGTGTTTTAAGGCGAGGTCCCCAGCTCCAGGGCTGCAGACTGGTACCAGTCCGTGGCCTGTTAGGAACTGAGCAGCACAGCAGGAGGTGAGCTGCATTACCATCTGAGCTCTGCCTCCTGTCAAATCAGTGGAAGCATTCGATTCTCATAGGAGCGCAAACCCTATTGTGGACTGGCATGAGAGGGATCTAGGTTGCATGGTCCTTATGAGAATCTAACTAATGCCTGGTGATCTGAGGTGGAACAGTTTCATCCCGAAACTGTCTCCCCTCCCTTCCCCCCAAGTCCGTGGAAAAATTGTCTTCCAAAAAACCAGTCCCGGGTGCTAAAAAGATTGAGGACCACTGTTTTAAGGGATCAAATTTAATGCGGAGTGCATAGTAGACATATAACAAATGTTATTTCTCTTTGCTTTCGGAAAAATGTCCTACTCATAATTTATCTTAAAATACAAATGTATTTTGAGAATTTAATAATAACGTATTAGTACTAGTGGTAATGGCACCATATCAGTAATTTTATTAAGAATAGTTGCCCTTATCCCATGTTGGTCTTCCAAATCTATAAATTTGATCCTAGGGTCTACCAGTTGACTGTCAGTTTGGGGCTTTTTTTCTTCTTTTTGGATGAAAGAATAAGGTGTAGAAATAAATGTTCAGGAATCTGAGATGAAAAACTTAAAACTATTCATACATTAGGAGTCTCCATAAGCAAAAGCAAGATGGATGCCTCATATTTCACAGAGGGAATTAAAGTATGACAATAAATAAATAAATTTCTTATTTTATCAGCAAAAAGAAGAAAATGGCTCCAATGGCTTGGCTTTCATTTTTCTAACAAGCAATGAACCAGTGACACGGAAGCTAATATTACAACAGTATAGAAGAATGATCGAATTATGAAGCTCTCATAAACTCGAAGTTCATAAGAACAAAGTTGAGAGATGTGGAAATGTACCATTAAAAGATATCATGGAGTATTTGGAGATGTAAAGATTATTAATCTCTCCAGGGCCAGGCTAGCCAGTAATGGGGTGGCGATTAGGAAAGGCCTCTTACAGCTTTATTAATTTTGGGACACCTCATCTATCTATAATCATGTTTCACAGGAATAAGCTATTTCATAAAAATAAAAAAATTCAGATAATTAAATTATATACCTCCTGAAACTAAGACTATTTTTATTTTAAATTAGTGGTTTATAACCCAGGGTTTATGAATTAGTTCTAGGGAGTTTCTGAACTGCCTACAATTATATGGAAGATTTTGTGGGGTTTTTCTCACATATAAGTTTCTGAAGAGAGAATCCATTATTCTTAGAAGTTTTTCAAAATGAACTATAATCCATAAACACCAAGAAATACTGTTTTAATCAATTCTTGAAGTAATTTTTTCCAATTGATTATTAACTTCCCTATCTTATTTGCTACTGGTTGGAAAACTGACACATTCGGGGAAATTGATTTTAAATTCTTACGATTTAAAATTCTTGTGTTGTCTTTTTTGTGTTTTTTTGTCTCCTCTCTCACAGGTACAGTTATTTTTCCCTTGTTATCAGTAAGTTTGCTTCTAGCAATTTCTCCCTGCCTACTATAAAGTGGCTGCAAAATTACATAACAAAGCTTGTTAGAATAATGGTAAATAGACTCTTTGCGAAAGTGTCTCCTATGAATAAAGTGTGCAGGTGTTCCTGTGCAGACCATAGGGTATCTCTTTTGGCAAGTCAGGGACCAGTCTTGCTTACTTCTCATTCTTCACTGTGGTCTTCATGACCAAGCTGACCACATATCTATGATTTCCTGAGACTTGAGAGGTAAATGTGTTGTTTACACAATGTAGACTAGGATGTAAATTTCCCTCTGTGTTATTAGTCTTTGTATTAGTCAACTATTGCCACAGTAATGCTGCATTCCAAACCACCCCAAAACTAAGTGGTGCAAGCATTTATTCCTCTGCTTGTCAGCTGGAGCTTTGCTAGTCTAACTGTGTTTAGTTGGGCTTCACTGAAAACTGTGGATTGGATGCAGAACTACCATAGCACTTCTTGGGTCAGTAGCTATTTGAGGCAAAGATGGGGTAAAAGAGAGGTGAGCAGAGACATACGACACTGCTTAAGGCCTAGGCTTGGGACTGGGACACTTGCTTCCACCCACCTTACACCGGCCATAGCAAACCACATGGTTAAACTCAACAATGGGGAAGGGAAGAATATTCCTCTAAAAAGAGCAAGTGAATATTAGCTGAATAATTACTTAATTGACCACAAGCTGCTGCTTTTTATAAGTAAATTTAGATTTTTTTAATGGAAAAATAACTACAGATCACCTTGGCATGATTTTTTAAAGGCAGATTACACATTCTATTAAGATCTCAAAACTTCCAAAAGAAAGAACTTTTTATTGTCATTCATCCTAAGAGTGTAAGTAATGGGCCAAAAAACAAACAAGGCAAAAAAACAAAACAAAACAAAACAACCTCACTCAGCTTAAAATATGAAGGAAAAAATATTGCTAATATTACCTTAGCCATAACATTTCAAACCCAATTCTGAATCACAGTTTATAGAAATTGTTATTTGAGTGGCTTTCTTGAGCTCCCACGATACAGTAATTCCACAAGGGGGCAGTTTGTTGTTTCTGATAATGTAGTGTCTATCTGAATTCTCTTTCTTTTTCCTTTATTACAAAGTCTCTGGGTAAGTAGAGAAATTTTACCTTCATAACTTATTTATGGCTGGGAAGAAGAGTACAACCTTAGAGAGAATCACTGAAGAGAGGCATTGCCAGTCCTCACTGACTCAGGGATAGCTCTCATTCATGCTTCCAAGGATCAATGAGAATAGCTTTCCTTAATTTAGAACAGGGAGATGCTGACCTTTATATGTACTTCCTGGCTTTTTCTTTCTTGATGTAAGATTCTCCCTTAAAACGGGAATGACACAGCCTATGTCTCTAAGACTTAATGTACAACACGCCACAGGCAGGTCGTGGGGCAATCTTGATGGGAAAGAGCACGGGACTTTGTCTCAGTTGGCCACAGTTTGAATTCTGATGGCTATTAATGAGCTGTCTGCCCTTGGGAAAGTGACCTGACTTCTCTGAGCCAAGTCACCTTATCACTAAAGAGAGTATACTCATGTCTATCTCACAGCACTGTGTGTTTCACACAAATTAGCCCTCAGAATTAGCTACCTACAAAATGGAGGGTATTCATCAGTGTACATGAGTAGGAGAAACTAAGAGAACTCTGGTTCTAGAAAGTTTTCAGTCCATGGAAGAACCACCAAAATAAAGTGAAGAGCACCCTTTGATTTTAATCTTGGATGGCATCTGTACAAAATTAAATAGAAGAGAAGCAGAGAGGAGTGAGTTTCCAAACACTCAGATGTTATAAGAATTGTTCACAGTCATTGATTTTATACCTTGAAATGCTACAAGTTTCGAAAAGGCTAATTCAGACAATATGCTATTCCTTCCACTGACGTTAGATGGATTGGAGTGGTACAGGATGGAGAAATAAAAAACAAATACACCAATCAGAGGCAGATTTGGTCTTTTCACATAGTCCCATATTTCTTGGAGGCTTTGTTCATTTCTTTTTATTCTTTTTTCTCTAAACTTCCCTTCTCGCTTCATTGCATCTTCCATCATGGATACCCTGTCTTCCAGTTGATCGCATCGGCTCCTGAGGCTTCTGCATTCTTCATGTAGTTCTCGAGCCTTGGCTTTCAGCTCCATCAGCCCTTTTAAGCACTTCTCTTTATTGGTTATTCTAGTTATACATTCGTCTAAATTTTTTTCAAAGTTTTCAACTTCTTTGCCTTTGGTTTGAATTTCCTCCTGTTTGATCGTCTGAAGCCTTCTTCTCTCAACTAGTCAAAATCATTCTCCGTCCAGCTTTCTTCTGTTGCTGGTGAGGAACTGCATTCCTTTGGAGGAGGAGAGGCGCTCTGCTTTTTAGAGTTTCCAGTTTTTCTGCTCTGTTTTTTCCCCATCTTTGTGGTTTTATCTACTTTTGGTGTTTGATGATGGTGATGTACAGATGGGTTTTTGGTGTGGATGTCCTTTCTGTTTGTTAGTTTTCCTTTTAACAGACAGGACCCTCAGCTGCAGGTCTGTTGGAGTTTGCTAGAGGTCCACTCCAGACCCTGTTTGCCTGGGTATCAGCAGTGGTGTCTGCAGAACCACGGATATTCATGAACCCCGAATGCTGCTGTCTGATCATTCCTCTGGAAGTTTTGTCTCAGAGGAGTACCCAGCCATGTGAGGTGTCAGTCTGCCCCTACTGGGGGGTGCCTCCCACTTAGGCTGCTCGGGGGTCAGGGGTCAGGGACCCACTTGAGGAGGCAGTCTGCCCGTTCTCAGATCTCAAGCTGTGTGCTGGGAGAAACGCTACTCTCTTCAAAGCTGTCAGACAGGGACATTTAAGTCTGCAGAGGTTACTGCTGTCTCTTTGTTTGTCTGTGCCCTGCCCCCAGAGGTGGAGCCTATGGAGGCAGGCAGGCCTCCTTGAGCTGTGGTGGGCTCCACCCAGTTCAAGCTTCCAGGCTGCTTTGTTTACCTAAGCGAGCCTGGGCAATGGCGGGCGACCCTCCCCCAGCCTTGCTGCCACCTTGCAGTTTGATCTCAGACTGCTATGCTAGCAATCAGTGAGACTCCGTGGGTGTAGGACCCTCCGAGCCAGGTGTGGGATATAATTCTCCTGGTGCGCCCTTTCCTAAGCCTGTTGGAAAAGCGCAGTATTCGGGAGGGAGTGACCCAATTTTCCAGGTGCTGTCTGTCACCCCTTTCCTTGAGCAGGAAAGGGAACTCCCTGACCCCTTGCGCTTCCCGAGTGAGGCAATGCCTCACCCTGCTTTAGCTTGCGCACGGTGCACTGCACCCACTGTCCTGCGCCCACTGTCTGGCACTCCCTAGTGAGACGAACCCGGTACCTCAGATGGAAATGCAGAAATCACCTGTCTTCTGCGTCGCTCAGGCTGGGAGCTGCAGACCGGAGCTGTTCCTATTCGGCCATCTTGGCTATGTGAAAAGACCAAATCTGCATCTGATTGGTGTACCTGAAAGTGACAGGGAGAATGGAACCGAGTTGGAAAACACTCTGCAGGATATTATCCAGGAGAACTTCCCCAATCTAGCAAGGCAGGCTGACATTCAGATTCAGGAAATACAGAGAACGCCACAAAGATACTCCTCGAGAAGACCAACTCCAAGACACATAATTGTCAGATTCACCAAAGTTGAAATGAAGGAAAAAATGTTAAGGGCAGCCAGAGAGAAAGGTCAGGTTACCCACAAAGGGAAGCCCATCAGACTAAGAGCGGATCTCTTGGCAGAAACTCAACAAGCCAGAAGAGAGTGGGGGCCAATATTCAACATTCTTAAAGAAAAGAATTTTCAACCAGAATTTCATATCCAGCCAAACTAAGCTTCATAAGTGAAGGAGAAATAAAATACTTTACAGACAAGCAAATGCTGAGAGATTTTTGACACCACCAGGCCTGCCCTAAAAGAGCTCCTGAAGGAAGCACTAAACATGGAAAGGAACAACTGGTACCAGCCGCTGCAAATTCATGCCAAAATGTAAAGACTATCGAGACTAGGAAGAAACTGCATCAACTAACGAGCAAAATAACCAGCTAACATCATAATTACAGGATCAAATTCACACATAACAATATTAACTTTAAATGTAAATGGACTAAATGCTCCAATTAAAAGACATAGACTGGCAAATTGGATAAAAAGTCAAGACCTATCAGTGTGCTGTATTCAGGAAACCCATCTCACGTGCAGAGACACACATAGGCTCAAAATAAAAGGATGGAGGAAGATCTACCAAGCAAATGGAAAACAAAAAAAGGCAGGGATTGCAATCCTAGTCTCGGATAAAACAGACTTTAAACCAACAAAGATCAAAAGACACAAAGAAGGCCATTACATAATGGTAAAGGGATCAATTCAACAAGAAGAGCTAACTATCCTAAATATATATGCACCCAATACAGGAGCACCCAGATTCATAAAGCAAGTCCTGAGTGACCTACAAAGAGACTTAAGACTCCCACACAATAATAATGGGAGACTTTAACACCCCACTGTCAACATTAGACAGATCAACGAGACAGAAAGTTAACAAGGATACCCAGGAACTGAACTTAACTCTGCACCAAGCGGACCTAATAGACATCTACAGAACTCTCCACCCCAAATCAATAGGATATACATTTTTTTCAGCACCACGCCACACCTATTCCAAAATTGACCACATAGTTGGAAGCAAAGCACTCCTCAGCAAATGTAAAAGAACAGAAATTATAACAAACTGTCTCTCAGACCACAGTGCAATCAAACTAGAACTCAGGATTAAGAAACTCACTCAAAACCGCTCAACTACATGGAAACTGAACAACCTGCTCCTGAATGACTACTGGGTACATAACGAAATGAAGGCAGAAATAAAGATGTTCTTTGAAACCAATGAGAACAAAGGCACAACATACCAGAATCTCTGGGACACATTCAAAGCAGTGTGTAGAGGGAAATTTATAGCACTAAATGCCCACAAGAGAAAGCAGGAAAGATCCAAAACTGACACCCTAACATCACAATTAAAAGAACTAGAAAAGCAAGAGCAAACACATTCAAAAGCTAGCAGAAGGCAAGAAATAACTAAAATCAGAGCAGAACTGAAGGAAATAGAGACAAAAAAAAAAACCCTCAAAAAATTAATGAATCCAGGAGCTGGTTTTTTGAAAGGATCAACAAAATTGATAGACCGCTAGCAAGACTAATAAAGAAAAAAAGAAGAATCAAATAGACACAATAAAAAATGTTAAAGGGGATATCACCCGATCCCACAGAAATACAAACTACCATCAGAGAATACTACAAACACCTCTACACAAATAAACTAGAAAATCTGCAAGAAATGGATAAATTCCTCGACACATACACCCTCCCAAGACTAAACCAGGAAGAAGTTGAATCTCTGAATAGACCAATAACAGGCTCTGAAATTGTGGCAATAATCAATAGCTTACCAACGAAAAAGAGTCCAGGACCAGATGGATTCACAGCCGAATTCTACCAGAGGTACAAGGAGGAGCTGGTACCATTCCTTCTGAAACTATTCCAATCAATAGAAAAAGAGGGAATCCTCCCTAACTCATTTTATGAGGCCAGCATCATCCTGATACCAAAGTCAGGCAGAGACACAACCAAAAAAGAGAATTTTACACCAATATCCTTGATGAATATTGATGAACAAAAATCCTCAATAAAATACTGGCAAACCGAATCCAGCAGCACATCAAAAACTTATCCACTATGATCAAGTGGGCTTCATCCCTGGGATGCAAGGCTGGTTCAATATATGCAAATCAATAAATGTAATCCAGCATATAAACAGAACCAAAGACAAAAACCACATGATTATCTCAATAGATGCAGAAAAGGCCTTTGACAAAATTCAACAACCCTTCATGCTAAAAAGTCTCAATAAATTAGGTATTGATGGGATGTATCTCAAAATAATAAGAGCTATCTATGACAAACCCACAGCCAATATCATACTGAATGGGCAAAAACTGGAAGCATTCCCTTTGAAAACTGGCACAAGACAGAGATGCCCTCTCTCACCACTCCTATTCAACATAGTGTTGGAAGTTCTGGCCAGGGCAATCAGGCAGGAGAAGGAAATAAAGGGTATTCAATTAGGAAAAGAGGAAGTCAAATTGTCCCTGTTTGCAGATGACATGATTGTATATCTAGAAAACCCCATTGTCTCAGCCCAAAATCTCCTTAAGCTGATAAGCAACTTCAGGAAAGTCTCAGGATACAAAATCAATGTACAAAAATCACAAGCATTCTTATACACCAATAACAGACAAACAGAGAGCCAAATCATGAGTGAACTCCCATTCACAATTGCTTCAAAGAGAATAAAATACCTAGGAATCCAACTTACAAGGGATGTGAAGGACCTCTTCAAGGAGAACTACAAACCACTGCTCAATGAAATAAAAGAGGATACAAACAAATGGAAGAACATTCCATGCTCATGGGTAGGAAGAATCAATATCATGAAAATGGCCATACGGCCCAAGGTAATTTATAGATTCAATGCCATCCCCATCAAGCTACCAATGACTTTCTTCACAGAATTGGAAAAAACTACTTTAAAGTTCATATGGAACCAAAAAAGAGCCCGCATCACCAAGTCAATCCTAAGCCAAAAGAACAAAGCTGGAGACATCACGCTACCTGACTTCAAACTATACTACAAGACTACAGTAACCAAAACAGCATGGTACTGGTACCAAAACAGAGATATAGATCAATGGAACAGAACAGAGCCCTCAGAAATAACACTGCCTATCTACAACTATCTGATCTTTGACAAACCTGAGAAAAACAAGCAATGGGGAAAGGATTCCCTATTTAATAAATGGTGCTGGGAAAACTGGCTAGCCATATGTAGAAAGCTGAAACTGGATCCCTTCCTTACACCTTATACAAAAATTAATTCAAGATGGATTAAAGACTTAAATGTTAGACCTAAAACCGTAAAAACCCTAGAAGAAAACCTAGGCAATACCATTCAGGACAGAGGCATGGGCAAGGACTTCATGTCTAAAACACCAAAAGCAATGGCAACAAAAGCCAAAATTGACAAATGGGATCTAATTAAACTAAAGAGCTTCTGCACAGCAAAAGAAACTACCATCAGAGTGAACAGGCACCTACAAAATGGGAGAAAATTTTCACAACCTACTCATCTGACAAAGGGCTAATATCCAGAATCTACAATGAACTCAAACAAATTTACAAGAGAAAAACAAACAACCCCATCAAAAATTGGGCAAAGGATATGAACAGACACTTCTCAAAAGAAGACATTTATGCAGCCAAAAGACACATGAAAAGATGGTCATCATCACTGGCCATCAGAGAAATGCAAATCAAAACCACAATGATATACCATCTCACACCAGTTAGAACGGCATTCATTAAAAAGTCAGGAAACAACAGGTGCTGGAGAGGATGTGGAGAAATAGGAACACTTTTACACTGTTGGTGGGACTGTAAACTAGTTCAACCATTGTGGAAATCAGTGTGGCGATTCCTCAGGGATCTAGAACTAGAAATACCATTTGACCCAGCCATCGCATTACTGGGTATATACCCAAAGGATTATAAATCATGCTGCTGTAAAGACACATGCACACATATGTTTATTGCGGCACTATTCACAATAGCAAAGACTTGGAACCAACCCAAATGTCCAACAATGATAGACTTGATTAAGAAAATGTGGCACATATACACCATGGAATACTATGCAGCCATAAAAAATGAAGAGTTCATGTCCTTTGTAGGGACATGGATGAAATTGGAAATCATCATTCTCAGTAAACTATCGCAAGGGTGAAAAACCAAACACCGCATGTTCTCACTCATAGGTGGGAATTGAACAATGAGAACACATGGACACAGGAAGGGGAACATCACACTCTGGGGACTGTTTTGGCGTGGGGGGAGGGGGGAGGGATAGCATTAGGAGATATACCTAATGCTAAATGACGAGTTAATGGGTGCAGCACACCAGGATGGCACATGTATACATATGTAACTAACCTGCACATTGTGCGCATGTACCCTAAAACTTAAAGTATAATAATAATAAAAATATTTTAAAAAGACAAATAATTAAATAATTTAAATATTTTTTAAAAAACAGAAATAGACAAATTTGCCACTGTTTTCACGTTTTCTTTTCTTTTTTCTTTCTTTTTTTTTTTTTTTTGAGACGGAGTCTCGCTCTGTCACCCAGGCTGGAGTGCAGTGGCACAGTCTCCGCTCACTGCAACCTCCACCTCCCAGGTTCAAAAGATTGTATATGCCTCAGCCACTCGAGTAGCTGCCATTACAGACGCATGCCACCATGCCTGGCTAATTTTTGTGTTTTTAGTAGAGACAGGGTTTCACCATGTTGGCCAGGCTGGTCTTGAACCCCTGGCTTCAAGTCATCTGCCTGTCTCAGCCTCCCAAAGTGCTGGAATTACAAGCATGAGCCACCGCCCCTGGCTTTTTTCAGGTTTCTAAATATTAACTTTTTATGGAGAGACTGTTTAACTCTGTCATGAAAACTATTTCACCTCTGTACAATGTAGAAGTAACCTGTAAACAAAACACTAATGGTATTCTTGTTTAACATTTAAAATAAGTTTTCTCTAAAATGGATAATCCTATAACAATAGTATCAATGACTATTTCTAAGCCTTCCCATGCAAGGTCCTATGCAAAATGCTTCATATGAATTATCTAATAGATCTGCATGAGGACAAATATTGAACTTCTATTAAAAATAAAGACATTGAAAACCAAAGTGTTTAGAATGCTGATAAGGCAAAATGGTTTACTTTGTGCAGTTACCTTAGATAGAAAAAAATACCACAAAATAGCCAAATAAAATAAATGCAAATGGAAAGACACACAGCTCACTACAGAGAGCACTGGTTATCAGCATCTTTCACTTAGTTCCATGAAGATATTTTTATTGACTGTCACGCATGGCTTAATGACAGGGATGGGTTCTAAGAGATGTGTTGTTTGGCAGTTTCGTCATTGTGTGAACATCATAGAGTGTGCTTAACACAAGCATAGATGGTGTAGTCTGTTACACACCTAGGCTACATGGCACAACCTATTGCTCCTAGGCCACAAACCAGTCCAGCATGTTACTGTACTGAATACTGTAGGCAATTGTTACACAATTTGTGTATTAAGTGTTTGTGTGTCTAAACATACCTAAACCTAGAAAATGTACAGTAAAAATATGGTGTAAAAGATAAAAAGTGGTATACCTGTATAAGGCATGTACCATAAATGAAGCTTGCAGGACTGGAAGTTGCTCTGGGTGAGTGAGTAGTGAGTGAGTGGCGAGTGAATGTGAAGGCCTAGGACATTACTGTCTACTACTGTAGACTTTATGTGTGCTGAATAGTATATGTAGGGATACTAGATTTATAACAAAATAGTTTTCTTTTTTCAATAATAAATTAACCTTAGCTTACTATAACTCTTTTCCTTTATAAACTGTTTAATTTTTTAAACTTTCTGACTTTTTTGTAATAATGCTTAGCTTGAAACACAAGCACATTCTACAGCTATATAAAAATTCCTTTCTCTCTCTCTTTTTTTTTTTTTTTTTTTTTTAAGATGGAGTCTCACTCTGTCTCCCAGACTGGAGTGCAGTGGCGCAATCTCGGCTCACTGCAAGCTCTGCCTCCTGGGTTCATGCCATTCTGCTGTCTTGGCTTCCCAAGTAGCTGTGACTACAGGTGCCCGCCACAACACCCAGCTAATTTTTTTTTTTTTATTTTTAGTACAGACAGGGTTTTACCATGTTAGCCAGGATGGTCTCGATCTCCTGACCTCGTTATCCGCCTGCCTCAGCCTCCCAAAGTGCTGGGATTATAGGCAAAAATTCCTTCCTTTATAGCTTTCTAAACTTTTTTTCTACTTTAAGAATATTTTATTCTTTACTTTTTAAACTTTTGTGTTAAAAACTAAGACATAAACACACATTAGTCTAGGGCTATACAAGGTCAGGATCATCAATATCACTGTCTTCCACCTCCATATCTTGGCCCATTGGAAGGTCTTCAGGGGCAATAACAAGCATCTCCTATGATAAAATGCCTTTTTCTGGAATCCCTCCTGAAAGGACTAGAAGGTTATTTTACAGTTAACTTGTTTTATGAGTAGAAGGAGAACACTCTATTATATTGATAAATGGTGACTCACACCGGTAATCCCAGCATTTTGGGAAACAGAGGAGAGAGGATCCCTTGAGCCCAGAAGTTCAAGACCAGCCTGGGCAACATAGCAAGACTTGTCTCTACACACACAAAAAAAGCCAGTCATGGTGGTGTGCCTGTAGTCTTAGCTACTTGGGAGGCTGAGGCAGGTGTGTAGTTTGAGCCTAGGATTTCGAGGTTGCAGTGAGCTATGATTATGCCACTGCGCTCCAGCCTAGGTGACAAAGCAAGACCCTGTCTCTAATAAAAATAATAAAAATTTTAAAAAGTTAAAAAATAATGATAGAGTATAGTATATCAAATACATAAACCAATGATATAGTTGTATGAAGTATCATGTTTGTATAATTATATGTGCACTTTTATATGACTGGCGGCAAAGTAGGTTTGTTTACACCAGCACCACCACAAATACGTGAATAGTGCATTGTGCTATGAAGTTATGATGGCTACAATGCCACTAGATGATAGGAATTTTTCAGCTCCATTGTAATTGTATGAGACCATCTTTGTATTAAATATATGTGATCCGTCGTTGACTGAAACGTCACTATGCAGCATATGACTGTATTTTGAAAACAGAGATATATTGAGTTATCGCAGAAAACTTTAATAACACTGAAATGTATAGAAAATAGGCTGGGGATTAAATTACACTATTATTTTACATCCTCTGCAACGGAGGATGTTTCTCCTTTGTGTCAAGAAACCTCTGCAGTATTTGCAACAGTAAATTTGTAGGTTGACTGTGTAGCTGAAAATTGTCACTAGGGGGCAGCCTATCACTGAAATGTGGATGATACTTCCTGCATCATCTGATTTCAATGAGAAACTGGCCCAGGGAGTCACACGTTCTCGGCACAGCTTCTAAAGGAAAATTGATGCATCTATAAAATGTTGAATCAGCACAGTCACTCGGTGGTGAGTAAAGGAAGGAAAAAGTCTTGCATAATATTAAAAGCCCAACATAAATCAATGGTTAGGCATACAAATGTTGTGTGCTTTGATCACAAAACCTTTATGTGTGTGTGTTGAGCAGGAGAATATGGGCTACTGTCTTTTAAAACAGAGTCATAGTTTAACTTTTGTTATACACACACACACACACACACACTCTCTCTCTCTCTCTCTCTGTCTTGCTCGCTCTCTTTCTCTTTCTCGCTTGCTCGCTCTCTCTCTTTCTCTCTGAATTAAAAGCCACCGTGCAGGTAAACATTTTACAATTGGGAAGGAAATTGAAACAAGTAGAAATTGATTAATTCCTTTAGCTCTTAAACCCTAGGTTTAAGCTGAGCGGAACGATGTGGCCGGGCAATTCCTCCCCTGCTTGGTGACTTTTGCTTGACCCTATATTTTCATCTATTGTTTTTCCTCTTTGCTACCCTTTCTCCTGCATTTTATATTCCTCAAGTGATCTCACCTAACAAAATCAACAGCCCCAGCTCTGAGGAGAGTCGTCGCTGTGTTTTCTTAACCGGGCTCTGAATGGTCTCAGAACATTACACAGAGGCAATATTTGAAATGTGATCCTGCTCAGTTCTCCTTTGAGCAGCAGAGCTGTCGGGTGCTATCGTATCTATGATCATTAAAGGCCTCTGAGAGCCCTAACGTCCCTGAGCGACTGGTGTGACCTTGTGTAGTCTGGGAACTGGAACAGAGCTAAGGTTGGCCTGACACACTGTCACCCAGGGCATGTGTGCAGCATAAGGTGGCCATGGAGATGCAAGTAGAAACTTAGGAGCCATGCCCAAAAGCCCTTGATGCAAATGGAGCTTCAAAATGAAGAAAGATATAACTAATGCTAAATGACGAGTTAATGGGTGCAGCACACCAGCATGGCACATGTATACATATGTAACTAACCTGCACATTGTGCGCATGTACCCTAAAACTTAAAGTATAATAATAAAAAAAATGAAGAAAGAAATCTATTAGACTGGAGGTAGGAATCCCCAGAAACTTAGGCCTATAGAATTAGCAATCCAGTAAGGTAGAGGCTAGAACTTGTGGCAGTAGTAGGCACGGCTGGGTGTGGGCTCTCTAACCAGACTAGGGTTTGAATCCTAGCTCTGTCTCCTGCTACCTGGATGACATTGGATAAGTTACTTAACGTCTCTGTGCTTTAGGTTTCTCCTCTATAAAATGAGTGCTTGAAATACTGCCTGGCACATAATGAATTCAGTGAAGGTTAGCTATTATTATTAATGATACAGAGATGAGACAAGGAAACTTAATGGAAATCTTAGTTTCCTCATCTGTGAAATGGGAGTAATAGTAGAATCCACTTTATAGATTATAGAAATATGGAAAGAATTATAGAGGTATCATAAGAATTATGGAGATGTTGGCCGGGCACAGTGGCTCACGCCTGTAATCCCAGCACTTTGGGAGGCCAAGGCGGGTGGATCACCTGAGGTCAGGAGTTCAAGACAAGCCTATAGAGAAACCCCATCTCTACTAAAAATACAAAAATTTGCTGGGCGTGGTGGTGCGCACCTGTAATCCCAGCTACTCGGGAGGCTGAGGCAGGAGAATCACTTGAACCCGGGAGGCGGATGTTGCAGTGAGCTGAGATTGCCCCATTACACTCCAGCCTGGGTGACAAGAGTGAAACTCCATCTAAAAAAAAAAAAGAAAAGAATTATAGAGATGTTAATAAGAATTACTTGAGCTGTTATATAGGAAGTACTTGGACTAGTACCTGCCTATGGTAAGTGCTCAGTAAATGTTAACGATTATTGTTATTGTTATTAGAAACCTGAATGGAGATAATGCTACTTTCCACTGTAAAGGACTAAAAAGAGTTGTGAGGAATGAACGTTTTCAGTGCCTCATAGACACCCAGGATGCTCCATAAATGTCTATTCGTTTAATTACTTAGCTTGAGAATTCTGTTGCTGAGGTTGCTTAGTATCCATGAAACCTAATTTCAGCAACGGGAGCCTAGAGTTTAATAGCATTAGTCCCACAAAGCAGTGGGTCAACTGTTCTATGTCCTGAAACCTCTTGGATAATCTGAAGATATCTATGGATTCTTACCCCAGAGAAAACATACACCTGTTCACCATTTTGCGTACACATTCAGGAGTCTTTAAGCACAGCTTCAAGCCCATCCAGGGATTCTGTAGAAATCCATGGGTCTGGAGCTCAGAATTAAGAATTTCTATAATAGAAGAATGTAACTAAAAGAATTTTTTTTTTTTTTTGAGGCAAGGTCTTACTCTGTCACCCAAGCTGGAGGGTGGTGGCATGATCTTGGCTTACTGCAACCTCTGCCTTCTGGGCTCAAGTGATCCTCCCACCTCAGCCTCCAGAGTAGCTGGGACTACAGGTGCACGCCACCACATCTGGTTATTTTTGTGCTTTTGTTTATAGTACAGACAGGATTTCACCATGTTGGCCAGGTTTGTCTTGAACTCCTGGCGTCAAGTGATCTGCCTACCTTGGCCTCCCAAAGTGGTGGGATTACAGGTGTGAGCCACTGCACCCGGCTGAAGGGATGATTCTTTACAGATTTTGTTATCAAGAATAGGGTTAGGAGGATGCCCCAAAGTCAGCAAAGCCCTTAAACCAGTGGTTCTCAAACTACTGGTGGTGGAAATTCAATAATAACCTGAGATACTCATTAAAATTAAGATCCTTGGGCTGTTTCACCAGATATTTTAGGTCAGTAGGTCTTCAGAATGTCATAGCCCAGAAAATCAAATTTTAGCATGCATCCTATTAATTTTTATGTAGGAGGCCCTTGAAGCACACTTTGAAAACTGTTACCTTAGCTTTGGAAAAACTTAAATCAGGTCTTATAGCCATTGGGTTCTTAGTAACATAGAATTACAAAAGAAAAATTGACAGAAGTCACGTACGTCCCTCTTAAAGCTCAGTATACCATTCATCTAAACAAAATACCCAACAAACATGAAGAAGAGGAGTAAAACTGCAGCTCTCTGGAAGGGCCTGGTAGGACTGGGGTATAATTTTCTCAATGATAATTTTTCCTGAGAGACATAAGTTATACTACCAAAAAATTAGATGACAGGAGGCATTTTGATCTCAATCTCAATCATATTACAAACGTAGTTGTCTACCTTCACTCCAAAGGAGTCAACATGTACTGTGTTACTTCGTATTTGGGGGCATGTACTCATTTATTCCCGCAGCCCCTATCAGCTAGTTATGATTGCTTTTCTCAGCCAGATGGCAAACTTGAGGGCAGGAACTATATTTGGTTATTTATTTCTATTCTTGGTGTAGGGCTTAGTAGATGTTGTTTCATGGACTCAATAACTATTTAATTAACTTAAAATATAGGATGGAGAAGGGCAATAATATGAACCCTGTGGTTGTAAATCAACGTGCTTCTAGCCTCGGCAATGTTGAAGGGCTTTTTGGTAAAGCGAACAACTTGAACTCATTTTGATTACATCCTTTATCAGAGATTTCCTCTCCCAGACACACAATGTGGAGGATGAAATAAACCACTTGAGGCTTCATTCTCATTTGGCCATTCTACATAGTGTTGGGAAACATTCTCCTTACATGGACATGGCTTTTGTGGGCTCACTTTCTCTGGAGTTCTCCTGACTTGTTAAATGTTCCCAAGGTCAGGGTGGTGCTGCTGCTTTCCCTCTTGTTACACAAATGACATTGTGAATGGTGAACTCCAGATAGATCAAGGGCTAAGGGAATAGTGTCTTCTGACCGTCTGAAGCAGGTGTGGGACAATGGCCTCCAGGGTTGCTACAGAAACCCAGACAGTGCCTGCTGACTCAAAACCATCAGCCTCCAAAAAAATGAGGTTTTCAGGGGCTCAGAGTTATGAACAGCTATTTACCTCAATAAACCAGAGTATGTGGCTCTGAAAACAATGGATATTGTAGATATCATTTATATCTAAATGGTTATTTTAATACAAGAAGGCCATTTGTAAAGAATTCTCACGCATGTAGTACTGGGCCATGTTTGCAATTCCCATCAGCCTCATTACTTCTGAGCTTCAAATTAAATTATTTGCTCCTACCTGAATGCAGTTGCCTAAGGGCTTTTTTAAAAAAATCTTTCTATTCTTGGTGGCTATTTTTTAAATGGGCTTTAAAAAGTCTGGAGTCTTAGGAATGTTGCATAGAAATGTAGGCAAACTGAAAGGCAGAGTAACATAAGGCAGTGTTTTAGGCAAATATATGGTAACATAAGGAAAGCTTAAAAATGAACATTGGTGCTACCTGGCAGTGCACATCCTGTGTTTCATTAAACCCCAAACATCTGAAAAACATTTTCTGGAATTCATTGCCTTTAACTCCCAGAAGAATCTGCCTTTCTCTAAGTGACAGACAACATTATCCCCACGCCTGTGGAATCTGCTATGAGCATTCAGCAACAAGAAGGGGAGGGATGAGATGGTGCCAGTAATGAGGAAACTCAAGCCATTTTTGAAAACTGAGCAGAGATCAGATGAGCTTTTACTGGCAAGAATTGAGGAATCTTTTTGAAAATATGGCTCTGCATCATAATAATCTCAAGGGAATCCAAAGTGTTTTTAAACAAAAGAACACAAGTAAAATCTTGCAAAGATAACACAAGCCTCCCTAGATATTCACCGGTATTTTTTGACAGTAACGAACCATTGAAGATGCTTGAAGCAGGCTAATTGAATGGAATGGAAGGATGCCACAGTTGCACAGCTCTTTTCTGAGGTCAGTTGGAGGGAGGAGAGGTGAGGCTCCAGCTAGGTGCCCTTGGTGAGGTCTAATTGCCAGTGTTCAAAACTATCACCAGGAGGAACTGCCTATTGTCCCATCAAAGCTGTGATCCTGAAATGGGCAAAAATCAATGGGCTTATAACTGAAATTTCTAGCTATTGCTCTTTTCAACCCTTACAATCTCCCCTCTGTATTATAGTTTTAGTGGACAGACTGCTCAGTGGAAGACAATAGCGTAAGAAATAAAAGCACCCAGCCGCATTCATTTATTCACATACTTTTCCAGTTGTGGACCAGTGACCATTCTATCAGTCAGGTTCCTTCTAGGAAACAGGCACAATCAGCTGGGAACAGGATTCCCCAAGTCTGGGGAGAGCTGGGGCCCTGGAAAAGGGCCCCTATGGAATGCCGCTATTGTCAGAACTCCAAGTGGGGAGGGCAGGGGGGAAATAGATCAGTTTCTCCCCATGCCCTCTGATGTTGGCCAATGAATCCTGTGGGACAAACCCACTTGGAAGCCAGAGGGCAAGGAAGCCCTGTGATATACTAAATTCAAATTAGCCTTCTGGGGCAGAGAGCAAAGCGGAGCAGAAAATGGATGAGGGGTGGCAAGCAAAAACAAACAAATGCAATCAAGCTTCCGGGACAGACCAGACAGTGCAGCATAGTGTTTACGTGCTATTTTTAAAAAAGCAATTTATAACAAATCAGATATGTATCCCCTCCCTTCTCTATAAACCATCATAGTACACCTTCACTAAAAATTCTGCTGAAGAATGTTAAATCATGTGGGGTAGTATTTTATTTATTCTAGTTGCTTTACGCTTCTCCCACCCATGAGTAGGGCACAACATATATGAATATATTTTCAGACTCCTCTGTCTACTTTTAGATGTCCTTTAATATTAATGCACTGGCAGCAAAGACTGCAAAGTTGTACAATTTGGGCTTTTGCTAGGCAATTAGCATGTTCTCTGTAACCAAAGTTAATGATGCTGGTAAGATCTTGCAACCCAAATTACTCACTCATCCCCTATGTTAGTATCTCAAAGAGGTTTACAATACTGGACTTTGTGTAGGATATAGGAACTGGGATTTCAGGGCTGTTGTGGAAGTAGAAAGCTGGCTCGCTAGAAGAGAAATGAGAGATTCACTCATCTCTTCAACAAACATTTGTGAACCCCTACTTAATGCGGGGAGGTTTGCTAAGTCTAAGGAACATAAAAGTAGAAAAAACTTGTGAAGCAGACCGGTACTTCAAGGAATTGCAACTTAACATGATATGTGCTTTAATAGAGAAGCGAATATAGCTCTGTGATGCCATGAAGCAGAGTGTCTGGGAAATGAAAGGATTTGCAGAAGAGATGACAAGTGAATTGGATCATGAAGAAAGAGTAGGGATCTGCTAACAGTAAGGCCTGGATAGAAGCATCTTTTGGGGCAGCGTGGGTGTGATTGTTTGAAGTAGGTGCTAGGAGAGAAGGTCAGAGACAAAACAATTAGGACTAGATGGAAAAGCCTTCATTATGTCCCATATTTTAGAGTTTCTTGAACATTTAATTTAAACATAATACATGGCACTGTTTTTCCCCACATGGAACATTTTTGATGTTAACTTTTAATCTCTCCTCATTCAGGAAATAATCATCTTCATCTTCTTTGGTCATTACAATTCATCTTCTTCCCTGCTTCATATAAGTTTCCAAAACAATTTAGTATTAATTTTTTTTTTTTTTTGAGACGGAGTCTTGCTCTGTCGCCAAGGCTGGAGTGCAGTGGTGCGATCTCCGCCCACTGCAACCTCCGCCTCCTGGGTTGAAGCAATTCTCCCACCTCAGTCTCCTGAGTAGCTGGGACTACAGGTGCGTGCCACCATGCCTGGCTAATTTGTTTTTTTTTTTTTTTTTTTTTTTGAGATGGAGTCTCACTCTCTCGTCCAGGCTAGAGTGCAGTGGTGCGATCTCAGCTCACTGCAAGCTCGACCTCCTGGGTTCACGCCATTCTCCTGCCTCAGCCTTCTGAGTAGCTGGGACTACAAGCACGTGCCACCATGCCTGGCTAATTTTTTGTATTTTTAGTAGAGACAGGTGTTGCGGGAAGTCAGGGACCCCGAACGGAGGGACCAGCTGGAGCCGTGGCAGAGGAACATGAATTGTGAAGATTTCATGGACATTTATCAGTTCCCAGATAATACTTTTATAATTTCTTATGCCTGTCTTTACTTTAATCTCTTAATCCTGTTATCTTTGTAAGCTGAGGATGTACGTCACCTCAGGACCACTATGATAATTGTGTTAACTGTACAAATTGATTGTAAAACATGTGTGTTTGAACAATATGAAATCAGTGAACCTTGAAAAAGAGCAGAATAACAGCAATTTTTAGGGAACAAGGGAAGACAACCATAAGGTCTGACTGCCTGCGGGGTCGGGCAAAAAGAGCCATATTTTTCTTCTTGCAGAGAGCCTATAAATGGACGTGCAAGTAGGAGAGATATCACTAAATTCTTTTCCTAGCAAGGAATATTAATATTAATAACCTGGGAAAGGAATGCATTCCTAGGGGGAGATCTATAAGCGGTCGCTCTGGGAATGTCTGTCCTATGTGGTTGAGATAAGGACTGAGATACGCCCTGGTCTCCTGCAGTACCCTCAGGCTTACTAGGATTGGGAAACTCCATCCTGGTAAATTTTTGGTCAGACCGGTTCTCTGTTCTTGAACCCTGTTTACTGTTGTTTAAGATCTTTATCAAGACAATACGTGCACTGCTGAACATAAACCCTTATCAGGAGTTCTGCCTTTTGCCCTTTGTCCTGTTTCCTCAGAAGCATGTGATCTTCATTCTGCTTTTTGCCCTTTGAAGCATGTGATCTTTGTGACCTACTCCCTGTTCGTACACCCCCTCCCCTTTTGAAATCCTTAATAAAAACCTGCTGGTTTTGAGGCTCTGGTGGGCATCATGGTCCTACCGATATGTGATGTCACCCCCTGCGGCCCAGCAGTAAAATTCCTCTCTTTATACTCTTTCTCTTTATTTCTCAGCTGGCCGACACTTATGGAAAATAGAAAGAACCTATGTTGAAATATTGGGGGTGGGTTCCCCTGATAAATGAGGTTTCACTGTGTTAGTCAGGACAGTCTCTATCTCCTGACCTCGTGATCTGCCCGCCTTGGCCTCCAAAAATGCTGGGATTACAGGCATGAGCCACTGTGCCCGGCCTACGATTAATTTTACAGAGAGTTAGTAACTGCTCAATGTTTAGACTTGAGTCTAAACTTAGATTTAGATAAGGCTTATGCATTATTTTTCCATTGCTTAAGCTATTACTGTCACCAATTTACTATTGCACGTATTCAGGCAAAGCCAGAATGTAGTTTGCTTTCCTTTAGAACATTCTTTGCAAATTGTAAGCTGATATTGGAAAACCAGACAAGGTTTGCTTCTAGGTCTCTTTGACTTTCTTCTCTCTTTAGGGAAGAGGGAAGTTATAAAAGCAACCATTAATTTTGATGGAAAAGAGAACAGCTTTCAGATTGGTACCTGAAAGGAGGAGGCAATATTTCTTCTTCTTTGTAGAAGTAGTTTCCCCTTTACTTTGGCAAGCTTTCCTGATGTGCATGGCTGGAACTTTTTCTGAGATTATTTCATGCTCCTACAATAGGTTATGACAAGAATCATTTAATTTAAACTGGATTCAATTTTTATTTACAACAAGCAAATACAAAAAGAGCCTAAATGAACCACCTAATTATTTTCCTTATTTATTCACTTTACAATAGTGATAAGCTAGCCATTCACAGGGTAAAAAAATTACCAACTGTAGCTGGGAAAGGTAGTCAAACTTGGTTGACTCTAGGTTTTTATGATGAATGGACAGGTTAAAGTGTCCCTTAAGTTATCATTAGTGAGAGTCACAAAATGGAAATTATAACGTATTTCAATCCAAAAATAAAGTAAAAACTTATTGGAAAAGTGTAAAACAATATTTCTTTAACATAATAAAACCAAGCAACTGTATTCTCTAAAGATTTTCAAGCTAGGGAGACATTTATTGGGGATTTTTTTGGTAAAAGATCATCTCATCTAGGCAAGAGTTTAAGCAGCTTTTATCACATGATGAGAGTGGGCATAGCTTAGCTTTTCCACACCAGAACATTTCCCAACAATAAAGTCATTGATCAGGTACCAGGATAACAGGATTAACCAGACTCTCCAGCTTGCCTCAGTTACTCATGTGTTAATATATAGGACAGAAACTCCCAAGAATGCTACTATTTCTCAGATGAAGTCTCAATAATGCTGCTTTAAGGAGATGATGAAGATGAATATGTAATAATCATTCACATTTACATGCCATGTTAGAATTTTTATTTACTTCTTTGTGTTATATAGAAAATTACCAACCATGACTGAGAAGGTGGTCAATCTGGGTTGCCTATATTATGAAGTTTCTATTATGAATGAGTTTGAAAAGATTTGAGGCCTATAATATTTAAACATTTAAAAACACAATAGATGTGAATACATTGTTTTATTTCATTGTAATCTTCAAGTGATTCCATGAATAAGAAGAGTAATTATTTTTATTCTCATTTTATAGATGAGGAAAATGAATTCCACAGGGCATAGGTGATTTGGCAAATGCTGTATAAGTGAATGAGGCAATAGGAAACTGAATTTCCTTTGTTGACCCCAAGGCTTTAAGTTATTCTTTTGTAAACCTTTGATTGAAGGTGACATTCCCGATCCACCAGGAAATGGGCATGAATACTGAGCTGTTCCTGCAGAGGTCACGTGTTTGCTGGGGTCTAGTCATACACTCTCCCAGTTCTCCTGGTAGCCATTTGCCTATAATGGTGAGGGGACTGAATATGTTAGATTGTGGTCTAAGGTAAAGAAACAGAGAAAGGCTGATGCTCAAACAAGGGAGTAAGCACATGAGCAAAAATCATGCTGGAGAAAGTTGTAATCCAGTTTAACAATTCAACACTTCACAAGCATGTGCTGTGTGCCAGGACCACTGCCAGGAGCTATTAATAGAGATGAAAGGCACAATTTCTGCTCTGGAGAAACTCACAGTTTGGAGGGGTAGATAATTAGAAGACAGCGTGACAAATGCAGTATGCAAAGGGTGTTATGGGAGCCCACAGTTAGAAATCTATACTCCAGCTGGAGCTAGGAAATAAGACTGGGGGAGGGAACTAGGAAATGCTTTCCAAAGAGTCAATCTGAGAAGAATCTTAAAGAAGTAGAAGTTAGCCTGGCGGAGGAGGAAAGGGAAAGAATGGACAATTCATGTACAAAGGTGTGGGGGCAAGTGAGAGCACAGAAGATTCAAGCAGGTACCAGTCGTATTAGTCTGTTTTTACGCTGCTGATGAAGACATATCTGAGACTGGGTAATTCGTAAAGAAAAAGAGGCTTAATGGACTCACAGTTCCTTGTGGCTGGGAAGACCTCACAATCATGGTGGAAGGTGAAAGTCACCTCTTACCTGGAGGCAGACAAGAGAAAATGAGAACCAAGTGAAAGAGGTTTCCCCTTATCCAACCATCAGATCTCATGAGACTCATTCACTATCACAAGAACAGTATGGGGGAAACTGTTCCCGTGATTCAGTTATCTCCCAACAGGTCCCTACCACAACACGTGGTAATAATGGGAGCTACAATTCAAGATGAAATTTGGGTGGGCACAGAGCCAAACCCTATCACCAGTGCATCCCTGGTGGGCTTGGGATAGAGAAGGAGATGAGGTTGGAAAGAGACAGAACCAAATTAAAAATGGTAAATGCCAGATTAAGTCAGGAGTTTGTGCTTTATTCAGCAGACAAGGGAGAGCAACTCCAAGTGTTTTTTTTTTATATGGGTAAAATTCACATACCATAAAATGAATTATTTAAAAGTGTACATACAATTCAGTGGCTTTTTGTACATTCACATGTTGTGCAACTACCGTCTCTATCTAGTTCCAAAACATTTAATCACCTGAAAGGAAACCCATTAAAGAGTCACTCCCATTCTCATTTTTCCTCAGCCCCTGGCAACTGCTAATCTATCTGTCTCCAAGGATTTACTATTCTGGATATTTCATATAGATGGAATCATGCAATCTGTGACCTTATGTATCTGCTTCTTTCACTTAGTATAATGTTTTTGAGGCTTAGCCATGTTGTACCATATATCAATACTTCATTCCTTTTATGGCTGAGTAATATGCCATTGTATGTACCACATTTTGTTTCTCCGTTCAAGAGGCCATGGACATTTAGGTAGTTTCTACCTTTTCACTACTATGAATAGTGCTGCTATGAACATTTGTATACAAAATCTTGTTTGAATACCTGCTTTCAATTCTTTGGGTATATAATTAGGAGTAGAGTTGGGTCATGTAGTAATTCAATGCTTAACTTTTTGAGGAACTGCCAAATTGTTTTCCACAATGACAAGGGTGATTGTAAATTCCTATCAGCAATGTACAAGCATTATCCATAGCCCTGTCAATGTGTGTCATTTTCCATTTTAAGAAATTATAGCCATCCCAGTGGGTATGAAGTGCTATCTTACTGTGGTTTTGGTTTTACATATCTGTAATGATTACTGATGTTGAATAACTTTTTATATACTTGTTGTCCATTTTTATGCCTTCTTTGAAGAAATATCTATTCAAATTATTTACCTATTCTTAAATTGAATTGTCTATTTGTTGTTGAGTTGTAGAAGTTCTTTGTTAGCCTCTTATCACATGTGGGAATTGTAAATATTTCCTCCCATTCTGTGGGTTATCTTTTCACTCTCTTGATAGTGTCCTTTGATGCACAAATGTTGTTAGTGTTAATAAAGTCCAGCTTATCTACTTTTGTTGTTGCTTGTGCTTTTGGTGTCATATCTAAGATCCATTGCCAAATCCATGTTTATTTAGATTTATCCCTATATTTTCTTCTAAAAATTTTATAGTTTTACCTCATACATTTAGGTCTTTAACCCATTTTCAGTTAATTTTTATATATGGTGTGAGGCAAGAGTCTAACTTCATTGTTTTGCATGTGGATATCTAGTTCTCTAGTCTCATATCTTTAAGAGATTATTATTTCTCCATTGAATGTCTTGTTATCCTTTTTGAAATCAATTGACTATATATGTATGAGTTTATTCTTCATTCTCAATTCTATTCCATTGATTGATATGCTGTTTTGATTACTGAAGTTTTGTAGTAGTTTTGAAATTGGGAAGTGTGAGTCCTCCAACTTTGTTTTTCTGTTTGAAGATTGTTTTGGCTATTGGAATTCCATTGGAATTTTAGGACCTTTTCCATATCTGCAAAAAAAAGACTGCTGGGACTTTGATAGGGATTGCATTGAATCTATAGATTACTTTGGAGAGGCATTGTTTTCCTGGTTTTCTTTAGTTCTTTGTTATCTTTTTGGTGTTATATTTTATAAACATATTTAAGACAGTTGGCTTATAGTCTTTGTTTAGTAAGTCCAATGCCTATGCCTTCTTCCTCAAGAACAGTTTCTATTAATGTCTTTTTTCCTGTGAATAAACTGTACTTTTTTGTCTCTTCGTATGTCTAGTAATTTTTTTTTTTTTTAAACTCAACATTGTGAGTATTACAGTGTGGCAGCTCTGAAAATCAGATTCTCCCTATTCCCTGGGTTTTGGTGTTGCTGCCTGTTTGGGGTTATTGTTGTTTGCTTGTTCAGTGACTTTTCTAAATTATCTGTACTAGTCTGTTCTTGCACTGCTACGAAAAAACCTCGTTTTACTTCATACATTTGTATGCATAATTTATAAAGAAAAGAAGTTTAATTGGCTCACAGTTGCACAGGCTCTACAGGAAGCATAGTGGCTTCTGCTTCTAGGAGGCCCCAGGAAACTTACAATCATGGCAGAAGGCAAAGGGGAAGCAGGTATGTCTTACATGGCCAGAGAAGGAGCAAGAGAGAGAGGGGAGGTGCACACTACACGCTTTTAAACAACCAGATCTCATGATAACTCACTCACTCACTATCACAAAAACAGCACCAAGGGGATGGTGCTAAGCCATTCATGAAGGACCACCCCCGTGGTCCAGTCACCTCCCACCAGGCCCCGCCTTTAACACTGGGGATTACAATTCAACATAAGATTTGGTGGGGACACAGAACCAAAGTATATCACTATTTTTATAAATTCTGTATTCTTTGTCATGTTTGGCTACTGAAATCTGTGTTCTATTAACTTAGTGGCCATCTAGTGTTTTGACAGAGTTTTTCTAAATGCCTGGAGCCAACAAAAGAATATAAAATACTTTCCCAATCTTTGCAGATTGGCTGTCTGTGAGAGCATGATATCAGTGCTTAGCTAGACCACTGTGTGTGTGTGTGTGTGTGTGTGTGTGTGTGTGTGTGTGTGTGTGTGTGTGTGTATAGATAGAGTTTCACTATGTTGCCCATACCAGACTCAAACTCCTAGGTTCAAGCAATTCTCCCACCTCAGCCTCTCAAGTAGCTGGGACCATATGCATACATTGTCATACCAGCTCAGGCCATTTTTTCAACTCTGTCTTAGCGTTCAGTTCCTGCTTGTTCAGAATCTGAAGGTCAGTAAGAGGTGAAAGCTTAGGGTCTTCTCAAGACTTTTCTGAACATTCAGCCAGCTCTAGGTATGTGTGTAGTCTTTTCAATTCCCCTATATATAGGAAATGTTAAAAAGTCTTTATCTTCTCCCATATCTCTTTTCCCTATGCATTTCTTCCAAGTTTTTTAGTCTGTCTGTTGCTTGTCCTGACTCCTTGCTCCAGGCTCCTGTGGTGAATACTTTTGTTTTTGGAAACATTGCCCAAGAAGCCTCCTCAGCCCTGGGGATGCTCTGCATCAAGCAAAACAAAGGCAAATCTTGTACCTTCAGAGAGTCATCAAAGAGGTCGAAACAGACAACCACAATTATTTGACAATAATATCCAAATTGCCCCCTTTTGCAGTAGCAACCTGTACCTGGAGTATGTGCTACCATCTTCATGGCTGCTGCTGACTGGGGAGGAGGGGATGGTAGATGAGCAATCCAAAATGCCATAGTGCTCTCTTACCACAGTGCAGCAACTTCTTTCATCAAGTTTGCCCTGGCGGTTGTAAACTTTTAATTAAATTCCAGAGTTCTGCGAAGGTTGATTCTGACAGTTTTTATTAGCTTATTGGTTTCATTTTTTAAATTAAAAAATTTTTAAAATGTATTGTGTTTTTATACATGTATATATATAAAATTAGATTTTCCATTTTAATCATTTTAAAGTATAAAATTCAGTGGTTTAATTGCATTCATATTGTCGAGCAAATATTACTACTCTCTATTAGTGGCTTTTATAAAGGGATGGAGCCCTAAAATTCCCTATATGCCATTTTTTTGGCAATGTCACTTTCTACTTTAGGTCTTCAAGGAAATAAATAGTGTGGAGTGATGTGTGTTAGACAAATTAGAGGGGCCGGGCACGGTGGCTTACGCCTGTAATCCCAGCACTTGGGGAGGCTGAGGCAGGTGGATCACCTGAGGTCAGGAGTTCGAGACCAGCCTGACCCACATGGAGAAACCCTGTGTCTACTAAAAATACAAAATAAGCCAGGCATGGTGGCACATGCCTGTAATCCCAACTACTCAGGAGGCTGAGGCAGGAGAATGTCTTGAATCTGGGAGGCAGAGGTTGCGGTGAGCCGACATCACGCCATTGCACTCCAGCCTGGCAGCCTGGGCAACAAGAGCAAAACTCTGTCTCAAAAAAAAAAAAAAAAAAAAGAAAAGAAAAGAAAGAGAAAAAAGAAAAATTAGAGGATTAGTAACTAAATATTCATTAAAATACAGAGTGCATTGGACCTGTCAGTACTATTTTTTTAACTTCCTGTGAATCTATAAGTATTTCAAAATAAAATGTTAAAAACATAATAATGTATTTCAGGTTCATATATTATATATATATCTGTATATATACATACATACATACATACATACATACATTCAGCTATTTGAAGGGGGAAAAGCCTAACCTCAAAATAGCAGATGAAACCAGTGACAAAAGAATACAGGAATGGTATACATAGTTTCCAAAGAAAATCTTGGAGTCGTGAATGCCAAAAGAGTAGTCAGGAGATAATCACACTGAGTACTGAACAAACCTGGAAGAACGTTTGGTTTGGCTGGAAATTTTTTAAAAAGATAGAGTTGGAATGGGTTTTAAAAGATGCTCCTGCAAGACTGAGTTGATTATATTTTCACCTTTAAAGCAAATTTGGCATCATGTAAATAAATATACTTGGACACACACATACACACAAACTTAGCAAGAACTAAGAAAGAAGATGCTAGAACTCTAAAATAAATATAGGCTACCAGAGAGGGATCAAATAGCACTCTAGGGATTGTAAAGGAGAAAAGCAATTATTCTTTACTCTCTTAAGCTTAGTGACTATGGCACTGCAAATTAAACTGGCAAAAGACAGATTAATAGAAAAAAGGCATACACGTTTTATTTAATGTTAATGTTTTATTTTTGTGTGTACACAGAAGTCTTACAGAAAAGAAAGTAAAAATCCCAAGAAGCAGTTAGGCCTGACAGCTTATATACCATTTTAACAAAGAGAAATAAATTTGTGAAGAAGTGACAAGACAAAGAAAAAGGATTTGGCATTTCCATGACACTGTTTCCCAATAGCAACTGAAAAAACAAAAGGCACCAAGATCATTATTGCTTTGTTTACATCTTTAAAATCACATGCAAGTACTTTAATTATGGAACTTAGTTTGCGTCCAGAACCTGACCTGGAAGAGACCAAGGAATGTGATTTTTAGGTTTGCATCCCCTGGAGATGGAAACACACATGAGAAGAAATGGGGATGGATAGTAAGGGCCAATTGATCCTATTCAGGCCTGCTGTAGTTGAGACATGTCTTCTGTTTTCATTTGTTCTTTTGATTAGCTGTTTTATTATGCCAAGGTCAGAAATAGAAAGGCAAAAACCTTACAGATCATTCCATGCCAACCCTTTAATTTTGCAGATAAGGAAACTGAGACCTAGAATATTTAAGTGACCTGCTCCAGATCCCACAGATAATTAACGGCAAATCTTAATTCCTTGTCAAGGGCCTTTTCATTTAACTAATTTGTGTATGTCCTCATATGTTTCAAAGATAATCTAAAGTGGCTTACAGATATAAAAAACAATACAGGAGAATAAAATTAGAAAAAAAGTATAAAACATGAGACACACAGGAGGGAAGGGAGCATCACACCAAGGAGCCAGGACTTTATCCACATAAAAGTGGATAATTTAGACCCCTGAAGAGAAAGCAAAGACTCATTCTGGGATTGAATCTAATTTTAAGGTGTTTGGTTAATGAATTTAACCTCAATTTTTGTATGTTAAAAAGAGTGTCTTTATATTTTAGCACAATAATAATAATTCCTTAGTTTAAAAAAATACTTAATAGTGATTTTAAAAGCTAGTTTTTTTTTGTTTGTTGTTGTTGTTGTTGTTTGTTTTTTTAACACAGAGAAACCAAAAGGCTAAAGGGACCCCACAGAAAGGTTAGGTGGCTGAGGCAGTAGTGATTTGTTCCATGGCAGTGGTAACATTACCCTTAAAGGGTTGGAAGAGGAGATGCCAATATCTGGAATTAACATAGGTCAGCATTTCACAGTCAAGGACTATCTGTGCGCCTGTCAGAACTGCCAGCTGAAGGCTGCGGAGATGATTTGGGAGGAAGTGACATGCCAAACAGCAGTTTGATTTCATGATTAATTTAAAATTGGCAAATAAAGTTGCCCATCAATAGCCAAATAACAAAAATAGAAGGAACACCAAGAGTAAATTACTAGCTTTGTGTTTATCTACAATGTATTTTGGAAAATTAATATATTAAAATGAAAATTACAATGTATTTTATATTTTGGAAGTTAATAACTTCTTTTCTTCTTACCACCTAGCTCCCTTCCTCCACATTAATTTTTTTTCCCTAGAATTCAATTTGATGTTCTCTCCAACCTGCTCTAATTGCGATTAAACCCTGGGGAAGTTATCTTTTCAAATGCCAGAAAATAAGTTAGTGCCCAAGGGAATGGTAAAGCTGGAAATGTGATGTGACTAATCACCAGACCAGCTTTTTCTCCTCCAGAAGAAAAGAAGGTCTGGGAAGATGGTATCACTCATATCAAATCTCACATAGGAAGCCCTGGTGTTCACTTTCCCAAAAAAATAATCGTTTTGCGTGCTTTGGATCATCTGACAAACTGCTTTCTGGTGTATTGATTTGCTGCCACACTAAAAAAGTAATAAATCAATAGCCAGCTTTATTTAGAAAGCAGGGAAAAGTAGTGCTCACTTGAGGAACCACATAAGACTTTAGAAAAGGGATTAAGCTCTTGAAATAAAGAAAAATAATAATAATAATGCATTTGGGAGGACCTTTAATGACCCAAGAAGAAGGCCAAATAATAAGAATTGGAGAGAAACTTACATATAATTAGTCCCAGACAAGTCTCATTTTGCACAGGTTGGTATTGCAGGCAAGATGCTAAGAATCCTTAGCTGTGCTGGAGTAGTGGTCCATGAACCAGATAAGATGGTCAGACATGGCCACTTGGTGAGAATGGTAAGTTCATGAAAGCTAATGGCATAAAGAAAGAAGTAGCTTTGCCATCAGAGAGGCGTGATTCTGAATTCCAGCTTTGTTACATACTAACTGAGCTTGCCTGAGCAAGTAACTTCAACTCCCTGAGTGTCAGTTTCCTCATCTATAAATCTGAAATAATTGCCCTCCCCATGCTCTTACAAACATAATGCAATGTTTCGAAAGTGACTGGTACATGATAGTTGATAAATATTGGTGATTATTGTTAACAAGGAGACTTTTTGAGGCATGTGACTAATTAGGAAAGAAGAATAGGAAGCAGGTTGAAATTATTATTATTATCTTTTTTTTGGTCAATTGAACAATTTCTGGATTACAGAGAAACTCTTAACTCAAGATGGATTAAAGACCATAAAAACCCTAGAAGAAAACCTGGGCAATACCATTCAGGACATAGGCATGGGCAAAGACTTCATGACTAAAACACCAAAAGCAATGGGAACAAGAGCCAAAATTGGCAATTGGGATCTAATTAAACTAAAGAGCTTCTGCACAGCAAAAGAAACTATCATCAGAATGAACAGGCAACCTACAGAATGGGAGAAAATTTTTGCCATCTATCAATCTGACAAAGGGCTAATATCCAGAATCTACAAAGAACATAAACAAATTTACAAGAAAAAAACAAACAACCCCATCAAAAAGTGGGTGAAGGATATGAACAGACACTTCTCAAAAGAAGACATTTATGTGGCCAATAAACATAGGAAAAAAAGCTCATCCTCACTGGTCATTAGAGAAATGCAAATCAAAACCACAATGAGATACCATCTTATGCCAGTTAGAATGGCAATCATTAAAAAGTCAAAAAGCAACAGATGCTGGAGAGGATGTGGAAAAATAGGAACGCCTTTACACTGTTGGTGGGAGTGTAAATTAGTTCAACCATTGTGGAAGACAGTGTGGCGATTCCTCAAGGTTCTAGAACCAGAAAATACCATTTGATGCAGCAATCCCATTACTGGATATATACCCAAAGGATTATAAATCATTCTACTATAAGACGCATGCACATGTATGTTTATTGTAGCACTATTCACAATTGCAAAGACTTGGAACGAACCCAAATGCCCACCAATGATAGACTGGATAAAGAAAATGTGGCACCTATACACCATGGAATACTATGCAGCCATAAAAAAAGATGAGTTTATGTCCTTTGCAGGGACATGGATGAAGCTGGAAACCATCATTCTCAGCAAACTAACACAGGAACAGAAACCAAACACCACATGTTCTCACTCGTAAGTGGGAGTTGAACAATGAGAACACATGGACACAGGGAGGGGAACAACTCACTGGGACCTGTCGGGGGGGTGGGGGGCTAGGGGAGGGATAGCATTAGGAGAAATACCTAATGTAGATGACGGGTTGATGGGTGCAGCAAACCGCCACGGCATGTGTATACCTATGTAACAAACCTGTACGTTCTGCACATGTATCCCAGAACTTAAAGTATTAAAAAAAAAAAAAAAAAGAAAGAAAGAAAAGCACATGGTAAGTTGCTAGAGTCACTGGAGGGAAGTCAATTATTTATTTGAGGAAAATAGTGTCCAATTTGTCAGGAGAAAACAATTTGACATTTTTGGGAAATGTGAGAAAAGTCAGGTCAAAATATAAAAATGTGGAAATTATTAAATGGATGAGATGGGGTGCTTGGTGGTATGTGGGAGAGTGTGAAATAAGTTGTCCTTACATAATTGGAGACAGGTGGGTAAGAAATGTTATATCTAGGCTAGATTTCAGGGATTTGTATCATTCTTTGTGAGGGAAATTACCATTCAAAATGACATTAAACATTTTTGTAAACAAGTATTCTTTCTGAATAAAGCATAAAGGAAAAAAAAAGGATATTGGCAATCAGTTTACCAAGGAAACTGGGGAAGCTGAAAAGTTAGGCCAGGTAAGAAATTAAAAACTTTCATTATCTACTTGCCAGTTACCAGGCTGCCTAATTCAGGAGGAGATACATCAGTGAGGTTTTAGGATGAGACAAATGACTAATTCTAACAAAGGGGAATAACCCCTCATGGCATAAAGTGTTTGTGTCATGGACAAGAACTGGTTTAGTCAGGAATACATGCGTGATCCTTTAGGTAATCAGCACAATTACGTCCAACATTTTAGCAAGGTGGGGTAAAGCAAAAGACACCGATTTAAATACAACTCAAGAACAGATCAGAAATCTTGGCTGAAATGGATTTTAAAATAACTTCTAAAAAAGCCTAGAGGCTAACTAAAAACATTAATGCAAACACATGAAAATTGTTTGCCAAAAATAAATCAAAATGTCCAGGTATTAGGGGTGAATTAAAGATTAGGTAATTAAATAAATAATTTTAGAAGCACATTGCAAAGTTTTCTGAAATCAGTAATAACAAGATTATTTTTAAATATATCAGATCACAAGCTATGTAGATACAGAAAAGTTATATTGTGGATAAAAAAGAAATAATGTAGATCCAATGAATTCACTTATTCTTTTTTTCCTGATAAGAAAAGTGATCACCATATAAAAAAGAATTCAGAAAAGACAGATTTTTCTCCCTTTTTCTGACTTTTTATTACCTGAAAAATGTGAAAACATTTCAAATTTGTAATGAAACCCAGTTTTAAGGAAAACTTCTTGAAAAAAGTTCCATAGCTTTTTTATTTTTTATTTCAAAGGAAGATGTTAGAGAAAGATGTTAAGGCTGAACTCCATTTCCAAATTAATATTGGAAGCAGATAGTTGTGACGTATGAAGGAAAAAGTCAGGGCACAGCAAGATCACTGGAAGTGGCTGATACCCACCCAAGATCTTCTAATGGACTCCAAACAGGGCTATTGTTCAAGACATAACAGCTGTGCATTGGGCCACTGTGGCAGTGGCTGCCATGTGACTCCAAATGCTTTAGGGGTAGTGGTTAGAACCTGCTGGTAAGCCTATAAAGTCTGTGATGAAAGGTAAGATTCCAAATAACCAACAGGTGAAATATTTTTGGGGGTTCTGGCAACAATGCTAGTACAGAGAAAACTGTGTCTGATTAATCTGCTAGTTATTTCTAGAAACAGTTTAATTAAAATTTTTTTCAATCGTGAAAGCAATGTATCCTCATTGGGAAGAAAAGGAAATACAGAAAAGTATAAAGAAGAAAATAAAAATCCATTATCATCATCCCACTACTCAGCAATACCCATAATAATGTCTTGAAGTGTATGCTTACAGTTTTCCCCCATACATATGTTTTCTGTCTTTTGTAAATTTTGTATAAAAATAAGATAGTACTATTTTGTGGTACGTATCTTTCACATAAAAACATACAAAATGCAAATCTATGTCAAAAATATATAGATTTTTTCTAATAGTGGTATTGCTTGGATATTACGTAGTTTATGTAACTAATCTTCTATCTTTTAAATATGTAAATTATTTCAAGTTGCATAATTTAAACAAATTATTTACTTTTAAAATCAGATATTTGGCATTCAGTATATTCTTTATGTGTATTAATCCATACATATTTCTGAATCACATTATACCCTCAGAGTATAATATTATGCTCTGTGCAGCATCTAGCATATCAGACAATGATAGTATCTTTATCCATACTCTGGGAAGGGATTTTAAAGCCCTGGCATGCAATATTTCACTGTTGAAAACAATGCAAAGCCAAACATCCTTGCTTGCTTATTTCTTAGGATGAATTTCTAGAAGTTGAATTCCAAGGCAAAAGGGGATGCACATTTTTAAGGCTTTTGCTACATACTGCAAAACTGGCCTCTTGAAAGGTAAGCCAGTTCAGCACCATACGCCGTTTCCCCACACTCTTCTCAACACTGTATATATTACCATTCTGTTTAATCTTTATGAAGCTGATGGGTTAAAAAATGTATCTCATTCTAATTTGCAGCCCTTCAATTACTAATGAGGTTGACTATTTTCTTACAGCAATTTGTCTATCTTTTTCTTAGGAAATGTTAATACATATTCTTTCTGTGAAATTTCTGGGGGAGTATTATGTGGTGCAAACAATGGGAGAATCCACTGATTTAATTTATTTTTATAAGAATGTTAAGTTTCTGGGAGGCAAGGCCTTGTCAGCAATGAGTTGGTCTCCTGGACCCACTGCTGATTTGTGTTAATGATAGGGCCTTAACTTGTAGGGAAAGACTGATTTGACATCTTAAAATATGATCAGAAAAGGAAAGGGTGTCATGGGCTTAATAATACACTGTTGGGAGCAGAATACGGGAACATCTCCTGAGACTGTGTGAAGAGATAGAAAATGGTAGCTAAGACTAAAATGTTGCTGGTAAAGTATTATAGTGGTGGTGGGAAACACTTACTTCAAATACTTTCAAAAACATTTCATTTCCACTCAAAGTCTTTTAAAGCCAACTGTTCAATGTTTTCCAGATCACTGTTTTTTAAAAAATTAACATACAGTAAAATAGACTTTTTCATGGTGTTAATTCTATGAATTTTAACACGTGTAGATTTAACCACCACCACAGTTAGGATGTGGAACACTTACATCTCCCCCCAAAACTTCTTTGTGCTACCTTTTCGTACCCACACCTGTCCTCTTGGCAACCACTGGTCTGTTTTCTGTCACTTCAGTTTTGTCTTTTCAAGAGTGTCATATAATTTTACATTCCCATCAGCAATATATGAGTGATCCAGTTTTCCACATCCTCACCAGCACTTGGTATTGTCAATATTTTTTATGTTAGCCATTGGGATAGGTGTATGGTGGTATGTCATCATGGTTTTAATGTGAGTTTCCCTAGTAGCTAGTGATGTTGAGTGTCTTTAATTTGGCACCCATATCTCTCCTCTGGATAAGTCTCTGTTCAAGTCTTTTGCCTGTTGTTAAATTGGGATATTTCCTTACTGTTGAGTTCTGAGAATTCTTTATACATTCTGGATATAAGTCCTTTGTAGGATTTCCTCTCAGTTCTTCTATTATTATTATTTTTAGACAGTCTCGCTCTTGTTGACCAGGCTGGAGTGCAATGGCACGATCTCAGCTCACTGCAACCTCTGCCTCCTAGGTTCAAGTGATTCTCCTCCCTCAGCCTCCTGAGTAGCTGGGATTACAGGTGCCTGCCACCATGCCTGGCTAATTTTTATACTTTTAGTAGAGACAGGGTTTTGCCATGTTGGCCAGGCTGGTCTCCAACTCCCGACCTCAAGTGATCCGCCTGCCTCAGCCTCCCAAAGTGCTGGGATTACAGGTGTGAGTCACTGTGCCTGGCCTTTCTATTTTCTTAACAGTGCCCTTCATATAGTAAAAGTGTCAGATTCTGGTGAAGTCTCAGGATCTGTCTTGAATATGCTGTGTCGATGCTGGTGGATGATTCAAGCTCCCAATCTCAATCTCCCCCTCATCTCATCCCTATATAGTATGTGGTCTCCACACCCAATTCCCAGGACTTCCCCTTCACCTCTCCTGCTCACAAAAGTCAATTCCATTGTTAATTACATAATGCAAATAAATACTTGATTTGCTTTCAAAATTAATTCAGCATGAGGCATGTTTATTACATGTTTATACATATATATGTTTACCCATTTCAGAGTCATATACCTTTTGGAGGTAGACACTTGGTCTTCTATTCTTGCCTGAGCAACACCTGGAATATCAGAAGATGATAGAGTATCATCACTGGAAGGACTTAGAACCCTGGTCCTAAACATGTAGCCTGTGGATCAGCAGCATCAGCATTGCCTGGGGGCCAGTAGAAAGTCAAACTGTGACCCTACCCCAGGCCTATGAGTTAGAATTTGTATTTTAATGAGATCCCCAGGTGCACATTAAAGTTTTTGAAGCAAGCTGTACAGCTCATCTGGTTCTCACTCTTACTTTCCAAAGAAAGATACTGAGGTCCAGAGAGAACAAGGCTAGCCTTCCAGGCCAGTGGTAACTGGGGCTACAACCAGGGTGAGAACCCAGCCCTCTTTCTCCATGGCCTGTGTGTTCTGCACAGCACCACCTGCCTCCAGCGTTTTGGATGACTGTACATCTCAGCCTGTATGGGGAGCATCTGCATTTGTCCTAATGTGGTCTTTCTCCAAAAAGACTCCTGTCACTTCTTATTTCCAATATCCCCTAGGGATATCCAACTTTCAAAATGCAGACTTCTAAATTTTCATAGTGAAATGAACTAAACACTCTTTGGGGGAATAAAGTGATTCTTTTCCCCTTGCATTTGTTTACTTCTCTGTAAGCTCCTGAGATGGCTAACACACTAGTTGTTAATCACACCATCTGTTCAAACAGCATTTCTAAATCATTCGATTCATACTTTTCTTTTTAAGGAGTTTTTTTTTCTGAACAATATGTTTGTGCCTGTGTTACTCCCATCATTTGGCAATGCAGTTTGAGCTATTTAAACTTTCCTATTTATTGTAAATGGCTTTTCAATCAGCAAATATTTTTTTAAATGTTCATACACCACAAAAAGCTGTGTCTACTGACTTTTCAAACATTGGAAACAGTAGAAAAATCTGTTCCAGTCTGTCTGCTGTCAAATTTTTAACCATCTGATTATATTTCAATGAAGTGTTTAGGAAGATGATTTATCTGGCTGACCCTGGGAAATTTTCCTCATTGGCCCTGAAGATGGCAGTGCTCTGCAATTTAGTACAACTCTTCACTTTCTTTTTCCCCCTCCTCTAAAAGGAATTTCTGGAATGGCAGAAAGTGGGGGAGGATTCACTAAATCTGAACCTTCTAACGCTTAGCATAAACCTCTTGTGAACCCTGGGACAATTTGGTTTATCTTTTGGTCCCTTTTTGTTGTTGTTGTTTAAAGCTGTACCCAATGCATTTCCTGTTTCCAGCCCGGATCAGAAATGGAAATAGTTTAAAGGTTATTCTCATATCATGGGTAACCAGGAAGTGCCTATATAGCTTACTGAGAAGCTGCTTTTCACAAGACTGCTTAGCTTTAAAAACAAACAAACAAAAAAATCTAACAAAGGCTCAATCCAAGATAAGCAGGAGCTAAGAATACTGGCGATTCTGAATTCCTACTGGACCACATCTTTGGGAGCCGGCCTCTCCTGGTTTCCTTTTCTTAACAACGGAGGCCTGCTGCCTGCTGACATTCTTTATATTTCATAGCGGGGTCTGGAGGGGTTTAGAGGGACACATGCTCAGGCTTCAGGCAGGATAGACCAGAGGGCAATTTCTTGGTCCTGTCATTGTTAGGGTATGGACATGGGAACAGAGGCGGGGACAGGAGTGTATAGCTTTACCCAACTTGCTTTTGGGATTGTGAAAGTTTGGTGACAATTCAGCTAGCCAGAAAACATTTATTAAAAACAATTAGGGGAGAGGCCTTATATTAAGTGTTGTTATAAATAATAATAACCAGCAATATTACGTGCCATAAGCCAATTCCCTTGATAAATATTTTAGCAACATCTCATTTAATCTTTACCCACAACTGTATGAGGTAGGTAATATACCTATTTTTTTTTTAATATGTTAACTGAGGGACAGAGGGGATAGGAAATGTGGTTAAGGTCCCACAACTTGTATGTAAAGTTGTTGAGTAAAATGTCCTATGGCATTGCCTGGGGCACTCCTCAAAGTGTGGTCCCTAGACCTACACCATTGGCATCACTGGGGAACTTGTTAGAAAGGCAAATTCTCCATCTGCGCCTGGGACCTGCTGAATCTGAAACTCTAGTGGTGGAACCTGACCATCTGTGTCTTAACAAGCCCCCCCAAGTGATTCTGATGCACATTAATGTTTGAAAACCATTGGACTGGACTGGGCAGTTATCTGTGGTAATTTGGCAGAAAAAGATGGCGCTCCAGTGCCAAAGTGCTGAATGCTGTGGAAGGGAAGTCTTCACTAGCTGCCAGTGGGAAGATTGGACAGGTAGCATAGCCCCTAATGTACATCCTTGTTTGGGCGAAGGCTGGGCTGGCTTTAAACTTGCTTCTACTCTTGTCCTTGAGGTGAAGGGCATCTTCCAGGAGGACATTTCTCTCACATGACTTCCCACCACCTATTTTCCCAACCTTCCCCCAGGCCTGGGGAATTCTTTTCTGGCTTTGAGGGGATGAAGGGATTGGAGATGGAGGTATAAATGAGGACAACTACCAAGGAATCATCTCATTTTCTTCTAAATCTTTCATCTTGCCTTTTGAAAGTCCAAAGCCAGGAAAAGATTCCTTTCTTTTCTACTTTCTGTGATCTTCTCCTCTATCAGACAATGAGCTTAGAACAGGTGGAATGGAAGGTGAAGAGAGATAAAAGTAGGAAGGAGAATATACTGCTTAGTGTTTCAAAATTATTGCAACACACTGGAATCCAAACTACTAGGTTTTTCATACTCCTCCTCAAAATGCCTTGGGCAGAGATCTCAGCACACAGGAATAGAGGTAGCTCTGAGTTCTTGAAAGTGATTTGAGAAGCTCCACTTACATCTTCTCAGTGGAAAAAATCTCTCCTCTGTCAAGGATCTAATGTAACTTGTTTCTTCTTAGAAGTTTGCTCTTTTAAGTAAAGCTTAGATCTATTTGGACATTTATTATTTAGAATGCAAATTTCTTCCTAAAGAATACACCTTACTTTGCCAGATGCTTGCTGGGAATACCCTTCTCTTTCTTTCCATCTGTCCTCTCTAAATCCCTCCTTCAGCATCCATCTTAATTTTAAACTACGCTTTAAAATATTTGCTGATCACTCCAGCCAGTATTGCTCTCTGCCTTTTCTTACCACTTATATCACTTACATGTTTGCTTTCAATTTAGAAACTTCTTTTATACTGTCTTATTTTATTTTCTATTTCAAGTCAGATTATTTCATGTATAAACATGTTTTGTCTCCTCTAAACATTATAATCTTACAGGGATGGGAATCCCTTCAGTTAAGGAGGAAACGACTTCCTCTCTATCACTTCATGATAATGTGAATGCTGAGGTTATTTTAAGATTGCGTTGTACTGTGGATCTGTATTTGGGACTAGGTCATACCCACACCAGGGACGCAGCTGCAGCTGAAAAGTAAGGTTAAGCCTAATGTCTGTCACTAAGGGAAGGAACATATGTATTAGACCAGCACAGATGGCGCAGGAGAGAGGAAGGGAGTGCTGTCCTGGGCTTGACTTTGAGGGAGGGTTGAGATATCTATGGTGTATAGAAGTGAAGGGGAGGTGGGGAGATTGTGGTCTTGAGGTGTGTTAAAGCCAGTATCTGTCACATGGATGTCTGTACTTAAGGTTATTTTTAAATGATGCTCAGAGACTCTTTAGGGATTCCAGAAGGTTCCAGAGAGGACTCTCAGGGATCTCCTTAAGGTGAAGGTCAGTAGAAAAGTAGAACCTGACAGAGTTTATCTCTTCACTTACTAGAACAGCTCTAAGGATTTCTGTGTGATTTGTTAGGGTTTGTGTAAGATTCTGCTTGAAATAAAAGTTTTTTTTTCCTGCTGAAAAAAGACTAGGGGGACAAATGGTGTTCTTTGTAATCTGAATTGTTTTGATTTCTGCGTTCTCAATATTATTTATTTATTTAAGACTGGGTCTTGCTCTGTTGCCCAGACTGGAGTGTAGTGGCTCGATTTTGGCTCAATGCTGCCTTGACCTCTGGGGCTCAGGTGATCCTCCCATCTCCACCTCCTCCCAAGTAGCTGTGACCTCAGGTGATAGTCACCACTTACGGCTAATTTTGTTTATTTTTTGTAGAGACAAGGTTTCACTATGTTGCTCAGGCTGGTCTTAAACTCCTGTACTCAAGCGATCCTCCTGCCTTGACCTCCCAAAATGCTGGGATTACAGGCGTGAGCCGCCATACCCAGCAACTCTCAGTATTTATTTTTCTTTATTAATTCTTGGAATTTTGAGAAGTTTGGTTGAAAGTATTTCAACTAAGCTATGGGATAAGTTTTTGCCTACACTGAGTTTACTCCCAGAGGTGACCATGGGGGTGATGAAGGAAACTAGAGGGAAAAGCCTCTAGGGTGAAGGCAACATTGGCAAGAGTGGGAAAAATTCATTCGGGTCACGCAGCTCCTTCCCCCTGCTCCTCTCCCTTCCCTGATTTCTTATTCCAGTGCTAAAGAGAGTTTATTACAAAGATGCTATATATCTATACATATGTACATATATTTCTTTTCCATATATAAATACTTATTGAATTAAATTAAGAATCCTGGTACTGTTAAAGAGATGTTGAAACTAGAAGGAAGAATACAAAAAAGGAAGGATCATTGAAGATGAACTTTTCTTTTTTACAGAGGGTTGCAAGGAAATACCAAGGTCAGACATGAAAATCTACACCCAACTCTTCCCCTGCTGCACACCTTCACTGTTCCCCTCCCACTCAAGCTAGATGGAACATTTGGTCTATCTCATTAAGGGTGATATTTTCAAGAATCATAACACAAAATCTGACAGTGTCTTCACAATGAAGTGCAATCCTCCTATAATGCCAAACTGGGTCCTGGAATTCTGATGTTTGGATTCTTTTCAGGGAGTCAGTGGGTATATGTGATTCATTTCAGACTCTCTGATGGTTGTTCAGACTGCTTTGAAAAACAGCCTTTGGACTGTCATTCTATTTTTTATGTTACTGCTTTAGGGAAATCTCTTTTGGCTTTTCTTGGTAAAGAGATTTTTTAAAAAGGAAAGGCATTTTGCAGCAGTGGCAACAGTGACAACGGTGGCTGAGCACCCACCTCTGTCCCAGCTGCCACCATGCTTCATAAAACTATCCCAAATGGGGTGAGTACATTTAGCAGAATGATCAATTCGCTGCCGCCATATCACTTCTATTCATAATCTTGGCAAAGCTACAAATTTCAAGGGTTTTTGAAGGCAGAAGAACTTGCCACATGAAGTGATTTTAGCTCTGATCCTTTCAGAGTTCGAATTCAAGGGAGTGAGATTTTCCAGCCACTAAAGGAATTGATGTTTCTGTGGAACACAAGCTTCCTAATAACAGGTGATGACTTTTAATACAGGGAAGGAAGAAGCTCACAGGGGCCTTTCTTCTAAGGAATCCTTTTATGTTTACAAGGAGTTTATAAGATAGATATATATTTCATGTATTTTAAAGTGTTTATCCACAGATAATGTCCTTAAATCACCTAAGGGTTTATCTCACACATCTTTCTCTGTCTTGCCTCAAATTACTCATTTCCAATACTGGCCTCTCTGTTAATTAAACGGTATGTCTATGGGGGCATTTCCACTTGAATGATAATTAATGTGTTTTTTCCCAATCCAGCTGCCCATGAACTCTAGTAGATAAATTGTTTTGTGTATAGCACATATTCAAGGCTGGGCTTGGATAATGGTGTCCTGCTCAAATTAATAAAAAAAAAGAAAAAGAAACATTGTCCAACACACAAGAACTCTTCTTTACCTTTTTACAATCTGGGTATGTTGGGAGAGGAAGAAAAATATTCATAAATAAGAGCACCAAAATACCACAGTAACCATGGTGGAAGCTACATTGACCTTTTGGCTGATTTTCATAATCATTTTATATCCTTGTCTGTGTCTCCTAGTGGTTTATAAGCATATGGTTTCTGAGACATGTATAAATTAAGATTAGTTTATTTTAATATTTTTGGTTCCAGAAATATGCTAAACTTGTGACAAATTTACTTCGTAATGCACCAAGTCTTCTTTTTGATTTTATAGATGCTTCTAATGCTTTTTAAATGAGAGGCAGAATGTGGTATAGTGGTTAAAGGCTTAGGATCTGATATGAGATCCACATTCAAATCTTGGCTTCACCATTTGGCAACTATGAGACCTTAGGGGGTTTCTTAACTTCTTTGTACCGAATTTTCTCATCTATAAAGTGAGAATAATAAGTAATCATCACATAGGGCTATTGTGAGGATTAAGGGCATTATTTTTATAAAACAAATAGAACAGTGCCTGGAGGATACTACTAACTACATGAACTAGTAATCAGTATTTTCAAAAGGAAATATTATAACAAAGCGGATTTACTGGAAAAAATGCCAAAACATGTCTTGTTTTATACCACACTCTCGATTAACAAAAGTCTCAGAAAGTGAAATTTTAGCTCCAGAATACTATGATTTCAGCAGATGAATAGTGTGGACATCAAATGTATAGTCTTAATGAATGTGAACCTCAAAGAGAGGAGCTGTAAATCTAAATGGCAATACAGGGGAGAATTGCCCATCTCAACAGGTGAGCATCTAAAGGTGAGCTTCATCCTACTATAAAGGGAGAGGAGTGGCTTTGGGACAAAATTCCCATCAGAGTACCTTGCTTAAATAAACCCTATTATTTCATTTTCTCAGTTCAGACTTGGCCTCCCCTTACCCAGAGCAAAAATGACATAAAAATTATATATCTAGGAAAACCAAAATTTAAAAATCATTGGCCTTACAATGCCTACTCCTGATTCAGAATGATAAGATTAGGGAAAGTGTCATCAAAACTGGGTTATTCCATCTGCTGATGCCAAGTATGTTTAGAGAGCTTTAACCTGGCTTGATTATTGATAATGGGACCTGAGCGGGGGAGCTTCTAAACCAAAATGTTAGCATTGTTGCATAATAAATATCCAGAAAGGAAGTTGAGATCATCACAGTTACGAAAAGCTTGCTGATGTAAGCTTTAGAGAGAAACAGGTCAACTGGAATTTCTTTTGGAAAGAATTGTCTTCAGAGCTTTAGAAATGCTATTAGATGGTCATTTTTTCAATGCTCCCAAATTTGCTTAAAGAAATTAGGAACTCACAGATTGACCTAGCTAATGTTTATGAAACACTTCTGAGTGCTGAGCCCTGTGTTATGCACCTTATATGTTATTTTGTGTAATCCTTTTGTAATCTTAATTAATACTTTCCACTTTAAAGCTGAGGAAACTGAGTTTCAGACACATGGCTGATAAATAAGTAAAGCTGGGATTCAAACCCAGGTTGTCCAATTGAAGTCCATGTGCTGTTAGTCTTAAGCACTCTATTCTCTTCATGAGCTCACATAAAGTGTAAAAATGAGAGTTGATAGGTATCTATACAGCTTCATCATCAATTCTAAGACCTAAGAAGTAATTATGCTGTGAGATTTCCATAGATATTAATAATAATGCCAACAATTGGACTAAACTTTACAACACTGGGAAATCATAGTTTCTTCTCACAATTACTAAGATCAATTTTCTTCTGTTGAAGAAGTGGGCAAATCGCACAGATAAAGCTAGTCCTGAATGGAATTATTCCAGTAATATTAAGGCTCAATAGTAGCACCTGGAGAAATAGCACAGCAAAGCTACTGCCGACGCTGGGCACTGCACTGACCTGATATTTGAAACTGTGAGCTTCACAGTCTGCTTAATAATTAAAGCAATTTATCTTAAGGTGAATCTAGGCCATTTTGTTATTTCAACATGAAATTCTTGGGGAATAGAGATGCCTATAGATAATCTCTGTTGTGTAAACACTAATATGGAAAGTAAGTAGGTAACTCTTTGAAATGCTGTCAACTATATGGCCACTAGAACTTTGGCCACTATCGGAACTAATGCCACTACAACTGGCTGGAAAAGACTTAGACATTGGCAGCAAGGTAACTTACCAGAGGGTTGCCATCACCTTGCAGAACATACAGTGCAGATGAAAAAATGGTTATACAAGTCTTTATCCTGTTCCAAAGGCCAAATTATTAAGAAACAAATAAGATACAATGATGACTTCAAAGGCTAAAGAATTCTGAAATTATATGGAATGCCATTTGAAGACAGGTTTGTTCTGTCCAATTTGATAGACACTAGCCAGTAGCACGTTGGCTACTGGGCAATTGAAATGCAACTAGTCCAAATTGAAATGATCTGCAAGTGTAAAATATATACCAGATTTGAAGACTCAGCATGGAAAAAGAATGTAAAATATCTCGATAATTTAAAAATATTGAGTGTGTGTTGAAATATTTTTTATATATTGGTTTAAATAAAATATATTAGTAAATGTATTTTACCTGTTTCTTGTAGTTTTTTTAATGTGACTACTATAAAATTTAAATTGCATATGTAGCTCACATTGTATTTCTGTTGGGCAGTGACAGTAGGTACTCCACACCAGCAACAGGTGAGGAATGAAGATAGTTTTGTCCTGCATCATGGACAGTGAAGGACTCTGAAGGAGTCAGGTGGAATATTTTGGTGGCCTCATCATCACTAGTGGAGTTTTAAAAATTTTATTAATTTCTGCTATTATCTTTATTACATCGTTTCTTCTACTTTGCATTTATTCTTTTCGTCTCCCAGTCTTCAGTGGAATTCTTAGCTCATTTATTTTTTGTCTTTCTTGTTAGGTAAATTCACTTAAGGCTAAAGTATTGCTTTAGAAATATGCCCACATTTTTAGCATATAGAGCACTATTATTGTTGTATAGTTTCAGGGTTTTGTTTTGTTTTGTTTTTGAGACGGGCTTTTGCTATGTTGCCCAGGCTGGGCTCAAGTGATCCTCCCACTTCAGCCTCCTGAGTAGCTGGGACTACAGACATTTGCCACCACATCTGGCTAAGTTTGTTTTTTTAAAATAATTTCCTCATTATGATTTCCTCTTTGATTAGCAGGTTACTTTTATGATATAGATATGTAATATAAATAGATTTGTGGCCTGGTGTGTAGTCATTTTTTCAGACAGTTCCACTTAGGCTTGATAAAAAAGTATATTTTCTATTTTCTATTCATCATATGCAGGCTTATACATATAGTATATCTTTTAGATTAGCTCTTTAGTTGTGTTGCTGAAATATTTTATAAATCCTTAGTGTGTATTTTTTTCTCTGCCTGATACATTCTGAGAAAGGCGTATGAAAATCTCCCACTATGATTGTAGATTTGCCGATTCCTTTTTGTAATTTTGTCATTTTTACTTTATATATTTTGAGACTATATTGTTAAGTACATAAAAGTTCATGACTATTTAATTTTCTTATTGAATTGTTCTTTTTATCTTATGTATCTATGTTTCTATTAATGCCTCTTGGCTTAAAACTCTATGTTTGATTTAAATATTGCAACACCAGCTGTCTTGATCAGTATTTACCTGGTCAATATTTGTCCATCCCTTCTTGATCATTATGTTTTGGGTGTATCTCTGTGTTTTTGTTTTGTTTTGCTTTGTTTAGAGACAGGGTCTCACTTGTCACCCAAGCTGGAGTACAGTGGTTCAATCATCATAGCTCACTGCTGCCTTGAACTGAAACTCCTGGGCTCAAGTGATTCTCCTGCCTCAGCCTCCTGAGTAGCTGGGAATACAGATGTAAGCCACCATGCTAATTAAAAAAAATTTTTTTTAATAAAGATGGGGTCTCATATGTTGCCTAGGCTGGCCTTGAACTCCCGGCCCCAAACAACCCTCCTGCTTCATCATCCCAAAGTGCTGGGATTATAGGCGTGAGCCATCACACCCAGCCTTTGTAGATCTCTTAAAATAAAAAATAGCTGGATGCTATTCTCTTTTTAAAAAAATCCAATTTGAGGCAAATTCAACCTTTTGTATTTATTATGATTACTAACATATTAATGCTTATTTGTCCTATCCATTTTATGTTTCTTTCTCTTTCCTTGGTTTATATTGAATTGACCCAATTTTATTTTCTCTACTTCCTCTCAAATAATTTGTAATTATACATTTGGTTTTTGCTCCTTATAGTGGTTAGCTTTTAAGTTTCTTTTTTAATTTTTTGAGACAGGGTCTCACTCTGTCACCCAGGCTGGAGTGCAGTGGCATGATCATGGCTCACTGTAACCTCAAACTCCTGGCCTCAAGTGGTCCTCCCCTCTTGGCCTCCCAAAGTGCTGGGATTATAGGCCTGAGTCACTGCACCTGGTCTAGCCTTTAAGTTTCTAACAATGCATATCTAACTTAACAAAATGTAAAGCTAGCCAAGTTCTCCATCTTCTTCCTGAGCAAATATCAGGACTTAGAATGATTATTCCATCCAAATTTTATTTAGATTTACCAACATGCTTACTAGCTTCTTTTTCTCATTATCATTTCTTGCGTCTACTATTTTCTTCTAAGATTACCTCTATTCTTGCTGAATAATGTTATTTAGAGATTTTTTTTTCAGTTAAGCTTCTATGACTAGTAAATTCTTTCAGTCTTTATATCTATTTACTTTCATTGACATAGTTTAACTGGTGGGTAGTTACTTACTTTTACCACTTTGAAAATATTACTGCATTGCATTCTAGCATCTATGGCTGCCAATAGGGCATCTCTGTCAGTCTGTGCTGTCCTTCTAAACACATGGAAAGACATTTTGAACTCGTTTGCTTGTGATGGCTCCAAAGCCGCTGCCCCACTAGGTTTCATATCCGTTAAGGATACAAACCACGAGCTGCTTTGGCTTAAGATCCTATTCACTTCTCTGATTTTTGTTGTTCTTTTTACACTCAGGCATTTCACACTCTGGATTTGGCCATGTAGCCAAATTTTGTTATTGTTAGGGTTTGTTTAATTTTTCCAAGAAGGAGAGTGATTTGCTGTCACTTCCGTCTGCTATATTGACTTGGCATTCTTTTGTTTTTTGTTTTTTTTTTTTGAGACATAGTTTCACACTTGTTGCCCAGGCTGGAGTGCAATGGCACGGTCTCGGCTCACCGCAACCTCTGCCTCCTAGGTTCAATCGATTCTTCTGCCTCAGCCTCCCGAATAGCTGGGATTACGGTCATGAGCCATCACACCCAGCTAATTTTGTATTTTTAGTAGAGATGGGGTTTCTCCATGTTGGTCAGGCTGGTCTTGAACTCCCGACCTCCGGTGATCCACCTGCCTTGGCCTCCCAAAGTGCTGGGATTATAGGGGTGAGCCACCATGCCTGGCCAGACTTGTCATTCTTAGTTATCTCATTACTGCTACATTCCATACATAGCCTCTGGAGGCGAGGCACTTCAGAGAGTAAACACCAACAACTATGCCCACCTGACACAATGGGCTTTGATCTAATGCCTGGAAGTTAGAGTTATGGAAATTAATGATAAGGGTCTAAGACTCAGGGTACATATACTTGCTGGGAGCACTCGTGATGCCCCCTGATGTTCTAGTATCAATCCCTTATTCCTGTGGTCCTTTCACCTTGGCAGGCTGCTCTCTTAGACAGATTCCTATTTTGAATGCTCCCTGCCTGGCATTTCTACTATGGACTGTACATCTGGTCCCCAAGACATGCCTTTTTGACCCAGTGTGGGAGGGAATTGCATTTACATCCCAGCTGCAGCCATCTCTATGCTCCCATGGACTGCTTGCAATTTATCAGTTGAGTCTAGTTCCTGATGACCAAGCCTTCCAAATTCAGGGGACACATACTTCTGAGAGAAGTGGCAGCAACTCCTTCTACTGGAGACAGGGAGGATCATGGGAATTTTCAGCTTGCTCCAGAAAACCTTTTCACGAAATTCCCTCTCTCTGCCCTTTGACCTTTCATAATCTTCCTACTGGTTGATAATTTAAACTTTCTTCAGCACCTGCTTTGACATGTTCACATGATTGCATTACCCCATTCTCTTTATTCTCACCTCTCTTTACTCATACTGAACAATACCCTGGTATTTTATTTTAGGGCTCTGATATTTATTACATTTTAGTGCCTATTTATTCTAGTAACAGTAACTAGTGAGTTATCAAAAATGTCTAAAATTGTTTGTCACTCTTCATGAGATTCTCCTTTAGTATTTGTTATTATGGAATTTTTTTTTTCTTAAAAGTTGGAGTGCCTATGATCTATGGCCACCTATGAGGGACATGATTTTTTAAAAGTTTGAATGGAAGTTCTTATGGGAACAAAAATCACTTCTGTGGTGGCAATAAGTGTTAATCCTAACTTTGAGAGATTAGTTTTCACATGGTAGGCATTATATAAATATTGCTGAATAAGGGAGTGGGAAAGAAGCAGTCAGAAATCTGTAATGCTTGCCCTTGAATTGCAGAAGTATTGGAAAGCATTGGAGGAACTATTACCTCTCAAATTTCAAAGAGGAGCAAAACCTTTATAGTGTGACTTTTCTGAGTTTCAAGCACATTCTCTTTGGTGTACCTAAAACATTTTATTTATAGATGGTGGTGGTTTGTCTGCTATTATGCTTCCTGAGTTTGTGATATTGTCTTACTTTAAAATACTTTTCAAGGATGCTTGCATCAGTGTGGTGGGGATTGGGTGAAATTTAAGGTCTCTTCTAACCTAGAGATTCTGTACTTTTTTCAGAATTCTGGCATCATCCATTCTCTTCACACTAGTGGTCCAGCAGAATTGAGTTACATAGGACAGAGCTTGGGTCACCTGTGGTGCGATTACTTTCCCAAACATCTTCACTGGCAATGGTACACTGCCATATGGCTAAGTATAGCATGCAGGTGTCACAGATAAAATCTTCCCAAAACTTTCATGGCCTCAAAAGCCAACAACCTGCTTTGAGAACACTATGTACTTCATAAAAAAAGTTAGATCTTGGTCCATGTGTGTCTCAAGAACTATGAATTATTTAGAATGAAGATATATAGAGGAACATCTTATTCCTTCTTAGCATTAAGGACAGTGTGGAACAGGTATTAGCGGTAGGCTTTTACATGAAAAATTATTCTCCCAAGAATTTACATTTTTCAGTCAAGTTTGCTAGTTTTCTATCGGTTTGTGTATGGAAAAAAACCATATGACAGTAATGGGACTTTTGAGTTATACTTGTTATCAATGACCATGGAACAACTTGCTTGAGTTCTAGGACTTATTGTCTCTATAAAGAAGCATACTTTCTGTTCCACAAAGCTCTGAGTGTTATTTGGTAATAAAATGGTTTCAAGAGAGATAATGTGTTAGGAACACCAGGAGGTATTATCCTCTGTCTTAGCCTCTATGCATGTTTAAATTTCTATGTTTGAATTTAGTAAATAGGAAACAGGAACATGCACACCCACATTCTAAATGATTGAGAAAGAAGATGATAAACAAGCCACACTTTGCAAAGCATTTTAATTTGGTGAAGAAGCTGAACACAGAAAAGGAAAGGAATATCAATAATGCCAAACTACAGTGAACTATATATATTAGCATCCATGTTGTTCTCCTAGTTAATATAAGGACAACATCTTGTATTCTACAGCACGACTGTCACTTATGTTTCCATTTATGAAAAAGTCTAAAAATAGAATTCTGAATTCCTCAAAGCAATTCTGAGTTCCTGACATCAACGATGCCGGATAATTGAGTGCATGAACCTTACCAGGTCTATATGTATGTATACATTTACATGCATAAATGTATATGATGGTGGCACCTCTGCGACATTCTGGCTGCTGGGAATCAACAGTGAGTTGTATATATGTGTCCATTTCAGCATAACTCACAGAAATAAGATGGGTCAAAGTGAAAACTATTAAAAAGGAAGTCTCCTGGAACGAATTTTGCTGTGTTGTCCAGTGGAGGCAATTGAATAGATTGATGGATTGGGGCTTCTGAGAACACGACAACAGAAAAATTACAACGAAATATTACTAGGAGCATTCTAGTTAACTCTCACAGGCAAGAGCTCACCATAGACAGGCCTGCCAAGTAGCCTTTTCTAGTTATAATTCATGTTTTTAGGAGAAAGAGTCAGCTAGCTAGTCAAAAAGGGTAGTAATAATTGCATTCTCTGTCAGTGGGAAAATAGGAAAATGAAAAACAGGATAACTTAAGTCAGAAAGGCAGAACTCACTTAGCATATTCTGAAATCTCTCAGTTTGAAGTAAAAAGTAAACATCTCGTTTCCATTGGAAGCAAGAACCAAGTTTTTTTTCTTCATAATGGAGCATTATTGCCTATAAAGAAAAATGAAGCAATGCTGTTTATATGTTTAACGTTTAAAAAAATAAAGACTGACAGTCACCAGAATGATGGGACAATGGATAAAGAGCAGACCCAAAGATTTCCTTCCCTCCTCCGGACTCCACCCTGCGAGTTTCCCCAGAGAGGAGAACACAGATGTGAATCAGAGCTGGCAGGGTGGAGCTCTGGAAAGCCATCTCCTGGCTCTCTCAGAGCTTGGATCCCAAGAGGATGACTGGCAGCACCACTCTGGCCCTCTGGCTATATTTCTGGAAAGATTCCAGGAACTGCCAGGGCCAACAAACCTCTTTAAGTCATATGATTTGGCTGCGAAAGATCCTGACAAGAAATCTTGCCTTGACTTGGGAGCCAGGGGGTGGAGCAGGGGCAGGGTGAATGGAGCCAGGAATGAATTATCTGAAGGAGCACGAACATTTCTGCTTGCCTCTGTGTCCCTTTCCTGAAAGAGACTGTGCTTGGAATCCCAGTCACATTTCTGGGCCAAGCCCTGGTGATTCAGCTGCGCCACCTCTGTGGAAGAACACGGCAGAGTCTCCTCGCAGCTCTGCCTGTTCCTTCCAAAAGGAGCCACGATGCTGTACCTGGTGCAACCAACCTTCCCCTACAAATCTACAAATCTGTTCTGCTTTGGATAAGGCATTCTGGGCAGGCAATGGACAAGAAAAACCACTGAGGTGCTTGCTTTTCCTGTGAGGTTAAGATCTTCAACTGACAACAGGAGAGGCACAGTTCCCTGCCCCAGGCCTTGCTCAGGGAGATCATCAAATGCCTTATTGAAAAATAAAATCATCTTAAATGATTTAAAACTGTAATCAAGTTTATTATTTAAATATTAATGATGCTATTTCATCTTTATCTAAATACAGTGATTGTAATTGGGATATTATTAGCTGTCCTCATAAATACAGGGTTTAAGTATCTGTCTTGGATGAGGAAGGAAACTGGAGTTTTATTTCCTAAAGGGAAGATGGAGATGCAGTGTGGGACCGGAGAAACAGCTCCAACCTCACTGGCTTGCTTTTGAGGACTGACCCAGCCATACCCAGGCTTTGGCCTAGTCTCCCTTTTGAGCAAACTTCCTGAAGCTTCCAGCACTTCCTCTGTAAAATGAGACTAATCATACCTATGTCATCAGGTTATTCTGAAGTTTAAATACATATATCACCCAGAACAAGACCTGGTGCATAGTAACTGGTTAAGAAATGGTGACTACATTTATATTATTAAAACAGAAGAGATAAAGGTATTACAAATATAAAGATTTAAGTATCAACAGGAGTTATCAGGGCTCTGAGATTATGGGATCACTTTTTGTTTTCTCCTTCATTCTTCTCTTCATTAAAAACAAGATCAATGAAGTTTATGATATTGATTTTCTACCTATAGCTATGTCTATCTCTCGTTCTATGCAGACATATATAGAATTGAGTAATTACATGCTTTAATTAAGGTTGAAATGAGTTCTTTCTCTGGAGACCTACCTAGGACACCAGCAGTGACATTCCAGTGTGGGAGAAAACCCTTGTACAGGGCTTCAGTGATCTTGAGGCTGGCTAGGGTGTCCCCTCCAAACTAAGTTTTTGGCTTAGTTCAGTTTTCCCTTTCGTAAAATGCTCTGATCAGAGAGCATGATTCTGTAAGTCTCTTGGTGCTCTAAAGTAATGTGATGCTATGATTATCACATAGATTGTGATATGATTATCACTTCCACAATTCCAAATCATACTCGGGAGTCCTAGGGTGGAAGGGAGAATGTATACCCTGAACTGGTTTTCACGTGGAGAAAAATTATTCCCTGCAAATTTCCTGTCCCCAAGCTTACGGGAAGGGAAGAGGAAGACCTGGTAGCGTTCCCCTGAGGTTTCTGATTCTCAGGGCCATTCATAATCACACAGCTGTAACTGTAGGCATTTGGTCAATGAGCCTCCACGTCAGTCTACCTGGTGAAGGGTGGTTCTGCCTGCTTTGTCAAGTGGGCGCCTGCTCTTCCGTTTCACTGAACTAATAAATCATGAATACTTTCCTTAGCCATTTAAAAGTCATTTCCTCTCATTTTCCCTGGGCACCAGAGGCAATCTTATACTTGAAGGCTGATATGTGTGTGTGTGTGTGTGTGTGTGTGTGTGTGTGTGTGTGTTTTGATTGCTGCCTTCAAGAATAGGATGTGATAGCAAACAACTGCTAAGATTTTCCATCCAAAATTTATCAACGACCTAAATTCTAGCACTGCATTCATCAAAAAGCAAAGATGTATGCCTTGTATTACTTAACCTTTCCAAGCCACCTGCTTCTTATTATACTTTTTATTTCATATTCAACTTCCTATTTGAAATTCATACATCTTATTATAATCATGTGTATGCTTTCTAAAGTGGAATTTTCTAAAATCTGGTGTTTCATGTATAAAAATTGCCTTTGTGATCATTCATTTATTCAACAAATACTATTTTGTGCCGATCGTAACCCAGTTTTCTAGACGTGGAAAAGGAGTAAAGAAGGGATAATGTCTGTCTTCATGGAGCTTAGAATTTCAGTGTGTCTGGGGTCAGGGAGGGAAAGAGACAACAGATAACGAATATTGTGTATCAGACCGTGAAGAGTTCTGGAGAGCAAGCAAGGCAGGAAGATGGCAAGGTCCAGGAGTGTTTGTGTGTTGTGGGGAAGGGTGGGGCTCACATTTAAATAGGGTTCTCAAGGAAGAAGCCACTGACAGGGTGACTTGAGGAAAGATCTGAAGGAGATAAGGGAATGAGGCATGGGGGAACGTGTGGAAGAGCTTCCTACTGAGAAGGAAGAGTAAGTGCAAAGCCCCTGAGGCTGGAGCTGCCTGGCACACTTGGCTGGAATGGAGTGAGTGATGGACAGAGTAATAAGAGATAAGGTAGCAAAGGAAAGATGACCAGATCAGAAATACAGAAGTATTTCCAAGAGGAAGAAATGATCATTTAGTACAATTATTAGGAACTTGCACAACATCAATGAATAAAACAGATAAAAAAAAACTTATGCCTCCTGCAGTTGACATTCTAATGAGAGGCAGCAGAAGTTAATAAAAAACAAAAAACCGAATTGTATAGTATGCTAGAAGTGACAAATGCAGCAGGAAATAAGTGGACAGAGAATGGTGGGGTGGGGTGTGTGGGTGCTTAGGAGTTCATTGTAACCTAGAACAATCTCAGAATGTAAACTTCTCAAGACTAGAGCCTAAGCTCTTTGTTCTTTTTTATATTACTCAATTCTTAGCACATTGTGGGTAACTAATACAAACTCATTGATAATGGCCCGCTAAATAATAGTCATTCTACAGATGTTTTGGTTCTGCATCAGGGATGGTAATAGGTGAGCAAAAAGAGACACAGCCTGGCTTCCAGGAGTTTATAGTTTGGTGGTAGAGATAACATTGCTCAAATAATCACATAAGTAAATTAATGTAAAATTACAATAGTGATAGTGCTATAAATGAGAGGTATTTGATACTAGGAAAGCATGTTATGCAAAGAAGGAATGACAGTGTGTTACTCTGCCTTCAGTGTTTCAGTAGTAATATTGGCTTTCCCAGGCAAATGGCATTTTGTAGTGATGGTGAAATAGGAACTAGAAATAATGCAAATGTTTTGTATTCTGTTTAAAACACATACTAAGCCACCCTTTGGAGAGGCAGTCGTAGCATCTCCGATATTAAGGCTTTGCTTATTTGAAATTTATCTAAACAGTAACAGCCTCTTGCCAGTATAGTTTAAACTACAATCAAAAGCTGGGGAAACTTGACTCACGATCTGGAAAAGGCCTTGGGTGCGCTTAGGGCAAAGCTTTTAATAGTTTCTGAGATACAAGTAAGATACTAGCGTTCTATTCCTTATATGAGGCCAGCAAGTCTGACTCCAACTCAATAACTCACTTCAGGTAAACCTATTTTCAGCTTTACTTGGAGGACATAACTCTTGGTCATTCTCTACTGTCCATTACTTTAGTTGACTGGTGATATGGTCCAACAATTGAACCAGAAATATATTCATTCACCAGCAGCAATGACGTATTTTTCTGCATTATGCTCATCCTTGGCAGAGGATGCTTCAGCTGCTCCCTTTGCTGCCTTGCTGTCAGTTTGATAAACGGACAGGCTTCCTTCCCAGCAGGGCTGGTGTGGTTCCAGGCTGCAGCACTGCCCACTTCAGCAGTCTGCAGGCCATTGTTCCTGCCTCCTGTGAGCTCACAGAGCCCATTTGGAGTGCACCGGCGCATTCCAAAAGACTCTCGGGCTGACAGCATCAGACCAATACAAGGAGAAAATAAAGTTTCATTTTGTTCTGTTAAATGTCTCTGCCAGACTCTACAGAGACATACTGCCAGAAGAATAAAGGGAAAGTTAATTCTGTCCGTTGCACAGAGCTATTTTGAAAATTTACTGCCAGGACCTTGCAACGGGTACATTTGTATATTTTAGCTTTTCCTTTAATCTGTTTCTCTAACTCGGTGATTCATTCATGTGCTGAATTTTTAAAAGGCAGGAAAGAGTCAAATATTGTATCAATGAGCACAGTTTTTAATGATAAAGAGAGTGAAATAGGACATGGCAGATCATGGAGACTAGAGAAAGGTTGGCCACGGAAAAACCAGTCCTGTCTGGGATTTTCAGCAGAATTGATAGCATTAGCTTATGTGAACAGACTAACTGTAGATTGATGATGTACCAGACACTTCTTTTAGGTAGATGTTCTTTTATAGTCTACTTGAAGCAAAACCATAATAGCAGTAGTAGTTACATCTTTCACAGTATATTCTCTTCCCACTCCCATCCCCATGATGTTCCTGTGGGAAGGGTGAGGATTTTAGTCACCAAAACTGAGACTCAAGGACATCAAGGCCTTGGGTCAATTTCACCAATCTAGTGGTGGTAGCAGGGATTTGTTCCAATGCCTTCCTACTTAAAGAAGGAAGTAAGCCAGGCGAGGTGGCTCACCTGTAAACCCAGCACTTTGGAAGGCCGAGGGGGGAGGATCACTTGAGGCCAGGAGTTTGAGATCAGCTTGGGCAAGATAGGGAGACCACCCTGTCTACAAAAGGTAAAAAATAAAAAATAATTAGCCAGGCATGGTGGTGCATGCCCATAGTCCTGGCGACTTGGGAAGCTGAGGCAGGAGGATTTCTTGAGCCCAGGAATTCAAGGTTATAATGAGCTGTGATCATATCCCTGTACTGCAGCCTGGGTGGCAGAGTGAGACCGTGTCTCAAAACAACAACAAGAAAAACAACAAAAAACTAAAAGCAAATAGAAAGTAAGAAGTTGAAAACTCTTTTTCATTGTGAAAAACAGAAGGTTTCTCTACAAAAAAAAGCATATTAAAAACGTGAAAAAGTGGGCAGATATGTCTTTTTTATTTTTTTCTTTTCTTTTTTTTTAAATTTTATTATTATTACACTTTAAGTTTTAGGGTACATGTGCACAATGTGCAGGTTAGTTACATATGTATACATGTGCCATGCTGGTGTGCTGCACCCATTAACTTGTCATTTAGCATTAGGTATATCTCCTAATGCTATCCCTCCCCCCTCCCCCCACCCCACAACAGTCCCCAGAGTGTGATGTTCCCCTTCCTGTGTCCATGTGTTCTCATTGTTCAATTCCCACCTATGAGTGAGAATATGCGGTGTTTGGTGTTTTGCCCTTGCGATAGTTTACTGAGAATGATGATTTCCAATTTCATCCATGTCCCTACAAAGGACATGAACTCATCATTTTTTATGGCTGCATAGTATTCCATGGTGTATATGTGCCACATTTTCTTAATCAAGTCTATCATTGTTGGACATTTGGGTTGGTTCCAAGTCTTTGCTATTGTGAATAGTGCCGCAATAAACATATGTGTGCATGTGTCTTTATAGCAGCATGATTTATGGTCCTTTGGGTATATACCCAGTAATGGGATGGCTGGGTCAAATGGTATTTCTAGTTCTAGATCCCTGAGGCATCGCCACACTGATTTCCACAATGGTTGAACTAGTTTACAGTCCCACCAACAGTGTAAAAGTGTTCCTATTTCTTCACATCCTCTCCAGCAGTTGTTGTTTCCTGACTTTTTAATGAATGCCATTCTAACTGGTGTGAGATGGTATCTCATTGTGGTTTTGATTTGCATTTCTCTGATGGCTAGTGCTGGTGAGCATTTTTTCATGTGTTTTTTGGCTGCATAAATGTCTTCTTTTGAGAAGTGTCTGTTCATGTCCTTCGCCCACTTTTTGATTGGGTTGCTTGTTTTTTCTTGTAAATTTGTTTGAGTTCATTGTAGATTCTGGATATTAGCTCTTTGTCAGATGAGTAGGTTGCAACAATTTTCTCCCATTTTGTAGGTTGCCTGTTCACCCTGATGGTAGTTTCTTTTGCTGTGCAGAAGCTCTTTAGTTTAATTAGATCCCATTTGTCAATTTTGGCTTTTGTTGCCATTGCTTTTGGTGTTTTAGACATGAAGTCCTTGCCCATGCCTATGTCCTGAATGGTAGTGCCTAGGTTTTTTTCTAGGGTTTTTATGGTTTTAGGTCTAACATGTAAGTCTTTAATCCATCTTGAATTAATTTTTGTATAAGGTGTAAGGAAGGGATCCAGTTTCAGCTTTCTACATATGGCTAGCCAGTTTTCCCAGCACCATTTATTAAATAGGGAATCCTTTCCCCATTGCTTGTTTTTCTCAGGTTTGTCAAAGATCAGATAGTTGTAGATATGCGGCGTTATTTCTGAGGGCTCTGTTCTGTTCCATTGATCTATATCTCTGTTTTGGTACCAGTACCATGCTGTTTTGGTTATTGTAGCCTTGTATTATAGTTTGAAGTCAGGTAGTGTGATGCCTCCAGCTTTGTTCTTTTGGCTTAGGATTGACTTGGTGATGCGGGCTCTTTTTTGGTTCCATATGAACTTTAAAGTAGTTTTTTCCAATTCTGTGAAGAAAGTCATCGGTAGCCTATGGGGATGGCATGGAATCTATAAATTACCTTGGGCAGTATGGCCATTTCACGATATTGATTCTTCCTACCCATGAGCATGGAATGTTCTTCCATTTGTTTGTATCCTCTTTTATTTCATTGAGCAGTGGTTTGTAGTTCTCCTTGAAGAGGTCCTTCACGTCCCTTGTAAGTTGGATTCCTAGGTATTTTATTCTCTTTGAAGCAATTGTGAATGGGAGTTCACTCATGATTTGGCTCTCTGTTTGTCTGTTATTAGTGTATAAGAATGCTTGTGATTTTTGTACATTGATTTTGTATCCTGAGACTTTGCTGAAGTTGCTTATCAGCTTAAGGAGATTTTGGGCTGAGACAATGGGGTTTTCTAGATATACAATCATGTCATCTGCAAACAGGACAATTTGGCTTCCTCTTTTCCTAATTGAAAAGCTAGATGAAATATTCACAGACTTATTTTTTCTATTATTATTTTTTAATTTTATTGTCTTATATATCTTTTCTGGATAAATTTTATTTATTTTTAAGTTTCAACTTTTATTTTAGATACATAAGGTACATGTGCAGATTTGTTACATGGTATCATTATTCATCAGTATAGCCCATCTGCTCCATCAGTTTGAGAAGCCCCAAATGACAAAATAGTAGTCATAGCTTTCAGTTTGGTGGAACTCTTTCTACTTTTCTGTGTTACCTGGTGGAAGCCTCCCTGCACTGTCCATACTCACCCCCGCACCAGGATTCAGAACTTTTAATCCAGAAGAGCCTAAGGATGTAGGGATGGGAAACACACTTCCTGCAACTGTGCTGCTGGGAGTGGTGATGAGAAGGGCCAATCCTATCTATGGATTTCAGGCTTATGTATTCCAGTTACTTCACCATATATTGGCTATCAGTTCTGTGCACCTACAGAATCCTGGAGGGCAGCAGCCTTGTTGGGTGTGGTTCCCCACGCGGCCTCCTTAGCTGGCCTTTGAACAAGGAATTCCATCATTTTACTAGGCTGGCTTCTTCAGAGTGATGTGGTATATGATGGGACCTGTGGATTCTCTACTCATGTACTCATTGTGGCACTTCTGCACTGTAAAACACATCCCCTAGTCTAAAGCAATGTTTTGGGAATTCCATTTGGTAAATCACGTACTATTTAAGCCCTCAGATGATGCTGGTAGAGGCACTTTGGGTAGCAAAGGCAAACTCATAATCAAAATAGGCATGAATTTTGGTGAGAATATAGTGCTGTCTTTCTAGGATGGAAGGTGTCCAGTGTAATCAACTCGCTACCAAGTAATTGACCAGCTTTCTGGGGAATGTTTCCATATTGAAGCACTATATTGAGTCTCTGCTGCTGGCAGTTTAGAAATTCAGCAGTGGCAGTAGCTAGAGAAGTCTTAATGAGAGAGTCCATGCTGTTGGGCTTATGCATGGCCTTCATCCTTGCCACCAAGTCTGCTTCATGCATGGGACTTCTGTGCAAGCACTGGGTGGCTGAGGTCAGAAGCTCACTGCCATCCCCTGGACAAGTCATCCTATCTACCTGGTTGTCCAGTGCCTCTTTGAGTGCTCTAGAATACTTTCCAGTGGACATTATTACATGACAAAATACCCATACATGCTTTGGGCTCTCTGCCAGAGATTCATCCACAAACCTCTTTCTCAAACATCCTTGTCTTTAAACTCTTATTCTTGCTACTTTCAGCATCCTGACTAATCAGCAAAGCTATTTGTCAGCCCAAAAGTTTGTGTGCATCTGTGCTTTAGGCATTTTCTCTCTGGTGTGTGACCAAAGTTGCTTAGAGTTATACATGCTAGGATCATTACAATTTTACACTACCTTTCAGGGCCACCTTTGAGCGGGGCTGTATTGTGGTAGCACTCCATTTTCAGTTATCATAAATAGGTTGAGCTAACCTATTTGTGAACCAGGCTCACGTATTTCCTCCTCTGTGAGTTGGTTGTATGGAAACCCTCATGGGAACATGGGTGTAAGTTGAAGGAGAGGCATCAGTGTAACAGAGGAAAGTCACATGGAAACTGGGGCCACCTGCATAAGCTGGTGCCCAACTTACTTGTGCGCAATTCTAAATGTACCATTTCTATCGTGCAATGGATTCCTGCTGTTCCTGCATGATGACTTTGCATATCTCATAATCCCAACTCATCGGCTTGGCACAGTGGCTAACGCCTATAATCCCAACACTTTGGGAGGCCGAGATGGGTGGATCACCTGAGGCCAGGAGTTCGAGACCAGCCTGACCAATATGGTGGAACTTTGTCTCTACTAAAAATACAAAAATTAGCCGGGCATGGTGGCATGCGACTGTAGTCCCAGCTACTTGGGAGGCTGAGACAGGAGAACTGCTTGAACCCGGGAGGCGGAGGTTGCAGTGAGCCAAGATCACGCCACTGACTCCAGCCTGGGTGACAGAGTAAGACTCCGTCTCAAAAAAAAAAAAAAAAAGTAAAAAAAAAAAAAAAAATCCTAACTCATCATGGGCAGCTGCAGTTGCATAATCACACTTTATGTTCTCTACTAGGGTTCAAAAGCACACCAGGGTTGCTTTTGAAGTGATGAGTAGTTCTCTGTCTTTGAAGGTTTAACCTTGCTCCAGAACCCAGGGTCTGTGCTTCAACTCTTACATTGGGGTTTAACAGAGACTCTGTACAGAATCTTAATCCACTAAGGACTCCTCTAGCCCCATCCATCTTCTAGGTCATACTGCCTGAGCATCAGGGCAGCTTGCACTGCAGTCTGGACCTGTTATAGGATCCTCTCTTGTTCTGGGCAACACATATCACACTTGAAAATGGCAGCTTCCCAGGTCATTCAATAAATGATCCAGTATCCAAATAAGACTACCAAGTACAGTGCCTCTTTCTTAGTGGTACGAGGTGTGGGTGCAATAATTTGTCATTTATATTAAAGGGGAATTTTCCCACATGTTCCAGTTGATTGGATTTTTTTTTTTTTTTTTGAGATGGAATATCTCTCTTTTGCCCAGGCTGATTTCGGCCCACTGCAACCTCTGCCTCACAGGCTCAAGCGATTCTCCTGCCTCAGCCTCCCAAGTAGCTGGGACTACAGGCACCCACCACCACACCCAGCTAATTTTTGTATTTTTCGTAGAGGCGGGGTTTTACCGTGTTGCCCAGAGTGGTCTCAAACTCGTGAGCTCAGGCAATCCACCCGCCACGACCTCCCAAAGTGCTAGAATTACAGGCATGAGCCACCGTGCCTGGCCCAGTTCATAGGATCTTTAAAGACATCATACATATGGTAGGTCTTTGAAACTCTGAGGGTTTTATTCTCCTCCTCCTAGCATGTATGTATCTTACCAGGACACCTTGAGTACTTGCTTCTGTCCTCACCTGGTCCAAGGACCGTGATGTCCTCATTGCTGTTAAGCAACATCATGCTGGTTCTGTGTAATACCAAGAAAATGAAGGTCTCTGTGGACTGTATTGTGACAGAGAGCAGAAGAGTTAACCTGGTCCTGGGCAAAACAGTAAATGTGTACTACTGTCTTTTCCACATGATAGCAAATTGCTTTTGATCCTGGTTTTATTGTATTGACAACCTCAGCTGGCATGACCATGAAGAAGCAAGACAAAAAACAAACAGGAGGAAAAATCTGGGGATTCTTTTTAGAGATGGAATACATACTTACAAAAAAAATGCCTCAATGGAAGAAACATTACCATATCTGACATGGTATATGTGATTGTGGATGCCATTTGGTTATGTTAACTTTGGTCCACTATCATTCATGATGATCCTTCTAGTTTTTGCAAGGGCCAAATAGGTGAATTGAATGAGGCTATCCCTTCATCCTTCAAGTCTTTGGTGGTGGTGCTAATTTCTGCAATTTCTTTTGAGATGTAGGATTGCAGTTTGGGGAACTTTCCATGTCTCTTCCAAACCCACGGTGGCTCTTATTTCAGTGGCCAAGGAACCAATCTTGATTGTACTAAGGGACTGGGCAAATAACCACACAGATGGCCTGCGGACCCATTGGACCACTATGAGATGGACATGGGCCAGGATTCTATTCATCACCTGGCTTCTACATGCCTCTTTCTAATGAAGGGTCACAATAGCATTTTGAATTCCTTGCTTTTAGAGCCAACTCAGACTCTGAGTCTAAAAGTCCTTGCATGGTCTGGGTATTTTCGTTTCCCCAGTGTATATCTGATATTCTGGTAAATAGCTTCAAGTCCCTTTGGGAAAGGATCAGGAGATATTTATTTTAAATTTTTGCGGTGGTGTTGCAGGATATTGCCAAATGGACCTAGTCTCTTTGATAGTCACTGAGCTCTGGATCAGAGACTGAGCTCTGTGTCTGGGAACTGACTTAGATCTAGTAAATGGGTGAGAGAGTGTGATTTCCCACTGGGGCGACAGACACCAGTTTTTTGCTTTCCAGATCTGTCCTGCTGGCTCTATAGATGAAGTGAAACTCTAGTTGGCTGCCCATCTGCCTTGCTCCCATGATTTATTAACAACTGCTACCGATTCCTATGGGTCAAAGCTCTCAGGTCGTCACTCTGGCCTCACTGTTTATTTCAGAAATTATGACCACCCTATTTCTGTGAAGACAAATTAGCCTCTCCTATTTGAGAATCCTATCAATTCCATTGATACCAGGGAGACTGGTTCTAACATAGCACTTCCCACTGTCAACAACACAACCAAGCTTCTCCACAATGGTGGGGCTCCCCTCACTCTGCATTCTTCATTGACTGATTGTAGGAGTGTTCTTTGGACTCCCTCAGGCAAGAGTCAGGTGGTGGGTACTTTGATGTAACACAGTAAACCCATTCCAACATTTCCACCTCCCTGAGCCCTTCAAGCCCTTCCCCAAAACCCTGCCAAGGCCTGACTTACCTAATTACTTTGATAAGGACCAAGCTATAAGGAATAATTTTAGCAGTGTATTAGGACCAGTTCTATGTGTCTTTGCTAAGACGTTGAACCCCATGTCATGGGAGAGTGTTCTAACATCAATACATTCTCCCTTCTCCAGCCTTATGTGCTAACCTTGTGTATGGGCACTCTAAGATCTACTCCTACACCTGTTCCCCTGTCTTCTCCTGGGTGCATTAACCAGGTCTTAAAATTCTCTGGTTGTACTACTTTCTTCCAAAGCCAGGATCATATACACTTCACAATGGTGCTGTGGCCTAAACATTCCTATCATTATAGCACTCATTCTATAGGATAGGAAACAATGGAGGGAATCTGCTAATTGTTTAGTATGTATGCTTACAGATTAGAGAAATAACTTTCTGTTGGGTCCAGTGTGGAGACAGCGAGGGTAGATGGGAGCAGAACATGACAAGGAGGAGAGTATCTTATGAAGCATCTTCCTCCGATGAGGTTTTTGCAGTTTCTAGGTCAAGGTTTCTCAACAATGGGACCATTGACATTTGGACTAGATAATTCTTTGTTGTTGAGGGGCTGTGCTGTACTTATAGGACATTAACAGCATCCTACAATGACCTCTACCTATTAGGTGCCAATAGTACCTCCCTCTCTCAGTGGTGATAACTGTATCTCCCCAGTGTGGACCACTGATTAAATGTTAGAAGAGGGCTCTCTTCCTGCAGCCAGCCTCCTGCAGATGTCTCTTGGGTGATGGCAGAATTCTCAGGGTGCAGCCGAGGTGAGCTATCATCAGGCTATTCCTGTGCACATCTGGTAGTTATAGCAATAGCTAGAGAAAAAAGGTGGGCTAAGAAGATGTGAGCCAGGGCATAAAATGTCTGTGACACAGAGGTATGTAACACCCACTTCAATTCACAGATGGGAACACTAAGGCTCAGGAAGGTTAAACAACTTAAGTCGAAGCACTGTGCATAAATATATGTAAGACATAATACCTCCCTTTGAGAAATTTTCAGTCCAGCAAATTGTGAAGTATTATATAATAAATAATTGCATGTAAGTGTTGATAAGGTCATACGACCATCAAGTGACAAAGATAAAAATAGAATGAGGTCTATTTGACTTCCAAATCTGTATTCATTTTAGTGTACAGATATGCCTCAGGATTTCTTATGTATACTGCATACTAGAATTTTTGTTAAATTATTTGCATGCCCATTATCATTGAACATTTGTAGAGATCTAAATAGTGGGCATTCTCACCCCCCATTTTTCAGATAAGGAAGTGGCCCTTTCTTGTACACCGTCTTATGCCCTAGATGCATTACGCTTAAAGAAGACATTGCTTTGTAGAGAAAGGTGACCTTACACTGATAAAATCAATGTGGACAAGTATGGAAATGCAGGCACAGGATAATGCAATATATTGCTAGAAACAGGAGAACCCAGTGACCAATTCCATTATCTCCATCTTCATCCTTCCACAGTGTGACTAATTAAGATATGGTCTGGTACTGAATAGCTCAACTCCTTTTAAGAGTAGCTTGTGAAACTGTGGAAACTATCTAAAAATATATAACTAATGTGAGACAAATAATGTTGTTACAAGGGAATTGATAACCAAGGATAATGGGAAAAGCAAGAAATAGCAAGTTGGAGCTAATTACCAGGGAATGCCCCCTGACACTGAGAGTGGCGAGCCAGGATAACGGTCTCCTGAGGGGAGTGGCAGAATCACCATCAGTTAGTACATTTAAAAATAGGCAACAGAGCGCTAGAAACAGAGCTATTGGGAATAATCTTGCATTAGGCAGGAAAGGAGGTAATTGACTAAGTGACCTAATATTAAGAGCTTTCTTTCTCATGAATTTCTAGAATTCTAAAAAAAAATATAAAACCTTATAGGCTGTGTACAGAAATGTAGGTACCTAATGACTGGAGATGCCTAAATATAGCCTCAAATTATTCATAAATGCAAAATGAGAGCAGCCGTGCCGCAGATGGAGCATAATACGAGGGTCAGAGGAAATGTAGGAGACGGACAGGGAAAGCTGAAGCACTGTTAGGAATCAGATTTCTCTGATGCTCTCAGTTGGGGCCGTGCCCAAGTACATGTGAGCTGTGCAAAGGCTGTATTAGTTAATCACTTAGCTCTTTCTTCCTTTCCTCATTCGGTCCTACTCTACCGCAATATCAGAGTTTACAAAGACCACTATTTACAAAGACCACCTGTACCATCCCTATCTTCCAAGTTAGTGTTCTCCTTTCCTTGAAACCGGTTCATGGCATGGTCTTAAAGCACTCTTTCCCAAGGAGTAGGCAGTCCAAAGGCTTGACTCTAAGCCATAGGAAGCCTTGCTAAAAATGCAGATTTCAGGATCTCACTGCAGCAGAGCGTCTGGGGTAGGGCCTATGAATCTGCATTTTTAAGACGTTCCCTATGTCTTAAAAATAATTGTCATTGTTAAATTGGAGAAACTTCCCGTAGGGATGGGACACTGGCTAAACCAAAAGAAACCACAGGGGAGGGAAGTGTAACCCAGCTTCCTCCCTGCTTTCCCTGATTTTTCCTTACTCCCAACCAAATAAGATCTCCTTTAAGTTTCATAAAACTCTTATAAGTATGCACATACACTCACCTATAATCTACATTATGTCTACTTGCAAAAGGCTTTAATATAATTTTCTTGTTTGTCTAATATGCTAATTATTTCTCTGCTTTGTATTTGTGGTGCTGGTTTAACCCTTTGGAGGACAGGGATTATGTTTAAATCATCTTTTTTCTTTTTCTTTTTTTTTTTTTTAATCATCTTTCCTTCACAATTTTGTGGTAAAGAGTGGATATTCTTATTCAATGCAACTAAGCCAGAAATGTAAAAAAAAAAAAAAAAAAAAAAAAGTAATAAAAACAGGGCATGCAATAGGAAGCCAGGGCATGTTAGCTTTGCCAGTGTGAGAAGGCATAGTCTGAAGGCTGAACACTTAGCTTGGGGTCAAGACCTGGCTTTTGCTTCTAGCTCTACCAATCATCCCATATGAAAATTTGAGCCAATCATATGGCTTCTCAGTTTCCCTCCCTGTAAGCCAGGATAACAATCACTTTCTTACTTTTCTTATAAAGTAGCTGAGAGAGTAAGCATGATAATATCACTATTTAACATCACGTTTCACTTACAACAGCTAAAAATGACATCAACATTATCAACATCATCATTTTACAATCTCCAAACCACTGGACAGAAGTTCAATCTGAGTTCCCCAGAGATAATTATTTTACCTTATACCAGGACATCCAAGAAAGGATATAACAGGAAAAAACAAAGATTCCAAGAATTACATCTAGTTAAAATGTATATCAGTAATCAGTCTTCTAATACAATTCCCCAGATAATGCTAGCCATAGGGACAAGAAAAATAATTGGCATTGTTTAATTTTTGACATGCTACCTAATGAACAGCTAAACCATTTTCATAGAAGGCAAAATTACAGTGCTGCTGCTGGTGCAGCTACTGTATCTAAAGTTAATTGGATTTTCTATTATGATGAGGCTTGTTTTTCAGAATTTAATCTCAATTGCTCTGAGTTGATAGTGAGACAAGAGATATACAGGGCATGTGGAGTAAATCACGGGTTGGGGAGGAACCTCATTAGGTCAAAGAATTCTCAGGTGTATTGGGGTGTCACAATATGCAAGCAGGAACTAGGATTTGTGTAGAGTATATGTCTTCTAAACATGAAGATTTTCAGGAGGGAAAACTGACTGCTTGTTATTGTAGCCTCTCTCTCTCTTTCTCTTTCCTCCTTCCCCTTCTCCTTCCCTCTCTCTCTCCCTTTCTTTTTCTCTCTCTTCTTTCATCCCCAGTCTTTCTCTCTCCCCTAGGCAGAGTAATGCATTTTAGTTCCATTAGGATGTTGAGTGTTATCTGTGCAGACTGCAACAAAACAGCCATACCAACTTCTTTTCTAGTTCAAGGGATTGCTCTACAAATTACCTAATTAGCATGAGTTTCTCTGCTCTGGTGTTTTGAAACATGAAGAGAGTTTTCGAAGTAAGAGAACCAATTTGAAAAAGACTCTAGCAGTTGGTAATGGGCCAGGAGACAATGGGGCTTTCCCAGTTGTGAAATGAAAACAACAGTGAACAAGGGCGTGGTCACATGTAAGCAGGGCTGTACACCTGGGCCTCAATGGCCAGAAAGAGAGTACCTGGGCACGGTTTGGGTGAGCAGATGGTCCCAGGGCACTCAGAGATCTGAAGGGGTTCAGAAAGGCCACTTGGCCTAGGCTTCCATAAAGGAAGCAGCTTCAGTTTAAAATTTTGACATTTTCTATGATAAAAAAGCTATTCATTAAGTCACTGTGTCTATTCACATGTATTAGAGGCATTAATTCATTAAGAGCAAACATTTAAAATACATCATATTTTGTTAGCCTTATTGTGGTATTTCCTTATTTTTTAAGTTAAGAAGAGTCTTAAAAAAAAGTGACCATGGGCCTCTTTAGACTTCTAGAGGCCCTGACTACACATGGAGCCTGCTGGAGGGACTGACTCAGTGAGGAGTCCCTGCATACATGCTCCTTGCAGATGTGGGAGGAAGCTGAGGGAGAGAAACTAGGAGGGCAGCTGGTGAGAGCCACAGACTTAGGCAGGTTCCAAACTCTTTCAAAAGCACTTCTCCAAATATCTGCCCTTTAATGGCCCTGAACCAAAAATATAGCCTCTGTTTATATCAATTTTTATGTTAAACCTACTCAAATATTTGTTCCAATGAAAGAATACAAAAACATTGCCCGGCACTTAAATTACTTAAAACAATTGAATAACAATGGATAAAACTGCAAATTTAAATGGAAGTGGGCTCCAGAATCTGCAAATTGCAGTTCAATCACAATTCCCCATTACAAAGTGTATCTTAATCATGCAATAGCAACAAACTTATATGTAGATAGCACTTTACAGTTTAGAAAGCATGCACATGTATTTTATCTCAAGTTCCCTCAATAGAACAATACATAATGTCTACACATTTGGGCTTTGCTTTAAGGGGAAAATTGGTCTTAGTAATATGTTTGGAGAGTCATAATTTCATACTACAGATGAAAATCTGAAGGTAGAGACAAGACTCTAAATCCTGGTGGAATCTAGAAAAAAATTGACCTTACAGATGTCAAGGTGTATTTTGGTACTATGTAGGTGCATGTCTAATTCACCCAACAATTCGCCAAGGGCTACCTGCATTGTGATTGCATACTATAAGTCAGACTGAAAGCAGGGAAGGCAGGTGAAGCTCTGCCTTCCCTACTCATCTCCTGGATGGGTAGAGCAATGATGTGCCACACCTCATTTCCTGTTATCCCCACTTCAGGGCCCCTGGCCTATCACAACTGCAAACCCCAAACTTCTCTCTATAGATAATATACTACTAGAAAAATGTCTACTGTCCCCTTACAATCTAGTAAATTAAAATATATTCCCTGTCCCTTTAGCATTGCATTTTTGGAAGGCTTCTCACTTCAAATTTGGAAAATAACAAGGAAATGTCAATAGTCTTTAAAAAGTCTCCAAAAGTACTTCTTGTAGCATCAGCCTCTCTTAAGAATCTTCTACTTGTTCTCTGCACTTTTAGAGGCATGCCCAGCAACAAGAATGTAACGATTGCATTTTAACACTTCATTCATTTTGCTTTCTAAAAGAAGATTAAATGAAGGATATTAAGTCCCCTCCACATGCTAAGAATTCTGAGGAGTAACTTCAGGATGAAAGCATATATGATCCTGCTCTTCTTCCCTAGGTATCCAGATGTTGAACTTGGACTGTGTAAGTCTCTTCCAGATATAGTTTGTATATCTGTCCCCACTAAATCTCATGTTGAAATGTAGTCCCCAATGGAGTCACAGCCTAATGCGAGGTGTTTGGATCGTGGGGGTGGATCCCTCATGAATGGTTTGGGCCATCCCCTTGGTGATGAGTGAGGTGTCGCTCTGAGTTCACATGAGATCTGGTCATTTACAAGTGTGTGGCATCTTCCCTACCCACCCCCTCCCCCCACTCTCTTTTGCTCCTGTTTTCACCATGTGAGATGCCTGCTTCACCTTTGCCTTCCACCATGAGTCAAAGCTCCCTGAGGCCTCCTCAGAAGTCAAGCAGATGCCCATGCCATGCTTTCTGTAAAGCCTGCAGGACTGTGAGCCAGTCAAACCTCTTTTCTTTATAAATTACCTGGTCTCAGGTATTTCTTTTCTGGTTTTTGTTGTTGTTGTTGTTGTTGTTGAGACTGAGTCTTGCTCTGTCTCCGAGGCTGGAGTGCAGTGATCTAGGCTCACTGCAACCTCTGCCTCTGAGGTTCAAGAGATTCTCCTGCCTCAGCCCCCTGAGTAGTGGGGATTACAGGTGCACACCACCACACCCGGCTAATTTTTGTATTTTTAGTAGAGATGGGGTTTTGCCATGTTGGCCAGGCTGGTCCCAAACTCCTGACCTCAAGTGATCTGCCTACCTTGGCCTCCCAAATTGCTGGGATTCCAGGCATGAGCCATCATGCCCAGCCTCAGATATTTCTTTATAGCAAGGCAAAAACAGCCTCACACACTCCCATACACAGTTGCTTCTTGAGTTTTTCTCACTCCTCTCTTCATCTGTGATCCCACTGTTGTCTGAACCACTTACATACCCACTCTGGTCCTAGATTGCCTTTCTTAGTCTCAGTTCTACTCCTAGGTCATCAGGCTCTTTCTCAAATCTTGTCCAAATGGCACTTAATAACTACTTCCAGAAAACCTTTTAACTAATAAAGGAGGAGAGGGTTATTTTGTTCAAACCACATCCTTTAAAAAATACAGATCTACCACTGTTCTACTTTGTTTTGGTGTAATGGCAATATTTTTGCAGGGACCTAATTTTCATTTTTTCACTAATAAACCTTTCTTTCAATTCCACTGGTTGGTCTTCCTGAAACCAACATCTTTTCCCAGTTTTCCCAATGGAATCTTAATCTTCTCGGTTAAATTCAATTTCTTATTCAAACGTCTAAATGATCACCATATCAGTATAGACAACATGTAATGATTCATTATCAGTATGTATCAAATATAATTCTTAATGTGTAATTATAAGTACCTCATCCCTTGTACATGCTTCATCTAGTAGTCTTATCCATGCCCGAACCAATCTTATTTAAAAGTAAGACATGGACAAGCAAGTCCAAAACCAAAGTCTTCTCAAGAGTTTCCCACTCAACACAACCCCACGGAGATGAATAAGCTTGGAAGGCAATTCTAAGTGGTACCAGAGCAAGAGCTCAAGTGAACAATCAGAAAATAGTTTGGTAGAGAGATATGTTTTTAAAAAATACTTGGGGTACAAACTTAATTGATGTGGCAGGAATATTTCATTACCTCAACCAGCCAACATTAAGTGAGTATCTAGGGATGAAGATTAAAATGGTGTAGTTCCAGCCACCAAAGATATCACATTTTAGCCGAAAAACTGACATTGGAAACAGAGATCTAGGGCCTTCTAAGGCATTTCAGAAAACTATTGTTCTTCCTATTTTTCATGGAAAGAAACCACTGTATCTTAGCAAGAGTAAGGGACCGTGCTAGGGTTATAAGACATGGCGGCAAGTTGGTCAGGATCCACACGGAAAGGCTGGAGATGAAGGGGACATGGTTTTCAAAGCACTTGAGACAGAGGAATTAGTCACAGACTTCCTCTTAACCATAGGAGTGCGTACAGGTTTTCACTACTATTTTGAATACATAAATTTGCATTTTAGTCAAACAGCTGGAACATAATAATATCTTCTTGATTAGATAAAAAGGTTTTTTCTCTGAAAATTATTACAAAAGGAACCTAACACAGTCCCTAATTATTAAGGTAGTGAAAAAATGTAGTAAATACTAGGTGTGGTGTTGGTGGTGTGTGTGTACGTGAGCACGAGATAGGTCAGTATTCCATTTATTCTGAGCATATCTCCAGATATATATCATCCTTCTTATTCCTATATCGCATGTCATATGAACCCAGACTCTTGGTCAAAACAAGCCCTGACAAGGCAACTAAACATAAACGAAGCACTCTGTAACAGGTGCAACGAGAAAAGCACCATTTTTTTCTGAGCACACCTTGCTACTCCCTGGAGCAATTCATAGTCCTTAGTAAGGTTCTTTGCTTCCCTAGGAGATTTTTCTAAACTGTAGTCTTATGTATCAAAAAGCAATATCCTAGTGCATGTTCTAGAATTAGGAGTTTAAGTACATCAACATTAAGCTTTGTACTTAATGTACTAAATTAAACAGCTTATAAATTTAGAATGGTATTTCCTTGCCTTTCTTTTTCAGTTCAACCTCTAGAGCATAGTTAGCATTCACTTAGTATTTATGAGTGATAATCCTTACCAGTATGTGGCAAAGATTTGAATGTGATATTATGCAAACAAGAGTCACACTTTATGCATACAGCATATACACTGCCTGCTGAAATCATGTCTTGACAGGGGCATATATTTGGAGAAAATCACTAGCACTCATTATCTTCAGCATGCCTCGCTATTCATTTATTGACTGACTTATTCATTCAAATATTTATTGAGCTCCTACCCTATTCCAGGTACTCTTTTTGCCTACACAACAACTTTCCCCTTCCATGTGGCACAGCCCAAATTTAGCTCTGACATCGACTCTTGCCACACATGGCTCGGCTAAAATCCAATTGATTTAAACCAATCTTGATCTTATTCTCTTTGTAAGGGGTTGATTTCCTGAGATGTACAAATCCCAGCACTGGCCAATGAAAACTGAGAGGAAGTCTGGTGGAGGGCTTCTGGGAAAGGTTCTTTGCTCTTAAATAGATTCGTATAAGGAAGGAACTGTCTGCGATGGTTAGTTTTATGTGTCAAGTTGGCTAGTCTATAGTATCTGGTGGTTCAATTAAACACTAATCTAGGTCTGACTGTGAAGGTATTTTATAGATGTGCTTACCATCTACAAGCACTTGACTTTAAGTAGAGAGGGTTATCTTTGATAATCTGGGTGGGCTTCATCCAATCAGTTTGAATGGCTTTAAGAGCAAAAATGAAGCCTCCATGAGGAATGAGAAACTTTGCCTCAAGACTGCAGCATCAGCTCCTGCCTGAGAGTTTCCAGCCTGCCAACTCACACTGGATTTTGGACTTGCCAGCTCCCCAAATCACCTAAGCCAATTACTTGGAATGATACGTATGTCCTTCTAGTTCTGTTTCTCAGAGAACCCTAACTGTTACACTGTCTTTTTTCAGTCTCTAGAAATTCAGATGAAAGAGTATAAACATGGGGAGAACGTGGGTCTTTGACAATGTGATTGAGTTGCTGAGTTAATCAACTCTAGACTCCCTTATTTGGAACTTCTTGTGATGACAGAACAAATCCCTTCATTCTTTAAGCCTTTATACGTTGGGTCTTCTGTTACTTGAAGCTGAAAGCAACCACACTAACATAGAAACCACCAGAAAACAATGAGTATCATACATAAATAGAATCACAATTAGCCAACCACAGAGAGTTTCAGATAAGGACATGATGGTCTTTGGTTCATTTTCTTTCAGATAATGAAGAACTCACTATCACTGGCTAGAAGGTCAGACTAAGTGCGTGCATTTAAGAGTCCAGAAATGAATTATCATCTCTTTATATTTATAAGACATAAAAGTAGAAAAAGAAGTGCAGTAAAAATATCTTTTCCTACAGTGATAGACTGTTTCATTCTATGGAAGGAAATCTTGAAAACAGTATTCATATTCAGAAAATAATGAAGCTGTGCTTAATGGATTTGGAAATTATTCAATAATTATCTTGTTATTTATTTTACAATTTTGAGGCCTTACCAAGAAAGGATCATCTGCATGATTTCTCATTTTAATGGCTATAACTGGCTATTTTAGTTCTATTCCACACTTGGGGTTACAGTTAGAGTAAAATTACAAACAGCTGTGATTCCTGCCCCAAGAAGATGTGTAGGTGTGTGCAAAATGCTTAATGTCTTCTGAACTGAACAGGTGTTGCATGGGCAGTGTATGCTGGAATGAAATAAATTCATTCTCAGGCTGAAACTATGTAATCTAGTTGAAACTATGTAATCTAGTTGCTAAGATTTGGTGTTGTGAGTTACACACATATGAAATGGCATGTATGACAGAAACACCAAAATACTCTCAAAAAGTGAAGCCTACAGTTCACTGTTGCATCATCTTCACAAGTTAATCATTTCTAGAAAATTTCACTTACTTTGAATAACAACTACACAGAAGTGCAAAACAGTAGGTGGGAGCCTGTGAGGAGTGACAGACGGCAATTTGCGGGGTTCTCTTTCCTGGACCCACTCAGTACGTTTGAGGAATGTTGCAGCTGCATACAGTTTTAAAAACTTGTTTGAGCTTTTGTTGGGTTTAGTTTTAAGTGGAAGGTTGACTTCCCCACTTTAAAAGAAAGTTTTTTGTTTATTGTTTTTTTTTAGGAACGCAAACTACATTTTACAACAAACATTTAAATTGCAGTCATTTTTCCTTTATGTCCAGTAATAAGATGGTGGTCACTGACATTTATGGAGCACTTATCATGTACTCAGTGTGTTGGAGCTGGTGATACAAAGATGGAGAAAACTGCAGTGATTTCCAGTGTAACAGGATATTGTAAAAAATAAAAAACTCTTCCTTATAAAGTGATGTTCTACATTATTTGGGTAAACAAATGCATAAGAAAAGGTAACATTGTAGCCAACATCTCTTTTCTCTACTGATTTGGTTATTAACATCCAGAAACAAAGGAAGGTCTTAGAGCTACTATTGAACTATGTCAGATGATGAGTCCTAGCAAAAGTGTAAACTCCTGTGGCTCCCGCAGCCTCCAGGAAACACAAGCCACTTGAGAAGAAGATCAAATGCCTTCTTTCCTCATGGGTCAGTCTGAACTTACTCTTAACATCCTTCCCATGATAACTTGATTAAGCTAAGCATCATATATGAAACCAGACTCCTTAAGATAACTTATTAACCTATCTAGAAATTAAATATCTACTTCTGTTTTCTCAAAATGCAGCCCAGTGACCATGTGTAGGAGACTCCTGCGATGCCCAGAGCGTTGCTGCTTTCCATCTCTCCAGGTCTACAAAATCACAATTTTCTGGGGTAGGGCCCAGAATGTTCATTTCTCACAAGCTCTCTGGGGGTGATTTTACATTCACTGAAGTTGATGAATAGATAACCACTGCTATTTGGTCAGATAGATACCTTCTCTTCCCAACTCACTGATCCCAGAGGCTGACCTATAGAGAGGCATCCACTAGGATCTCCCCCTCTCTGGCTTCTGATTGGCTCTGTGGCCAGTGGACTTCCCAGTGGCTAATCGCAGGAAAGGGGGAGGGTAAGCAAGGTATTTGTTTCCTGGGCTTCCTCTTTGCTGTGTTGCTTGCAGATGCCTTCTACATCTCATAGGATTTTCTCTTTCCCAATTCCCACAGTGACTCAGGCCTCTTGTCCCTTTGGGCCCAGATGTGATAACATCTCCTCTGATGTTACTCTCCCTGGAGCATTGCACTATTCCCCTAACCCTGCCTGCACTTTGTAAACAGTCCCTCTGTAAATAAACTCTCCTCCAGTCTAATGTGAGTCTGCCATTTCCTTTCTATAGAAATCTTGACTGAAACAGATATGGTTAGTAATATTTTGTAACTATGTAATATTTTATGGCTTGTACATTTCTTCTATATTTATTTTTTTATTTTTATAACATAATATGGTTTAAATAGGTTTTTTAAAAAAATCAACATTTTATGTTTAAGAAAACTGAGGCCAAGAGAAGTTAAATAAAATGTCACCCAGCTGGCCAGTGGGAGAAGCAGAGAGCAAGCCTGGTTTAATGCCTTCATTTGTAACTCTTTTCACTTCTTCAAGCTGTCAATCCCCTTCCTTCCCCACCACAAGTTATATAAACTGATACCATTACCTGATACAAGTACAATTGAAGTTATATTGTTTTGTTAACATAAACACTGAAAGAATCCACGTATTTGTTTCATTTGAGGCTAAGACCCCTCTGAGGAGTGGGAGAGAAAGGCTCTCACAGGCAAGCTTCTTGGCAGTGTTGCACATGATCTTATGCATCTGCCTCTTCCACAACCTGGTCTCTGAGGATCCTTCCATCCAACAGTGGCTTAACCACTCACTCCTTTGGCTCCCTCTATTCTGAGGCAGCCTCTACCATAGAATCCCTAATAGTTTCGTCTGTATCTCTACCTCTTCCTGCAGATTGGCAGCTCCCTAAATGCAGGGTTCTATTTCGTTTTTTCCATTTGCTACTGTATCTCCAATTTGTAGCCTAATTCTGGGTGCACAGTAGATGCTCAATAAGTATTTGTTAACTGAATAAAAGAGCATCTATATGTCTAGTGTATCCGTATACCAGTACATTATAAAATCATGGGGCTAGGCACAGTGGTTCATGCTTGTAATCCCAGAAGTTTGGGAGACTGAGGCAGGAGGATTGCTTGAGCCCAGGAGTTCCAGACCAGCCTGGGCAACACAGGGAGATACTGACTCTACCAAAAATTAAAAAAATTAGCCAGGCATGGTAGTGTACACCTGTGGTCCCAGCTACTTAGGATGCTGAGGTGGGAGGGTCAACTGAGCCATCCCAGGGGAGGTTGAGCCTATAGTAAGTTGTGCTTGTGCTGCTGCACTCCAGCCTGGGCAACAGAGTGAGACCCTGTCTCAAAGATAAATAAATAAAATATCGTGGAGTCACTTCCTACTTCTCAGTCTTTCTTATCCTCTATTCTCACCAGTTGCTAATTTCTGTTTATTCTACTTTTGGAATCTCTGTTAGATATGTTTATTCCTTCTCATTCTTACTGTCACTACCCTAATTCAGGGTCTCAATGCTGTTTCCTTGAAGTCAGTTGTAAAAGTTTTGTAAAGTAACTTCTCCTTTTTGCCTGCACGCATGCCAGAGTGGTCTTCCTAGAGTCCACCTCCGATCATCTTACTCATCACAAGATTTTAAGGGCTACAAAGCAACAATTAAGACACAGCATACCATTCAATGCCAAGAACCTTGCTACACATTTATTTCCCCAAACATCCTTTTATATCCTCTTCTTTTGAGCCCCCCTGAACTCCATCCTGTCTGTCTTCTAGTTTCTTTCCACCTCCATGCCTTTGCTGGTACTATCATAACATCTGAAATACCTGTCTTTCTCTGGTCTATTTGTGTACAAGGCTATGGTATGAAGCCACTTCTTCCATGAAATATTTCCCAATTGTGCTCTTGCTAATCTTTTTTTAGAAGTAATTTTTTTTCTGGGTTTGAATTCTCATAGTACCTTATCTATATCATTTTAGTAGTATTTAATACCATCTGTGTATTAGGATTATTTATGCTACCACTCTGTGTCTTAGCCTCTCAAACAAGACAGTAAGATACTTAAGTTCAAGATACATATTTAATTATCTTTGTGTCTTTCTTATTATTAATACATATGGTATTTCATATTTAGGACATATTGATAAATATTTGCTAAATTAATATGTGTAATTGCATAAATAAAGCATTGACAAGAAATGGGGCATCTGTATCAATGAAAGGCTAGTGAATGAGGTGATCCTGAAGCATGAATATAAATCAGAGGGATACATCACTGTAGCAAAGACATAGAGGTAAAAGAAAGTGCCTGTGTCACTTGACCCCCAGAGAGGGTGTATTAGGGTTTTCTAGAGGGAAAGAACTAATAAGATATATATATATATATATTATATATAGCTCTCTCATATATATGAGAGTTTCTTAAGTAGTATTAACTGACACCATCGTAAGGTCCCACAATAGGCCGTCTGCAAGCTGAGGAGCAAGGATGCCAGTCCAAGTCCCAAAGCTGAAGAACTAGGAGTCTGATGTTCAAGGGCAAGAAGCATCCAGCACGGGAGAAAGATGTAGACTGAGAGGCTAAGCCAGTCTAGTTTTTTCACGTTTTTCTGCCTGCTTTATATTCCGGCCACACTGGCAACTGATTAGGTGGTGCCCACCCAGATTAAGGGTGGCTCTGCCTTTCCCAGCCCACTGACTCAAATGTTAATCTCCTTTGGCAACACCCTCACAGACACACCCAGGATCAATAATTTGCATCCTTCAATCCAATCAAGTTGACACTCAGTATTAACCATCACAGAGGGCTTGCTTGCCTGAGTAAGAGATGAGAACTAGAACACTAGACATCTGGGGAGAAGACCAGGAAGTTCATAGGGATAAGTGAGTTGGACTGGAGGGTGATGGGCAGATACTGAATGTGTTCCTTATGACACAAAATGGCAGACATCTTTGGAATAGGCAGAAGATAAACTGGAAGTAAAGGAATGTTGAAGATAATGATTACACAGTACTGTAATCAAGATCCAAATAACTTGATGTGGCAACAACAACAACAACAAAATGGCTGTTCTTGGGGACCAACAGTGAATCGATGTGTGTGGGTGTTGATGGGATGTGGAAAGAGGAATCAAAGGCAGGCAGAGGTACATCAGGGATGACTCCACTGACCATGAGGGAAAGGCTCTGAGACTCAAGATGCTCTTGGATTGTTAATATCAGAAATGTTCAGTAGCAGCATTGACTTTGGGGATGGAGATTGCCTTAGTACTGGAGAGAGGTGAGGGTGGATGCTCAGTTCTGTGAAAGAGGTGACGGCACTCATGGACTTCAGAGGCCTCCTCTAGATGTGACAGTCATTGGATATCCATTTCAGATGGGAAATACTGATACTCCAAATAGTTTGTCTATATTATTCTTACAATTCTATCTGGGTCACAGAAGAATTCCCTTCTTACTGCAATTAAACAATGAATATCTGATTCCATGCCTAAGAGTAATTCAACATGGAGAATAAGGCACTGGGAACTCCTGGATTTTTTTTCTAGGCTTTTAAATGCTTTACTGAACAAGTCTAATTGCTCAATTTCCCTGCCAGAATCTCATCACTGGTTAAATGAATTCAGTAGTATTCACTTCAAAGCAATATTGTGAAGCTTAATTAATGAATGTCTTATTTACAAATTCTGACAAAGAATTGTTTTACTTCAAACCTTCAGGATAAAACCAAATTGAACCTGAGTTTTTCTGTGTCAATGGCTTTTCAAAGAAACAGTCTCTCTTTCTCCCTCTGGAGAAATCAGCGTAAACAGGGTTGGAATTTATCTAAACAAAAGAATGGGGCATTTTCATCATTTCACCATAAAATGGAATTTTTCTTGGAAAGGAGGTGCTTTTGTATTCAATGTTCAATTTAGACTTGACTTTACCTTCTCCCACTGCCTGTCAATTATCGAGGACTAGGGAACACTTAGATTTAAGTGGTAAGCAGAGTTTATCCAGGGAGACAGAATCAGGGCAAAGTTGCATATTACATTCATTTTTAAATTTCTGTTCCCTTGGCTGTCTGTGGCCTGTAACTATAGCTACATGGTCAAATATTGTTTTTTCATATCTACCTCTCTTGGGGTGTGTGGGTAAATGCCAAAGAACAAAATAGCTGGAATAGTTTTGAGAAATTTCTCCACGTTTTTAAAACCCATTCATTGTATGGGAGAGATGACAAATCTGTGTAGAAATCCTGTTTGGTCCTCACACAAAAATAACCCCACAGTTCTCTGTGGTATTTGGCCATCTCCTGTTTTTTTGTTTCAGGGTGACACAAGGTTAGATAAACCACAAGCACCGTTCTACTGGAGTCAAGGTTACAGTAAAGAAAGAAAGGGTTGGTGAATGTCAAGGTCAGTGGTTGTGGAAAACAGAATGGGTGGTGAGCTATAAAAACGGGAGCTTGGTTTTGGCAAAATTGTGAAGCAGGTAAAGATTGCCTGCAATATTCCCTCCCTTTTCCTCTCCCTACACACCTCCACTTCTCCCCTCTACCCAAAGCCTATTCTTCACATGGCTATCTGGGTCTCTGTGCACCCAAGTCACAATGGAAACTAAAGTTCCATTGCTAAAGTACTGGCTGATGCTTGAGAGATGTGTGGAGGGTGCCTGTGGCTTAGGTCTATGCAGAGATGCCTGTGGGCCCCTTACATAGATAAATAGGAGGGGAAATAGCTTTGGCCCAGTTAGGGTGGGGTTGGATGTAGGTGGAGTTTCTTGCTGGGAATAGGGAAGGAGGACTTAGAAACTCAAATGCTAAAATTTTAGACCTATGCAAGCTAGTAAAAGAGCTGTCTTTGAACCCTTTAAAGCACAAGATGTAGAGTATTGCCTGAAAGCACAGAATAGATTACTACAACTAGGAGGAAAGAATCACTTGGTTGGGACAATCAATGGCCCTGGTACCCAGCCCCAGGGCACTACATTTACTTTTCAGAATTAAACCAAACATTTTCAGAGATTCAGAATCACCTTGATATTTTTCATGTCTAGTTTCCAGCTGGAATGATATTTCAAAGTGCCAGAATTCTCATAAGACAACTACATTTTACAAATATCCAACCAATTCTGCAGAAGAGAGAAGTTTGGATGACAGTTATTAACAATCCTGATAAACTTCATGAAAGCATCCACCATTTTGGCTTCTTGTCCTGATGGAATTATAACTCCTTTTGATTTTCCATCTCTATAACTTTTTGAAAGAATAATAGAATGAGAAATGCTTTAAACTTATTCAATTTACATCCCACAAACTTATTCTGTATAAAACTTATTGGCCCATTTTGGAAAGAAAAACTTTTTATTTTTATTTTTGGCAGTGGCTATAAATAGCTGTATCATTATAACACTGTGACGAATCATGGACTGAGAAAAGCTGAAAAGAAAACAAGAAAAAATAAATTCCTGTTTTTATCTTATAGGGCAAATAAATATTGGATTTCTCACAAGAGGCCTATAAAGTATTTTATAAGCAATAAATCCTTAATATCTTAAGGAGGCAGCATGCTATATTGGAATAGGAATCAGAGAGCAGTTTGTCCTCTAACTAGCTCTGTAATATTGGGTAAATGTGGCAGGCACTCTTGATTGTCTACCCAAAAGCCATTCTTCTAGGCTAATAGCTCCCCTCATTAGTCAACTCTCCCACAGCTTGACAAATGCTCACCCCAGGGATGGAATCATGATTGGTCCAAGCTAGTCAAAGGACACCCCTGTCCTTTGTCAATGAATGGGTTAGTGGTGATCATGTGATCCAGTCTGGCCAATGAGATGAGAGGGGAAGACAGCTGGGGCCTTTCTTCAAAAAACTTCTTTGCATGGTAAAAAGATCCCAGCACTTTGGGAGGCTGAGGTGGGATCACTTGAGCTCAGGAGTTCCAGACTATACTGGGCAACATGGCGAAACCTCATCTCTACAAAAAAATACAAAAATTAGCCAGGCATGGTGGCATGCACCTGTAGTCCCAGCTACTCATGAGGCTGAAGTAGGAGGATTGCTTGAGCCCAGGAGGTGGAGGCTATGGTGAGCTGTGATCACCCCACTGCACTCCAGCCTAGGCTACCAAGTAAAGCCCTGTCAAAAAAAAGAAAAAAAAAAAAAGAAACAGAAACACAAAAGACATCAACTGTCAGCTTAACTAAGTGATCCAACATGGCATCACCAAAAAAGGGGCAAAGTGACATCCGGAGTCTCCTGATGTGTTGCGATGTAAACTACATAATTGGTGATTATGACAAACCACCAATTCTTGACAAAATGTATAACTAGAGTTTGTTCATGCGGAAGCAGTCAAATCCAGGTTGTGTGACATTTTATTAGAAAACTGGCCTGGACTCTCCAAGAACATTAGTCTCTTAAAAGACATGTAAAGAAAAGGTAGAGCAACTATTCTGATTATCAGATATCAAAGGTACTTAATCCTTGATTGAATCTTGGTTCAAAGGGAGGAGAAACTGCTTCAAAAGATATTTTTGAGATAAATGAAGAAATTTAAATATGGACTATATTTTTAGATAAAGCTTTTAAAAATAAATTAAAAGTTTTTGGCATATATAACAATATTCTGATTATATAAAAAATGTTCTTATTCTTGGGAGAGTTACCCTGGAGAATCTCGTGGTAAACTATCACAAGGTCTGCAACTTGTTTTCAAATGATTTAATATGGGGGAGGGGAGAGAAAGCAAATGGCAACAGGTTAATCTAGTGGTTCACAGACCAGTAGCAATATCACCTAGGAACTTGTTAAAAATGCAGACCCTCAGGTCCCATCACAAAAGTAATGAGTCAGACTTTAAGTTTTAGCAAAATTTCCAGGTGATTCTTGTGCACATTAAATCTTCTGGAGGGCACGTGGTATGGACAAACAGCTATATGATCTCAATATACAGACAAATGCATGAACTTTGTGGACAGAAACAGGAGAATGAAGTAGACATGCAGAGAGAAACAGAGGGGAGAAATTACAGGGCTCTAGACAAAAGTATTCCAGTTGCTATTGCTGCATAGTAGTGTAAAGCAACAACAATCAGTTATAATTATCTCTCATAGTTCTGGGGTCAGCCAGGTGGTTCTCCTTGGGAGTCTCTCATGTAGCTGCTATTGGACAGTAGCCCTGGACTCATCTCAATGGCTTCCTTACCACATGTCAGATTCTTGGGCTGGAACAACTAAGTTTCCTTGGGCGTCTCTTTGTCTTCATATGGCCGTTCCAAGTAGTCTCTGCAGCAGGACAGCTTCAGGACAGCCAGACTTCTTATATGGATGCTCAAGATTCCAAAAGGTCAAATTTCAAGATAGTGAGCCAGATGGAAGCCATATCACCTTTTACAACATAGCTTTGGAAATGTCCTACCACTATTCCACCATGACCCTGTTACTTGAGGCATTTACAAAGGCCCACATAGTTTCAAAAGAAGGGGGCATAGATTCTAGCTCTCGGTGTGGGAATGTCAAGGTTCAGGAAGAGTATGTAGGATGTAAAATATTGTTGCAGCCAATTTGGGAAAATACAATCTGCCACAGAAAAGAACCTCAATTCTGGATCATCAAAAGACATTGTCCAATTGTACTTATATTTCATTAGATACCTTATATATTTCTATAAAACCCACCTTTTCACTTTGTGTGTGCATGCTAGATAGAGGGGTTTCTATAATTAACAATCAGAACAGCCTTGACTAGTGGGTATAAGTAACGATATTAGACATTCTTCTACTTGGCATCTGTCTTCAAAAAGAATCCATTTCAATCCTTATCTTATTCTAACAGGTCATGATTAGATTACTGGGAAGCACATACAATCTCTGATGGATACCTAGAAATATAGTAAGTCCAATGTGTCTACCTGGTTGGTAGGACCCTTGCTATAGCAAGACAGCTAGCAAGTCTGGCTAGGCTCTAAGTCGCATACTCAGTAGTAAGCACCTGTATTGATTCTGTAGCTAACAAACTGCTGTTGCAATCTCTTGAGCAGTGCTTTTCTTGGTGTGGCTTTTCTTGGCTCAGGAATTTCATGCATCTGAATGTCATGGGGGAGATTATTAAGATGTAGATTCCTGAACCCTATTCATACACAATCTTTAGTGTATGAAGCCCAGGAATCTGCATTTTAAAAGCTTCCTTTGTGAAGCTCTTCCTTACATTTGTGTTCTCAAACTTTAATGTAAATCTGGGATGGGGCACGTGGTCCTGCATTTTTAAGGTGCTCCCCAGTGATGTTGCTGGTTAGTGCATCACACTTTAGTAGCAAGACCTTAAACAAGACCTCAAACTGTGGTCCCTGGACCAGCAGCATGAGCATCTCCTGGAAACTTGTTATAAATGCAGATTCTTAGGCTCTACTGCACACCTACTGTTATGGTTTTTCTGTGTCCCCACCCAAATCTCATATTGAATTGTAGCTCCCATAATTCCCATGTGCCATGGGAGGGACCTGGTGGGAGGTAATTGAATCATGGAGGTGGTTTTTCCCATGTTGTTCTCATGATAGTGAATAAGTCTCATGAGATCTGACAGTTTTATAAAGGGGAGTTCCCCTGAACATGCCCTCTTGCCTGCTGCCATGTAATACCTGGTTTCAGTATGTCTTTATTAGCAGCATGAGAATGGACTAATACACCTAGTGAATCAGAAACTCTGGGGGTAGGTTTAGCAATCTATGCTTTAACAAACCCTCTAGCTGATTCTGACGCTCACCAAAATATAAGAAGCACTGCCCTAACGAACATCCCATTGATGGAGAGCAGAGGTTCCCAGGCACAATGTATTATCAGAATCACCTGGAGTGAGAGTGCGCCTTCTACAGGTTTCTAGACATCCTCAGGAGATGCTAATTCTATAGGTCTGGGCTGGGCCCTGGTGATTCTGAAATCAGCCAGGCTAGACACCCACTGGTTTAGAGTTATTAGCAGGGCAGTAATGCAGAGGCAAGGCTGATGCAGTCTGATGGAGGATGCCGGGGAGGAAGAAGAGGAGGGATCAAAAAGAAATTTACAGTTACTTAAGTGATTAATATGTAACAAGCCCTGAGCTGAGTTGTAATTGTTGTTGTTTTTAGAGACAGGGTTTCACTATGTTGCTTAGGCTGGCCTTGAACTCCTGGACTCAAGAGATCCTCCTGCCTCAGCCTCCCAAGTAGCTGGGACTATAGGTGGGTGCCACTGCGCCCAGCTCTGGACTGGAGGTTTTATACAATGACATTTAATTCTCCTCCTATAGATGTGTTTTTCTTATCAAGCTGCCCTACATGGCAAGTATTATTACCTTCATTTGATACATCAAACACTAAAGCTAAAATATGGCAAATAATTTGTCTAAAGTTATACAGCTAGTAATGGAACCAAAAATTAAAACCGGATTTCTGTTACTTTGAATCTCTTTCCACTTTACTCTGTAATCAAAAAAGAACTTCATAAAGTGGTTGAAATGAAGTCTGGAGATCATGATGAGGGGCTGGCTGAGGGAGGCCACCACGGGCAGTGAAGCATTGAATTAATGGTATACACACCAGTTTCCCCACCTAGACAGTGGTTTTCTGGAAAGAGAGATATATGTGGTCATTTCCTTATTCACTCAACAAACATCTATTGAAAATCTGTAATGCACTAAATGCTCTTCTCAGTACTGCAGATACAGTAGTGAGAAAAATGTCCAGGTAGGTTATGAGGTTATGATCTTATTTATCTTTGTTTCTCAGTACTTACTGAAGCGGATGTCGCCCCATAGATGCTATATGATTACTGCCTTATGCATTATCTATGGATGGATAATCTAGAATTAATTGTAGAATTAGCCACAGCTAAACTACTGAGCCAATGTATTAACCAGTATCTAATTACATAAAGCTCTAATTTTTCTTCCTACTCTGTTTTATGGGGGGTGCATATTGATGATAATTACTAGCATAACCAGAAGACCAAGAAATGGAATTTCTTATTTAGCAGCCATCAGTAAAATTTTCTAGGAAGAAATTTATAAGTTCAACTGAATTGTTGTAAATGAGTCTTGGAAATCAACTAAAATGTCATTGATTTTTCTTACTGGTTCTAGCTGTGGGTCTAATAGAGAGATTGCTGACCATCTTTCATGTGTTTCTTTCAAATACACTTTCCTGAAATGTTCTTTTCAGCAAGACTTTAATTGCCTCTAGATTGAAATTAGACACAGTAGTCAAGAACTTTTAAAATAAAGATATAATGAGAGGAGTCCTGAAAAAAATAAACATTTAATATATTGAATTTTAAAAATAACCTGTGAAAGATTTGCCTTACTAATGTTATGAAAGGAGTGCGTAAAGAATACTGCTGGAGACAGTATTCTTCTCATTTGGAGACACTTCTCATTTGGAAAAGATACGGTTATACCATTGATATTCCAAGTTTTTGAGTCTCACTCCATACCTTCTATGTCTTTCCCTTAGGAAGGTCTTGGAAGAGAAATAGTAGTGCTATTATTTAGGCTTAAGATGATTAAGAGGCAAACTAGTAGCCATCTGAGGATCCTTGCAGCATTTGCTCACACTTGATGGTTACTAACCATTCTCCATATTAAGTGGGTTATTTACAAAAACTTCACCTTGCAAAGCGTACCTCCAGGTGGCAGATGTAGGAGAAGGAATGACATTTATGGTTATTTGATATATATTATTTCCATTTTATAGGGAAGAAATCACCATAATAAGTAATGTTTTCAAGGTCACATAGCTAATAAGCATCAGCATAGGATTGCCTGACTGTAACATGAGGTCATTCCACAATATCTGAAGGAAAAATTCTTCAGAAAGGGAATATGTTATATTTGAAGGAGAGACCTAAGAGGTTATGGTGGTTTCCAATACTCGAAACTAAAACAGATTCTAATATATCTGGAGTAATCCTTATGCTCCAATATTTCATTCCCCTCTCCCACTGAAAATGAGCGAAATAACACAGATCAGACACTGGCATTGTTTTCTTTGATATTTGGGACTATAGAACGCAGAGTTTGCTTTCCTGACTTTCCTTCTGTGACCCCTCTGTGCTGTTCATATACTTCCTGTAAACATGTTCCTCCCACAAAACTGTAGCTTCCTAGAGCAGGATGGAACTTTCTTTATCCCTGCATCTCTAGCTGTTGGGAGAAGGAATCAATAGTTTGTTTTACAGTAGTACTTTGATCTTTATTTCTTTCTTTTGTCTTGTTCTGTCACTCAGGGTGGAGTGCGTGGCACAATCAAAGCTCACTGCAGCCTTGAACTACTGGGCTCAAGGGATCCTCCCACCTCAGCATCCCTAGTAGCTGAGACTACAGGCACATGTAACCACACCTGGCTATACTTTGATTATTAACAAGTTCAATCTTCTGGAAGCACATTGGCAATTTATCCAACAAAACTGAATGACTACCTGGTATGTGCCACTGAAGGAAGCATGCTAGGCATAGGAGACAAAATGTCAATGAGAAACAGTACTGTCCTGGGGCTTTCTTGCTGTGGAGCTCCAGGGGCAGCAATTACACACCATAGTCCGCATGCCTGGAGCTGTGCCAAGCAACCTGTGTGGCCATCAGTGTGGGCCCTGATGTACCCCTTACCTCAAATAGCCACAAATTATATGATTTTATGCACCAAAAATAAATAAATGTGATGTGTCTATGCATGTGACTTGAAGGATGAGCATGTGTTTAACATTACCCCATCCCATCTTCAGATTCAGGGCCATCTGATTTTACAAACTGCAGTGGAAAATTTAATGAAGCATAGGGGTAGCACAGAAGGATGTGTTCTTTCAAAGAATCACATTCAACCTCCTCAACCAGAGCACTGTCCTTTCAGAATCGATAGCTTTGTAGTAATACTCTGAATTTGTAGCTGTAATTATGCACAGTTTTCTTTCCTTCTCCATGCTGTTCTAGAATGGAGAACAGGGACAGACCCCACACTCTCAGTGATGGGAGCCAAATGACAGAGACCTGTGTGCCTACTCTTTCCTCCCTTTTCTCCTTTTTGTTTGCTGCTTCCCTGAATAATCTTTCACCATTTGTCTAAACAACATTGTAGGAGGTTTCTAGTGGATCCATATACTGCACTTTCAAAACAACATTTTATCTCCCTGACTCACAGGCAGAGAGGGAAAAAAACACACCAAAACAAACCCCTACACATTCAAAATAATCTGCAAGGAAAGCGTGCATTGAAAATCATATTGCCATATAATTATCCTGTTTACAATCTCTCATACGTCTTTTCTCAAAGAAAAATGCAGATTTGGAAACAAAGCAGGAAGAAGATGCCAGAAAACCCTGGCAAGGCTCTGACCACTGCCTGCTTAGGAATGGCCGCAGAGGGAGAGAAATGTGTTTGCAATTAGGGCGACCCAGAGCAGGTCCGATTACATGTGCACGCAGCCACGCTGAAGAGATTTCCAGAGTGAACTTATCATGTGGGCCTAAGTGGATAAAAGGCAACTTAGGCTGGAGCCATTACAAGAAAATAAATGGGGCCTCCCGCCTTCCACTCTCGAGCTGCCCTTGTTGGGCTCACTCTTACCTCTTGAATTAAGAGGTACAAAATCACCATGATTTGGGGCCCTCTTACGTTATAGTTTACAAGATTTTCATGCATTTTTCAGCAATGGACCAAAAAAAGGGGAAATAAAACAAGTGTTGTGAAGTGGTTTCCATGCTGCATGCTGACTCTGATTTTTGGAATGACCTGTGGATGTTAAAGAGATTGCAGCAAGACCCTGAAGCAGCCCAGTGGTTATCCCACCTCTCTCCTTCCGGGGACAGTACTCACATTTTGCTTCCAGGCTCTTAACACACCCACCATTGACTCTCTCCAATAATCCCTGGCAAGACAATTAGCTTAACCCACTTTTAAAGACAAAGCAAGGAGTTCTTGGTAAAGAATTACAGAAATTAAGCTTTCTCTCCCTTGCCACAATGTTCTAACACAAAAATGCTTCCATCAAACTAGCTGCCACTCCCTTGATTAAACAACAAAAGCAAAACAAAACTTTGAGCTCCTTGTGGTGTCCTGATTTTCCTATTGGGTTTTGGTTTCATTATGCAAGTGCTTTTTGTCCCACACAGATCAGTTCTATGTTCTTCCTAGACAGAAGAGGTGATCTGACTGCCATTCAGAAATTTACCCACTCCACCCATGTCCCTGGTCGTTCTGCTCATAGACTTTTCAAATTACTCTATATTATTGCTTGTTAAGCCTTTTAAATCAATTCCAACAAGTTATAATAATACTACATTGTATGACGTCTTTACTTAGAAGACCTTCTAAAGGCCTTTTAAGAGGTATTAACAATTTCCTCCACACGCACACATACCACCCATCCTGCTGCCATCACCACTGCCCACACAAAAATGAAGAAATCAAGATAGCAATTTTTAAAGAGTCAACATATACTCTGCCTCTCATTGCCTCTCATAATACTCTACCTCTCATTGCCAATTTATCAGAACTGATTCTTTACCGAACAGAGCCTATATTATGGCTATCTATATTGTGTTTCTACAAACAAACATTTAAAAAAATCAGAAGATTACTTTTTTGTAAATGGTGTTTGTCATAGAGTACCCATGTATTAATACAGAACCCAAACTGGGATATTTTAGAGTAAGGAAGCACTATTTACAATTATTCTGGGGCAGCAGTCATCAACTGGCACTGACTTTATTCTTAAGTGACTTGTCTGAGTTTATGGATCTATAATCAACAGGAATCTCTGGGTTGCAAAACTCCATTTTTGCACAGCCCTGCCTTCCTCCTCCATTCCCTGACAGGGGTTATCCAGTGCTGTTGCCCACACCTGCAAGATGCCCATGATGGGGAGGGGCCCTGGGGACAGAGCGTCTGTAATTATTTGGAATACTCTCATGTTTTCCATGTTTGTCTGAAGGAGGTGTCCTGGACAGTACGGAAAAACCATTGTGAGGGTACTGTTTGGGAGCCTTGCTATGTCAACACCACAAAAAAAACAAAAAGACATTTACAACCAGGTGGGCAGCAAAATCTCTTTGTAAGCCATCTTTGGCCCTTTCTGGAGCCTCTTCCAGAAGTCTACCTTGGATGGGATGCCTGTGCTTAGATGTGGACTAATCCGGGCTGGATGGCTTCCCAATTAGTTATGTGAGGTCCTTAATTTCTGATGAGCTACTCTTAGGAAGTCAGGCCTGCAGGGGGCACTGCCTGCTCTGCCGGCCAGCGGGCTCAGAGGCCCTGGCCCTGCTACTCCCTGGACAACTGGTTCCCATCCTCCTTTTTGTTTGACTTGTCAACACGAATCCTTTCCCTGTAGAGCAAAACATGATAATTTCTCTCTCAAAATGGTTTTTAAACATAATTTTCTTTGAGATTAGTTTCATTCTCATACAAATTCAGTATTCCATTAATGTTAATTTTGCAGAAATTCAGATTAAAATTTTTTTGGAAGTTATAATGTAAATACTGCAGGGTTAAAAATTGGCTTCCCTGGACATAGGATCGTTTCAGGTCAATCTTTTCTCCCTCCCTGGATCAAAAGTAACCTTTTATTTCAAGACTGTGTGCCCACCATTTAGTCCCATTTCATGTTGTCGCAAATGAAATGGTCTTCGAGACCTTATGTCTTGATTTTGATAGACACATTTTGCTGATGGAGTAAGAATTTTCAGTTGTCTAGCTGAAGGACAGGGGATTAGTGTGCCCCTCTATCTTTCTTCAGTACTATTACAGCAGTGCCAGTAATAAATGAAGAGTGCTGCCTCTCTCTAACTGCCTCTTGCTGACAATTTTCAGGAACTGATTAAATATTTGCATGATGTGGTTGTAGTCCTGAATAATGGGTGAGAGGTCAGTGAGGAGCAACCCTACCCTCTCCCTTTCTATCTGTGGCTGCTGAAGAGACATTCAGCATTAAGCTCAGTAGCACTGTAATACAAAGATACAATATCTTTCCTCTAATGACTCATTACTATCTATTTTAAAATGTAAGTACATTTATATAAAATGATAATGTCATGGTGTATCTAAGCTTTTCACATTATTGCTTTCTTTTCTCTTGCCATGTAGCCACGCATTATTTCTAATGGAAATTCAAAAATCAAAATGTTATCAATTCAGTTGTCAGGGGAAGGTCCGGATATTTGATTCAGTTCTTGCAGCAGTGGTAAAGAAGGCAGAACAAGGAGGTCTTCTGGAATGCCAGAGAAAGTGTGATGAAATGTGGTGGGTCTGACTCTCTTTGATGTCATGCATCATTGCTTCTTATAGCGGCACATCATTTAGCTAACATTGCTGGGGAATGAGGTGTCCCACATAGACACGTTTTCCAGAGCTGACACTTTTTCATGCCAATACTTTTATATTTTAAGTGAAGTGTCTGGATTAAAATCTAAAATATACAACAGTTTTTTGCCTTCTTAAGCAGAGCAAAGAAAGTACAAGGAATATTTTCTATTTGATCCAGGGTTATCTAATAGTGCACCAATCCTAAAGCAGGAGGGAGGGTCTGTGTTTTAAGTTTGTGTTATTTATGGTAATTTATATCCTACTTATTCCTGAAATTACCTTGAAATGAAATACAATAAAATTGTACACAGTGGGCCAAGTTAAGCTCTCTGACAAGTGTGTAGGGTGCAGATATGTTTTATATTGAAATCAGATGTATATACTTTCAATATCAGACAGCAAAGGGACATCTTATTTGAAATCCAAAGAAGTTGGTTTATATATTCTCCCTCAGTTGGAGTTGTATCTTGCATCAACATGGAGGTGGGTGAAGAGGGACATTTGCTGATGCAGCTTTGAAGTGACCTATGGCTCATTCTATTTGGAACACCAGTGTCAGCCAACCCTAAAACCCTCCCCAATCACGATAGGGTCATATTCTCAGTGTTCCCTGTCCTTGTCCCTGGTCTGCCTCCCAACCCTCTGCCTCCCTCTTTCATCTTCCTGTCTCCAAAGACTGATATACTATTACCTCTTCTTTGATTCTCATTCTCTTTCTCCCACCTCCTCCTAAACCTTCTTTATCCTGTTTCACTTTAGGTAAACACCTCTACTTTCCCCATCCTTTCTTCCACCCAGAAGCTGTCTAACTAAATTTATTCTTGCTTCTAATAAGATGGCTAGAGACAAGTTATTTGAAGAGATTTGACTTAGTTTAGTGGATTAGTGGATTAGTTTAGTGGATTATGCAAACAATCCATAGGATAAAATAAAGTATTGGTGTTAATAGGTTTTAAGGTTTATTTCATAGTCTCTCTTGGAAAGAAAAAAATTAATTGCTGATTGCTATAATTATCTGAAAGAAAATGTGAGCATCACGGGAATGCATAATGATAAAAGCACATGACGATGAGCACCTGTTATCAGAAACATGTAAACCCTGAAAACAACAACAACAAAATGGAAGATGGATATTCATCCATGGCTAGCTGAAGCAAAAAGGGAACTGTTTATTCAAGGTTGCTCAACAATCTCTGGATCTGATAATCTATGTTGGTTTCATTTCTTTCATGTGGACCACTCTCCTGTTTGTCTTATAATGACTCTAAAATTAAGTTTTCTAGTTAGGTTATGACTACTTAATGCTTATTACTAAGAACTACTTGCTTGAATTGGTCCATACACAATGCCACATATACTTACAGACAAAGTATTTAGCATGACTTAAATTTTGTGTCAAGAAAATTTTCAAGCTGTGTATATAACTTCAGGAAATTCCACCAGGATCGTGAAGACTTTCAGAGATATGCATCATCTTGCTGCTGGGGCTTCCCTTCTTGTGAAGATGGAAACAGGAAAGCAGCATCCAGCTCAGTGCTTGGGTTCTGAATCATCACAACCATTTTATGGAAATAACCAAGTATTATTCTTCAGGAAAAGATTGGAGATTCCTGATATAAGAGATATTTATATACTTGATACCTTACTCAATCTTCAGAGTGACTAGTTGAAAAGTAAGGCTACTGTAGCCTTGTAGTATAGTTTGAAGTCAGGTAGCGTGATGCCTCCAGCTTTCTTCTTTTTGCTTAGGATTGTCTTGGCTATACGGGCTCTTTTTTGGTTCCATATGAAATTTAAAGTAGTTTTTTTTTCTTTTCTAATTCTGTGAAGAAAGTCAGTGGTAGCTTGATGGGAATAGCATTGAATCCATAAATTACTTTGGGCAGTATGGCCATTTTCACGATATTGATTCTTCTTATCCATGAGCATGGAATGTTTTCCCATTTGTTTCCTCTCTTATTTCCTTGAGCAGTGGTTTGTAGTTCTCCTCGAAGACGCCCTTCACATCCTTTGTAAATTGTAATCCTAAGTATCTTATTCTCCTTGTAGCAACTGTGAATGGGAGTTCATTAATGATTTGGCTCTTTACTTGTCTATTGTTGCTATCTAGGAACACTTATGATTTTTGCACATTGATTTTGTGCAAACCTTCAACAAACCTGACAAAAACAAGCAATGGGGAAAGGACTCCCTATTTAATAAATGGTGCTGGGAAAAACTGGCTAGCCATATGCAGAAAATTGAAACTGGACCCCTTCCTTACGCCTTATGCAAAAATTAACTCAAGATGGATTAAAGATGTAAATGTAAAACCCCAAATCATAAAAACCCTAGAAGAAAACCTAGGCAATACCATTTACGACATAGGCATGGACAAAGACTTTATGACTAAAACACCAAAAGCAATTTCCACAAAAGCCAAAATTGACAAATGGGATCTAATTAAACTAAAGAGCTTCAGCATAGCAAAAGAAACTAGCATCAGAGTGAACAGGCAACCTACAGAATGGAAGAAAATTTTTGCAATCTACGCATCTGACAAAAGCCTAATATCCAGAATCTACAAGGAACTTAAACAAATTTACAAGAAAAAAACAACCCCATCAAAAAGTGGGCAAAGTATATGAGCAGACATTTCTCAAAAGAAGACATATATGCAGCCAACAAACATATGAAAAAAAGCTCATCATCACTGATCATTAGAGAAATGCAAATCAAAACCAAAATGAGATACCATCTCGTGACAGTCAGAATAGCAATTATTAAAAAGTCAGGAAACAACAGATGCTGACAAGGCTGTGGAGATACAGGAACGCTTTTATATTCTTGGTGGGAGTGTAAATTAATTCAACCATTGTGGAAGACAGTGTGGCGATTCCTCAAGGATCTAGAACCAGAAATACCATTTGACCCAGCAATCCCATTGCTGGGTATATACCCAAAGGATTATAAATCATTCTACTATAAAGACACATGCACACATATGTTTATTGCAGCACTATTTATGAAAGCAAAGACTTGGAATGAACCCAAATGCCCATCAATGATAGACTGCATAAAGAAAATGTGGCACATAAACACCATGGAATACTATGCAGCCATAAAAAAGAATGAGACCATGTCCTTTGCAGGGACATGGATGAAGCTGGAAGCCATCATTCTCAGCAAACTAATATGGGAACAGAAAACCAAACACCACAAGTTCTCACTCATAAGTGGGAGTTGAACAATGAGGACACATGGACACAGGGAGGGGAACAACACACACTGAGGCCTGTCAGTGGGTGGGGGCTAAGGGGAGAAAGAGCATTAGTACAAACACCTAATGCATGCAGAGCTTAAAACCTAGATGATGGATTGATAGGTGCAGCAAACCACCATGGCACATGTGTACCTATGTAACAAACCTGCACATTCTGTACATGTATCCCAGAAGTTAAAGTAAAATTTTAAACAATTTAAAAAAGAAAAGTAAGGCATCCCTAATATCCAATGCCCTCCCTCATACACACATAATACATTAGAACTGTGTATTCTAATGTAGATTAGGGAGAACAGCAGGAGGGAGATTGTTGTGGACTGAATGTTTGGGTCCTCCTGCAAATACATATGTTGAAATCCTAACCCCCAGGGTAATAGTATTAGGAGGTGGGGACTTTGGGTGGTAATTAGGTCATGAGGATAGAGCCCTCATGAATGGGATTAGTGCCCTTATAAAGTAGGCCACAGAGAGTCATCTTTCTGCCATGTGAGGATACAATGAAAAGTTGACAGTCTGCAACCAGAAAGAGGGCCCTCACTAGACCTTGATCTCAGACTGGTATCCCCTGATCTGAGACTTTCGGCCTCTAGAACTGTGAGAAATAAATATGTTGCATACAAGCCACCCAGTCTTTGGTGTTTGGTGATAGCAGCCCGAACTAAGTACTCACACTTCAGTCTACTTGTAATATTCATTAGATCAAATCAGTCAATAATATGGCACTTTACCCCAGGTAATAATTTTATACCTACCAATGCAGCTTATGTAATTGCTTGAGTGAAGTCTTTTAAAACCAGGTTATCATTTTATTACTATTTTATTAGATATTAGTGTAATGATTGATGGGTGGAAACAACATTAATGCTACTCTGTGTTAGGTCAGGGCTTACAAAGATAAAAAGAACTAGATTTTACTCTCAAATTGCTTATGGTCTAGCACAAAGGTGTATGGCCAATCAAATATTAAACTACAGTAAGATAATTGCTAAAGGGAAGTTGGTGTTTTCAAGACCCCAGAAAACTTAACTCTTCTCTGAGTTCTGAACTACTTTGAGAAGTAGATAATAGAGGTCAGACAGGAATAAAAAATGGCCTTTCTTGCTAGTAATGGGTCGGAGAACATATCTTGGATCTAAGACCAATAGGCTTTACATCCTCTCCACCCACCTTGAATTGACATTGTCTGGTGGTGGGCAGAGCAGCTGCTCTGGTTCAGACAAGGTGGCAGGAAGTAAAAAGGAAAATGTGGGTTGTTTGTGGGCAGCCAGGTCCAGACAGCATCAAAGAGGATGGATCTCTAGTGAGGAGTATCACCCTGTCTCCCAGTTCCACCAATCAGAGGCTGATGAGACCCTTCCTCCTCTTCTCATGGGAGTAGCGAGAAGAGATGGAGGTGGTCTTCCAGTGCTATTCCTTCCAGGGATTAACATTTTTTCTTTGGGTTGAAAAGTTGGCCTTTGGGTGGTATGCATATAGTGCTCTACTTATTGGGTGGGAGGGAGGAGCAAAGAAGCAGGCGGGCAACAAATGCAAATGCAGAGGAAGAGTTCCTGCAAGTATCTTTCTGTTGATGCTCACAGAGCCTTGGGAGAGAAGTTGTGAGATGAAGTGCGTACTATATGCACTTTCCAAATTGGAACCTATATAAATCCTAGGCCTTCAGTTGTACAGCAAACAGGAAGCATTTGTTTGTCTATACCCTTAATGGATATTGCTCTGCATTTGTGCATTCAAATAAAGCAAGCATGCCTGTTATTACTGTACCAATGACTACAGTAACTGGTCACATATTTATGTACACACAGTGTGATGCTATTTCCTTTGTGATCTTTTTGTGATGACTGTGTAAGGAATTTTCTTCTAAAGAATTAAATCCTTTATGTGTAATTTTAGATTGAAATACAGTAATTTATCTGCAAAAGACTTTTGCATATGTGATAGCTGCTGCTCCAAAATAAGTAACAGATGCATAGGGCTCCATTGAAACACAAATATGTACAAGGCATTCTTTAAATATGAAAATTTGCCATTATAAAAGATGTGTCAGGAATTTAGGCTTTTATGTCTGTCTTGTTTTATTTAGTCATGAGCAAAATATAATAGAGAAAGACCCGATGAACATCTCAGCTCAAGTTTGAAAGACAGTGGTCCAGATTAGCTTTGGGAAAATGCCAAATGTGAACTCTAAAGCAAATGCAGGGTAGAAACAAGTGACAATTGTGAAATATTCAATAAAGTACTGCCCCAGATGCCCACCCCGATGCTGACTATAGACAGAGTCTTTGGTCATGAAGATTGCTTAACAGTGTTAGGAACTTGGGTTGCTTTAAGTGCTGAAATCCACTGCTTAGCTGATTGGCAAGAACAAATTTGACTAGTATTAGAATCAGTCCTCAAAACACAGACTAACCTTGGAATTAGGAGTAGCAATGTTTAATACAATCCTATTCAGTACCCTAGAAATAAGACCTTAGAATCCTTTGTCCTTTAAAACTAAGGTTCTTTAATTTGCCTCTTCCAAAATTGTGTAATGTATTGATAAATCATCTTTTGAACATGAGCATATTTGGGGAATATGAAAAGCTCATTATATTTTATTGAAACAACTGTTCCATTTACACAAATGTGCACTTGAATTAGTACTTAGTACTTTTCAAAATGCATCAAGAAAGCACAATTTTTGGAAGGAGTCAGCAAAACTTTATTTGCTCAAAATACCTGTAGCAGGCATTTTACCTCCTCATTAAAATGTTTCTCTCTTCAGTCCTGTTTAGTGAAGCGATCTGCTATATAACCTGGCTTGAAAGACCAAACAATAAACAGGTAAATTAGAATTTCTTCCTTGTTTATACGAGAAAGAAACATCAGTGCCATCCCCACTAAAAATCACCCAGAAAAGTAAGGAAAAGTTTGAAGAGTTGCAGTTGCAGAATAAATTGTATAAGGTCTTTTCACTAAATTTTCAGATAGTTCTAGCTGCCACTGTGGTTCAATTTGGAGCATTGCTACTCAGATGATAAGAATTAATTTTCTGTGGCCTATTTTCTTTAACCTTTATATGACCTTAAAGCTTTATTTATTTATTTATTTATTGTCTTTTTTTCTTTCTTCGGCCTGACTTCTACCTTGTGCAGCCATGGGTAATTTCAAAGCAATTTTCTGTCTGATACTACGTGTTATTGTGGGGCTATTCATTCCACTACATAAAACATCATTTGCTTATAAACATTCTCCCCCAAAAAAGGGGCAAAAATGAGTCATTAACATTTTCCCCATGTTTTCTTTAGCAGAGAAATGTTAGGAAGAGGAAGAATGTGGATTCTTTACATGCAGTGGCATAGTTTCTCCTGGCTATTTATAATTCACATTTCTCCCCATGCCTTCACATTTCTGCTCATGCACATGAGGTGAAAGCCACTTTTTAAAACAGAGGCTATAACTTTTAAAACTGAAATCAATAGTCAGAAATGTCTGCAAATAAATTAGGGCAGTCACTTCATTACCTCTGCTTCATGTTTTCTCTGCATGACCATTTTATTTTTAATAAGTGCTCCAGGATACTTTTCACAAGTCTTTCATTCTTTTAAAGCTTATTACTTTTAATAGTGTAAACACATCCATTTTACATAATAAACACATAATCTTTACATAGGTTACATGAACAAGCCCTGAGAACATGCTTAAATGTAACTTTATATTAAAGGTTTACATACATCCATATTTACTAAGTTGTAGGTTAGTATGTTGAAAAAATGGAGCACTTATAAATGCTGAAAATAACACAAAGCTGTAGCCAGACTGAGTTTTGGACATGGATAATCAGAACAGTCTGTAGCCCGTCTGTGGCTAATGGGATGTTTCTCCCAGCTTTGTCACCATGGCAAATACTTTATAATACACAAACATTTGTAGCGCTAAAAATCCACCCACTCTTTTTGAAAGATGGCCAGGTTTTGTAAAATTACATTCCAGCTAGTGCTACCCTGCTGATTTTTAAGGTTTTTTTTTCTGGTTGCTATTCATGTGCTTAACAAAAGACCAAAGGGAAAAAATATATATATAGTTTGTAAACATATATTGCACTTTCATAGTTCAATTACCTTATGGAGAAATACGTGTCAGGTTTTTCTGATGGCGAAATTTTGGGGGAAAGGAGTCTATTTTGTAGTGGTGATGGTGGGGAGGGGAAATCTGTGGGTCTGTAATTCTAAACCCCACCATTTTTCCCAAATAAACATACAATCAAAGTGAAACACATTTGTGGGACAAATATAGCTTCAAGGCAAGCCCCTTAGTCCCATGGAGAATCAGATTGCTGCCTTTAAGCTCCCTGAGAGGGTTTGGGGTATATGTCTTTATAGTGAATACCACCAGAGCCAGTATTTGATTGAAGCCATAGCCTATCCCAGCTTTCTATATAGCCTCTGGAAACAGGGCTAGGAGCACCACATGCATGGACAAAGAACATATTGGGCTCCTTTCTGATCCTCCTCCTTTCTTGCCAAGACAGCAAAGTATAACACATACTCCAATTCATTCCTTTACTTAAAGGGAGGGGGAAGAAAGGCTTGGTAATACTCCATTGCGGAGCCAAGCAGAAATGCCAAAAACATTCAGAATACGTGTGACTGGGGGAAAATGTAGGCAAAACAGTCTTTCCCACAAGTGGGTGGAAGAGGACAAGTCACAGTTTTAAAAGCATAACATAGGTGTATAGTGCCAAAAAGGGCCAGTCTAAATATTTACATGCAATGGTGATATATGAGGAAAGGCTTAACAGAATGCTTAGAGAAAAAAGAGAATGTGCATGTTACTGGAAGCTCTAGGCACAACAGCGGGTTTGTTGGCGACCTGTTTGAGTTTTACAAGCCTGCCTACTCTGTCTGTTGCCCCAGCATCATCCTGCCACATCATATGGTCTTTCCCAGAATCTCACAGTATCAGACAGGAAGCCGGGAGACAAGGACATCAATACATCACAGTTATGAATGCCTCCTTGAGAAGAGAAACCCTCCTAACAATTGTTGTTCATTCTAATTATTATTAACCTTCAGTAAAACCATGAACATTTATTTCTACAAATCAGGCTTTGTAGACTCAAACGATGCGCTTAGGTGTGGCAGTTCCAAGTAGCAATTATTTGCTTTGATTTTACTTTGGAAAGCATTTGGATGCTAATCCAGAATTTGCTTTATTCAGTCAGAGCTACAGCTTGAGACAGTGGATACATAAGGGCATCTACCAACCTTGCAATCAAATTATGCCTGTTTAAAATGCCACATGTAAATGATCAGTCCCAATGGTATTGACTGACAGTTGCACCTTTTTAACAAAAGAAGGAATTTATTTGATTTCACACTTTTGGGTAAAGTTTTATATTAATAGCACTGTCATGATGAAGACTTCTTGGGAGAGAAGACTGAGGGTTTTTTTTCCTCCCAAGAAAAGACATTATAATAAAACAGTAACTAAGTATTGGTAAATAGTAACAGTTTTAATATGGGTTTAAATATTTATTTTATTGCCCAGTGCAAAACATCTATGTTCTTAATATTTCTAATGAATTAAATACACCAAAATTAGATTCTGTGCAAACAACACCTGGTGATTTAAGTCGCCCTTTTAAATAGCAATTTTAGCAACTCTCAAACACAGATAGAAATACTGCCTTCTATTTTGTTTGAAATTCATTTCCTGTCTCTAGGATATTCACTGACCTTTCAATGTTGGCCATTTTGGTTTTTTACTTTTTCCAGTGAGTCTTATTCCAGTTCTCATTGACTTCATTCCATTCTTGACCTCTTTTCCCCTCAAGAAAATTAAATGCAGCCCAAAACATGTTGGACCCCAATTAGTTTTATAGCTCTTCTTTCCTCCCTCACTACTGCATTCTTTAGTTTGTCACAAGTCAGTTGGCAGTACACATTCAATCTCCACAAACGCCTACATTCACATACAAAACAAACCCTATCTTAAATAGATTGATTTTTTCCCCCTACAATTCTTATTTGCAAAATTTGAAATCCCCTTAAGCTTGCATCAGAACTTCTTGGTAACCCTTAATTATATCAGTTTTATTCAACATCCTTCAGTTCCTGGAAGCAATATTTGCTCCTATGGATATTTTTCTGTCTATCATATTTTTATTAAAACCCTCACTAGTCTCTATTTCATTGTTTTCTTAGATAAGTGCATTAAAGAAGAATAATGCAAATAAAAGGGATATTTTTATGGGACATGTCCTGGGATCATACATTGAGTGACTATAAATAAGCCAGATATGATCCCGTTTCACCTAAAGTGCTGAAAAGGACAGAGCATTCTTATCTGTGTGATGAGATAATTTGTAATCTTCCCCTTTTCCTTAGGGCAACTAAATGCATGTGTAAGCTTGTTTGTGCTTCTAGAAACATCTTTAATATTTCCCTGAACTCCACCACAACATTTTCAGTGAAAAATGGCTCTGCAGTTTGTTTCATCATGCTAATTGAAATGAATTATTATGCCATGCAGAGAAAGACTTCTCTTCTAAATTAGACTTTGCAGATATCTCTGATTTACCTGCAATTGGATTACAAGAGCAAAAATAATGCTTCGGAATTATCTAGTTAGAAAAGGAATATGCATCTTAGCAAAAATGAAGTGAATAACAAAAACGAAGTCTTAAGAAAATGGTATAAGTTCATTCTTATATATAGACAAATCAATTAGGTGTTAATTTGAAGCAGTTGTAGATTCATATTTTCAGCATTATGACATTACAGTAGTGGTTTATTAAACTAAGATATACCCCTTATTCATCCTACATTCATGAGCCTCTGGCCAAGGAATATGCTTTTCCTTCCTCCATACTTTTCTTGTGATTTGTATTACTCTGAGGAAAACGAGACTGTACAGTTGTGTTATTTGCATAGTGCTGTTGCCTCATGAGTTAAATGCATATAATTGCCTCCTAGATTCCTTGGTCTGAATTTAGGGCTAAAACTCATGGCCCTTTCCAACCCTGGACCATTTTCTAGGCTCACTGTTATCCAAATGTTTCCCACTCCTCATGCTTTAAGGTTTCTCCGGATTCCCTGCTCCCCCGACATCTCGTTCAAGTCCCGGGGGGCCTTGTGTTTAGACTGCATTACCACAAACTTTAAAAAATACACACGGCCGGGTGCAGTGGCTCACGCTTGTAATCCCAGCACTTTGGAAGGCCAAGGCGGGTGGATCACTTGAGGTCAGGAGTTTGAGACCAGCTTGGCCAACATGGTGAAACCTCGTCTCCACTGAAAGTACAAAAATTAGCTGGGCATGGTGGTGCAGGCCTGTAATCCCAGCTACTTGGGAGGCTGAGGCAGGAGAATCACTTGAACCCAGGAGGAGGAGGTTGCGGTGAGCTAAGATTGCGCCACTGCACTCCAGCCAGGGCAACAGAGCAAGACTCCATCTCAAAACAAACAAACAAAATTAAAAAAAAAATACATGCAACAAAAACAAGAAACTCTGGATGGGCTCCTCTCTGAAAATTTAGAAATGTCAGGAGGCAGATGACAGCCAGTGGACACCCGTGAATGTTTCTTCTTCCCCTCTCTGGTGTGGGCTACAGGTGAACACTGCAATGTGCTATTTGTGGGCAACATTGCCCTCCACCCAGGAGCCCTTGGAAAGTCCCTTTCCGTATTCCTCCCTTTGTCTCCACATTCCACTCATACCACACTGCCTTTTAATCCCAGTTAAAAACTCATCTCAGTCTCAACCACTTATAGCAGGTGCTCTGGTGAAACCAATCCATCAAGTTTCATAATGTCCTGAAGAAGTGTTTTTCACACTGAGTCCCAGTACATTAGTGGTCTTGGAACCAATTTTGTAAGTCCCAATGCATTTATAATCTTTTTTTTACTTTCTATTTTGAAATTATTATTGAAATTTATTTTGAATTATTATTTTATTTCAAAATTATTATTCACAGAAAGTTGCAAAGAAATACACAGACCTCACGTACATTTTATCTCACCTCCCCCAGTGCCAACATCTTGCATAACTATAGTACAATATCAAAACCAGAAACTTGACTTTGGTACACTCCTGAGAGCTTATTCAGATTTCACCCACGATGCATTCACTCATGAGTGGGTGTATGTATGGATCTGTGCAATTTTATCCTATGTGTTCATATAACTACCAGCACAATCAAGGTAACTATTGAAATAAAATTAGTCTAGAAAATATTACAGGTTGAGGTAAGAATTGTTCCATGAAACTGCCCAGTTTTACATTAATTTACATCCATATTCACACACACATTACATGCATGTATATGAATGTACTATATAATATAAAATGCATTTCTTACTGTGCGTTTCTTACTGGTCATGATAAACACATTTTGAAAGTCACTGTCCTAGACTCCTGCTACTCAAAGTCCAGTGTATGAACCAACAGCATCAGCCTCATTGAGAGGTTGCAACTTCAAGTCCTACCCTTGAAGTATTAAATCAGAATATGCATTTTGAAACAGGATCCCCAGATGATGTGCATTATAGTCAAGTGTGAAAAGCACTGTCCTAGTGAACAGCTTATTGAGTCTGTAAGAGGGTAAGATACAAACTCTGTATTTCATTGAGAGCTGGAATGAGGGCAATGACCTGCCGCCTCTGGAAAGTTTGAATAGAGACCTGGCATTGTGGGCATTTTTCCTTGCCTGCTTTTATGGGAGGCAGGGCCAGAGTCGATAGGGCACAGGCTGCTGTGGAAATGATGACAGAATTCATATCAGGAAGCTCTTTATTTTGGCGGGGGGGAGTATGTAATGGTTTCCATGAGATGTCAGGGTGCAAAACAAATTGTTGATCCTTTTTAATTTCCATAAAATAGTGATTGATGTCTGGGGAGGGAGTTTAGCCCATGGTATTTTCTGCTTCAATAAAGGTAGTTGAAAAGCTGACTGTCCCCTGGCTGCTCAGTGCTACCCCCACAGAGAATGTTATTTTTTCTTTTCTTTTCCAAGTAGGTGACTGAAAGAATATATAGGGGGGAAAAATGAGAGAACAACTTGGCCTTGCTCATTAAGATTAGAATCCTGTATTATGTGTTCACGATTCCTAGGTGCTCTTGTTCTGGGAGCCTCACCATTTTTTATGAGATTAATAAAATGATTGGATATTATTTTTGTAGCATCTATGCTTCCATCTCAAAAATAACCCATGTGATAGCAATTACATGTGAGTAGGGCTTTCCAAGATCCTGAGCTCTGGTCTTTTTGTAATGGGAAAGATGGGGCAGGATGGGGAAAGTCGAAAGGGAATGGGGGGTTTGGAATGACAATAAGCTAGCTCAGATTCATTCCACCAACTCCTAGCTGCTGTTCTTGAAGAAAGGCTAATTAAAGTAATTAACATATTTCAGACAAAATAACCCACCCAAATATTAACAAAACCTCTTTCATAAGAAAAACACAAAATGTGGTTCTGTCGTTTTATTTCTGCTTGAGAAGGCAATATTATGAAGGAATGTGAAATCCTTTAATTAGACACAATTTAAAAGCCAGACAGAAAATTGAGATGCTGAAATTTCTACCTAGAGAAGCAATATTCATACTCAAGAGCAGCAGACAATGTACTGCACACAGACAGATGTTTTACAGTGAATTAAGATTATCTCATCACACAGGAATATTACTCTGCTATAACCACATTAAGATACACTTCGATCACAACAAGTTATAACTTCATAATGAGATTAAAATTCTACCCTGGTAGATGCCTCAAGCCAGATTTTAAAAAGAAATTCTGTTTTTTTCGGTTATAGGTATTTTTCTTGTATGCCTGTACATATTTCACAGTTAGGAAAAAGTGCAGGTGCTAAGAAGTGGATGAAGCTGAAACTGGATATTGAGAGAGTCTTGTGAACATGGAATCGAGAATTGCATGTGCCTCTGTATCTATTTAGTGGGTTACTGGAAAGAACATTGGCCTGCGAATCTCCAACTTTAGTGTCTAGGCCTGAACTCTATCCCTAGGTTCTGCATTCTCAGATTCGACCAACTGAGATGAAAAATATTTGAAAAAATAAAACAATAAAATAATACGAATTTAAAAACTGTATAACAATTATATATAATTTATCTTGTATTTGGTATTATAAGTAATCTAGAGATGATTTAAAGTATAGAGGAGGATGTGTGTTTGTTATATGCAAATAATACACACACACACACACACACACACACACACACCATTTTGTATAAGGGACTTGAGCATCTGTGGACACACACACACACACACACACACACACCATTTTGTATAAGGGACTTGAGCATCTGTGGATTTGGGTAGCCATGGGGGTCCTGGAACCAATCTCCCACAGATACCGAGGGACAACTATATAATGTATAGTATAAAGAATACAGAATTTTAAGATTTCAACATCATACAGGGCTCGAAGCAGCTCAGCATCGTCTAGGCCATGTGACCCTCCAATGTGATGTCCACCACTCACACTCTGATTACTGGTCCATTAATGAACTAAATCTCCTATCCCTCAAAGCCCTACCCTGCAGAGGCCTAAGTGTAATGCCTGGTTCCCCAATTAGTGATTCAAAAAACTTCCTATAGCCTTGTTAATTATAAAATAAACATCTTGGGTGTCTACCTACCCTCACCTCTCCATCTCCCTTCCCCATCCCCTAGGCACACAGAGCACAAGCTACCTGGGAGGTATTTAAAACCTGGTCGTAGTTTCCATCCCCCACTTTAAATAGATGTATTAACAAATGGCTTTAGGGCTTTAAACCTTCAACTGCTAGAAGAATTAACTAGTTTCCAACCAGTCTCAAAAGACGGTTTAATGACCTTTTAAAAAGTAAACGTGGGTCTTAATTTTATTCTCAACTGTGCTGATTGAGTTTTTCTTTTTTCAGAAGATTTTCTCACGCTTTTCTCACATACATCACCCCCCTTACCCCACCCCTACACCTACAAATTAAGATGAAATTTATGAGATTCTACTTAACTTGAAAGCAGCATCATCACAAATTAATGATATAATTATATTACCACTTGGGACTGTCACTGTGGACTTATTTGGAGAGAAAAATATTTTAGATTTCTGCCATTTCCTAATAGATTGCAGCTTGTGAGTCACTCTTTAAAAGCTGTCAGGATTTATTGTATCTTTTGCTCAAGACCTTGTGCTAGGCTCTCTTGTACAATATTATGAACTCTGGGTGTTCAATAAGCAGTTGACAATGACGAATGAGAATCAATCCATGAAATACTTGGTGGTATCTTCAAGGGCCAAATATTACTCTTTGATAATGCTGAAACCTTAACTCAAATTCAAGGATAACCAGCTTTACTAGATTTTTACAGTCCATGTTAAGAACTACAGATTATTTCCCAAGACAATTATGTGGTAGCCAAAAAAGCTCCCACGTAAGCTTAATGTAACGGAACTCAATGTACCTACTGTGTAAGTTATGAACTGGCAGAAAAGATAACAAGCAAAATCTTCAGATTACTACTTTAAAAGTGAGCTGAGAAAACAAAAGTGAATGTTTCTGGTGTTTCTGAAGGTTGGGGAAAAAATAAATATTGAAATGTGCCCCATCTTTCCATACTAGACACACCTATTTATCACCACAACTTTGGCCAGGACAAGAGAAAGGAGTATCAGAAAAAAAAAGAAGATAGAGAGAGGAAAAAAAGAGAATAAGCACGAAGAAGGCAGATGGCAGGGCAGGGTAAGAAGGTTTTTAATCTTAAAGAGCAGAAGCCACAGTTTGTGTCTAAAACAGTGCCAGAATACAGCATTCCCTCTCCCCTACTCTACCCTGACACCCTCTCCCACCCCAGTGTGCAGTCCATCTGTGGGGAAAGAGATGCCAGTCATATGAAACTTGAGGTTAGAAACCACTATTCAGATTTTCTGATAATGTACATCCTTCTGACCAAAGAAAGTTAAAATTGGGAAGAATATTTATTCCTTAAAAATAGCTGTGATATTGATTATAAGGGCAATTCATTTTGCTTACTAATAGTTTATTTTCTTTTTCAGACAGGATCTCACTCTGTCACCCACGCTGGGCTGCAGTGGCACAATCATGACTCATGGCAGCCTTGACCTCCCAGGCTCAGTGATCCTCCTCCCTCAGCCTCCCAAGTAGCTGGAACTACAGGTGCACACCAAGCCTGGCTAATTTTATTGTTGTTGTCAGAGATGGGGTCTTGCTATGTTGCCCAGGCTGGTCTTGAACTCCTGGGCTCAAGTGATCCTCCTGCTTTGGCCTCCCAAAATGTTGAGATTACAGGCATAAGCTACTATATCTAACCAATTAATAGTTTCTACTTATGAGTCTGATCAAAATGCATTTGATCATATGCTAAAATATTTATAAATTATTTCAATGATTGTAATCATGAAGAAGAAAACTATACTTAAAAAGTCAGATCTCATAAAGTTAGACAAGCGAAAGGATAAAATCTCACTCATAGAATCGTCTAGAAACTGATGAAAGCTAAGTGACAAAGTATTTCAGTGAGAATATTGAGAACAGTAATTTCATTATGTTCATTTAGGATAAGTGGAATGAGGCAGTTTCAGCTTGAAGATAATAAATGTGGGCTGTCTGATCATAGGAAAACTGCATGTCTCTTGGGAAAAGGAAATGGGAAAAATGATTAAAGAAAAAAATTATCTTTGGCTTTCAAAATATACACATACGCACTGTTTACTGTCAAGCAGAGTGGTCATGACTGTATACTATTAGCAATATACAATATAGTTATAAACTTGTATTGTTAAGGGAAAGACATAAGAATAGGGAAGTAGCAAAGTGTGTGCAATTTGCCGACCCTTCAATTATCTGAATATGCTAGCACATTCCTAGCATAAACATTCAGTATCCATCATGGAGACATTTCCAGCAAAGAAAGCCCTGCATTGGCCAGCAGTCAGAGAACACTCCAAGAACAAAAGTGAGCCCTGCCCCCATACCGTAGTACCTATTTATAGGTCAGCTTAGAAGGGATTGGGAACATCTAGTTTTTCTAAGTTGGAATAAATATATCAAGAAACTTCGAGGCATTTGAAAAGCCCTAGGGAGTATGCATACTTGACCCTGGGAACAGCCTTGCCGATCAAGAATGTTGACATCAACTAAAAGCTTTGTTATCCCTCTACAGACTGGCTCAGTCCAGCTAACCCAGCTTTCAGCTAAATTATTGAAAGAAAGAAGATGAATCCGTAATGCTATCTACTTTCATTGTTCAGAGTGGGGACAGGAATTAGGAATTAGAAAAACTACTAAAGACAAAAGTAATCTTTATTTATGATTTTATAAAGATTTTCTGGTACCTTACAGTTGTTAATAAACTTGAATTTTAATAATAATGAACTGAAATTTTAGTAATTAATAATCACTATGAGGAAATAATTAAAAAAAAATCATTTAATGTTTGAAAGGCAAACATTAAGTTAGAGAAGTTAGAGACAATATATTGCTCTGGAGAGATTTATGGATTTATCTCCTGTGGCACCATTTGATTATATTCTAGGATGGTGAAGGAAAAGTAGAAATGATTCTCCTCCCCAGAGAAGATTTGTTTACATTCCAGAGTAAAAGTTTTTCTCCCTCTCTGGAGGGAAGAATGAGCAGATATGTCAGCAGTCTATAGAAGCTCTGAGCTTCATAATTTGAGGGTTCCTATCCTGTGTATATGTGTGCATATGGTGCATGTGCAAGGAAACATCAGGCCCTTATTGAGTTGCCCCGTGGGGACAAGGTTAAGATGCTCAGTGAATAATAAATGGTCTTTTCTCTGATCCAGAGATCTTGTGTTTCCTGTCAAAAAATATGTATATATATGAACATACACACGTGTTCACACACACATTACCCAAATAGGACATCACCAACAGTTCTTAGATTTGAAAGAATAACCCTCAAAGATAAAGTGTCTCATGAATTGAAATAAACATATTGCTTATTCCCTGCTATGATGGTTAATTTTATGTCTGGGCGATGGGGTACCCAAGATATTTGATCAGCACTCTTCTAGTTCTGTCTGTGAGGGTGTTTGGGGGTGAAATTAACATTTATTTGAATTGGTAGACAGAGTAAAGCAGATTGCCCTCTCTAATGTGGGCGGGCCTCCTCCAATTAGTTGAATCTCTGAACTGAACAAAACTGCTGACCCTCCTTTAAGTAGAAGAGAGATCTTCCTGCTTGACTGCCTTCAAACTGAGACACTGGCTTTTATCTTGCCTTTGGACTTAAACTGAAACATCAGGTTTTCCTGGATCTCAAGCCTGCTGGCCTTTAGACTGGAACAAAACCATCGGCTCTTCTGGGTCTCTACCTTGCCAACTCACCCTGCAGACCTTGAGACTTGCCAGCCTCCATATTTTCATTAGCCAATTCCCTTCTATTTCAATGTACATATAGAAAGAGATTATAGAAACTAACACAAGAACAGAAAAGCAAACACCACATGTTCTCACTCATAGGTGGGAGTTGAACAATGAGAACATATGGACACAGGAAGGGGAACATCACACACCAGGGACTGTCAGGGGGTGAGGGTAGGGGAGGGATAGCATTAGGAGAAATACCTAATGTAGATGCAGGTTGATGGGTGCAGCAAACCACCATGGCACGTGTATATTTATGTAACAAACCTTCATGTTCTGCACATGTATCCCAGAACTTAAAGTATAATTAAAAAAAAAAAGAAAATATTTCCAACAAGAACAAAAAAGAAAATGTGGTATGTGTACACTATGGAGTACTGTGCAGCCACAAAAAAAAGAGCAAAATCATGTCACTTGTAGCAACATGGATGAAGCTGGAGGCCATTATCCTAAGTAAACTAACTCAAACAAACAAACAAACAAACAAACAAAAAGAGATTATAGAGAACACACATCACACATGTCCTCTTGGTTCTGTTTCTCTGGAGAACCCTAATATACCTGCCTTGAAATAAAAGAAATATAATCAATAGCAGACCCACTTGCTTTAAGCTGATGATGTCCCAACTTTTGTCTACATCTAGAGATTGAGTACATACAAATCTGAGAATTCTCCAGGAAGTTGCTAGTTCTCTTAAGCCTACCCACACCTCTGTGAATAGTCTTTCCTTAGTCCCTTTATTTAAACCACTGGGGTAAATTCTTCTGGGCCATGATACATTTCACTCTGGAATTCAATGCCACAGTTGAAAATAATAAGGTATATATGAATATCCCATCAAAGTAAAATCACAAAGGTATTGTTTACACTTACAATGTAAAAAGTAGTCACAAGAGAATTTTACTTCCATCCAAATATTTAAAATGCCTAAGAAAGTCAAATAATTTACAAAATCATAACTTTTCTGAAAGCTATCAAAGGGCTGAGATCTTGGAGGCAGGGCACATGCATCATTTCATCTTTGGTAAAGCATAGGAGGAAGAGGTAACTGACACAGAGGTGAGTAAGAAATTGGCTAAAAATTTTAGGAATCCCTAAAGCTGAATGTGGCCCAACATATCAATTTAAAGTACCTGAAAGCCCAGACACAAGAAGAGCTCACAGTTTCTCTTTTCCAGGAGCTTGTGAGAAAGACTGGGAGTAAGGAAGGAGCCTGGAGACAGCCCTCTTCAGGGACACAGGTTTGCAGGATATGCGTGACTGCCACTGGGAAAGACTCATTAAGGACTGCACATTTCTCTGTATCCTTCTTTCATGTGAAGCAAAAGCCTTAAGTCACTGGGGCTAGGCAGCCAAATCTCTCACCTCCAAGGCCTCTGCAGGACAGATAGAAATAAAACCCATCTGCTTCTAGGGGTAGGATAGGATACTCTTCTTTTCAACTTGAGTAGCCAGGCAAAGAACCATTGCTGTGGAGAAAAGGTAGAAGAAAGAGTTTCTTGCTTCTGACAGAGTGAAGAAACAAACCAACAAATCCCCTTTAAAAGCCCAAAATTCTGAATAAAACAAAGCAGAAATCTTCTACTGCTTGAAAAGAGGCAGGAAACTCTCGGTTTCCGAAGACACACTACAGACACAAGGCAGGATTTGGCAGCCAAAGGGTGTAGTGGGGGAGTGGTAGAAACACGGAGAAGGCTTAACCCCTCAATCCCTGGCTGCCTGGCCTTAATTTAGAGGCTGACCAACAGAAGCTGAAATTTACCCTATTGACCACACTGTAAGCCTAGTATTGAGTAATGAGCAGCAACAGTCTATGGGGGAGAGGCAAGAACGTGGAAAGGGACCCTCTTCTGTGGTGCAGTCATGCAAAGACTGCTGAAAGCTAAGGGTGGAGCAAAAACATTGAGAAAAACCCACTAGCAGCCAAGGCCCCACACTAAGCACAAGATATCGGTGGCCCATTGCAGAAGGTATTTGAAGCCTATGGTAAACTGAGAATAACAATAGTCACAGTAAGACCCAAACAAACTCAACCAGTCACTTGATTGATTTAATTCTCCCATTAAAAGTCTGACAGGATGAAAATTGGACACTTTCAGAAATAAATACTATTTACTTTCGTCTCTATTGTCCTTTTACAAACAACATCCAGCATTCAATCAACAATGACAAGACCCATAAAACAACAACAACAACAAAAAGACTCATTGTCAACAGATAAAGTGATTAACAGAACCAGATTCAGAGAGAGCCCAGATGTTGTGCTATTTATTAGACAGGAACCTTAAAATAACTATAATTAACATTAAGAGATCTATTGAAAAAGGTGGACAATATACATATACAGATGGAGAATTTCAGCAGGGAGATTAGACTATATAAAATGTTAAATGAAAATGCTAGAAATAAGCATATCAGAGATGAAGAATTCCTTTAATTAGCTTGAAAATAGATTGAACACAGCTGAGGAAAGTATTATTGAACTTAAAGGTAGGTCAATAGAAATGATCAAAAATGAAATATGAAGAGATATAAGAGAGAAAAAATACAGATGAGAGCATTTAAGAGCTTAAGGATAATACCAAATAGTCTAACATATATGTAATTTGAATTCTAGAAGAAGAAAGACAGAACAGACCAACAGATGCATTAGAAGAGATAATAATTACGAATTTTCCAAAATAATAGTAAGACAACAAGTCACAGATCCAGGAACCCATGGCAGGATAAAGTAAACACACACATACACACAGACACACATCCATCCACACCCCTCTAGACACATCATAGTCCAACTGCTGAAAACCGAAGATAAAGAAAAAAGTCTTTAGGGCAACCAAAAAGAAAAGGAGAAATTACATACAGAGGAACAAAGAATTACATCAGACGTCTTGTCAGTAACTCTGAAAGCCAGAAGACATGGAGGAACATCTATAAAATGTTGAAGAAAAATTGCAAACCCAAAGTTCTATAGCTAGCAAAAATATCTTTCAAAAATGAAGGTAAGATAATAATTTGTTTTCAGATAGGCAAAAGTGAAGGAAAGTCACTGCCAGAAGCAAGAAATATCATAGGAATTTATTTAGAAAGAATGAAAATTTTACTAGTTGGAAAGCTGGATCTGCATAAAGAAGTGAAGAGTGAAAAAACTTGGGGAGTTGGGCATGGTGGCTCACTCTTATAATCCCAGCACTTTGGGAGGCCAAAGCAGGAGGATCACTTGAGCCCAGGAGTTCAAGACCAGCCTGGGCAATAGGGAGATCCCATTTCTACAAAAAAGTTTAAAAATTAGCTGGGTGTGGTGGCACATGTCTGAGGTTCCAGCTACTCAAGTGGCTCAAATGAGAGGATCACTTGAGTCTAGGAGATTCAGGCTGCAGTGAGCTATGATTACGTCACTGCACTCCAGGCTAGGTGAAAGAGCAAGACCCAGTCTCAAAAAAGGTTTTGGATTTGGATCTACATAAATAAATAAGGGGTTAAAAAAAAGGCGGGGTAAAAATAACAGTGAAAATAAAAGACATTTCTTAATTTTAATCAACTTAGAAGATAATTGTCTAAAGCATGCATAACACAATTTTTCTTAAAGGACCAGATAGTAAATATTTTATACTTGAGGGCTATATAGTCTCTGTTGTAACTACTCTTCTTTGCTGCTATAGCGTGAAAACAAAGACAATATGTAAACAAGTAGGTGAGCTGTAAACCAATAAAATGTATTTATAGAAACAGGTGACTGGCTCACATAATTTGCTAACATCTTTTCTAAAGCAAAATTTGTAACAATGTATTATATGGTTATAACCTGTATAAAATATATAACCAAAATAGTATGAAAGATGGAAAGGAGGAAAAGAATGTACACTGTTCTAAGTTTCTAATACTGTACAAGAAATTGTATAAAATTATTTAAAGGTAAACTGTGATAGGTTATTCATAAAAATGTGTATTGTAAACTGCACAATAACTACTAGAAAAATTAAAAGAGGTATAGTTTGTAAGTCAATAATGTAAATAAAATGGAATCATAAAAATCTTTATCCAAAAGAAGGCAGGAAAAGAGAGAAAAATGAACAAAGAACAGATAAGACAAATAACTGACAAGTTTACAGATTGAAATCCAATCACATCCATAGTGACATTAACTATAAATGGTCTAAATATCCCAATTAAAGACAGAGATTGTCAGATTATATATTAAAGGAAGATCCAACTCTATGCTGTCTACAGTAAATATACTTTGAAAACAAAGGTGTAGATACGCTAAAAATAAAAATGATGGAGCAAGTTATATCATTGTAATCCTAATCAGAAGAAAGAGCTAGCATACCTATATCAGATAATGTAGACATCAAAGCAATGGATATTACCAGGGAAAATCACAACATGTTTTTGAGTGAAGAAAACTCATACAATCTAACACTTCTGTTAAAAAAAATTCAATCATACACCACAAAACTCCATATTGCCATAGGACCATTTATGTGTGTATAAAATGCACAAGCTGAACTGATAATAATAATGACCATTATGGAGGTGCGGGAGATAAAATAGTAAGTATGAGACCAACCTCCTCATTTTGGGAATTTGGGATTAAGAGAAGAAAGTGGAAGCTCTTCAGTAAGCATGGCATAGCAGGAGAAATTCTTCTGCTTATAAAAATAGGCAGTAAGTGTAACAAAACAGTAACAGTAATGTGGTAAAAGCAATTTAAGTTTCTTTTATTAAAATTTTGTTACCAAAATTTTCAGCTCTTCAGGTCTAAGTTTCAGAAATGGTTCTGGAAAGTGCCAAGATAACAAACATAGCAACAAGAGCAACAAAAACAATTAAGATAGAGATAAAGTCAAAAACTCTTCTTAAAAACCCACAATTTATATATATTATAAATACATATATATATAATTATATATTAAATATATAATTATATATATATGTATTTTTTTTTTTTTACAGCAAGAACCATATTCCAAGCATGCAACAAAATGAACAGTCAGTCAGGCATGGTGGCTCACGCTTACAGTCCCAGTACTTTGGGAGGCCATTGCAGGAGGATCGCTTCAGGCCAGGAGTTCAAGACCAGTTTGGTCAACATAGAGAGACCCTTGTCTCTACAAAAAAAATTGAAAATTAACGAGGTATAGTGATGTGCCCCTGTAGTCCCAGCTACTCAGGAGGCTAAGGCGGGAGGATTGTTTGAGCCCAGGAGGTCGAGGCTGCAGTGAGCCATAATCATGCCACTGCACTCCAGCCTGGGCAACAGAGCAAGATCCTGCCTCAAAAATAAATAAGTAAATAATAAAATAAAATAAATGAACAGTCAAGAAAGACAAATGCTGAAAAAGATTAAAACTATCATGCTATGATTTGGTAATCTTGCATAAAAAAAAGAAATGCTCTGGTTGGCTAGGAATGTCTAAACAAGACCATCTTCTTTTACGTATACTCTAGAAAAATAACTTCCATTTATGTAGTACTTCTATAGATCCTTAAGAGAATAAGTATGTCAATTTTTCTAATAAAGGGAACTGATACTGTGATAAATTAGTAAATTGTATAATGTAACACAGCTAGTGAATACAGAGATCTGGGTTGAAACCCAACTTGATGTGACTCAAAGCCCATTTTCTCTCCTCCGCTTAACATTTTCAAAGTGGCCTCTTGTTACAGTTATACTGATGTTCATGCCTTACCTCAGGATTCTAATTCAATTGGTCTGGGGTGGAGCCCTTTCTAGGTACTTTTTTTTTTTTACAAAGTCCCTCACATGATGTTCACATATAGGCTGGGTGAGAACCATTGCTCTACATGTGCTAACACTCAAAACCCAATAAATGTGGAGAAAGTGACAGTAATAATATGGGCAGGAAGCATTCACATATGGAAATATATTATTGAAGAATCAATGAAATAACTCAGTTTGATCAATGAAAATACCTGTTTTGAGCTGAAGGGTTTTCTTCATTCAGAGCTTATGCATTCAGTTAATCAGAAAAGTTTCTCTTGTCAATACAGATGGTGTTACAGCTTATGTAACAGGAAGTTTAATCATCACACTCTAATGGCTTCTTTGGCCTAATAGGACAGTAATGATTAAAGGTCAATCTAACACTTGCTATGGATTTTTCATCAAAGGTTGTCAATGAATACCATTAAGTCCAACAAGAACAGGGCTTCTTGTGTGATATTCAGTTCAGATTAGGAATTTGACCCTTATAAAAGCTTAGAATAGCACATAGGCACTATTTACTGAGACCTTACTCTATGGCAGACAACTGTATTAAGAATTTTAGAAATGACTTTCTTTAATCTTCTAGCATCTCTGTGAAATAGTAGTATTACCTTTATTTACAGATGAGAAACTCGTATTCAGAGTTCATACAACTTGCTCAGTTTTATAGCTAGAAGAGGAAACCGGGATTCAAACCGAGGTCAATTTGATTTGAAAACCAGTGCTTTTAATCTTGGTTTTATACTGCAGAAACATGAAACATAATATCGGGATAATCATAATCTCTCAATGAAGTTGAACGTATGAGAACATTTGAACATCATCCTGCTTGGCCTGCCCTAGCTCCATCTAGCTGCAAGAGCTAAGCTTTCCATGTCTGTGAGAATCCATCTGGCAAGTGAGGTCTGGGTTGGTTTGCTGCCCAGGGCCAGAATTCCCAGGTGAGTCCCTGGGCTGCTGCTCCCTGGACCCCAGCATCAGCCCCACACAGGCCCCTGGAATGCTGTGCGATGTCCCTTATTGGGCGTGAGTGCAGAGCCAGGGCAGGAACTCCAGCGGGCCTGCGCTTCCTCCCAGCCCCCACCACCCCCTCCCCGACTGATTCCAATATTTTGTGTATTGATGTGAGGTCAGGCTTCACTAGGGGTAACTACAGCCCTTAGGTGCTGTGAATTGTGTTTCTCAGGAGGCATCCAGCCCCAGTCCTTGTAGGTCTGACAAACCCATCTAACCCATCTCTCCCACAGATCTATTAGAAAACGCCAGCATGCTTAGGTTGGCAGATGAAATACAAGATGCCTAGTTAGGTTCGAATTTCACATAAATGAGAATGATTTTTCAGCTTATGTCCCAACTATTATGTGGGACACACTTATACTAAAATTGTTTATTATTTACCTGAAATTCAAATTTAATTGGGCATCCTGTATTTTCATTTGCTAACCCTGGCAACCCTAGCATGCTCACTCACCAAAATTATGTAGGTCTGAACATCAGTGTGGAAACAAGAAGAAGAAAAATCCAATTTCTTGTCATAATGGAATACATATAATAAAGGTTCCAATAGAAAACTTTAAAAGAGTTTTCTTGCTTCAGTGTCACACTTTCATAAGCATCAGTGAAAATTGGCTTAATTATCTTGATGTGATGAAACATGCCACAATTTGTCTTTCTCCTTTATATCCTGATGACATTCATAGTAAAATTGCTTTACTATATACCAAAAATGTTTTTCTTGTGCTTTTCTCTCTGACTGAAATTTCAGATGAGTTTTCCTTTAAAAAAAAAAAACAAAAAAAAAATCCTATTATACCTAGAGCTAGATGGTAAAGAAGAAAAGTCCTTGACAGTGACATGGTCAAAATAAAACAATATTTATGATAATGTAAAATAATAGTGAAATTTATTGTCTAGAAATGCCAAGAGATTTTTGAATGTTTTATTAATCCTTACAATACTCCTTTGAGGGGATGATCATTGTCTGGGTTTTACAGATAGAAAAATTTAGGTACATAGAATTATCTTCTTTGTCCAAACTAGAAATTTGGGACACTGTAGGCCAAAATCTCCATACAGCCTCCCTGTCCCAACCACTTTGCTCATGGCTCCCAGCTTCTGAAATCCTGGCCTAAGAGCCGTGAAAGAGTTAAAGGAACCAATAATTAAAAACTGAAGAGAATTCTGATAAGTGATTTTAGAAAAGTGCCAAGGAGTATCCCAAATGTTTACCCACTCATCAAGTTCTTGAGGGGAGGAGGGAAAGAGGAAGAAGAGCATGTTCAGCACTTCCTCAAAGCGCGAATATAAAATGTGCCTGGCCCTCAAGTGACTCGTAAAAAATAAAATGAAATCTCATATATGTAAACAAGCTCTGGTTATTCAGGCTGGATGAATCGTGATTTGTTTTTCCCAACACTGTATTTCTCTATCTTTTACAGGGCCGCTAATATACATATATTCAATATGGGAGATGGTTCCTAAATGTCATCCAAACATGCCTATTTGCTCTCATGGGATCTATGACTTTAATTAGTCCTCATGCCATTCATCTTCAAGATCCCATCAAATACTTACTTAAACTGTGTGTGTGTGTGTGTGTGTGTGTGTGTGTGTGTGTGTGTGTCTGTGTGTGTGTCTGGTTTTCACCAGGCATGGAGCAGCATCACAGCCAGGGCCCTGTATGTGTGTCTGAGATGGCAGGGCCACCTCTGGAGAGCCAGTGGCCTTCATTCTGCTTGGCTAGGTGACAAGTGGTCCCAACATGCACCCTGTGTTTTATAATGTGGACATCTGACTATTTCTACTATTCTAAAGTGCAAATGTCCCCAAGTTCATAAGTGGCACATACTGTTTCACAGTGAATTGAGCCTTTTATCAGGGAGGAAATGACCCAAATTGGCATGTCTGTAAACAGATTCCATCAATACAAGCCCTTTAATAAAGACAGCCTTTGGTGGTGCTGTTCAGGGAGGAGGGTGAATGGTAGGGAGGTGCACCCTAGACAATTTACCGGGTGAGCATGTGTCTCTGCAGCAGGATCCCTGCACGAGAATTACCGTTAGACCGAGTAAATCTAGAGATTAGTCTGGAGTCTCTTTTGTGCACTAAAATTTGGCACATTTTTTTCCATCCCTAAGCCCTTTCCTGAAAATGGGTTTCTAATATTATATCTGAATTCCTTGTTCACTGAACCTACAAGGAACGTATGGCGCAATGGAATTAAAAGATTAAACCTCAAGCCACTTGCGCTAAGTCTTTAATTGCCTTATGAAGAACAGTTTACATAGCAACTGAGTCTACAGTTGGAGTGAACAGACTCATTTGCTTTTAGAGAGTCTTAGAAACTCAGGTGTTATGAGAATTCTCTGTTAACCATTTTCCTCCTGTAGTAATAGGCCCAGTGGCACTATAATTCCTCCTAATGCACACCATTAAATTTCACTTATGATTGTATGTATTTAGGTTGTGTTTTGGCTTCATCTTAAATATTACAAGGTGACCTCATGTGATCTGGACTTGGAGATTAGGTCCTCTTTAGATATCACGTGCAGCTTCTTGAGTAATCTCATCTAAAAGCTTGTTAGAGCTGTATGCCAGCTCATTTGAAACGTATGCCAGCTTATTACTATAGATGAGAAAAAAGGGGGCCAAGAAAAGTTAGTAAAATAATAATAGTAGTAGTAATGGCTAGCATTTGCTGAGTACTTTCTGCAGCCTAGAAACAAATGCTTTTTCCTGCATTTTTTCTTTCAGGCCTTAGAGTAGGCCTGCGAGTTCTGTACTAATATCTTCCTCAGTGTGCGCTTTTATGCCATATCTGTCTCCCCCATGGGAGGACATTGGTGTGCATTTCTTCCCTCTCTCTCCTACATCAGCAATGATTTAGCTGTCTATTAGATCATGCCCATCAGAAGGCTAACATTGTGTAATCTCTTCCCTTTAAAAAGACAAAACAAAATGACATCAAAAAACAAAGCCTCATCCTGACTCTACTTCCCATACAGGCCACTATCCCATTTTTTTGTTCCTTTTTGTAGAAAAAAATCTTGAAATAGCACTTAGCTCAATTTCTTTCCTTGCATTCTTTTTTAAAGAGACAGAGTCTTACTCTATCACCCAGGCTGTAACAATTTTTAAAGAGTCAACATTTCTCTACTAAATCTGCCTTTCATTGCAAATTTATCAGAGCTGGTTCTTCACTGAGCAGAACCTATTTTAGCTTTCTACATTGTTCTCCTACATTCAAACTTTTTTTTTTTGCATACATTTTTCAGTCAGAAGATCATTTTGTTTTATTTTTTTTAGAAATGGGGTCTCGCTGTGTCACCCAAGCTGGAGTGCAGTGGTGCAATTATGGCTCACTCCAGCCCGAACTCCTGGGCTTAAGCAATCCTCCCTCCTCAGCCTCCTGAATAGCTGGGAAAACAGGTGTGCACCACCAGACCCAGCTAAGATTTTTTAAAAAATTAGTATTATTCATTCTCTGGCCTCAGCTTCCCAAAGTGCTGGGATTATAGGCATGAGCATCCTTACTCAGCCAATACATTGTTTTTCTTCAATATCTCCAATTAGAAGTTTGCCTGCCTACCTTGCCCAAGTGGCTTTTATTCAGTTAGCCAGTAACCGCCATGCTACTAAATTCACTGGCCAATTTTCAGTACCTCATCCACTGGAAGCTTTTGACAAAACTACTTCCTCCTTCTTGAATCACTGTTTTCCCAGAACCACACTTTTGTGTTTCCTCCTACTTCCCTAGTCACCACTATTCCCCAGCTCCTCTTCATGTTGGAAGGCCCCAGGGCTCAATGTCAAGTCTTCTTGCTTTTCTATCCATGTATCATTCATTGCTGATCTCATCCAGACTCATGACTTTATATAATCTTTATGCTTCATACTTTCCACAGGCTTCTCTAAATTTGCTGTCCACCATTTTCCGCCCTGCTCTCTGGGAAGGCATAGCAACACATTTCCTTGGCCTTTAATTTTCATCTGGGCTTGGCCCTTACCCTGGGATGTGATAGGAGGGTAGAAGGAAAGACAGGTTGGAGTGTTTATTCTCTGTCAATTGCAACAGATTGGCTGCATTCCTCTGTTGAAGGTTACATTTCTTGTCAGGTCACCCTCCTTATAAAGCCACCCTCTTCAGATCTGATGAGTGTTCCTTATCTTGCCTTTTTATACTAGGGACGTTAATAGCTCTAGACTACTCTACCATTCCTTGTGGATTTCCTTAAGTCCTACCCACACCTTTGAAAATATTTCTCTTCTCAATTACTCAATTTGAATATACCCTTTATTTCCTGCCAGGATTTTGATGGAAATACGGTCTATATGCTGACACTCCCAAACTTATATCTCCAGTTTAAATCTCACTTTTATGAACAGCAGACTCCTATATTTGGCTGCCTCTTCCACATCTTTGTTATGTTCAAAACTAAACCCTACATTTTACTTCCAAATCTGTTCTACTCACAGCCTTCACCATTTAATCAATGACGACTCCATCTTTCAATTGTACAGACTAAACATCTTGAATCATCCTTGACTCTTATTTTCTTTCAACATCTCATATAATACATCAGGAACTTTTTAAGGCTCTTTCTTGTAAATATATCTAGAATCTAACCAATTCTGGCCGCCTCTACTCCTACCACCTTGGCCCAAGCTGCTGACATTTCTTCCTTTCATTTATTGCAATAACCACTGCATTATTGGTGGAGATTTCTTATTGGTCTCCCTTCTTTACCCTTACTACTTATAGTTTATTCCAGAACACAGCATGTCACTCCTCTGCTCAAAACCCTGTGATGGATCCTGTATCACTCAGAGTGAAAGCTGAAGTTCTTCCAATCATCTACAAGACAATACATGAGGTGATAACTTGATATACCACTGACCTTCTCCTATCTTCCTCTCTCTGTTCCAGCCACATTGATTTGTTTGCTGTTCTAGACCATGCTTGGCATGCTTTCACTCTAGGAACTTTGATCCACTGTTCTAAGTCTTAGAATGCTCTTCCTTCTCATAATTATTTGGCTAACTTCTTCAACTCCTTCAAGTCTTTGCTCAAAAGTCCCCTTTAAAATGAGGCCTACTGTGACCATCCAAATTGAACTGCAACCTTTCTTCCTGCCAGCTCTCTCCATTTCCCTTCCTCTGCTCACACTTTTTCTTGCTGGAAACATGCATCATATACTAACGTTCTAGATTATTTATTTGTTTATTGTTTATGGTCTACCTTCCCACCCCAGCCCCACTAGAATATAAACACCTCAAAGGTAAAGATCTTTGTTTTTTCACTAGTAGGTTGCCAGTATCTAAAAGAGTGCTTGGTTCATAGTAGCAACTCAAAAGTTTTGTTATATTAGCCTCCCACAAATTTTGATGTTTTGGGTTCATTTTTATTAAACTAAAATATTTTCTAATTCATTTTGTGTCCTCTTCTTTGACCCATGAGTTATGTAGAAGTGCGTTGTTCAATTTTCAAGTACGTAGGGTTTTCCAGATAGCTTTCTGCTTTTGATTTCTGTTAAACTTTGTTGTGGTCATAGAACATAATTTATATGATTTTAATTTAAAAAAAATTTTGAGACCTTCTTTATGGCCTAGACTATGCTCTCTCTTGGTGAATGTTTCATGTGCACTTGAAATGAGTGTGTATTCTGCTATTATTAGGTGAAGGGTCTTATATATGTCAGTGATGTTAAGTTGATTGATAGTGTTTTCTTTTATATCTTTACTGATTTTCCTATCTCCTTGTTCTACTGCTTGCTGAGAGAGGGATGTTAAAGTCTTCAACTAGTATTGTGAATTTGTTTATTTCTTCTTTCAATCTTATCTGTTGCTTCACGTATTTGACTTTTTGTTGACAGATACATAAACATTTTTGTATTTTTATGGCTTTTGAGTAATGGACCCTTTATCATAATGTAATGTCCCTTTTTACTTTTGGTAGTATTACTTGTTGTAAAATCTAATTTATCTGATATTAATTAACATAACCACTTCGGTTTTTTTAAAACTAGGTTTGCATGGTATATCTTTTTTCATCCTTTTACTTTTAACATACATATGTCTTTACATATTTAAAGTGGATTTCTTAAAGATAGCATATAGTTGGGTATTGTTTTTAATTCAATCTGACAATCTCTACCTTCCAATAGGGGTATTTAGATTATTTATATTTAACCTAATTATTGATATGGTTGGATTTAAGTTTACCATCTTTCAAGTTATTTGTCTCATTTCTTTTTCCTTTTGTGTCTTTTAAAAATATTTTAATATTTTAATAATTCCATTTTATCTCCACTTTTTAATTTTTTTAGTGATTGCTTTAGGGTTTAAAATAAGCACCTTTAAGTTACGACAGTCTACTTCCAGACATTATTAGACAACTTCTCCTATAGTGTAAGAACCTTGAAACATTGTATATGCTTTTCCCACTCTCATTTATTTCCTCCTCCCATGTTATTGTTGCTACACGTTTTACTTCTGCACGTAACCCCAGCATATGTAGTTAGTATTTTGCTTTAGATCAGGGGGCATAAAAGTATGACCTGCAAGCCAAATCCTGCCCATGGCCTGTTTTTATACAGTCTGTGAGCTAAGAATGGCTTTTATATTTGTAAATGGTTGTATAAACAACAACAAGAACAAGGAAGAATATATAATGGAGACATTATATGGCTCACAAAGCTCAAATATTATCTGGCCATTTACAGAAAAGCTTGTTCAGCCTCCATCTTAATTTTCTTTTACAGATAATAAAATTAACAAAATTATCTTTTATATATACTCTTATTTTTATCATTTATAAGAGTCTTCATTTCTTTAATGTAGATACAACTATATAAGAGAAGCATACTCTCTTTTCTGGTGAACTTGAACTCAGAGGATATAAGCCTGGAGTTGCAGAGGTCTTGATAAAGGGCTTCAGGATGAGGCCAACAGCTGAAGGCAAGAACCACAGACTAGGAAGAACAGGTCACAAACATCCCTTTTTTCTGGAGCCAGCGCTACCTTGGATTTTCCATTACATGAACCAAGGAATTCTCATTTTTGTTCACTATTTTGAGTTAAAATGTCTGTCACTTGTACCCAAAAGATTCCTTTCTGACCAATATATTGACTTAGAAAAGGCTCTCTAGAAGCCAAAGTAATGAAAAACAAAAGTGTTCACCTGAAACTTTAATGTCCAGAGCCTATTACTAGCTGCTTGACTGAAGAAGTGAAGTTAGACAGAGTACCCTGGAAACTAACTTTAGGGCATTAAAACAATTTTTAAAAATAAACTTTTAATTTTGGAATAATTCTACATTTACAAAAAGCTGCAAAGACATTACAGAGAGTTTTCAGATACCCTTTCCTGTTTTCCTCTACTGTGAATGTCCCACACAACCAAGACGCATTTGCCAAAACAGTGATACATTTCTATTAACTAAACTACAGATTTTATTTGGATTTCACAACTTTTCTCACTAATGTGTGTCATCTCCCGGTTCCGGTATCCTGTCTAGGATATCACATTGCATTTAATTGTTACATATACTTAATCTCCTCTGATCTGTGGCAGTTTCTCCACTATCTCTTGTTTTTCATGACCTTGACAGTTTTGAAAGATACTGGTTATGTATTTTGCAGGATGCCCTTTAATTTGAGTTTGATATTTTCCTCATGATTAGAGTGAGATGATGGGTTTTGGAGAAGAATGCCACAGAGGTGAAGTAAGGCAATATTGTAACAGAGTTCATTTTATGATGAGATGCATTAACTCAATGCATCATGCATTATATGCTTTATAGATAACATATAATTATAGATAGCGTATAACTCAATGCATCATGCATTGAGTTAAGGAGGCCTCTGATGTGGGACACGGTGGTACGTGGGGGTCCTCAGTGTTTGCCATTGTTCAGAATCATAGTGCGTTGAATACTAAGCATGGCACTCTTTGCATTTCAAGGAGAAAAGCATGCATAGTGATTTCCTGTGAATCTCTCTATGATCATGATAAATTTAAATGAGTTTTTACTTTCTGAAAATTCAAGCCACAGAGATACTAATTCATTTCAGTAACTTAAAGCCTGTACATCTTACTTTAATAAGAGAGGCAACTTTATTTTGCAGGGACCTTTCTGCTATATGAGTCCTGTGACTAGATTTATGCCTTTGCCTTCAGATGATTTTCATAAAATGCTTCAATAGTCATGACTTTTTTTTTCTTTTTCACACACATGTGCCCCCACACACTGTTATCAAAGGGTTACCGTTAGTCTCCAACCTATGAAGGTTTGACTTATGATTTTTTTAGCTTTACAATGGTGCTAAGTGATACTCATTTAGTAGAAACCACACTTCAAATTTTGAATTTTGATCTTTTCCTGAGCTAGCAATATGCAGTACAATACAATCTTGTGATGCTGGGGGCAGGGGCAGCGAGCCACATCTCCCATCCAGCCACAATACCATGAGAGTAAACAACCAATACCCCTACAGTGGACTGTGTTGCCAGATGACTTTGCCCAGCTGTAGGCTAATGTAAGTGTTCTGAGTACGTGTAAGGTAGGCTAAGCTAAGCTGTGATGTTCAGTAGGTTAGGTGTATTAAATGTATTTTTGACTTATGATACTTTACATTTATAAGGGGTTTATCAGGACATAACCCCATTGTAAGTCAAGGAGCATCTGTACATTGCTTCAAACAGAAATACATTATTAAGTTGACTTGCTGTATTACCAGGAAACAGTAACTAGATCGTCCACTTCCTCCTCTCTATTAATCCATCAATAATTGTGGTAGTTATTGAATATTCATTGGGCAGAACACTGGGAAAAATCAGTAGAAGAGAAACCAAAGGATGCAGCCCTCGTCCAAAATGGCTTCATGTTTTAACACAGACATTTGTCATTCGATTGTCCAAATTAGGTCATACATGCGAAACATTGTAAGGTATTATGCAACAAAGTTGACTATTTAACTTTCAAATGAATTCTCCTGCTGTAGACTCATTAAAAAAAAAACAACAAACAACATGCTGTGTATCCCATCATAGCATACGTTGTTGGTTATTTTTGTTGTTTTTTAATGAGTCTGCAGCCCATTCAGCCTTTACTCCTGAAGTATAGTGAATTTCCCTTAACTCCAGTTGGGAGTAATTACATTTTTTTGTTTGGTTTGAACAACGTTTTGAAATATTTTGAATCAGTTAATATTTTGAAGTTTGAGGGAATTCGCTTAAACTGTGTATTCTTGGCTTCTTGTTGAATCCAAAGACCTGGTATCATTGTGGGGGTGCTGCCCCGTGTAGACAGGGTATGTAGTTCCTAACTTGTCTGTTTTAATCCTAGCTAGCTTCACTCATCTGCTGTCCTGTTTGCTCAATAGAAATTACAACTCCTGCTCTAGAGATAATTAAGATGAATTGTCTGGAAGGCCGGATGAAATGCAAGTTTTGTGCTTTCAGAGTAAGGAAGGGAGTGATTTAACCCCAATGGAATGGCACCCCGTCCCCCCCGCCCCTGCCAGGAATGGAATAAGGACAAAGGGAGGGTAGCAGAAAGTCTTCTGGAAGGTCGTCTAAGGCAGCAAGATGTGGAAGGGGTAGGAGCCTGTGAGACCTGTGATACCAACTGCTCTGCCTTGGTGAGAGTCTCTAGTGACTGAGGTTGCCATAAGGGACTGAAGCCACCACAGAGCAGCCATCTTTTTCCAGCCCTCTGTGGCCTCTGCAAAGCACAATGGCAACATCAACCTTCAAAACCTGAGGTCCAGGCCTGCTCCTATATTTTCTAGGACCTCATGTGCCCAAGAGAGTGGGAAGAAGTCCCAAAAAAGTACTGATGCTGGAACTGGATCTCTTGCCAATTTTGGTAGGCAGAGAATTGGAGTTAGATTTGATTAGATTTAGAAAAGCAAAGAAATGCAACATTACCTTCGTCCCAGGTTTTGGAACAACGTATTATTGTGAATAACAATTAAATGTTGCTTTTTCTTCAAAAGGGCCTAAGCTGATTTTATAAGAAGCACAGACATATAGTAAGATGATAGTAATTGAGTTGATTAGGTTCAACTACATATGTGATTAAGCTCATCCTCAAGAATAAATGCCTCAACTCGATGGTCTTCAAACGCTCTCTCTCGGTTCTGAAATACAATATTGGTAATCTTGGAAAATATTCAGCACATAAATGGTGAATGGAGGTTGAATTATACAGGCTGGCAGGTGAAATAATTTAGCAACCAGGCCTACAAGGTTGGAGAAGCTGATATCTATCTTCATTGTGAAGCCACTGTCACTTAGACAAATACATCCATGGCAAAGATTTAAATTTAATGAAAACTGTGTTTCTTAAACTAAAATTGACAGTTTAGTATGTTAGAATTTACTACAGGGCTCTTTACAACTGTGAGTAATTTTATTTCTTTCTAACATGATAAGCAGGTTTGCTTTCTGAGCTCAGGACTCATGGTACAATTGCTTAATGACATTTCCCTTGCCAAGTTCCACGCTTGGAGAAATCTGACAAGACACCTAAGATTCATGCGATCAAAATGTTTCAAAAACCTCCACTCCTTCCAAAGTTCCCTTTTCTCTATTTGCCCTTACTAAATTACCTTAACTGGATGCCTGGGAGCCACAATACGTCATCATAATCTCAAATCAAGTTGGTGGTCATATCCTACGGATTCTATGTCTTTATCTTCAAGGTCATTAAGAGTTGGGAGCTGGGAGGCCCTCTACCCCCAGCTGCTCCTTATTCCAGAAATTCATTATCTCTGGCCTGAACCATTGCAGCAGTCTCTTAATTAAATTTAAGCCCTTCTACCGTCTGCATACTGACACCTGAATAACTTTTTATATTTCATTTTAAAATGCATTGATACAGTCCCTTTTTGGAGACAGTTTAGTGGTGTCTTACTAAGCTGAATATAAGTCTTAGCATATAATCCATAAACTGTGCTCTTAATATTTATCCAACTGCTTTGAAAACATATGTTAACATAAAAACCTGCCCAAACATGTTTATAGTTTCATTCACAATCACCAAAAACTGGAATCAACCAAGATATCCCTCAACAGTGAATAGAGAAAATGTGGTACATTCACACAACGAAGTATTATTCAACAATAAAAAGGAATGAATTTTTTTTTTTTTTTTTTTTTTTTTTGAGACTGGGTCTTGTTCTGTCACCCAGGCTGGAATGCAGTGGTACAATCTTGACTCACTGCAACCTCCACCTCCCAGGTTCAAGCGATTCTCCCGCTTTAACGTTCCAAGTAGCTTGGATTACAGGCATGCACCACCATGCCCAGCTAATTTTTGTATTTTCAGTAGAGATGCAGTTTGCTATATTGGCCAGGCTGCTCTCAAACTCCTGGCCTTAAGTGATCTGCCTGCCTCGGTCTCCCCAAGTGTTGGGATAACAGGCATGAGCCACGGTGCCTGGCCAGGAATGAACTCTTAAGCCATGCAAAGACAGGATGAATTTCAAACACATGTGATTAAGTGAAAGAAGCCACTCTGAAAAGGTTACAGATTGTCTGATTTCATTTCTATGACATTCTGGAAAAGGCAAGATCATAGAGATGGCTAATAGTGTTTGTCAGGGATCTAGGGGATGGGAAGAAGGAAGAATTGAATAAGAGAAGCACAGGGTATGCTTTAGGATGGTGAAACCATTCTGTAAGATACTATAATAGTGGACACATAATGCTTTGCTTTTGACAAAGCCTCTAAAACTTTATGGTGAGTAAATGTTAGTGTATGAACACGTAAAAAATCATTTAGGGGTCGAGGAGGTCCCAGGATGAAATGTAGTATGTGATAAAATAATTTAACTATATTACAAATATATGAAACAACATCATTGAAGAGTGTGAAGAAAAAAAGGTGCTGACTCAAGTAACTTTAGAAATGAATGGAGTTTGTAGGACTAAAGGCAAAAGAACTGCACAAAGCTGTAATCCACTTAATAAAGTTTTTCCTATGGGCAAACAATTCTGAAACCACTATACAGATGGTCCCTGATTTACAAAGTTTGACTTAAGATTTTTTGACTTTATGTGAAAGCAATATGTGTTCAATAGAAACTGTACTTCAAGTACCCATACCGTCATTGTGTTTTACTTTCAGTACAGTATTTAATAAATTGTATAAAATGGCCAATGCTATATTATAAAATAGACCTTGTGTTAGATAATTTTGTCCAATTGTAGGCTAATGTAAGTGTTCTGAGGACATTTAAGGTAGGCTAGGCTAAGCCATGATGTTTGGTAGGTTAGGTGTATTAACTGCATTTTCTACTTATGATATTTTCCACTTATGATGGATTTATTGGGACATAACCCCATTCTAAGTTGAGGAGCATCTGTACATGTATAATGGAATTGCACAAAGAAGTGATTGCAGATGGTGGAAGTCAGATTTCTCAATGTTGCAGTGGTAAGTTACAATAGGCAAAAGGGAGGAGGCTAGAATGATCTTTAGTGATGAATTAGAATTGGAGACATCAGTATGACTCTTATTTAGCTTAATGTAGGTACAAAAGGTCACCTATTAAAATATTTATGAATGTGACTATATACATGGGTTAATATGTAAACATGTTACTTGCTCTGTCAGCTGAAACGACCTAAAAGTAATGACTCTTGTACTCCCAGTAGCAATGAGCACTCTCAGTGCCCAGATCTTGGATTTTAATCTGTTTCTCCAATAAAAGGAACCAGGGTTCCTTGGAAAATGGCCAATTCTAGAATTGTGGCAGGAAATATGTATGATGAGTTTGGAGTATATTCTTATGCCAGAAGGTAAGGAAGTGCAGGGGGAAATACACACACACACACACACACACACACACACATACACATGAGATGATGGGATTATATTAAAGGGACACTGGTGTCCACTGAAAGAGCTTCCAATGGCCAAAGATGGAACAAATTGAGCAATAAGATAAATAAGGTAGTATTGAATTATAACATAAAATATAAGATAAATAACCACGCATTCATACTGATATAAATGAATGACTCAATAAATTAAAAAGTGGGTGGAAATAGACAAATGTTTCTTGCAGAAAAAACTCCAAATAATTTTTGTATATATTTCACCCTCAAGGAGGTAGAGCATAACTCACTACTCCTTAAGTGTGAGCTATGCATTGTGACTGCCTTCCAAAAAGTATAGTATGCAAAGGGCAAAAAAAAGAATAACTTTGCAGTGGAGAAATCTGAAAAGTACTACCTCAGCCAGGTGGTCAAGGTTAACATGAGCAGTGATAAGTCATGTTGACAGTATGTTCCCTTGATATGATGTGATGAGAACAACACTTTATTTTTGTGGTCTTCCTTCCCCAAACCCATAACCCTAGTCTAATTGTGAGAGCAATACCAGACAAATCCGAAATGGAGGGCATTCAACAAAATACGTGGCCAGTATGCAAGACTGTCAAGGTTATCAAATATAAAGAAAGTCTGAGAAGTGGTCACAGCCCAGAGGTGCCTAAGGAAAAGTAATGACTAAACATAAGATGATATCCTGGATGGGATCCTAAAACAGAAAACTGACACTAGGTAAAAACTAAGGAAGTTTGAATAAAGAATGGGCTTTAGTTAAAGAATAATGTATCAATACTTATTTATTGTGATCAGTGAACCATACTAATATAAGATATTAATAATGGGAAACTGGATGTTGAGTATATGGTAATTCTATCTTTGTAAGATTTCTGTAAATCCAAAACGGTTTTAAAATTTAAAAAAATATTTAAAAGAATGTACTGAGTGTCTACTTATGTGCCTGGAACTGTGACTATAGATAATGAGCTCTGCCTTCATGGAAATTATTGTCTGACTGGTGAGACAAGCATTAGTAAATAATTACATATATAACTATATAAATATTAATTGTATAAAAATTACTAAATTATCATTCAGTGATATTCTAATACAGTAATTACCTTAGTCTGAGGGTCATTGAATTTTCCCAGTAAAGTGGCATTCAAACCAAGTAGAAGTTGTCCAGGTGTGGATGGGGAGAAGAAAAACACTAAAAACAAAGGGAATGGCATGTGACAAAGAACGAAGGTAGGAGGAACATGGCTTTTTTTTTTTTTTTTTTTTTAATGGAGTTTCGCTCTTGTTGCCCAGGCTGGAGTGCAATGGCATGATCTCGGCTCACCACAACCTCTGCCTCCCGGGTTCAATGATTCTCCTGCCTCAGCCTCCTGAGTAGCTGGGATTCCAGGCATGTGCCACCATGCCCAGCTAATTTTGTATTTTTAGTAGAGATGGGGTTTCTCCATGTTGGTCAGGCTAGTCTCAAACTCCCGACCTCAGGTGATCCGCCTGCCTCAGCCTCCCAAAGGAACATGGCATTTTGATGGAGAAGAAGACCAGCCATTGTTCTTGGGGCTCTGAGCTCAAGGTGGGAGAAGGGAGAGAGTAAGAACAGAAGCCAGGTCCTTGAGTGGTTTCTATCCCGGGATCCACAGACTCCAATAGGCTGATGAGTAGAACTCTTTACTTCAGTAAAATTGGTCGCTTTCGTTACCCTTTTACTTTATGTATTTAAAGATATTATTCTGAAAATGGGTTCATAAACTTTAACAGATGCCCAAAGGAAACCAACATGCCACCACATTAAGGATGTTAAACTTTATCCCAAGTGCAATAAGAAACCATTCAAACATCTTAAGCTGCTTAAAATTCTTCATTGGTTCAATTTGCCTTTGGAACAAAGTGCAAACTCCTTAGCATGAAATGATCACCACAGGCATCTTCAGCACTTTTTGTTGTTCAGTGCCTGATACCCCAGTAACCATTTTGTTCTACACTTAAATCCTACCAAACCTCTGGAGGTCATTATGCAAGGCCTGCTGTTTCCTGTCTTCTTGTGTTCATGCTGCTTCCTGTGCCTGGAAAACTCTTTCTTCCTTATCTACTTATGCTTCCAGACTTGGCTCAACAAAAGCCTTCTCTCTAAACCTTTTCCTGTCTTTCCAGATTAAGATGAAGCCCCTTTCTTCTGCAGTCCATTACACTCTTTGTGTGCTAGACAGAATGATGCCCCCCAAAAGATGTCCACATGCTAATCTCCAGAACGTGTGAATGTATTATCTCATATGGTGAAAGGGTCTTATCTTGAATTATCTGGCATACCCAATATAAACACATGGAGTCTTTATAAGAGGGAAGCAGGAGGGTCAGAAGGAGATGGTACCGAAGAAGCAGAGGAGGTGGGGGAAAGAGAGAGTACACACAAGTGTGAATGAGTGCTGAGCTTGAAGATGGAGGAAGGACCACAAGCAGGGCAGGGCAGTGGCCTGTAGAAGCTGAAAAAAGGCAAGGAAAGGATGTTCCCCTAGACCCTCTAGAAGGACCATAGCCCTGCCAACACTTTGATTTTAGGACTTCTGCCCTCCAGAACTATAAGATAATAAGTTTGTGTTGTTTTGAGCAACAAATTTGTGGTGATTTGTTATAGCAGCAATAAGAAATGAATGCACTAAGCATACCTCTGTTCATGTTCTCTTATATGTTACTATACTTATTTAAGTCCCCTAATTAGTTATGACCTATTCAATTACCCATTCAACAGCAACAATTAAGTCTTGAGGGCTTTCTTTGGTCTTGGTACTGTTCATGGTGCTAGAAATCCAATAGTGTATGAAACAAACGAAGTCACTGAGCTTATGGAGATTACAACTCAATGTCTGGCACATACGAGGCTTTAAAAAATGTTTGTTCAATGAATGAATCAAGACAGTTTTATAATTATGGACTTAAATAAAAGTGATAAAAGTAATTGTTTCTTGGTAAGAGACAGGGTCTTGCTATGTTGCCCATGCTAGAGTACAGTGTTTTTTTTTACAGGTACAATCCCACTACTCATCAGCATGCAGGCTTTGACCTGTTCCATTTCCAACTTGGGCCAGTTGACCCCTTCTTAGGTAACATAGTGGTCCCCTGCTCTTGAGAGATCACAGTATTGATGCTGAACTTAGTGTAGACACCCGATTGGCATAGCGTACTACAGCCTAGAACTCCTGGGCTCAAGTGATTCTCCTGCCTCAGCTGCCCAAGTAGCTGGGACTATGGTTGTGGGCTATTTACTATGCCCAGCACAAGTAACCTTTATTTAAATAACAATTCTACAGAAAATGGTGTTACTGTAAATCATCAGAGATGGTAAGACCATGCCCAAATTCATACCAAAGCAAATTTTACACCGTTTCTGAATAAGAAGGAATTCATGGAGTCAAAAATTTTTATTAGTTTTTTCAGTTTCTGAGAAATCAAATGTATACACCAGGGCAAACACTATACAGTTTACAAAGGCAGTTGATTCAAAGTGATGATACTTGGGCAGAAGAGATGAAACTTTGCGCTATTTGGTTTACCCTGCAGACTAGTAATAACATGAAAACAAATTCCAAGTAGGCAAATAATTGATTGGATCCTCAGATTTTTAGAAGCGCATTGAGAGGTTGATACTTTTTATAGTGGCTAAGAAATGTGACAAGAGTCTCAACAGTGTTCAGTAAACACAAAGAATAAACACTGCTTCTCTTCAGTTTTCAGTGATAAAGCCAAGAATCTTGGAGGGGAGAGACAATTCAGTACAGGTTCTGAATTTCTAAATGACCTTCCCCTTTCTTCTCAGTATTGTGCTTACCAAAAGCTGGATATCTAACTCATGACTAATTGCTTAGCAGAAACTTAGCTCCTGGTTTTCCTTAAGGCTTGGGAACCCAGTTCTGAGAGATAAAGTTCTCTTAGGTTCCATTTTATGGTCAGGACCAGCCGTGTGTGCCATAGGCAATTTGTAGAAAAGCGTATGTAGTAGGAGAATAAACCGTGACAGAACGTGGGCTGTGGAGTAACATAGATCTGGCCATAGGAGAATATGTCTGAACACTGAATGAAAGCCTCTCGAGAGTTGAGAGCCAACAAATTTCCCATGGGGACTTGGACTTTTAAGCAGAAGTTTCTACTGGGTAAGACTGACTCTTACAAGCATTTAGCATTAATTCTCTCTTGATCCGAGCAAACGAGAAAACATGGCTTTGGAGACTTAAAAAACATTATTTGAACTCATAGAAGAGATGATTCCAATGAAGACAATTTCTTCTTTCCAGCACCTTTCCAAAATAAGAAGAAATAAGAAACGCATAAAACCCATCAGAACAAAGAGAAAGGAATATGTAACATTAGTGAATATGGGTTTTTGTTTTTAATTTGCTTTGCAATGGGAATGGGTTTAATCTTTGGGAGGCTGCATACATATTACTATTTTATTCCTCTAGCTAACATACACTAAGCTAATCCATGATATATAATAGAACAAAAAGGCTGACTCCAAGGACTAAGGTATCAACAATTCTGCTTGGTGAGCCTAGGATCACAGGTCCTATTACAGAAGCCTATGACCTGCCAAGGCCCCTAGGGCATATGTGAGAAAGTAGTCAGAGAGCAGATGGAGGCCTGATAACTGACTGAGCATGGGGATGAAGCCATGATTTATGGTGCTTATAGAAAATAAGTCTGGATGAAAAGAACAAATTCGCACAGCAGAACTGGTGGGAAGCTCAAAACCTGGAGAAACCAGAGGTGGAAGTCAGTCAACAAATGGTGAAAATGGGAGCTAAATTAAAGACTATCTTAGAACACTGTCACCTCCACCACCAACCCCTCTGCACAGAGCCTCAGACAAATGCCTGATTCCTGCACATTCACACCCTCTCCAAGAAGGAGGAGACCAGAGCTTCATTCTCTAGAGCAGAGGGAGACTTACTGAGCAGGTAATCAAGCTTAAACCTCAAAGTCCTTCATCTGTATGGGCCCCTTCTAAGACAGCAGGCCTGAAAGAGCCCTAAAACGTGCTCACATGGCAAATATTTTTATAAACTTTGTAAAGGTAAAATACTTTAACCACAATTATCTAAGACTGCTATTTCCTTCCAATTCAAGTTCCTCTCCATCATACTCCCTCCCATTTCAAACAGCTTTACATGGCTATGGGCATTTTTGGGATATGTCTATGGGAGAGTTGAACTGGAGATACATTTAATTTGGGTTTACCAGGATACATTTGTGTGGTTTGTAGTCACTTCCAAGTATAAAGTGTTGCTCACCATCCCAGTGTAAAAGGGACTACCTATTGTACCAAGTATCATCCACTGTGGCCCAAAGGTGCAGGGTAAAAAATTATACAATGGTGTGAATGTATCCCATGGTGCCCAGCTTGGGGAATATGTAGATAATGAAAGATAAACAAGCTCATCTATAGAAAAATTTTCCAATCATCAGATTTATAATTAGTAAACAGAGAATTTGGTTCCCATCAATGTCTGCTCAAAATGGAAATTCTCTCTTGTCGGAAACATACTTGATGATACAGTGTGTACAATTACAAATGCATCATGTATGTTTTTATGGGAATTGTACCAAATAGAATAAATCAAAATTCCTGTTTATGGGGAACACAAACACATATACAGCTAATAAGTATATATGTAAAGTCACGTGATTTATATCTCCCAATGGATCAGATTGCCTTCAAGGCAAAATGGCCTAGAACAAGTGTTCTAGTGTCAAAACTCATACATACATGTATTCAAGAATAAGATGAAATATGTAGTATGAGTATTTATTTAGAAACTGAGAGAAAATTCAGGTAAAAACTTACAGGAATATGAAACAAAAGTGATAATGACAATTAAAATTGGTAGAAATTATCTTAAGGTAAAAAAGCAACTCAAATAATCTTGGGGGCATATTAAAACAATAATTTATTAAGAAAAAGGAAAATTTATTTTTGTTATTTTAAATTGGTGCATAGTAATTGTACATATTTGTGGGATACCTGTAATATTTTGCTACTTTCATAAATGTTTAGTGATCAAGGTAATTAGGATATTCATAACCTCAAACATTTATCATTTCCTTGTGCTGGGAACATTGCTAACCTTTTATTTTCTTTTTTGAGACGGAGTCTCGCTCTTTCGCCCAGGCCGGACTGCAGTGCCGCTAATCTGGGCTCACTGCAAGCTCCGCCTCCTGGGTTCACGCCATTCTCCTGCCTCAGCCTCCCGAGTAGCTGGGATTACAGGCGCCCGCCACCGCGCCCGGCTAATTTTTTGTATTTTTAGTAGAGACGGGGTTTCACCATGTTAGCCAGGATGGTCTTGATCTCCTTCTAACTTTCTCTTGAGCTATTTTGAAATATACAATAACATTACCCTACAGTGCTATTGAACACTAGAACTTTTTTCTTCTATCTAACTATATTTTTGTAGCCATTAACCAACCTCTCTTATCTCTCCTGATACCTTTCCTGTCTTCTGGTAATCACCACTCTACTGTCTACCTCCATGAGATCACTTTTTAAGCTCCCGCATATGAGTGAAAACCTGTAATATTTCTGTGTTTGCCTTCTCTCACTTCACACAATGATTTCCAGTTTCATCCATGTTGCGGCAAATGACAAGATTTCCTTCCTTTCATGGCTGAATAATAGTCCATTGTGTAAATATAACACATTTTCTTTATCCATTTTTATCCATTGATGGAACTTAGGTTGTTTTCATATCTTGGCTGTGTGCTGCAATAATAATGGTGTAATAAACATGGAAGTCCAGATACTGAAAAAGAACATTTTTGAATAGAAACAATGAGTAGGCTTTTGGATAATTTGGCAATTCAATTAATGAAGAAGTGAGAATCATATGAACATAATAAAAAAAATTAATTTCTTGCTGTTTTACATGAAATATTGATATTATAAAGATAACATAAAACTCCCAATATGCCACCACGATGAAGACACTGATGACAAGCTGGTTAATGAATGTCATCAATTTAAAGATTCTTTAAGACTAGTCATTACACAAGGCACCTTGAAATGCCCAGAAATCTTTCTGTTAATAATGGAAGAAATGTAATAGAGGGCTCTCCAAATTTGGCAGCAATCCTAATTTACATGACATTACCAATGAGTTGTGAAACTGTAAAAAACCTCTAAACTACCAATATGTTAAAAAAATTTAATAAAGCTAGAGGAAAAACTGAATTATTTTCCTGGCCTCTGTAAAGTAAATGATATTATAAGATTGTAATATAAAGAGACAAAGAGTCTGTAGCAAAAAAAAAAAAAAAAGCATAAAAAGCATGATAGAGTGAATAAAAAGTGTCATTTTCCTAGATTTTGTGACATTTGAGGAATTTGTCGGCTTTGCTAAATGTGCTATTGGTTGTAACTTATTTTCCCATTGTAAATAAATTCTGAATTCAGATTCATGATTTTGTGCTCTTTCATCTAAAATGATCTCTCATTGTAAAAGCATCAGGTTCCACAAAACTGTATCTGTCCCTACTCAAGACATGCTGAAAGGGACAGGCTTGGGGCTCACAAGAGATGCAGGGCTGAAAGCTGAATGTCTGCAGATGGAAAGATGGTGGTCTTTCTGCACTGACCTCTGCCTGGTCATCCAACAGCAAAGCTGCCAATTCACATGCCTTAGTCACAAATGCAGAGCTCTGGTTAGCTTTTTCATACCAAGTTTTTTCTTTTTTCTTTTTTGAAAAGTGAAGCATAAAAAATTGCAGAGAATACCATGACCACATGAGACACAGACTTATCACATATATTGCCATTTTTTTCTATTCTCTTTGGATATATTTTTTAAAGAAATAAAATATCAGGCCAGCATGGTGGCTCATGCCTGTAATCTTAGTACTTTGGGAGGCAAAGGCGGGCAGATTGCTTGAGTCCAAGAGTTTGAGACCAACCTGGGCAACACAGAGAAACCCTGTCTCTACAGAAAATAAAAAAATAAGCCAAACATTGTGCACACGCCTGTGGTCCCAGCTACTTGGGAGGCTGAGGCAGGAGGATAACTTGACCCCGGGAGGTGGAGGTTGCAGTGAGCTGAGATCATGCCACTGCACTCCAGCCTGGGTGACGGAGCCAGAACCTGTCTCAAAAAAAAAAAAAAATTTATATATATATATATGTATACATATACATACACACACACACTTATAGTTGAAGGCCTCATGTGAAAACCTCCTCTTTCCGTCCTATCCCATGAATTTTAGTTCTTGTTAGATTTGCTTTTCAAATATATCCCAAATCTGGTTACTTCTCCTACCTCCACTGCTGTTACCCATATCCCAGGCCCAGGCCACTGCAGTTCACCTCTCTTGGAGATGAGAGCAAGAGCCTCATAAGCAGTCCTTTTGCTTCTACTCTTAGAGTCAGTTCTCCACTCAACACAATGATCTTTCATAAACTGAAGTCAGATTGTTTCATTACCTTACTTTAAAACCTTCCAGTGGTCTTCCATTGCAATGAAGAAAAAAAGTCCACACTCGACAAGAATCTTCATGACACGAAAGCAGGACAGGCCCACTGTGTGAGCTCATCTCTCACTGCTTCGTCACAGGCTCCAGTTGCTGAGGCCACTTCAAACAAGTCAGCTAGTTCCACCTCTGACCCTCACGCCTTGTGTTTCCACTTGCACGGACTGACCCCTGGACCTCTCTAGCGCTGTTCAGGTTTCAGCTCAGTGGCACCTCCGTAAGTAACATCTCTACTCTATGCCTTTATGCTGTCTTATTTTCTTTATAAACTTTTTGTAATCTGTAATTATCTCATTTGCTTATTATTATAATTTTTTGGTCTCTTTTGTATGCTGGAATGTAAGCTCTGTGAAGGTGGAAGATGTGATTCTTTTCATACTGCTGTATTTTCAAGCAGTGCCTGTTACATTATAGCCAACCAACATGTATTTGTAGAATAAATTCAAATTAAACTTCTCTTCAACATCACTGGATATTATTTAATAAAGAAGCAGCAGGCCGAGCGGTGGCTCATACCTATAATCCCAGCACCTTGAGAGGCCAAGGTGGACAGATCACTTGAGGGCAGGAGTTTGAGACCAGGCTGACCAACATGACAAAACCCTGTCTCTACCAAAAAAAAAAAAAAAAAATTAGCTGGGCATGGTGGCACACCTGTAATAACAGCTACTCGGGAGGCTGAGGCAGAAGAATCACTTGAACTCTGGAGGCGGAGGTTGCATTGAGCCAAGATTGCAGCACTGTACCTCAAAAAAAAGAGGGAATGACTTCAAAAATCTAAGAGAACATGATCTTCAACTTGGAATGTCATATTCAGCCAAATTATTAATCAAGTGTGACAGCAGAAAAGGATACTTTCTGACATGTTGGGACTCAGAAAATTTGCTTTCTATATCCCTTTCTTGAGAAGCTGGGTAGGTTCCAATGAAAATAATTACCAAACCAAGGGAGGGGGAGACACGGGATCCAGAAGGCAGCAGATCAACGTCTTGAGCACAGGAAGGAGATGCCTCAGGGTGACAGTGGAACAGCTGTCCTAGGGAACAACTGGTCCAGAGAAGAGTTGGGACAGAGGGAGCCAGCAGGAAAAGAACTATCTGATAAGAGAGGTCCCTTGGGAAAACAAGAGCAAACAAAGCAAAAACAAGATATGCAGGTAGAAGATATTATGGCACTTTTGGAAAAAAGGAAGAATATTTACATAGTCATAACTATGTAACTGAAAACAGCTGAATAATTCTATTGGGAAAATGGCTTCAAAGAACTAAATCCTGGTTTATCGTAAGAGGAAGTTAATGTCTAAAATCAACAAATTGAGTAGTAGCAGTATACATATATTATTTGGGAAGTAAAACGTAGCTATCTGATGAAATAGCAAAGAGGCTAAATGGTAGTTGCCTCTGGTGAGTCGAACTGAGAAGTTGGGAAGTGTAGGGACTGAACAAGGGGATTGTTGCTTTCCTTTTCATATTTTCAGCACTATCTGTTAGATGACTGATGAAAAGAAAGACATGTAAACATTTAAAAAACATAATTTCTTCTGGTAACAGTGATGATAACAGCAACAACAAATAAACAATCCAGGCTTTTGCTGGCTTCATTCTCTGATTTGGGAAAAGATGTATTACTGTCTTGGAGATGTATTACATTTGTGGATGACACCCATTGACTCCTTTGGGACACTGTGGTTTATTTTAGATAGCCTTAAAAATTTAAAAGCTAAATTGTGCAATTAACTTTTCAATGCTGCATGGTTTAGAAATTATGTAGCTATGTCAGGATAGTGTGTGTGTGTGTGTGTGTGTGTGTGTGTGATGTTTTCAAGAAATGTCAGTAGATTTGGTTCAGAACAAGAGCATCTTGCATTCTTCTGATAGAATTCCCAATTGGCCTGCAATGGTAATGCTTATGGGAAGATCAAGATTGTGCATGTGGTAATGTCTAAGACTTTGGAAAAAACCTTTCGAATATTAGCCAGACTCTTTGAAGTGAATTCAGAAATACTAAAACACAATTCACAAAGAATGTTCTTTTGGAAGTGGTGAGTTGGACAGGGGCAGGAATGACTTTCAGTTTTATAACTTTAAAAATAAAACTTGAAAAATTTTATTTTACATTCAGGGGCACATGTGCAAGTTTGTTACATGGGTATATTGTGTGATGCTGAGGTTTGGAACATGAAAGATCCTGTCACTCAGGTAGTGAGCATAGGACCCAACAGTTAGTTTTTCAACCCTTGTTCCCTCCCTTCTTCCCCAACTAGTAGTCACCAGTGTCCATTGTTGCCATCTTTCTGATATGACTGTTTTTGGAGGTAAACAAGCATATAAACAAAATACAAAGAAGATTACAGTTGGAGTTTTTGTGCTTCTAATGGTAATGGGGAACACAATAAGTAATAATAATAAACAGCAACTTTCAACTTGACTTTTGTCCAAACCAAATAGAATTTGAAATGTAGATGTTTTGACATTTGCAAAATGAAGAATCATTGTACTTTTGCATGATCCTAAAAAGTTCCCCATTCCTAACACAGCGTGTGTTAGGAATACAATACTACTAGATTGCATCATTTTTACTGTTATTGGTCAATGCAGCTTGGGTACATTCAATCACTATTCGTTGACTAGCTCTTTACCCACAGGAATAGACTGAACTGACCTTGTTCTCTGTGGGTGAGGGAGCCTGTTCCTAAGACAAAAAAGCATGCAGCTTCTGCCAAGACCCACTTCCTTCCTGAGTCATTTTGGATGCAAACATCCTTGGCTTCATCTGATGGACAGAGGATGAGAAATCTATTTGTCAGATAAACAGGGTAAAGAGATAAAGAAAAAAATCACAACCACTATTTTGTAGCAAGCTGGGAAGGATGAGCATTACCTTAGTTTTCTGTTTTATGGGAGAGAAAAAGAGACCGGGAAAAGACTGTTCTAGATAGGCAAGAAGGTGAGGTGATCTATGGGTGGTGTTACCTGCTCGATCAGGCAGTTCTGGGAAAGGAACACATACCTGAGGTATGCCACAGCCAGTAAAAACAACAAAATAAAGAAGCAAAAACAGTGTCTGGATCTTGCAGGGTTTGGGATCCAGGCTGGTGCTAGGCAATATCTTGAAGTAAAAAATGTGTTGTGTACAGCTGTTTACTTTAGCTTGCTCTCCTCTTACCTCCCCAGCCCCGACTCATATATACACTGTGGAGTTTCCAGTATGACTCTCCTAATCCCAGTGAGCTTGCCCGCTTATTAGATGACTGCAAGCCTGGGACCCAAGATGGGGCCTTTTTTTTTTTGACCTGGGGCTGTGGAGAGAGCCCCCTTCCTTCCCTGGCTGTCAAACTTTATGAATGTATGCTAGAGCTAACTGAAGCCATTGCTCTGGCCTCTTGTGGATGGCCAGTTTGAGAGAATAAGGCCCAACAAGAACATTCCAAAAATCCAGAGAGGAAGTTGTGAGAGGGAGACCATGAAAGGAAGAGCACTCAGGAAAGTTGGAGGAGAGCGTAACCAACAGGAAGTGACCGTACCCCTGAAGCCATTTCCAAGCCCGCTCTGTCTCTGGTTTGGTCAATAAAAACCTTTTTTAATTTAAAATAGTTCAAGTTAGGTTTCAATTTGAGATGGAAAGATGCAGCCAAGAGTCTTGCCTTGCGAGACAGTAATGATCCCAAAGGGAGTGAAAAAGTCAATGGTGGGTTTTTAGATGTTGTAACACTTGGACAGAGGACATTTAGAGCAGCTTTCCTTTGTGACATACTGTCATAGTTGCCGAAGGGAAAGGGAACACTGGGTAGTTTTTAAAGAAAATATGGATCCATTGAGGGAAAATTGATGCAAAACAAATGCATATATTGACATGTACAATTTGATGAGTTTTGATATATTAATGCACCAATGAAATCATCACCAAAATCAGGAGAATGAACACACCCATCACTTGCAAAAGTTTCCTTGTGACCTTTTGTAATCTCTTCCTCCACATATTAACTTCCCACCCCAATCCCCAGGCAAACAATGGTCCGTATAAATGGAATCACAGTATATGTACTCTTATTTAGTACATTATTTATTTAGAATATGGATTCTTTCACATAGGATAATTATTTTTTGATTCATCCATGTTTTTGTATCCATAGTGCTCTCTCTCCCCCCACTTTTTTTTTTATTGCTGAGAGTATTGCATTGCATGGATATACCACAATTTGTTTATCCTTTCACCTGTTGAAGGACATTTGAATTATTTCCAGTTGTGGCTACCAAAAATGAAGTTGCCGTGAACATTAGTGTATAAGTTTTTAGATACACCTTTTCATTTCTCTTGGGTATATATGTAGTAGGAATAGGATTGCTAGCTTGTATAGTAAATGTTATGTTTACCTTTTTAAGAAATTACAGAACTCTTTTCCTAAGTGATTATAAGCATTGTTTAAAAGTTCTAGTTGCTACCAATCCCCATCAGCATTTGGTATTGCCTGTCTCTTAGTTGAGCCATTCTAATGGGTTTGTATGGTTTTAATTTGCATTTTTTAAACTTCTGACAATGTTGAGCATTTTTCATGAGCTTATATGCCATCCTTATGTATTATTTGATTAATTGTTCCAACCTTTTACTCATTTAAAAAATTCTAAAAAGTTTTAAAATAGCTTTACTTAGGCATAATTCACATACAATAAAATTCACCCCCTTTAAGTATAGAGATCAATGATTTCTAGTAAATTCATATAGTTGTGCAACAAATAGCACAATCTACTTTTACAAAATGTTCATCCCTTCAAAACGTTATCTCCTACACATTTGCAGTGAATCTTCACTCCCACTCCCAGCCCTAGACAACCCTAGATCTGCTTTCTGTCTCTACATATTTGCGTTTTCTAGAAATTTCATATAAATGGAATAAGAAAAGATGTAGCCTTTTGCATCTGGCTTTTTTCACTTATAATATCTTTGAGGTTTATCTGTGCTGTAGTATGTATCAGTCATTTGTTCCTTTTTATTCCTGAGTAGTATTCAATTGTATGTATTCAATTATATGCATATATAACATTTTATCTATTTGCCAACTGATGGACATAAATTGTTTCTAGTTTTCAAATACCGTGAATAATGTTACTACGAACACTCATGTGCATATCTTTGTGGGACATATATTTTCATTTCTCTTAGGTAGGTACCTAGGAATAGAATTATTGGGGTGCATAAGTATATGCTTAACTTTTTAAGAAATGACCGAACTCTTTTTTCAAAGTGGCTGTTCTATTTTATATTTCCATCAACAAAATATGAGGGTTCCGGTTTCTCTACAGTTTTCTTCAACAAGATTCAAGTCAAATAACTACCATGCTAGTACATGTGGCCTTTTACTCTGGAAAACTGAATCAGGGATGGGCCCTTGGCTGATAGGTGCTCTGCCAGGAAAGCTCTGCCCATGAGGACTGACAGAAATCAATTGGGGATCCTTTCTCTGGCAAATTTGATATAAAGAAGGAATAAAGTGCTTGATGAAAATATATGCAGAAGGAAGCAGAGACACAGAAATGCTGAGTCCCATGAGGGCAGAGCACTAGAGGAGAGCTTGGTGAACTGCTCCAGCCATGAGGGAACCAGATCTGCACTGGACCTTGACGGATCTCCCCTGACACAGGCTCTCCTCTTCTCCATCTGAAACCCTTCCACTGTTTCTTCTAAAGTAGTCCCTGATGATCAGCAAATTCTCCCATGTCTTTACTGTCTCCTTGACCTATCTTATGTCTTCTCTAGAACCTGCCTTTCTGTCCCTAAGAAATTTCTCCTCCTGCAGAACTCTCAGATTGAGGCTGCTCATCTACTCACAATTCACATTCATCAGGGTTAAGAGGTAGAGTCAGTGCTCTCTTCTCTTTCTCATTGCCTTTACTACACCAGTGTTTCCTGCTCCAGACTAGATTTCCATACTTTTGTTAATGAACAAATGTGTATCTCCCCATGAGACTCAGATCACTTGACCATAACACTCTCCATCACAGTCTTTGTTTCTGTCTCCTTCTATCTCCTTATTCAATGAACACCTACAGTCAGTCGTCCTCTCCTCAGAGACTCCTACATGTAGGCAACTTACTCAGCCTCCTTGTTTCTGAGTCCCTTGACCTTCTCATCTCCAATGTCTGTCTCCTCTATTCTACTGTAGCCACTTCTTTCAAAGTTTCACTGTGGAACTTGTCATCGCTGTGACTCTACCTCTGAAGTTATTAATTTAAGCATTTCCCTCTCTGACAACAACTTTCTAACTTTCCAACTTGCTTTGTAAAGTACCTCCTCTTCAAGTGTTCTCTCACCTCATCAGGACTTCCTTGATCAAGATTGATAACTATCCTCCTTCTTAATCTATTAAAGCCCTGCTATCTTCACTTCCCATTCTCTCCAGCTCAGATTCCATGTTCTACTATTTCAAACACTCCTTTTCTATGTCATATAAATTCCCATACCTTGTCCATCTTCCACACTCACCTTTAATAAAAAAGCAATTTGAGGAATTCCACCTACATCGTCTTCATAGATTTTCCCAGCAATTAAGGGTACAGGGTACAGGTATCACTATACATTCATGGTCTCCAGACTAAACTGGGCTCCCAACACTACCTGGTTACACTATTCTACCATTCTCTTTATTTTTATTTTATTTACTTTTTTGAGATGAAGTTTTTGCTCTTGTTGCCCAGGCTGGAGTCCAATGGTGCAATCTTGGCTCACTGCAACCTCTGCCTCCCGGGTTCAAGTGATTCTCCTGCCTCCGCCTCCTGAGTAGCTGGGATTACAGGTGTGTGCCACCATGCCTGGCTAATTTCTGTATTTTTAGTAGAGATGGGGTTTCACCATGTTGGCCAGGCTGGTCTCAAACTCCTGACCTCAGGTGATCCACCCGCCTAAGCCTCCCAAAGTGCTGGGTTTACAGGCGTGAGCCGCTAGGCCCGGCCTCTACCATTCTTTTTAACAATCACCTCAAAGCTTTTCTACTCTCCTCAAATCTTTGATCAATCTCTGACAATATGCGCCTCCCTATTCTCAGCATATGACTCTCTCTTCTACATCATGGAAAACATGGAAGCCTTTAGACACTGAGCTCCTTCATTTACTACTTAGCAGACCTACAGCTCTGCTCATTAAGGATTTTGCATCCACTTTCTTCCCTCCTGTTGTAATGCAGGAGGCATCCTTCCCTCTGCACCTCCTTGTGCTCTCTGACCTTACACATAGCTACTTTCTCTGGAACTCTTAGTTCATCCTGTCTCTCACTTGTGTCTTCAACATCTAAATTTTTATCTTTACCAGATTCTTCCCAATAGCATTTAAAAATACTATAGTCTCTTCAGTCTTAAAGGAAATCTTCCCCCTTTTATCCCCTAAACACACAGAGACACACACACACACACACACACACACACACACACACACACACACACACACACACCACTCACAGGAACCCTTCTGGACCCCACATCCATCTCCAGCTGCTGCTATTTCCCTTCTTTTCCCCTTCTTTTCCCTTTAGAACCAATGTTTTTAAAGATTTCTGTATAATTATCTCTTCTGGCTTCTGTTTCCCACTATATCACTAAAACTGTGTTCACTAAGGTCACTGAGAAATTCCATAAGGCTAAATCTAATGGATCCTTGGGGTCTTATCTTCCTTGACCATTTAACCCATTTGATATGTTGTTCACTCCCTTATTCTTGAAACAAATTAGGCTGCCCAAGAGACACAGTACACAGTAAACCAATGCATTCCAACCGGGGAACCAGAGAACTGGATTCTAGGTGCCTTTTTAACCACCAGTCTGTCAACCTTCCTTTTAACTACCAGGCCACCTAGTATCTCTGGGCTGAAGTGCCACATTTTTTAATGTGAAGAGAAGACTTCATAGGAAAGTGGGTGTGGACCAGATGGCTTCTTGAGGTCCTTTTTAGCCCCTGGAACCCATGGTTGCTGATTTTGAGTCACACATGAGTTAGCAGTCACATTTGTATGCATGGTTCAGCATTCCCATCTTTGAAGTGAGACATTTTCTCTTGCTGCCTAAATTACTTCTAGGTTATAACTTCACCTTTGGAAATGTTATTAACTGTTTCAGGTCTCTATTCTGTTCTTTACTAATGACTGGATTTTCTAGAGAGAAATAACTAGCCAACTGAAGTACCAAGTTAGTTCCTTCAGCTTGCTAAGAATCCTAGGCTATTTAAATTCATAGAAATGTGAAATTTTACTCACTGGGTCAAAGCACTAAGGAAAGAATATCTTTTTGCCCCAAAGACTAGAGCTATCAGGAAGACATATGCAATGTTTATACTGACCTCAGGTCTTATAAAAAACCTTGAGGGGAAAAAGGTAACACAAGTAACAGAAAATAATAATTTATTTTTATTTCTAGACCACCCAATGTAGTTCAGTAGGAAGAGAGTGGGCTTAGAGCTAGAACTGAATTTAGACTCGGTTCAGTCAGCAGTTGCTCTGTGAATTGGGGCAGGCTACCTCAAGTAGCTCATCTGTAAAATGGAGACAGTCATGTCTTTATTTGGTCTCCTAGCACAGTTGTGAAAATCTAATGAGCCTACAAATATAAAATATGCTGAAAATTACAAAGGCCTGTGCAGCTTAAGGTATTTACTAATGGAGAAATGAATGTCCTACAAAGAAAGATCTACTGGGGCAAGGACTTTCTGAACATATTTGTAGTAGACAGGGCATTAGATTAATACTTCGGACTATCACATATGACATAGCAGAGTCAGAAATTGTTAGAATATTGACCTGTTAAGGGGAAGAGAGTTTTAGGGAGAAAGATGTAGATGAGAATTGTTGGTTTCAACCTTCCTTCTGAATGTAGGTCTTTCGACCTACAGACATTGATCTATAAACTTGAAGGAGATTGCTTATAACTTCTCAGCCATAGAGATTGCAGTTTGCAGAAGTTTTCCAAAAGAATTATTGCTTAAAAGAAAAGAACAAGCCAGAAAAAAATACAAGTCTAAACAGAGCGAAAAGTGAGATAATTTAAATTTGTTAATTTCTTCCAAAATTTTAGTAGATTGGAAAAATATGGTCCTGTGTCTCACTGGTATGTATTGAAAGAAAAGATCTTTTTCCCCTTCCCTTAGTTTCTTTCCCTAGAAGACATCATATATAAGAGAGGAAACTGTCCCTCTATCTGGTTTAAACTAATCTCAAATATGTTAATATGAAAGTCAACCTAGGTACATTACAGTATATGAATTTAGCTACTTTGTTTCCACATTATTGTTTCTTTTTATGTAATCTTACACATGACATACTTGTCATCATTTTTTTCTTATAAATCTACTGGAAAGATCCAATCATTAGGCACATTATTTTGTGCATAGAAATTTGCCTTTCTCCCTTGCTATTCATGATTTGAATCAGGGCCACCTAAAGCAAAAATTTTCTACATACCTTCCTTCTCTTAATCTATTCCACGAACTCACTGCTCCACAGATGGTAAAGGTCTGCTGTTTATAAGTGGTCTTGTGAAAAAATTATTAAGTGATTTCATGGGTCACTCCCATTCCATCTGATTTAGGAAATAATATTTTGGTTTCCAGGATTTGTGTGCTTTTCTTGGCATCCTAGGGTATAAAGAAAAAGATAAATCTCTCCAGAAATACAAGGGATAGTTCACTCTACTTACTCGTGTCTGCAAGATTCTTACTTTTCAATAACAGAACCCACTAGAACTGGTTTAAGCAGAAAGGGATCTATTAAGGATTATCAGATCACTTACAGAAATCTTTGGGACAGCCAAAGAGGAAACTATTTTAACAAAAGCTTCAGAGTAGGCATATCACAGCATCCTACATCTACCATTTGGCACTATTCATTCTAGAGAATAGCATAGGGGAATCTAGGTTCCGTTATGATCAATATTCTTTTTGCCCAGTGTTCATCCTTAAATTTTAGTGGAGGAGGAATATGAATTGCTTTCAGTTTGTGAATATACATGAGAAATAGTGTTGGGAATTGCTGGATATGAAAACATGAGAACAATTCTGGATTTTTTTCTCCCTTACTTTGTTTAAAGCATCGTTTCCTAAAGATGGGACACTTTTCTCTGCCAGCCTTCAAAATGGTTTAGGTAGTACAGGATTATGGCATTATGTAGCCTTGAACCCATATTGAGGACTGTATTCTGTTTTCAATAATCTTTCAGTCCTGATTATATTAGGACAAAGTTCAGTATTTATGCCAGTGCTTTTAATTTTTCTCTCCCTTGTTGATATCCTTTTTAACAACAAAAAAAGCAAATCTCACTCAGGCTCAGAATGTTCAGCAGGTGGCCAATGGAAGTGAATTAAACTTTAGTAATATTCTTTTGATCTTATTGTATTCATTTTTATAATTTACTTTTTATTCATAGTACTAATGCTGGTTTTCCATTTCCAGGTCATTGAAGTTTCCTTTCAAAATAAAAAAAATTAAGTAACGAATTGAGTCAACTTACAGAAAATATTAAATATACAACACATATGTGGTAAGCAGATGCAGGAAAAGTCCTGAAGGTGGAAGGCAAATGTCTAAAATCTCATAAATACTGCCTTATAGAATGTTTCTGATGCTTTATATACAGCCTGGGAGCAAGTTATTTAACTTCTGCCCGAGCTTTTCATCTTAAAATAGAGGTAACTTTAGCTTACAGAATGGAGTGGTTCATGGAGATAATGAATGTAAACTACTTCACAGTGTCTAGCACAAGGCAGAGGTTCAAAAAGTGGTGCCTATTATTATCAGAAAAGGTAGGTATCAGACTTCTCATTTTACAGAGGAGAAAATTCAGACTCAGAGAAACTATGTGACTACTATAAAGTCAAGTATTACCTACTTTGGGTGCAATCGTTTCTTGAGCATTGAGTTAAATTTCAAAAGCCATATTTCATCACATTCCTGATGAGTAGCTGGGAAGGTATATGTAAAGACTGGCTCTATTGCTGATTTGGTGCATGATTTTAATAAATTGCTAGTTACTTTAGCTAGATGGGTTGATCAGTGTTGATGATGCCATGTGTGTAAACTTGGTTCTTGAGAGATTCTTTATAACTGCACTGTTTTGTGACTGCAGAGTGTAGTTATCACTAAACTAAATGCTGTTGGTGACAAGAGGGACTGAATGAGAGGATATGATGATAAAAATTAATCTTCTCTACTGGAATGCAAAACTGAAAGTAGGGACAATTTCTCCCTCCCCTCCCCTCCGCTTCCCTTCCCTAGTGAAGACAGACAAGCATTGATTTTAGGAGCACTGGTTTAGGAGCAGTTGTACACACATGTATGAAGAGACAGGACATCAGGACCAGGAACCATAGCAAGACTAATCTTATCCAGAATTACTATTTTCCTGTGAGGCTACCATGCCACACAAACTGTCCCATGCCACACAACCATGCTACACAACCAGACTAGCATGTGAAACTGCACTCACTTTGATCTTGACAAGTGCAGAGTGAGCAATCTCTAAGTGTGAAACTGTGGTGTTGCATTATTTCTGGCATTTCTAGAATAAGAAATGATCAGTTTTATTTTTTTTAAAAAAGCATAGAACAGATTTAAGATCAGATCATAAGGCAGTGGGAAAAAAAATTCAGAGCTTGAAAATTTCCATTTACTTCATATCAATCTTAGACTCAGGCACCCACTCCTTCCTTACACACATAGTTAATATAGTCTGAACTTAATTTATTCAACAATTACATTCACTTGCTTCCCTAAGTGACAGCAGAACTTTATTATGGTATTTATCAACATATATAAAAAGCACACTTTTCAGTTGATTTTTAAAAAAATATTAAAATGAAGTTTTGAGATTGTGTTTGTATCACATTTTTTGGGAGGGCAATTTAATAGCAACTCACAGTATTGTTGTAGCAGGGGTGATTATGAAGTTGCATAAAGTATTAGTAATGGAGTTCAACATGGAAGTCTGTAAAGATGAAAATCAGAAAAATCACAAACTGTCACCAGAGTAAGTAGTTGTAATTACCTCTAAAGGTAAAAGATTAAATCTATTTTTTACACAAATTTTTTAACCAATGTATCTGTAGTTTCTAGATGACCATTTATGTAATTTGTGATGGGATTGCTTGACAAATGAGACAGGTAAACAGGAACTGATACTAACGAAAAACAGTGGTAATGTATTTGTTCAAAGCTGCCTGAGACTGCTTTAAATGTAACATGCCTCTCTATGAGAAACACATGATTCGGTGGAAGGGTAGAATTCCCATGAAATGGTTAATTTACTAAAGATACCAAGCCATTTGGTAAATACAGGGCGTTCAGTGCTAAGAGTGAAGCAAAGTGGCAAGTTGCCAAGGAGAGATGGAACAGGTTGATAGAGATGTATGTTGCAAGCATTTTGATTTGTGGCAAACTTGTTTGCCTCAGGAAGTCACTGACAGTGGGAGAGGAAAGGAGGTAGGTGCTATAGTTGTGTCTAACACTGATCCAGACAAAACAACAACCAAACCCCAGGAGCTGACATTCAATCATTAAAGGATCCCAGTTGTTGTACAGTGCACCTATCTGGCCAACCCTCAAAACAACTCAAAGAAAGCAGAATCTTAATTTCTCAAACTAGGAAATGGAAAACTGTAATATCCGAACACTTGTATCTAAGCTCAGATAGGAGCAGTGATAGTATTAAAATAGAATGGGTTTAATAATAAATCTTGGCCATGCAACTGCAATCTACAGAGTAGTAAATTTTTAATGTTCATTGGCTCTGCCTCCTTTTAAACAGTATACAAGTGTACTATGTCTGCATGTACAATGATGCCTTTATATTGTGGCAGTAGTTGAAGAAATGGCTGTGCCATGATTAATTGTAGAACAGAATTGCTTGACAGCAGAGCTGTCAAATATCAAAACACTTGCCAGGATTTTTAATTGGACAAGCTGAGGAATGTATAGTGTTGCTATAACTGAAATCAATCTATAATTTGAATAAAAATTAACTCTTTAATACTGCCTTCCTTCTTACCTGCACAACGTCAAAATAAAAACCAAACCAAAACAAAACAAAAAAAACCCAACATGAACAAGCAAGCAAACAAACAAATGAAAATCCTCCATAGAAATGTTTACATGCAGACATGCATTCATGATTGATGACTGATAAATAAAGGAGCAGTGTTTATAAGGCTCTTTGAAGTTTGCAAAGAGCTTACATGTACATTATTTTGTTTAATTGTCATAATAACACCATGAGATGGATTGTGCAGGCATTTCAGTTCAGTTTTCAATGAAGCCTATACTGGACCAGGTTTTGTGCTAGACACATAAATTAGAGGACATCCCTGTGGCCAATAAATTTGACAAAAGAGGAAACTGAGTCTCAGAGAGAGAGAGAGAGAGAGATGGTCTAGTAAGATTTTTTGCTGTAGAGACCAAAAGTCTGTATCTTTGGATGCAAGTTCCAACACTTTTATCCTTTTACGATGGTACCTCTATAAGGAATAAGGCCAAATTAGCCAAGAGAGAAATACATTTTTGTTGAAAGCTGGTTTCCAAGGCACTCTAAATTTCATACAGTGAAACCAGCGTAGCAGATAACTCAATTCAAAGATCACCTGCCTATTAAAGCAAGGTTTTTAGGCCACTGATTTTACTTCCTTTAGGAGTGATGCTGCATAAGCTTGCATTAAAACAATGAATTTTTCAGCTTTGACATGTAACGAGCTTGGAAGACATCACTCTCAGTCTTACAAGAAAAAGCTAGATGAACTGAAAATTAATTATCTTTCTTGAACCTATCAGAGAACTTAAGTTTCAGGTCAAACAGTCACCCCAAAATGTGAAGAAACAGGTGCATCCAGAGAGATATAGCTGTCATCTGTTTACCAGGAGCAGATGCTGCTGGAGCCATAAACTGGTAAGAATATTTAATGAGGACTGTGTTGGATTGCTGGAGGCTTAGTGTGGACCAGCAAAGACTTAGAAACTCCTGGGGGCTCAGCCTTTGGGGGCCTATGAATTTGTGGATTTTACCTCCAGAAACCCTAACAGGGTTCTCACTGTGAAAATCAGAGATAAATCCCCTTGTAATTTTCACAGGGGGAGGGTACATGAAACCATATTGAAATACACCTTGGGAAAAGTAACTAGGTAAGTCAAGCTGATAGTATGTATCCTTCATATGACATGATGAGAATGGCATTATCCCTCTGTGTTCTTGCTCCCCAAAACTCATAACCCCAGTTTAATCATGAGAAAAACACTGGACAGGTCCCATTTGAGAAATGTCTACAAAATAGCTGACCAGTACTCCTCAAAGCTCTCATCAAGTACAAGGGGACTTTGAGAAACTGTCACAGCCATAAGGAGCCTAAGGAGACATGATGACTAAATGTAATGTGGTGTCCTGGAATAGAAAAAGACAGTAGGTTAAAAACTAAAGAAGTCTAAATAAAGTATGGACTTTAATTAATCATAATGCTTCGATATTGATTCATTTATTGTTAAAAAAAAAAAGTACCATACTAATGTAAGTTGCTAATAATAGGAGAAATTAGGTGTAAGGTACATTCGAACTGTCAGTTCTATTTTTCTAACTCTTCTGTAAATCTGAAACTATTCAAAAAGCAATGGATGAAAATGTAAATAAGATTGAACCGGGTTTTGAAATAACTTCTGTAGTTCACAGCACCTTGGGAAATATCTATGTCAGTAAGCGAAATTGGTTATGCCTTAAGAATAGTTCTTTGTCTCTGAAGACCTCCTCTTTGACTTCTGAACTTGGGTGAGATGCCAAGGAGTTGTGAGGGAGAAAGTGGCCCCCAGTGTGGTCACCCAGATTGAGGAATTGGCCCTTAATATTCTGCAGTGACAGATTTCACAGTAGAAAACAGTATCTGGAAATGAAATCAGTCACGAAGGAAAAGGACTTCTCCTGACTTACCAATGTGACAAGAAGCACCACAGATGTAGTCAAGTCCAATTCTCTTACTTCACACATGAGGATACTGAGGCCTGGGAGGAATGTATTCATGTTACATCCGGGATTAGAACTCAGTTTTCCTTTGTCACCAATTTCAAACATTCAGTGAAAATGATGATACAATGCACACCCTATACCCATCACTACATTGATTCAATGATTAACATTTTGTCATATTTGCTGCCTGTATTTGCAAAACCATTTAAACGTAATTTGTACACCTTGTGACACTTCATCTCTAAAGATTTCAGCATATATTTCCTAAGATCAGGATATTCTTTTATATACCCACAATACCATTATAAAAATAACTAAAAATAATTCCTTAATGTATCTAATACCTAGTCCATTTTCTAAATTTTGAAATGTGTGTCTCAAAATGTCTTTTATAATTTTTTTCCTCAAATTACAATCTAGTCAAGATATCTCATTGCATTCATTTTATCTTTATCATCTCTGTTCGTCTGGAACATTCCCCAAACACTTCTTTTTGGGATGTTAACTTTTTGTAAAATGCCCCATGACACACTAGGGAAAATGGCATACAAAGCTGAGGCCTGAAGGTGAATAAGTATGTGTCATCAAATGAAGAAGTATGGAAAAAGGGAAAAGATTTTCCAAGCCTTTGTTTCTCTGTTCTGGCCACAACCCCAGAAGTCAGAGGCCCAACCTGAGTTACTGTGGAAGAGGACAGAATATTTGGTGCCCCCTCCATGGCAAACAAACAAGACACTACCCTGCAATTGAAAGGGACAGTATTTCTCTTATTCCAAGTACACTTGAGATAGAAAATAATACATTTCTTTTAAATGACAAGTAGTTGCAAATGCAAACTCATAAAGATCCACACCTTTATGAGAAGGAGTTAACAATCTCTTCACAGTAATTCTGGGATTAGGAGATGAGGCCATGTTTCTACATGAAGACACAGATACCTCTCAAAAGATACTCACCCCTCCTGGTCTGTAAACTTTTGAAAATTAGAACAGCATTTTGTTCAATTTTATTCTCAGTGTCTAGCAGCTCAATAAATATTAGTTGAATGCACAAGTCAGTTATAAAGTCAATTGAATAATATTTGCATTTCTGCCTTTCTATATTAAATACTTTGTTGGGCATAGCAACAATTTATTTTCCTGAACTCCTCACCACGCATGTTTACCATATGCCCTGATACCAAGCCTTCTTTCTCATGGTATCTCTGTAAACTGGAAAAATAGTACAGGAAGTGTCCTGACACAGTGTTCCACTGTTCCCAAAATATCAAAGCTTGTAAAAAACCTCCAATGATATCTAGATGCTGCTCTTACTGTGACTCTTTGAGAGAGAGAACATGAATTCCCACAAAACTAGTTATTCTGAATAACCTATTAACATTCTTGTGTAGGCCCAGAAAATGGATTTACTTAGGACTAAATTAAAATCTGGAGCCCTAAGCTGAGAAAATATTTGGTATCCTACCCACCCATGTTTAAACAAAATAATAACAATAATGAGACTATTGCTTGCTCTTACACTATAAAATAAGAGCAAGGAAGTTCAGTGAATTTCTGTTTTTTAAACCATCTTAAGTATTTTAAGGCTGTCTTTCCTTTTTTATTGTGGTAAAATATACATAAACGTTACCATTTTAACCATTATTTATTTATTTAAATTATTTATTTCAATAGTTTTGGGGGCACAGGGCATGTTTGGCTGCATGGAAAAGTTCTTTAGTGCTGATTATTGAGATTTTGGTGCACCCATCACCCAAGCAGTGTACACTGTACCGAATATGTGTAGTCTTTTATCCCTCACCCTCCTTCCACCCTTCCCTGTCAATCCCCAAAGTCCATTATATCATTCTTATGCTTTTGTGTCCTCATAGCTTGATTTCCCACTTACAAGTGAAACATACAATGTTTGGTTTTCCATTCCTAAGTGACTTCACTTAGAATAATGGTCTCCAACTCCATCTAGGTTGCGTGAATGCCATTTCATTCCTTTTTATGGCTGAGTAGCATTCTATGGTGTGTATATGTAAAAATAACTTGTGATATATATATTATATATATGTATGTATATGTATATATCCTAGTTGCAAATTGTATGTATATATATCCAATTGCAAATTGTGCTACTATATGCATGTGTATGCAAGTATCTTTTTCATATAATGACTTCTTTTTCTCTGGGTAGATACCCACAAGTAGGATTGCTAGATCAATTGGAAGTTCTACTTTTAGTTCTTTAAGGAATCTCCATAATGATTTTCATAATGGTTGTACCAGTTTACATTCCCACTAGCAGTGTATAAGTGTTCCCTTTTCACCACATCCACACCAACATCTGTTATTTTATAATTTTTTTTATTTTGTAATTATGGCTATTCTTGCAGGAGTAAGGTGGTATTGCATTGTGATTTTGATCTGCATCCCTTGATAATTAGTGATGTTAAGCATTTTTTTCATATGTTTCATATTTTGGCCATTTGTATATCTTCTTTTGAGAATTGTCTGTTCCTGGCCTTTGCCCAATTTTTGATGAGATTGTTTGTTTTTTTTCTTGCTGATTTGGGTTCTTTGTAGATTCTGGATATTAGTCCTTTGTCAGATGCATAGGTTGTCAAAATTTTCTCACACTCTGTGGGTTGTCTATTTACTCTGCTGATTATTTCTTTTGCTGTGCAGAAGGTTTTTAGTTTAATTAGGTCCCTCCCATCCTTGTTTTTGTTGCATTTGCTTTTGGGTTCTTGGTCATAAAGGCTTTGCCTAAGCCAATGTCTAGAAGAGTTTCTCCAGTGTTATCTGCTAGATTTTTTATGGTTTCAGGTCTTACATTTAAGTCTTTGATCCTTCTTGATTTTTGTAGAAGGTGAGACATGAGAATCCAGTTTCATTCTTCTACATGTGGCTTGCCAATTATCCCAGCGCCATTTGTTGAAGAGGGTGTCCTTTTCCACTTTATGTTTTTGTTTGCTTTGTCAAAGATCAGTTGGCTGTAAATATTTGGCTTTATTTCTGGGTTCTCTATTCTGTTCCATTGGTCTACATGCCTATTTTTATACCAGTACCATGATGTTTTGGTAACTGTAGCCTTGTAGTATATTTTGAAGTTTGGTAATGTGATGCCTTCAAATTTGTTCTTTTTTCTCAGTCTTGCTTTGGCTATGTGGGCTCTTTTTTGTTCCATAAGAATTTTAGGATTGTTTTTTCTAATTCTGTGAAGAATGATGATGGTATTTTGATGGGAATTGTATTGAATTTGTAGATCGCTTTTGGCAAGTATAATCATTTTTACGATATTGATTCTACCCATCCATAATCATGGGATGTGTTTCCATTTGTTTGTGTTGTCTGTGATTTCTTTCAGCAGTGCTAGCTTTGCAGTTTTCCTTGTAAGACTCTATTGCCTCCTTGGTTAAGTATATTCCTAACTATTTTATGTTTTTTGCAGCTGTAGTAAAAGTGGTTGAATTCTTGATTTGATTCTGAGCTTGGTTGTTTTTGGAGTGTAGCACCGCTACTGATTTGTGTACATTAATTTTGTATCCTGAAACTTTGCTGAATTCATTTACCAGTTCTAGGAGCATTTGGATGAGTCTTTAGGGTTTTCTAGGTATATGATCATATCACGGGTGAACAGCAATAGTTTGACTTCCTTTTTACCGATTTCGATGCCCTTTCTTTCTTTTTGTCTGATTGCTCTGGCTAGGACTTCCGGTACAATGTTGAATGACAGTGGTGAAAGTGGGCATCCTTATCTAGTTCCAGTTCTCAGGGGAATGCTTTCAACTTTTCCCTGTTCAGTGTAATGTTGGCTGTGGGTTTGTCATAGATGGCTTTTATTACCTTGAGGTATGTCCCTTCTATGCTGATTTTGCTGAGGGTTTTAATCATAAAGGGATGGTGGATCTTGTCAAATGCTTTTTTTGCATCTATTGAGGAGATCATATGATTTTTTAAAAATTCTATTTATATAATATATCGCATTTATTGACTTGGATATATTATGCCATCTCTGCATCTCTGATATGAAACCCACTTGATGATGGTATATTATCTCTTTGATATGCTGTTGGATTTGGTTAGCTAGTATTTTGTTGAGGATTTTTGCATCTATGTTCATCAGGGACATTGGTCTGTAGTTTTCTTTTTTTGTTGTGTCCTTTCCTGGTTTTGATATTAGGGTGATAATAGCTTCATTGAATGACTTAAAAAGGATTCCCTTTCTCTATCTTTTGGAATAGTTTCAGTAAGATTGGTACCAATTCTTCTTTGACTACCTGATGGAATTCAGCTGTAATTCCATTTGGTCCTGGACCTTTTTTTGGCAACTTTTAAATTACTGTTTTAATCTCACTGGTTGTTATTGGTCTGTTCAGAGTCTCTATTTCTTCCTGATTTAATCTAGGAGGGTTGTATACTTACAGGAACTTATTCATCTCTTCTAGATTTTCTAGTTTGTGCGCATAAAGGCGTTCATAGTAGTCTTGAATGATCTTTTGTATTTCTGTGGTATTGGCTGTAATATCTCCCATTTCATTTCTACTTGAGCTTATTTGAATCTTCTCCTTTTCTTGGTTAATCTGACTAATGGTTCATCAATTTTGTTTATCTTTTCAAAGAACTAGCTTTTTGCTTCATTTATCTTTTGTATTTTTTATTTGTTTCAATTCCATTTAGTTCTGCTCTGATCTTTGTTGTTTCTTTTCTCTGCTGGGTTTGGCTTGGTTTGTTCTTGTTTCACTAGTTCCTTGAGGTATGACCTTAGATTGTCTATTTGTGCTCTTTCAGGCTTTTTCAATGTAGGCATTTAATGCTATGAACTTTCCTCTTAGCACTGCTTCTGCTGTATTCCAGAGGTTTTGATAGATTCTGTCATTATTATTGTTCAGTTTAAAGAATTTTTAAATTTCCATCTTGATTTCATTGTTAACCCAAGAATCATTCAGGAGCAGGTTATTTCATTTCCATGTATTTGTATAGTTTTGGGAGTTCCTTTTGGAGTTAATTCTGTTTTATTCCACTGTGGTCTGAGAGGGTATGTGACATAATTTCAATGTTCTTAAATTTATTGAGATTTGTTTTGTGGCCTATCATATGGCCTATCTGGGAGAATGTTCCATGTGCTGGTGGAAAAATATATATTCTGCAGTTGTTGGGTAGAATGCTCTGTAACTATTTGTTAAGTTCATTTGTTATAGGGTATAGTTTGAGGCCATTTTTTATTTGTTGCCTTTCTATCTTGATGACCTGTCTAGTGCTGTCAGTAGAGTACAGAAGTCCCCCAGTATTATTTTGTTGCTGTCTATCTCATTTCTTAGGTCTAATAATATTGTTTCATAAATCGGGAGCTCCAGTGTTAGGTGCATATATATTTAGGATGATAATATTTTCCTGCTGGACTGATCCTCTTATATAACATCCCTCTTTGTCTTTTTTTAACTGTTGTTTCTTTAATGTGTTTTGTCTGATATAGGAATAGCTACTCCTTTTTGCTTTTGGTGTCCATTTGCATGAAGTCTCTTTTCCCATCCCTTTACCTTAAGTTTATGTGAGTCCCTGTGCATTAGGTGAGTCTCTTGAAGACAGCAGATACTTGATTGGTAGATTTTTATCCATTCTGCCATTCTGTATCTTTCAAATGGAGCATTCAGGCCATTTACATTAAACATTAGTGTTGAAATGTGAGGTACTCTTTTATTCATCATGCTAGTTGTTGCCTGAATACACTGCATTTTTTTCCCATTGTGTTATTGTTTTATAGGCCCTGTGAGATTTATGCTTTAAGGAGGATCTATTTTGTTGTATTTCCAGGTTTTGTTTCAAGATTAGGAACTCATTTTAGCATTTGTTATTTATTTATTTATTTATTTATTTTTGAGATGGAGTCTCACTTTGTTGCCCAGGCTGGAGTGCAGTGGTGCGATCTCGGCTCACTGAAAGCTCTACCTCCCAGGTTCACACCATTCTCCTGCCTCAGCTTCCCGAGTAGCTGGGACTATAGGCACCCACCACCAAGCCCCGCTAATTTTTGTATTTTTAGTACAGAAGGGGTTTCACTGTGTTAGCCAGGATGTTCTCGATCTCCTGACCTCATGATCCACCCACCTAGGTCTCCCAAAATGCTGGGATTACAGGCATGAGCCACTGCACCCGGCCTAGCATTTCTTCTAATGATGGCTTGGTAGTGGCAAATTCTCTCAGCATGTGTTCGTCTGAAAAAGACTTTATTTCTCTCCTTCATTTATGAAGTTTAGTTTTGCTGGATACAATATTCTTGGTTAGCAACTATTTTATTTGTGGAGGCTAAAGGTAGGACCTCAATCCCTTCTGTCTTATAAGGTTTCTGCTGAGAAATCTGCTGTTAATCTGATAGATTTTTCCCTTATAGGTTACCTGCTGCTTTTGCCTCACAGGTCTTAAGATTCTTTCCTTCATCTTAACTTTAGATAACCTGACGACTATGTGCCTGGGTAATGATCTTTTTGCAATGAATTTCCCAGGTGTTCTTTGAGCTTCTCTTATTTAGATGTCTAGATCTCTAGCAAGGCCAGGGAAGTTTCCTCAATTATTCCCTCAAATATGTTTTCCAAACTTTTAGATTTCTCTTCCTTCTCAGGAACACCAATTATTCTTAGGTTTGGCCATTTAATATAATCCCAAATTTCTTAGAGGCTTTGTTCATTTTTTTAAAATTCTTTTTTGTCTTTGTCTAATTGGATTAATTCAAAAGCTTTGTCTTAGAGCTCTGAAGTTCTTCCTTCTACTTATTTGATTCTATTGTTGAAACTTTCCAGTGCATTTTGTATTTCTCTAAGTGTGTCTTTCATTTCCAGAAGTTGTGATCATTTTTTCTTTATAATAACTATTACTCTGGAGTATTTTTTATTCATATCCTGCATTGTTTTTTTAAATTCCTTCAAGCTGGTTTTCACTTTTCTCTGGTATCTCCTTAAGTAGCTGAATCATCAGCCTTCTGAATTCTTCATCTGGCAATTCAGAGATTTCTTCTTGGTTTAGATCCATTGCTGGGAAGCTAGTGTGGTCTTTTGGGGGTACTATAGAACTATGTTTTGTAGTTCTATATCATTTTTCTGATTCGTTCTCATTTGGGTAGACTATTTCAGTGGAAAAATCTGGAACTCAAAGGCTGCTGAGATTCCTTTGTCCCATAAGGTGGTCCCTTGATGTGGTGCACTCCCCTTTCTCCTATGGATGGGGTTTCCTGAGAGCCAGACTGTAGTGATTGATATTGCTCTTCTGGGTCTAGCCCCTTGGCAGGGTCACCAGGCTCTGGGCTGCTGCTAGGGAATATCTGCAAAAAGTCCTCTGATGTGATCTGTCTTCAGATCTTCCACCTGTGGATACCAGCACCTGCTTTGGTGGAGGTAGCAGGAAAGTGAAGTAGACTCTGTGAGAGTCCTTGGTAGCAGACATGTTTAGTGCACTGGCTTTCTCAAATGTTAGTTACACTAGCAGTGAAGTTGTCACATGAACAGACTCAGGACCTCTGGTTAGCCAGGATGTTGCAAGCAGTGGAATTAGCTGTTGTTTTATCCTCCCTTGGAGCAGGGTTATTCTGTCATGAGTTGCTTTAATGTCCTGAGTTGTTTGGCCTCCTGCTCAGAGGTGGTGCTTTCAAGAGAGCACTAGCTATGATAGTAGAAGAGGGATATAAGCTTGCTGTAAGTTGGCCAGGATAAGTATTCTGGTTTCTCAGGCGATGGGTGGGCCATAAAGCTCCCAAGAGTTTATGTCTTTTCTGATCACCTATGGGGGTGAGTAGAGAAATACCATCAGGTGGGGGCAGGGTTAGGCAGGTCTGGAGCTTGGCTCCAGGGCTTGCCACGGCCACTGTAGGGGATCGGGGGTGGTTCTCAGGTCAGTGGGGTTATGTTCCAGAGGGTATTATGTTGCTAGGGAGGTAGGGGAAAGCCAGTGGCAATAGGCCTCAGCCAGCTCCCATGCAGTTGGCAAGGCCAGTCTCACTGTTAGCCATTCACTGTTAGCCATGGCCTGCTAATAGCATGTTTATCTCCAGGCAACCTATGTGGAGGGGCGGGAGTGGGTGGGGGGTCCGGGGGGTGGAAGGGGATGTACTCAGACCTTGCCCCAGGTTATAAGCTTCCCCACTGAAAAAAGCAAGCATGGCTTTCAGGCCACGCCCCTCTCCATCTGCCTACACTTTCAGCTGTGGCTCCTGCTCTCCTTTCTGCAGCAGTTCTCGTTTGTCCCCCAGATTCTGCTGGAGAGTTTGTGCCCAGTTAAAATTGTTATAAAGTTCAGTTGAAAGCTTCTTTCACCCTGTGACCCCACTTAAATTCTGCTGGTTGCCTTCCCCAAGGGTCCCTGTGAGATATAGTCAGGGACAGCTTCCCTGGGCTCAAGCTGGAGAATGGGGGCAACTACAAGGCTCTTCTTGCTGCTGCCTCTTTTATATTTCACTCTAAATTCGTTTCAGCTCTAGGTATGGTTAAACCCTTCTCCTGTAATCTGGATTTTCAGGTTCTCCAGTGGGGATGTGTGTTTGGAGGCAGGTTTTCCTTCTCACGTTTTGGGAACTCACAGTTTTTTGCCTGTCTCATGGAATTTGCAGCAGCATGCTGTGTCTTTCAAAGGATCTGTGAATTCTTTCATTTTTCGTAATATGTTCCTGTGGTGATTCTTGGAGCAAAAGTCCATGATGTGTGTCTCCACACATGGTTCTGTTCTTCTAAATGAGAGCTACACATTAGCAGTGTCTCCCATCCACCATCTTCCTCTCTCTCCCATTTTAACCATTTTTAAGTGCACAGTTCTGCTCTATTAAATACAGTCACATTGTTGTCCAACCCCTACTACCATCTATTTTCAGAACTTTTTCATCTTCCCCAGCTGGAACTCTATACTCATTAAACACTAACTTCCCATTCTCCCATCCTTCCAGCCTATAATTCCAGAAGTTTTTTGTTCATTCTTTCAGATTTTCTACATAAGCAATTATGTAATCTGAGAACAAAGTTTTATTTCTGCATTCTCAGTTGGTCTACTTTTTCTTTTCTTGCTATATTGCTTTAGCCAGGGCTTCTAGTATGAGATTAAAAAGAAGTGCTGAGCCTGAGGAGGAACATTCATTACTTGTTCCTGATCGTAACAGAAAAGTTTTCTCACTGTTAAGTATGGTGTTAGCTCTAGGTTTTCTGTAGATGTTCTTTATCAAGTTGAGCATTTTTCCCTCTATTCATAGTTTGCTAAGAGTTTTATTGTGAATGAGTGTTGCCAGATGCTTTATTTTGCATTTATTGATATGATTATGGGATTTGTATTATTTAGACTGTTGATGGGTTACATTAATTGATGTTCAAGTTTTGAACCACTCTTTGCGTGCCTTGGAATAATCCCACTTGGTCATGGCACATAATTCTTTTTATACATTGTTAGATTCAATTTACCAATATTTTTTGAGGATTTTTGCTTCTAGGTTCGTATGAGATATTGGTCTGTAGTTTTCTTTTCTTATAATGTTTTCATTTGATTTGGGTATTAGGGTAATGACAACCTCATAGAATGAGTTAGGAAGTATTTTCTCTGCTTCTATCTTCTGGAAGAGATGGAAGAGAATATACATAATTTCTTTCTTAAATATTTGAAAGAGTTCACCAGTCACCAGTTAACACATCTTGGCCTGGTGCTTTCTGTTTTGGAAGGTTTTCAGTCATTGATTAAATATCTTTAATAAAGACCTATCCAGACTGTCTATTTCTTCTTGTGTGAGTTTTGGCAGATATTGTCTTTCGAGGAATTTACCCATTTCATCTAACTTATAAAATTTGTGGGCACAGTTGTTCATGGTCTTCCTCTATTATCCTTCTAATGGTTTTGATTTTTCCTTTTCCTAATAACTGGTGACTTAAGCACCTTTTTGCATGATTATTGGCCTTTAATGCTTTAAGAAACATATCAAATATATGAGTCTAGCCAATAAATTTCCACTTGTTTTTCTGTGCCCTAAGTACCTGTTTATTGTTCTACTGGGGCAAACCAGCACTCAGTTTACCACTAGGGAAGGGAGAGAAACTGAAACATCACCATATGGCAGGTGCTTTTCCTCCATGATCCAGGTTCTTACCATTTTACTAAAATGACAAGTCTGTTATGTTCAAATGCCTCTTTGAAGATAAATGTTTAACAAGTACCTTAAATAATAAATACATTATATTCATATAATCCTGCTATCAAACAGGGAGACAAAGACTAGGAAAATGCACAAGCTCAGCCCATCACCTGAAAGAACCTCATCTTCCTTGATGCTGGAGCTGATTTTGAATGCACTCTATGTCCAGAAGATAGTTAAGATCAGTTCTTCACTATTAGCCTCAAATAGGCTTTCAGTCTATTACACAAATTCTAGAAAAATTCCTCTACTTTTTCCTTTCTACTATCCTCTTGGACAGAATAGGGTGGGGAATTAGGCTTTAATTTGTTTCTGTGACTTGTGGTCAAGGTAGTACATCCTATTTGCCCTAACCCCTCCCCTCTCCACTTTTCAGAGTAGAACCTGTCTTTCCTTCCCTCCCTCTCTCTCCCTCTCTTTCCCTACTGTCCTTTACACTCTCTTCCTAGTGCTTCACTGCTGTGGGGCTGTAACTCTCAAGGCTAAATAAAATAGATAGGAAGCCCCACTGTGCCACATTTAACTTATTTTAAAATAAATGTGGTCAGAAGACAATAATGGAGACAAACTTCTTGCCATGTTGATTCTGGGTTTCAGAGAACTATTTTTTCCTCCATCGAACTATGTTTAAAAAATAACCGGAATTATGCAATAAAAGAATGGTACTCCCCATCCTGAATATATGCAAAGTTAAAAGAATATTATCTATGAAATGACTGCTTTTGTAAAAATTTCATTTAAAAAGATGAGATTTAGAAGACAGCTGAATTCCGTTTTTCCTCCCACCCTATCCACATATAGAAGATATTCGAGTGTTCCTAGATTTGAGTGCAAAAGAGGACAATTTCTCTCCCGTTTATTCACAAAGTAGAGAAGCTGGGCTCTGATAAAGGCTGTACCTCTTGTCCTTTGAGTGTCTTTTCACTTCCATCGGAAGCCTTAAAAGCGAGAGATAACTTTTTTTTTTTTTTTTTTTTTTAGCATGGACTTATATTTAAACTCTGACTTTAGGGTGATTCTAACTTAGTTCTGAATCGATAAATATTTACCTTCTTTTAAACCTCAATATTCTTTGTCTGTTTAATATCCTCTAACACTTTGTAATGATTTGTAAACATCTGAAAAATATAAGAAAATGACAAAAAAAGATGGGAAGTTTACCCAGGAGCTGAGCATATGGTTCAGCAGAGAAGTTTCTGGAGACAGCTGGTATTATATGATATGACAGCAGAATTTTTTGTGTCATGTGCAGGGTAAACCCGTTTCCAGTAAAGCGCATAGAAGAAAATCTATATAGACATTATAACGCCTTTGAGTTCATACTCTATCCTTTGGTAGCTATGTGGTCTTAATCATGCTACCCAACTTCTCTGAACCTTAGTTTTCTCAACTATGAATTGCAGATAACATAGACTAAATGAAATAATTTACATTATAGCGATTAAGTTTTAAGTTCCATACTGCTACTGTGTAAATGTGAAACAACAGATTAGTGTATGTTGCCCTCTCTCCCACTTTCTCCTTGCTTCCTGTTTCAGTATAACTTATTAACTTATAGAGGTGATAGGACACTGCTGATGCAAATATTGAGCGTGTATGAATATACTCACTCCCTACTCTTCGTTTACTCACTAGCTTGTTTTTCTATTTGATAATGATGTGATTTGTGTTAGTACATACATGCGTGCTTGGTCTTCTTTATAATGCTGGCTCACAGGTGTTAAATAAAGAGCTGACGTTTATGTGTTAGATACAGGGCTCATGAAGAGAAAAAGGTCTCAGGCTTGTCTTCATTAATCCTGGGTTACACTATCTACATTCCTACCAGTATACCCAGTCAAATTAGCTGTGTTAGTAAGACGATGAGGTTTACAAAAACATGGTTTTTCTCTTTGATTGCACTTTCCTTGCACTGTGTAGACAATGACATTGGGAACAAAGAGTCAGATAATACTCATGTGTTTCTCTACTACAGCAGCTAAATGTCACGGGCTTGTCCTCTAGCACCTTGGTGCTTAGACAAGACTACCATGTTAGCACAAAAAAGCAGGGCACAATGTTGCCTTTGTGCTCAATCCTAGGCTGCTCTGGGAAGCCTTTGGAATGTGCACATTATTCTCAAGGCTATCGAAAAGCCCACACAAAGAGATGGATTCTGTATACCCTCATGAATGGTTTGCTGTATACACCTTTCCTGGAAAGCTAAGGAAAATTCTCAGCCCCTGATTTCTGGCCGAGGAAACCATATCTCCAATCTGAGACTATCTGTTTGTTACATATGAACAGAATGTGGATTATGAATCACTTCACCAAACATTCAAAAACCATGTACACAAGAACCTGATCAAAAATTTAGGTACCTACAGTATTTTGTGTGTGTGTGTGTGTGTGTGTGTGTGTGTGTGTGTTATTCATGAACTCTGGGAGCTTACTTTGTGAGCCTGTTTTTCTTTTGCATACTGAAAGGGAAGGAGTCTTGTCTAAGAATTCAATTATATTAGAATACAAATTGGATTTTCAATGCTTTTGCTTTTGGTTCATTGCGCTGTTGAAGGCTAGAGGTGATCACACTTTGTTTATCAGAGTTTCCCAGTTGCTTTTGGTGATGTAAATATAGACTAAGAACTTATTAGACTTATTAGAGGTTGAGTGAGTACAGGGAAAGTGAAATTTCTCTGTACAAAATATAAGTCTATTAGAAAACTGTCAGATTGAAGCAGGAGGGGAAAAGTGAAGTATCTTGATGGGAGAGATAGAGACCAGAGAAGAGGATGGCAAGCTCTGGCCTAAGGAATTCTGGCCAGTAAGGAATTCCCTTGGCAGGGAAATGATACTGGCATTTTATGAGTGAGGCCTACTACTAATTTTGAAGTTATTTCCTAGAAGATCCTATGCTATTTCCCTTCAACTTTAGTAAAACCTGATTTACATACTAGTGGTTCACCAGGAAAATAAAAGTATCCAAGTCTTACTTCCATGGCAGGGAGGATGGGGGGTAGAGGAAGGAGGATGGGGTATAGAAGGTGAGTTTCAGATCAGAGATCAAAATTCAACACAAGATATTGGAACCAGAGATAACTGGGGGAAATGTCAGACATACAAGAATCCTTGGAGACATGTGGGAGAAAGAGAAATGTTTAAGTTTCTGTATTTGAATATTAAAGACAAAAATGCTGCCAAAATGGAAGGAACTGGGGAGATAACCACCTCCAAAGTTATACTTGGGAGATACTAGAGTGACATGAAAGATACACACACACAAAACTTATTCCTCTACACGCTTTTGCATTTGCAACAAAATATATGAGGTAGGAATCTGGTCACATCCAACCCTCAAAGCCCCTGATTTGTGATGTTATACTCTAAGAAGAGTCAACATACGTCTGGAAGAGCATTTCCAGATCATCTGGCCTATTCTCAAATACATTCTGCCGAGAGTTAGATCGTTTCAGGAATGTAGTATTAAATGATGTGGTTGCTGTGGTATGTTTCTGCTGCTGGGTCATGTTTCACATTCTGCAGCAATGAGGCCCACAAAGATAATCCCAGGAAACCTGTAGGCACTGGAATAAGACTGCCTCAGCTTCCAAGGAATTCAGTGTAGTGGGAGAGAAAGCCAAACACACTTTATCACAATAAAATGTGATAAGTGCTATAATAGAGATCTATATCAGGTGCTGTGGGAGCACAGAGAAGGGAGTCTTTTACTCTGCCTGGGGAGGACACAGGGAGACTGAAGGAAGCATTCCTCCACAAAGTGATGTCTGAACTGTCATTGGTGGAAAGAAAAGGGAGAGGGGGACATTCCAGGCTGAAGGGATCAATGCCCACAAAGACTCAAGATGTGAAAAAGCTTAGAATATTCTGGGAACAGTATAGCCTGCCTGTTGGGGTTATCCAGAGGGAAACGGAAGACAAATGGCAGAGATGAAAAAGGAGTAGACATGCCAATGTTAAGAATTTGAACTGTATGGGGACCTACTTATTATTCCAAGACACCCATAGGGATTAGTAGATTGAGATAGCCACTGGAGTCTTGTTTTTGAAGGAGTAGAGGACGGGCCGGTCTGCAATAGTTGAAAGAGCTGAACTAAAACATGGTCACTGCTGCCAACCTATACATTCCTTCCAACCTTTATCTTGAGTTTATCTACTTCTGACAGTTTGCTGTCCTTGACTATAATTCTTCCCTACATCACTAATACACACTAATTGATGTTTTAGGCTTTGGGTCTGTCTTGATCCAAAATTTTACAGATACCATCTGGATAAAAATGTTACTACAGCCAGAGATATCCCATAATATTGCTTGTTCCAAAACCTTCTACTCATCCTACCCTACCTCCATCTTCACCATCATTTTTTGGATGTTTCAAAAAATAATAAACCTGGCACAAAAGAATTGAACTACAAAGTTGGGGTAAGGTATTATTAGTTCCACAATGATTATTTATATCAGCATGATTATTCTTAAATCAATAGTGATATCTGAGAAAATGAGAGAATTGATTATTTGTCATGATTATTTTAAAGATGAAAATTCTTATACGACTATGTTTGGCATACAGGATGCACAAATTTTCTTTTTGGTACATGAATATAAAAAAGGCCAACACTTCAAATGTTTGTTAATCTTTTTACTTGCAAATTATAGCAATTGCAATATATAGTTGTCATGAATATTTTGGGGAGAAATCTTTCCAATAAAGATGACAAATACTAAATATATAAGTTGGGGTTAGGTATGGCTGAAAGTGATAAGCTCCCCTCAAAATAGTAGTTGAAACAACACAAAAGTGAATTTTTCTTTTACATAACATTTCTGAAGCAGGTAGACTAAAGAGGGACCCTTAGGGAAATAGGTGTCATTACCAAGGTTCTTCCTTAGCTGCAGGAGCTCCAGCCACCATATCTGAATTCTAGCCAGAAGACAGTAAGAAACAAAGAAGAAAGAGCATGCTTCTTTTAAAGAATGTCTCAGATGCTTCCATGTGACATTGTCGCATACCTCTTATTGGCCAGAACTTAGTTACACAGTCATGTTTTGATGCAAGCAAGGCTGGGGAGAGGAGTCCTTGTTCTGGAGTAGCCATATTCAGAGATTCTGTTACCATGGAAGAAGAGAAAAATGTATATTGGTGGACCACTAACAGCCTTTTCTGCATTCTTCCATGGTTTAGAATATTTATTTATTTATTTTGGAACTTCTACCAATTTTTGGAATTTGTTTTGTTTATATATTGGGAGAAAGGGATAAGACATGGAAAGAGTAAAGTCTTCAAAGGAGGTTATAGAAATAAAAAATGGTATGGTAATTAGGATTCTAATGGACAGCCTCTTTTTTCTTTTAAAAACTTTTAACCCAGAATGCTCTTTTAATGGGTTTTCTGAAAGGGGCCACAGGTCTAGGTTTGAGAAAGACTAACACAAGAAAATATATCAATTGTATGAATATGCATTTTGGGATGTCCACCACTCTTAAGGAGAAGACATCCAGTGTACTACAAGAATATAAATGATTTTATTAAGATCCTGGACTGTGAAGACACCAAAGGCAAGTGGTGACTAAGTCATTGCTACTGTAGTGTCCTGTGAAAAGAGACTTCTCTGGCTGCCTTGAGGTTGGGGTGCAACATGGAACGGCTGGTTGTCTTTCAGTCCGTGAGTTCTGAGCTAGCGAAATCTGATGTGGAGGTAGATTCTGAGATTCCCTCCATATCAGACTCTAACTCACTAAAACTAGATGTGAGTGTTAAAAAAATTAACTGTAAGTTCTATTTTCCAACATGATAGAATGCAAGAAAATACCATCGGGGCACATTCATTAAACTCTGCCCTCTCTGCCTCACTCTTTTGTGCACAGGATTACATTTCAGGCAGGATGATAAGATTTCATTTTTCAATCACACCATTTTCTCTCTCTCAGAAAGAAACTAATCTCTTCAAAACACAGTAATGTTTAATCTCTTCAATGTATAATGATTTTTAGTCTATCTGGAGGCAAGTAATTATAAAGATATTCTAAGAGTCTAAGGAATATAAAGCTTGAAACACCTAAAGGTCTAAATCCTGTTTAAGCTCATCTGTAGCATATATAACTATGATTGAGATCAATGAAATCTAATGAGGTGTAAAACACAATTTTTTATGTAGAATTATGCTAACTTTTTATACATCATATTTAGTGAATTTGAGGTTAACTAGATGTAATGGCACTGATATTAAGCCAATCCATTTCATTATAATTCAGTCAATTTTAAATACTTTATAAAAGATACATTATAAAAGATTTATTTTAAAATATACATGTATCCATTTTCAAAGACTTTTGAAATTGCCTGCCCTTCAGGAAATTAAAAAATTGAAAACAAATTCAAGCAAGTGCCAAAAGTCTAGTTGGAAAACCTAAACAAAGTGAGAGTAAAAGATTATACAGGTCTGAAATGTCTATAACTGGGGGGGAAAAAAAAACTCTATCTGGCTTTTACACTAAAGCCATAATCTTTATCAGAGTCTGTTCCTAAGTTAGCTGGAATAGATTTAATTACAGATAAAATTCTGTGAGTCAAGCAACCATTAGAAAGTGGAGGAA